>NC_135880.1:72333510-73533510 GCF_964194155.1 Cetorhinus maximus | reverse complement strand
GGAAGATTAGCATGCGTGATGGAGGAGAATTAAAATGAAAATATGTTTCATTTCTATACTGAGCTGTCCCTTACCTTCACCTATCATTGAGCACAGGAACGTTAATATATATTTCGATAAATGTGCATTATAATGTTTAATATTTTGATTCATTTTCAAAAATAATCTATTTGTTTAACCAAAATAATCATTTGTTCTGTTCTTGAGAGAATGAGTAATACTGCCTTTTCATCAGCTGATATCTTGCTGAATAGCAATGGAATGAATAGAGCTCTTAAGTAAAGAATTATCAAGACTGTGATTTGGAGTGTCTTGTTGTACGGGGCAGAAACATGGACCTTGAGGAAAGCAAACATCCAAAGTTGTGAAATGTGGTTCTGGAGAAGGATGGAGTTGGCCAGTTGGAGAGCACCCAAGAGTAATGAAAAAATTCGCAGGATTGTGGAGGCGGAAAGATTGTTATTGAATATCATCAAGAAAAGTCAACTCGACTGGATTGGCCATTTCTAAGGCATTATAACTTGCTGAAGGAGGTGACTGAAGGACGATTATGAAGTTGTAGACCAAGAGGAAAAAAGTGAATGATGATGTTAGACAACTTGAAATTGAGAATGGGAGGCTCCTACAAGCAACTGAAGAAGACATGACAAGACCAGAAGGTGTGGAGAATTGAGCAGAGAACCTGCCCTTAGGCTGATCACCACCACTTTGGTGAAGGACTGATGAAGGGTGACTGGTTCACTAAATTTTTCTGTATTAATGTTGAGAAGTATTCAGTCCACACCCTGTGCCTCTTCTCATGACAGACATTTCACTGGGCTTCACCTTACATCATTGCAGAGTGCATTTGTACAAAGCCTCTTTGTTCTGTTGAGCTGAAATATTTTATCATCCCACAATAATGATCATGTGTGGTAAAATTAAATGATGTGTTGTATTTCCTGATATCTTCAAAGTGATAATTTCAAAGTAGTACTTGCAAATTAGCCAGCAAAATGTGTCTTCACTTCAAATGATCAAAAACAGTTGTATAAGAGACAATGAGACTGAAATTTGTTATAAGCAGTAGTACAAAAATGTGCAATAACTAATTGACATCCCCTTTTATACTCAATGTCAATGGTGAATTGGTGGCAACTTGCCATTGCTGCCATCACCATTGGGAGCAGTGGCTGCAGGCGGCACTGCACCCACCTGAGACATGGGATTGTAGAGGGGTCACAGATGAGTGAAGGCAGGATGGGGGTTGCAGGGTGGATTTATGGAAGTGGGTAGGGGGTTGGAGGCAAGAGCAGAAGGACAGCTTTCAGCGGCCCATTCCCACCCCCCGCCCCTGCCCGGTAGTGAGTCCCTTGATTGGGCTGAGAGTGCCTGATCGCAAGCAACCTCCCCTCCAGCTCTCACTACCAGGAGGCCACTTGCAAACTATATCACTGTTTTTGCTGGCAACCTTCCAAGGGCAAAGGAGACCTTTGCGGCCTCCATTTAATCCCTGAGTCACCACTAAATTGTGGTAAATTCATAGATACTGGGTGTCAATTGATTCATTAATCAGCCTAATTGACATCCCGCCACCTGGCTGGCTGGGTATCCTATGTCAGCCCGTTCTGCCCGATTTAATTGGGGGAGGGTTTTCCTGCTGCCAGGAGCCTCAAGCGGAGCCTCTCCCACGATTGATGGCCTGGCTGCAATGGTTCTCACCACAACAGGCTGCATAAAATCCAGCCCTAAATCTCTTTGCAAGCTGGAATAAATTTGAGTCCTGATTTACATAAATTACTGTGACATTTAGCGCCGGGGTGGAATGGCTTCTCCAAGGTGAGCTAACTTTCTGGCCGTTTTTCTTTTTCTTTATCCATTTCAGCATTTTTATTGTACATGTTTGCTTATGCAACCAACGTCCTGCTTATTGGGGAAAAATGTTGTTTATGAGTTCCAGAGAGGAGAGTTTTACAAGTGCTGGCCAGGGAGGAATGCAGTCAAATGGATTATGAAGGCCCAGAATTTTATTCCTGGTCAATGCTGCACCTCCCATTGCTAATGGGATGAACTCTGTATCTTTGGATTGAGTAGATCATGTTAATTTTTTGTGGCAACTCGTGAAGCCCAGAAAATAGCAGGTTTTTGATCCTGTTGCTGATGTTGATGGTTGAAGTGCCACGTGTCTGCTACCAGTACAGGTACTTCAGTGTAAAAGTACTTTTAGATTGGAATCCACAAATAAATTAATGTAATCTAATCCATAATCATAAATAGTGAAGCCTTGCAAGTTTAATTTGAGTGGCTGTAGCAAATTTTTTGATTGTCTACTACTCTGCCTTAGTTGCTGATTGGTATAATATACTCGTTAAGTATGGGCATTCTTTTTGATTTACATCATGTCTACAGGTAATTATGTAAAGTATTAATTCCTTATGTTGAGTGTACAATGTAGCAAAGTTAAAAGCGGTTGCTTATCTTTTCACCCTAATGTCATTGTACCCCATGTTGTTCCAGCCTTTGTCAGGTAATCTATGGAAAAATAAAATTCACTAATTTTTCTACCATTCATTATTCTTATCGTTAGACTTGAAATGCTGTCTGACTTCTGCTGGTTTGCCAAAATCTTTCGGAGAGTGGCCTAGTTTCCTGATCTATTTAATTATCTTCAAGACAAGATGCTAGGGATGTACTTTCCTCATCGCCTAACATATTTGAATTGCCATCTTTCACTTGCAAGTTTTGTCACAGAATAAGGAGAAAAAAGTTTGGAAAATGTTTATTCATTAATTCACAAGCAATGTTATGAAATCTTATTGTTGTATCACATGTGCATGTTGCCATTGTATCAAAAGAAAAAGGACAGGTTGTCTTTGTTGTGCTTCCCTCTCCCAAAGTAAAAACCGTTTCACCAAATATTTCTTATTAATGAAGTCAGTACAGTAGTGGATACTTCCTCCTTCTCCCAGTTACGGGATATCTTTGGTTTTAACTATACTTTGTCTTCTCATGACTAAATGGTAGAATATGTTACATGCCATGGATATATATTCTTGTTCTTTTTGACAACTGATCTCACTATGTGAGACTTTGTCTTTCCTAGCTGACTGATTAAGGATTGCCAGTCAGATTTCTCCAGGGCACATCATAAACTATAACAAAGGCAAACTATAATTGGTTTGTCAGATGTATTCTCAGTTTTCATTGAATAATGTCCAAATAACATAAATATTGGCACTGTGACCCAATTTTCAACACAATACGTGTTGCCAGTAAACATAATTTTTTTTGCCTGGTGTCAAAGAATAAATCAGCAACTGCAGGTTACTTCAGGAAAAGGTACAATTTATTTAGCGCCGAACAGTACAATGGCCATTGGGAGCAGATCACATTGAATCTGCTCAACGATACAGCATTCAACAAGCAAAATTTATACACTACAATTACGTGACTCCCGCATATTCAAACAGTGATCTTATTAACTTGCCCTTCTTTATTCTCTTATAATTAGGTTAGCTAATTGATTTTGTTTACCTATACAGTTTTCTTGATCGTCACTTATCTCTTCTAACAATTTTCTATTCATTCCATGAGATAACATCTGATACTTTTTATCTGAGTTATAATCTTGTAACAATCAGGTAGTTATGCATCAACCGTTATCAGTGCATGCAGTTATATCTCACAATAGGTCAGGTAATCAGTAAGTTAACTAGATAATTACATCAGATGCAAGACAGACAGTTTTACAAAGACATGTTGCATCAAATTAGAACACAATCAACAGCCTACGAGACATAGAATACAAAGAACAGGGAAGTTAAAAAAACAAGCTGGCCACCATACTTATGTAATTAATCGCGCACAAAGTTCATTTTATTCTGGCTATGCTCCAAGAAAATTTTCCTGGCTTTCACACAAAGCTTACAATTTCATTTTAACATTTATCTGCATGCACATAAGGTACAAGTTAAACATAGTCAGGATTGTTAACATTTCATGTCTTCCTCCTTCTTGTCCGTGGTGGGTTTCAGTAGGCTACAGGACAACTGGCTATTGTCTTAGCTTACTTCCTCTTACCTCTCTATTTCCTATCCTGTAATATTTTCTTTTTCACTGGGGTCTATGATTTGCATACATTTTATTTCCAAATATTGTTATTCAAGTTCCATTTCTTAATATAGTTAGCTGAGAAATAAAGACTTGCATTTATGTTGGGCCTTTCATGGCTACAGGATGCCCCAAAGCGCTTTACAGCCAATGAAGTACTTTTGAAGTGTAGTCAATGTTGTAATGTGGCAGCCAATTTGCACACAGCAAGCTCCCACATAATCAGTCTTTTTTTGTGGTGTTGATTGAGGGATAAGTATTGCCTAGGACACTGGGGTTAACTTTCCTGCTCTTCGAAATAGTGCCTTGAGAACTTTTGTGTCTCCCTGAGAGGAAGGACAGAGGCTTCACTTAACCTCTAATCCAAAAGACAGCGTCTTGGCACTGCAGCACTCCATCAGTACTGCACTGGAGTATCAGCCTTGATTTTTGTGCTGAGGTCTCCTGGAGTGGGACTTCAACCCGCAACCTTCTGATTCAGAAGGGAGAGAGCTGCCCACTGAACCACAGCTGACACTAAATCATAAAAATCATGAAGTTTCAGAGATGTATTCGTCCTTTAATACTGAGAACAGTTATCTTTAAGTAACATCAATAGATTGTCTAGCAATTTGTGTATCACAAGTTTTTGAATAAAATGCTTGTAAAATTCTGCTTTTGTATTCTGTTCTTGAGATTTACTTGCTTTTAGCTTTGTTGAATAGTTTTAGAAATACATAGGATTAGTACAACTAATGCAGCAATTGGCTTGATAGAATTTTCAAGCTCAGACTCTAATACAGTAACTTTCTTGTAATGACTTACTTTTCTTCAAATAATCTTTATCAGACAAGACAAGATGGTAAATTCTGTGTAAATATTTCAAATTTAAACTTTAACTAAGCTCAGGAATTGGAAAAGGGATAATTACCAAACTGGACAATGTCTGCATTTTTCTAAGATCCTGTGTATTCTGAGATAAAGCGCTGGTTAATCTGAAAAATGTAGCATCACGATTTTGTAATAACATTTGCCCTTGCAAGATAACTGAGGAAAATATCTGAGCTATTTTGGTCTCAAAGGTTGAAATAGGAGTTGGAGCTTTCAAAACCTGTAATGCTTTGTGTACATTTGCTTGTGACTCTTCCAACGCAGTATCTTATAATAAGCTGGAGCAACTTGGAAAGTGTTGAAAATATCATTCTGAAGTGTAGCATCGTAATTGTGAATAGCACTTTTTTAGGTGGTAAGAAGTTGTTGGCCAGGGTCTGCAGCTGAATTGCTGACACAGGTAAAAGCAACTTTTGACCTGAAGTAACCTGAGTCCAGTTAATGGCCTGAGCAACTTTTGAAACATGAGCTCCAGTCACTGGTCTCAGTTGGCTAGAACTGGTTTTGAAATAGTTGAGTGTCTTGAAGACAAAGGAAATGTGATGAGTCCTTATTTAGAAAAGGAGGAACGAGGTGATACTGCAGGTCTTGGAACAGAGCCAATGAGAAGATGCCACAGATCAGGCAAGCAGGCCTAAACCAACGGGAGAGAGACAGCACAGCTTGAAGAGATAAGATTCATTATAATATTGGAAGGATTTCGGGAGTGGAGCAGCGAGACTCCGGAGACCAACCATCGCAGAAGCAGAAGAACCTACGTCAGCAACATAGAGACACAAGAGAGAGAGAACGGAACGCCTGGCCAGTGTCAGCTCCCCTTTTCGGGTATTAGCTTTTATATTCTGTGACCACTCGGAGTGTCAGAGAAACCTAGTGGGTGTGTGTTTAGATCCTAGTTTTGGGTATAAAACTGTATAACCTGCTGTAAACTGCATGTCTATATTTAACCAGATGTACAAGCTATATATAGACGTGAATAAAGCAAATTTAGAGTTAAGAGATAATTGACTCTTCTCCTCTTTGTACTAAGCCAATAACCGTTGCCGGTGACCTCCGGCAACAAAGTCTCCTCTCTGATTTTTTTCAAAATTTCTGACTGGGCGGGAAACCTGTTCTGAAGGCTGCTGCCTGTAAGTGAACAGAAACCTTAAAGCAGAAGGGCTATATTGCCTTTTAGTCTTCCTTTCACTGCCTTTTGGATGACATCTAGCTTTTGCCTAGGGCTTTTATATGATGAAGATCCAAAACTCAGCATAAGAATTTATCCAGAGGAAAACCACATCTTTCTATTCTGGTGAATCAACAGCAGTAATTTGCATTTACCTAATACCTTTGACATTTAAAAAAATATCCCAAGGCACTTTGCAACGATGAAAGGAAAAAAATCAAAAATTTCTACAGACTCTGTTGACTTTATGGCACTTGTTTGAGCAGCTGCTCTTCCTTCATAATCCTGGACAGCAAGTATCAACTCTTAAGGTAGGGATGTCCAATTGTTGCTGAGTATGATCCTTTATTTTTACATCCACTGACCATGTCCCTAAAACTGAACACGTGTACTTCAATATGAGATCACTGTGCACTGAGTAGAAATGTGAATCCAATGCACTTTTTTTTTAGTTTATCCTCCCAGAATGCTGAGACTGATTTCCCTGGCTGAATTCAGCACAGATGAACCTGGAACTTTATGGTTTGGTTAGTACCTGAATCAGTATTCCTCCATGTTGAATATCACTTGGAGGATGCACTGAGGGTGGCAAGGGTGCAGGATGTACTCTGGATTGAGGACTTCAATGTCAGCCACCAAGAGTGGCTCGGTAGCACCACCACTGACTGAGCTGGCCGAGTCCTAAATGACATAGCTGCTAGACTGGGTCTGTGTCAGGTGGTGAGGGAACCAACAAGAGGGAAAAACATACTTGACCTCATCCTCACCAACCTGCCTGCTGCAGATGCATCTGTCCATGACAGTATCAGTAGGATTGACCACCACACAGTCATTGTGGAGACGAAGTCCAGCCTTCGCATTGAGGATACCCTCCATCGTGTTGTGTGGCACTACCACTGTGCTAAATGGGATAGATTTCGAACAGATCTAGCAATTCAAGGCTGGGCAACCATGAGGCATTGTGGGCCATCAGCAGCAGCAGAATTGTACTCGAACACAATCTGCAGCCTCATGGCCCGGCATATCCCCCACTCTACCATTACCATCAAGACAGGGGATCAATCCTGGCTCAATAAAGAGTGGAGGAGGGCATGCCAGGAGCAACACCAGGCATACCTAAAAATGAGGTGTCATCCTGGTGAAGTTATAAGACAGGACTACTTGCGTGCCAAACAGCATAAGCAGCAAGTGATTGACAGAGCTAAGCGACCCCACCACCAATGGATCAGATCTAAGCTCTGCAGTCCTGCCACATCCAGAGATGAATGGTGGTGGACAATTAAACAACTCAGCGGAGGAGGAGGCTCCACAAATGTTCCCATCCTCGATGGTGAAGGAGCCCAGCACATCAGTGCACAAGATAAGGCTGAAGCATTTGCTACAATCTTCAGCCAGAAGTGCCTAGTGGACGATCCATCTCGGCCTCCTCCGAAGGACCCCAGAATCACAGGTGCCAGTCATCAGTCAATTCGATTCACTCCACGTGATATCAAGAAACAGCTCAAGGCACTGGATACTGCAATGGCTATGAGCCCTGACAAAGTTCCTGCAATAGTACTGAAGACTTGGGCATCAGAACATGCTGCACCCCTAGCCAAGCTGTTTCAGTACAGCTACGACACTGACATCTACCCGGCTATGTGGAAAATTGCCCAAGTATGTCCTGTACACAAAAAGCAGGACAAATCCAACCTAGCCAATTACCGCCCCATCAGTCTACTCTCGATCATCAGTAAAGTAATGGAAGGGGTCATCAACACTGCTATCAAGCGGCACTTGCTTAGCACTAACTGCTTACTGACGCCCAGTTTGGATTCCGCCAGGGCACTCAGCTCCTGACCTCATTACAGCCTTGGTTCAAACGTGGACAAAAGAACTGAACTCCTGAGGTGAGGTGAGAGTGACTGCCTTTGACAGCAAGGCAGCATTTGACTGAGTGTGGCATCAAAGAGCCCTAGCAAAACTGGAGTCAATGGGAATCGGGGAAAACTCTTGGCTGGTTGGACTCATACCTAGCACAAAGGAAGATGGTTGCAGTTGTTGGAGGTCAGTCATCTCAGCTCCAGGACAGCATTGCAGGAGTTCCTCAGGGTAGTGTCTTCGGCCCAACCATCTTCAGCTGCTTCATCCATGACTTTCCTTCCATCATAAGGACAGAAGTGGGGATGTTCACTGATGATTGCACAATGTTCAGCACCATTTGCGACTCCTCAGATACTGAAGCAGTCCATGTCCAAATGCAGCAAGACCTGGACAGCATCCAGGCTTGGGCTGACAAGTGGCACGTAACATTTGCGTCACACAAATGCCAGGCAATGACCATCTCCAACAAGAGAGAATCTATCTATTGCCCCTTGATGTTCAATGGCATTACCATCACTGAATCCTCCACTATCAACATCCTGGGCATTACCATTGACCAGAACCTGAACTGGACTAGCCATATAAATACTGTGGCTACAAGAGCAGGTCAGAAGCTAGGAATCGTGTGACGGGTAACTCACCTCCTGACTTCCCAAAGCCTGTCCACCATCTACAGGGCACATATCAGGAGTGTGATGGAATGCTCCCCACTTGCCTGGATGAGTGCAGCTCCCACAACACTCAAGAAGCTTGACACCATCTAGGACAAAGCAGTCCGCTTGATTGGCACCACATCCACAAACATTCACTCCCTCCACCACCAATGCACAGTGGCAGCAGTGTGTACCATCTACAAGATGCATTGCAGGAATTCACCAAGGCTCTTTAGACAGCACTTTCCAAGCCCACAACCACTACCACCTAGAAGGACAAGGGCAGAAGATAGATGGGAACTCCATCACCTGGAAGTTCCCCTCCAAGTAACTCACCATCTTGACTTGGAAATATATTGCAGTTCCTTCACTGTCGCTGGGTCAAAATCCTGGAACGCCCTTCCTAACAGCACTGTGGGTGTACCTATATCACATGGACTGCAGCGATTCAAGAAGGCAGCTCACCACCACCTTCTCAAGGGCAACTAGGGATGTGCAATAAATGCTGGCCCAGCCAGCGAAGCCTACATCCTGTGGATGAATAAAAAAAAAATCTGGTGTAGGTTCGGTATGATATTCATCCTATGAGTTTGACTCAGAATTGATGCTCGTTCCAGTCATTCAAACAAATCTTGCATCCAGCAAGTGACCAAAGAGATTCATGCAGCTACTGTAAATAGAAAATGTTGAAAGCTTAAAAAAGAGCAAACTAAAATAATTATACATTTAAAAAGTATATCAGTGGTCAGTTAATTTCTGTGAATTGATGTGGTCCCTTTGACATTACAGGGTCTGTTATCCTGAAAAGAAAGTATGCCATTGGGGCTACACACTTATGTGTATACACACACACATGCACTCTCACACATGTACTCCAGCTGAAGGCCTAAAGTGACATGTTTAGATGCATGGCCACTTGGGGACTACTGCCATAGGGTTTTGTGTCAGGGGTGAAGCAATGCCGCTCACCTCTGGTGTCAAAGAAAGCTGCCCACAAAGATCTAGCAATCTTTGTGGCGTGGTTTTCCCTTTTACACATGGTGGTTTAAATCTGGGGCCAAGTCAAGGGGATCTACAGGGATCCAGCAGCAATGCGTCAGCAAGCATCCTAAGTAGCCAGTCACATTGAAGTACACAAAATCAGCTTTTCTGGGCCTGTGAAGGTGTTTAGCTGTAAATATGAAATTAGCATGGCATTTTTACAATGAGACTAATAGCAGAAAAAGAGAGTTTTTCCTCAATTCACTGACTGCTTTGTGATTGTGGCCTGGAGGACCTCAAGAGCCCACCCTCTGAAGGAGTGTGGAATCATTGACAGAAACTTCTTTATCTCCATGTTATTCTGTGCATGTGTGGACTGCAGAAGTTGCTGTCATTTTCATTGGAATAATGACTGAAAATACTGACAGTTACTCCGTTCTTCCCGCTGCAAAATCTGGGTCGTAGTTATGGAAACATGTTCCTGAAACTAATGATGCTGAAAATGTAGTTGGATTTTTGATTAGCATATTTCTAATCTGGTAAATCAATAAAATGTTTAAGTATCTTTAACTTATTCAGTAATTAATTCAAAATTACTTAGTAAGAAATACTATTTATTAATGAAATGGATTGCTTAAAAAAATAATTGTTTTTCAGCTCATGATGACTTTCAATAGTCAGAATAAGGGAAGAAGTGCTGCTTAAAAAATGCAAAAGTTTTAATTCTTGATGCTAGGTAATGGAAGATTGTAATTTGGTGATGCAACCTGGTGCACTGAATAAGGAAAATATATTAACCAAGACCTACCATAGATCTTTATTAATGGATGGAAACAGTATCAATGCCATTAGTTCCAGGCCAGTCTCTTTTCCCATTCTCAAGGCTTTAGTGCATAACTTATAAATCTCCTTTCATCAGCTGTATGACTTGCTTTAAGCAAGTCCAACGTGAAGCAATGCTCAAAGAATGAATGTCAATGAAGGTGGAATAGGCAATCAAATTATTACAAATCCTGAGTGAAAGCTAATGGACTTGGTTAATGTGATCAGCTGTGATTTTCTGTGCCCTTGTGTCATTGGACACACTTAGTGTGTCTAAGAGAGCTTAAGTTAATTTTATTTTTACTATTAAGTTGACAACTGACCTTATCATTATTTAATTGTACATTTTTTCGCCCAAAGTTTTCTGATGAAATAATTTTTTGGGTAATATGTCTGAAGGTCTAGAATACTGGCTCAAGTTCTGTTTTTGTTTGCATCTTATTACATAACCTTGAAAATACTAATTACATGAGGCTTATTTTTAGATCACAAGTATGACTCAATCCTAAAGTAATATTTTTCAGACGACGAAAACAAAATAAATCGTTATTTTCAATTGTGATTTCCTGTTCGTATGCTGATTAGAAGCCTTGTATGTACGTTATACCTTGAAGTGCCCCAAATCTAAAATTATGCCATATTTGCAAGTGCTTTGTACTAAACAGGAGGATAAACTGGCAATAAATAAATACCATAATGAAAATAAATATTTTTGGAGGAACTTAACTAATTAATATCAATCAGCATTTCTTTTTTTCTGAATAAGTGCCTATTCATGGCCCTTTGTCACGTGGAATTGTTGAGTAGGTGCAGTTTAAAATTTTTGTCCTGATTAGTTAGCCTTGGTGGCCTGAAAGGGATTAGCCAGCTTCATCTTAGCAGCAGGCACCTTGTTCTCAAGACTGCCCCTTTAGCTAAAGCTCTGTACATTTAATAATGAATTTTGTGTATACTGCTCTTGACATATCCTCTGACTTTATTAATTCCATTGAAAACTCTTTGTTTTTATTTTTAAAAACATAGCTATTCCTCTTTTGTTTTGTCTGTAGTTTAATTCTTATCATGAAGAAGCATCTTCAGTGTTTTATGCTGACATATTCTAAGATGCTTTTCTCATTTTCAGTGCATTAGCGAGAGTCAAACACAAAAGATAGACCATCTTTCATGAATCATACATCTTGCTTTGCTTTTGTGAATGTTGTGAAAAATTGCTCGTGAAATAAAATCATTGTTTGCTAATTTCAGTGTTGTCCCAGCATGATGCAAATAGTCTACATTATTCTCTAATGCCTGATCTGACAGTCCAGTGGACAGTGGCTCCCATGCCTTTGTGCATAGATTTTGGAATAACTCATTCGTGTTGTAAAAAGTACTATGAGGCTTGCAGTACAATTCCACGGGATGTGAAAAGAGTTTGGTTTTAAACCAGCGTGTGATTCATGTACACATGGCCAGATTTTCCAGCGAGCTGCAAAGGGATAGCTTTTGCCATTTAGCTCAGGTACTGTGCCCACGCACTTTTAGTGGGTTTGTCCATGGAGATTTCTGAAGTCCGAGTTTCTGTTTGAATGTGCTGCCCTCTACAGAGGATAATGGTCTTTGTGAGCAGGGAAAGCAGCAGCGAGGCTCTTCAACCAAGGATTGGGCAAGCCATAAAGACAGCAATTCTGGATTTTAAAAAGCAGGAAATATAAGTTACATTTGAATCATTGTATAGGAAGTAAAATAAAGATTGGGTCAAACATGAGTAATTAAGAGACATAAAAGAGCAAAACACAAACTGTATAAAATTGTTCTAATTTTAATATAAACCTGCAACATTAATTTTCATCAGAGGGAATGAGACTCTACGCTTGCTAGTTCATTTTTCAGGGCCAGAGAGGTTATTTATCACTGTGCACAAAGTGACAATTAATTTAAAAGCTCAGTTACCTGGAACAAGTTTTTATTTGTCTTTAGTGCGCTAGCAGTGGGTAATTAACCTTTACGTCTCACCTTAATAGTGATTTCTATGCAGATTCCATTTGTAAAGACAGCAACAGTGCAGTCTGTGCAGGAGCAGTGCATCACTGTCAGGAACTTCTGAAGTTTTACCCAGCAATAACGGTAAATGCTGATAACTTCACTTTTATTGGCATGGGAAAATCCAGGCCAGGATGTATTGTCATGTTTCCTTCCCTAGTCCATCTGTGTTGCAGACGTATTTAAAAGTAAACATGCAATGCCTTGCCTTAAAATGAGGGAAAAGATTTGCTGTTTGTTAACATGCTACAATTTGCGGTTTTGCTCTCAACATTTAGCACATTTTGCACAGAATAGAAAGCATGATTGTGCTGTCAAATGTGCCATTGCTAAAAAGTCTGATTTTTGTAGTGTTCTGAATTTTAGTCATGATGTGTACTTTTCTTTAAAAAAAGAGCCATTATATATATGTGAGGAACCCGGTTTTGGAAAAATTGAAGGACATTGAATTTTGGACATTCTTCCTGCTGAGTTATTTTTAAAAGTTTGCAATATTAATTCAGGGCTGTGAACATGCCATTCTTCAAAAATCCATGGGTAAAGATAGATATCCAGCGGGGAACGCTTGGAAAGGGAAGAGATGCTTTGTATGTCTAAGTTAACAAAGAGCTGCTGTTGCCAGGCTAAAGGCTCTTGCTAATTGGTTAAAAACACCTGGCCTAGGAGAAGTATTCTTTGGACATCTTAGTCTTTAAGACTCTCAGCCAGAGTGTGAGTATATGAGTGCCTTAGAAGCAGGCTGCAAGGAAAAGTCTCTCTTTCCCTTTCTGTGCCCCACCTTTGTGTTAAACTTCCATCAGAAACATCTCATCAGGATAACTTTTTTTTTGAGTTTGCAAAGTTGTGATAAGTATAAGTCATCAAGGACAGCTTCACTAATAGAATCCATCTGAAAAAACTTCCAGATTTATTGTGACCAGAATTCCGTTGGATCTCCAGCATTGAGATCTCTTCGAATTATATCCTTTTAAAAGAAACATTCTCATACTCCAGCCTCTGCAGGGGACTGTGTTTGTTTTGTCCTGTTTTGTGTGTGTGTGTGTGTGTTATGTATGGGGGTTTGATTATTTGTTTTTTTTTAAAAGGGGAAAATTGTTACACTTCTCAACTACAACTTGTCTGTTAACCAGTTTATTAACTTGATTTTAAGAAGTAGTTTGTTTTATAATCAATTTTTTTGTGTTTACAGAAAGAAGCCTGGTTAAATTCTTTTTATGCTGGGAATAATTGGCCAGTTTTGTGGGTGAATTAAACATTTAAACTATTGTTACGGCCCGTGGAGAGGGGGGGCTAGAATTAACTGCGCACTCCCCCCATTTCGGTCCATCACATACATCTGTCTGTTTAAATTTATGACATCCATATGTTTTTTTTCAACATACTGAGTTTTCCAAATATACCCTTTATGATGGAAATTCACACATTGCTAACTTGAATGCCTCTGGCATTGGGTCAAGCCTTAATTTTGTAATTTCAAACTTTTACTTTTCAATAATCCTATTGCTAGTTTTATACTGCAGTGTTAAAACTGTATTAAAAGCTGAGTGGTTTTGATAAGTTAAAACGGGTTTGACTGGACACAGAGGTAATAAACAGAGGGCATAGATTGAGGATCACCAAAGGAACAAAGGAAAATTTTTAGGAGATTCTTTAATGCAGAGGATTGTTAGAACTTGGAATTTTCTCCCAGTAACAGTGGTAGCTTGTAAAGGGGAAGTGGATAATGTTATGACATGGCAGATGATGTGTGTCAGGTGGATCAAATCCACGAGGGAAACTTGATCATGCTATCACAACGGTTTTGCAAGTTATATTTATTTTTAGATACGTGCCCTGAATTCAGAAATAATAAGCCAACCAAAACTTCAGAGATTTAAAAAAAACTAAATTAAACATTTATTAACAAAAGAAAGATTTCAAGCACATAGGTCTACAAATCGGTACTATAATAACCCACAAAATCCCTAATTAATCTGGCTTCCAGGTACACCCCTGTTAAGGCAACAGTTAAAAAAAATAGATTTTAAACAGATCCAGGCAAATCAACACAATACCCTGGACAGTAGAATTCAAAGTGGCTTTTCCCAGCTTCTGTTTCTGTAGACAGCAGGCTTAATGCACAAATACTGGAGGCTTCTCACACTTCTGTTAGATCTTACAATGCCTTCCCTGACACACAGCCTCTTTCTCCTTTATACATGTTTCTCTCTTTTAATGTCAATGCCATTGTTCTCATATATCTTTGGAACTTTACCTGTCTCATAATATAAGTCTTTTCATGCTGCTAATATCGTCAGTAACCTTTGTGAAAAATAAACACACTCTTTGGCCTAGCTTCTCTGGCTAGATATAAACATCCTCCCATCTCTTTGAAATTGAAACTGCCCTGATTTATCTAAAAATGCAAATTCTCCTCACCTTACATTCTAAGACTTGAGCCATGATTATGTATTTAGCATTTCAAACCTAGCTTCTTTTGATGAGTCAAAGCCTCCAGACCAGCTGTCTCCAATTCAATTAAATCCCCCCACATACACATGTACTGAGAAACTATCCTACCCCACTATTAACCTACTTTTACAATTATTATTATTCTTTCGTGACAAATATTTCAATAAGAAACATGAAATGGACATGCGAAAATGGCAGGGGAATGGGAGTAAGTGGTTGCTTCTTTCGGTGAACTGATAACATTATCTCATTCAAGGCACAAATCTTTATTTTTGTATCCATTTAATTTTGTTAACTTCATAAAATAGAAAGAAGACTTTTCTGTGCACAAAGTAAGTATTTACATTTATCTGGGGTCTTATTGTTTCTGACAATGTGAATTACTTTGAAGTACAGAGGCTGTTGTGCAGGCAAAAAAAAAAAGGATGTGTTTTGCCACTGCTTATTTCTCTTCTTTCACCTTTTGTCCTTTTTTGTATTAACCATCTTCTAATGGTGGTTGCTAAATGGGCAGCGTGGATTACTCCCAGCAGTCCTTTGTGAGTGACACTCTCGAACAATCACTGAAAAGTGCAGCAGAGTATGCCTAATGTCGAGCACTTTGGTTTTCTGTCATAGCTGAAACATTAGAAGCATTCGAAAGATTTTTTTTAAAAAACAATATAAGCCCGATGGAAAGTTAGCAGAATGTGCTGACAATAGGTGGGAAGGAGATAATTTCTGGTAAAGCATCCAAGTAACATTACTCCACCAGCTTACTGGAAAAATCAAAAGCAAACTTCACAGTTTGAATCATTCTGAGCTCATCTTTTCTTTCCTAATTTTCTACTCTCCTTTCTCGAAGGTGCTGTTTCCTGTTGAGCTGAACTTGGATAGCATCCTCCCCATTCTTCCAGAGATAAGTCAATTAGAGATCAGATGGGCGCTTCTTGTCTGCATGATTCAATATCATTCCAGACTATGCAGTTACACACACCCATCCGAGTAGTACTTGTGATGTGTTGACAATTACAGGCTGTTGCTACTGGACTTACTTCCTAATGTTACGGACAGGAAGGGGGTTTCATTTAAACAGCCCTGATTTCTCCTCTCACCTCCTATCCATAAACAGGAAGGTGTTTTGATTTTTGATTTCCCCCTTTATAAGTGGTGGTGTATTTTTCCCCAATCCCTCAGTTTTGGTGCGATCCAATTTCTATGAACAAGTCAACAGAAACTTGATAGGGTAAAATCAGAGGGGTAGGTTTATTTTACACATGCTTAAAACACGGGAAGAGGGTTTGCAAAGTCCCCCCCTTTTTGCATTCATACAGTAAAAGAGGGATAATGAATAGAAAGAACTACAGGACAAAGACCACAGAGAAAATAAAAATCATTGTTTCATGTGAGTCCAGAGTCCAGAATCAAAGCCCCATGGTGTATTCTTTCAAAGTCTGCAGGCTGAAGACTGATGATGGAAAATTCTCTTTTCCAGCAGAAATGACTTCCATGATGAGATGGGCACGAAGAGATGAATTCGTCTTGTAGGTGCTGTATAGAAGTTTAGAGGTTCCAGTCGAAACAGTGTAGATGGGGGCCAGGCATTCACCTGGACAGAATCCTTGTTCTGAGCTGCTGCCTGGTTAATTGAAGATTGCAGTCTGGACTGTGCAGCTACACAAGGCAATATTACAGGTTCCAGCAGCTTGGATGGGGGCGAGGGTTGGCGGGCAGGAATGGGGGTCAGGTGACTCCCACCTCTCCACTGTGGCTTTGACTAAGGATGTATATTCCTTAGTCTGAATTCTTGAGATTAGTAATGTTTCTGCCATTAATAAATTCAGATGATGTTTCGGGGGTCCTTTATCCTAGCAGACTGGTCGTCTCTGTTGGCCAGGCCTTGGCCTTAGAAATGTGAATTATCTTTGTACCATTCATTTGGATTTGATCTCTGCAGTCAGAGGGGTCATTGGCATCTTTTCAGAGATAACGAGCCAGCAGCTGTCCTGTGTGCCAGGAAGTTCCTTTTGTTTGAGTCATAGCCAATCATGGCTTCAGTCATTTTAAAGCCTTTGCCTTTGCCAGTTTTAAAAAAAATAAATTAGTTGAGATGATATATATATATATATATGTATATATAATATATATATATTATCTCAGCTAATTTATACATTTTTAAATATATATATATTATATATATATATGAAAATATATTTTAATGTTGTGCAATATGTCTCCTGTTCCATATTTTGACATTTCCCCTAGCTCAGGCATTAACGGTGGAAGACCTGCAGCTGGGTGTTTTTCACAGATGAGGTGGACAAATTTTATGTGCTTTTATTTTATGTCCTTTACTGAAATTGTAATGACAGTGCTGATTGATAATCCACAAGTTGAAAACTACAGGCTTTTTTCAAAGAATGAGGATCATTTATGCACCTGGCTCAGTCAGTCTGATAATGAGGTTTCAACTGTGATCCATGGGACTTTGACAGTGCAGACCCAGCACTTTGCCACAGGTAAACACAAAAAGAAATCTTGATAGCTGCTTGTGATTGATTTTTGAGCGAACTGCCAAAATTAGGAAAGCGTTGAGAGTATATTATTATGTTGTTGGATTGGAGTAGTTTCAATAAGTTCTCGAAGACTGCTGGCTGCAAAACACTCTAGCTTTATTGTGACATATTTACATTTATGAGAACACCCTTTACACTAGCTTTTGACCAGGCTTACTCTCCTCGCACCTCAGATCACTTGAGTGTATGCCTCTTCCTTCCATGACATCACAGACTGTTACAGTTAACCCTTGATGGGAATTAATCCAACTTACTCCATTATACTGCATCTTCCCCTAAGTCTCAGTTTGGACTTCATTGTTCTCTGATGTTCCTGGAAACCTAATGTTCAGTCTCCTCGTTATTCTGAACATTTCACTATTTTGTAGTCCCATAGGGAATGTAGCCTCTTTTTGCTTTGTTGGGTAAGTGACATTTTTCTTTCTCCAGTTTCACTCCTTATTCTCTCTTCTCTCTCCCCTATGTTCTCTTCATTGTAGTGGCCTTCACAAGTCTACCATACCTAGTTCTTCTCTCATTTAGGGAATAAGGCATTTACATTCTGATGTCGGTCTTTTGGATGCTGTTGGACAGAATTCAAGCTGTTCAAACTGATGGTTTGGGATCACCTGTTTTGGTGTCCTCTTTCATTTGTGATGATTGCAACCTCTCTAGTCTCTGTTTTTCACACTGTCACTCAATTGCAATCAAAACTCTCCTGTTTCTTCTTACTGTGCCCAGTTCCATCTGAACAATCTAATTCCTCCGCTATTTTTCCATATCCTGATTGATCTCTGATCCAAACCTGTTCTCCCGGTTGAAGATCTAATAATGCTCTTGTTCTGTAATGACTATCATAGTGTTTCATCTGTTTACTCGGTAAGTTTCCTCTCCGTTTCAAACTTTCTCTAAGCCTGTGCCTTTTGACCTTACATTAATGCCTTACACATACATTAATTATGTGTAAGGGTAGGAATCTGTCCACGGTCTCTTTCCATAAGTAACTCGCATGGAGCTAATCCACTCTGCAGGGTTGAGGATTGGTAACTCAAGCGAACTAGTTGAAAATTATCATTATTTTTCAGCAATGCCCTTCCAATTTGGACACCTCTCCACTTCTTCATTAGCCTATGGAAAGCTTGGTGAACTTGCTGTGTGAACAAATCCAAATGATTCTCTTATTTCTTGAAATTCTATATTTGCGAATTGTGGACTGTTATCTGATACCACAATGTCAAGAATCCCGTGGACCATGAAAATTTATTTCAGTTATCACTGCCTGTAATGTGTGATCATATAACTGATTCACTTCAATCCACCTTGAGTACTAATCTACTACTATTATGAAGAATTTCCCTCTGTGTTCAAATAAACCCATTCTTAGGTGTTCCCATGGCCTTGTAGGAAAAGAAGATGGCAGACAGCAATGGTTCTTTTGATTCCTGCTTGTGAATTGAACATGTCACACATCTGGATATAATTTCTTTCAATGACTTCGAGAGACCCGGCCACCAAACCGAATACCATGCTTTGGCTCCGCACTTGGTAATATCCAAATGATCTTGATATAGGTGCTGTTAGATTTCAAGTCTCAATGCGCTTGGCATTACTGTTCTATCATTGTATACCTGCAAATCATCGATCACTGTCAGATATGCTCTCGGCTCGAAATATGCTCTCAAGATAGGACTATGTGGTTTATATGTTGGTCATCTAATAATACAAAATTCTCTGATCTGCTTACATTCCACACCTGATTTTTGAGCCTCTCTGATTGCAATCAATCTTCATGTAGTTGCCAGTAATGTATGGACTATCATTATCGCCAACTCCTTGACTTCTTCCGCAAATTCAGTAGTGCATTTTTCTAGATTCTGTTTCAATGCA
The DNA here is from genome assembly GCF_964194155.1 of Cetorhinus maximus. NCBI lineage: Eukaryota > Metazoa > Chordata > Chondrichthyes > Lamniformes > Cetorhinidae > Cetorhinus > Cetorhinus maximus. The sequence goes on along the minus strand of NC_135880.1, from coordinate 73,514,170 downwards.
CAATAATGCGTCTGCTGTGCTCCATTGTTTCCCTTGAACTTGTAACATAGGGCATCTGTTTCTATCGTAATGTGAAGACCTAAGATGTAGTCAGCGAATTTCTCACATGCACACACAGCTGCTAATGCTTCCTTTTCAAACCCTGGGTATCTCTTCTCTGTATCTGTTAATGACCGTGATGTGTAATAGGCTGGTCTGCGTTATCCATCTCTTTGTACCTAAAAAGTACTGCCCCCCAATCCTGTAGAGCATGCGTCTGCTGCAATAGTTGTAGGTAATGCCAGATCGCAATGTGCTCATAACTTTGATGACATCAATCTCTCCTTGATTTTTTTCGAATGATTTCTCATATGCTCCTTCCCAACAACATTCATTGCCTTGGCGTAACAACTAGCATAATGGGTCATTGAGCTCTATTAAGTTTTTTATAAATTTTGTGACTTGATTCATCATTCCCATGAACCTTTGTAACTCCTTAACGTTTCTTGGAACTGGAAATTCTCTTATGATCCTGGTCTTCAGTGGATCAACTGTTATTCCTGATGTCCTCACTTTGTGACCAAGAAGTCTGATTGTTGGCTGTGAAAACTCGCATTTACAGTTGAGTGTCAATCCTGCCTCTTGTAGCCTTCTCAGCACTACTCTCACTCTCATGTTATGCTCAGCTTGAGTAGACCTATGTATAAACATGTCATCCATGTGGCAAACAACTCCATCTAAAAGATTTGATTTTGTTGTTTGAAAGATCCCTGGTGCTGATGTAATTCCAAAGGGTAACCTGTTGAAACAGAATCTTCCGAATGGTGTTATGAACATTGTGATTAGCTTCGACTCCTCTTCTAGTGGTATTTGTCAGAATCCACTGTTAGTGTCTAATTTAGAGAAAATTGAGCTCTTCCCTAATTTACTAAACTCTCATCGACTGATACCATTGGATGGACTTCTCTTTTCACAGCTTTAATGAGTTATGTGAGATCAACACATATTTTTATGCAACCATTTGGCTTCAAAATCAGTACCATCCCTGAGCACCAACTTGTTGGCTCTTTAATAGGTGAAATGACTCTTTGTCTTACCATTGAGTCAATCTCTTTCTTTACCTTTGTAAGTAAAGTGTGTGTAACCTTTGAATGTATATAAGCAAATTGGTTTCGCATATGATACACTGTTCTCAGCTTTCCTAATCCTGTAAATAACCTAGGGAATTTTGCTTTGAAGTCTTCTGATTGACCTTGACCATTCTTTATTTCTTCTATTCTGCGAATTAGATTCAATTCCAGACATGCCTTTCTACTTGAGAGCGAACAGTTCTGATCTTGAATTATGTACAGTACTTCAGTAATTACTTTCTGTTCTTTAAGGTAGATGTCAGTTCTCCCAGAACCTTCAGCTCTGCTCCTCCTGGTCTGTGTAGCTTTTTGTAGGATGTTTGAAGGACTCTCTTGTTTAACCATGGTTCAGTGTCTGAAAGAACTGGAACTGCTGCTCACTTGAATCTCACTTGAAGTGTGTCTCTGCACCCCAATAATTTCCACTTAAAGCTTTAACCTCTCATTGGAAGGGTATCGCAGTGGCTTGTCAATCTTCTATTTCAAGGACTTTTGTTTCCTTTCAAAGCTGCTTCTTTTTGAGTGTTCTGCCATTTTTTTCTACTGCAACATACTCGTTGAAAATGCCCCATCTTGTTACACCAATGGCATTGCCTGTCTTTTTGCATGTGTCTTTGGCGGGACAATTCCCGCGCCTGTGTCTTTCTCTGCTACACCAGCAACAGCTAGTCTGGGCTGCCACCATAAATTGCTTTTCTTGCCGCACGTGTTTCCTTCTCTCTGTTTTCCCTTTTTATGTCCGATGAATTGAACTGTATCTGTTACTTTGGGATTCGGGCTGTTTCTCTCTCTATCCTTTGAGTTTTGCCTTTGATCCAGTTTTGGCCTGTGACTGTCTCAAAGTGCTCCAGCAGAGGTAGAGATTTTCCTATTGCCGCCTTTTTTTTAAACCGTTGCCCAGCATATTTTATCGTGCTGTTGGGCTGGAGTCATTTCTATAACTTCTCAGAGAACTTACTGAAAACACTTGAACTTTATTGTAACATATTTACAGTTATGAGAACACCCTTTACACTAGCTCTGACCAGGCTTACCTTCATCGAGCCTCAGATCATGAATGTAGGTCACTTCCTTGTATGACATCACAGACTGTTACAGTTCATGCTTGATGGGACTTAATCTAACATACTCCATTATACTACAGGGAGAGGTTTGCTTTTGCACTTGTTGGAGAAGTTAAAATTAGGGGAATAAAATATTTAATGAAAATAGTGTTTACCATCATGATTGGATTTTAGAAAAGTCAAAGGTGAGGTAAAGCAATTTAACCCATTGACCCATTAAGCACATCTTTCCAGGATCCAAATTCTTCAATTATAGCATCCAGCTGCTTTTAGATGTACATAATATTTTAGTCTCTACTGCAGTAACTGGTAGATTATTTCAAATGTTTATCATTCTTGGAGCAAACATTTTTTGTTTCAAGTATTTGTTTTAAGTTTACTTTTCAAGAAATGTATTATTCTGTTTGATTAGAAGTTTAAATTCTAGTTCCAAAGTTAAAAGCCGGCAGTAAGGTAAGCTTCATTGGATTCAAGTATAACTTTTCCATTTGGAACTCGGAGGGGAATTTGATGAAGTAGCTCCAGATTTTTTAATTGGTAGATTAAGGTTCATAAGGAACAAGCAGAAGTAATTTCCAATGATTGAAAGAATTAGAAAGAAGACTGGGAAAACAATTGAAAATGGCTAAAAAGAGAATTAAGAACATGGAGAGAAAATTGGAAAAGAAAATTGCTGATGACTGAAGAGAATGCCAAGTTGTTTGGGTATTTGGTGTATTTGCAGAAAACAATTAAGGAGCAGCAGAGAGTTAAGAAATGAAAAACAAAATCTTACACAGAAGGAAATAAGCACAGCTAAAGCTTTAGGCTCCAATATTATATAGTAGATAGGAAATTTTAAGAAATATTTAGCACAACCCTTGAATTGCAAGCTCAAAAGATCCATGAAAGTTTTAACAAATAGAAACTGCAGTCCACTCAACCACCCACTGTTATTTATAAAAATCATTTTGTCACTTCATTTACCATTTTTGTAAACATGGAGAATCCCACTTCATGTGTATGCCCAAAATACAAGGGAAAGAATGTCGACAGATATATTTATGCATGGCCAGGTTTCTGTGATTAAATAGCTGTTGTTTGTCAGCAAGTTCTTGCTACAAATATGAAGTTTCTAAGAGTGTTATGTTTTGGGATTGTCTTTTTAATTTAGGGTAAAATGTAGGAATAAAGGGGTCATGTGGCCTGTCCTGAATCCTACCCAAAAACAAGCTTGGGTGATTTGGTTGATTAAGGTTAGAGGAGGGCCTAGGTTGTTTAACTGGGAAGAGGGTGCACGCTGATCACACCTGCGGACAATGGTAGGGGCATCTGTGGGTAGACTGTTAGTCTCCAAGTCTCTCAGGGAGATGTTAGGAAGGTCGGGTTTTATAAATGGTTATACTTTTACTGTTTATTTAATTCCAAGATAGAATGGAGCTGTGGGCTTAGAAGATAGTTAAACAGCGTTTCTGCCTGGATATCAGGTCCATGTGATTCGCATTGCAAAGGATATGGGCGTTGAGAGGGAAACAGGCCGTAGAAAGCTATTGTAGTATTGGCTTACAGGGTTTTCTCAAGATATCCCTGAATATCTCAGGCAGATCAGTCTACAAGAACCTGAGAGAGAGAGAGCAGAGAGATAGAGGTGCCAGAAACTATTGTTCACTGTGCAGAATGCAGGTGGGAGATTATGCTTGGATTGTTGAGACCAAGTTTGAGAATTTAAATGGGGCTGGAAGATTTGCCTAGCTTTGGTTAGATGGAGAAATCCTCAGGGTAGCCTTCAACCTGAAAGTCAGTTCGGGGATTAAAATTTATCTGTCTGGAAAAGGAAGGAGAAAGCAAGTTGTCGGGTGCTGAGAATAGCTTTGGACTTGTTCCTGGAGAATGAAGTATCCATTTAAGGGACAGAGTAAAGTATAACCATGCAGGGGGATTTTTGCAATAAAAGTTAAATGGGGGATCACTTCTGAAGTTTAGAGTATAAGTTGCCAACTGAAATAGTGTTTAGTCAATGTTGCTTTTACAGTAAATACCTTAAAACTTGAAATCTTGTTCCAGTCAATCGCTGGAAATTCAAATATCTTTCTAAAGGTTATTAGTCTCGAAGGGGATCGTAATATTTTAATTTCATTAAATGGAACAGCATTTGAATCACAATTTGCTTGCAATTTAAGCAAGGAGATATTATGTTCCCTGATACCTAGTGGGTAGAAGTACCATGATGTTAAGATAAATCTTGATCTTTGGTTTCTGTTGCTATTGCAATGGGTGTGTGCCAAATTTGGCCTCACTCATGTTGGGGTATAGAGGGGAAAGACTGGTTTCCACTCATGTGCATTTCCAGTATACAGAACAGCTAAGAATGAGCCATGCAGTAATGGTGTCCAAATAGTCAGTTGACATTCACTGAGCTCATACATGAAGGATGTGTGAACAAATTGTATTGAAGGGTGGCTATCACCTATGCCACGTGTGGAACTGAGCTTGAGCAGAAGTCAGTGCCAAATGCACAATGTTGAGAGTCTTGTACCTCATGTCAGATGTTTATAAGTACTTTTCTGAAAGATAATTAAAGTGATCAGTATTTGGAACAATAGAAAATTAACAATAGCCCAAAAATTGCTGTGACGGGCTAATGAACTGTGCCCACCATTTGCTCACCTTACCCTTGCTTGTTCAATGTCGATGATATTTTGCCTTGTTTTGTAGACCCTGATCTGTTGTCGAATGTAGAGAGACTTAAAGCACCTTTGGATGATTTATGATTTGCAACATTGTTGGATGACCAACATGCAAAGTGCTTTGAGTCTTTTGCTTTATGTACTGGGTGATGCACACATCAATATTTGTGGAAAAATATTTGCTTTGGGACTTAAGTCTGAGTAAGTTGGACGTTGTTCACAAATTTCTTAAAGCAGTACCATATCCAACTAGGAAGTTGCACTATTTTTATTGTGGTTTAACATACACCAACAGCTGAATCATCTGTTTAATAATTCATAGGATATTTGATTCCCAAAATAATCAGTTAGCACAGTGCTAATCTCATCTAAATGCCTGTAAACAGTCAAGTCTCACCTTTATTGGATTTTTGTCAACCTCGATAAATAATTTCCTCTCGTCAGCCTCTGGGTTCCTTTTGAAAATAGACAAGCTGGTAAATATTAGTGCAGCCAGCCGTGAATCTCTAATAAACAGTCTGTCCTTGTACAACAATTTGTTACCTCAATAATTTAAAAATGTTTTATTGGATTTTCACCAGACTTGCTGAGATCATCTTCTCAGACATTTGCTTCCTTTAGACAATGATCCTTATGGAACCCTACAGCTTTCTTATTGTAAAACTTTGTTAAGAGACTCTATTCTGTCCAATTTAAAATTTCTGAAAAGAAACAGAAGCGTTAGCAGTCTCATGTATAATGTGGGAGAGCAATGCATAGATCAGCCATCATCTAATGGAATGGTGGAACAGGCTTTGAGAATTGAATATTTTATTCCCTCTGTTTCCTACGATCCATTCACACTCACCCACTGCCACTCATGTCGCTCAAGAGGGGAGACCCAGACTCTCCATCACGTTCAAAACTCCCTTCTCCTTTACATAAGATCATAAGAAATAGGAGCAGAAGTAGGCAAGATGGCCCATCAAGTCTGCTGCACCATTCAAGAAGATCATGACTTATCTGATTGTAACCTTAACTTAAAACAGGCACTTTCCTGCCTGTTCCCATAACCCTTAACTTCCTTCACCAGCAGAGATCAGAAATCCATTACTCTTGTCAAAATGGCTATGGCCCAGTGAAAATATTCCTTGATTTACAGCTCTGGTTCTCTGACCTCTGTGGTCAGTTTCACAGTGTTAGTTTACACAAGGTTAAGTGGTTTTAAGGGTTTGTGTTTTCTGTTATTGATGCTTTAAAGGTTCCAAATGATTGACACTTTTATTGCCTTGGAGTGAAATGACTTTTTAAAAACATTTTTGAAAGTAATCAATGACTTTTTAAAGCTTTTTCTTAATACATCCTACTGTTACTATAGGGTTCATTGGTTCTACACAGTTGGTGAATTGGCATGGAAATGCCATGGATTGGCATGGGGGCATGAGAGACCATGGGGGGTGGGTGGGGTGCCTTAGCATGGCATAGAAGGCATGAGGAGGACCTTTGAAACTGACCTTTTAAAAGATTCCCTCATGCAGACTAGAATTCAGAACTCCTCTGAGGTGCTGGGAACCACAACTCTTTAAAAACCTGGCCTGATTCTATGAAAATTGCAGAGGAATAGGTCTTGCCTATCTCCGCAAAGGAGCCGGCCAGGTCGGGAGTGCTGGGTGTGGACGTTTTGCAGGAATCAGCCCTCGGTCTTTAAAGGTACTCATGAAAATAAAGACAGCCCAGGAATAGGGTCAGGAATCCCAGAATCAGACCCGCCTTCCATTCTTAAAGGGCTCCCGAGTCACCCCGACTCAGTGAAAATTCAGTCCATTGACTCTGACAACTAAATAGCAGCTGTGTGTGTCACGTAATTATATCTTTAACATTGAAAATACCTATCACAGTGCCACTTAAGGAGTAACAGCCCTAGAGTGAAACTCATACCTCACGTGCCAGATTTGATATTTTTGTGCAAGTTACATCACTAAAGAACAAATTAGAAGTGAATAGGGTTCTTTGCTTTGACCAGATCTCAACCCAAAGGCATGGATGAATTTAGGGTGATGGCATGCTTCTATCAGGGCATGGGTGTCACTGCCTTCAGATGTATTGTACTAAATTTGTGATCAGAGCAAGGTAGATCAGTTTTAGGTCCTTTTTGCCTCCCAACATAACATTGCGATGATTGTAGTGATTCAAGATGACTTTGCAGTTTGTTGTCTTGTCATGTGGCCTATTAATCATCCAGTCACTCAGTTTCGCATTCAGTATTCATGGCTAGTTCATGACAAGTGAAGCCTGATCATTCTTAATCAGAAGTTGATATCCCAGAAATAAATGGGATGAACACTTGATGTCATGGTAGAGATGCTTTTCTCCCCCCCACCTTTGTATCAGAGTTTTAGTTCCACGTATGAAATATTTTGCACTAAATTGTCACATATCTCACATGTGCTGCAGGAAGATGAAAATTAAATGGATATGCCATAGCCATTCATGTACATGTTTAATTTCAAGTGTGGTTCTGTTATATTGGACATTTTACCTTCCTGCTGATAAAGTGCTGTCTAGTACGGCATTGACAGTTTTACAAGTAGAGGGTGAAAACAGAGGTTAAAAGTGTGGATGCCACACATCTGACTATGTGAAGCCTTTCCTCCTTTTCCAATATTAGTGCTGCAATAATCTCACTGCAAGCTCCTAGAGTGCCAAAGAAATCTTTAGTTTAATTGTGACATTTGGTATCACTGTTGGTCTTGGACTACAATCTCAATTCCACAGAAAAGGATCACTGTTTAATCAAAATCCTGTGTCCGTGGGAGAAACATTATATTTTATGCTGAGTATAAATATTTTGTAAATAACAGGCTGAGTTACAAAGGTGCTCATCTGCTATCTGCTGTTGTAATGTGAAAAACCATCAGATACCAGCGCTGCAGATTTTCGGTGAGAACATTTCGTATTTTTTCAACTTGGCGTCAAATTAATGTTCAGCTATATAAAATGATTGCTAAAGAGCGATATCCTAACTTATCTTTACTCTCTTTTTGATGTTTTCAGAGAGCTTGATGTTTAAATCAATATTCAGCTGACTAATAACAGAAAATGCTCACCATCCATGTGGTTGGTTAGTTCCCAAATGCACATCAGAGTGATCCAGAGGGAGGTCCGTCCTCCCCAAAATCCACAGCCTACTTCTACCTCCTCCCCAAAATGCACAAACAGGACTGTCCCGGTAGACCGATCGTGTCAGCCTGTTCCTGCCCCATGGAACTCATTTCTCCCTGTCTTGACTCCGTTCTCTCTCACCTTGTCCAGTCTCTTCCCACCTACACCCGTGATTCCTCTGATGCCCTACGTCATATCAACAATTTCCAGTTCCCTGGCCCTAACTGCCTCCTCTTCACCATGGATGTCCAATCGCCCTACACATCCATCCCCCACCAGGATGGTCTAAGGGCTCTCCGCTTCTTCCTTGAACAGAGGCCCGAACAATCCCCATCCACTACCACTCTCCTCTGTCTGGCTGAACTTGTTCTCCCACTGAACAATTTCTCCTTTAAACTTGTTTCACTTCCTCCAAATAAAAGGTGTGGCTATGGGCACCCACATGGGCCCCAGTTATGCCTGTCTCTTTGTGGGGTATGTGGAACATTCCTTGTTCCAGTGCTACTCAGGCCCCCTCCCACAACTCATTTTTTTTTGGTACATCAATGAGTGTTTCGGTGCTGCTTCATGCTCTCGTCTGGACCTGGAAAAATTTATCAATTTTGCTTCTAATTTCCACCCCTCCATCACCTTCACATGGTCCATCTGTAACACTTCCCTTCCCTTCCTTGACCTTTCTGCCTCAATTTCTGGTGATGGACTGTCCACCAATATTCACTACAAGCCCACCGACTCCCACAGCTACTTTGACTACAGCTCCTCACACCCTGCTTCCTGTAAGGACTCCATCCCATTCCCTCAGTTCCTTTGCCTCCGTCGCATCTGTTCCGATGATGCCACTTTCCAAAATGGCGCTTCTGACACGTCTTCCTTCTTCCTTAACCGAAGTTTCCTATCCACTGTGGTTGACAGGGCCCTCAGCTGTGTTCGACCCATCTCACGCACCTCTGCCCTCACACCTTCCTCTCCCTCCCAGAACCATGATAGGATCCCCTTTGTCCTCACTTTTTACACCACCAGCCTTTGCATTCAAAGGATCATCCTCCGCCATTTCCGCATGATGCCACCACCAAACTCATCCTCCCTTCACCACTCCACCCCGGTCGGCATTCCTTAGGGACTGTTCCGGGACACCCTGGTCCATTCCTCCTCCATCCTCAACACCTCATCCCCCTCCCACAGCACCTTCCCAAGCAATCGCAGAAGTTGCAGCACTGTCCCTTTACCTCCTCACTATCCAAGGGTCCAAACACTCCTTTCAGGTGAAGCAGCGCTTAACTTGCACCTCCTTCAATTTGGTCTATTGCATTTGCTGCTCCCAATGCGGTCTCCTCTACATTGGAGAGACCAAACGCAGACTGGGTGACCGCTTTGCGGAACACCTTTGGTCTGTCTGCAAGCACGACCCAGACCACCTTGTTGCCATTTCAACACTCCACCCTGCTCTCATGCCCACATGTCCGTCCTTGGCCTCTTGCATCATTCCAGTGAGCCCAACACAAACTGGAGGAACAGCATCTCATCTTCTGACTAGGCACTTTACAGCCTTCTGGACTTAACATTGAGTTCAACAACTTCAGACCGTGAAATTTCTCCTCCACCTTCACCCCCCCTCTTTTTTTTATCCCCTTTTTTCAATATTCATTTTCATTTTGTATTTTTATTCATTGTTTTATCCCAACCTTTTATCCTATTTTCAATCTTTTTTCCCACCATCGTCTCCTCCCCCCACCCCACCCCCACAAGGGCCATCTGTCACTTGTTCATGTTGTTCTTTCCAGAGTGCTTAACCTTGTCCTGCTATTATCACATTCTGCTTTCTAACCTTAATGCCACCATCAACACCTCCTTTAGCCAGTCCCACTATCATGAACACCCCTTTGTCCTTTTGTCCATGACATCTCTGGCAACCTCTCTTTTGCCTCCATCTATCACTGGCCTTCTATCCAGCTTCACCTGCTCCACCCCCCTTGAACAGTATAAATTTCATCACGTTTTACTTCTCTTCAGCTCTGAAGAAGAGTCATACGGACTCGAAACGTTAACTCTTTTTTTTGTTCTCCCCAGATGCTGTTAGACCTGCTGAGTTTTTCCAGAATTTTCTGTTTTTGTTTCAGAGTGAGTTCACCCTCAAGAAACAATCAGAATGGACAATGTAGTGACTAGCTTTCAGACTTATGGTACTGTGTAGTGTCACATGACAGTGTAGACGAATCAGCGTGGTGTTTGTATCCAGTTGTGTTTCTTGATGGAAGTGTGTAACTGCTGCTGAAGCCCTGGAAATAAAGTTCACTGTTTCTTATGAGAAACCTGCATGGAAAATCAAGTCTATAAAAGCTGGCGATGAGGATAAATTAGTTCCGGCACTGTCCCTCGCCCAGTGAATGTGAGTATCTTGTTTTAAACAGAAAGGGAAAATGTACTCACCAGGTATGCCACTTATTGGCAGGATCGACCGTTTGGCCTCATCCACAGAGGATTGAAGTTCAAATTTAACTTGAGAGTAAGAGCCCTGGGGATGACAATAGCAACATACGTAGCAAAGTTGAAACAGCTAACTGAACATTGTGACTTCAGGGAGACCCTAAACAACATGTTACGGGATCATTTGGTCTGCGGTGTGCACGGTGATGCCATTCAACAATCATTACTAGCTGAAGTAAATATCGATTTTAAAAGGGCACTGGAAACAGCGCTTACGATGGAAAGCGCCAAATGGGATTCGCAGGCCATACAGGGTGCACAAAATGGTGCTGTTTTCCAGTTGGGGCGGGAACAGACCACCAGGTGTGACATGAAAACCAGGGAGTCAACCGCAAAGTAGGAGACAATCCCTGCTACCCAAAAATTTTAAAAATATACAGGAGACAGCTCAGCAGCAAATCTGAAAATGAATTGTTACCAAATGTGGGAGTAACCATATCCCTGAAACTTGCCATTTTGAAGAGGTGGAGTGACATTATTGTCGTAAAAGAAGGCACATGCTGAAGCAATATAAAGCAAGATTGAGACAGACTCCCAGGCAGCAAACCAAACTGATTGAGGTACTTAATGAGGAAGAACCAGAAACCACTAAGTCCGATGTTTATTCTCTATTAAATGTGAAAGTAGGGAAAACAGCGCCAACCACTGTTACTCTGCAGGTCAATGGAAAACCTTTGATTATGGAAGTGGATACCGGTGCATCATGCACTGTAGTGGGGGAGCATACATTGAAATATTTAAACAAGGATCTTCAACAATTGAAAACGGAGCAGACTTCAGCCAAATTGAAAATGTATACTGGTGAAGTCATACAAGTGAAAGGTATTATCACTGTACCTGTTTATTAAAAGCACCAGACAGCACAGCTCCCTGTGATTGTAGTGGAAGGTGGAGGACCAAGCCTTTTAGATCGTGATTGGTTGAGGGAAATTAACCTCGATTGGGCAGTGAAATTTCAAAAGGAAGTTGGAAGAGTTCCTGAGTTGGAAAAGAAATAAAGCAAGGTACTTCAGAATGAGCCTGGAGAGCCAGAGGACCTTAACAGGATGCAAAAAGAGTGTGTAGCCATTCAGTAACCTGAGGAATTGAAGACTCTCTTAAATAGCAGGTTGGAAGTACAGCAGAAGAAACTCAAGGAGACTCTGCTGAATTACAGAATTCAGGATGAAGCAAGTGAGCTTCACAAAGAAAAGGAAAACCTGTTGAAAGACCTTCACACACTACAAGGATCCCTCAGGTCAAAGTTTGTACCTCTGGAAAATTATGACGAGAAGCAGAATTAATTTAATGTCAGTCTGAACAAACTGAAGAACCAGTTGGCAGAGAAGATGCAGCAATGTTCAAGATTCCAGGAGGAAGCTAAAAGATACAAGAAGGAGACAGCAGAGCTGAAAATTGAGCTAAGTGTAACAAGTGACATTAGAAGGAAAAATTGTGTAACTTTCCCAAACGCAAGTAGGAGATGGAACTGTGGGTAGCTCAGCCCCTGAACTGAACCAAGTTGAGATTTCGCCTGAGAGAAGTCTGGTCGACTGTAAAATTGAAATGAAGGACGAGATTAAACTCTGTGGCAGACAGAAGAAGACAAGATGGGAAATGATTCAGAAAAGAAAATGAATGACCCTCCCACACTACTACAGGTTCAATACCTTCAGAATTACTTAGGAAGCTCCGCCTTCAATCAAGATTAAGCCTGGTACTTCACAATTAGGAGGAGAAGGTAGAGAACAGTCAAGGGAATCAATAAGTGACTCATGATTTACATTGTTGAGAGCGAGAATTTACTTTCGGTGAAACAGTAATTGTATGAAACATTTGTGATGGATCAAATTGGTTACTTGGTGTAATGGTTTCTGTGACTGGACCAGTATTGTGCCACGTAGAAGTGGAGGGCCGGATCACCCAAAAACATGTGGATCATTTGAGAAGAAGGGAGATACCCCAACAAACCAATGTTCCACCTGTAACCATTGTAGAACCTGTGGTCTCCATTGTGATTGATTGACCAAGGATAGACATACCAGATGTCTCTGTCGGAACGGATAACACTGAACTGTCTGTACCTGAGGAGGTACCTGATGCTGCTGCGATTCCAGAAAATGAAGATCCAGTAACTGATTTTAAAGTTGTGGAGCTACGACGTTCCACCCAGATCAGGAAACCTCGTGAGAGACTGAACTTATAATTTCATAACCCTAGTATATATTTGTAATGTCATAAAGTAGTTGTTATTGTAAAATTGTAAAAAAAAAACTTGAAGGGGGGAGAAATGTACTAACTGTAGCTTTAAGGAATGCAGTGACGATAGCTTTAAGACTTATTGTACTGTGTAGTATCACATGACAGTGTGAATGAATCAGTCTGAAGCACGGGGAACCTTGGGGATGGAGTTTGTGTCTAGTTGTGGTTCTTGATGGAAGCATGTGACTGCTGCCAAAGCCCTGGAAATAAAATTCACTGCTTCTTATGAGAAACCTGCCTGGAAAATCAAATCCATAAAAGACAGTCTTTCAATCAAGCTTGAAGCTCAATTGACCAGTTGGAGTTCCACCCTTGATAAACTTAAACTCATCCAAAATGTTGCTGCACGTGCCCTAACTTACACAAAGTTCCATTCACATATCACCCTTGTGCTCCCTGACCTACATTGGTCCCTGGTCCGTCAATGCCATGATGTTCTCATTCTTGTTTTCACATCCTTCCATGGCCTTACCCCTCCCTATTGCTGTCATCTCCTATGGCCTTGCAACCCTCTGAGATCACATCGTTCCTCCAGTTCTGATCTCTCATGCATCTCTGATTTTAATCCTTCCATTGGCAGCCTTGCCTTCAGTTTCTGAGGCCCTTAATACTGGAACGTCCCCCCTAAGCCTCTCCATCTCTCTATCTCTCTTTGCTCATCTAAAAAAGCCTTTAAAACCTACCTATCACCTGTCCTAATATCTCCACGCATGGGTTGGTGTCAAATTTTGTTTGATTACGCTGTAAAGTGCCTTAGGACGTTTTACTATATTAAGCATGCTATATAAATGTGAGGTAGGTACGTGTGTGAATGTGTAGATATGATGATATAACTGCTTCATTGTTCCCTTCCTGTAATCTGTAAGCTTTATGTCACTAGGCGCTGCTAATAATTAACACTGCCTTCTGTTTTCAACACTATAACTATCATTTTCAGTTTTGCACAATGGGCTCGGTCCTGCAGTTAGGCATCCCAATAATAATGATAACAATGTTTGACTGTGGTTTGTTTATGGATTGGAGTAATCATGTATATTCAGGCTGAGTTACTTCCATATTCACAATCATGAACATTATAGGAACTGAGGAAATTGTTTATTCAACAAGATTTTTGTTGCTTACTGCTGTTTTATTAAACCTGCTCTTCCATATTATTCACAAAATATTATTGTGCTAATAAAAAAAGAATATTTAGAGCGCAAAGTGAAAGGCTTCCTTTGAGACTGACTAGAGGATTATGTATGCTCAGTGGGGTTTATAAATATTAGATCAAATACGAGTTCGTGTTCAGTTTTTGCAATTAAAACAGTTGCTTCTGTAGAATGTGCCCATGGTTAAAGATTGCCATGAATAAACCTGATTTGGAATGTGTCCATTGCCTAGAAGTTCAAATGAACACCCCAAGGGGTTCACTAGAGGAGAGTTGTTAAATTTTCAGAAAAATTAAGAAGGTCGCTAAGGTTCACTGTTCAATTTGCTATCGGGATTAATAGGAACTAATTCAGGAAACCTGGTGCTCAGCAAATATATTCCAACGCCTCAAGTTTCAATCTCTCCATGGTATTTATCCTGTATAACATGAAGCACCATACTTGGAACTCTAACTTCATTGTAAATGCTCTTGCGCTTTGTTGTTGAAAAAGTAACCATATTTTGATCAACTCAAGCTGATTTTAACACCTTGGTACAAATGGATTAATTTCTTTTTGTTACTGAAATGGAGGAAATTGTGCAGAAATTATGTTTGTTACACCTTTTGTACATGTTCCTGAAACCAGATGTAGAAAAATCTCTAGCTGCTGTCAGATGTTGGGCACAGCTCAGGGTCCCCATTGGGTATGCTATGTCTAGTGGTTCCCAGAAGTATGAAATAATCAAACTTTTAAACTCAAATGCTGGAGCTTTATCAAATGTATTCTTAGATCATGCCATGTGCTGCGGACTGATACTTTGTTTCTCAGTACCCTGACTGTAGTGCAGCATTGAGTGATGTGGCACTTTGGTTACTTATGTATACAAATGTATGAACATAGAGCTTCTAAATAATATTAGAATACTATAACGGTAATGACTTGATGTACTGGACAGGTTTCTACTTGAAACAACTAACTTTATTACAGAGGGCTTTTCAGAAGCTACATGCACGAACCAGGTCCTCGACTAGAAGGCCACACCCCTCGGATTACTAGCGCTTAGGGCTCATAGGTCGCAATCTCCAAGAACAATCATGTGATCCCTGATGGGCAGTAGGAAAGGCGATACCTTCAATTACTACAATAACATGCATCTTTCTTTAAAAAACAATGTCTCTATATCAATATTCCTGTTCCGATCTTTAACTTATTTTATATTATGTCTAAACTAAAGAGTACCATTCAATTTCTGTTATTAAATTGAACACCTTAAGAGTCTTTTATAGCTTGTTTTATTTTCTCAAAAAACATTATTCATGGTATCGCTTAGGTCGTAGGGTGTTGTAGGTCACATCTTGTAGATTTGGTAGTTATTGCTCTCTGTGATGAGTTGGCCTGCTGTACTAATGATGTCTGTGTTGTAGGAATTGTGCTTGATATTGCGGATTTTGTGTCAATTCCTGGTGACGTTGATGTCGCACAGCTTGTTGATATTGTTAATGTTACCTCGCTTGTTAGTGATGTTGCTGGTGTTATTGATGACCTTTTCTGCTTTTCCAGGTCAGGTGTAGGTCGAATATGGTCTCTGCTCTTTCTCATTTACTTACCAGTTTGGCTCTCAATAATGTATTACCTTGGAGTCTAAGCTTCGACAACAACAACAACTGCCAGACTCCAGGTTTTCATGATTGGGTCCTGCATATGTGCAGTTTGTTCTCTCAACAACTCAGGCAGGGATTTGGCATGCTTGCTGTAATGTTGACCTCCTCCTACCTGTGCATCAGTAAGTTGTTGTCTTTCTTTTTGATGGTCACTTGGAGGGTATATCTTTCTTGGCAAAGTTGCCTTGTGCTTTCTGTCATTGAATAGCCCTGCAGGCAATTTCATGTCAGCTTTGAGAGTTGTAGCTTGGAGTTACAATAAGGCAAGTTTTGGGCCTTCCTTTGTGTATCCTTCTAATTTGAGTTGTTCCTAGTTGTTGAATCTCAGTTCCACCAAATTCTGCCAGCATGACATTGTTCGGATTTAGAGCATCTTTCTTTGGCTACCCGTTTTCTTTCAAATTTTCAGGAAATATCTTCTGGTATTGCCTGAGTGGGTTAATGTTATTCTGTGTTCTGGTACCAAACGTCAGCTTTAGATTTATGGTTGTGGGCTTATTTCTCATCTTCTTCCTGATCTGAATGGTTATGTGAATTTATTTTCCCTGGAAACTGTCACGTCCAGACATTTCATGCAGTTGTTATGGTTCTTATGTCTATAGTGTCCTCACACTCACTGTCATCTCTCAGGTATGGATGCTTTGGTTTCTTTTCTTTCATTCATCCTGTTGCTCTGCCGCTGGTAACTCCATCACTGTTTTTCTCTTTGTTCTGCACATCTTTTCCCAGTCATTGAGCTTTCCACAGCTCTGCAGTTTGATCCATATGTGGGACATTTCCTTCTGCCTGTGAATTTGTGGTCGTCCAGAGTTCCTACACATCTTTCTCTCTGTCTGGGCTGCATTCTTTTGTTGCTGTTTTATTGCATCAACCCTGCTGCCTTTCTCTTAACTTAATTGAAGGCTAGCTGTTTGGGTAGTCACTATCTTCATCTGTCTACTCTTGGCTTCATGTGCCCTGGCAGTGATATTGTGAGCTTGTCTTTTCCAATCAGAGCTTTTTGTACATCAGGTTATGCAGAACCCCAAATGAGCTGATAGCAGGCTTTTAACTGTTTCCTTGAATTTACACTTGCTGGTTTCATTCCTCAATCTCACTGAGAAATTATCAACAGGCTTGTTTGGTTCATGTCTCACGCTTTCAAATTCATATCAGTGGATCTGATGGTTTTACTTTGGCTGGAGATGTGTGCTGAATTTCTCAAAAATTTTGTCTGGGTTTTTACTGTTGTCCTCACTGATCTCCCAGCTATTAAGCAGATCTAATCCTTTCCCTCCTCACAAAAGAATGCAGCTGATCCTTTCTTCTTCACTAGCACCATTTAGAAAACTGCTAAATGTCAATCTGTACTTTTGTTTAAACTTTTCAAATGCCTCTACGACACCATCAGCCTCCAAGTTAATCCTGTGCTGGAGCAGTCCGTTCATTGCTGTGGTGGTGGCCATTTCATTTTCACATGATTCACTCAGTTTTTTTCCCTCTCTTTCTGGCACTAATTCAGATTGAATTTTCTTAATTTAATTCAGCATTTATTTAGACCATAAGACGTATGAGCAGAAGTAGGCCATTCAGCCCATCGAGTCTGCTCCACCATTCAATGAGATCATGGCTGATCTGATAATCCTCAACTCCACTTTCCTACCTTTTCCCCATAACCGTTGACTCCCTTACTGATTAAAAATCTGTCTATCTCAGCCTTGAATATACTTAACGACCCAGTCTCTACAGTGAAAAATTCCATAGATTGACTACCCTTTGAGAGAAGAAATTCCTCCTCATCTTTGTTTGAAATGGGTGACCCCTTACTCTGAGATTATGTCCTCTGGTGCTAGACCCTCCCACAAGGGGAAACAACCTTTTAGCATCTGCCCTGTCAAGCCTGCTAAGAATCTTATATGTTTCAATGAGGTCGCCTCTCATTCTTCTAAACTCCAATGAGCACAGGCCCAACCTACTCAACCTTTCCTCGTAAGAAAATCCCTCCATACCCGGGATCAACCTAGTGAAGCTTCTCTGGACTGCCTCCAATGCCAGTATATCTTTTCTTAGATAAGGGGACCGAAATCGTTCCCATAATTCTTGGTGTGGTCTAACTAGTGCCTTGTATAGTTTTAGCAAGACTCTTTTTATACTCCATTCTCTTTGAAATAAAGGCCAACATTCCATTTGCCTTCCCTATTATTACCTGTTGAACTTGCATGTTAGCCTTTTGGGATTCATGCACCAGGACTCCCAATTTCCTCTGTGCTGCAGTCTTTCTCCATTTAAATAAAATTCAGCTCCTGTATTCTTCTGCCAAAGTGCATAACCTCACATTTTCCCACATTATATTCCATCTGCCAAGTTTTTGCCCACTCACTTAACCTGTCTGTATCCCTCTGTAGACTCCTTGTTTCATCCTCAGCACTTGCCTTCCCACCTATTTTTCTGTCATCCGCAAACTTGGTAATAATACATTCACTTCCCTCATCTAAGACATTAATATATATTGTAAATAATTGAGGCCCCAGCACTGATCCCTGTGGCATTCCACTCGTTACAGGTTGCCATCCTGAAAATGCCCCCCTTTATTCCAACTCTCTGTCTTCTATTAGCTAGCCAATCCTCTAGCCATGCTAATACACTACCCCCAACACCATGGGCTCTTACCTTTTTAAGTAGCCTTTTAAGTATGGTACCTTATTGAATGGCTTTTCGAAATCCAAATATATTACATCTGCTGGTTCCCCGATACCTATCCTGTTTGTTAGCTCCTCAAAGAATTCTAATAAAATTGTTAGGCATGATTTCCCCTTCATGAAGCCATGCTGACTCTGCTTGATGA
Organism: Cetorhinus maximus; assembly: GCF_964194155.1. Lineage (NCBI taxonomy): Eukaryota > Metazoa > Chordata > Chondrichthyes > Lamniformes > Cetorhinidae > Cetorhinus > Cetorhinus maximus. Next base: position 73,495,847 of record NC_135880.1, on the reverse strand, counting down.
GCCTTTGTGTTTCTAAATGCTCTGCTATTACATCCTTTCCAATAGACTCCAACATTTTCCCAATGACAGATGTTAAGCTAACTGGCCTATGGTTACCTGTTTTTTGTCTCCCTCCCTTTTTGAATAAGGATGTTACATTGGCCGTAATCAAGTCCTCTGGGACTTTTCCAGAATCTAAGGATTCTTGGAAGATTACTACCAGTGCATCCACTATCTGTGTAGCTACTTCCTTTAATGTCCTAGGATGCAACCCATCAGGCCCAGGGGATTTATCGTCCTTTAACCCCATTAGTTTCCCTAGTACTTTTTCTCCAGTGATAGTTGTTGTATTTATTTCCTTCCCCCCCAACTTTTGCCCTTGATTATTTAGTATTTTTGGAATGTTATTAGTATCTTCTACCGTGAAGACTGAAGCAAAGTATTTATTCAACCCTTCTGCCATTTCCTGGTTCCCCATTATTGTTTCCCCAGCCTCATTATCTAAGGGGCCTATATTCACTTTGGCCTCTCTCTTACTTTTTATATATTTAAAGAAGCTCTTACTATCCGGTTTTATATTGCTTGCTCGTTTACCCTCAAAGTTTATTTTCTCCCTCTTTATTTTTTTTTGGTCATGTTTGGTTGGTTTTTAAAACTTTCGCAATCCACTGGCTTACCACTAATCTTTGCCACCTTGTATGTTTTTTCTTTCGATTTGTCTATGATGCTTGGGTTTTACTCACAGACACTTGCTGCCACCATTTCATGTCTTGTGGCTCCCAGGGGTTTGAAATAATCACACTTTTAAACTCACGTTCAATGAAGTTCCAGTATTTATTTCTCTGATCATGTCATGAGCTGCAACTGATAAATTGTTGCTTGGTACTCTGTAGTGCAATCGTGGATGATGTGGCACTCTGGACACTGACATACATACATATGAACAAATGGTCCCTAAAGCATATAAAAATATAACAGGTAGGGAGTTATTTTGTATCACAGAAGTAAAAAGAGGCAAGATTGAAGCTACTCCTGGCAAATACAAACTCCTGTATTTGTGATCATTTTACATTTCTGCCCAGGAAATGAGTAATTCTTTCTTTACATTGTCCGTGAGCTGATGGCAAGAAAGCCAGTTGCCGAGGATGAGGATGAGAATTCTTTGTATTTCCTCATTGACAATTTTTGAACCAACAATAAAAAACACTGATTGCAGCACAGCCTAAAATAAATGCAGCCACCTGATATAAAGAGAACTTTTAAATTTAATTTTATGACGGTGATGTTGGCAAGGCCACCTCTAAGGGCAGGATCTTTAAGTTGGTGAGTGGGGGGCGGGGCCCGCTCGCCGACGCGGGATGATGTTGGGCGGAACTCCCGACGTCACCCCGCATCATTTCCTTTTTCAGGTTGGCGGGGGCGCAGCCGAATCAGCTGTGCGCCCACCGACCTGTCAACGGCCTATTGAGGCTATTTAAAAAGTAATTAACATAAATAAGGGACCTGCCCATCCAACCTTAGGACTGGCGGGCTTAAGAAAAAGAATGAAACCTCATCCACAGGCAGGATGAGGTTTCATGAGGGTTTTTAAATATTTAATAAAGGTTTGAGTTAAAGTGATGGACATGTCCCAACACATGTGACAGTGTCACGTGAGGGGACATGTCAGAGAAATTTTTTACACATTTGTCTTAAAAGTTTTAATTCTGAGGTGATCTCCCTGAGGCAGCAGTTAGCCTCAGGGAGATCAGTGCGCTCTTTCGTGCGCATGCGTGAAAGAGCACACTCCCGGCTGAGGGAATCGCCCCCCCGCCCGCACAAGGAGCGAGTGCTCCCTGGCGGACATCATGCTGGCGGGCCTTAATTGGCCCACCCACGTAAAATGGCGGCGCGTCTCCAATCAGGGGCGCCGATTGGAGGCGCGCCTGCGCGCGCCCGCTCCTGCACTCCCCCTCCCCTCACTGATGGGGTGGAATTTTTCCCTAAGTGCCATTGTATCTTACCAAGAAAATTTTTTAAATTATGCCAATTTTTACATTTTGTCAGGGGTGTGACACAAAATATTGCATCCCTTTCTTAGTCAAGAGCAATCAGATAACTTCTAGCAAGTAATTTTTATATTGGCGCAATTTTAGTTTTGATTCTGGGAGGAATCCATGAGCCAGCTCCTAGCATTTAATCTGCTGAACTGTTACTCTGTTATCCTGGATGCTAACCCAGTTTTTGTGGCTTAACCATTCTATCAGTGGGATAAATGAGCTAGCACAAATGGCGTCAGAATTAATGGTGAGCAGAGTGTCAGGAGATCAGGGAGCACCATGGGAGCAATCCTGTGTATTTAAACAGAAGCATGGCAGAGTAGCATTCAGCCCATTGTGTCTGTGCTGGTCAAAAAAGAGCTACCTAGTCTACTCCCATCTTCCAACTCTAGGTCCGTGGCCCTGTAACTTATGGCATCTCAAGTGCAGATCCAAATATTTTTTTAAACGCTGCTGAGGTTTTCTGTCTCAAACACCCTTTCTGGCATTGAGTTCTGTCCCCCACCACCCTCTGAGTGAAAATACCCTCCTTGACACCCATTTGACCCTTCAAGCAAGTGCTTCAAATCCAGGCCCCCTGTTTATTAACCTCTCTACTAATGGAAATAGGCACTTCCTATTCAGTCCATTTAGGCCCCTTCTGATTTCATACAAATCAATTAAATCTCTCTCCTTAACTTCCTCTGTTCTAAAGAAAACAGTCCCAGCCTATCCTATCTTTGCTGATAGCTAAAATTCTCCATTCCTGGCAATACCCTTGTGAATCTCATCTGTACCCTTCCCAGTGATTGCATCCATCCTGTATTTTTTTTTTATTCATGGGATGTGGGTCAGCATTTATTGCCCATCCCTAATTGCCCTTGTTCAGAGAGCATTTAAAGACCACATTGCTGTGGGCCTGGAGTCACATGTCGGCCAGACCAGGTAAGGACAGCATATTTCCTTCCCTAAAGGACATTAGTGAACCAGATGGGTTTTGTTTACAAAAATCGGCAATGGTTTCATGGTCATCATTAGACTTTTAATTCTAGATTATTACTGAATTCAAATTCCACCACCTGCCATAGCGGGATTTGAACCCAGTTCCCCAGAGCATTACCCTGGGTCTCTGGATTACTACTCCATCGAAAGTACCATTACGCCATCACCTCCACCTGACCAGAACTGTATGCAGTACTCCAGCTGTGGCTTAGCTAGTGGTTTATACAATTTTAGCATAACCGCCCTGCTCTTAGATGCTGGGCCTCAGTCAAAAAAGGAAAGTATTCGTTATGCCTCTTGGTCACCTTTTCTCCCTGATTCTGTAGCCATACACTCCAAGGTCCTTCTGTGCCACTACCCTTTCCAGAATCCTATCATTTATTGTATATTCCCTTGCCTTGTTTGTTCTCCCTAAATGCATTATCCAGGTAGGGTTTTAAAGTAATGAAGGGCAGCCATGGAGGATTCAGGAAAGAGTAAATTTAAAAGCAGTCAGAAAAATGTCAAGTCTGTAGAGAACAAAAATAAGCAAAGTGAGTCAGAATGGGACAGGGAGCTTAAAGGTAATGGGATATCAATAATTAGGGTGTTATCGGGGAAAATCGCACAAATCATTCAGAAGAAATTAGATGGATTAATAACACAAGTTAATTTGTTTGATCTATTCACTATTATAGAGACATGGTTGCAGAGTGAAAAAGGTGGGAATTAAGTGTTCCAGGATCCCTGAAGAGATCGGTGAAATGGAAAAGTAGGAGCGGTTTCCCTGATATTAAAGGATAGGATACGACAGTAAAGGGAAAGGATCTTAGTTGTGGTATATGTCCACAGGTGCCTATTCTTCCTGTCGTATATTCCAGCAGGTTTCAGTTCGTGCTGTGGTACACCCACAGGTGCCAACTGTCTTCTGGTTCATTGTTCATTTGTGAGTTCAGATAGTGGCTCAGCTATCAGATAAGTTTTTCTTTTAAATTCATTCTTTCACAGGGTGTGGGCATTGCTGGTGATGCCAGCATTTATTGCCCATCCCTAATTGTTCTTGAGAAGGTGGCAGTGAGCCCCTTTCTTGAACCACTGCAGGCCATGTGTTGTAGATATACCTACAGTGCTGTTAGGGAGGAAGTTCCAGGATTTTCACCCAGTGACAATGATGGAACAGTGATTTGTTCCAAGTCAGGATGGTGTGTGGCTTGGAGAAGAACTTGCAGGTGCTGATGTTCCCATGGATCTACTGCCCTTGTCCTTCAGGGTGGTAGAAGTTGTGGGTTTGGAAGGTGCTGTTGAAGGAACCTTGGTGAGTTGCTGCAGTGCATGTTGTAGATGGTACGCACTGCTGCCAATGTGTGTTGGTGGTGGAGGGAGTGAATATTTCAGTTGGTGGATCGGGTGCCAATCAAGCAATCTGCTTTGACCTGGATGGTGTTAACTTCTTGAGTGTTGTTGGAGCTTCACTCATCCAGGCAAGTGGAGAGTATTCCATCACATTCTTGACTTGTGCCTTGTAGATGGTGGACAGGCTTTGGGGAGTCAGGAGGAGAGTTACTTGCCACAGAATTCCCAGCCTCTGCCCTGCTTTTGTAGCCACAGTATTTATATGGCTGATTTAGTTCAGTTTCTCATCAATGGTAACCTCCAGGACGTTGATAGTGGGGGATTCAGCAGTGGCAATGCCATTGAATGTCAAGGTTACATTCTCTCTTGTTGGAGATTATTGGTCATTACCTGGCACTTGTAAGATAGCAAAATGTGTTAATGTGTTGTGCTATTAACACATTCTGCTACCTTCCCTTTATGCCACTATCAGCACCTTCTTTAGTCTTAACATTACCATTAACATTACCAGAATGTGTTAATTGTCCTCTGTCCATGACACATTTGCTAAATTTCTCCTTAGCTCCCATCTATCCCTGATCTCTTATCTTGCTCCATCTACTCCACCCCCGTCACATCACATTTCTATTTCTCTTTAGCTCTCAAGAAGAGTCATACGGACTCGAAACATTAACTATATTTCTCTCTCCACAGATGCTGCCAGACCCGCTGAGATTTTCCAGCATTTTTTGTTTTATTTCAGATTTCCAGCATCTGCAGTATTTTGTTCTTAAAGCTCTTTTGGTGACGTATGTGTTGTTTTGCAGCTGCTTAAATGTCAGACTAATTTGCTTTTCACACTTCTTCCTGTATAGGTGACAGATAAATCATTGAAAGCATTTGCAGAACATTGTCCTCTGCTGCAATATGTGGGCTTTATGGGCTGCTCGGTTACATCCCAAGGGGTCATCCACCTCACTAGGGTAAGTACTAACTAGTAACCACTTGTTTTAAGCAACTGTAATAACTGTCAGACCTGTGATCATTGACAATAATTTTGAAGAAGTATAGAATGAAGTGGAACATGAGAGAAATATTGATTCTACTGCTGCACCACCAACACCTTGACATCATTTAAAAGTTCAAACTTTAGTTGAATTCTATGTCAAGTATGGACTGTTTTGGTAACAAATACCACTTCCTAAGCATAGAAACATAAAAAGCACGAAATACTCAGCAGGCCTGGCAAGCATCTGTGGCGCGAGAAACAGAGTTAATGTTTCAGGTCATGACTGCTTCTAAATACCTTTTCCTCACTGCTAAAATATATTCCATGCAGGTGTTTTTACGTTGAGCGTAAGGAGAAGTACCCATTAGCTATCTCAAACGTTTTTACACAACAGATGTAAATGGGGGTTTCAAGCTGCTTGAGAGATAAAACTAAGCTTGTTGGGAAAAAGTTACACATGAGGTAAATTCCATTATTATGTTGCTCGTTTAACAAGAATAGGTTGTTTCGGACAGGAGAGAGATAGGCAAATTGTACTTATTTTCTCTTGCCATCTGTCCATGGTAAGGTCCGAAGAAGGTGTTTTGAAATATTTTTGAAGTAGGTGGTGGCATGTTTTCCTAAACCCTGGGTTTGTGTGATCCAATTTACTAATAACCAGCAGCAAACTCATTTGGGATTAACTCAGAAGGTTAGTGTATTTCACATTCATACCCCAGGGGAGGAGTGTTTGCAACATCCCAATCTACCACACATACACACACAATAAAATGGGAGGGGGGGTGGTGGATGGGGTTAGAAAACTGAGTTTTACAACTATTGATATTAACAGTACAAGGACCACAGAAGTGAAAATTAGTTCCTGTGATTTCAAGAGTCAAGGTCCAGTGAGGAATTTTTTCAAGTAGGAGTTTGTATTCAGCTGGGTGAAGACAGGATTTGTAATGTTCACTGTGCAGTTGGTGTGGATACCACAGATGAAGTAGGTACATAGAGACTGGGTCGGTCCTGCAGGCAATGGTGGGAAATCTTCCAGCAGAGACAGGCTTGGATGAACTGAGAGATGGTAACTGACTGCTTGCTCAGCCGGTCAGCTGGAGTCCTTTCCAGTTGATGTTCAAACAGCAGACTGACAATTTCTCAGTTCTCAAAGGCATATAAAGATTTTGAAATGGTCACTCAAGTCATGTGACCTTCTTTCGCCACAATGACTTCAAAAGGGATGTTTATCCAGTGTCTAGAACTGGCTTTGATTTTAGGATTGCCCCACTCAGTAGTTGTTGAAAGAGTTTCCATCCATATTGAGGATCTGGTGTCAGGAAGCCATTGACTGGGCAGACCCTCTGACGCTGCTAGCAGTGTGAGCTTATCAGATGCAAATTATGTCCCTTTGGTTCCCTTTTGAAGTGGACCTGGACATTCTCAGGTGTGATATGAGTCTGTTAGCAACTCTGCAAGCGTAATGAGTTTCGATGTGAGAGTCTCCCGGTTTTCACGATTACAAGGGGTCTGTATAATGAGGTGTGAGATACCATCAGCTGAGAAAAGAATTCTTTTGTTCTTGTAACCCCTGCGGGTAGCTCCCAGATAAAGGGCCAACCCTGTGGTCATGGGACTTGTAGCAGCCATCTTTTTGGTTCAGTGGGAAAACAATTTAAAAAAAAATAGCGATAAGAATAAAGTTCTGGATTTCTTTTCACATGCCAGGGACCCAACAATGAGTTTTGAAATTTCATCCAAATGGTGCTGCATGAGAAAAGGGGTGCTGATTGGTTCGCAAGTCAACTGATCGGTCAAGATGTTGCCATGCCACGTGTTTCAATGAGGGCTGACTTGCCAACCAATCAGAAACCTTTTTCTCATGCAAAATAAATTATTGTTCGCTTTGAAATTTTGCATTCCTGTGTCTGTCCGTCCTGATCAGTGCAAGACGAAATGCTTTGACAACATGTCTCTTTCTTCAGAAATACTCAAGTTCTGTACCACCAAGCAACCATTTATCCATATTAATTGAACAACATTATATAATTATAGTTTGTAATAAAGTAGGATAGAAGTTGCGTTCAAATTATGCCTTTCATGATCCCAGGACGTCCCAAATCTTTGTAGGAAACAGTAGAGTTAAAATTGTAAACACTGAGCATGTGTAGCAGTGGTCTTATGAGGCAGAATATTTTTTGACATAGAATTCAGTGAATTGCAGAAATAATTTTAAATACAGGGAGTATTGTATGTTGTACAGGTGCACTTGTTCTGTACAATGATGCCATATCTAAGCTTGTGTTATTGTGCACTCATGGGAAATCCCCCACAAAAATCAGACAAAGCTGTAATAAACTAAGACTGGCCACGAATGTTTGCTTTCTGTTTGTAAAAAACACGTGTAGACAAAGAACAAAGAAAAGTACAGCACAGGAACAGGCCCTTCGGCCCTCCAAGCCTGCGCCGATCATATTGCCCGTCAACTAAAACATTTTGCACTTCCGGGGTCCGTATCCCTCTATTCCCATCCTATTCATGTATTTGTCAAGCTGCCTCTTAAACACCACTATCGTACCTGCTTCCACCACCTCCTCTGGCAGCGAATTCCAGACGCTCACTACCCTCTGCATAAAAAACTTGCCCCGCACATCTCCTCTATAGTTTTCTCCTCTCACCTTAAATCTATGTCCCCTAGTAATTGACTCTTCCGCCCTGGGATAAAGCTTCTGACTATCTACTCTGTCCATGCCACTCATAATTTTGTAAACTTCTATCAAGTCGCCCCTCAATCTCCGACGCTCTAGTGAGAACAATCCGAGTTTCTCCAACCTCTCCTCATAGCTAATAACCTCCAGACCAGGAAGCATCCTGGTAAACCTCCTCTGCACCCTCTCCAACGCCTCCATATCCTTCTGGTAATGTGGTGACCAGAATTGCACGCAATATTCCAAGTGTGGCCTAACCACGGTTCTATACAGACAGTTATAGGATTGAAATCAAACCATTATTTCTCACATGATATTGCCAAACTTGTGTGGTTTGGTAATTTATGTAAAAATAATTGTCCTTTGTATCACCACTTCATTATATTTTAGGTGAATTTTTCCTGTCTGCAATATTAACCGAGGCTTGCAGAATATTTTTCCCTTTTTTGTTTTATCCTCACATGACTTCACCCCACTCTGCTGAAGACAAACAATATCGAGGTGTACATTGACCATTCTACATCATGTTACACAGCGCTTAGGGCACTGAAATAGACCATTTGGCCCAACAGTTCTATGCAGGTGTTTATGGCCCACATGAGCTTCCACCTTGCTTCATCTCACTTCATCAACATATCCTTCTATTCCTTTATCCTGCATGTAGTGATCCTTTAATGCATCTGTAAATTTTGGTTTCTTGGGATGGGATAGTTTAGGTGGTGGTTGCCTGCATTAATGGCAATACTGCATCAGTGGATAAGGTGCACGTGAAAAATTGTAGTAAAAAATAAAATTAAAGGCTCTTCATCTGAATGCGTAAAACATTCATAATAAAGATACAGTAAATGGTTTCAATCTAATTGCCTTTACAGAGACATGGTTACAAGGTGATGAAGGTTGGACAATAAATATTGCAGGGTATGCAACATTTTGAAAAGACAATGGAAAATGAGGAGGAATAGCCCTGATAGTAAAGGATGACAGAAGGACAGTAGTGAGAAAAGACCTTGGCTCAAAAGATCAAGAAGTATGATCAGTATGGGTGGAGAGGAGGAATAACAAGAGTCGGAAAATGTTGGTGGGTGTTTATGGACCCCTAACAATGGTTGGACAGAGAATTAAGTAAGAAATAATTCAAACTTGTAACAATGACAATCTAATAATTGTGGGGTGGTTTAATCTTCATATAGACTGGACCAATCAAATTGGCAAAGGTGTTCTGGAAGGTGTTTGCAGCATACTTGCAGGATGGCCTTCTAGAACAATACAGTGTGGAACCAACTTGGTCCAAACCTATTTTAGATTTAGCGTTGTACAATGAGGCAGGGTTAATTAGTAATCTCAGAGTAAAAGATGCTCCAGGAAAAAGTGATCGTAGTACAATTGAATTCCATATTAAGTTTGAAAATGACATACTCCAGCCCCAATCAAGAATCCTAAACTTAGAAAAAGCCAATTACATAGGTATGAGGGGAGAGCTGGCTAAGGTTGATTGGATAAATAGACTAAAAGGTAGAGTGGTAAATAAACAGTGGGAAACATTTAAGGAAACAGTTCAAAATATTCGACACAAATGCATTCTGTTAGAAAAACTAAAACTTAGCAAGAAAGATCCATCCATGGCTTACTATGGACGTTAGTATTAGATTAAAAGAAGAGGCTTTTAATGTTGCAAAGAATACCAGTAAACCTGAGGATTGGGAGGGTTTAGAAACCAGTAAGGGATAACTGAGAAGTTGATAAAAAAGGGGAAAAAATTGAATATGAGAGTAAACCAGCAAGGAATATAAAAAGATTGTAAGAGTTTGTAAGAGTATGTAAAAAGGGGAGAATCAGAAGTAAACCTTACTCTGAGAGGAGGAGACTGGAGGAATTATCCTGTGGAATGAGGAAATGACAAAGACATTGTCCTTGTATTTTGTGTCTGTCTTCACAGTAGAAGAGACAAATTACATACCAGAAATGTTCGTAAATTATCAGACTCTTATCTAACATTCAGTTCCCTATGAGCAGAGATTTTCTCCAACGAAATAATGGAAAGTATGAAGCCATTGTTTTTGATCCCAGCTCCAAACTCTGTTCATTAGCTACCGACTCTATCTCTCTCCCAGACTCTCTCTCTCTCTATCTTAGGTTGAACCAAACTGTTTGCAACCTTTGTGTCACATTTGATCCCAAGATGAGCTTCTAATCTCATATTTATGTCATCACGAAGACCACCAATTTCCACCTCCCTAACATCACACAATTTCACCCCGTCTCAGCTCGTCTGTTGCTCAAACCCTCATTCATGCCTTCATTACCCCTAGACTTGACTAATCCACTGCAATTCTGGCTCATTGCCCACATTCGATCCTCTGTAAACTTGAGGTCATCCGAAACTTTGCTATCCCTGTCCTAAGTTGCAGCAAAATCCAGTTCCCCTATCACCCCTGTGCTTTCTGACCTACTGTAGATCACGGCACATTTGACGACCCCATTTTTCTGGCCCTAAAAATCATGTTTTTGCATATACTCGGTATACAAGTGAATCCCCCTTTTCAGCCATGACATGCTACACTCACAAGTAATCAGCCTCAATTTTTTACCCCAGAAATGCATGTTTCCTTTACTGGTACCTTACGACTGGTGACAAGGGATGATGCAGCAATAAGCACTATATTGCAAAGATGTGCGTGAATTTAAGCCATGCCCACAGAAAGCGTATCACACATGGCCAACGATGAAGAGAAATGAGACTTCCAATAAAGGGCTGAAGTATGAAGCAGATTTCAAGCTAAAAGTCGTGACATTTGTTCACTGATCAAATAACTGTGCTGCAGCAGGCAATTTGATGTTACTGAAAAACTGATGCGAGAATAGAAGAAGAAGGAATCTGCCCTGAAGAAAATGCCCAAGACCAAATGTGTCGTGAGAACAGGGACTTGCCTGATCTTGAGAAGCATGCATCAGAATGTCAAAATCATCAGATTGGTTACGCCGTCAGCAGAAGTACAACGTGTATGTACGCACATAAGTGGGCCAAGTCAAACTCTGAGTCCAGCAAAGATTTCACAGCAACAGCTAGTTGGTTTAGCTGCTTTATGGAAAGAAAATGTCTAATGTTGTGGCAGAAGACCAAAATCACTCGGAGACCACCAAAAGACATCGATGCTAAAATTACGTTTCCAGCAACTCATCATCAGACAGCAGCAAAAATATGAGTGCCAATTATGCCATATCAGCAAAATGGATGAAACACTCATGAATTTCAATATGCTCAGCAGCCAAAGTGTGGAGTGGAAAGATTTGAAAATGGTTCCAGTGAAAACCACAGAACATGAGAAGACATGATTCATGGTGGTACTAGACTGCATGGCCAACGGAATGAAATTAAAGGCTATGGTAACTTTCAAACATAAAACCATGATGAAAATCAAGTTCCCTGAAGGAGTTCTTATGCATGTCTTGACAACGGTTGGATTTGGATGGATGAGGATGGAGGGAAATTATAGATTGACAATGTGTGGTATAGGCATCCCAGTGGCCGATGCAAAGAATGCAGCTTGTTAGTGTGGGACATGTTCAGATCCCGTAAACCGATGAGATCAAGAGGAGCCTTCGAAGAAATAACACCCACATTGCAGTTATACCAGGGGGTCTGACATCCATAGTTCAACCTTTGGATGTGTGCCTCATAAGCCATTCAAGGATCATGCTCACATTGAATAGAATAGGTGGATAGTTGATGGAGAAAAGTCTTGACAAAGATTGGAACTATGCGTGCTGCCCTGCTTGATGTTTTGTGTGGTTTCGCCATCAAATTGTGGGCTGTTATTAGTGCACAAACTGTCATCAGATCGTTCAATGAATGTGGAATATGCATTTCAGTGGATGTAGAGGAAGATGATTTGTTGTGGAGGGATGATTATGAAATCAAAAGTGCCCACTTCTGATCCAGAATGGGATCCACATGATGATTCCTCATCAAAGTGACTGAATGAATTAAATGAACTTTTTGGTTGGATGCCAAATAATTGAATTTGATGTGTTTTAAAATGCTTTGATTGTGGTTCAAGGTATCTTTACACTCAGTGTATAACTTGACCTCTGTTTTGGGAAGGATTTGTGAAGGCTTCAAAGGTTGATTTATATGCCATGATCTATGCAACATTGGCTTCTGGTCAAGCAATGCCTTGATTTTAAAATTCTCACCCTTGTTTTCAAATCACTCCGTGGCCTCGCTTCTTCCTGTCTCTAATCTCCGACAGACTCTAGATCCTCTGAGATATCAGCACCCCTCTAATTCTGGCCTCCTGTACACCCCCAGTTTTAATCACTGCTGCATTGATGGCTGTGCTTTAGTTGTCTAGGAGTCAAGTTCAGAAAAACCATTGCAATACTTTTTCCACCTCGCATTTCTCCTTTAAGACACTCCTTAAAACCTTGCTCTTTAACCAAGCTTTTGGTCATCTGACATAATATTTCCTTATTGGCTTAGTGTCATACTTTGTTTTGTAATGCTTCTGTCAAGTTCCTTGGGGCATTTCATTATGTTAAAGGCACTATATAAATATAAGTTATTGTTGTAATCAAGGGGATAATTAAAGTGAGGAACTTGAGGTGAAAGACGTTGGAGAAAATGCTAATAGCCAATTAATCCCCAAGACCTGATGGCCTACATCCTAGAGTTCTAAAAGAGGTAGCTGCAGAGAAAGTGGATGCACTGGTTATGATTTTCCAAAAATCCCTAGATTCTAGATCAGTCCCAAAAGAAGTCAGAAAATGTAAGACAGCTATTCAAGGAAGGGGGGAGAGAAAAAACACAACTACAGGCCAGTTTGCCTGACATCAGTCATTGGGAAAATTTTGGAATCTATTATTAAAGAAATCATAACAATGTGCTTAGAAAGTCATAGTATGGTCAAAAAAAGTCAGCATAGTTTTACAAAAGGGAAATTATATTTGACAAATTTGAGTATGTTGAGGATGTCACTGGTAGGGTAGATTAAGTTGAGCCAGTAAATGTAATATACTTGGATTTCCAAAAGACATTTGATAAAGTCGCACACAAAAGGTTAATATGCAAGATAAGGACTTGTGATAATATATTAGAATGGATGGAGGATTGGTTATGAGACAGGAACCTGAGATTACTGATAAACCGGCATTTTAAAGTAGGCAGGCTGCAATAACTAGATTGCTGTAAGGATCAGTGTTGGGGCCTCAGCTATTTACAATTTATATTAATGATTTAGACAAAGAGATTGAGAGTGATATGTCTAAATTTGCTCCTGTTGGAAAGCTTGGTGAGAATGCAAGTTGTCAGGAGGATCCAAAGAGGCTGCCAAGGGATATAGACAGGTTAAGTGGGTGACAGCAAGGTAACAGGTGGTGTATAATGTGAGGTTATTCACTTTGCTAGTAAGAATAGAAGAGCAGAATATTTTTTAAAGACATGAAACTTAGATATGATGTTGTTCAGAGAAACTTGGATGTAAGATGTCTGCCACAGATGCATCTTTCCACTACAGTATTGGTAAGAGTGACCACTGCACAGTCCATGTGGAGACGCAGTCCCATCTTCATATTGAGGATACCCTCCATTGTGTAGTGTAGCACTACCACCATGCTACATGGGATAGATTTCGAACAGATCTAACAAGTCAAGACTTGGCATGCACGAGGCGCCGTGGGCCATCAGCAGCAGCAGAATTGTACTCAACCACAATCTGTAATCTCGTGGCCCGGCATATCCCCCACTTTACCATCACCACCAAGCCAGGGCATCAACCCTGGCTCAATGAAGTGTGCAGGGGGGCATGTCAGGGCCAGCACCAGGCATACCTAAAAATGAGATGTCAACCTGGTACACCACAGCATTGCTTGTGTAACAAACAGCATAAACAACAAGCGATAGCCAGAGCTAAGCAATTCCACAACCAATGGATCAGATCTAAGCTCTGCAGTCCTGCTACATCCAGTCGTGAATGGTGGTGGACAATTAAACAACTCACTGGAGGAGGCAGCTCCACAAATATCCCCACCATCAAGGATGGAGGAGCCCAGCATATCAGTGCAAAAGATAAGGCTGAAGGATTCGCAACAATCTTCATCCATCTCGGCCGCCTTTGGAGGTCCCCAGCATCACAGATGTCAGTCTTCAGCCACTTCGATTCATTTCATGTGATATCAAGAAATGGATGAAGGCACTGGATACTGCAAAGGCTATGGGCCCTGACAATATTCTGGCAATAGAACTGAAGACTTGTGCTCCAGAATGTGCTGCGCCCCTAGCCAAGCTGTTTCAGTACGGCTACAATACTGGCATCTACCCAGCACTGTGGAAAATTGCCCAGGTATGTCCTGTACACAAAAAACAGGACAAATCCAGCCCAGCCAATTACTGTCCCATCAGTCTACCCTCGATCATCAGCAAAGTGATGGAAGGGGTCATCAACAGTACTATCAAGCGGCACTTACTTAGCAATAACCTGTTCACCGACGCCCAGTTTAGGTTCTGCCAGGGCCACTCAGCTTCAACCTCATTACAGCCTTGGTTCAAACATTGACAAAAGAGCTGAACTCCTGAGGTGAGGTAAAAGTGACTACCCTTGACTCAAAGGCAGCATTTGACCAAGTGTGACCTAACAAAATTAGAGTGAATGGGAATCAGGGGGGAAAGCTTCGCTGGTTGGAGTCATACCTAGTACAAAGGAAGATGGTTGTGGTTATTGGAGGTCAATCATCTAAGTTCCAGGACATCACTGCAGGAATTCCTCAGGCTAGTGTCCTAGGCCTAACCAGCTTCAGCTTCTTCATCAATGACCTTCCTTCCAGAATAAGGCCAGAAGTGGGGATGTTTGCTGATAATTGCACAATGTTTAGCACCATACATGACTACTCAGACACTGAAGCAGTCCATGTCTAAATGCAGCAAGACCTGGACAATATCCAGGCTTGGGCTGACAAGTGGCAAGTAACATTCATGCCACAAAAGTGCCAACAAATGACCATCTCCAACAAGAAGAATCTGACCATTGCCCCTTGATGTTCAATGGCATTACTATCACTGAATCGCTCGCTATCAACATCCTGGTGGTTACCATTGACCAGAAACTCAATTGGACGAGCCACATAAATACTGTGGCTACAAGAGCAGGTCAGAGGCTAGGAATCCTGTGGCATGTAACTCACTTCCTGACTCCCCATGCCTGTCCACCACCTAAAAGGCACAGGTCAGGAGTGTGATGGAATACTCTCCACTTGCCTGGATGAGTGCAGCTCCAACAGCACTCAAGAAGCTCGATACCATCCAGGACAAAGCAGCCGGCTTGATTAGCACCCCATCCACAAACACTCACTCCCTCCCCCACTGACGCACAGCAGCAGCAGTGTGTACCATCTACATGATGTACTGCAGCAACTCACCAAGGCTCCTTAGGCAGCACCTTCCAAACCTACGACTGCTAACATCTAGAAGGACAAGGGCAGCAGATACGTGGGAACACCACCACCTGGAATTTCCCCTCCAAGCCACTCACCATGCTGACTTGCAAATATATCGCTTTTCCTTCACTGCCGCTGGGTCAAAATCCTGGAACTCCCTCCCTAACATCACTGTGGGTGTACCTTCACTACAGGGACTGCAGTGGTTCAAGAAGGCAGCTCACCACCATCTTCTCAAGGGCAATTAGGGATGGGCAATAAATGCTGGCTTAGCCAGCGACACCCATATCTCCTAAATGAATAATTTAAAAAACAGAGATAGTTAGCATGCATGTACAGCGAGCAATTAGGAAGGCAAATGTTGGCTTTTGTTGCAAGGAGATTGGAATGCAAGAATAAACAATAACAAAAATGCTGGAAACATTCAACAAATCAGGCAGTATCTGTTTCAGGTCTGAAACGTCAAATCTGTTTTCCTCCATGAATGCTGCCTGACCTGTTGAGTATTTTCAATATTTTCTGTTTTTATATCAGATTCTCAGCATCTGCAGTATTTTGCTTTTGCAGAAGAATCAGTCAGTCTTACTACAGTTGTATAGGCTTTGGTGGGACTACACCTGGAGTACAGCGTGGAGTTTTGGTCTCCATATTTAAGGTTGGATGTACTTGTGTCGAAGGCAGAACAGTGAAGGCTCACTTAGACTGGAATATGAGAGTTTGTTTATGATGAGAGGCTGAGCAAATTGGACTGTACTCTCTGGAGTTTAGTAGAATTAGAAGTGATCTCATTGAAAAATAAAAGATTCTAAAGGGACTTGACAGGATGGACACTGAAAGGTTATTTCCTCTGGCTTGGAAACCAGAACTCGTGGGCATAATCTCAGGATAAGGGGCTAATCATTTAGGGCTGAGATGAGGGAAATTTCTTTACTCAAAATGTTGTGAATCTTCTGTAATTGTCTCCTCCAGAGGGTTGCGGATTCTCCATTTTTGAATATGTTTACGGCTGAGATAAATTTTTGGTGTCTCAGAGAATCAAGGGACATGGGGCATGGGTGGTAAAGTGGAGTTGGAGGCAGACAGCCAGGATCATATTGAATGGTGGAGCAGGCTTAAGGAGCCACATGGTCTACTTCTCCTATTTCTTATGTTTTTATTGGATGTAAGTACAAAAACTACACTGGTATTGGTTGCGTGTTGTTCTGGACTGGTCTTTTTTGGGAGCATATTACCCAGTTAGACCGATCTCTGCTTATCAAGAAAACGTTAGGGTTTGGAATTGATTACCTTGCTAGTTCTGAATTTGAATTATTGGATTGTATTATCCCAATATTGCGGGATGTGATGAAACCATTTTCCGTCTTAAATCTAAAGAAAGACCTTCTCTTCCAATGTCAAAGACAGATTTTAAATGTAAGCTCTTAGACAACAATCTGAAGAGATGGCTATCGCAATTTTTTCACACTTATTTTGATGACATTGATTTGGGTCAGTTTACCCCTTTTTTAAAATCCCTGCTCCCAACATCTGCAGCCAAGACATACCTTCCTATATAATATCCCAAAGACTGGGTGTTTATTTAACATAGTGGTCAGGATTGATTTATTGTACTGGAAGCCTGTATCAGATCAACATCATCATCATCATTTCAGTTTTATAGTTTCTGTGCAAGTTCTCCAGTCAGATTTACAGTATTTGTTAACATACAGTTTAACCCTTTACTGGCAGACAACAGCTGCTCAGATGATAACGTTTTGGGTTGTACAGACATACAAAAATATTATTAGTCCTAGGTTGTTTTATTGTTATAGTGGTGGAAACAGTAAAAAAAAATATAACCTGATGCCAAATTATGCAAACTAGGACAGTCCCATATTCAATTCCAGGTGTGTACTGGGTTAGCTCAGCTCATCTTGAGTAGCAGGTGGGCTCCTGGGGATGCCGCAATATCTGTGTAGGGTGGAGAAAAAGGAAATCAGCTGAAGTTTCCACTCCTTATAGCTATTTGGTGATCACTGCTAGAAAATGTTATCTATGGATATAATTACTGCCACCACTGTGGTTAAATAATTTTTTTTGCTCATAGCGAATGAACATTTGGATAAGGCACCACAGGAATAGTACTATTCATGGAGCTGCATCCCTATAGGAGTCACAATCCACAGGAGCCAAAGTTAAAAAAAATGCACTGGTATTCTGTGAAGATTGAAATGAACCTGCAGTGAAGTTTGACTTGCTTTCCAAATCTAGTTTGACTTTTAAAACCAAAACATGAGTTTGATTCCTATCCCTGCTCTGCACCACTGCCAAAGATGTTGGATAAAGGTAAGTATTGTGTCGAAGGAATCAGATTTTCATGCAAAGTCAGTCATTGGTTCATATCTTGTAAGGCAAGCATATCGACTTACCTGTTTCTAACCAAAGGATTCCCAAATGCTGTTCTCAAAATAATTACATTCTTCCGTGAAAGGATTTTCTATGAGAGGTGTTACTTCTTCCGGAGCAGAACTGTTGTAGTTTCACTTGAGCTGGTATAGTATATAAAGCTGCTACCTGAAGCAGTGTATCTACTTTCAGCAGTTATTACGGAACCAACATGCCATCTTCTGATAACAGAGGGCTTGCATTTTAATCAGTAATTTCCTCAAGTCGCCTTAAATCTATGGCCAAGAATTATTTTGAAAATTCGTTTATCTTGAAAAGCCCTCCTAGACCACTTGATAGGCAATAGTGATGGATTAAATGTTTTTTATCTGTGAAGGGAAAACTATGTATTTCCAAAAGTATTCAAGGCGTATCCTTCATTCTGCTGCCAAGCTTCAAGGCCTCTGCCGGTGCTCTCTTCAGAGAGCTGATAAAAGGTGCAGGGCTCTACTATAGCAAAACATTCTTGTCCAGTTACCTCTCCTCTCAAGCAAAAAACAGTAGCATCCTCTTGTAAGTTTCTCATTTCATGTGTGAAAACACTACAGTCACCTCCTGTCATTTCCTCATGCCAAGTGGATAATTTTTACCTATGCTCTCCCTGTGCCCTTCCTGTCTTAATAGGATTCAATCTCCTCCTGAAATCTCATTTATTTAGCATACAGCAGCTTCAGTCAAATGCTCCCAGCTCGATGTGGGTCAGATCAGAGACTGAGCAAATGGGGAATTGAATATGTCTTTGCTCTGTATTTGAGTACTTAAATCAGTTTTACTTCCATGTGCTTATTTAAAATATCAGGAGAGAGTTTTTAATAGACCCTCAAACAACTGATTCCACTCATGCTAATTACATGGAAACTCTTTCGAGTTATCAACAGTCACAGATTGCAACTCTTTCGAGTACAATCACAGTTCTTGGTTTTTCCGGGAGTGGGACATGAACCCACAACCCTCTGATTCAAAGGCGAGGGTGCTATGAACTAAGCCACAGAATGTGCACTTCAAGGCGATGGGTTCACTCACAATCACCCAGCTCAATAATTGCAATTAGTAAACTATAGAAAAGATCTATAACTGGAACTAAGATTTTTAAAGAAGGACAAGGTAACTTTTGTATAGTGTAACATTACATTAATTGCTTGCTACTGTCTTTTTGTAATTATGTTGCACTTTTGATGGCACAACTTAACTATACATCTGGATGCAAGAGAGATTTGAAGACCATGGAGTGATCCCAAGGTTCTGATGAAAGGTCATTGACCTGAATGAAACATTAACTCTATTTCAAAACAAAAACAAAAATACCTGGAAAAACTCAGCAGGTCTGGCAGCATCTGCGGAGAGGAGCACAGTTAACGTTTCGAGTCCGAATGATCCTTCAACAGAACCAAATAAAAAATAGAAGAGAGGTGAAATATAACCTGGTTTAGAGGGGGGGTTTGGGACAAGTAGAGCTGGATAGACGGCCAGTGATAGGTGGAGATAACCAAAAGATGTCACAGACAAAAGGTCAAAGAGGTGTTGAAGGTAGTGATATTATCTAAAGGAATGTGCTAATTAAGGGAAGAAAGCAGGACGAGCAAGGTACAGATAGCCCTAGTGGGGGTGGGGTGGGGGGAAGGGATCGAAATAGGCTAAAAGGTAGAGATAAAACAATGGATGAAAATACACTTAAAAATAATGGAAGTAGGTGGGAAAAGAAAAATCTGTATAAATTATTGGAAAAACAAAAAGGAGGGGGAAAATCGGAAAGGGGGTGGGGATGGAGGAGAGAGTTCATGATCTAAAATTGTTGAACAATTCAAAAATTTTAGATCATGAACTCTCTCCTCCATCCCCACCCCTTTCCGATTTTCCCCCACCTTTTTGTTTTTTCCAATAATTTATATAGATTTTTCTTTTCCCACCTACTTCCATTATTTTTAAGTGTATTTCCATCCATTGTTTTATCTCTACCTTTTAGCCTATTTCGATCCCTTCCCCTCACCCCACCCCCACTAGGGCTATCTGTACCTTGCTCGTCCTGCTTTCTACCCTTAATTAGCACATTCCTTTAGATAATATCACCACCTTCAACACCTCTTTGACCTTTTGTCTGTGGCATCTTTTGGTTATCTCCACCTATCACTGGTCGTCTATCCAGCTCTACTTGTTTCCCCCCCCCACTTAAACCAGCTTATATTTCACCTCTCTTCTATTTTTACTTAGTTCTTTTGAAGGGTCATTAAGACTCGAAATGTTAACTGTGCTCCTCTCTGCAGATGCTGCCAGACCTGCTGAGTTTTTCCAGGTATTTTTGTTTTTGTTTTGGATTTCCAGCATCCGCAGTTTTTTGCTATTAACTCTATTTCTCTCTGTACAGATGCTTTCTGACCTTCTGAGCATCTCCAGCATTTTCTGTTTTTATTTCAGATTTTCAGCATTTGTGGTATTTTGTTTTTATATAATTCCTGAGGCCTGGTGTCCAAAACTGACAACAGTGCTTCAGATAGGATTTGAGTAGTGCTTTGTGCAACAATACTTTCTCCCCTTGTATCCCAGCCCCCTTTGAGTTAGATAAAGGCCAAAATTCCATTCACCATTTTGAATATTTTTGGACCTGTCCACTAGTGTTTAGTAATTTGTGCACATGGGCACCTAAATTCTGTGTTCATTCACAGCTTAGTCTCTCACTGTTGAGAAAATATTCCGGCTTGCCTTTCTGGGACCATAATCTGGGATGACCTCACACTAACGTCTACCTGCCTTAGTTTGAGTCTGAAAAACAAAGCTGAAAATGATGACTTTGTCACCTTTGGCAAGAAGGACTTGAATTGTGTTGATCACTTCAAGATTCTTGTGATTTTTCTTTTATTATGAGGTGGGAAAGAGGGATGGAGAACTTAAATCAGTGTAAAGTCACTGAATTTCAGTTTATTGCTTGATTTTGGTTTCTCGCTGTTGTCACAAAGCAATGATGTGTCTCTGACGCAATTGTGAAAGAGCCAAACCAGTGATAGATAAATCCATCGACAGGTTCCGTCACCTGGTAAAGCTTGTTTTTTCACAAGTTGATGGGATACTTTATACAACATGTCACTCATAACATAATGAAAATCGCAAAGAGGAGAATATCAGTTCCATGTTGCTGTGAGTGCAACAAATGCCAATGTATCTTGATTCTAATGGGACTTGAGCCTGACTCATAATGACTTGATTGCAGATCAGCTATCTGACTTTAGCAGGCAGTTGGAAGTTGCTTCTTTAGGATATCTTCCATTAAACTCTACAGATTCCCTCCAGGCTGTTTATTATAAATGTTCTGTGCACAGCAGGTTTTTTATTTCCCTTTTTTTCCTGCTTGCCACCACATGACACTCAGTGCCACACAAGCATTCAGAAAGGCAATCTTAGGTTGTTTAAGAAATTAAACCTATTGTGTTGCATGAAGGTGCTACACTGTACCTGCATCGTCTGACAAAATATCCTGTTTGGGGTCAAGTTTCCCAAAATGAGATTGTTTAAAAGTTTTTCTGTGTGATACCTTGGTTGAGCTCCAAGTGCAAGAAAATGCGGAAAATTCCCTTATAGAGCAGAGCAGGCTTGAAGGGCCAAATGACCTACTCTAGTTCCTAGGTTTCAAATCACCTGCAATCTGTCTGGTATATATAATCTATATATACTATGCGTACTATGTTTGCACTTACTATTCAATAGTCCTTGGCGATGTGAACAGATGCTTTGTTAGCTTTGTTAGCATTCTAATTAAAAATCACTGCTCATAATCCATTAACTGCTAATCATTGGGTATGCATGGTAGTGTAGTTCTGGTTATCAATTCAAAATGGTTACTTCGGGATTTATCTCTATTGCCTTTAGGTTAAAGGTATTAAAACTTCATTTCCTCACAAATCAAAATTTCATTGAATATACAGAATTCAATAATTGTAAATTTGATTTTATTAAGATTTGTTGTGGATATACAGTGTTACACATTTAGACAATATGCCATCTAAAATCTATCAAACTATATGCACAAATATTGAAGGCAGCAAAAAAATCAATTTAGCCAACTTTAGATGTCTTTCTAAAATCAAATCAGAATTTAAATTTATTTTTGTTAAGCTGTACAGTTGTACCCTCCCCTAGGACAGAGTCTTTTGCGGTAAATTTTAGCCTAATATTAAACCAATCGGAATCATGGACTTGGTTTCCACTATTGTACGTGTTAAATATTCCTCCTGAAAGTGGTGTTTAAAAAATAAAAAACATAATGAAGAGTGAGACTCTGTGACCTGAAGAGCAATCACCAGCAATGACCTGAGCTGCACTGAGCTCTGTGATATGACTCACAAATGCAGCCACAAGTGTCAATTCACTTGAGAACAATTTTTCTGTGTTGGAAAATGGTGAGAGTGACAGTTCCTCTGGGGAGTGCAGCTCGAGCCCAGCAGCACAAGGGGAGAGGAGAAAGAGAGGACCAGCAATAGTGGTAGGAAACTCAATAGTGAGGGGTACAGACAGGCATTTCCCCGTCCACAGACATGACTTTAGGATGGTGTGTTGCCTCCCTGGGGCCAGGGTCAAGGATGTCACTGAACGGCTGCAGGGCATTCTGAAGGGGCAGTGTGAACGGTCAGAGATTGTGGTTCACATTGGGGCCAACAACATAGGTAGAAAGAGGGATGAAATCCTGCAGCAAGAATTTAGGGAGCTAGGTTGCAGATTGAAAAGCAGGACCTCAAAGGTACCACGTGCTTGTGAGCATAGAGTAGATCAATGTGTGGCTGAAGAGTTGGTGCAGGAGGGAGGGCTTTAGATTCCAGTATCACTGGGTCCATTTCTGGGGACAAATCCGATCCATTCTAGTGCCTCAACCACCGTACAGTCCTATTGCACCTAGGACAAGACCCCAAATGCCACCAGGGACAACATCCATGAATGACAATCCCACAGATCACTTGAGCAATTCATGATGCCTCCAGAAAAGGTTACCATTACAAGATCTGTATGTAGCAGCAGATTACCTTTTATGCTTTAGAGATTCACAGATTCATCAGTGCTATACTTATGTAATGGTAACTGAACATGAACATGTATTGTAAACAGTTCTACTTCTTTGGAAGGCAAGAAATTATCTTTAAAAAGAAAGGGGAATGTTGTAATCTGCCTTCAAGGGATAGCAGCATGCCATCACTAGAAGGGAAGTATGTCATGTGGTCCAGTCTGAGTTTCACTTTGGCCTGTGAGCAGAACACGCCACTCACAGCTCTGCTGCTGATGCCTTCACGTTTTCTATCTATGCATATATGTTCTCATGTGCCTAGTTTAAATAAATGAACCCACAACGTGTTTACCTAACCCCTTAAGAGTGATTGGTGCCTTCATATCATTATAAAATCACAACACACTCTAAGATTCAGTGCCTCCTGGAGAGAGGGAGAGAGAGAGAAAGAAATAAGCAAATGTGTGCCTTGTCGTTATTGTACTAGCCATAAACTATATTTTTATAACCATAAATAAATATTTATATCATATCAATTCTTTCATCTTTGACTTAGTTTTTGTGTTCGTTTCTATGTAATGTGGACCTGTGTAGGATTCTATAAGCCTGTTGCTCATGATTTTACAGCTTTATTCTGGTTATGGCTGCGATGCTTTGTCAGAGGCTTAATAATACTACAGATCTACACAGTTAGTGGATCCTGTGTATTCAGATTTTAAGCATACATGATGTTGGTGTACTGTTCAAACATGCCTCTGGATTCAGTCCAAAGTAAATTTGTTCAAATAAAGTTGCATTGTGTTTAGCCAGGTTATAATGTAATGTTCAGCAGCCTTATGTCAAATATGTTCAGACACACAAAGAATAAGTGCCTACATTGTCAACGGCATAATTAGAATGTATTCGAATTAAGTATGGTTTAAATCTAGAAGAAGCAATAACACTTATTATAACACATGTGGAGCAATATATAACTCAGTAACAATTATTTCCCTAGTTGCTGCAGTTTGGTCTGTGGAAGATGTCTAACAGAGTGCAACTTCTGCAATTCAAAGAGCTGCAGGAAGTGATGAGGAAGAACATTTAGATCAGTGATACTCAATGAAGGAAGCTGGCCACCTGTGGCCCACAATCTGCCAGTTCTGAAGTATTGTTGGAGCTGGGCAATGCATGCAAAACCGACTTGAACCTCATCATGCCCCTTAGAAATGTCTCAAATTGCTTCATTTATATTAAACTACTTTAAATTTAAGTGACTACCGTTGTAGAGCACAGCTTAATTGCCATCCTACTAAGTAGATGACTGGCTAAGTAATGTTTTGAGGTAGGAATGTTAGCCATAGGATTCTACTTGAGTTGCTGGAAGAGGCAGGCAGGACCTTAATTTGCAGCCTATTTGAAGTTGCACCTCCCTCAAGGTAGCATTCACATGGAATTCTGTCTGCTTACATTGTAGACATATATTGAATTCACAGCCTTCTGATCTTGTGATCCTGAGAGTACCAGCAACTGAGTCAAGCTGGCACAATAATAGAATGAAGATCAATAGATGTAGGCCCATGACAAAATGTTAGTGAATAACCATTATTTAAATTTTTCTGGAGCACGGATTCAAAACATGCTGGATGTGTCAATACAGGATGGGAAAAATCAGAGTGAATAACTGTGCCTGGTCTATTTCCACTGGCAATGAAATTCTGACTCTAGCATAAAAAATGTATAAAAATTGTGTATGACAGATTGTTTATTAAAGTGCTTGAAATAAAACTGGAACTGGAGTGACAAGTCCCTTAAGTAAGAAATTAGAAGTGGTAGAGCTCTAGAGGAATTAAGCAAATGTCCAATTTTTGTGGGATGTTATAGTGCTCAGCAATTAGGAATGGTAGAGCTTTGCTTCTATTCAGTCATTCTTAAACTTGGGAAATTAGGCAGGTGTCAGTCAGAAGCCTGACAGGTGGCAAATTGTAGAATCAAAGACGTGGGCAGATCTGGAGGAAGCACTCACTGTTTGTTCTCCCTTTCTGGTAGCCCATCTCATGAACATTACTGACAGTGAACGCCCCTCAGATGCAGTGCAGCAGATCCTTAGTAAAAAGTGGGGTTGGTAGACCAGTCTAAAGCTTGCTCTTGTATTACTGAGCCTCTTCAGATTTCTTAACCTTTAGCTTGATTTCCTGATGTTGGATGGCTCTCTCACCAGTTTGTTGTATCCTGTACTGTTTCCAGTCGACCTGTTGAAGCTCCTCATAGTGACTAGCAAGTGTCTTAGCCATGAGGGAGATACACCTTAAGTATCCCCATGGTGAGAAGAACACTAAAAACTCTCTTCACCCTATTATGTTTTATAAAGTGGTGGTGACCAAAAAAGTGCTCCGCTTGGCCTTTTCCTTCTACACCTTCCATCAGTCAGTTAAAGAACTGCATTTACAACTGACATGAAATTGATATGAAGTCCCCTGAAAAACAATAATACAAACAGGAGTGAGCCATTCACCCCTTGGAGCCAGAAAGAAAGACTTGCATTAAAATAGCATCTATCACAACCTCAGGACTTTCCAAAGCACAATCAGTGAAGCACTGTTGTACTGTCGGAAACATGGCGGCCAGTTTGTGCACAGCAAGCTCAAACAAACATCAGTGTGATGTTGGCTGATGGATAAATGTTGGCCTGGACATTAGGAATAACTCACCTTCTCTTCAAAATAATGGCAAAGGATCTTTTTGTCCAGCAGAAAGGACCGATAGGACCACAGTTTAGCATCCCATCTGAAAGGCAGCATCTTGGACAGTGTAGCACTCCCTCCGAACTGCACTGGAGAGGCAGCCTTGATTTTTGAGCTAAGTCCTGGAGCAGGACTTGAACTCACAACATTCTGACTCAGGCAAGTCTGCTAACGACTGAGCCACAGCTGATACCAAACTTACAGCCTGTTCTGTCATTCAATACGATCATGGGTGATCTTCTACCCTTCCCCTGTCAAAAGGAAGGGGTTAGAATTAAGATTTGGAATGAAGACCATTCAAAAAAAAAATGCTACTTGAAGCCACCCAAGTCATTTAGTTTTCTGCTTCCAAACTCCACTACAAAGATGTCCTGTAGAAATTATTTATTAAACTTATTAGTGTGTGCACACACCTGGGACAATAGCAATAATACAAGACAACAATATGAGCAGCATTACATCTGATTTTAGAATTCCAAGGACATGACTAAACTGTATTGACAATTATAGTTTTTTTCTGATGAGACAAGGATTTTCAATTATTGTTTTATAGATTTGAAGACCCCCTGCACCTTGATTACATTTTTCAGTTTTTTATTGAATGGTTAGCACCAATTTGAAGGCTGTCAGATTTATTTGACTTGAAACTGCGGTCAAGTCCATGTGTCAGAAACATTTTGAAAGTGGTGGTAATGTTTGCATCAGCCAATTTACAGACTTCATACGGTACATGGAAATATTGTGGTTGGGTTTCTGACGTGGTCACCTTTGGTGATTCTGGCGCAAATTGCCCCCATTTTGAGAAGTGTTTATATTGAGTTTCCACTCAAACTCATAACTAATTGCAAAATCATTAAATATGGCAATTGAGCTGTACTTATATATATTTGTAAAACTATGCTTTAACATACATTCCTTGACATATTTAAGCATTGTAACTAAGTTCAGTTTGATTATTGCAACTGAAATTCATCACAAGAAAATAAACATTTGTATCACAATGTTCTTCACCATCTGAGGATAACCAGATTTTAAAATACTAAAAATGACTTTTAAAAATATACAGAACCATTTGGTAGTAATATCATTGTACAGCAGTCATAACTTGGTAAGTTGAAAGGAAAATTTTATTCAGAAGCTTTCAAAATGTTCCAAATAGAGTCCTTGTGACCAATAGAGCCATCTTAATTTCTAGGCCAGCTTCGTGGGTGGAGCCTGCTTCTGTCATGATGTTTTCAAATTAACGGAAAAACTCTTGGAAACTTGAGTTGCACTGCATGTCATTTCTGATTAAAATTCTGTGAACTCTTATGCTGGTTATGCAGTATTGAGCAAATTGTGACAAATAGTCCAGCACAATCATTCAAAAATTCCAGCCATTATGCTTCTTCATAGGATTTGCTCGGCATTTCCAGATAGTGAATACTTCCCTCAGCACATATTGGGCCAGAAATAGCTGAATTGGACTGTTTGACTGGTGAGTGATGCTCATTGAACTTTCATGCTCACCATTGACATGACACTACATTTGTGTCCCAAACGGCTGGAACATTGAACCAGTGATGATGCAGTGATGTCAATGTTGCATCTAGAATATCTTGTCCAATGGCATATCTCCTTGACTAATTAAAGAAAAGGACAGAGACAAAAACAGAGTGAAAGAGGGATAAGGAATTGGGGTGAATTAGAGTCAAACAAAATTAGACAAATTTAGGAATAAAGAATAGGAAAGATCGTGCATTAAATGATCGAGAAAAAAGAGACCAAGGAAAAGAAAAAAATTGAAACAGCAAGCAGAAGAAGAGGACATTGTAACTCAACTGTGTTTAGTAATGGGTGGCATGACCATCTTCTTTTAGTGCAAATCAGGAAAGTGTCTAGTTTTTCTGAAATTAATGCCCTGCTAGTGAAATATTATTTTCAGAAATTATACATTTCCAAGCCCTAATCTTCCTGCAGTTATGTTCGGAGGTTACCATTTTTGGAGTTTCCATTAAGGGAAATTTTGGGTCTGAAGGCCCTATGCCAAGGAAAGTGCCAATGCATACATTATTTCTTGTATTTTCATAAATCTGTTATCTCACTGGCAGTTTTTCCCATTTAAATAGATTGAGCCCAATCTTTTTTAGATCCCCACCATGAAAGTAACCTTGAAGTTAACAATGGACACACTGTTATGTTTTAAACTGTAATTTTAAAAATCGAGGCTTTGAATGCAACTGAAAAATCTGCAACCTAAAAAGTATCAAACATTTTGTTTCTCTCTCACTGACTTTGCAATCACTTTAGACGACTGCCTTTCATCTGTTGCCAAGTTCCGGACTCTGAGTCCATGTTAAACTGTTGCATTCAGATTACTTGGCTGTGGTGTGCTTTCCCTTAGATGAAAATTTCCCATGTGTGGAATATTTTTTAGTGGAACGGATTGATTGGGTTGATCACTGTGTAGAAAATGAAAATATGTAAAGTTTGTCTTTTTTTAATATAAGTGCACTGACTTTATACTGACAGCATTGAGAAAATTGTGATTTTATTTTAGTTTTTAATCTCTCTCTGTATTCCAAGGATAACTATTTTGTCCACCTTCTATACATTATATATTTATCTATAAATTAAGTATATCTCTATACATAAATCATATACCACTATTAAAAGATACACACAGTTTACAAACATGTGAAGTAACGCAAATTTTCCCAACTATCTCCTGGAAAAATCTGATGAAATATGGTACCAGTGGATCTTTTGATGAAAGTAGTAAGCATTTGTGGAAGCAGATCATACGGAAAAGAGTACAACATTACCTGCAATGAAATGTTTATAGTTAGTAAATTTGGATATTTGTTTAGGGTCAAGTATTTGATGAAAAATCACTGTTAGAATATTCTATGTACATAGTATTTCCTGTGACAGACAATAAAAACTAAATTGAGTAGGCCTCAGCAGCTGACAGCTCTGACTTGGCTGGCTCAAAAATTGATTTGCTCAGGTACAGTCAACTCCCGTTGTTCGTAGGGATTCCGTTCCTCCAAAATCTTGTGAAGGGTGAAATCGCAAACAGTGAACTTGCACATACGCAGAAACGGCATGTGCAGTGCGCGCTTTCTATGTGGGAAAGGTGAGAGTTTAACATTTTGAATTGCAGATAAGTGAAGTTTCGTACTGCAAACCGCGATTTGGTGCACGTACATTTTATGTTTTTGGTTATCAGGTTCGCTTTGTCCAGCGAATGCCAGTTGCGCCCTATATCAACGCATTAGTTGGTGCTTGCAACAATATAGGCCGAGAGACCGATAGACTGAACAAACACTGGTGATCTATTGGAACTAAGAACAGAACACTAACACAATGTGTGTTTTTTCAATCACCTCCAGCTCTAGACTTAGTTACCAGAGTAGCCCACGAAGTATAGCAACAGGTTGACACAGTCATATGGTCAAATAACTATATTCTCTTAAAGGTACATAGCACTCTACTTTACCACATCCTTCCCCCTTTACTTGAAAGTACAATTGATAAGCTTCACAGATTCCCAATTATTTACATGAATAACTATTTACAAGTCAAGTCTCTCAGGAGGCTTCCTTGGATGTGTTGAGCGTCATAACTCAACGACCCTGGCTTGTTTTTCTGAGACCTCCTTCTTAGGGCTCAACTGTCCACCAGGTACTTCGGTGGAAGTGAGCAAGTTTGTGTCTTCGACCCTCTGGGGTCCAACAGACCCATTTGGTACTTCCAAATCGTGTGACATTTCTTTCACGTGCGGTGCAGATTCAAACGCAAATGATGGCTGCATTCCTTCTTGTAGGATTGTCTTTGCTGGAGATGATCCACGTGTCGTCTAATTATTTAGCCATTTACCGACGCGTTATAGGAGAGAGGTCCTGTCACGACACTCACTTTGTCTAATAGCCAATTGGGCCCATCTCCAAAATTCTTTGCGGGAACTGTGTCTCCCACCGTGAAATTTCTTTCATGATTATGGCCATCATGTCTAGCCTTCTGGGCCTCTTTGCTTCACTCCACCATTCCCCTAAATTTGGCCTGATAAGAGTTAGACAGGTGCGGAGACGTCGCTTCATTAGTAATTCAGTGGGAGCAATACTGGTGGTCATATGTGGCGTTGTCTGGTATGCGAACAGGAACCGTGACAATCTGGTGCTGATGGAATCCCTGTCCAGCTTTTTCATCCGGGACTTAAAAAGTTTGGACTGCCTGCTCAGCCAAACCATTGGAGGTGGAGTGGTCAGGTGAGGTTTTGATATGAGTTATTCTGTTGAGGGTTGTAAACCTGTGGAACTTCCTGCTTTTACATGCAGTCCCATTATCTGACAGGAGCATCTCTGGGACCCGTGCACTGCAAAACTCTGTCGCAAACAGTCTATGGTGGCAGCAGATGTGGGTGACTGGACTTTGTAGGCATCCACCTACTTGGAGTGGGTGCCTATTAGTAAAAGGAACATGGTGCCCAAGAAGGGCCCCACATAGTCGACGTGGAGGTGCACCTATGGCTGCCCTGGCCATTCCCAGAGATGCAATAAAGCTAAAGGGGGTAGCTTTTGTATCTGCTGACATTGATAACAACTTTTGACTAGGGTTTCGATGTCCGCGTCCATTCCTGGTCCCACAAGTAGCTGCGTGCGAGCATCTTCATCCTACTAATGCCAGGGTGAGTGCTATGTGATTCTTTGCCCTCTCGGGGACACAATAACTCTTGCTCCCCACAGCAACATGCTGTCCTGGCAGATGAGCTCATATCTGCGATTGAAATAGGGATTCATGTCATCAAACTTTGGCTCGCCTAACCATCCATTCAAGACTTGCTCCCAGACACAAGATAAAAATGGATCTTGGCTTGTCCACTCAGAGATTTGTTTGGCTTGGACAGGGGAGAAATCCAAAAAATTTAGTACTAAGACTTGTTCCTGGGGGAATTGGAACTGTCACATTGTTATCTGGCAGGGGGAGGCAGCTCAGCGCATCAGCATGTGCAATCTGGCTTCCCAATCAGTGAATAAAAGTATACCCGTAAGCAGCCAATATCAGTGCGCACCTCTGGATGCGAGCAGATGCGATGGGGGGCCTTGCCTTATCTTCTCCAAATAATCTTAACAGACGCTTGTGGTCAGATATAATGTAAAAATGGTGACCATGGAGGTATTGATGGAATTTCTGAACATCAAGCACAACAGACAAGCCCTCCTTCTCAACTTGAGAATATCATCGCTCTGCATCAAAGAGTGTGCCCGATGTATAACCAATGGGTTGTTTGGAGCCATCTGCCATCCGATGTCAAAGTATAGCCCCTACTCCACAAGGGGATGCATCGCAAGTTAAAATCAATTCTTTCTTTGGGTCAAAGTGGACCAGTAGGGCCGATGACCTTAACAATTGCTTTACCTGCAGAAACACATCCTGGTGCGGAGCTTGCCAAATCCATTTGTGGTTTTTCTTAAGTTATTGGAGCCAGTACGGTTGACAGATTTGGGAGAAATCGCCCATAGTTGTTTATCATGCCTAAGAAGGCCTTTAGTTCTGTAGTGTTTCTCAGTGCAGGTGTCTCACAAATAGCCTTGACCTTTTCTTCCACGGGATGCAGGCCCTGCGCCTCAACCTTATGACCCAAGTAAACTACTTTGGAAAAGGCTTGGAAAAGACATTTTCTCTCATTTCAAGCATACCCCCACTTGTGAGAAGCGTTTCAGCACCTCCTCCAAATTAGCTAAGTGTTCTTTGTCAGTTAGTCCAGTGACTAAGACAACATCCAGATAAACAGTGACATGGGGCAGTCCTTGGAGTAGATTTTCCATGGTACATTGGAAAATAGCATATGCCGTTGAGACCCCAAATGGTGGTCAAGTATATTGATACAATCCTCGATATGTATTGTTGGTCACAAATTCCCTAGAGCCTTCTTCCAACTCTGCCTGCTGGTAGGCGTGGATCATGTCAAGTGTTGAATATGTGCTGCCCCCTGCCAATTTCAAAAATAACTCGTCACTTTGGTATCAGGTGTCTGTCAAGTTTGGCCACTCTGTTTACAGTTAACTTATAGTCACCGCATAAGCGAACACTTTGGTCTGGCTTCAGTATGGGTGCTATGGATGCCGCCCACTCAGAAAATTGCACTGGTTGTAAAATACCCAACTTTTCCAGTCTGTTTATCTCGGTCTCAACCTTGTCCTGTAGAGCATAAGGAACTGGTCTGGCTCTGATAAATCTGGAGGTTACGTTAGGGTCTGCATGGATTTTGGCTATGTAGCCCACAAATTCTTCCTTGCTCGTCACTGAAAATAGAAGCATATTTTTGTAACAATTCCTGTAAGTTTCTCCTTCTGATTTGAAAAATCTCGGCCCATTGCAATTTAGTCTTTTTGGTCCAGTTAAACTGGAGTCTGCCCCAGCTACCACTGTAAGGGGTAAATTTGCATACTGATCCCCATACTGCACCAGGACTTGACATATCCCTTTCACTCTTATTTCTTCACTCGCACATGTTTTTAATTTAGTGTCCAATTCTTCCAAACTTAAAGGATAGACTCCTTTATTCAAGTACCTGATTGTATGTTCTCCTTTGACAGACACTGATGCCCCAGTATTAACCTCCATCTTGATGGGTTGTTCATTGACTGTAATGACTACCTGGATTGGCACAGTTCTACCCACTTTCAGGTTGTATAATGAATAGATGTCAAATTCTGCTTCCTCTGGTTCTTCAATGAGACAGATTTTGCGATTCCCACCTTTGTTTCTAAAATGCTGTCTCAGCCTAAATTTACAGTGCCACATTATGTGACCATTGTGGTGGCAGAAGAAGCATTTGATATTTCTGAATTGTCGATCGCTTGCAGGCTGCCTGGATGTATTCCTCTCATTAATGTTGTGGGTCTTCACTGTAGTACTATTGTTCTTCAATGCCCTGTACATGGTGGGCGCTTCCCGCCTTTCTGTGGAGTCCGTCATTTTTGTGCCTTTTGTTACTGGTCCTACCCCCCCTACAAGATGGACGGCGCCATTTTGTGTATCTTTTATTGCCTCTGAGTCTCTAACAGCGCTCTCCATAGCTGTTGCCAATTCTAGTGCCTTAATGAAGTCCTAGATTAGTTTCAGATAGCAATCACTTTTGAATAGCGTCGTCCCCGATTCTGCATATCATTCGGTCTCTCAACATGTCATTAATTGAAGTTCCGAACTCTCAATATTCCGTTAATTCCTTTAAAGCAGCTACATAGCCAGCGATTGTCTCTCCTGGAAGCATATTCCTCGAACTGAATTTAAAACGCTGCACAGTGACTGAGGGCTTTGGCTTCAGGTGGTTTTTGACAATATTTACTAACTCGTCGGAGGTCTTTGTATCAGGTATGTTAGGTGATGTGAGGCTGCGGATCAACCCATATGTTTTGCTCCCACATGTGGACAAAAGAATTGCCCTCTTCTTGTCCTCCCAGGCGATGTCCTTAGCGATAAAGAAGAACGCTAGGTGTTTGATGTAATGAGACCAGTCATCGGAAACGGGATTGAGTGGTTCAAGGTGCCCAAACAGTGGCATTCTCGATGACTAAGGAGACTGCGCTTTCAAACAGTTTTCAAGGCAGTGGCGAAGTAATGTAATTGGCTTACTGCAGCTTTCTTGATTGCTGTCAATTGATCTGGTTTATCCTCGTCGCCAGTTTTATGTTTTTGGTTATCAGGTTCAGCATCCAGCGAACGCAAGCTGAGCCCTTGATATTAACACATTAGTTGGTGCTTGCAACAATATAGATAGAGAGACCGATGGACTGAACAAACCCTGGTGATTTATTGGAACAAAGAACAGAGCACTAACACAAGGTGTGTTTCTTCAATCACCTCCAGCTCTAGACTTACAGTTACTTAAGTAGCCGTGCTGTACAGCAATAGGTCGATACAGACATGTGGTCAAATAACTGCATTCTCTTAAAGGTACATAGCGCTCCACGTTATCACAGTACACATTCACGCGGGCAAACGAATTTGCGATAGAGGCGGTTGCAAACGACGGCAGTTGGCTGTATTCAATTTAGTTAAGCTTACATTTACAACTTTCTGATAACTATTTTGGCTGACTTAAATTTTCATTTTCTGGCATAGGATGGCAATAGTTCTTCTGTGCTTATTGTCAAATGTGATTTCAAAGGTTCATGCTCATTTATATCTAGCCATGTGACTGATCAGAAAAGAAATAGGCACATTATTGACATATTCAAAATTTTTTATTATTTTTCATTCTGTGTTGCCAATATGCTGTAAGAATTTAGGCTCAGTTTAAAAACTACCTTGTATCTACAGGGGGATCAATTATCTGCCTGTTGTGGCTGTCATAATTCTCAGAATTATGTGCACAGTATTAGAGCATGGCCTAGCATAATAGATTTTAGATGTGCTTGTTCTGGAAGAAAAATGGCTAAGTTTGAAGCAATTTTCTTGCTTGTAGTTGGTATCAGTTAGGTCAAGGAATGTAGTGAGACTTTCTGTTGCAGTGACATAGTCCAAATTAGAACAAGTTCAGTGCTTGAAATAGGAATATATTGTGTGAAACCAGTGTGGCTTTATTTGATTGTACTAAAAATAGTTATCATCTTAGAGAAATATTGGACAGAATTTTTCAGGGAGGCATTTGCTCCACTTCCCTGGCTGAAAAATGAGTCCACCTCCATTGGGCTGGGAAGCCATGATTGGGCTTTATGGATGTCAGCCTGTCAAGTGGCTGGGATTGTGGCTTCAATCCCCATCTGGGAGGATGTTCCGCTGCCCAGGGCTGCCAGACAATCAGATGGCCTGGCAGCTTCAGTCCCAGCAGCGCCAGTGGGAGCAGTGACCACTGCTGGGACTGCAGCCAGGCCCCTGCAAAGAGCTTTGGAGGAGGCTGGCTTCAAAGATGAATTGGAGCAGGCAGTCAGGCCCTGGTGAGGGAAATAGCGGGCTGCGATTGAAAGGCTGGGGGAAGGGAGGGATATCAAGCAGGACGCGGCAATCACCTGATCACTGTTCTGTGGGGGTGTGGGAGCGGGGATTAAGGGTTTGTCACTGTTGGCCACAGGGCATTTGAGCAGGCCTCTGCCCAGAACCCGCAGGCAGCTCGCCAAGCTGTACCTGGTCGCCTCACCACATGGTATGTGCACCCCGTCTGCTGGTTAAATACCAGTGATGGCAGGAGTGGGCCCTTAACCATTGATTGTCTCCTTAAGGGCTTCAGTTGTCTCAAGGGTGTGCAGGTCACCTGATGCCTATTGCATCTCTGGTAAAATTCCAACAAAGGCCCATTGGTAATGGGCACAAAACCTGCCACTATGCTACCCAATTTTGTGTTTCCCCCAGAACCACCCCTCCCACCCGCCTACCAACTTGCTTCTGGTGGAGGGGGTGTAAAATTCCAGCCGCTGTCATAAATTATTGCTGCTTACATATTCAAAGTATGGGCTGGAATATAATAATGGCTGCAGAAAATTATTTTTTTTGCCTGCTTGTAAATTTTATACTGGATGGCCAATGTTAATTTATCGACAGTAAACTAAAGTTTTGCTGAGAAGAATTTTAGGGACAGGGGATATGTGTTCTTGTAGCCCATGATTGTAATTTCAGTATTTTCCAGTTCTGAGCATTAGGTAGGTATAACTGTTGCAAATATCTAATTTATGGTTCATGTTAATAGAGAGACAATGTTTAGTTCTGCGAAGATTATTGTAGTGAAGGTAAGGTAGTTAAAAGGTTGGGCTTTAGTGATTGCCAGAACACCTAAAGAAATGGCAGTTCATAAGGTTACCCGTGTTTATTTATCGAGTCGGAATAAAAGAGAGAGAACAATGAAACTGCAGGGGGTGGGGGCTTAGTTAGCTCGAGAAATTGCAAATGAGGGATAATTGGCTTAAAGGTCAGCTTGAAGATAGCCCAGAGTAGGCTATGTTGCATGGAGATATGTGGAGCTTAAGAAGGCTCTCTGGTTTCACTTTGTCTGGGCCTGGCAGCACCAGTCCCAGCAGCACCTACAGGACCAGTATGCACTGCTGGGACTGCAGCCAGGCCCCTATAAGCAGCCTTGGAGGAGGCTGGCTTCATAGATGAGTCGGAGCAGCTCTGCTGAGGCCAGTCAGGCAGGCCCTGGCAAGGGAGGTGGGGGCTGCGATCGTGAGGCCAGGGGAAGGGAGGGAGATCAATCAGGGCGCGGAAATCACCTGATTACTGTTCTTGTTTTGGTGTGAGTGGTGGGTTTCCACTATTGGGCACAGGGTGTTTGAGCAGGCCTCTGCCCAGAACCCTTAGGCAACTTGCCAAGCTTTACCTGGTGGCCTCACTGCATGGTGTGTGCTGGGAGAGGTTTTTAGTTGGAATTTGGACCTTGTGAGTGGTTTGCACTTCACTGAGAGCAATTAGCCAAAATAACTGAAAGACAGACCTACTCTACAAGCAGAGTAAAACACTAACTTTATCATTGACTGCTTGGAAGGTGGGTAAGGCTTAATCTCAGTTTGAATCTTGTGAGGAATGCAAACTGGAAGATTGCCTAGTTTGAAGCTATTGGGAGAATTTACAGTGAGTCTCAGTGTCTTTTTGCAAAAGAAAGTAACCAGCCAATTAGCTTGAAATATTGGAAAAGTAACCAGAACACGGGATTGAGGCCTCCACAGTCAAGAGTTAGTAAATGAAAGTTTTACCTCTGAGACTAGCTGGCGTTGAGGAAAATTCCCCAGAGGACTGTGGTATACTTATGGTGGTCCTACAGAAGCAAATAACTTTAAGATTGATGTGTCTTATAAGATAATTCTTGGGGGAAGTAGGAAGTAAACCTCAGTGCATAACATATATAGTTATGAACCATATTGTTAAGGTAATAGTGCATGTTTTGTTTGAGTCTTTTGTATACAATTTTGTTTAAAAAGAGTGGAATCTTGCGGTGTGTTCCATTGGTTAAAACAAGGTATTCAGATGTACTTTTAAATGTTAACAGCCCCTAACCAGATCCTAACATAACAAAAAGAGTTACATTCAGTGTGGCAAATTCCTTCCCTCATCCCCACCTATGCTACCCCCAACCTTTTGAGCACTCTCTACAGCAGTGTGAATTTTTCACATTTCTCACATTAGTCATGCTGGTGGTTTATGTGAAGTGAATGTTCACTTTGGGCTAAATTTTATGCAGTTAGCTCCTGTAGGGGAGTTAGTAGGTTACAGTGTGGGAAGAGATGCCATTGGCTGGGATGGATGCTTTTGCTCTGATTGAATTAGTGTGATTAGAACCAGATGGGGACAATCTCACTGCTCGTCGATGGAGGAGAAGCAGGCATTAAGAGATGTGGTTGACATGTAAAGGCTGCAGAGAGGTCAACAAGATATAATGCGTCACAGTCACAATGTTTGTGACTTTGGTGAGAACTGGTTTATGCTCTGTGGGGAGGAATTCAGACAGAAGACTGTGGGAGAAGTGGGCACCGATCTGGGAGATGACAATACCTTCACGGATTCTGGAAAGGAAAAGGATGTTGAATGTGGCTCAAAGAGAGAGGAGTTGAGCATGTTTTCCCCCCCTCCCACAAGAGTAGGTTGGTGATAGGTGGACAGTGCCAGAGAATAGAGAATCATTTACAACCCTTACAAGCATGGGGGCTAGGAGGGTCATCAACACTTTATTGAAAATTAGATCAAGGAAGAAAGAAGTGGGTCTCATGAATGAGATTAACCTATTGGAGAGGGCACATATGGGGCTGGGGTGGGGAGATGAGAAAGAAACTAGAGAGAGGTGGGGGGATGCAGGGCTGGGACAGGAATGGATCTATCTTGGTAAGGAAGGTGGTAAGCAGCAGAGGTACAACAGTCCAACTACACAGTTTCTTGAGCTAGATCTCTGCTGAGAAATGATGTGACTGAATTTTTTTTTTGTCCACCTAAAAGAGCTTTTTGAGTTATGTTTAAAAAAATGCATGGTACTTACTATATTTTATAGGACAAAATCATCTATCAGCATTATCCTAAAATGAGCTTAAATATTTAATGGTGTTGGAAATAGTAATACAATGTTACCTATATCAGCGTTTATAGTTTAATTGATAAGCAAATGAGGAGCAGGAGATCCATCCTGGGCCCACCTTATTCTCAATAATGGCACAGGCCAGAACATGAATGCAAAAGACTAGACTGAAGTGTACAGACCATCTTCAGTTAGAAGTGCGGGTGGATGATTCTACCCACCTTCCTCCTGAAGCCCCCAGCATCGCAGATGCCAGTGTTTAGCAAATTGGCACCACATGCACAAACATTCACTCCCTCCACCACCGACGCACAGTAGCAGCAGTGTGTACCATCTCTAAGATGTGCTACAGGAATTCACCAAGGCTCCTTAGACAGCATCTTCCAAACCCACGACCACTACCATCTAGAAGAACAAGGGCAGCAGATAGATGAGAACTCCACCACCTTCAAGTTCCCCTCCAAGTCACTCACCATCCTGACTTGGAAATATATCACCGTTCCTTCACTGTCGCTGGGTCAAAATCCTGGAACTCCCTTCCTAACAGCACTGTGGGTGTAGCAGTTCAATAAGGCAGTTCACTCCCACCTTCTCAAGGGCAACTAGGGATGGGCAAAAAATGCTGGCCCAGCCAGTGAAGCCCACATCCCATGAAAATAAAAATAAAAAATCCTATGCTCGGGCTTGTTGGCCATGGAAGAAGCATTCATGATGCGGTTCAACAGACTGATAATCAGCTGGGAATTCTGAAAATTAAAATTAAATTAAAATATTTATTAATAAAGAAAAGATTTCAAGCACATGCATAAGATTACAAACCACAAAATTCTTAATTAATCTAACTCCCAACTACACACCCCCTTTAAGACAACATTCCAAAATAGATTTTAAATTTAAAAAGCTAGCCAGCAAATTACCACAGCACCCACTCGACAGTGGAATTCCAAAGGCTTTTCTTCAACTTAAGGTACAGCAGACTTTTGCAAAAATGGCTGGAGGCTTCTTCAAGGTCATTTCACACACTCCTGTTAGATCTTACATGGCTCCCCTCAACATGTCCTTTCATTTCCCTTTATATATGTTTCTCTCTCTTTAATCTGTAAATTCCATTGTTTCATATGTCTTTTCCCATAATATAAAAATCTTTCATGTTACCAATATGACCTCTTTCCTTTTGGGAAAATAAACAGACTGCTTGGCCTTGCTAATCTTGCCAGTTGTAAATACCCTACCATCCCTTGGAAACCCAAACAACTCCTTCACTTGTCTGAAAATGCAAATTTCCTTTACACCTTACATGCTAAGATCTCATTCATGTTTATTCATTAGCATTTCAAGTACCCTTCTACACTTAACTCATTTTGATAATTTCAAGCTTGCAGTCCAGCTGACTCCAATTCAATTGAATCAAACACAGACAGAATCATCCATAGTCACCCCTACAAACTTACTTTACAATAATCCACAATAATATTATGAAAATTATTACAGTTTCGTAACAATACTTCTGCACTCCTCATTAGTTATGATGACGGAGGAGTGAGTGAACTGCTTTATCTGTCCTGAATCTATTGCCTTCAGCACAGTGATGTTGGTACACAGCATGATGGAGAGTATCCCAGTGTGAAGACGGGTCTTCAGCTCCACATAGACTGTGTAGTAGTCAGTCCTAGCAATGTTGTCATGATAGACATATGCAATAGGTAGATTATGTAACTGAAGTTGAAGTATTCACTACAATCTAAGCACCTTATGATTCACAGAGAAGAAAGCACATTAACTTTCTACCTGATGATGGAAAGCACAATTAATATGGATTTAAACCTCTACTACAATCTATAATCACTGGAGACAGATTTGGGAGTAAATTTAATAACTGTAATGTATAAAGCTGCAAGAATCACCGATTTGGGAATAGGAAAGAAAGTTAGAGGGAAAAACTAACATGTGAATAGTCAGTGTTATGCACAGGTAGCATTTTGGGGCCCTGGTCAGTGTATTAGTTTACCTCCATCTGCCTCTGAAACACCCGGCATGCTTTTGACACTTCTAGGCATGGTAGTCCAATGATTTTCTGTCTAGATTCCCTTCTTCCACCTTACATATAATTCAGCTTATCCAAAGCTCTTTCCTTATTTTTTTCCTGTCTAATCCACTGACTTTGTTTTTACTAATTTACATAGGATCCAGATTCTACAAAACCACAAATTTTTAATGCTAAACCTTGTGTTTGGATAGTCTGTGTTGTCACCTCTCCAAGCTCTCTGTTCATCTAACTCTCGGCTTGTGTGTTCCCTTTCTTTCCCACACCATTTGCAGCCATACTCACAGCTAGCAAGGCCCAATGCTATGTAATTTGCTCCCTGCAGTCTCCTGCCCCTCCACATTCAAGACTCTTCTTAGAACAAGTTTGTGGTATCACTTTGTAATATCTCCTCCTTTTTCTGAACATTAATTTTCCTTTCATGCCTCTGAAGCTGAAGTTGTTGTTGCTGCACACCTGAAAAAAAGCAAAGGTTATTGTATCTTTAAAGGGAAGAGCCAAATGTGTGACAGAGGAAATCACTCCCAATACGAAGTGTGTTTCTATAAGA
This sequence comes from Cetorhinus maximus, assembly GCF_964194155.1. Classification (NCBI taxonomy): domain Eukaryota; kingdom Metazoa; phylum Chordata; class Chondrichthyes; order Lamniformes; family Cetorhinidae; genus Cetorhinus; species Cetorhinus maximus. The sequence goes on along the minus strand of NC_135880.1, from coordinate 73,455,708 downwards.
GACTATTATCATAGAATCACACATGACAAGAGGTGACTCGGCGAATTGTCCCTGTGTCGACTCTTTGAAAGGACAAGGGCAGCAGATAGATGGGAACACCACCACCTGGAAGTTCCCCTTCAAGTCACTCACCATCCTGACTTGGAAATATATCACTGTTCCTTCTCTGTCACTGGTTCAAAATCCTGGCACTCGCTTCCTGACAGCACTGTGAGTGTACCTATGCCACATGGACAGCAGCGGTTCAAGAAGGCAGCTCATCACCATCTTCTCAAGGGCAACGAGGGATGGGTAATAAATGTTAGCCCAGCCAGTGAAGCCCACATTGCGTGAATGAATAAAAAAAAAGCTATCCAATTCATACTTTCCCTATAGCCCTGCAAATGTTTCCTTTTCAATTTTGCCTATTAATACTTCAATTTGTGCAGGGCAAAACACAAGCTTGCAAGAGTCACTTGCTCAGTCTGCTAATTATATATAACTGGTATTTGGTGGGCCCAGTCTCTCCAGAATGAGGATCAGCATCCTTGCTGGGCCCTGATGCTGGCTTTAATATTAAAGCATAATTCAGAGTTAGAGATGGTCAGTTGTGAATTGTGAAAGAACATTGGTTTGGGTCAATTGAAGTATCTTTTCTGAGTCTATTTTTAATTTTATTTAATTTGACTGATTTTCACACTTGATATCAATTGAAATTTCCTAGCCCAGCGTACCTTAGCCTTTTTAATATTCCCATCACCATTTAAATGGATTACACTTTTTAAAATAAGACACTTGGAAAACTCTGGGAAATAAAACAGCTGCATTAATGCATAAAAGGCATTTGTCATCGTAGAGAATCACAGCAAAACACAGGTGGGATCACAGTTGTAAACTAGTACAGGGTGTGGGGCAAAATTCCAATGCTTTTGAGGGATTGTTGGTTTAAAAAAAAAGTGACTGCAAATGAGGCTGAGAAGGACGATAGCATTTCTAACTTTCTTTGGTATGTTACAAACACTCTGGGGTAAAGTATATGTTGGAGAAAAAAATAATCAGATTGCTAGTTCAAACATTAAACATTGTAATGTTGGGAGTGACTTTAGTATAGAATTACAAGGAAACACTGGGGTCATGAGACAAGTAAGAGAAACAGTCATTTAAAGTTGTCACTGTTTCTGTAATGGAATGAGAATTACTCCTTTGACCCTCTTGAGAATGAATGAAAACCGCTATTGTGAGTGACCTGATCATGCAGCGGTGAGTGCTGGCAAATCCTGGTGCGTGAAATTTAGTTTTGAATTGGATTTTCATAGGCCATCTGTGCAAACATTTGTATCAGACAATAAGTACTATTGTACTGTATCTGTTCTTTCATTGTTTTAATTGCCTGCTAGTTTAATATCAGCACCTGTTCGTATATTTGAGAAAAAAACATGTTACCATTATTTAATTGTATCCAATTAATATTCTCTTCTTTTAAAACTTCAACTCTCAATTACTGAGCCAGATATTCATTTCCCTGACACTCCCACAACTCTTCCAGCCACTCCATACAGAATACTCAGAATATGTGATTCACCAATTTTACCACACTCCTTTTCCGCAGAAAAGAATGCCAAAATAGCAGTTGTGTGCACCATCTTGAGTCTGTGCTTCATTAGAATTAATGGGCTGGATTTTATCGTCGGCAAGCTGGGGCGGGACCGTAAATTGACGCGTGGTGACGTCGGGCGGAACCCCCGACGTCGCTGCGCCCCATTTAAATTTTCAGGAAGGCGGGGGCGCAGCAAAATCAGCTGCGGGCCTGCCGACCTGTCAATGGCCAATTGAGGCCATTGACAGATCAATTAAAGTAATTAGTGGACCTGCCCGTCCAACCTTCAGGTTGGCGGGCAGGCCAGGAGTCTTGGCAGGAAGTAGAAAAAACATGAAACCTCATCCACAGGCGGGATACTGTTTCGTGTCGGGTTTTTAAAATTTTAATAAAGTTTTTGGGAAAATTATGAATATGTCCCAACTCATGTGACATTGTCACCTGAGGGGACATGTAAGGGAATTTTTTTTTCTATTTTTAATATTTTTGAAAGTAGAGGCGATCTCCCTGAGGCAGCACTTAGCCTCAGGGAGATGATTGCGCTCTTTTGTGCGCATGCGCAAAAGAGCGCACTCTCGATTTTAGGCATTCCCCCCATCGCCCGCACGGGGGGCGCATAGCGCTTCCCTGCGGACGTCACGCTGGGCGAGCCTTAATTGGCCTGCCCACTTAAAATGGCGCTGCGCCTCTGATCAGGGGCGCCGATCGGAAGCCCGCCCGTCCATCAACTTCCCCCCCAACGGGGGGAAAATTCAGTCCAATAAGTTGAAAAGCGGAGTTGGCTTTCATTCAGCTGTTGTATTTTGTGATATGAATATTTGAGGATGATGAGCAGGATTTTCTGTTTTCTGAGTCAGAATTCAACAAGCACCAGTGACATTTTATCACCTGAAGATGCTCTTATGAAAGATCCATTGTAGCAAAATTGACACTTCTGAATTTTAGGGAGCTACACTTTTTTACAGGAACTGGTGAGAAAGGAAACAATGTTATGAAAGGCCCAAAATTCCAACTGTTGCAGCAAATTGAACTGTAATTGATTGGACCTTTGTGCATTTCACAATTCAAAAGTGATCACAAGACACGATCATGAAATTATTTTATCAGGTTTCATAATTAATATCCAGACATGGATTCAGCACATGTTGATGAAATGAGTTCATAATTGCCATAAGAAGAATTTAAAATAAACATAACACTTGGCATCAAAGGATACTCATTAGAAAGTAGTCTTGTTTCGAGATTCACATCACTAACCTCCAGCAGCTGATACTCATTGTTTGACCTTCGAGGTGAGATTATAGCCTTGTAATCACGCCCATATATCTGTTGTTTGTATAATTTATGACTAGATTTTTTTTGTATTGCTCACAGGCTTGGATGGCCAGTATTATTTTGCAACGCAGTGACTGTGAATGGTGCCAGTTTAAGTGGATTTATACATGTTGTGGTATTCTGTAAACGTAGCAATTATCTTACTGTCACTTAAGTACTTTTGGATCTGCACAAAGACCTGGGAGTAAGCAGAATGCCAAGGCTGGGATTAGGAGGGAGGAAGGGACAGGTATACACAAGCTATGGCAGTGATAGAGGAAAGAGGAAGCCTGACCTGAAGCTGGTCTGAGACTGCTGGTTCCTGAAATTAGAGGTAGGAAGAAGTGACTGGATTGGGACTTAGAGGGTAGTTTGACCCTTTCGATTTGTGCAGAGGGAATGAATGGTATTCGCTTTGATGTCCATTGCTGTATACTTTAGGGAAGCACAGTGGGGGAGAGTGGCTGATCTGTCAGAGAGACATTAGAAAATGGGAGGTCTGGCACTTCATGTAGGAAAGTGGAAATCTTTGTACGTGCAGGTCTGAACAGTTGGCTTGGGAGACTGTTCAGAAGCCTCACAAATTGCAGGAAGATTGATAATAAAGCAAGGATTGACAGAAAACATCTGCAGTTTCTTGATGCGTTAGAGAAGTCATCATTATAAGATTAATGGAGGTTTCAATCATTCCCACAAAATAATCCATTTACTAGAAAGCAACAGAGACTAAAAGATCAATCAGGTGGTCGGAGGAGGCCATAGACTTAATTTCCTTAATAATCTTAACAGATAAACATACTATGGGACAAGTTTCTTTCTATTTGGACCTTATTAATCTCCTTTCCCAGTGGTATTCGTGCTGGAATCATCCAAGATGTTCCTTGTAGTTGATGCAGGAAAAATTAACGATAATGATCAATCTTTACAAATGTTTTGACTGGTCATCTGTACAGAATCATAAAATGTTACAGCACAGAATGAGGCCATCTGGCTCATCAAATCATTGCTGGTGTTTTTGTCTGCATGAATCACTAATTTCTATACCTCATTTTTGTCAAATTCTCTTTTTTCTTGAATGATTTGTGTAATGTCGATGAGGCAACACTTTTAAAAAATAAGTGCTCACTCCAAATAATTTCATCCTTTATTATAAACTTCTCCAAGCCCCATGAGGAAGTTTACGCCTCCCCTACCCCAGGAGCCCCCACAGTCCCTCCCTCCGAGTCCCTCCTCCCTCCAAGTCCCTCCTCCCTCCCTCAAGGGGAGGTGATGGCGTTGTGTAATTGTCACTGGACTAGTGATCCAGAGACCCAGGGTACGCTCTGTGGACCCGGGTTCGAATCCCACCACAGAATGATGGGATTTTAATTCAATTAAAATCTGGAATTAAAAGTCTAATGATGACCATGAAACCATTGTCGATTGTTATAAAAGCGCCAACTGGTTCGCTAATGTCCTTTAGGGAAAGAAATCTGCCGTCCTTACCTGACCTGGCCTACACGTGACTCCAGACCCACAGCAATGTGGTTGACTCTTAAATGCCCTCTGAAATGGCCTAGCAGGCCATGAAGTCTCATGGCATCAGGTCAAACAGGGGCAAGGAAACCTCCTGCTGATTACCACATACCACCCTCCCTCAGCTGATGAATCAGTGCCCCTCCCGAGGGTGGCAAGGGCACACAATGTACTCTGCGTGGGGGACTTCAATGTCCGCCACCAAGAGTGGCTCAGGAGCACCACTACTGACCGAGCTGGCCGAGTCCAAAAGGATATAGCTGCTAGACTGGGTTTGTGGCAGGTGGGAAAAACAAAACAAAAACAAAAATACCTGGAAAAACTCAGCAGGTTTGACAGCATCTGCAGAGAGGAGTATAGTTAACATTTCAAGTCTGTATGACTCTTCAACAGAACATACTTGACCTCATCCTCACCAACCTGCCTACTGTCCATGACAGTATCGGTAGGAGTGACCACCGCACAGTCGTTGTGGAGACAAAGTCCCGGCCTCACATTGAGGATACCCTCCATCGTGTTGTGTGGCACTATAACCATGCTAAATGGGATAGATTTCAAATAGATCTAGCAACTCCAGACTGGGCATCCATGAGGTGCTGTGGGCCATCAGCAGCAGCAGAATTGCACTCGAACACAATCTGTAACCTCATGGCCCGGCATATCCCCCACTCTACCATTACCATCAAGACAGGGAATCAACCCTGGTTGAATGAAGAGTGTAGGAGGGCATGCCAGAAGCAGCACCAGGCATACCTAAAAATGAAGTGTCAACCTGGTGAAGCTACAACACAGGACTATTTGCATGCCAAACAGCATAAGCAGTAAGTGATAAACAGGGCTAAGTGAACGCACAGCCAATGGATCAGATCTAAGCTCTGCAGTCCTGCCACATCTAGCTGTGAATGGTGGTGGACAATTAAACAATTCACTCGAGGAGGAGGAGGCTCCACAAACATCCCATCCTCAATGATGGAGGAGCCCAGCACATCAGTGCAAAAGATAAGGTTGAAGCATTTGCTACAATCTTCAGCCAGAAGTGCGGAGTGGATGATGAATCTCGGCCTCCTCTGGAGGTTCCCAGCATCACAGATGCCAGTCTTCAGCCAATTCGATTCAGTCCACATCATATCAAGAAACGGCTGAAGGCACCGGATACGGCAAAGGCTATGGGGCCTGACGATATTCTGGCAATAGTGCTGAAGACTTGTGCTCCAGGACTTGCTGCGCCCCTAGCCAAGCTGTTCTAGTACAGCTACAACACTGGCATCTACCTGGCTATGTGGAAAATTGCCCAGATATGTCTTGTACACAAAATACAGGACAAATCCAACCCGCTCAATTACCACCCCATCAGTCTACCCTCCATCATCAGTAAAGTAAAGGAAGGGGTCATCAACAGTGCTATCAGGCGGCACTTGCTTAGCAATAACCTGCTCACTGATGCTCAGCTTGGGTTCCGCCAGGGCCACTCAGCTCCTTACCTCATTACAGCCCTGGTTCAAACATGGACAAAAGAACTGAACACCCGAGGTGAGGTGAGAGTGACTGCCCTTGACTTCAAGGCAGCATTTGACAGAGTGTGGCATCAGGGACCCCTAGCAAAACTGGAGTCAATGGGAATCGGGGGGGAAAACTCTGCTGGTTGCAGTCATACCTAGCACGAAGGAAGATGGTTGTGGTTGTTGGAGGTCACTCATCTCAGCTCCAGGACATCACTGCAGGAGTTCCATCTTCAGCTGCTTCATCAATGACCTTCCTTCCAACATAAGATCAGAAGCGGAGATGTTCGCTGATGATTGCACAATGTTCAGCACCATTCGTGACTCCTCAGATACTGAAGCAGTCCATGTCCAAATACAGCAAGACCTGGACAATATCCAGGCTTGGGCTGACAAGTGGCAAGTAACATTCACACCACAAAAGTGTCAGGCAATGACCATCTCCAACAAGAGAGAATCCAACCATCACCCTTGATATTCAATGGCATTACCATCACTGAATCCCCCACTATCAACATCCTGGGGGTTACCATTGACCAGAAACTGAACTGGACTAGCCATATAAATACTGTGGCTACAAGAGGAGGTCAGAGGTTAGGAATTGTGCAACGAGTAATCCACCTCCTGACTCCGCAAAGCCTGTCCACCATCTACAAGGCACAAGTCAGGAATGTAATGGAATACTCTCCACTTGCCTGGATGAGTGCAGCTCCCACAACATTCAAGAACCTTGACACCGTCCAGGACAAAGCAGCCCGCTTGATTGGCACCACGTCCACAAACATTCACTCCCCCCACCACCGACGCACAGTAATAGCAGTCTGTACCATCTACAAGGTGCACTGCAGGAATTCACCAAGGCATCTTAGACAGCACCTTCCAAACCCACGATCACTACCATTGAGAAGGACAAGGGCAGCAGATAGATGGGAACACTACCACTTAGAAGTTCCCCTCCAAGTCACTCACTATCCTGACCTGGAAATATTTCGCCATTCCTTCACTGTCACTGGGTCAAAACCCTGGAACTCCCTTCCTAACAGCACTGTGGGTGTACCCACACCACATGGACTGCAGCGGTTCAAGAAGGCAGCTCACCACCACTTTCTCAAGGGCAATTAGGGTTGTGCAATAGATGCTGGCCCAGCCAGTGAAGCCCACATCCCATGAATGAATATAAAAAAAATTCTTCCAGAACATCTGTCTTCACAGTTATCTTTTTGCCAGTGCATGGCCAAGGGTTGCCTGATATTCCTCAGGCAAGCAGCGCTGCCCAGATGGCCTTATTAAAATCATTGCGGCCTGTGCTGCTGACCTCTGTAAAATTGCCTTGTAATTTTCTATTACCTGCTGGAAACCCCTGCTAGTTAAAGTTCCCCTCCTTCCCCCTTTTGTGGCGAGTTCATACAGATTGGAGCTTTAAACCGACTTCACAATGCTGCAGACTTATATTGTTTAAAGTCTGGCAATTGGCTTGTTGGGTTTTTGCTTCTTACACGGTGGCCTTGGAAACAGATTTACATTTGGAAATGAAAATGGTTGCTGTAGATTGGCACCATGCTGATATTATTCTATGCACTGGCTGAATGTAATTTCCATGGAAGTAATTTCCATGGAACGGGTTTCTTGATTTCATCTTGGCGTTTGATTTCAACAGAGTGACTGCACTGGGATCTTGGAGGGCAGGGGAGGGTAAAGAAAATTGATGCATGAGTCAGACCTCTTCCTCCTTCAGGTACCATGCCCTAAGAAAGCATTGACGGCCATGGATTTCCATTGGATTGGCCCATAATTATGCTTGTCAAAGTACAGCAGTGGTTTGCCGTTGCCTTCTGCAGTGCTGATCAGGAAGCTCTCCTGCTCTTATTGCCTGTCATCAGGTTTATTGGAATGATTTCCAGGCTGGAAATCAACCTGTGTGGCCACCTTATGCATGCACCTTCCATGGTCATCAAGTCCTGAAGTGAGACTTGAAATGAGTCAGCCCATCACATGTTTTTATACATCAACTAATGGTCCCTATGTGGTGGGTGGTGAGGGGCGGAGCTAGTTCGGGGAAGGAAGGAATCTTATGAAGCTTGCAAAGAGTGGGAAATATGGTGTTTGGGTGACTGAATTAGGCAGGATGCAAAATTTTTATTTCCTGATGGCGGGTTGAGATCCAGAGATTAGGTCAGCGGTATGTTTGTGGCGCATCTGGCCTCACAGCAACCTGTGTGGCAGCTTCCTACTTGTAATACATTTGTCTGCAATGAATATTCATTAGCGTAAAACGTTTTAAAATTATGTCCTATCTTGAAGATAAAGTCAGCAGTGCACGAGAACATTGTGTCAACCAGTTCATGTTCATTTAAAGGCGTGCACCAGCCGGCTTTGTGCAGCTATGCCTGGGGTCAGCGGTTTTCCCTGTTGAACTCTGTGGCACAAGAGAGGGGAGCAGGAGAATGGCAGCTTTCATTGAGGCTCAGAACCAGAAAGGAAGAGTCAGGAGTGCGGGGGCATGGTGGTGGAGTTGAAAGGTTGGGTATTGGATGCATTGAGGAGTGCAAGAGGGATCCAAGGGAGGACAGAGGGATGGGAGCGTGGAGGAGTGAAGTGAGAAGGACCTGACGTCCTGGATTTGGTGAAGGGGCTGGGATGGTGGTGAGTCACTCAAGGTAAGAAAATGAGGGGCCTAAAGGACGGGTTCAGTGGCAAATGTGGGTCCATCTCAGGGTGTTAGCTGGCAGAATCCTTACAGGATTTTGAGTTCACCAACAACATTTCAATTATCCCCGCTGAGAGTGATCTCAGCCAAAGTCCTTTAACAAGCATGGAAAGGAGGGCCGGTGAACCAAAAAAACCCACAACATTGTTTCTTCCACAATAAAGGAAATATTCCTAATTCCCCTGTAACCATCAATGTGTGCCAACCATTAGGCGTGCCAGTGCATTTAGGGCTGGCAATGATGCTGCAAGCATAAATATAGTGAAACCAATGTAATGTGAAATATTTCACCACTGAAAAGCTTGCCCCGCCGTGAAATCGCAGGTCTCCTGTTCACGCTGCTGGCACTTTAAATTTTAATTATAATCGCGTGGGCAATGGGGAAAAAAACCAAGAAAGCGGAAGTAGCGCACATGTACACTTTCACACAGGAGTGGTGCGCCACTGATAAAATTCTGCCCTACAAATGTCTGGGAATACTGTTACCTCCCTGACCTCTCACATTGGCTCATACCACAGAGCCTTAAAATGAAAATAAAATGCAGCTGACACTGTGCAGTTTGAATAGTTATTTCTGTGATCTACAATTACCACAACCCATAGTTCACGTGTGAAACCTGCTCCGATATCACTTCAGGCTATTTGCAGTTCATGCAGACAGCCTGCAATGATTTGTCATCCTGTTTTAACCTTATCCAGAGCCAGGATTTTTAGGATGGTGGGTTTTCCCATCCCGCCATCCAAAGAGTCCTCCACTGACACTGTCTGCCCCGCAGCGATTTCACGCTCCAGTGAGCGTTAATTGCCTGCAAGTGGGACTTCGGCCTTTCACTCGGGAGGGAGTCCTGCCTCGGAGAGCTGCCGCCCAATCTGGTCCGAGACCTCACCTGCCCCAGTGTAAAATTGCAGAGAGGTCGGGGTGGGTGGGAAACCTGTAGGAATCCCATCTAAAGCATTTTACGCTCACTCTCCACCCCACCCCCCCGGCCCCCGTCAGTCTACAAACCCATCAGAGGTGGAGTGTAAAATTCAGCCCCATGTAGCTTAGTCATTTTCCTGACCATGCAGCTGAAATTTTAAACTCTCCAGGGAGGTAGAATTTTAGCAGTGAACTACATCAATGTTTTGCTAAGAGTCTCAATTTCATTATCTGCTTTGAAAGAAACAAAAGCAGTTTTGCACCACTTGTACTGCAGGGTGATTATCCTTCTGTTGTCTGCACTTTCATAATTCGCTTTTTCTCATTCATTCACGGGCTTTGGTCTTGCTTGCAAGATGGGCATTTATTGCCCGACTTGCCCCTGAACCGCAGTAGTCCATATGGTATAGGTACACCCATAGTGCAGTTAAGGAGGGATTTGCAAGATTTTTGACTCAGCGGCTATGAAGGAACAGTAATGTCACTCTAAGTTCTCATGGTATTTTTCTGAATTTTATCAAATTCTCATGGAGCTAGTAGGCATAGCAACAGGCCATCCTACAGAAAAGCTATTTTTTCCCTCTTTCTGGAAAAACACATAGTCCCTAACAGTCCAGGACCAAGGTATTGGCCACAGAGATGGTGCGCTTAGAGATTTTTGTGATGCCTTGTGTACCCTCTTACCTTTACAGGTATCTGGCAGGAGTTAACAAATGGCATCCGGCATGAGATAAGCCAAAACGTGACCTCAGCCAAAGTGATGGACAGGGGATGGTAACACCTTGGGTACCTGTCCTCCGGTCATTGGCCAGAGATACTTGAACAAGTGATTGTCATAGAGTAAACAATCATCCACCCGAAATAAAGCACATTAACAAGTGCTCAGGGGTTGAGGGGTGGTTCTTTGCAGAGCAGGAGAAGACTGGGCAATAGCTTCCTAAAACTTTGGCTAGAAAGAAGAATGCTGCTGCTAACAAACAGACAAGAGACACGTGCCAAATTCTGTCCCACCCTGTCACGGTTGTATGTTTTTTCTGTCTACTTAGCTTATGCATCAGATTTAAACTCTTCTCTCTGAATGAACCACTTAGTACTTAATAAATGATGTTTAAATCACCTATGACATTGACCTTCATTTTGGGTAATTTGCGACTCCTGAACTTAAGCTAGATCTTACAGGATGGTGTGTGACTTGGAGGGGTACTTTCAGGTGGTCATGTTTCAATGTGCCTGCTGCCCTTGTCCTTCTAGGTGATAGAGGTGATGAGTGTGGACGGTGCTGTTGAGGGTGCCTTGGCGAGCTGCTGCAGTGCATCTTATATATGGTACACACTGCTGCTTCTGTACACTGGTAGTGGAGGACGTTAATGTTTAACGTTATGCTGATCAAGCGGACTGTTTTGTTCTTGATGATGTCGAGCTTCCTGAGTGTTGTTGAAGCTGCTGCACCATCACACTCCTGACTGTGCTTTGTAGATGGTGGGCAGTCTTTGGGGAGTCAGAAGTTGAGTTACTCACCACTAAGTACTCAGCCTGATCTCTTGAAGCAACAGTAGTTATATGGGTGTGCCATTGTCCATTGATGGCCGTATTTGTATATCTATTACATGCTGTGCTTTAAGGTCATGAATCGTGGGACAAGCATGACTGTTACTGACGCAGGGTTATTATGCTTTTGGTTGAATATTGACATTTTTTGAGAATTTGGAATTCTAAAATAACATTTTTAAGTGTTTAGGTTTTTTTTAAAAAAGGGCATATCTGTTTGAAAGTATATTCAGGTAACATTGTATTGCAACTTTTGAAAATCAATGTATTTCTTTACATAAGCACTGCCATTTCTTTTCACCAAATCATTAGGTTTAGGTCTAATTAGTTCCAGGTTTCCTGCCGAAAAGTGCATGTTGGGAATTTTCTATGTGCAGCTTTAGATAGGAACTTTACTCAAAAGGTAAAATACTTCAATTCTTTTTATATAAAAATGCCTCTGGCTGTGTTATTCTAGTTCGGAGCCCAGGAGAGAAGTACTGAAGCGCTTTACAGCTTACTGATTGGGATCTAACACCAAGAGGGTTCGAGTTAGGCAGAAGAGTTAACGGTGTGTCAAATGGAGTAAAGGATAAAGAAACATGAAAGAAAGCAAAATATCAAGATCACTTAGCAGTAAAAAAAAAATAAACATGAATACTGGAAATCTGAAATGTAAACGGTAATTGCTGGAAGTGGACAGCAAGTTGATCGTCATGCAGGACAAAATTATTAAATTGATATTTTACCTGTGACCCACCAATTCTAATAAGAGGTACCTGCAGAATTGTGTTTTGACCCTGCCTTACTAATGCTGAATGGCCTGATGTACATTTCCTGTATTTTTTGTTATGATCTATGATTCCTAGCACTCACCTGTCCCTTCTGCTCTTGTAGTTTAGGATTTTTAATTTTCTTTTGAAGGTTAGCCTTCACGTTTTGCCTATTCACCTCAAAAAGACACCCTTTCTTTGTAACTGTTCAACAAGTATTTTTGCACATTTGGAGTGCATTGTATATGTGTTTGAAAAAAATGCTGTGAGTTGAGTTTGAAGACAACAGAAGTTGTTAGAATTTTCAATAATTCCCAAAGCAAGAAGAAAAGATGCAAGTGGTGAGGATGAAATTCTGTTTTTGTCACACTACTGTTCTTAGTTTTTCCACAATTTCTGTAAAAATAGCAGGATTGATTGTCAGATACATCTAGTGAAAATAGTATATTATTGGTTAATGTTCTTTAATGTGTACAGTCCTCTTTTAAACATACAATTTCCAATAGATCCATTGTAGACGCTGGGTGGGGGGAGGAGGTTGCAGCCGGAGATTTCCTCTGTATACAGTTTGTAACACGTTCAGAAACCTGAATGAAAGGAATCTATTTACAGTTGTAATTCAAATAGTGCAAAGAAGAAACCTTTGCCCACAGTAAACTACAATTTCTTGGATTATACATTACTGAGTTAGACTATGATTCCTAAAAAAGCACAGAAATGACAACAACAACATAAAGTGTTGGAAGCACTCGGCACACCATCTAACATTTGTGGAGAGAACAGAGAAGTTAACATTTCAGGTGTACCCTGAACTAGCATATCCCAGTGTGTCCGTTGGTCTTTGCAATCATCACCATCCTAATATTTTCCCTTCTGTTGTTAGCTATTATGGTTAATGAAGAATTTTTAATGGATAGTGTGTCCTGTAAAAAAATCCTTTTCTTCTGAAATTATGCTACACTTGTGAATGCCGGAATAAAGCCTCCAACTGCAGTAGCTGGCTATCTGTGTATTTGAAAATTTATCACTGCAAAACTGAGAGAGTGCTGTTCTGTTTTAATGTGCTCTGCGTGTAAAGGGCTACAGTTGCTAAGCATCACAATCATTTAGCAAACCAATTTCCTGTAGGTAATTTTCTTTTGGAATAACAGGATAAATTATACGTTGTCAAGTACAAAATATCAATTTAAGCTCCGTTTTTTCAACCCTTTGCAGTGTGAAGCATGAGAGCTTTTCTTGGCTTTGGGAAAGGAAATGCGATATTGGTCTGTCTAACTGTGCATATTTAAATATAGCTCGTCAGACAACAGTTCGAGTCAGTTGGGGTCTTCTTGGAACATGCTGTGCAGTGCAATTTCCTTAAATGCTACATAAATTGCTGTTTTCTGCACCAAGGGATCAATGTGAAATGTTCATCTAAGTCATTTTTTTAATGGAGACTTGAGAGAATAAACATATTTACTCTTGGATCGGAAGATGATTAATCAGTTTCATACAGGATTTAGTGTCATTGATTGGGCTTTAATAAATACTTATGGCTCATGCTCAACTTGCCTTATTTCAACATTTTATTTGTCTATAAACTTGAAAATACACCAAAGCAAAAGGCTAACTAGTGCTTCAAGTGCATTGAAAATAGATTGTATATGACATACAAAGAAGATCAAGGGCTTAAGGGAAGAAGAATCTGCTTTGGGTGGAGTTATTGAATATTTCTAAAAAAGAGACAAAAATATTGGCCATGCACAGCAGGTCAGTCAATGGTTGGAGGAGATGAGAGGAATTAATGGGCAGAATTTTATGTTTGTCGGGCAGGCGGGCCCGACCCAACCGGCTGCGGGCATGTAGCCGATCTCCGCTGGTGAAATGGGCTGCGCCACCATTTTGCACGGGTGAGCCAATTAAGGCCCGCCCAGCGCATTTCAGACTCCCGTGTTCAGCAGGAAATTCAAATCGGCGGCGGGCATGTTCAGACCGCCGGTTCCAATGGGGAACTGGCAGTCTGTATAAAGAACGGCCATGCAGCCTCCTTTAGGCTGTTCACCATGGCCAGCGACCAGGCACCAGAAGAGCTGAGGGCAGAGGAGGAGGAGGGGGGCAGGCTGCAGGGTAGGCCAGCGGGGGGGCCAATATGCCCCTTGGTTCTCCGATTCCTGCCTTGCTGCCCTCCTGGAAGAGGTGTCAAATCATTGGGAGGTGTTGTTTCTGGAGGATGGGAGGAGGAGGGCCCCCCACGTGACCAGGCAGGCGTGGCAGGAGGTGGCGGAAGCTGTATGCTCTCAAGATGCTGTGCGGTGCACAGGAACACAGTGCCACAAGCGCTTCAATGATTTGTTGCGCCCTGGAAGGGTGAGTACCTTTTCGGCCTTGGCCATTTTACCCAGTAGATAGCCTTAGCCTTTGAGGCCCCCCACCCCCACATCTTAGTGTCATTACTGCATTGGGCACTTGGTGCACGCTGGGTGGGCAAACAGATAGTGACCATGCTTACATCAGCCTTAGTGGTTGAGGAGAAGATGGATTCTCCCTACAGCATATGTTGGTGTCTGTTGCATTTGAGTAGTCTGGGGGCAACCTGCAGGAGAGGCAGCTAGACACATACTCAGAACTCCAACACATGTCTTATTGATGTTGATGAGATGGTGGAAGGGGAGCCTCAAGGTGTCGTGGCCAAGAGCCATCTGCTGGCCTCGGCGCCGCACCTAGTTGTGCCTCCTTGCCATGGGCGCTAAGACCCGTGTGTTAGTGAAAGTGATAGACACCGAGTGTGTCCAAGGTGGCCGTTGGGGGAGGGGGTTGGGAGCAGCCGTACTATCTTCTGGTGACTGATCACCAGTAGTGTGGACAGGAGCCGCTGGAGGCCTCAGATGGGCCACTGTTGTTGGGGTGCGGCGTGCGCGTGCAGAGTACATGAGCGATCAGCTCCAATAAATTATCTTCTCTGTTCTGCAGGCAAAAACTGAGAACAATATCTGGGAGCGTTTGTGGACTGGTGATGGGCGCGCTGTGCTGCAGCACCTCACCACTTATGAGGAGCAGGCCATGGAGCTGGGGAGGAGGCAGGCGGCCAGGTCGGCAGGTGTCGGTGAGGCTGGGGTGCAGCGGCCAGGTATTTGAGACCCACAGTCCCATCCACTCTGTCTCCCCACCATCCAAAGCACTGGTGATTGCTGCAATCGTTAATGCAGCAACACTGCTCATTCACAGACTGATACAGTCAGACGTGTGGGTCATACACAAAGGTCCCTCGGCCCCTTGAGGATGCGCGTCTCTAGCACCTTCCAAAGTCGCCTTACCCCATTTGTGACCACTATCCCCATGGCCTAACATGCCATGGCATTGCTGCTGCACATCCAAAGACTTATTGCATCTTAGGAGGGTTTGTACCTCCACCACCCTTTCAGCCAGTGCGTCCCACATTACTCTGTCCAAAAGGTCCTCAGCATCTCACCTGTCAACCTCATGACACTCAACTTAAATAAATGCCACCATGTTATTCATCTCTGCGCCAAGAGGAATGTTGCCTTCTGTCCACCCGGTCTATGCCCCTCATAATGGTATGAAGGTCAATAATGTGACCTGTCAATCTCCTGTGCTCCACAGCAAAGGTCGCAAGTGTTTGCAGTGTTTCCTCATCACTCCAACACTCCAGGCCAGCATGCATCCAGGTCAGGAACCTCTGCACTCTCCCCACTCCAATGCCATCCCTCCCATGAAGCGCAGGTCACAACTGAACGCAGAAGTGCAGATGTGGCCTCGACAGCGTTTTCTGCACTTGCAACATGACCTCCCTTTTCCTACATTCTATTCCTCGGCTAATAAAGGCAAGTCTGGCTTCGACCTTGTTAAACGCCTTATGTTCCTGTTCTGCTACCTTAACGGGTCTGCCCAGCAAGGTCCCTGTAATCATCGTGAGTTCCCACAGTCCTACCATTTCTCATGTATTCCCGTACCTTGTTTGTCTTGCCCAAGTGCTTAACCGCAGATGTATCCACATAACATTCCAAGTGGCATTCCTTAGGCCATCTGACCAGCCTGTCTGTATGCACGTGTAATGTTTGGGCCTCCTCTTGACTATTTACCACCCCACCAATGTTCGTCTCCTTAGGTTCTTGAAGGGTGAGCGCATTATGAGGCTGGGGGGTGGAAAGGGATGAAAGGTGTTAGTGACTGAACGCCAACTGATGCACTGTCCTTGTTGTTAATTTCAGCGTCACCACCGCATGGCCGCCACCAACAAGTGCAGAGCCCCCCCTCCACACCTGAGGGCCAACACTTGCAACTTGCGTTACATCATTTCAGCGAGCCAGGCACCAGCGCAGCGACAAACACAGCGGTGGGGATTATGATGTTGGCTAGTGTCCCGGGGCACAGTGGAGAGGGCACTTCACAATCACTGGAGGAGATGGCACGGACAAAGAGTGCCAATGGCGCCAGCAGCCGGAGGATTGCAGGGGACCAGGCACATGCTGAGTCCGGCAGTGAGGATGTGCCTCTGGAGATGTCAGCCATGCAGCAGCTGCAGGACAAGTGGCAGGGTACGCAGGAGCATCTGGCAGGGTTGCATGAGGGTGTGCTTCACTTGGTCCCTGTGGTGGAGGAATCCAGGCAGAGTGTCAGTGATGGCATGAGCCTCAGGACAGAGCTTCAGGCTTCCTCCATTGAGAGATTGGCGACTCTCATGGAGAGGGTCTTCCAGCAGATTGAGAATCTTCTGATTGGGTTACTCTCTGACCTGCAAGCCCTCACAGCGCTAATGGCCACAGGTGGTCATTCGCAATGTGGGAGATGTTCTGGGCACCAAGTGTCGGCGCTCGGTGCCCATCCATCTGCGGTGAGCAGGGAGGTCCAATGTGACCTCACGTCGGCGCAGCAGCTGCCTGTCGTCTCTGCGAGCTCCTCTCAGGGCGCTCCGGATGAGGGCAGCAGCTCCTCCACCCCTCTGCCAGTGACCGTTGCATCCGTTGAGGCTGCAACAACTGGGGAGGTGCCAGTGCTGGAACTGGCCACTCCCTCCCAGGCGGGGCCAACACGGGTTCCACAGGCCAGAGGACGCCCGCCCAGGTCATCGACACCAACAGGACAGCAGAGTCAGCAGACTGTCTCACAAGCCACTCCGAGCGATGGGGCGGCACCTAGACGTTGCACCCGCAAACATAAGCACAAGGCACATTAGGCACTCCACGGGTTTGTCACTGGTGATTTTGTATTGGCCCTAGGTTAGGGAATATTTCATTATGTGCTTCAGAGCAACGTTTGTTGTTTATTTTGGTGGCAATAAAGTCCACTTTTTTGACCATGGCTGAGGGTGTTTCCTTTGTGCTGCATTTGTATGTTTCACAGACATATCATGAGTGTTTGAGTGGACATTGATGTTTCTGTACTAAGCCCTTAGTTGCAGCTGTTGAGGTGGAAAATGTAGCACCTACGTGTGGAAGTGCCAGGCAATGCTGGTCCTGCAGATCCATGTGTGTGGAGCTAGTTGAAGGTTCGTTGGATTAAAGTGTCTCGGGTGTCCCTGCCTCCTTGGTGTGGTTGTGGGTCGGCGTGCTGCCCCTCATCATTGCCCTGTGCTTCCTCATCCTCTGAGCCACTGCTGGATTCATCATGTGCAGCCTCATCCACTGCGTCAGGGTCTTCATTGTCAACTGCATCCCCCCTCTCCAGCGCAAGATTGTGCAGAGCGCAGCATTCTACCACTATCACAGAGACACGATCTGGGGGGTACTGGAGTGCGTCCCCTGAGTGGTCCAGGCAACGGAAGCGCATCTTGAGAAGACCGATGGCTTTCTTCACCACAGCCCTTGTGGTGCCGTGGCTCCTATTGTGCCGCTGCTCAGCTTCTGTTCTTGGATGGCGGAGAGGTGTCATGAGCCACCTTCGGAGGGGATAGCCCTTGTCACCCACCAGCCATCCATCCAGCCGAGCCGGAGCACTGAAGAGCCCCGGCACCTGGGAGTGTCTGAGGATGTAGGCATCGTGGGAGCTGCCTGGGTATCTTGCACAGACTTGCAGAATCTGCATCCTGTGATCACACACTATCTGCACATTCATGGAGTGGAAGCCCTTCCTGTTGACGAAGGCACCGGGCTCACCTGCTGGTGCCTTGATGGCCACATGTGTGCAGTCTATAGCACCCTGGACGCGGGGGAAGCCAGCAATGGCCGTGAAGCCCCTGGCTCGTTGTGCCTGACTTGCCTGGTCACAGCGGAAGTGGATGAAGGACAATGCCCGTCTGAACAGAGCGTCTGTAACCTGCTTGACACAAGTGTGGACAGCTGAATGGGAGACACCGCAAAGATCACTCACTGAGCCCTGGAAGGAGCCAGATGCATAGAAGTGGAGGGCAACTGTGACCTTCAGAGCCGCGGACATGGGGTGTCCACCCACACAGTTAGGGGAGATCACAGGGCCAATCATCTGACAGATGTAGTTGACTGTCTCCCTTGACAGTCAGAGCCACCTTCGGTACTGCACCTCAGTCATATTGAGGTAGCTGCTTCGCCGCCTGTATACCCTGGCAGCAGGATAGTGGTGTCTTCTGCGGCCCCTTCCACTTTGGACAACCTCTTGGCCCTGTGCCCCTTGTGCCTGCGTCTGGCCTCCCAAAGGTGGCTCCCCTGGAGGCTGATTGTCCACTCCTGGCCTCCTCCTCATTCTAGCCCTCTCTTCCTCAGAGGAGCTGCCTCCAGTGGAGATGCCAGAACCCATACCCCCAGGCTAAATAGAGGCCTCCGGAAAGCTGCAGGCCTGATAAAGGTTACTGTCTGCAGACTGGTGAGCTGAAGCTTCAAAGTGGATAGAAAGCTCTTGGAAATCGATCTGAACTGCTAAGTATCACACAGGCAAGTTTAAAACACTTTCTGCAATAAATACTTCGCATAAAACATCAACAACCCCTCTGAGCCCACATATCCCTCCCATGGATGAGGTTTGTTAAAAAATCACTTAATCGCCTGCTCATTGCGCCCGTGCGCCAAGCCGAAGATCACACGGGCGTCTCAAAATCGGCGTCGATTGCTGAGTTAAGGGCCTTAACAAGGCCTTTAATTAATGGCAGGCGCGCCTCGCACTTCATTGCGCGCCCGCCCAGCTAAATATCGCGATGGTGCGCGCTGACGTCGGGACGCTCGCCCGATGTCAGCGTGTGGCAATTTAAGCGCTGATGTGCGGGATCCGCCACCCGCACGCCATACAAAATTCTGCCCAATATTTCAGATGTAGCCTGCATGTTGTGATGTAGCAGATGATGTGTGCCAGACGGATCAAATCCACGAGGGAAACTTGATCACAGGGTCACATCGGTTTTGCAATTTGTATTTTATTTCGAGATGCGTGCCCTGTATTCAGAAGTAATAAGACTACCATGACATCAGAGGGTTTTAGAAAACAAAATTAAACATTTATTAACAGAAGAAAAGATTTCAAGCGCCTTCATAGGTCTATAAATTACTACTATAATAACTCCTAAAACCCCTAATTAATCTGGCTTCCAATTACACCCCTGTTAAGGCAACAGTAAAAACAAAAAGATTTAAACGGATCCAGGCAAAGCCACACAATACCCTGGACAGTCAAATTCAAAGCGAGTTTTCTCAGCTTCAGTTCCTGTAGACAGCAACTTGATGTGCAGAAGCTGGAGGCTTTTCACACTTGTTAGATCTTAAAATACTTCCTCCATTGTCCTGATATGTCTTTGGAACTTTACTTTTCTCATAATATAAATCTTTTCATAGTGCTCATTTTATCAGTAACCTTTGGGAAAAATTTACACACTGTTTGGCTTAGCTTTTTCTGGCTAGGTATAAGATCTTACCATCTCGTTGAAATTCAAACTAACCTAATTTATCTAAAAATGCATATTTTCCTTACGCCTCACATTCTAAAACTTCAAGCATGTTTACGTATTTAGCATTTCAAACCTAGCTTCTTTTTGATGACTCAAAAGCCCCAGACTAGTTGTCTCCAGTTCACTTAATTCCCATACACACACACACATACACGCGGAGAAACTATCCAAACCCCACTATTAACCTACTTTTACAATAAATCACAATAATTTTATGATAATTATTATACTTTCATGACATACTGTACCTTTCCCTTTCAAATACTACTCACCTGATGTCCATTTACACCTTATTTCGGATTTCCAACAGAGATTTTCTTCTTATTTTTGACACATTGATCTATCTTTCTCTCTCTATAAACATCTTGGAGATTGTGGTTGAAGTGGCCTGAACAGCCCAGTGAGGTATTTCTGTCCTTATTAACACAAACCTGCTTCATGGTCCCCGGTCCGCAAATCTCATTCTGCTCTGCCTCTAAATATGAGTCTTGTGCTTCGTTCGCTTCCCCCCATTCCACCGAACACATTGGTTATCTCTTCATGTGCCCCAAATACTCAATATCATTTAATAATGTAAATCACAAATAGATTACACTTCCAACTTGTTTTGATTATACCCTGTGTAACAGATTAGGATCTTTTTTAGTCTGAAAGAGGATTTCTATGTGTGTACAGTGTAGTTGTTTCCTCTGTCAAAATAAAAATGTCACAATATGCTGATTTAGTAAAATGATTTGGCTCTGAGGTACCATAGGCCAGGATTTTTCCCTTAGCGATTTGGGGGCGGGGCCCGCTCGCCAAGGGGAAAATGACGCGGGATGACGTCGGGAGGAACCCCTGATGTCATCCCGGTCCCTTTAAATTTTTAGGAAAGCGGGCGGACAGCGAAATCAGCTGTCCACCCGCTGACCTGTCAATGGCCAATTGAGGCCATTGACAGGCTAATTAAGATAACTAAAGACCTGCCCGTCCAAGCTTAAGGCTGGCGGACAGGCCAGGAGCCCCAGGAGGCTCCAGATTATTCATGAAACTTCATCCACTGGCGGGATGAAGTTTCATGTCCGTTTTTCAAAAATTTAATAAACTTTATGTGTTTCTTATTAACATGTCCCATCTCGTGTGACATTGTCACATGAGGTGGACATGTTAATAATTTTAATATTTCTCTATTTTTTTACTTTTCTTACCTGTCAGTAAACCCCCTGAGACAGCACTTTGCCCCAGGGAGCAGTGTGCTCTTCTGCGCGCATGCGCAAAAGGGCACACTTTGACAGATGGCGAATCCCTCCTCCCCGCACAGGAAGCGCGAAGTGCATAGCGCTTCCTGCCGGGAAGGCCGCTGGGCGGGCCTTAATTGGCCCGCCCACTCAAAATGGCGGCGGGCCCCGTTTTGGTGGCGGGGGTCGGCTGTCCGCCCGCCGCCGAGCCGGTAGGGCCCACCTGCCATCCAAGGGTAAAATTCTGCCCATGGTGTTTGATCCCAGCATTAATTTGGGGTCACTCCTGCTGGTTCCCGACAGCACAGATCTTGATGGAGTTTGTGAGGTCACCTGGATGGCAGCCCATTTCACTATGGCCTTGGTGTGTCAAATGAAGTAAAGCCTCAATGGAATCTGCCTCCACCACACACACACACTCGGGCAGTGCATTCCAGATGCTAACCACTCACTGGCTAAAAGATTTTCCCTTGTGTTGATGTCGTTTCTTTTTCAATCACGTTAAATTGGTGTCCTCTGCTTCTCAATCTTTCTGCCAACAGTAACAGTTTCTCCCTATCTACTCTGTCCAGACCCCTCATTATTTTGAGCACCTCTATCAAATCTCCTCCTCCAATCTATCCACAGAACTGAAGTACGTCATCCCGGGAATCATTCTTGTAAAACGTTTCTGTACCTTCTTGAATGCCTTTACATCCTTCCAAAAATGTGGTGCCCAGAGCTAGACAAAATACTCCAGTTGAGGCCTAACCAGTGTTTTATGCAGGTTTATCATAGCCTCCTTGCTTTTGTACTCTGTGCCCCTATTTATTAAACCCAGAATCCCATGTGCTTTATTAATTACTTTCTCAGCCTCCCCTGCTAACTTCAACAATTTATGCACATATACCACCAGTTCTCTCTGTTCTTGCACCCCCTTTAACATTGTACCCTTGATTTTATGTTGCTTCTCCTTGTTCTCCCTACCAAAATGAATCACTTCACACTTTTCTGCATTAAATTTCATCTATCGCTTGTCTGTGCATTCCTCCAACCTGTCTCTGTCCTTTTCAAGTCTATCACTACCTCTTCACAGTTCACAATGCTTCCAAGTTTTGTGTCATTTTCAAATTTTGAAATTGTGCCCTGACCACCTATGTCTAGTTCATTAATATATATCAAGAAAAGCAGGGGTCCTAGCACTGACCCATGGGAACCCCACTACATACCTTCCTCCAGTCTCAGAAACAACTGTTCACCACTAGTCTCTGTTTCCTGTTACTCATCCAATTTCATATTCATGTTGCTACTGCTCCTTTTATTCCGTGGGCTTCCATTTTGCTGGCAAGTCTATTATTTGGCACTTCATCAAATGCCTTTTGGAGGTCCTTTTCCACCACATCAATGCATTAGCTTCATCAACCATCTCTGTGACCTTATCAAAATACTCAACCAAGTTAATTAAACATGATTTGCCTTTCACAAATCTGTGCAGGCTTTCCTGAATTAATCCACAGTTGTCCAAGTGATTTAATTTTGTTTTGGATTATTGTCTTCAAAAGCTTTCCCACCACCAAGGTTAAGCCAATTGGTCTCATCTTTCACAAAGACTTTGGCAATGTATTCTTCCTTGGTCAAAACAGATTCAACGTATTCATTTAGTACCTCAGCCATGCCCTCTGCATCCATTCATTGATCCCCTTATCTATCCTGAATCAGCCATACCACTCCTCTTACTATCTCTTTACTATCCAGATGCTTATAGAAGACTTTTGGATCCACTTTTATTCTAGCTGCTAGTCTCTTCTCATACTCTCTCTGTGCCTCACTGATTCCTTTTTTCACTTTCCCCTGAACTTTCCATATTCAATCTGTTTCTCATTTGGATTATCAACCTGACATCTGTCATACATCACATTTTTCTGCTTCATCTTACTCTCTATCTTTCTCATAATCCTGGAAGCTCTGATTTTGTATGTCTTACCTTTCCCCCTCATGGGAATGCATCTCAACTATATCCAAACCATCTCCTCTTTAAAGGCACTTCATTGTTCCATTATAGTTTGCCTGCTAATCTTTGAATCTGGCCCAGCTAATTTGGAATCATTCCCATCCCACTGAAATTGGCACCCCTCCAATTTAGAATTTTTCTTTAGATTGCTCCTTGCCCTTTTCCATGTCTCGTATAAACCTTCTTATACTATGATCATTGTTCTCTGAAAGTTCCCCGATTGACATATGATCCATTTGACCTACCTCATTTCTGAGAACAGATCCAATAATGCCTCCTTCCTCATTGGGCCGGAAAAATACTTGTCAAGAAAAATCTCTTGAACATACTTCAGAAACTCTTTCCTCTTTACTTATCTTTATGCTATTATTATCGCCGTATATTTTGGGATAACTAAAGTGCTTTTTTAAATGTGTTGTCTGAATATGAGCATCGCTGGCAAGGGCAGCATTTATTGTCTATCTTTGATTGCCCTTGAGAAGGTAGTGTTGAGCTGCCTTCTGGAATTACTGCAGTCTTGTGGTACAGATGTACTCACAGTGATAATAGGGAGGGAGTTCCAGGATTTTGATCCAGCAACATTGAGGAATAGTGAATAATTCCAAATTAAGATGATGTGTGACTTGGAAGGGACCTTCCAGATGGCGGTGTTCCCATGTGCTTGCTGCCCTGTTTTTCTAGATGGTGGAGATCACAGATTTGAAAGACACTGTCGAAGGAAGCTTGGTGAGTTGCTACAATGTATCTTGTAGATGGTACACACTGCAGTCATGATGCTCCAGTGGTGGAGGAAGTGAATGTTTAAAGTGATGGATGGGTGCCAATCAAGTGGGCTGCTTTGCCTGAATGGTATTGAGCTCCTTGAGTGTTTTTGGAGCTGTATTCATCTGGGCAAATGGAGTCTATTTCATTGCACTCCTGAATTATGCCTTGTAGATGGTGGATTGGCTATGGGCAATCAGGAGATGAGTTACTTGCCACAGCATTCTGAATATCTGACCTGCTCTTGCACTCAGTCAAATATTGCCTTGAAGCCAGGGCATCTCACGCCTAGAATTAAGCTCTTTTGTCCATGTTTGTACCAGGTTATGGTGAGGTCTGGAGCTAAGTTGCCCTGGTGCAACCCAGACTGATTAACGAGCAGGTTATTACTGCGTAAGTACAATTTGATAGCACTATCGACAATGCCTTCCATCACTTTGCAGATGATAGAGAACAGAATGATTGTTGGCAAATTAGCCGGATCGGAATTCTCCCGTTTTCTGTGGACAGGAGATACCTGGGCAATTTTCCAAATTGCCAGATGGATGACATTAGTGGTAGCTATACTGGAACAGCTTGGCTAGGGGTGTGACTAATTCTGGAGGACGAGTCTTCAGGACTACACCTGGATGTTGTTGGGGCCCATAGCCTTTGCTGTATCTGGTGTTTTCAGATGTCACATGGAGTGAATCCAATTAGCAGAAGTCAGGCATCTGTGATGCTGGGGACATCAGGAGGAGACCAAGATGGATCATTCACTCGGCACTTCTGGGTGAAGTTGGTTACAAATGCTTAAGTCTTGCCTTTTGCACTGATATGCTAGGCTTCCTCATCATTGAGGATGGGATCCTTGTGGAACCTCCACCTCCGGTTACTTGTTTAATTGTTCACCACAATTCACGACTTGCGCTTTCTTTCTTCATCGAAAATTAGAGGAGAACATGACTACATCGTGATATTAATGCAAGTTTATTTCATTTAATTTTCTCCCTTTTCTCTCTCCATTTTTCACTCTCCCTCAAATTCTCTATAACAAAGTGACATTCCAGTTCCTTAATCGGTGAAATTCTATCATTTACAGATTGTGTCTGTTGTCATCAGATGACTAGATTCCATCCTTAAATAACAAATAACTGTACAGTGTATAGGACATCAATCCCACTTCAATCATGGATATCTGAAACTTTCTATTTTCTCATTTGATCAAGCGATCAACTACAGAAAATGTGAATTTAAATAGAAAGCCCACCAACTCAAAGCTAGTCAGTTTAACCTCAGTGGTAGGAAAGCTTACAATAATTTAGGACAAAACTAATAGTCACTTGGGCAAATGTGGATTAACTAAGGAAAGCCTTATCAAGGAACAAGGAGGCACGCTCAAAGGGAGATTTAAAAAAAATTAATTCATGGGATGCGGGCTTCGCTGGCTGACCCTTAAGAAGGTGGTGGTGAGCTGCCTTCTTGAACCACTGCAGTCCATGTGGTGTAGGCACACTCACAGTGCTGTTAGAAAAGGAGTTTCAAGATTTTGACCCAGGGACAGTGAAGGAACGGTGGCATATTTCTAAGTCAGGATGGTGGGTGACTTGGAGGGGAACTTGCAGATCTATCTGCTGCTCTTGTCTTGCTAGACGATAGTGGTACTAGCCCTCAGATGCAGGGTTGACAGCACTGAGTTTGCCGTTACCGTTTCTGATGCCTAGGTTGATGCTGGGTGGTCTGTTCGGTTTCATTCCCATTTGAGACTTTGTAGCAGTTTGATGTGACTGAGTGGCTTACTAGGCCATTTCACAGGGCATTTAAGAGTCAACCACATGCTGTGGGTCTGGAGTCACCGGTAGGCCAGACCAGGTAAGGATGCCAGATTTCCTTCTCTAAAGGGAACCAGATGGGTTTTTACAACAATCAACAAGGATTTCATGGTCATCATTCGACTTTTAATTCCAGATTTTTTTTAAAATTCAAATTCCACCATCTGCCATGGCGGGATTTGAACCCAGATCCCAGAGTCTCTGGATTACTAGTCCAGCGACAATACCATTGCCTCCCCTTCAAAGGGGGACAAAGTGCCAGAGCAATAAGAGGACACGCCAAGGTGTGATTTGGTGATAAGGATCACACCCCACCGTGGCAATGGTCTGGGTGAGACAAGGAGTGAAAGGTACAGCCAGGTGGAGAGGCTGTATTTAGGGGGAAGGTGATATGAGCCCTTAGCCAGGTTTCCATCAAGACCAAGATATTGATGCAGTCATCCAGAATGCGCTCATGGATTCAAGAACTTGGTTAATGAGTGAATGGACATTATGGAGGGAGATGCAGGGAGGAGTAGAAATAACTGATCTACTGGCAGAGTCCGCAAGACCAACACTGGGAGGGTCAAGTTGAATGGAGTGGAGATTGGGCAAATTGGCAAGAGACTAGGATGGGGCAGTTGGGATTACTGCTTGTCAGAAGGCAGTGATTCATGCCTCAGTGGGTCCTTCAGAGAATGCTAAGAGAGGCACAGTACAATGCTGTAGCCTTATCTAAGAGAGAGTTGGGCCTGAGCTTTCGGCAGGATAGTAGAAAGGTTGCTGAACACTGAAGTGTTGGGGTAGGGACTAGGGAAGGTAGAGGACCGAGAGAGGAGTGATGAAAAGATGCATGATGGCATGTTGACTGTTGATTAAACACCAATTCATGACGTCAGTATATGGGAACTTAGAATTACATTTTACATTGTATTTTAGAATTACATATTACATTGTACGAATAAGACAGAAATGGTCTCTTCAGCCCAACTGGTCTATTCTGATGGTCCACACAAGCATGCTTCTAATTTACTTCATCTAACCCTATCAGCATATTCTTTCTTTCTTCCTTGAGCACTTATCTAACTTCCCCTCAAATGCATCAAGCTGTTTGCCTCAGTTATTCTAGAAAGAAAAGCCATGTCAATAATACTAGATTCCCTGCTGCAGCTACTTCATTGTGATTTACAAAATGAATCTGTTGTGATGTGTTTTCATCTTCATTTTCCTTTACTTCCTAAGCTGAAGGAGCTCGCCAGTTTGGACCTGCGCCACATAACTGAGCTGAATAACGAAACAGTAATGGAGGTGGTGAAGAGATGCAAAAACTTAAGCTCTCTGAATCTGTGCCTGAACTGGAGCATTAATGACAGGTACAGCTGTACACTTTGAGTGCATGCATTATGTTCATATAAAATGTGCAGACAAAATAACTTAAAATTTTTATTCTCTTGCCACATATTTAGACATTGCAGTTACAATGAATTGTTATGCTATTGCAGGATGTAAGCGTTAATAATTTCCTTCCCAAAGTCATAGTAGGAACATCTGCATTAAAAAATAGTCTTGAGTATTTGAAGAATCGTTGCATTAATTTTTAATTGACCAATTCAATGTCAAAAGAAACATTTGCAAGATCATGAGTGAAAGCAACACAGCAACTGCTTCAGATTAGTTGAGATTACTAAGTGAAATCCATACCATTTGTTTTTTTCACTGGCTGTAATGGCTTGCATTTTGAATTAATTTGGATAATTGTTATATGAAGTTATTGTGAACCATTTGATTTTTGTTAGATTTCACTATGTACGAGTTATTTTACTGGAGGTCTGTGAAATAACCTGGAAATACTTTCATTGGTTTATAAATGCTGTGGGGGTGAAATTGATTGACTTTATTTTCCAGCGAAGCCAGTGGAAAGGAATGATGTGTAAAACTGGCTGCTGATTCGCTATTGCCTTTTATACACTACCACCATCACCCCTTGTGATTATGCCAGTTCCCTGCAACACAGATTTGATTGTGAAACAAAAACAAATTGTGCTGTGTGAAACTTCAAAACAAAGGTTATGAACCGATTGCAGATCTCCAGTTTTCAAGATATAATATAACGTGCTTGACAAAAATTGGAACTAAACATTTATAGTTGATAAATTTTTATGTTTCCCTTTTACTAATTTATCCATCCTTCAAAAATGAGACCTGTTTTGTTCAAACAAATTTCCAAACTGAGCATGCTCAACGATACCTTTCTACTGATTTTAAGACATTCTGTCATTCTTCTTTCAGTAGCCCTTGAATTTCATCCTACAAGTCCACAGGACTTTTTGAAAAGATCTTCTGTAAATTGATATATATAACAGCTATTTTAAAATGCTTGAAAGGGAACTGTGAAAATGTACTTCAAGAGGGTAATCTGGGCAGTGTGGTAGGTTATATGCTTCCAGCTCTATGATCTTGGTTCCAGTTCAGCCTAGATTAATGGGATAAAAATCCACTCCTGAAGGCTTCTCCCAGGGATAAAGTTTGGTATCAAAAGTGTCCCCTTTTCAAGTGTCCATCCTTTCTATGCATGTGTCACAAAATATTTGGTGAGGAGCAGTTGGAATGGGTGCACTGCAGCCATGCTTGTTCAGTATCCTCAACAAATATCCACACAAAATGGTTCATGCAAGGATTCACAAGATAACAATAAGGAACAATGACCATGTTTCCCTTCCTATAGCCCAGTGGGACTGAAGCCAGTTAAAGCATTTTGACTGCTGCCCTGACTGCCATCAGCAAACTTCACAGAGACTGGGCGCTGACCTATTCTTTATGGCCCAGCTGTTAACTGGGTAAATTTGCTGAGCTCTTGATGGCAAGGCTGCTTGTTATAAGGTGTTGGGCATAGTTTGGTATGTCTTATTAAGGTGTTTGTCACCTTAGGTAGTTCAACAGTAAGTATTTATTACCTACTCAAAACTATATACATAGGTACAGTAAAGGTCCAAACTAGGAGCTGTCTCCATGCTTGCTTCTACACATGACTCTGTCCAACACTACACTGACCTCTAGGTGTGGATCATGTGTTCTCTTACATAACTGTGTGGGCAGTACTGTACTCAGTCCCACGTTAACACCATGTGTGCCCAACCCTAATACTGTACTGCTAACTTTAAAGGCCTTGGGTGAAAGGAGTTTGTGTGATTTTGTCAAGTTCCTAGCATTAAAAATTGATGGTAAAAAACAGATAAATAATAATAGTTGCATTATTAGCTTGGGAAATGTGGTGAAATCCAGCATGTAACATCTATGCCCCCTTAGTAAAGCTCATTCAGGAATGCTAGCATTTTGTATTTATTATGCACCTTTCTGGCTCTTTTGCAGTCTATAGCTCTACTGTAATTTTTTTTGTAGAATTTTGGCACATAAACAGTGAAGAGAGCTGCTTTAAAAATAATTCAAAATTTTCAGAAACTTAGTAGTGCAACGCAAGCTGACAATTATTTCATGCTTCCTAGAATGCATTGCACTTTGCTGCAGAGATGCTCTTCTGAAGGAGGAAAGTGAAGTGCAATGGATTTCTTAAGTTGGGGGGTTACCTTTATGGGGCAATTTGGGAAAGTCATACATTTCAATAACAAATTCTTCAACGTAAATTGCTTCAGTAATTTATGAAGATGTTTTTAATTGGACAGTGAATGAAAAATGTTTTACTATCTCCGAGGATACATCTTTCACTTATATTGCAGTTATCATCCTAAATAGGGAACCATTGGCTGAAAGAGACTGTATTTCCTGCACTAACTGATCAAATATTTTATGTGGTTTCTAGTTTTATAATGTTGGAGGGAATTTTGCAGGGTGAGAGAAAGTATAGTGTGGCAGAAAAAGATTATTTCAGATACCATATAGGACTTTTGGCACAAATGGATTATTTTCATTAAGACCCTGTGTAGCAATAGAGCTGCAGATTTTCACATGCACCCAGAACAGACCAACCAAGTAATTTATAACTGAGATGTTAGAGAAGGACTTTCTGCATGTTCCGTGCTTTCCCTAATCTTGGCAAAAGTTGCAGTTTGCATATTTTTTTCAATTCAGTCACAGGAAGGGAGCATCACTGACAAGACCAGCGTTTATTGCCCATCCCTAATTACCCTTGAGAAGGTGGTGGTAAGCTGTCTTCTTGCAGGCCGTGTGGTGAAGGTATTCCCACGTTGCTGATTAGGTAGGGAGTTCCAAGATTTTGATCCAGCAACATTGAAGGAACAGTGATATATTTCAAAATTAGGATGGTGGGTGCTGTGGACAGGAGCATCTCTCTGTCTCTCATTTTGCAGTATCTCTGTGGTAAATGTGATTCTTGAACGCAGTGTCAAATATGTCATTTGGTTGCAGATATGAAATGGATAAGTAATTTAAAAACAGCTAGAAAAGGCAATTCCATTTAGGGCAATGGGAAATGTATTGCATGGAATCGTAGTCAGTCAGGTTTGATTCCTGCTCAAATGGAGCTAGATAATTCCATCCATTTTGTTATGGATACCCTAGTTTGCCTCACTGATTCCAGGTTCAGCAGATGATAAAGCAGTCAGTTGAAATGATGCCTTGGCTCTGACAATGACCACATTAGGATAAGTATTGGTGAAATTATACTACAGCAGGCAAAAAGCCAAACAAAACCATGTAAATATTGGAAATTAGTATTAAAAACAGAGGATGCTGTAAATGCGCAGAACTGACACTTGAGCAAATTTCCAGGGAACAGGAAGAAAATGTCAAATTGGAGCCCCATGTCACAACCATAGATATTCTCATATAATGTAACTGTGCAGCAATAACTCATCAAAATTAGTAACAGATTAAATTTTTTTTAGATGTCCTGGCTGGAATTAGCTATATCCTGAGCTTGTAATTCATCATTTACTGCATTTACAGGCTGTCCTGCTGGAAAATTAATTCAAGAATATGAAAGTCTTGCACAGGTTTTTTTTCTCCTCTTTCTCTAGCACATAAATATTAAGTTACTCTTTCATTGCAGACATCCCCAGCAGCAATAGAATGACTCTC
The DNA here is from genome assembly GCF_964194155.1 of Cetorhinus maximus. NCBI lineage: Eukaryota > Metazoa > Chordata > Chondrichthyes > Lamniformes > Cetorhinidae > Cetorhinus > Cetorhinus maximus. The sequence goes on along the minus strand of NC_135880.1, from coordinate 73,425,215 downwards.
TGCTACTCTCCCAATTTTGAGAGTTTTAAAATATTGCAACTTTTATAGCCACGAAGGGATGAATGCAAACATTGTATGTGCACAGTATCCATTTGTCTGCCAGGGTGCTGTCATTTCCAAACTCTCATAGAATAGTCATATTTCCCAGCAATGTACGTTCAAGAACCGGCGAGTGGCTGTGTCAGAACATAATCGGCTTTACGTTTTGAATGTCACATCGTACAGGAGTTTGGGAGGTGTGACAGAAGAAGACGGGTCTGATTATTTTCACTTGGGAATTAAACTCAAAAGATTATCTGCAACAGCAAAGGTATAAACTGCCACTTTTCCTCTCCTCCGAACAGCTCCAGTACATAGAACAGGATCCGTCATTCTTTTTGGAACCATTAAATCATTCATTATTCTTTTATATTACTCCACTAACCTTTGTAAATATTACCCATATGCCCTATTAAGCACGCAGAAATACACAGTTAACTGCACACATCTGTTGCAGCTGGTGATGTGGTTGTTACCATTTTAATGTGGTGACAACGAGAAATTGCAGGTTTTGTACCAAATTAGGATTAGTTTTGACACTAGCATTTCACAGTGGAGGGTTTGTCATTTTCTGGACTTGAAAGACTTGGTCGAAAAGAATTAAAAACATAGAACAAACATGGACTTTTCTAGAGGTGTCTTGACTTTTTGTAATATGCACTGCAATGCTATTATTTCAATGCTAGATTTTTCCTTTTTGCAGTGAGTTAATGCCTGTGGCTGCTGAGTTAACACCACTGAAGTTCTTGACAAACCTTGCACAATAATTCACGATGACACTAGTTTAATGCTTTGACTTTAAACAGCTACCAATTTCTCCCTTAGAACTAATGACTTGCTGTCATTCAGTTTATATTTTAAGTGAATGAACAAGAAAAGTGTGAATTAAAATAGATAAATCTTCTGTTTTAGAATTCGGAAATGGAACAACCTAATGTCACCAGCAGAAGTGTATAACTATTTAAGGTTCTAAGTACTAGATTCTGAGGTGGGTAGCAAAAAATATTTGAAAGGGTTTGATTCAAAGTTATATATTATTTTGGCAGGGGAAAGAAACCTAACTGTATGATATTTAATGATGGTGTAATCATGTGATAACAAATAATTGTCATTCATTTCCAAATACTTTAATTTCAACCTGAGTTTGTAATAAGGAATGGCAGGTTACATTGTGTTCCAATCAGCATGGCCACCAATTAAATCGTGCTTGTGATCTGCAAAATGGTAGATTATTTCCCTTACTTTTGCATGAAGAATTAAATGCACTTGAGTGGATGCACAGTTTGAATTTGATGGTGGGTTTGACATAAGTGTTGTGCGTACTGATTTCAACAAATATAATGTTTATGCTGTGGTAACGCTAGGGCAAGCTTTGGGCTATAAAATTGTTTTGTTTAGATATCGGCCCGAATCTTCCAAGGAGTGGCAATCATTGTCGGATTGGCACTCCGCTCCTACTTTTCTGTGCCATGCCAGAGCTCTGCATTTCTGGCTGGAGCTTCCGATTGCAGTTTCATCTGAAATGCGGTGTCCACCTTCAGAATAACTGCTTCCTCATAAAGCTGGATTGTCGGGGGAAGACAAGTCACGTATCATTTTTACAGTGCTAGCTGCTATATTCTGTTAAGTGTTCACAAACACACTGAAAAGCTGGGACATTTAATTGGCTTTTCAGTGTTACTGCATGTGTGTGTGAATGTATACATGGGTAAGGTGGGTGAGGCAAGGGAGTAGGGTGGCTGAGATATGTGGGTAGGGAGCTAGGATGGATGAGGCAAGTGAGTAGGGGGGAAGCTGGTTAGGGTGGTGAGGTCAGGTCAGTTTGGGTTGGGCAGTCGGTGGAACGGAGGCGAATTGGGGTATCAGGGAGGAGTCAGTGGTGAGGTCCTGTCAGAGGGAAGTTGGGTCAGGAGAGGATCGTGGTGGGGGAGGTCAGGAGGGTGAGTTGAGGGTGTCAGATGTATAGTTACCTAGGAGTTAGACAAGGATTTTTCAGTTTAACATTTCAGGTAAGCCGGAACCGTCTGACGTCTCCGATTCTAAATCAGAGTCGGAAACTTTTTTGTAGGGTCCCGGGAGCAGAGGAATTGCCCATTGGAAGTAAAAATTTTCCAGGCAATTCCCATGGAGTCAGTGCATTGTGACTTCCGAGGGGTCCCTTAGCGCATCTTGGAGGGTTCCTTCAATATCCTTGGATGCATCTCGTCCGGCCCTAGTGCCTTGTCAACTTTAAGTAACGACAGCCCATTCAACACTTCCCCCTTATCAATTTTGAACCCTTCTAGTGACAGAGTTTCCTCATCTGTCACCATGGCCTGGGTAGCATCTACCTCCTTGGTAAAGCGGATGCAAAGTATTCATTTAATACCTCAACCATGGCCCCTTTGTCCATGTGTAAATTCCCTTTTAGGTGTCCAATCGGCCCTACTCCTGCTTTTACCATCCTTTTACTATTTTATATGCCTGTAGAACACTTTGGGATTCCCCTTTATGTTGGCTGCCAATCTTTTCTCTCAATCCCTCTTCGCTTCTCTAATATGCTAATTATTACGAGGTGCGTCTTCCCTCCGCCTACATGAGGAAGCCCTACCTCATAGAGCTGTTAGCCAACCAGAGGCGGCTGCTCTGCCCACCCATAATGTTAGCCATTGCTGGTACTGCAGGTAGGTCAGGTGATGGCATTTGCTGTGTTACGGGTTCATTTGATGTCTCAGTGATGAGTTCTTGAGACTTGTATGTTTAAACATGGACCATTTATCATTAGTCTTGAATTATATACAGATCCCAGTTATTATGGTGAGAAAAGTTATTGCTCGGAATAAAAGAGACAGTAGCAATGTGGATACAAAATTGGCTGAAAAATAGGAAGTGGAGAGTAATGGTCGATGGATATTTTTCGGGCTGGAGGAGGTTTGTAGCAGAGTTCCCCAGGGGTGAGTATTGGGACCCTTGCTTTTACTGATACATATTAATGATCTAGATCTTGGTGTGCAGTGGCCAATTTCAAAGTTTGCAGATGATATGAAGCTTGGGAGTGTTGTGAACTGCGAGGAAGACAGTGTAGAACTTCAAAGGACATAGACATGTTGGTGGAATGGGTAAATAGGTAGCAGATGAAGTTCAATGCAGAGAAGCATGAGATGATGCATTTTGGTAGGAAGAACATGGACAGACAATATAAAACAAGGAATGAAATGTTGAAGGGAGTGCAGGAACAGAAAGGCTTGGATGTGTATGTGCTTAGATCATTGAAGGCGGCAGGACAGGTGGAGAAAGCAGTTAATAAAGCATATAGTATCCTGGGCTTTATTAAAAGGGACATAGAGTACAAGAGCAAGGAAGTTATGCTGAATTTACATAAGACACTCGTTAGACCTCAGCTGGAATATCATGTACAGTTCTAGGCGCCACATTATAAGAAGGATGTGAACAAATTGGAGGTAGTGCAGAACAGGTTTACAAGAATGGCTCCAGGGATGAGAAACTTCAGCTATGAGGATAGATTGGAGAGGTTGGGACTGTTCTCCTTGGAGAGAAGAAGGCTGAGAGGAGTTTTGATAGATTGATAGGGAGAAGCTGTTCCCACTTGTAAAAGGATGAAGAACAAGAGGGCATAGATTTAAAGTGATTTGGAAAAGAAGCAATGTGATGTGAGGAAAAACTTTTTCACACAACAAATGGTTTGGATCTGGATTGCACTGCCTGAAAGTCTGGCGGAGGCAGGTTCAGTTGAGGCATTCAAGAGGGCATTAGATGATTATTTGAACAGAAACAATATGCAGGGGTACGGGGAAAAGGCAGGGCAATGGCACTAGGTCATAATGTGCATTCACAGTAGGCTGAATGGCCTCCTTCTGTGCCATTAAAATTCTGTGATTCTGTGGTGCTGTTCCCATGCAGGTAGGCTGCTTTTGGAATGTCCTCTCAGTTTATCACCATGTGACTCTGTACATCATACCGTGGGCGGTGGTATTTTTCAGTCCCACATTAATGCTTGCTCTGCTAAGCACCTTTGCACTACAATGGCATGCGGGCACACAACATCATACAACATCCCCCTTTCTTCTCAAAAGAAGACTTCCTTCCAGCGGTGTGATGTATTGCATCACATAGTAATAGACTGAGAGAACACTCTACAATCAGCCTACCTGCACGGCAGCAGCACCATGCTTGACATTAACTGGGATCTGTACATAGTTAAAGGTCAACAATAAGTGATAAAAACAAAAAACTGCGGTTGCTGGAAATCCAAAACAAAAACAGAAATACCTGGAAAAGCTCAGCAGGTCTGGCAGCATCGGCGGAGAAGAGCAAAGTTGACGTTTTGAGTCCTCATGACCCTTCAACAGAACTAAGTAAAAATAGGAAAGGGGTGAAATATAAGCTGGTTTAAGGGGGGTGGGGGTGGAGGAGAAGGGGTGGGGGGGGTTGTTGTTGGGACAAGCAAGCTGCGATAGTAGGAGATAACCAAAAGATGTCACAGACAAAAGAACAAAGAGGTGTTGAAGGTGGTGATATTATCTAAAAGAATGTGCTAATTAAGAGTGGAGAGCAGGACAAGCAAGGTAGCTCTAGTGGGGGTGGGGTGAAAGAAACGATGGGTGGAATATATTTAAAAATAATGGAAATAGGTGGGAAAAGAAAAATCTATATAAATTATTGGAAAAAACAAAAAATAGGGGAAGAAACTGAAAGGGGGTGGGGATGGAGGAGAGAGTTCATGATCTAAAATTGTTGAACTCAATATTTAAGCCGGAAGGCTGTAAAGTGCCTAGTTGGAAGATGAGCTGCTGTTCCTCCAGTTTGCGTTGAGCTTCACTGGAACAATGCAGCAAGCCAAGGACAGACATGTGGGCAAGAGAGCAGGGTGGAGTGTTAAAATGGCAAGCGACAGGGAGGTCTGGGTAATGCTTGCGGACAGACCGAAGGTGTTCTGCAAAGCAGTCACCCAGTCTGCGTTTGGTCTCTCCAATGTAGAGGAAACCGCATTGGGAGCAACGAATGCAGTAGACCAAGTTGAGGGAAGTGCAAGTGAAATGCTGCTTCACTTGAAAGGAGTGTTTGGGCCCAAACGCAGACTGGGTGACCGCTTTGCAGAACACCTTCGGTCTGTCCAACATTCCATTTGCCTTCCCTATTGCCTGCTGAACTTGTATGTTAGCTGTTTGGGGTTCATGCACAAGGACTCCCAAATCCCTCTGTGCTGCAGCCTTCTGCAGTCTTTCTCCATTTAAATAATATTCAGCTCCTCTATTCTTCCTACCAAAATGCATAACCTCACATTTTCCCACATTATATTCCGTATGCCAAGTTTTTGTCCACTCGCTTAACCTGCCTATATCCCTCTGTAGACTCATTGTGCCATCCTCACCATTTTCCTTCCCACCTATTTTTGTGTCACCCACAAACTTAGTGATTGTACATTCACTTCCCTCATTTAAGTCATTAATACATATTGTAAACAATTGTGGCCCCAGCACTGATCCCTGTGGCACTCCACTCGTTACACGTTGCCATCCTGAAAATGCCCCCCTTACCCCAACTTTGTCTTCTATTAGTTAACTAATCCTCTTACCATGCTAATATACTACCCCAAACACCATGGGCTCTTATCTTATTCTTATGTGCGGTACCATACCGAACGCTTTTTGGAAATCCAAATATGTTACTTCTACTGGTTCCCCTTTATCTATCCTGCATGTTACCTCCTCAAAGAATTCTAATAAATTTGTGAGGCATTATTTCCCCTTCATGAAGCCATGCTAACTCTGCTTGATTAGATTATGTATTTCTAAATGCTCTGCTATTACATCCTTTGCGATAGACTAACATTTTTCCAATGATGGATGTTAACCTAACTGGCCTATAGTTATCTGTTTTTTGTCTCCCTCCCCTTTTGAATAAGGACGTTACATTGGCAGTTTTCCAATCTTCCGGGATATTTGCAGAATCTAAGGATTCTTGGAAGATTACTACCATTTGATCCGCTATCTGTGGAGCTACTTCCCTTTAATATCCTAGGATGCAACTCATCATGTCCAGGGGACCCATGGGTCTTTGGCCCCAGTAGTTTCTCTAGTACTTTTTCTCTCGTGATCCCTATTGTACTTATTCCATCCCACCCCCCCTTCTTTTGCCCCTTGATTATTTGGTATTTTTTGGAATGTTATTAATGTCTTCTACCGTGAAACTGATGCAAAGTATTTATTCAACTCCTCTGCCATTTTCTGGTTGCCCATTATTATTTCCCCAGCCTTGTTCTCTAAGGGGCCTATGTTCACGTTGGCCTTTCTCTTCCATTTTTAATATTTAAAGAAGCTGTTACTGTCCATTTTTATATTACTTGCTAGTTTACCCTCAAAGTTTATTTTCTCCTTCTTTATTTTTTTTTAGTCATCCTTTGTTGGTTTTTAAAACTTTCCCAATCCTCTGGCTTACCACTAATCTTTGCCACATTGTATTTTTTTTTGTTTCAAGTTGATACTATCCTTAGCTTCCTTGATTAACCATGGTTGGTTTATCCTCTTCCTAGACTCTTCCTTCCTCCCTGGGATATATTTTTGTTGTAAGTCATGAACTATTTTCTTAAACGTCTGCCATTGTTCATCAACTGTCTTTTCTGCTAAACTCCTTTCCCAGTCCACTCCAGCCAACCCTGCCCTCATTCCTTTGTAAATACCCTTATTTAAGTTTAGCACAGTTGTTTCCAGCCCAAGTTTCTCACTCTCAAACTGAATGCTAAATGCAACCATGATATGGTCACTGTTTCCTCGGGGACCTTTTACTCTGAGATCATTTACTAAACCTGCTTCATTACACATTACCAGATCCAAAATAGCCTGATCCTTGATTGGGTCCACAATCTAGGAAACTGTGCTGAATACAGTCTATGAATTTTTGCTCGTGGCTACTCCTTGACTTTATTTACCCTATGCCAGTGGCTCAGGTAGTAATCCTGAGATTATTGGAGCCTTGGAGGCTCTGCTTTTTAATTTAGCTCCTAACTATTCATATTCTTTCAGCAGAGCCTTCTTTCTAGTCCTATTAATGTCGTTGGTACCAACGTGGACGACGACAACTGGATCCCTCCTCACCCACTCCAAGTTCCTCTCCAGCCCTGAGGAAATGTCCTTAACCCTGGCACAGGCAGGCAACACAGCATTCAGGACTCACAGTCATGACTGCAGAGAACAGTATCTATCCCCTTAATTATACTGTCCCCTACCACTGCTATGTTCCTATTTCTTCCCCCCATTTGAATGGCTCCCTGTACCACAGTGCCTTGGTCACTTCGCTCATCCTCCCTGCAGTCCCTGCTCTTGTCCACATAGCTTGCAAGAACCTCGTAACTGTTGGACAGTTGCAGGGATCGAGGCTCCTCGAATGCTACCCCGGGTCCCCATACCTGCTTCACCTTCAGTCACACCCTCCTGTCCCTGATCACAAATTTAAATTACCTAATCTGAGGAGTGTGACCGCCTCCTGGAGCAAAGTGTCCAGGTAACTTTCCTCCTCCCTGATGTGGCACAATGCCTGCAGCTCAGAGCCTAGCTCCGAAGCTCCTCGAGCTGCAAACACTTACTCCAGATGTGTTAGTTCTGGATCACCTTGGTGTCCAGCAGGTCCCACATGCTGCAGCATCAACGCACCACCCATCCTATCATCGCTATCGTATTTAATTAATTAATTGCTCACTCTAATATCTCTGCCGTTTACACTTGAAGAATCCCTGCTCTACATGTTTTTGTAATTATTTTTTTATGCCAGTATTGATCCTATACTTAACAAGCTACCTTTAAGAAAAAGAGAAAAAAAAGACTAGAGACCAAAACACAAACTAAAGACCTTACTTTTACTTTAAAGCCTAGAAATACTCTCCAACTCTACTCACCAATCAGCTGCCCTCCGCACTATTTTCCCTCTTGCACTCTTTAATGGCCTCTCGCCCCTCTGCGCTCTTTAATGGTGTCTCACCCCTCTCTCTCCAAGCTCTTTAATGGACTCTCATCTCTCTCTCTCTGCGCTCTTTAATGGTCTCTCTGTTACTTTTAGTTTCACTCTCACATGGGTGTGTATTTTTTTAACTCCCAGTCCAGATGTTTGCATAACCCAGTGTTTTATCATTGTGCTTTTTCTTCTCTTTTCGGTTCCATGCCAGATTCTGTGTTTTTGTTTTTGAAGCCCAGACACCCTGAAAACTTCTCAGGCTCCACTCCCAAGTGCTTCCCAAACTATTTCCCACTGTGACCCTATTTTGAGGCTTGAAAATTGCCATGACTCTAGAGTGAGAGCTAGTTTGGAGGGGTAAAGCTGTGAGACTGGGTGGTAGGGTGGGAATTTCTGAGAGCGAAGAGGGAAGATATTTTTGAGAGCAACGTGTTTAAACTGCAGGTTTTTTGCCTTTTCATTTGCTTCTTTTCGAGCAGGGATCAGGCCTCAATGATTGGTCAGTTAGTCCATGCCCACCATTAAACTAATGGAGAGGATTTAAAGGAGCCTTGCACCGGTTAGCATTCAGCCCAAGCTCTGTGGCACCCATTGCTGCCTCAGAGCTTGCGACCCCAAAATTTCATCTTGTGACCCTCACAGTTTGGGGAGCCATGCCTTAAACTCTTCACTGTAACTAGCCTAGGCCCCATTCCTTTATTCCTGCACCTGTTTCTAATTAATTAACTGCTCAGAATCATGCACAGGTTGGTCAACCCGTTTTCGAAAACGTAAATAGTGATGCTGTGCACGTGTGCATGAGATGGGTAGTTTTATGTTCCTTCACACTTTCAGAATGATTGATTGAAGGGGAAGTTAGGTCCAGCGTATACATTTTTTTCAAACTACTCTGCCCTTTTTTGTAAAAAAAGAAAATAATTAGCCTCAGGAGAATCTTGATTGGCATTTTTTGAAAAAGTGCCAGATTTATTAATGACATTGAAACCCTCAAGTCAGATCTTCCTCCCAGTTAGGCCAGCACAGTGATAATGCTGATGGGGAATGTCTCGGAGATGCTTGATAGGAAACAGCAGGAATTGGGCCTTAAGACCATTTGGAGCCCTCAGATCACAGGAGCCCTTGGGAGCTTGGGAATCTGCTGTTTCGGTCTTATAGTGTGGTTTTCCAAGTGTAGGATACTTTCGAGCAGTGTACACCTCAGGCTGTATAGATGTCAGGGACCCTCTTTACTATGGAGGTGCTTACTGTTGGTGACATCATTCAAGTGATCTATTGGGAAAGGAGACCCAATGTGAGAAATCAATAGCAGTTATTTTTTTTAACAATCCATCAAAATTCTCTGTTAATCTTTTTTGGTATTATAAAGGTGGAGTACATTTGATATAAGTGCTCCCTTGGACTTTCTTTTCCCCCTTTAATGCACACAGCACTTTGTTCTTGGATATTAAACAGGCTGAAATTGAATTGCACTTAATAAGGAATTTGCATTCCGTTGAATATCTCCTACTTGTGTAGAAGTCCCTGGGTGATGTTCATTCACATGGGTAGGTCGTCATCATTCACTGTAGGTCTGTTGTGTGTGATGAATAAAGACGTGTATCTGGCAACTGTCCATCAGTCAAATCTACCGTGCTTGGTAAGTTGAAGAGCAGATAGCGGAGGACAGGCTTGTCTGCTGTTATGCGAATATTTGCACAGACAATTCTTGGTCTCTGGCTGTTCGACAGCAACAACAGTGACAAGGTCATGGTTATTTTAAACAGCGTTCCAGATATCCAGCCCTCAACTAGATATTTTAAAACGAAAACAAATAATCTTTGAATATTACTGAATTCTTTCATTTCAGTGCTGTTTTCCTGAGGGTTTCAGATAACTATTTGCTTATTTGTGAGCTTTCGACAAATGACAATCAAATGGGTTTGCTATTAATCGTACCTTACAATAGAGAATATTGTCTGAAACGAGTGTTAATGAATGAATTATACAGAGATCGATGGGACTTGAACATGTATGCATGTACAGATAATGCTTTTTTAATGCAAAATCTATCAATACTGAGATTGCAATGAATCAAAAGTGGCGCATTCAGTAGATTTCATGTGAATTGCAAAGGCTGAATATGGTTTATGTTTACTTAAATACTGGCTGCCTGGGAAGCCTCCTGGGCTTTTTATGAAGACTGATAGAAATGCTGTTGTGTTAATGGTTTTTGCCAAATGATAAATACTGCACTGGAACATTGTACATTACTGTGTGTGCACTTTCATATCTCTCACTAATCAAACCTACAACACTTAAAACAAGAGTTGATGCCTGTAATATGTCTGTTTCCCACTAAATAATGGGGACTTGTTTTTGTTTATTCCCTTCACCGATGAGTGGTTCAGTGGAAGCGTACAATCTTGGTCAGATCAGATCCATGACATGTTCTGGTTTGTTTTGCTAGTGGCTCTTATCATCCAGTTTGGCAAAGGCAACTGGTTGGTCATAGTTGTGGGTTGAGAGTTCCAAAACACCGCTGAAAATCCTATGAAATAGAAATAGAAATGGGAGTTAGCTTCATCATTCTCCGTAAATCACTGGAGCTGATAATTGGTCCTAAAGTTTAAAATAATGTTACTTTAAAGCTGGCATTAAGGGAAGGCATAATTTATATTCGTGGACCTCCCAGTATTGCTGAGTGTCTAGAATATGAAACAAAAACTGTGAACTTTATACAAATTGCATTTGTCAAAAAACTGTTAGTTTTTCTGCATTTGCATTTTGTTTACCATCTTTTTGCCTCTTTTGTTTCTGAGGCTGTTTCCTTGTTTTGTCTTTTCGCCTGATGATGCTCAGCAGGGAATGCAGTCAAAGAAAGTGTGCAATGAGGGCGGTTATATAGGATGGGGCTGAAGGAAGCTAAACAGCCCTTGTTGTTAAGCAATGCTTAATAGTGGAGAAGAGCGGGACCCTCACCAGGGTAGAGTTGTCGGAGATATCATTCAGTAGGGAAGAGCACTGGAGCTGGTACAGAGCAGCTGAAAGCAGGACCTTATACTCCTGAGGGAGAGGAATGGGATCTCGGCAGAGCAACAGGAGAATATGTTCTCTTGAGTGGGTTGGATTGGGGTGGGGTAGGGGCTGGTGAGGAGCAAAAAGCCACTGTGAAATGAGGTAGAGCAGAGGGAAAAGATACTGTCGGTGGAGAGAGAACACCCTGAACTACGCTCAATGGGATAGTGTGGCAAGCGTTGACTCTGATGCCCAGCAGGACAGAGTAGAGGGGGTAGAGGATTCAACACTCCCTAGGGAAGAAAACCTCAGGGTGTACCATACTGCTAGCTTTGTGCTACAGCTCAAGATGAATTTCTGTGCTGAAGTTGGTGCTTTTCCACCTGAGCCACCTTGTCTGAACCCAAATTTCTGTTTACTTCTCTTAAATATTCTTTTTTAAGTCATTACCCCTTTTTAAACTGGAGTCTGAATCAAAATTTACACTCTTTGTATTTGAACCTTCAAAACATACGTGTGAACACACATGCACACACCCATAATAAAAATTCAACATTTCACTATTTACAGGATGGCCATGGTTGAACTGTGTTACAAATCTTTACTGTTTGTATATCCTTTCGCTCGAACATAAAAATGAAATGCTGCACAAAGCAGACTTTCCTACTGGGAAGCTACATATGATAACGCCAAAGTATACATGCAGAAGGGAACAGGAAAAGATGTAAATTATAACTTCAAAGTTTGATGAAGGTTCACAACATTCTAAAAGAGCATGGTTTTTTTTTATTGGGATTAAATAAGTTCACTTCTGGATTTCAGACAGTGTCACTGACTTTTGATTATATAGTGCCTTTAATGTGATAAAACATCCCAAAAAAGGATACGTTCAGCCTTTTCTGTTCAGTGCATCGAAAACGGCAGTCACAAAATACGATCTCAAAACACCAGACACACTGATTTTAGGTTGAAGAATTCTTTTTACATTGCAAATAAGCTGCTTATAACTTATGCTTTGAGAATGTTCTTTTTTCTGTGTAATGTGCAATCTCTATATAATTTAGAGTTTTGCATCTGGGCAAGAACAGAATATGTGGTGAAGTGTATTGGTATTTTCATCGGGTGCAATTTATACTGATTTGGCTCATCTTTCATATTTCTTAGAATACATTCCAAAGGCACTCATGAAAACACTGCATTTCACTGTTGATAAAATTCCTGTTGAGAAAAGGAAACAATTCACTTTGAAAACAAAATTGAGAAAACTTAATACTTCAACCCTTTTCCACTTCACCCTCACCACTTCCTCTTCTAATTTAATATTTTCCCCACCCCCACCCAAAAGCAACTTTAGGGACCACTGCCCTGGAATGTTTACTCTCTTTTCTCTCCCAGTCACTTCCAGACAGCTGTCACACTTCTTTGGGAATCCAGACTGGTGATCCTATTTACTGACATGAGTAATTTAGCTTCCTTTTTGGAACTCACATTGTTGTGATCAATTTTCATTCCAATTTTCGGAGCACAATACTTCTGTGGTTTAATAGCACCTTAAAAAGAACCTTTCATTGTTAGTTTTGCCCCTCAGTGATGGAAATGGCACTTCTATGAAGTTCTTGAATATGCAGAAAGTGGCAAGACCATAATTTCACTGACTAAAGAAAAAACCCAAGAACTGGGAGGTCTGAAGAGGCCCAGATTGGGATAAAGCGGGAATACCATTGATAGAAGTGGTAGAGACACCAAAGAACTATGTTGGATATAATTCAAAGAAGTAATGAAGTGACAAAGTACTGAGAAACAAAAATCTTACACAGCAGTGAAGAGCAGGAATCGGTATGTTGGGAAAACAAGTATAGATTTCTGTTTATGAATCAATAAAATTTTGAGTGCGCTTTGACATGAAAACGTCAGGGGTCAGTTCCCAATCCAGCTCCAGAACGCAGGGTGGGAGAACCTGTGTAGTGATCTATCTCATGCTATTTGCCCTTGGTGTTAGATGGAATATAATTCCACTGTTGCTGTGGCATCTGTTGCAGACATCAATTTGTCAGTCTCGTTATAGGTCTTTTTTACTTTGATTCAGCCCGTCTGGGCTAAGGTAACAACTGGGAATGCATTTCAGATCCTGGACTCCCTGCGAGTAATGAAGAAACAAATAATATTGATTTTCTTTTTTAAAAGCAAAATATTGCAGATGCTGGAAATTTGAAATAAAAACAGAAAATGCTGGAAAAACTCAGCAGGTCTGGCAGCATCTGTGCAGAGAGAAACAGAGTTAATATTTCGAATCTGTATAACTTCTTCAGAGCCTCAAGAACAGCCATATGGACTTGAAACGTTAACTCTGTTTCTCTCTCCACAGATGCTGCCAGACCTGCTGAGTTTTTCCAGCATTTTCTATCTTGATTTTATTTTTCTCATTTATCCATACAATTTTTCTTCCCTTTGTAACAGAAAAGAATGAGGTTGCATTAATATAGTGCATTTAATGACGTCAGAAGGTCCAAAAGCGCTTTATAACGTGCTTTTGAAGTGTTACTGTTGTAATGTAGGGAAACATGACTGCCAATTTGCACACAGCAAGCTCTCACAAATGACTGTTAAAAAAAAAATCAGTTTCTCTGTTTTTGGTGTTCATTGATAGGACACAGAGAGAATGTCTCTTTTAAAATGGTGCAGTGTTATGTCAAATTGAGAAGGCAAATGGGCTTTGGATTAATGTGTCATTGAAGGGGTGGCACTCCAGAAAATGTGTTCAAGCCTCTGGAGTGGCATTTGAACCCACAACCTCTGACTCAACGCGGACAGTTCAACAACAAAAACTTGTATTTCTATAGTGCCTTTAATGCAATAAAACAATCCAGGATACGGCACAGGAGCATTATAATTTAAATTTGACATCGAGCCATGTGAAATGATATTAGGAGAGATGGACTAAAGCTTGGTTGAAGGAGGAGGTTTTAAGGGGCATCTTAAAGGAGGAGAAAGAGTTAGAGAGCCAAAGGGGTTTAGGGAAGGAATTCTAGAGCTTAGAGAGCAGAAGGCCTGGCCACCAGGGTGAAATAATTAAAATCAGGAAGCTGAAGAGGCTAGAATGAGAAGAGTGCAGATATCTTTAGGGTTTTGGGCTGGAGGAGATTACAGAGGTGGGGAGGAGTGAGGCCATGGAAGACTTTGAAAACAAGGATGAGAATTTTAAATTCGACATTGCTTGACTGGGGACCAGTTTAGGCCAGTGAGCACAGGGGTGATGGTTGAACAGGGCTTAGTACAAGTAAGGTTATGGACAGCAGAGCTTTGGATAATCTGAAGTTTACGAAAGGAAAAATGTGGGAGACTGGTCAGGACTGCGTTGAAATGGTCAAGTCTAGAGGTAACTAAGGCAAGGATGAGGGTTTCAGCAGCAGATGAGCTGAGAGGGCCCGAGTCAAGGAAATGTTATAAAAGTGGAAGTAGGCAGTCTAGTGATCACATGGATATGTGGTCAAATATGACCCCAAGGTTCCGAATAGCCTGGTTCAGTCACAAACTGCCAGAGAGAGAGAGATGGAGTTGGTAGTTCAGGAATGGAGTTTGTAGTGGAGAGGGAAGACAATAGCTTTAGCCTCCCCAGTATTTATTTGGAACAATTTTCTGCTTATCTAGCACTGGATGTCAGACCAGTCAGTCTGATAACTTAGCTACAGTGGAGGAATTGAGAGAGGTGGTGGTGAGGGCGAGCTGAGTGCTGTCAGTGTACATATGAAAATTAACACTGTTTTCAGATCATGTCACTGAGGAGCAGCATGTAGCTGAGAAATTTGAGGGGGCCAAGGATAGGTCCTTGGGGGACTCCAGAGGTAACAGTGCAGGAACAGGAATTACAGCTATTTTAAGTGATATTCTGGCTTTGATTAAATAGATGAGGATGGGACCAACTAATTATAGTCTTCACCACAGATGGATGACGATGGAGAGGCATTGGAGGAGGATGGCATGAGCAACCGTGTCAAAGGCTGAAAACAGGTGGAGAAAAATGAGGAGGGTTAGTTTACTCTTGTCACACATAGGGTACCATTTGTGACTTTGGTGAGAACAGTTTTGGTCCTGGGGCTGGAGTCCCATGATTAGAGGGATTCAAATGTTGAGTTCCAGGAAAGATGGACATGGATTTGGGAGCTGCCAGCACATTGAAGGATATTGGAGAGGAAAAGGTGATTGGAGACAGGATGGTAGTTTGCAAGGACAGTAGGGTCAAGGGTCGTTTTTTTTGAGGAAAGGGTGATGATGGCTGTTTTGAAGGAGAGCGGCAGAACCTGAAAAGAGAACCAATAACAATATTAGCTAACATGGGGACCAGGAAGAGAAGTTGGGTAATCAGCAGTTTAGTGGCAATAGGGTCAAGGAAGCAGGAGGTAGATCTCATAGAAGAACTGAGCTCATAGAGGGCATGAGAGGAGACAGGAGAGAAACTAGAGGAAGGTGAGGGCTAGAACAGGGGAGAGCTTTAGAGGAAGTTTGGCCTGGTGGGCTACCACTGAATTAAGGCGAATACCTATCTAAATTAACAACACAAGTGCAATTTGAATTCCCCACTAACTGGGCAATTTTCTTGACAAAAGAAGCTATAGCATGTGAGAGTGAAGCTAGCTTTGTTTTTAATTTTGAAGTAACATGTCAAGATGATATAATAATGTCTATAATATTATTGGAAATTATTTTAAAATAGAGTTCTAGTTGTGTGTGTGTGCTTGTCTGTCTGTATGTCTGTCTATCTGCCTGTCTGTCTGTGCCTGTGTCTTAATTGGATTTTAGCCAGCTGGCCTAGAGGCTTTGATGTAGAGAAGAGAAATGGGTTTAGAATGCTAAATTACAAGGTGAAGTGTAAAGGGGGCAACTTGCATTTTTAAATAAACCATTCAAAAGAATGGGTGAAATATTACACCTAGCCACAAGAAGCCAAACAATGTGTTATTTTTTGCAAAGCTTACTAATAAAATTGGTGTTATGAAAGGGTATTATTATTAGAAGAGATAAAGTTCAAAAGACATAGTGATACAATGAAAATTTGCATTCAAAGAGGAAAATATGTATAAAGGAAGAGAAGGCAGTTGGTTAAAAAAGAGAGGAGGGATTCCAAGATCTAATGCCTCCAGCCTGTAAGCCTCCAGCCGCTGTCTGCAAGGACCCAGAGCTGAAAGAAACTCATTTTGAATGCGACTGTCCAAAGTGCGCTTTTCCAGGGGTCTGTTTAAATCTGTGTGTTTTACTGTTGCCTTAATGGATATGTAACTAGGGGCAGAATTTACCATTTGTTGGGCGGGTGCAGAGTCAATCGCCACGGCCAGCGATTGGGGCTGCACCGCCATTTTACGTGGGCGGGCCAATTAAGGCCCACCCAGCATGACATCCGCCGGAAAACGCTATGTGCTCCCTGTGCGGGCGGGGGAATCCCTAAAATCGAGAGTGTGCTCTTTCGCGCATGCGAATGAAAGAGCGCACGTCTCCCTGAGGCTAAGTGCAGCCTCAGGGAGATCACCTCGATTTTTAAAAATATTAAAATTAGAGAAAAGAAAAATCCCTTACATGACCCTTCATGTCACATAAGTTGGGACATGTTCATAATTTGCAGAACAACTTAATTACAATTTTTAAAACCCTACATGAAACCTCATTCCGCCTCTGGATGAGGTTTCATGTTTTTTCTAGTTGCCGCCAGGGCTCCTGGCCGACCCGCCAACCTGAAGGTTGGATGGGCAGGTCCTTTAATTGGTTAATTGATCCTGTCAATGGCCTCAAGTGGCTATTGACAGGTCGGCGGGCCTATAGCTTATTTTGCTGCGCCCCCACCTTCCTGAAAACTTAAATGGGGCGGGGTGACATCAGGGGTTCCGCCCGATGTCATATCGCGTCATTTTACGCATCGTCAAGCGGGCCCCGCCCCCCCGCTCGCGAACGGCAAAATTCTGCCCTAGGAGTCAGATTAATTAGGGGATTTTTGTACTTATTATCATAGTAATTTTGTAGACATATGTCTGTGCTTACAATCTTTCTTGTATTAATCAATGTTTAATTTAGTTTTACAGAAACCTCTTGAGACTCGGTGGTCTTATTACTACTGAATTCAAAGCCTGCATCTCGAAACATTCAAATTTCAAAATTGGTTATGACAGTTGTTTCAAGTTTCCCTCTGGGATTTGAACAGCCAAGCATTTACCATCGGCTGAGTCATAATATAGCAAAAAGTTATGAATTGCAATTACGTCAACCACTCATACTGCTCCCCTGCATGTTGGATAAAGTCATAGTTGCATTCCTGCATCTAGTTCATTCTTGCATGACTGCTTGTGTTTTGAAGCTCTGCAATCTAATCTGTTTTTTGTTCTGTGAATAACACGTATTTGTTTGATAAATGAAATAAGGTAGAGTTTCCTTCTTCCGCTGAACCAAGATCTTTATAAAAGAGTTACTTTCAAACGATTGTGCACATTCAGCTTAGCTAGCCACATTTATCTGATATTGTCTGCAAGTCTGGATAAAGTGACAGATGTAGTCGTGAGTCCATTTTGCCTGTCTCAAGGAAATGGGGTCAGGTAGCAACTATGTCAATCTCACACTACCATGCCCTACGTTATTGTCATCTCCAGCAGGTTTCTAAGTCGGCTCAAGTTTGGGAATTGTATTATCCACATAGTCCACAGCTGCACAAACTCAACAGACTTTGAAGATAAAATTCCCAACATATGTGTTCAATGCTGTTAACTGAAACTATTGAGCAGGGAACCAGGTGTTGTTTCAAATGCTGACTTTGAAATACTGTAAACTCATGTGCCTGTGCACTAAGCTTCCTGTCATGCTAAACAAATTAGGAAAACCAAATGTGGAAATGCATCATGCTTCAGTGCTGCAATTGAGCTTTCATCAATAGACAAGGCAGAGAGTTGTCTCTTCCTTAAATTTTGTGTATTCATATGAATATGGTGGTGGTCTGCCACATCGTACACATCATAAACTTGAGGTCATCCAAATCTCTGCTGCCATAAATTGCACCAAATCCTATTCACCTATCACCCTTTGCTCACTGATTTACATTGGCTCCCAGTTAAGCAATGAATTGGTTTTAAAATTCTCATCCTTGTTTTCAACTTCCCCTATTGCCTCACCCCTTGCTATCTCTGTCATCTCCTCCAGCCCTATAACCCTCTGAGGCATCTGCGCTCATCTAACTCTAGACTCTTGAGAATCCCTGAATTTAATCGCTTCGTCAGTGGGGGCAGTGTCTTCAGCTGCCTTAAACCTAAGCTCCGGAATTCCCAGCTCATACCTGTCTTGGGATAGGAAAACAGCTCTACCTTGTTTTCCTCCTTTAAGACACTCCTTAAACCTACCTCTTTGACCAACCTTTTGGTCATCTGAGTTAATGTCACTTTGTGTGGCTCAGTGTTATACTTTGTTTTATAATGCTCCTGTGAAATGCTTTGGGATGTTTTATTACATTAAAGGTACTTTATAAATATACTGAATATTTGAGGCCCAAACAGATTCTTGTGACACGCCAGTTGTCACAGCCTGCCAATTAAAGTACCCACCCATTATACCTACTCATTCTCTTCTTTTGTTCAGCCAATTTCCAAAAAGAACTGAAAAATGCCCCTGCAACCCTCTTCAGGGACCCATGCAGGTCCATTTCCATCGTTTGATGCCACGATGTCTCGGCTGTCCTGCTGCTGATTCTATACCTGCTCCCACTGAAAACCATGGAACTCCTGGCATTAAGAGTCTCCAGACCTACCCTCTCCCTCCACCGTGCTCCCCCCCCCCCGACCTCTTTTACACCACTGCCAGTCTTGCCGAAGCTCTTTCCATTACAATGCTTACTAAAACCCTAACATAAGGCCAAGAGAGAAGATAATCATCGCCCCTTGACATTCAATGGTATTACCATCGCTGGATCCCCCTGTATCAACATCCTGGACTCAACATTCATTGACCAGAAACTGAACTGTACTAGCCATATAAATAGTGTGACTACGAGAGCAGGTCAGAGGCTTGGAATCCTGCGACAAGTAACTCACCTCCTGAGTCCTCAAAGCCTTCCACTATCTAAAAGGCACAGGTTAGGAGTGTGATGGAATATTCTCTGCTTGATTGGATGTGTGCAGCTCGAACAACACTTAAGAAGATCAACACCATCTAGAACTAAGTAGCCCGCTTGGTTGGCACCCCATCCACAAACATCCACTCCCTCCACCACCGACGCACAGTAGCAGCAGTGTGTGCCATCGACAGGATGCACTGTAGAACTCACCAAGGCTCCTTCAACAGCACCTTCCAAACCAATGACCGCTACCATCTAGAAGGACAAGGGCAGCAGATGTGTGGGAACACCACCACCTGGAGGTTCCCCTCCAAGTCACTCACTTCACTGTCACTGGGTCAAAATCCTGGAACTCCCTCTCAAACAGCACTGTGGGTGCACCTACACCAGATGGACTGCAACGGTTCAAGAAGGCAGCTCACCACCTCCTTCTCAAGGGCAATTAGGGATGGGCAATAAATACTGGCCTAGCCAATGGTGCCTACATCCCATGAACAAAAAAAAACCTGACTTATCTCAATGCTGACCTATCTGATCTAATATATTCTGATGTGCTCTAGTGGGAGTTATGAAAAGTAAGTGCTGAAATGGCTGCTGCGACTATATGCTGTCTGCTTCTGGTCTGCATCTGAAAAATTACAGGCACTTTATCAGCTGCAAATCCTCTGGATAAATCAGTTAAATTTTTCAGCTTCTATATATACAATTAGCCATTCTGCTGGCCTTAAATAATGTTTCAAGAAGAGAGAGAAAACCAGTCTGACTTGTAACTGACTCAAGAATTGATTTCAAAAATGTGAAGCACTTATTTCTTGGAATCACTTGAGCATAATAGGTTGTGCATCACACAGTAGAATACTCCAGCCCTTATAAAACAATGAGTAGATATATCAGCTGATATTCAGTCTGATCTTTTCTACGGATGCATACTTGTAGATTCATCGTTACTGAAGTCATGGCGGATTTTGAATGGTGTTACTTGAACAATTTTACTGTTCTGATATTTTGGAGAGAAAAGATTCAGTTATGCAAGATGCTTGAAGTTCACTGACTTACAACCCATATCGCAGAAATAAACCTGTTGACATTTACATTGTGCAACTTCGATATAGAACTAGTCAGTCTCTGATTAATTATTTATGATGGTTAAACCTCCTAATTGGTAGAAAATGCTTTGAGTCAAACTTACTCACTGTCATGGGCAACTCTTGCATTCCCAAGACCTACGGGCAGATGAGTTAGAAATGCATTAAATATTCATTCAAAAATTGATTTTTGTAGCTTATGCAAAGCTCATGTGTTAATACTGAACTCCTATTTCCATTTTTTCCCCTACATTAACCAAATGGACAAAGCTGAATAATGAATGTTAATGCATAAATCACTGGTGATGGAGGTTGGCCTTGTATTTGACTTAAATGAGTGAGGTGGTGAATCCGTCCAATTATTATACCAAAGTTACAATTACACCAGAAAAGGTCAATCTGGTTGTCACCAATTAGAGAAGGAAAAGCCACATTTATGGCCCTGAAGAACAATTGTGTCAATTTTTATGCTGCTCTCAGACTTAAACAAATTTTCCAAGGTATATAAGTCTAATCTGCCTTCCATGCTCAGTAGTTGCCTTAAAAGGGAGATAACCATAAGCACCTTCTGTTAATTGCTAAGATCTGCCATCATGACTAACCACGTTGTTAAGAATTCATGTGGCACTTGTCAACTATGACAAAGGTGAATAAATGAGCCACATGGTTGCCTGCCTTGTGTGTATCATTGGGAGCGTTGCATGCAGAAAAGGAAGGTGAGAGATGGAATTGCATGGGTTCATAAAAAACAGATGAATTTTATCAACTCTCCGACTTCATTTTTTTTTATTCGTTCATGGGACATGGGTGTTGCTGGCTGGGCCAGCATTTATTGCCCATCCCTAATTGTCCTTGAGAACATTTCAGAGGGCATTTAAGAGTCAACAACATTGCTGTGGATCTAGAGTTGCATGTAGGCCAGACTTCCTTCCCTAAAGGACTTGTAGACGTGTCCCCGACGAAAATAAGAGTGGTACTGCCAAATATAGACCTCCTAGGTTGTCTAGAGAAATACAAGGGAAGATCAAACAGAAAAAGAAAGCGTACGATAGACACAAAGAACTAAGCACTGCAGACAGCCTAGACGAATATAGGAAGTGCAGGGACGAAGTAAAAAAGGAAATAAGAAATTCAAAGAGAGGGCATGAAAAAAGATTAGCAAGTGAAGTTAAAGATAACCCAAAGATGTTTTACCAATACATTAATGCTAAAAGTTTAGTTAAGGAAAAAGTGGGACCTATCAGAGATGAAGATGGAAACTTGTGTGTAGATGCAGAGGCTGTGGGAAGGGTTTTGAATGGATATTTTGTCTCCGTGTTTACAAAGGAAAGGGAGGATGTAGATATAGTAGTCCAGGAGGAACACTGCGAGATATTGGATGGGATAGTCATAAAGAGAGAGGAAGTACTCGAAGGGTTGAAATCCTTGAAAGTTGATAAGTCACCAGGGCCAGATGGATTGTTTCCGAGGCTGCTGAAGGAAGTCAGGGAGGAGATAGCAGATGCTCTGAGGATGATTTTCCAATCTTCACTAGATACAGGGGAGTACCGGAGGACTGGAGAAATGCAAATTGTTTAAAAAGGGATCAAATGAAATGCCAAACAATTATAGGCCAGTTAATATTACATCGGTGGTGAGCAAATTATTAGAATCAATCCTGAGGGATAGGATTAACTGTCATGTGGAAAGGCATGGACAAGTCAGGGATGGTCAGCATGGATTTGTTAAAGGAAGGTCTTGCCTCACATATTTGGTTGAGTTCTTTGAGGAAGTGACAAGAAGGATTGATGAAGGTAGTGCAGTGGATGTTGTGTACATGGATTTTAGCAAGGCATTTGACAATGTCCCACATGGCAAATTGGTCAGGAAAGTAAAAGCCCATGGGATTCATGGTAATGTGCAAACTGGATAAAAGGTTGACTTTGTAACAGGAAACAAAGGGTAATGGTTGATGGATGCCCTTGCGAATGGAAAGTTGTCTCAACCCTTGCTGTTTGCGAAATATATTAACGATTTGGACGTGAACGTGGGGGGCACGATTGGGAAATTTGCAGATGACACAAAGATTGGCCGAGTAGTGGATATTGTAGAGGATAACCATAATCTCCAAAACGATATAGATGGTTTGGTGGAGTGGGCAGTAAAGTGGCAGATGGATTTTAACATAGAGAA
Source organism: Cetorhinus maximus (assembly GCF_964194155.1). Taxonomy (NCBI): domain Eukaryota; kingdom Metazoa; phylum Chordata; class Chondrichthyes; order Lamniformes; family Cetorhinidae; genus Cetorhinus; species Cetorhinus maximus. The sequence goes on along the minus strand of NC_135880.1, from coordinate 73,402,898 downwards.
GTGTGAGGTCATATATTTAGGGAGGTCAAACAGTTACAGGGATTACAAAATAAATGAGAAAATACTAAGAGGGGTAGATGAAGTGAGAGATCTTGGCGTACAAGTACACAGGTCCCTGAAGGCAGCAGTTCAAGTAGACAAGGTTGTAAAGAAGGCATATGGAATGCTCTCCTTCATTGGCAGAGGTATAGAATATAAAAGTAAGGATATAATGTTGGAATTGTTTAAAGCACTAGTGAGGCCACAACTGGAGTATTGTGTGCAGTTCTGGTCACCACATTACAGGAAGGACGTAATAGCTCTGGAGAGAGTGCAGAGGAGGTTTACAAGAATGTTGCCAGGGTTAGAAAAGTGTAGCTACGAGGAGAGATTGGATAAGTTGGGGTTATTTTCCTTAGAACAAAGAAGGCTGAGAGGTGACTTGATTGAGGTGTACAAAATTATGAGAGGAATAGATAGAGTAGACAGGATAAAATTGTTTCCCTTGATGGAGAATTCTAGAACCAGGGGACATAGATTCAAGATAAGTGGCAGAAGGTGTAGTGGGGTCATGAGGAAGAACTTTTTTATGCAGAGGGTAGTGCGTGTCTGGAATTCACTGCTCAAGTTGGTGGTAGTGGCAGAAACTTTAAACTCTTTTAAAAAGTACCTGAATCTGCACCTTAAGTGCTGTAAGCTGCAGGGCTATGAGCCGGGTGCAGGAAGGTGGGATTAGAAAGGGCACCTGGGTGTCCTCGGGCTGGCATGGACAAGGTGGGCCGAATGGCCTCCTTCTGTGCTGTGACCTTTCTATGGTGATCCAGATCAGTTTTTTCTGACAATCGACAATAGTTTCATGGTCATCATTAGACTTTTAATTCCAGATTTTATATTGAATTCAAATTTCACCATCTGCCGTGGTGGGATTTGAAACAGGGTGCATTACCCTGGGTATTTGGAGTACTATTCCAGTGACCTTATCACTATGCCACCGCCTCCCCAAACCCCCTCTATTCTTATTACTGAGTTGTTTGGGTATTCAGTCAAGGAAAAGTGATGCTGGACCCCTGTCAGTGTTTCAGGTGGAATAGCTGTTATAAACTCCAATTGTTTATATTCTTTTGGGCTCAGCCCACTGGTCACTGCCTTAAGTGGAACTCGCATTCCTTATGATCAAGAACGTACTTTTATTGCCAAATACCTTGTCAATTGAAAATGTGACCCAGGGTCGTAACCTAGATCTTTCTTTGGAGTTTCCACCTTTCATTGAGATGTTAAACCAGGGCCCTATCTGCACTATCAGGTAAAATATCCCGTGGCAGTATTTTGAAGAGTAGGGGAGCCATCCCCAGTTTCCTGGCAAATATCAGGAATGGCTCAATCAACATCACAAAAGAACAGATTATCATGTTGCTGTTTGTGGGACTTTGCTGTGTACCTAATGGTGTTGCATTTCCTATATTACAACAGTAACTACTCTTCAAAAACACTTCATTGGCCGTAAAGTGCTTTGAGACATTCTGAGGCTGTGAAAGGTGCTAAATTAATGCAAGTCTTTCCTTTTTTTTGTTGTGTACACTGGGTACTTTGACCTTAATTGCAGTCCCACATGCATTCTCCACAATTAGTAAAAGGCAAGGTGATAAGATTAGGCTGATTGAATACTAACAAACTGGTTTATTTTATATAGCATACATACATGAATAATACAATTTTTCATTCACATACATCAATTTCTTGCTGCTTCTGATATCAATAAAAACAAGCAAATTTTGTGTCATTTTTGTCCTTGGACATCTGCATTTTCTGTAAGAGGCGGTGTGTGTGTATTCATACTTATGCTGCAGCTTCTCTGGAGAGAGAGATATTCCGCACGGAATGATCGTAATTAACATTCTAAATGACATGTGTATCTCTGGGAACTAGCCCTTCATAAAATGAATCTGATCTGGCATCAATAGTCAGTGGAGATGGTGGGGTATTGCTAAGGTCACTGGACTAGTAATCCAGAGGCCCAGGCTAATGCTCTGGAGGCATGAGTTCAAATCCTACCTCGGCAGCTAGTGGAATTTAAATTCAATTAATAAATCTGGAGTATTAAGCTAGTCTGAGTAATGATGACTATGAAACTATCATAAATTGTTCTAAAAACCCATCTGGTTCACTAACCTCCTTTAGGGGAGGAAATCTGCTGTCGATACCTGGCTTGGCCTATACATGACCCTGGATCCTCAGCAATGTGGTTAACTTTTAACTCCCCTCTGAAATGGCCTAGCAAGCCACTCAGTTCAAGGGCAGTTAGGGGTGGGCAACACATGCTGGCCTTGCCAGCAACGCCCACATCCCATCAAAGAGTAAAAACAAAATGACTAAAATTTTCTATGCAGCAATGCTAGCATCAGAAGTGAAGCCACAATCCCATTCCACACTGTCCTCTCTTCGTTTTCAGACAGCAGTAAGTGATAGTCTAAGTTTTAGGTAGCGGCTCGATGTCTTCCAGTTTCAAAGAACTTTTTCATAGAATCATAGAAGGGTTACAGCAAAGGAGGCCATTTGGCCTGTTGTGTCTATGTCAGTTCTCTGTAGAAGCAACTCAACTCATCCCAATCTTCTGCCTTTTTCCCAAAGCTCTCCAAATATTTTCTCTTTAGATAATTATCCAATTCTCTTTGAAAGCCATGATGGAATATGCCTCCACCACATTCTCAGGCAGGGCATTCCAGATCCGAATCACTTGCTGCATAAAAAAAGTTTTTTCTCCTGTTGCCTTTGGTTCTACACTGCCCAGACCTCTGATGATTTTGAACACCTCCATCAAATCTCCTATCAACCTTTCTCTTCACCGAGGAGAGCAGCCCCAACTTCTCTAACCTGTCCTTCATCTCTGGAACTATTATTATAAATCTTTTCTGCACCCTCTCTGATGTTTCACATCCTTCCTAAAGAGTGGTGTCCTGATTTGAACACACTATTCCAGTTGAGGCTGATCCTGTGTTTTATAAAGTTTCGCCATAACCTCCTTACTCTAGTTCTAAATCCCAGGATCCCGTGTGCCTTATTAGTTGCCTTCTCAATCCTGTCCTGCCAGCTTCAATGATTTATTCAGTTATACTCCCAGGTTCCTCTGCTGCTGCACCCCCTTTAGAACTGTATTCTTTATTTTACATTGCCTTTCCTCATTCTTTCTCCCAAGATGTCTCACTTCGCACTTCTCTGCATTAAATTTCATCTGCCACGTGTGCACCCATTCCACCAGCCTGTCATTGAAGCCTCTTTAAGTCCTGTCTATCCTCCTTGTGGTTCACAACACTGATACTTGTGGGACACCACTCATCACATCCCACTAAAGTCAGGCTTACCTAAATCTATAACCTTAACTGCTTCGCCTTTCTCCCTTTCAAACACTGCATTGAAATTGATCATATTATGATCAGTATTAGATAAATGATCAAACACTGTCTCCTTATTCGTTGCTAAATCTAACACGGCCTGCCCCCTTGTTGGTTCGAATATATTGAAAGGTATCTATTTTTCCTAATTCTAGCCTCTTGATCATCCTGATTTTATTTGTTCCTGCATCGGTGGTTGTGCTTTCAGCTGCTAAGGCCCCAAGCTCAGGAATTTGCTACCTAAGTCTTCGTGCCCCTCTATTTCTCTTTCTGCCTTTAGGACACTCCGTAAAGCCTACCTCTTTGATCAAACTTTCGGTCACCAGCCCTATTATCTCCCTATGTGGTTTAGTGTCAAAATTTGCTGATTAATGTCCCTGTGAAGTGCCGGTTTTATCACTTTGCAAAGATGTAATAAGTTGTTGTATCATGTGATGGTATAGGTTCTTGGAGTCCTCTTTCAAAAAGAGCACACCTGACAACACTAAGTGTAGGTCAATAATTCGGTCTTACAGGAAAAGCACGACAAGTAAAAATATTTTCAACTCAGACTCAACAATAATATTGGCGCAAAATTGTATATATATATATTACTCATGTCACTTCTGCATATTGTTACCCTCAAGTTTTTAAGTGTTATTGCAACAAAACATTATTTGACAACACCCACTTGTAAGCTAGCCAAGGCCAGTTGTGTTTGGGTTTGTGAAATAGACATATGAGGATATATGTGCAGCTTCAAGGGTTCCTCTCTTACAGACTGTAACCTAGCAACATCACTTCTGTTGGCTTTGTAAAGTAAGTGATACAAAGATAGGTGGAGGGACAGGTAGTATTGAGGCGGGGAGGCTGCAGAAGGATTTGACGGGTTAGGAGAATGGGCAAAGAAGTGGCAGATGGAATACAACGTGGAGAAGTGTGAGGTCATGCACTTTGGTAGGAAGAATAGAGGCATGGGCTATTTTCTAAATGGGGAGAGAATTCAGAAATCTGGAGTGCAAAAGGACTTGGGAGTCCTAGTCCAGGATTCTCTTAAGGTTAACTTGCAGGTTGAGTCGGTAGTTAGGAAGGCAAATGCAATGTTGGCATTTATTTCGAGAGGACTAGAATATAAAAGCAGGGATGTGCTGCTGAGGCTTTATAAGGCTCTGGTCAGACCACATTTAGAATATTGTGAGCAATTTTGGACCCCGTATCTCAGGAAGGATGTTCTGGCCCTGGAGAGGGTCCAGAGGAGGTTCACGAGAACGATCCCAGGAATGAAAGGCTTAATATATGAGGAACGTTTGAGGACTCTGGGTCTATACTCGATGGAGTTTAGAAGGATGAGAGGGGATCTGATTGAAACTTACAGAATACTGAAAGGCCTGGATAGAGTGGACGTGGGGAAGATGTTTCCATTCGTAGGAGAGACTAGGACCCGAGGGCACAGCCTCAGAGTAAAGGGAAGACCTTTTAGAACAGAGATGAGGAGAAACTTCTTTAGCCAGAGAGTGGTGAATCTATGGAATTCATTGCCACAGAAGGCTGTGGAGGCCAGGTTATTGAGTGTATTTAAGACCGAGATAGATAGGTTCTTGATCGGTAAGGGGATCAAAGATTACGGGGAGAAGGCAGGAGAATGGGGTTGAGAAACTTATCAGCCATGATTGAATGGCAGAGCAGACTCGATGGGCCGATTGGCCTAATTCCTGCTCTTATGTCTTATGGTCTTATGGTACAACTTCCAGATGATGATGTGTTTACATAATGCTTTATTTTCTAGTCATTTCTTATTGTATTGGGATAAGGATAGAACAAAGCAATCAGAGAGGGGCCGAGGGAGCTTAGGACTATTATATCAGTCCTGTGAAACACCTTGTGATGTTTTATTTCATTACAAAGATGCTACAAGTTGTTATATCATGTGATGGCGTAGATGCTCGGAGTCCTCTTTCAAAAAGATCCTGTCCCTGTTCTCAATTTTTCCTATTTTTTTCAGTACTTTTAAATTAATTTTATTTTAAAAATTATGTTCTGTCCTGGGATGCCACTGTCCTGTCACAATGCTTTTTTTTCTAATTGAATTTTTTGTAGAACCTGATTTTACAGGTGAAAATCTATATAGAGTTCCATTAATTCTTTGGATGAATGACTGTGTAACAGATGGTCTCTCATGTTGAACACTGAGGCAATGACAGAAGGCTACTCGTACATTTTTAAAGAACAGCTGTTTCCCTATTCCCTTCAAAATGCCACTGTGTTATCCCTGTCTAAAGCTAGACTCTAAAGTTAAACTTCTACTCAGCCTTTCAGCATTCATTCTTACAGACAATGTGTTGTCACCGTGTGATTGCACTCAAGTGATCACATGACTTATAGAAAAATTAGTTCTTGTACCTTAAATCCTTTATTTTAGAGTTGCACTAAAAAGAGCTTTAAACTATCTTGATGCTTTGTGAAATTTCCTCTATCGCTTTTGTCCTCTCTCATTTTGAAGCTAGCTCACATTTCATGGGCACTGACCACTTGCATAATTGGCATTCTTTGTATAGGGCACTAACCTGTGAATGCCACCAGGCTTCATGGTTGGGCTGATTCTGTTGTTGTGCAGTTGTCACATGCATGTAGTCTAGCAGACATCAGTGGGGTGTGATCAGGAGGAGGTACCTTGGCTGACTTATTTTTAGAAACATTTGGACCGATTTGTTTTTAACCTTTTGCTCAAGAAAAATTGAAGCTTCCCTGCCTGGCTGTCGATTCCATGACTTGCCTTTCCCAGATCATGGTGGTTTACCTCATCATCAAATTTTGCCTTGGCCCCCTTCCTGCTTTTATTGCATGTTCCTTTGTTTGAGTACATCACCCCATTTCATTGAACTTATCTTTCACTTTAAACATTGTATTGTCATTCCAAACCCTATGCACAATTTTTCAAAATCTCTTCCCTTAGTGTGATCTGCCTTGTGTGATAAGCCATCCTCATGACATCAATCTGTTGTAATATGCCTTTAAGGGATAGCAGCATGACATCACTAGAAGGGAAGTGTGTCATGCAATCCAGTTTCACTTTGCTTCTGAGCAGAGCAAACACACACCCAGACCTGCTGCTGATGTCTTCAAGCTTTCAATGTATAAATGTTCTCATGTGCCTAGTCTAAATAAATGAACCCACAATGTGTTTACACAATCCCTGATGAGTGATTGGTGCTTATAGTATTATAAAAACACAACACAATCTACGAACGTATGAAATAGGAGCAGAAGTAGGCCATTCAGCCCCCCGAGCTTGCTCCGCCATTAAATAAGATGATGGCTGATCTGTTTGTGTTTGTAATTCCATGTTCCCATCTACCCCTGATAACCTTTGATTCCCTTGTCTAACAAGAATCTATCCACCTCTGCCTTAAAAATATTCAATGACCCCACCTTCACTGCCTTCTGAGGCAGAGAGTTCCGAAGGTACACTGAGTCACTGAGTTTAATCCACCACAGAGGCATAGGAGCCAGGAAAACACAGCGCTTTTAAATTGTTGTCTGTGGCGTGTTATGCTGCTAGTTTCCTCAATGTGATCCTGATGTAGCACACAGCAATCCTAGTGTAAACCTACTGGATACGAAAGAGGCTGCAGTAACCTATGGCTAATCCTGTTTAAAAAACGTTTAAATAAGTTACAAAGGAAGCAAAGTATTGTAAATGGAATACATTGCTGATGTATTTCCACATTCTCAGTGCCACCTTGCCATCATATGCATCTAGTGCTAAAATGAACAGAAATAATCAGCCTTTGAGTTTTTTTAAAACACCTTCATGTTTTAATAGCAGTCAGCACCTAGCTTTTTTGTTCCTGCACCAAATGTTTTTTAAGACTGTCACACAAATTTGACTTTCTAACCTGTAATCTTCTTCATTGGGTTTACTCTGGGCGACACTGCATAGTTTTGGGAGATAATTAATGTGAGTGATGACTGTAGGAAATGTAATGTTTCATCCTCCTTCCGCATGGAATTCATTATTGTTGCTTATCCTGAGTCAGCTGTAACACTGTGAACACTTCAGAGCACTTTTAACAGTCTATTAGAGCAGTTGAAAAACATCAGCTCTCCTGCTGGCACTTCCTGCTGTCGCTCACTTGCCAGGAGAGAATGTGACTGAGACTCTGCAGCCAGTGAACCCTGCTGACTGTGGGTCGTCGTACTTCAAAGACATTCTATACGCTACAAAACCGGACTTGAATTGTTTCCATTCCGCTCCCAGACAGATTTAAGAGCTCAGTTTGAACCTAGCATAAACCTGCAATAAAATACTTGGTTACCGAAAATGATGACATGACAACCTCCTCCCCACCCTTGAGGAATAGCATAATTAAGATGCTATTGTAGTTCTGGAGGAAGTTTGTTGAAGTTCTTTAAGTAAAGTGATGGAGTTAATTTAAGGCATTTATGGTTTTCTTATTAAGCTGTGGCAAAATGGTGCTCATGCGGAGGAGACCTGCATCCTCCCAATGTTATTCCTTGTTCTTTACAGCAGCTTTTGTGCCCCTGCCTGTTTCTCCATCAAAAAATCAAAAGAGTGAGAGAGAGAGAGAGAGACATGTGTTTTGTATGTTGTAACCTTTGCTCTCTGGATTCTACCTGTTTTTATGGCATTTAGTCAGGTGGACAGTGGGAGTGAATCAATGTAAAAGTGCCTTCAAACAAGCTTCGCCATGATGAGGTGCCCAGAAGAAAATGAATTATTGTTGCTGCAAACAGCTGGCCACATGGCCTAATTAATTTATGTTCCTTCACAAGACAATTTGTCATTGGCAACAATTTGCTCAGTGCATACAGTTGTAGAAGTGACATGCTATTGATTAACAATTATCTGAGGTCACATTTTTACTTTCAACTTCACAAAGATGAAATTTGGGTGTGAGTGACCCAAGCTGTATATAGTTCATGGTGGCTTATAATGAGGTCTGTTCAGAATGTACTAAATTGCCTGCCTGATTCACGTGCTGACTTTTGATTTAGATCAATCACTTATACTAGTTTTATGCAAATCTTGGACTGCAGAACACCAAAAATTGAGGGTGGTGAAAGGGGGTGTGTGTTCTTGTGCATGCTCTCTTTTTCTTTTGCTGTTCTCAAATCCAATCGGAGTAAATAACCTTCCCTTGTTTTGACTTGACCAGTTACTGCAGTTGTGCTGCAATTTCACCTCAAATGTTAATTTTCAGCAACGCTGTCACTATATACAGGGCACAATATTCTTTCCGATGATTTACTGTAATGATTTTAAAACTGTTGGTCATGACCCCCCGTCCTCCCCCCATCTGGCCCCACAACCGTGGTGTCGTCAGATGAGATTTTGGGGTTGCAAACTCAGAGGCAGCAATGGCTGCCTGGAGCTTGGATTGACTTCTGACATCTTCAAGGCTGCTTTAAAACCTTACATTTTTTTCTTTTGGTGGGCATGGCCTAATGGACTGCTCTCTGAGGCCCAATTTCTGCTGCAACAAAAGCCTGTGAAAAAGCAGGGGTTTGCTATTTTTTTGTAAAACCCTGCCTTTTCATCAATGACTTGTATGTACAGGACAGGTTTCTACTTGAAACAGCTTTATTACAGAGAGATTTTCAGAAACTGCATGCTTGAACCAGGTCCTCGACTAGAAAGCCCACCTCCCCCCCCCCACCCCTGCCCATCTCCCGGACCACTTGTGCTTGTCGGAGTCTCCAAGAACAATCACGTGGGCCCTGTTGGGTGGTAGGAAAGACGATACCTTCAATTACTACATCCCCCAACTCATTAGTCACTGATAAAACCACACAAACACATATCCTGGGTAATAAGATAGCTGCAACAGCCTTGTGTCTACTTCTGTCATTGCAACAGCAAAAGTTTGTGCAAATCTGTATAAATTTGAGAGATACCCTTACACAGTTTTAAAGAAGTATATATTCATGCTACTAAGAGTTTTATGAGCCATAAAATTGTTGTAGGGGAGGAAAACCCTTTATGACTGCATATCACACGGATATAGTTTCTGTTGTGTGTATAAATGATACCCTATTGTGGTGACGATCATATAATCTGGTTTTGCTTGCAATTTGCAGTCATGTATATCAAATGTCCTGCACATGCAGAAATGGAACTTCAAGATTTTAAAAATTTATAGTGTTATGTAGAGACTTATCAAGAGTTAATTAAGCATGTGTCCAATTTACAATCCAGGTATTACGATATATCAAATTTTAGGTGAGATTATTGCAAATATTTAGCTGCCTCAAGTGCTTTGTGCACAATAATAATTGCGCAAGCTGTCTGTCTAAAGCCCCCCCTCCCCACAGCCCCCGCCGCCCCCCACTCAACACTCTGGGGTCACACGAAGCTTGAAGCATTAAAATGGGGTCATGCAAGCAAAAAGTTTGGGAAGCACCAATTTGCTGTGATAACCAAACTATTATTGTAAGAACAGTTCAGCCTATGTCATCTATTTTCTCATTACTTGGACGCATTTTCACATAACAGTTGGTTACATTTGTGTGGCAAAAATAATTTGTAGTTTGTTCTCAAATTGACCTTGCAAGTGCAATGCTCCTAAATCCGCAGAAATCTTTGCTGTTACCAAGAGACTTGAGGCAAACTCCAATTGCAATGTGCTGAAGGAGGAGAAAGGCCATTTGGTCCACCTGAATTCATCCATCCAGAACAACGTACATCCCTCATTGATATAAAAGCAAAATACTTTGGATGCTGGAAATCTAAAACAAAAACAAAAAATGTGGGAAAAGCTCAGTAGCTCTGACAGCTTCTGTGGAGAGAAAGACAGAGTTAACGTTTCGCGTCTGTATGACTTCTTTCTTGTGGTACATCCCTCATTGCTTCATTTCATTAGAGGAATTTCTCTCACACACAGTTGTTTCTGCACATCTGCTGGAATTATTTGAGGATCTTGGATAATGTTGGGAGTCATGTTCATGCACTTATAATTGTTTAAATTCATATGATAGGACTGAAAGCAATTAAGAAACTGATATATAGAAGTGAGATGGAAAGAAAGTAAAGAATTAAATTGAGGTGAGAAAGGGAGACCGTATGAAAGCAGTAACAGGAGAAGTAGAAAAGTATAAAACAGGAAAAATGAGAAGAAAATCCAAATCCGAGCAAAAACAAATTGGAATGAGCTACAAACCAGAAAATCAGACAAGAATGCAGATAATATCGAAATAAATCAAAAGATTCGATGGTTCCATGAGAGCAAGTAGCAGTGGTGCTATTGAAACTGTAGAATCTCTTCACCTACAGCAATGACCAGAAGATTGATCAAAGAGAGAGGTTTTAAGGGTGGTCTTAAAGGAGCAGAGGAAAGTTGAGTGTGGGTGGGTGGGGGTGTGTATGTTGGTTTAAAGAGACAATTCAGAACATGGAACCTAAGTGGCTGAAGGCATGATTATCAGTAGTGGGTTGAAGGGAGGGTGTTTGTACAAGAAGCCATATTCAAAGGGAGGACAGTTTGCAGGCATTCTAGAGCTTGAGCATGTTAGAGAGACAGCGAGCGACAGGTCATGAAGAAATTTAAACACAAGGATGATACTTTAAATTTAAGATGTTGTCACATTGGGGCCACTGTAGATCAGCGAGCATGAAGTGATGAACAAACATAGGAGCAGGAGTAGGCCATTCAGTTAGATCATGGCTGATCATCTACCTCAAGGTCACTTTCCTGCGCTATCCCCATACCTCATGATGTCATTAGTCTCCAGAAATCGATAGATTTCTGGAAAACAACCCAAAGCACTTCACAGAGGCATAATGAAATGGACATTTTGCAGTTTTAAAGATCGCCGGGTCTGGGAGTGGCCAGGGAATGGACCCCCGACGCGATTGGCCCAAGTGTAATTTCACGCTGGCTGGTCAATTAACAGCCAGCCAGCGTGAAGCATGCGCTGAGAAGCTCAGTGCTGCCAGGGTGGGAGCGGGAGGAGGGCGAGCGCTGAAGTCAGCGTGGGTGTGGGGGAGCGTGGAATGCAAGCTCCCTGAAGGCAGAGAACTGCCTCAGGCAGCTGAAGAATTTAAATGCAATTAAAAAAGACTTTAAAATCCGGAAAAAAATGCTCACGCATCAGAATCAGTCACCTGAACATAACAAGATGAAAATTCTGCACATATATTTTTATTTTTTAAGTTTAATAACAGAAACCTCACCCTGCCCTTGGATGAGGTTTCCTGAAAAATTCAAAAGCTGCATTGCCAATTCACATGCCTGCCAACCGTAATGTTGGACGGGCAATGAAAAATCTCCTTTACTTGTACAGTTAATGGGCTTAATTGCCTTCTCAAATTGTTGGCGGGCACGCTTCCAACTTTAGCGCACGCCCTCCAACTGAAATGTCGCGCGAGTGTGCGATGATGTTGGGATGCTCGCCCGATGTTATCACGTGCTATTTCACGCTCGAGCAGGTCAGGCATGCACCCGCACGCCAACCGAAGAATTTTGCTCACTGTTTCAGTTTATTATTAACTTTGACACATGTTGTTTTATCACCTATTAAGGTATATCCTGTCAATTGTTTTTATTTTTTAATTTTTTCCCTTGAAGATGTTGGCTTTTTGCCTTGCCAGGGTTTTCTGAATATTGGGGTCGCGAGATTTGATCCAAATAGCCGTTCTTAATGTGTCAGCCTTGAAGTTGATGGCAGGCGGTTTGGCTGCGGAATCCATTATATTTTGTGAGATCTTGTCACTAACCACTGTTTTCCACCAGAAACAGGAATCCAAGTTGACTTATTTTTTGGCCTGAGCCAATAGGTATCAAGTCAATTGTAAAGCTCCTGGTAGTCATTCTGGTCGCCAACTCAAGAGTGTAAATAAAATCTGTGACCCTCTTGGCCTGTATGATTCAATTGCAGATTGGGCAGTTAATTTGCCAACAGAATAACTGGGGGAGCCTTTTTACAGATTATGGTATTCTATGAAGACATATTACATCATGGGAAGAATTTTCCCATTGGCGAGTGGGGGCCAGGCCCGCTCGCCGACGTGTAACATGACGCGGAATGTCGTCGGGCGGAACTCCTGATGTCACTCCGCGTCATTTGCATTTTCAGGTTGGCGGGGGCGCAGCTGAGTCAGCTGTGCGACCGCCGACCTGTCAACGGCCTATTGCATTCAAAAAACAATTAAACCAATTAGTGGACCTGCCCGTCCAACCTTAAGGTTGGCGGGCAGGTTGGGAGCGCTGGCGGCCACCTGAAAAAGCATGAAACCTCATCCACAGGCGGGATAAGGTTTCATGACTGAATTAAAAAATTAAGATTCACTTTTATTTAAAGTTATGTCAATGTCCCAACTCATGTGACATGAGGGGACATGGATGGTAAATGAAATTTTCGACAGAATAACTTTTTCACTTTGGGAACCGATCTCCCTGAGGCAGCACTTAGCCTCAGGGAGATCAGAGCGCTCCTTGGCGCGGATGCGCGAAGGAGCGCACTTCCGCATTTGGCATTCCCTCCCTGCCCACACAGGAAGCGCATGCGGACATCACGCTGGGCGGGCCTTAACTGGCCCACCCACGAAAAACGGGGGCGCCGACTGGAGGGCCGCATGCCCACACCCGCTCCCGCACTTCCCCTCCCAATGGGGGTAAAATGCTGCCCCATAATTCAGTAAGGAGAGAGGAAAAAACAAGCTTTACCAAAGGTGCTTTGTGTATTTTTGCATGTCATTTTGTATTTTTTTAAAGTCTTAGCATGGCATAAGAAAGCAATAAAAATACATAATATTCATAGATGTACTTGAGGAATAAAATAGTACAATAAAGACTGAGGGAAAGATATCAAGGTCAGTGTGAAAAATTCATACCATTGACATATTCTGGGGGTAATACAAAGTAGGGAGCATGTAGTCACAGTGGACTACAATTGAAGGTTGCTCAGTTGTTTAATTTTATTGCATTATGATTTGGACATAGTCATTGCTGACCTGTCCTGGTAGTTCAAAAGTTGTGATGTTTTTGAATGTGGCCTTTTAATTATAAACGCTGAACCATTTAAAGTTTATTTCATATGGTGCTAAAAGCAACTTGGGAGGTTCTGTTTCCTTGTCAAAGTCAGTCTTCCTGTCACTAGTCTTAGCAAATCCTGGTAAGTTTTCTTTTGGGTTGTAAAGATCCAGTTCTTTAAGCCAGTGCTGCTAGCTCAGGTCTTTGTCGGTTGGATTTCTTAGGTTACAATAATGCTAAAAGCAGTCTACAGTGTTTCTTAAAATATAAAGATTACCTGCAGCCTGATGTATTTTCAAACTGAGAATGCTTCAACTGTATTTAGAACCAGTGCCTTTGAATTGAATTGCCTGCAATGTGTAAATAAAACTAAATATATTATGTGCTGATATACTGAAATCTGCTTTAATCACTACCTAATGCTTGGCTCTACTTTGCTAATTTGTTAAAAGATTAAATTGACTGACCGCAAGGTATCAAATCCATGCATCGAGTCTCTTTAAATGTCCTCAATTGTCCTCAAAATGCTGACGACAGGCTGATGTCATTCCAGTTTTAACTGCTTCGAAGGTAAATAGAAAGCAGCAGAAGTTGGTCCACCAGAATTGGCTTCAGTGCTTCTGGGCTAAAGGATGGATAGGTTAGCTGGGTGTCCTACTCCTGATTGCTAACCAGTCACTCCAGCTGGAAAGTACACTTGGATATTAAGGAAGGGTAGGATCAGGCTATTTTACGATAGTTTAAGCCTCCATTATATTCTTTGGCTACCGGCTCTTGTTGCAACTGATGGTCATGTTTTACACCAGCGACTTTAAAGACCCTTCCCATGAGTCTCCTTGGCTATTGGCAGCCATACTTGGACTAATAAAAACAATGCTGAAAAGATGGTAATAGCATGTTTTGGTGATATCATGATGTCACATAGTGACATAATTGACTAATGTTTTCATAACCTCTTGTGTTATGATGGCACAGTACGCTGAAAAATGTCACAGCCAGCTTGCACATGTGTGTAATGTTAGTTTATTAGGTGCCTTGAAAGTGCCTGTAGGCCACTGACAAATTCTGTCCCACTCACTAATATGTAGTGGCCTCCTTGCGGTAGATTATGCATGTCAGAGGCTGATGCCGGTCTGGTCAACAGCACAAAATTATGTACATTAACTAAATTTGCTTGCAGATCATGCTTTCAAGTAATTTGATGAAGGAGTGAAAAGCCTGTGCTTGCAATTCAAAATAAACCTGGCTGCTACAAATTCAAAGAGTGAAATGTAGTTATACTTTTTTCAAACCCCAAACCTTTTCGTATGTTGTGATTAAGCATTGAGCCATCTATATTAAGGGGCAGAATCTAATTGGAAGGGCAGGCAGAGAAATTTTTGTAAAGTCAGTCTGAAATATCTGTTAGGAATTATTTAAACAGTTTCATGTATTCAAAGCGAAATGTTAAAAGCACTAAGTTTGTCAGCTGTGACACCACTGAAGAATGTGGGTTCAAGTCCCACAACAGAACTTGAACACAAAACTCAAAGCTGATAGTCAAGCGCAGTACTGAGGGGGTGCTGAATTGTTGGAGCTTTAGGATGAGATGTTAAACCGATGCCCCGTCTGCCCTCTCAGGTGGATGGAAAAGATCCCCTGGCTCCATTTCGAAGAAGAACAGGGGAGCAACCCTCTGTGTCCTGACCAATATTTATCCCTCAATCAACATCACAAAAAAAAGATCATCTGGTCATTATCACATTACTGTTTGTGAAAACTTGCTGTGTGCAAATTGGTCGCTACCTTGCCTACATTCCAACGGTGACTACACTTAAGAGTGGCTATAAGTTGCTTGGGGTCATTAGGTGGTCATGAAAGGTGCTAAATAAATGCAAATCTCTTTTTTTGAATTGCCTTGTTTATTTAAATGCCATTTATATTACTTTTATATGGAAATTTATATGCCTCTGCAATTGCCAAATATTAATTGTGGCATTTGGAAACCATTTTATTCTGGCTGTGATGCTCATTGGCCCTTCTAAATCAGCCTTTCAGCCCACCATCTCTGCTACAACTAATATTTGAATGAGTGTGCAGTATGCAAGGGAAATTCAGAGCACAGGTAGCCACATCATATAAATGGGATGTGAAATAATATTTCCATTATAAGAATAGTTTTGTAATGTTACCTGTGCATTACACAGTACCACTCTGTAGCCCAATGTATTCAACAGTATTCTTTCTGCTATCCGTAGTAAGAAATGTTACTCTCTTGCTATGTAAAATGTGAAATATACCTCTGCTAACTGAAGCATGATAGCGTTCCCCTATCCAAAATTTGAAAACTGCTCTTATGTGAATTAAGTGAGTTATTGTATTTTCGTATCCAAAATATAAACTACAATGCACTAATTTGCAAAACATGAGCTTGTTCTCCCTTACTGCCTGGAGCATTAAATAATGCTCCTCTGATAAATTAACAAATTGTTGCTCTCCTAATATTCAAAGTGTGAAGCAGTGCACCCTGCTAAAGTATGTCCTTGTTGTCTACGGCAGTTTTATTTTTAATACATACACCATTGTATGAACTATGAATTTGCAGCTTGGTCTGCTTTAGGAACTGTGTTTCAGATTAAGTGCTGTCCCATCTTTGCTCTTTGGATTGATAAATCAGACATTTGCATCAGATAAGTTTTAATAGCATACTGCAAATCCGATTTAATCTGACAAGACACTTGCATTGGATTTGCAATTTAATACCTCCTGGAGCACGCATTGGTGTAAATCCTTGAGCGATTGTATTCAGTTTGCGAAATTTTGATTGGAACTGACATATTCATATTGGACTGGATATACACATGGACCGTGAATAACCCACATTGCTTATGATGCCGTGTATCTTCCAGCATTCATAAGAATTTAAATTTATGTAGCGCCTTTAATGTAGTAAAATGCCCCAAGGCACTTCACAGTTGGACATGTCAGACCAAAGGTACAGTGTAAGAGATAGATTCAAAGGAAATGTTTTCAGAAAGGTAGAGATGTAACAAAGCCAGAGGGGTTTAGGGAAGGAGTTAGAATGTGGAGCCAAGGTGGTGGAAGGCTGTTAGGATCAAGGAGGAAACACACAACACATCACAGTTTTGAATCAGATTAGAGAGTTGAATGCATGGCTCGAAGATTGGGGTGGGGAAAAATGGTTTTCGATTCATGGGGCACTGGCACCAGTACTGGGGAAAGTGGGAGCTGTACCGTTGGGATGGTCTTCACCTGGACCAATTTGGGATGAGTGTTCTGGTGAGTCATGTTACTAGGGTGATAGAGAGGGCCTTACACTAAATAGTAGGGGCAAGGGATCAAGTCTGGGAAGATGTGATCAGTTAAATAGAGAAGACAAGGCAAAAGAGTAAGGTAGGAATAAGGGAAATGACGATCAGAGCTTGGCAAACCTAAGAGTGAACAGCAAATAAGGCTAGATTTACAAAAAAAGTAAAAAGACAGAGCTAAAGGCTCTGTATCTGATTGCACGTAGCATTCATAACAAAACAAATGAATTGACAGCACAAGTAGAAATAAATAGGTATGATCTGATAGCCATTGCAGAGATATGGCTGCAGGATGACAAAGACTGTGACCTGAATATTCTAGGGTGCATGATATTTCGGAAGGACAGGAAACTAGGAAAAGATGGAGGGGTAGCTCTGTTAATTAAAGATGACATTGACACAACAGAGAGAGATTACCTTAGTTCTGGAGATCAAGATGTAGAATCAGTTTGGGTAGAGATGAGAAGTCGTCAAGGTAAGAAGTAACTTGTGGGAGTGATTTGTAGGCCCCCTAATAGTAACCACACTGTAGGATGGGGTATACAGGAACAAATAATGGGGATTGTGAGAAAGGTATGGCGATAATCATAAGTGATTTTTATGTACAAATCAGATTGGCAAAGGTAGCCTGGATGGTGGTGAATTCATGGAGTGTTTTTGGGACAGTTTCTTAGAGCAGCATGTTCTAGCAGCAACCAAAGAGCAAGCTACGCTAAATCTAGTAATGTGCAATGAGACAGGATTAATTAATGTTCTCATAGTGAAGGCTCCCCTAGGTTGCAGTAATGATAATATGATTGAATTTCACATTCAGTTTTGGGGAGAAAGGAGTGGATTGGAGACTAGTGTTTTAAACTTGAATAAAGGCAATAATGAGGGCATGAAGACAGAGTTGGCTAAAGTGAACTGGGAAATTAGGCTAAGGGATGGGTCAGTCGGGATGCAGTGGCAGACATTTAAGGAGATATTTCAAAATACTCAGAAAATATACATTTCAGTGAGAAAGAAAGACTCCAAGGGAAGAACACACCATCTGTGGCTAACTAAAGAAGTTAAAGATGGTATCAAATTGAAAGAAAAAGCTTATAATTCTACAAACATTAGTGGCAGGTTAGCAGATTGGACAAAATATGAACAACAGCAAAGAATGACTAAAAGATTAATAAGGAGGGAGGAATTAGAATATGAGAGAATACTTGCTGGAAATATATAAAAGCAGATAGTAAGAGTTTCTGTATGTACTTAAAAAGGAAATGAGTATGTAAAACGAGTGTTGGTTCTCTGGAGAGTGAGTCTGGGGAGTTAATAATGGAAAATAAGGAAATGGAAATGAACAGAATTTTGCATGTGTCTTCACTGTAGAGGATACAAATAACATACCAGACATAATTGTGAATCAGGAGGTGAAAAGGAGGGAATATCTTAAAACAATTAGAAACACCAAGGAAAGGGCACCAAGAAAACTATTCAAACTAAGAGCTGACAAGTCCCGAGGCCCTGATGGACTTCATTCGGGAGTCTTAAAAAAAGTGGCCTGCTGAGATAGTAGTTGCATTGGTTTTAATGTTCCAGAATTCTCTAGATTCTGGAAAGGTTCCATCAGATTGGAAAATAGCAAATGTGACTCCTCTATTCAAGAAAGGAGAGAGACAGAAAGCAGGAAACTGCAGGCCAGTTAGCTTAATATCTGCCATAGGGGAAGTGCTGGAATCTATTAAGGAGGTTACATTGGGGCACTTAGAAAATCTCTAGGCAATTGGGCTGAGTCAACATGGTTTTGTGAAAGGGAAATCATGTTTTGACTAATTTATTGGAATTCTAGTAGGTTTCTGGTACAGTTGGTTTCTCGACCAGGCAACACTCTTATTCCAAAAGAGAGAGAAGGAGAGGGAGCAGCCCTCAGCTTGTTTCTTCTGCTGAAGACTTTCTTGACACCCCCTGTGTCACTTGCACTCTCTCCCTAGGGACTGGCAGCCTTTTCTTGAAATACTTCACCCATTGTGTATTTTCAAGCGGTTTTGGATGTGTTTCTTTGTGGCAGCTATTGTTTCAATATCCAGAACTGCACTTGTAATGTCTCTTCCTTATACAGTTATGAGTTTCAATGGGCATCTGAATTGTAGGAAATGTCTCTCTGTTCACACTCTTTGAGGGTGATTTGTTGGTTTCTCACCCTCACCTTGGAATGTGGCCTTGCATTTTTAAGCAGTTTGCTCTGTGTCAGTTCTATTTGCAAAAGTTCCAGTCAGTTGAAAGTTGAAAAATCACATTTTCATAAATAAAAGGCCATAGCCTTGTAACAGTATTTATTTAAAAGAGCACAGAATACGAACAAGGATGTAGGGTTGGAAGAGGATACATATGTAAGGTGGAATGACGCCATGCAAGAATTATGGACAAGGACAAAGATTTTGAAGTGGATGGGCTGAGGGACAGGAAAGACATCAAGTGGAGGCTGATAACAGCGATGGTGAGCAAGATTTTGCCAATGGAGGTTTGCAGGCAGCATAGCCGTACATGATTTAGAGCTCATGAAAGGTGAGCTTGGAGACTGGTGAAGAGAATGTTGAAGACATGGAGCTTGGAGACGCGAAAGGTGTAAATAAGTCTACAATGCCAACTGGGGATGAGGTAGGGTGAGAGACAGGTAATATTTCAGAGCTCGACTAATAGACTGGATGTGAGCTTGCAAGTTCAGTTGAAGGAAAATGGACATTGTGACTTCACACCATCAGGTTGAGCTTTATAAGCATGCAAAAAGTAGGAAGGAATTGGGGTAAAGGTGTGCAGTTTCTGACATGAATTTAAAGATTAATTTTGGCCTTGGCCACTGCGAATTTACACAAAATGACTTGATCTTGAACAGTGTTGTGAATTGTATAAGGGATGTTAAGCACCATAAGGCCTGAGAAATGGAATACCGTTTATTTCAGAAACAAAAAATTCAAGTTCAGGCTTAGGTCAATCAAATGGTTTTGACATAACAATGTATCTCGGGCAACTTCAGAAGGTCAGCATCTTGCTGCATCAGCATGAAATATTCGTGTTTTCCACTTTAGACATCCTGTGGCAACTGAAGATGGATTTTTTTTTAATTGGGAAGTGGGTGGCACTGACAAGACAATATTTTTTGTCCATTGCTAGTTATCCAAAGAAGGTAACAAGCTTTCTTGAATAGTAATTGTACAACAGATTGGCTGCTATGCCATTTCGGAGGATATTCTGAGTGAACCGTGTAGTTGGGACAAGCCACGGGCTGGCCAGACTCAAGAGGGAAGCAGATTTCATTCTCTGAGGGCCTGAATTCACTAATTACCAGATTTTATTGAATTTATTTAAACAATTTGTCATTTGTGATGCAAACTCTCAAATGTCTGGTTTGCTAGTCCAGTTCCATGACCGATACACAACTGTACCTATATCAAATTGCCAATTAAAGCCAGTTAGCATCAAATTAAAATACGTGGAAGCTGATTCTGCCCGAGAGCTTCCAGCCGGGAATGCAGGTCAGTAATCACAGGCCTGTAAGCTGTCATTTTCTGTCCATTAAAATGAATGGACAGAAAATCACAGACTGTGGGCATTTGATTTCCTGACCCGAGTCCTCTGCATGTGTGCATTTTCCTGAATCAGCCCTATAATTTCAAATGTTGGAGACCATCCTGCCCACTGGTGACCTGAGATAATAACACATTGCCAGCACAGTTTCTGAGATATGGAATGAACTTATCAGGCCATCTGTGTGCTGCAAGGCCTTTCACATTTCAAACACCACAGAAAGTAGATTGAATTGAATTGCACCCTTTCTCCTCAATGTTCCAGTTGGAATCACACTCTGGTGTCATGAATCAACTTGTTTCTAATTCTCTGTCAGTATATGAGAAAAACAAATAACATAATAATGTACAATATTCATTTTGTAATTTAATCAGTGAGAATGTGCTGCTTGTAATAGATTTATTGGGAGTTATGGGCCAGTCCATCACTAAAGCAACATTTGCTTATGTACTCAGAATAATTCTTTGCATTCAGCAAATATGCAGCTGATTGTTGAAGAGCCTGGGCTTCGTTAAAAAGCTTACTTTAGCTTTGTAATTAAAATATTCTTTTAAATGTATACTTCAAGACAGACTTGGTTTCAGTTGGCTTCATGAATTCTCTCACACTGTGGCTTTGTAATTATAGCAAAGCCCTCAGGCAGATTAAGTACCAATAACATTGACAGTGATTTGTTTGTTAAAAAGTACAAGGTTTTGTAATATCTTATTATAAAAAGTGAAAGCAACCAGACACTAATGATGATAAAAATGAAATGATTCAGGATATCAGAGTACCACTAAAGCAGAATAGTATGAGATCTCCATGTTTTGTGCAATAATTCTGGTTGTGACATGAATATTTTTATTACTTGAGAACGATGACTTAAAAAGTTGCTTGTTAACTCATGCAGCGTACCAAGTATTTTCTATCATCAGAATCCATAGCCAAATGGTGATGGTCTGACGCCATTACACAGTAAATAGGAGTCTCAATTCTGGTTGAAGAACTTGGAGATATGTCTTCTGTGGAGACTTCCCAAAGTTGGCATCTTTGCCAAGTCAGGTTACGTTCTGACAATTAAACCGGCCTTTCAGATGCTGACAGACCTGATGTATTTCCAGCATTCTTCATTTTTATTTTTGTTTTTATTTTAGATTGGCACTGTATTATATGCTCCAGATCTAGTTCAGGTAACAAAATTGCAAACCCAGCTTCTCAAACTGCCTTTATATTGCATATGCTGTCAGAAATAGCAACCATTTAATTATATATTTACTGGAGATTTTGGTTTTGTAGTCTATTTTCTGAATTACAGCAATAACTTCTCATTGCAGCGACTGCAGCAGTTCAAGAAGGCAGCTCACCACCATCTCCTCACGGGCAGTTAGGAGTGGATGATAAATGCTGGCCTAGCCAGCAATGTTAACATTCTATAAATGAATTTTAAAAAATCAACTGGAACTGTACTTGTGACAGGCTTATGATAGTAAAAAGGCACCTTTATAATGCTGGAATAGTGTCAGGATTAAATGTGTCCTCCTCTCACCAGCGACAACATACTATATTATAAGGGAGGGAAATTCTGCGTCTCTGATGTTTGGGATACAACTTTTAGTGAATCCTGAGAACAGAGGGCATTGATGATGCAAAATATACACCTCTTATATTGGACCTTCCGTGTAGGGTGGAGGTGTGCGATCCATTACCTCTTCTATTGTACATCCAACATGGAGTATGTTGTGTCTTAAGCCTTGGACATATGAAGAGATGGCACACGAGATTCTAAGTCTGAACAAGAACCTTATTTACAATGCTTTTTAAAATGACTGCATTCACAACCTTACAGCCGCTTCTATCAGTTTAGATTCTCTTTCTCAGTAACCACACCCAGGTTTGATTAACAACAGAAAAGAGTCAGTTTGACATGCAATCAAACACTGAAAAATTGCATATGACAGGCAGAGGTGTTGTGGTACACTTAAGAGAGGAGTGTGGGTCTGTTGTGGGTTTCCTCTTGCATCTTCTGCCCAGGAGCCTCAGCACTCTTATAAAAGTGAAGAAAAGCATTCATTTAATGAGTATCACTGCACCATTGGTGACCGTGTTTTATGCTGCCTTGGCCCTAAGATCTGGAATTCTCTCCATAAAACTCTCGGCCTTTTTACCTCTACCCCCCTCTCTCTCCTCCTTTAAGATACGCCTTAAAACCTGCCTCTTTGAATAAACTTTTGACCATCTGTCTTGGTATACCCTCCTGTACCTCAGTGTCAAATTTTGATTAATAACACTCTTGTGAAGCTTTTGAGATAGTTTGCTGCATTAAAGGCACTATATAAATTCAAGTTGTATTATCACAAGCCACTGTGCTGGTACCAGGTGCTCGGTTTTAACTGTGCTTGAAAGAATTTCCTCTCTTCACTATTATAACAAACCATTACTGTTTTTGTTAAAATAGCAAACAAATGAATCATATACCGATGCATTATCAATGTGTTTGCTACTAATATTGCAAGGTGTAATTTCAAAATCTTAGCTTTTATTCTGTCACTTATCTGTGCAGGGTTCATAACCCTAGTGATTTGAGTAGTAATTATGAATATCTCTATGTGTGCATAGGACTAACTTGGGTCCTAAACATACTAGGTGGACATGGAGCAGAGGGGCCATCATGAGGATGCTGCTGGGGGACAAAATTAACAAGGTAAAAAATGTATTTGAGGCAAAGTTTGGGTTGAAAGGAAACTGCAAAAAATAGCAGTTTAATGCAAGTACTGATTGAAAACAAATGAAAGTAACAGAAGAGCCTTAATTTACTTTGTGCATGCCAGAGGTGAACAGCTTTGATGTTAGTGCATATTAGAAAGTTATTGGGTGCATCAACTATGATTTTCCGATACTTGAATATTCCTAAATAAAGAGACATAGTGTTGAAGCTTTTTGTCTTGTACTTGAGATTTTGTGTTCTTGCGAATTTGTCCTGTTGAGTGCAAGATGAAAAGCTTCGACAGCACGTTTCTTTTTTCAGCAATGCTCAAGATCTGTGCTACAAACGACTGTATTCCAATATGGACTGGTCATGTGCATAGCTGTTGGTTGCCTCCATATACATTAGATTGGTAAAAAGCAAATATAACTCCTATTCAAAAAGGGAGAGAGACAGATAGCAAGAAACTACAGGCTAGTTAGCTTAACACCTGTCATAGGGAAATTGTTAGAAGCTATTATTAAAGATGTTATAGCAAGGCACTTAGAAAAGTTTAAGGCAACCAGGCAGAGTCAACATGTTTTGTGAAATGGAAATCATGTTTAACCAATTTATTGGAGTTCTTTGAAGATGTCACATGGGCTGCGGATAAAGGGAAACCGGTGAATGTACTTAGATTTCCAGAAGGCATTTGATAAAGTGTCACATCAAAAGTTATTGCAGAAAATAAAAGCTCATGGTGTAGGGGGTAACATATTGGCATGGATAGAAGGTTGGCTAGCTTACAGGAAACAGACGGTAGCCATAAATGGCTCCTTTTCCTGGTTGGCAGGATGCAACAAGCGGTGTACCATAGGGATCAGTGCTGAGACCTCAATTTTTTGCAATTTATAGGGTGAAAGGGTAGATGGTATGGTTGCTAAATTTGCTGACAACACAAAGATAGGTAGGAAAGTAAGTTGTGAAGAGGATGTAAGGAGGCTACCAAGTGACACAGGCCAGGATTTTCCCGTCGGGGGGCAGGGCTCGCTCGCCGACGCGTAAAACGACGCACGGTGACAACGGCTGGAACTCCCCACGTCACTGCACCCCAATTATATTTTCAGGTAGGCGGGGCTCAGCAAAATCAGCTGTGCGCCCACCGACCAGTCAATGGCCAATTGAGACCATTGATAGTCATTTAAGTAATTAATGGACCTGCCCGTCCAACCTTAGGGTTGGCGGGCAGGTCAGGAGCCCTGGCGGGCATTATAAAAAGCATGAAACCTCATCCACAGGTGGGATGAGGTTTCATGTAGATTTTTTAAAAATTTAATTAAAGTGTTTTTAAAAGTTATGGACACGTCCCAACTCATGTGACATTGTTACATAAGGGGACATGTCAGGGAATTTTTTTTCTATTTTTAATATTTTTTACAGTAGAGCCGATCTCCCTGAGGCAGCACTTTGCCTCAAGAAGATGAGTGCACTTTTGTGCGCACGCGTGAAAGAGCACACTCTCGGGTTTAGGGATTCCCCCCCCAGCCCACACAGGGAGTGCATAGAGCTTCTGTGCGGACGTCACACTGGGCGGGCCTTAATTGGCCACGTAAAATGGCGGCACGCCCCCAGTTTGGGACGCCCATCAGAGGCGCGCCTCTGCGCGCCCGCTCTTTAACTTCCCCCCACCCCGACAGGGGGAAAATCCTGGCCATAGATAGGTTAACTCAGTGGGCAAAAGAGCTGGCAAATGGAGTATAATGTGGGCTAATGTGAAATTGCCCATTTTGGCAGGAAGAATGAAAAAGAAACTTATTATCTAAATGGTGAGAGATTGCAGATTCAAAGGGATCTGGATGCCTTAGTGCATGAATCACAAAAGATTAGTGTGCAGGTACAGCAATAATTAGGAAAGCTAATAGAATGTTATTGTTTATTGCGAGGGGAATTGAATGTAAAAGTAAGGAGGTTATGCTTCAGTTGTACAGGGCACTCGTGAGACCACATCTAGAGTATTGTGTACAGTATTGGTCTCCTTACTTATGGAAAGATGTAAATGCATTCAAAGCAATTCAGAGAAGGTTGACTATACTACTACAGGGAATGGGCGGGTTGTCTTATGAGGAAAGGTTGAACAGGTTAGGCTCGTATCCACTGGAGATTAGAAGAGTAAGAGATGACCTGATCAAAACTTTTAAGACCCTGAGGGGTCTTGACAGAGTGGATGTGGAGAGGATATTCCCTGTTGTGGGAGAATCTAGAACTAGGGGCCATTGTTTAAAAATGAGGGATCGTTCATTTAAGATAGAGATGAGGAGAAACTTTTTTTTATCTCTGAGGGTCATGAGTCTTTGGAACCCTCTTCCTCAAAAGACGGTGGAAGCAGGGTCTTTGAATATTTTTAAGGCAAAGCTAGATAGATTCTTGATAAACAAGGGGTGAAAGGTTACCGGGGGTAGGCGGGAAGTTACAATCAGATCAGCCATGATCTATTGAATGGCGGATCAGTCTTGAGTGGCCAACTCCTGCTCCATGTTCGTATGTTTGTGAAAAATGACCCGTGTCTCAGGAATCATTGAAGGATTAAAAGGCAGAGCCAGTGAAATTGGTAGTGCCTTGACATACTTTTGACACTCCAGATGAAGGTGACTTTAGTGGTCGTAGGTTTGGAAGGTGCTGTCGAAGGAACCTTGGTGAATTCGTACAGTGCATCTTGTAGATGGTACACACTGCTGCTACTATGCGTCGGTGGTGGAGGGAGTGAATGTTTTTGGATGTGATGCCAACCAGTAGGCTGCTTTGTCCTGGACGTTGTCAAGCTTCTTGAGAATGGTTCCAGGGATGAGGAACTTAATTTATGAAGATAGTTTGGAGAAGTTAGAACTGTTTTTCTTAGAAAAAAGAAGGCTGGAGGAGATTTGATAGAGGTATTCAAAATCATAAGGGATTTGGACAGAGAAGATAGGAAGAAATTGGCCCCACTCTTGAAAGCATCAAGAAATCAGAGGGCACAGACTTAAAGTAATTAGCAAAAGAAGCAAAAGCGATTTCAGAATAAAACATTTTCATGCAGCGAGTGGTTAAGGTCTGGAATGCACTGCCTGAGAGTGTGGTGGAGGCAGGTTCAATTGAAGCATCCATAAGGGAATTAAACTGTCACCTGAAAAGGAAGAATGTGCAGGGTTATGAGGAAATGGCGGGAGAATGTTGCTCAGGGAATTGCTCATTTGGAGAGCCAGTGTAGACACTATACAAATAACAAATCCAAAATAACTCTGCATCAAGAGGTGAAAGGGAGGAGGAATTTAAAACAATCATAGGGAAAGACTACTGAAAAAATTGTTAGAACTAAAAACTGACAAGTCCCCAGGTCCTGATGGAGTCCATCCTAGAGTCTTAAAAGAAGTAGCTGCTGAGATAGTAGATGCATTGGTTTTAATTTTCCAAAATTCTCTAGATTCTGGATAGGTCCCATCAGTTTGGAAAATAGTGAAGGTTATTCAAGAAATGAGGAGACAGAAAGCAGGAAATTACAGGCCAGTTATCTTAACATCTTTCATGGGGAACATGCTGAAATCTATTATTAAGGAGGTTATAGTGGGCCACTTAGAAAATCTTAAACAGGCAGAGTCAACATGGTTTTGTGAAAGCGAAATCATGTTTGACTAATTTATTGGAATCCATTGAGGAAATAACAAGCAACATGGATAAAGATGTACTTAGGCTTCCAGCAGGCATTTGACAAAGTGCCACATCAACGGTTACTACACAAAATAAGAACTTTTGATGTAGGGGGGTTGGATAAATGGTTAGCATGATACAGGGTTGGTTAGCTAATAGGAAACAGAGAGCAGGCCATGAGCCATTTTCGGGTTGGCAAGATATAACAATTGGAGTGCCACAAGGATCAGTGCTGGGGTCTTGACTATTTACAATCTATATTAATGACTTGGATGACAAATATATGGTTGCTAAATTTGCTGATGACACAAAGATAGGTAGGAAATTAAGTTGTGAAGAGGACAGAAGGAATCTGCAAAGGGGCATAGATAGGCTGTGAGTGGGCAAAAATTTGGCAGATGGAGTGTGATATGGAAAAATGTGAACTTGTCAATTTTGGCAGGAGGAATAAAAAAGCAGCATAATATTTAAATGGAGAAAGATTGCAAACTCTGCAGTACAAAGGGATCTGGGTGTCCTAATACATGAATCATGGAAAGTTAATATTTAGGCACAGCAAGTGATTAGGAAGTCAAATGGAATGTTGTTGTTTATTACAAGGAGAATGGAATATAAAAGTAGAGATGTTCTGCTACAGTTGTATAGGATATTGGTGACATCTGATTGAGGGCAACTGTGTGCAGTTTTGGTTGTCTTATTTAAGAAAGGACATAATTGCATTTTTAACAGTTAGGAGAACGTTCACTCGACTAATTCCTGGAACAAAGGGGTTATCCTATGAGGACAGGTTGGGCCTGTATCCATTGGAGTTTAGAAGAATGAAAGTTAATCTTATTGAAACATAGAAGATTCTGAGGAGACTTGACAGAGTGGATGCTGAAAGGATGGCTGGGATTTTCCATTAAAAGTTAACAGATCTCCAGATTTTCCCATCCCGCCTGTGACAATGCCCACTGGTCCTAGGGCTGGAAAATCCCGCCGGACTGTATCCCCTTGTGGGAGAGACTAGAACTAGAGGCCACCCTTTAAAGTTATTTATTTATTTAAGATTGAGATGAGGAGAAATTTTTCCTCTGAGGGCCATTTGTCCGTGGAATTCTCTTCCCTAGAGACCGGTGGAGGCAGGGTCATTGAATATTTTAATTATTTGAATTAGATAGATTCTTGATTGACAACAGTCAAAGGGTATAGGGGGTAGGGAGGAAAGTGGAGTTGAGGCCACATTCAGATTAGCCATGATCATATTGAATGGCGGAGCAAGCTCGAGCGCCTGAGAGACCTGCTCCTGTTCCTAACTTGTATGTTTGTATGTGCGATGGCTGAATTGCCTCTTTCTGTGCTGTAACAATTCTATAATTCTGTGATTGTGTTTGTGTGTAGGAGGGGAGCTTGCAGGTGGTGGTTTCCCATGCTTCTGCTACTCTTCTCCTTCTAAGTGGTGGAGGTCGTGAGTTTGGAAGGTGCTGTCAAAGAAGCCTTGATGAGTTCCTGTGTGCCTGCTGTAGATGGTTCACACTTCAGCCACTGTACTTTGGTGGTGGAGGGAATGAATGTTTAAGTTGGTGGATCAGGTGCCAATCAAATGGATGCCTTTGTCCTGGATGATATCAAACTTCTTGAGTGTTGTTAGAACTGCACTCATCCAGTCAAGTAGAGAGTATTCCATCACACTCCTGACTTCTACCTTGTAGAGGGTGGACAAGTTTTGGGGAGGTAGGAAGTGAGTTACCCGCCACAGAATTTCCACCCTCTGACCTACCCTTGGCGACACGGTATTTGCTGGTTCAGTAAAATTTCTGGTCAATAGTAATCCCCAGGATGTTGATGGTGGGGGATTCAGCAATGGTATTGCGGTTGCATGTCAAGAGGAGATGGTTAGATTCACTCTTGTTGGAGATGATCCTTGCCTGGCTCTAGTGTGGCACGGATGTAGTTTTGCTGCTTCCCAGCCCAAATCTGAATGTTGTCTAAGTCTTGCTTCATGTGGGCACAGATTGCTTCAGTAAGTGAGGAGTTTCATGGTACGGAACATTGTGCCATCGTCAGCGAACATACCTACTCCTGACCTTATGATGTAGGGAAGGTCATTGATGAAGCAACTGAAGATGGTTAGGCATAGGACACTCCCCTGTGGAATTCCTATAGTGACGTCCGAGGCTGAGATGATTGACCTCCAACAATTGCATTCATCTTTTGTGCTAGGCATGACCTCAACCAGGGGAGTTTTCCTCTTGATTCCCATTGACTTCAATTTCACTAGTGCTCCCTGATGCTGCAAATGGATCAAATGCTGCCTTGATGTAAAGGTCAGTCACTCTCACCTCACCTCTGGAAGATGCTTGCAGGTCAGAATGAAGCAGATACTTTTGGAATACCCATTTGGCATTATAACGCCGTTTTGTTTGTGGCAGTCAGAAGCAGCAAGCTCCATTTCATCTTGCAGCAACATTGCTTTGAACTTGAAGTTCTAGCAGGTGCTTTAGTGGCACTCTTGACCTGGAAGGTTTCACTGCAGCTTTGTCCACTGCTCTTCACAGCATGAATCTTGGTTATTTAGAGGTATGTAACAGCTGTTCTAGTAAATGTGTTGATGATTTAATGAGTGGTGACATTGCGCAGCTCGAATAGCACAATTACTTATTTCTTTATGTAAAAGATAGTCTGGGTTGGTATGGCATTTCACCCAAAATTTATTTTCTGGTATTCTGCTGGTAGTCTCCTTTTTGTTTCCAATAGATCATCTTGTTTCTATACAATCTAGTATGTTTTAATACCTTATTCATTTCTGCACATTTTCTTGTTTTATGATTTCAGAGATTCCCTCGTTAACTTCTCTTTTGACATTTAACTTCACTTGTTTCCCTCAGTTACTCTTAATACAGACATAAATCTCAAGATTTTTTAAATAAAATTTACTCAGCTCAACTTGGATTTTATTCTGAATTTGGAAATTCAATGAACATTTTCATTTTTCTGAACGGTGTTGTATCTCAATTCAAACAATAACATTTCTTCATTATAATTTCACCTATGAATTTATATCTGCGTCAACCTGTTTTAAAGTGGAAGTCTTGCTATACTTTGAAAGCAGGTCTTCTATCTTAGAACAGGGAAGAAGCACATGGTGCTGTCTGGGTTAGCGATTAGTTTCAAGGGAAGATGCCACAACACTGCCCTTGCTTCCAAAACCACCCCCTCATCGCCAGCGACACCCTCCTTGTGATCCCCATCCCATCCCACTTAACTGTCCAACGGATCCAACGATGGTCCCTGGTGAAGACCTCAGAGCATTACTGGCAGTACCCACTGCTCCTGATGGTGCTGCTGGCAATGGAGAGCTGCCAGCCTCTGATTAGCCAGCAGCTCTTGGGAGCGGGATTTCTGCCCACTGGGGCCTTGGTCACATGGGAGGCCTGACATTGGCCAACTAAGTGCCTGACTGCACTTAAATCGCACCAGTCCTCCCGGGGAGAAGCAATAAAGGACTCCCACTGGTTCTCCAATTGGTGGTGGGATCCCGTCACACAAACTAAATTCCATGCAATATGTGGCAGTTTGTTACTGTACAGATGGTCAGTCAGCATCTAGAAGGAAAGAAGACAATTTTATATATTGAACAGAATTCTTCCTCAGATGTTAATTTGTGACTTTCTTGTAGATGTTTATCTCATTGTAGGTTCTCTTTTTGTTTCAGCTAATAATTTTTTCTTTCTGCAAAGAAATTAACAGAGTATTAACTGAACAATTGCAGCTCTGGTTTGAACTGTCTATTTTCAAGATTTTTTATTTGATGACGTGTAACCTGTTAGCTTGCACAGTATATTGCATCTTCTGACGTGCCTCTGACACATGTCTCATTTATTTTGCTAAGCACCAGTTGAAGTGACAGTTTAATGGTAAAAAATGATTATGTTGACAGCTCGTTGGTGAGTAGGCACAGACGGCAGATGAGGGTGACATTTTGTGCTCCTGTATTTAAATTTATTCTGGAGTAAAAACTACCATAAACATATCTCTGTTACATTTATTTCACTATTTGGAGAAAGTTCAAAGCAAGTATGCTTTGAAGTATTCTTGAGTACATTTATCTAGAATACCTCAATATTGCCACTCAAAAATGGTCAATAATTTGGGCAGATTAGTTAGTCAAGTACAGTAGTTATTTAAGTTCTTTTCATGGTATAATGGCCCTGAAATCCCTGGGCCTAGGAGGGTGGAACATGATCCAGTTTATTTGGTGGGGTGAAGGCTGAAGTTAGGCAGGACCTGGGTTCTCCTGATTGACTGCAATAATTCTGTTGGAACATTGGTATGAACGCCAGGTAGATGCATAAATGGTGTTTCCAGAAATCCTCCCCCAAAGCATTAACTTTAAAATTTGCATTTCATCTTTAAGTCCCTCATATCTCCACTTCACCCTACTCTTTGCATCCTCCTCTAGACCGATATTCTGAACCCCACGCAACATTCTGTTCCTCTGACCCTGACCAGCTGTGCATCCCTGCTTTCTCAACCTTAATTTGACTTGTAGGAACTCCCTCCCTGAATGTCTCTGTCCTTCACCTTGAGAAGACTCCTCAGGACCCATCTCTTGGACCATCCATCTGGCTCCTTCTCTAACATGTCCACTGTTCAATGTTCACGCCTTCGTCGAAATAGCTGTGTTAAAAAAACACACAAAATTAAAGTTGCCATTTCTCTTTAGCTTGGGGCATGGGAGAGTGTTGAATAAGTGCTTATTTCCTCCATTTCCACAGCTAAAATTGACATCCTTATTATGGCGGCACAGACGTGGTTCCAACTTTGCATGAGTCTATAATTCCGCCACGAGGAGAAGAGACACAGTTTTAACAGTTTAAACGCATTGAACTGCCATACTTGTAACACTTTCCTGTGATCTCAATATCAGCAGTGTCAATGCCTGACTGTCTTGAGCCTTCTTGCCAATATAGCTTAGTAGCACATCTTACGGTACAAATTTCCATGATTGCTAGTATGCAATAGGCAGAATTTTACGAGCCCTGTGGTGGCAGAAACAGAGGTTGGGGGTCCAGTGAAATGGCAAAGGAGATGGCGCTGTGGGACTTAGCTCACTGGATAATGACATGAGTGGCCTGGAGACTTGTGACTCAGCAGCACATATTTCTAATGAGTTCAACTGCAACCGGTCACCCAAACCATGAAGTTCTCTCCTTGTGGTAGCCTTGCTGACCTTTCATTAAAAACCCCGATCAACTCACTAGCCCTGTACTCACAACATACCAAGGCCTCTGTCACTACTACTACTCATTAGGTGTTTACCTTCACACACCATCTGTATATTTGATTCTACATCTGGTCAGGGCCCACTGGTGCAGAAATGAACACATGAGCCATTACAGATTGCATCACAACACCTGCAACCCTCAGAACACATTAAAGGCTTCTACACTAAACAAATAATTATCACCCAATGAAACCTCAAGTGCTAGCCTATGCATTTATTCACACACTCGCTATTGGTATCTTCTATGGGTGCTTCTCCTGTGCCTAGAGTTCGTATGGGGGCAGTTTTCTGTCTTGCTGCTCCGGCGCATGAGATGGCTGTGAATGGCTTCCTCTAGGTGCCTGAAGCTATTGGGCCCGGCACATTTAGGTGTCACCTGCATCTGTACTGGGGGCCATCTGTCATGAAGCTATTAATATGTATAATGTTATTGGAAATTACTTTTTTTAAAATAGAGGTTTAGTCTGTGGGTGTGTCTGTGTGTGTTTTAATTGGATCAAAGCCAGCTAGTCTGGGTGCTTTGATGTGTAGTAGTTTTGAGATGTAAACAGAGGTACATTTGCATTTTGTTGAATAGAGCATTCAAGCGTGGGAGTGAAATCTTGCACCTATCTCGGAGAGACCAAGCAATGTTTATATTACTCATAAAATTGGTACTATGAAAGGGACTTTATTGTTAAAAGAGCTGGAGTTCAAAGGCCCTGGTGATACAATGAAAATTTACATTCAAAGAGAAGTGCTGGTTATAACCTGAAGGGATTTTGTGCGTGCAGAGCAGAGGCCTGTAACATCAAAGCAGCTGTAAGCCTACAACTGTCTGCAAAGGAACCAAATTGAAAGGAACCTAATTTTGAATTTGTCAGGTGAAAATGCTTTGCCTGGTGTCTGCTTAAAGTCTATGGGCTATGGGTTGTTATTGCCTTAGTGGAGATTAGTTTGGGAATTTGTTAAAAGTTATGGTAGTAGTAATTTGTAGCCATGTGTATATGTTTAATTTGTTGTAAATTAATAAATATCTCATGTAGTTTGATATAAAAGACAAAAACACATGTAACTATAGGCCAGTTAGCTTAACATCTATCATTGGGAAAATGTTAGAGGCTATTATAAAGGATGTAATAGAAGAGCATTTAGAAGTGCATAATATAATCAAGCAGAGTCAGCATGGCTTCATGAAGGTGAAATCATGCCTGACAAATTTATTCGAATTCTTTGAGGGGGTAACAAGCAGGATAGATAATGGGGAACCAGTAGATGTAATATATTTGCATTTCCAAATATTAGGTGCCACGCATAAGGCTACTTAATAAGATAAGAGCCCATGGTGTTGGGGGTAGTATATTAGCATGGATAGAGGACTGGTAATAGAAGACAGAGAGTTGCATACAGGAGGCATTTCTAGGATGGCAACCTGTAACTAGTGGAGTGCCACAGGGATCAGTGCTGAGGCCACAATTATTTACAATATATATTAATGATTTGAGAAATGAATGTACTATCGCCAAGTTTGCAGATGACACAAAAATAGGTGGGAAGGCAAGCGGTGAGGATGACATGAGTTTAAAGAGGGATATAGACAGGTAAAGTGAGTGGGCAAAAACTCGGCAGATGGAATATGACGTGGGAAATGTGAGGTTGTGCACTTTGGCAGGAAGAATAGAGGAGCTGAATATGACTTAAATGGAGAAAGACTGAAGAAAGCTGCAGCACAGAGAGATTTGTGGGTCCTCATGCATAAATCACAAAAAACTAGCATACAAGTTCAGCAAGTAATAGGAAGGCAAATGGAATGTTGGCCTTTATTTCAAAGGGAATGGAGTATAAAAATAAGGAAGCCTTGCTAAAACTATACAAGGCACTAGTCAGACCACACCTAGAATACTGTGAACAGTATTGGTCTCCTTACCTAAGGAAAGATACCGCATTGGAGGCAGCCCAGAGAAGATTCACTAGGTTGATCCCGGGTACGGAGGTATTTTCTTATGAGAAGAGCTTGAGTCGATTTGGCCTGTACTCACTGGAGTTTAGAAGAATGAGAGGCAACCTCATTGAAGCATATAAGATTCTTAGGGGGCTTGACAGGGTAGATGCTGAGAGGTTGTTTCCCCTTGTGGGAGAGTCTAGGACCAGAGGGCATAATCTCAGAGTAAGGGGGCACCCATTTAAAACAGAGATGAGGAGGAATTTCTTCTCTCAGAGGGTAGTCAATCTGTGGAATTCTTTAGCGCAGAGAGCTGTAAAGGCTGGGTCATTAAGTATATTCAAGGCTGAGATAGACAGATTTTTAAACAGCAAGGGAATCAGGGGTTATGGGGGAAAGGTAGGAAAGTGGAGTTAAGGATTATCAGATCAGCCATGATCTCATTGAATGGCGGAGCAGAAGCGATGGACTGAATGGCCTACTTCTGCTCCTACATCTTATGGTCTTATGGAGAACTGATGACCTTATTCCTGAATTTAAAGCTGCAACTCAAAACATACGAATTGAAAATATAGATTATGACAGTTGTTTAAAGTTTCCCTCTGGGATTTTAAATAACTCAGCCTTTAAAAACTGCTGTGTCTTAACACCATCATGATAATCAGATCAGTTTGGAGCATTGCTTTGACTATTAAAGAGGTCAAAGATCCACCTTCAGTGATTGAAGTGCCGTAAGCAGAGCCTCCTTTGCCTCCAGCCTGTGCTCCTCTGTCCTTTCAGGCCCCACATCAAGTCCCACGATTTCCATGTGTGCTCCTGGCAGCAGGGAGATGCGTGGCTGGCCCATCTCGCTCACCCATCGCTCCATAGATCTTAAGCAGAGGCCATACTGTTGAGGTCTGTGCACACTCCTGCACCCAATCAGTGCTTTGCTCCAAGTGTGTTTACACGAGGGTCGCTACTTTCTCAGTAGAAGAGGCCAAGCACTCACATGCATTGACATGGCATGGATGGACTCTCCATCGCTTGTGCATAGGACAGCACTGCCTTTGTAAACTGCAACAGATGTTCACATATTTCACGCTGCTCCTGAAGGATCTGTTGCTTTGCTGACGACACCTGAGCCTCAGCATCTGCATGAAGTTGGGTGTCACTGGGCATCTCCTCACTCCTCTGAGGGGAAAGGGCAGAAGCTGTCACTGCCTTTGCTGCATCCTCAGTGTGTTTATGTATTGCTCACCAGATTGTATCACCCGTTCTACATGCGCTACAAAGCTCACCGAGGTGAGGGTGTATCTGCGCTGGTGGAGGGTACGCTGTATGGAGTGATGCCGTGTCTTGAGATGCAGTGCAACCTCTGAGCTCTCCAGTGTAGCAGGAGCCCTTGCCTCTTCCTCATCTGCTGTTGTACCTGGTGGAGGGGCAGGATTTAAGTAAAACAGTTGCTCTTTTAATCAATCCCTGGCACCTCCGCTTAGTCTGGAACTTCCGGTGGTGTTAAAGGCCACACAGGTGCCATAGGTCACATATGTTTTATGGAATGATGGACGCAACCATTGCTTCACGCACTCTGCATTGCTTCCACACCTGTCTTGACCTCACTGACAGGCTGGCCTCCTGCTACCCACCCATTGCCGCCTCCTCCATTGGTGTCGCCACAGCTATGAATGGCACTCCACCTCCCGTGCATTGACTCTCTGCCATTGTGAATGAGCTTCTCCTGCAAATGCAGGCAAATAAGACATTTGCAGTGTCACTCCTGGCTCATGGCTTGTCTATGCTGGTCACATCGAGGCACTGTAAATATGCAGCACTGCACTACAGGGATGGCATTGTCACACAGCCATTCAACCATATTAATGCAGCGTTCACCTGTCATTGACTAGGTTTGGGTGCATGTGATCTGGGAACCTTAACGTGGACTTTGGCATGTGTTCTTTCCCCAGCTGGCCTCACATTTCATGGGCACCTTTAATTCATGCTGCGCTTCCAGTTTGCAGTTCTAAACACCACTCACTGTTTCAGAGCCAAGCAATTAAATCTCTTCTAGCGCTGGGTCCATATTCTTGAAAGCGCTCCACAGCTACTGGCTTCCAGCCATGCCTTCTTTGTGAAGCTTGCTGGCCGCCTCCCAGAAACAGCACCTCTCTCCACTGCTTTGCCGCTTGCAGGAGCACTTCCAGCGAGGCATCACTGAATTTTGGAGGGACCCTTCCTTTCAATGAAGTAATTCCTCCGCAGCCTCCATTGTTCAGCACCCATTTCTCAGGACTCTGTGCCTGCAGCTTGCCTGAAAGCTGCAGGCTTCCCTTTAAAAATGGTTCCTAGCAATAAGCTGCTGGCACTCGGACCTGCCTGTCCCCCCTTAATTGGCTGGCTTCCCTGCCTGCCATATCTTAATTGGCTATCGCGGACCCAGATGTTACCCTGCCATCAGATCACACAACCAATTGGTAAAATCCTGTCCAATATATTTAATCAGGTAGAGTTGATATCGGCTGGGCTATCAAGCCAGGCACCATTTAGGAGCTGGATGAACCTCATTAGATTAATAATTAACCAGGAATGCTCGAGTGGGGTGCCTTTTGTCATCTGAATGTCGTAATTCTACTGGGGCCAGCTCTTGATTTCACCAGCAAAGCTGAAGCTTCTGGAATAAAAGGGACCATGGCAGAATGGATATGAAGTTGGATGAGTGACAGGAAACAGAAGTAGTGGCGAACGGTTGTTTTCCAGATTGGAGGGAGGTATACAGTGTTCTCTGGGGGTCAGTACTAGAACCATTGCTTTTTTTTTGGATCTATATTAATGATCTAAACTTGGATGTGCTCAGCACAATTTCAGAATTTTCAGATGACACAACAGCACAGGAAGTATTGTGAACTCTGAGGAGATAGCTTCAAGAGGACGTAGGCTGTTGAGAAGGGTGGACAAATGGCAGGTGAAATTTAATGCAGAGTGGTGTGAAGTGATACGTTTTGGTCAGAAAATCAAAGAGGGACAATATAAAAGGGTACAATTCTGAGGGGTCTGCAAGAATAGAGTGACTTAGGAGTAAATGTGCACAAATCAGCCAAGGCGGCAGGCAGGTTGGGAAAGTATTCACTAAGACATACGGGATCCTGGGCTTTGTATATAGAGACATAAAGTATAAAAGCAAGGAAGTAATGGTGGACCTTTCTAAAGTACTGATTCAGCCTCAACTGGAGTATTGTGTCCAATTTTGGACACCATACTTTAGGAAGAATATGAAGACATCAGTGAGGGTGCAGTAAAGATTGACCAAAGCGATTCTTTAAGCTTGAGGGATTTCATTTGCGTGGCTAGATTGGTGAAGCTGGGTTTGTTCTCCTCAGAGAAAAAAAAGTTGAGAGGAGATTTGATTGTGGTGTTCAAAATCATGAGAGATCTGGCTAAGTAGATAGGGAGAAACTGTTCCCATTGGTGGAAGGGTACCAGAGCTTGCCTACTTAAGATGAATGACAAAAGAACTAAAGAAGATATGAAGAAAAAAAGCAAAAAAATGCGGATGCTGGAAATACAAAACAAAAATAAAAATACCTGGAAAAACTCAGCAGGTCTGGCAGCATCTGCGGAGGGGAACACAGTTAACGTTTCGAGTCCGTATGAGTCTTCAATAGAACTAAGTAAAAATAGAAAAGAGGTGAAATATAAGCTGGTTTAAGGGAGTGGGGTGGGGGTAGAGCTGGATAGGGCCAGTGATAGGTGGAGATAGCCAAAAGATGTCATAGACAAAAGGACAAAGAGGTGTTGAAGGTGGTGATATTATGTAAGGAATGTGCTAATTAAGGGTAGAAAGCAGGACAAGCAAGGTACAGATAGCCCTAGTGGGGGTGGGGTGAAGGGAAGGTATCGAAATAAGCTAAAAGATAGAGATAAAACAATGGATGGAAATACATTTAAAAATAACGGAAATAGGCGGGAAAAGAAAAATATATATAAATTATTGGAAAAAGGCGGATCGGAAAGGGGGTGGGATGGAGGAGAGAGTTCATGATCTAAAATTGTTGAACTCAATATTCAGTCCGGAAGGCTGTTAAGTGCCTAGTCGGAAGATGAGGTGCTGTTCCTCCAGTTTGCATTGAGCTTCGCTGGAACAATGCAGCAGGCCAAGGACGGACATGTGGGCATGAGAGCAGGGTGGAGTGTTGAAATGGCAAGCGACAGGGAGGTCTGGGTCATGCTTGCGGACAGACTGAAGGTGTTCTGCAAAGCGGTCACCCAGTCTGCGTTTGGTCTCTCCAATGTAGAGGAAACCGCATTGGGAGCAACGAATGCAGTAGACTAAATTGAGGGAAGTGCAAGTGAAATGCTGTTTCACTTGAAAGGAGTGTTTGGGCCCTTGGACGGTGAGGAGAGGGGAAGTAAAGGGGCAGATATTGCACCTTCTGCAGTTGCATGGGATGGTGCCGTGGGAGGGGGTTGAGGTGTAGGGGGTGATGGAGGAGTGGACCAGGGTGTCCCGGAGGGAACGATCCCTGCGGAATGCCACCAGGAGGTTGAAGGGAAGTTGTGTTTGGTGGTGGCATCATGCTGGAGTTGGCGGAAATGGTGGAGGATGATCCTTTGAATGCAGAGGCTGGTGGGGTGATACGAGAGGACAAGGGGGACCCTATCATGGTTCTGGGAGGGAGAGGAAGGTGTGAGGGCAGATGCGCTGGAGATGGGCCGGGCACGGTTGAGGGCCCTGTCAACTGCCATGGGTGGAAAACCTCGGTTAAGGAAGAAGGAAGACATGTCAGAGGAACTGTTTTTGAAAGTGGCATCATCAGAACAGATACGACGGAGGTGAAGGAACTGAGAGAATGGGATGGAGTCATAACAGGAAGCGGGGTGTGAAGAGCTGTAGTCGAGGTAGCTGTGGGAGTCGGTAGGCTTGTAATGAATATTGGTGGACAGTCTATCACCAGAAATTGAGACAGAGAGGTCAAGGAAGGGAAGGGAAGTGTCAGAGATGGACCATTTGAAAATGATGGAGGGGTGGAAATTGGAAACAAAAGTAATAAATTTTTCCAGGTCCAGACAAGAGCATGAAGCAGTACCGAAGCAGTCATCGATGTACCGGAGAAAGAGTTGTGGGTGGTGGCCGGAGTAGGACTGGAACAAGGAATGTTCTACATACCCCATAAAGAGACAGGCATAACTGGGGCCCATGCGGGTACTCATAGCCACACCTTTTATTTGGAGGAAGTGAGAGGAGTTTAAGGAGAAATTGTTCGGTGTGAGATCAAGTTCAGCCAGATGGAGGAGTGTAGTGGTGGATGGGGATTGTTCGGGCCTCTGTTCGAGGAAGAAGCGGAGAGCCATCAGACCATCCCGGTAGGGGATGGAGGTGTAGAGGGATTGGATGTCCATGGTGAAGAGGAGGCGGTTGGGGCCAGGGAACTGGAAATTGTTGATATGATGTAGGGTGTCAGAGGAATCACGGATGTAGGTGGGAAAGGACTGGACAAGGGGAGAGAGAATGGAGTCAAGATAGCAAGAAATGAGTTCCGTGGGGCAGGAACAGGCTGACACGATCGGTCTGCCGGGACAGTCCTGTTTGTGGATTTTGGGTAGGAAGTAGAAGCGGGCGGTCCGAGGTTGGGAGACTATCAGGTTGGAAGCTGTGGAAGGAAGATCTCCGGAGGAGATGAGGTCAGTAACAGCCCTGGAAACAATGGCTTGATGTTCAGTGGTGGGGTCATAGTCCAGGGGGAGGTAGGAGGAAGTGTCTGCGAGTTGATGCTCAGCCTCTGCTAGGTAGAGGTCAGTGCGCCAGACAACAACAGCACCACCCTTGTCAGCAGGTTTGATGACAATGTCAGGGTTGGACCTGAGAGAACGGAGTGCAGCAAGTTCAGAGAGAGACCGGTTAGAGTGGGTGAGAGGAGCAGAGAAATTGAGACAACTAATGTCACGCCGACAGTTCTCAAGGTTTTTGACACAGCATGTAGTTAGGATCTGGAATGATTGCCTGAGAGTGTGGTGGAGGCAGATATAACCATGGCTTTCAAAAGGGAATTAGGCAATTAACTGAAGAAAAAAAATGCAAGGCTACGGGGAAAGGGGAGGGGGGAAGTGGGACTTTCTCTTGCAGAGAGCTGGTACAGACACAACAGGCCAAACAGCCTCCTTCTGTACTGTGATCTTTCTATGGTTCTACTCTATAAAGACAGGCTCAACCTATCTGCGACACTTGATCCTTTTCTACTTACAAGTTTTTGGCTCTAAGCTTGAGGTCGCTTGAAGTTGGTGGAAAGCCTGTACAAACTAGCAAGGTAAGAACTGCATTGTTGCCCTCTTGGGACCAGAGCGACATGACAATTCAACGAGTCTAGCCCCATTGTCATTAATGTTGGATGCCTGTGACAATTTGCCTCTTGTTATGGGGAGAAATAGCCTCTTAAGTAAGACCCTTGTTTATGTTGTAATCATGCTGCTCCTAGTGGCAGGGCTGGCTCGTTATCCTGTTATGGTTGCAAATATTTCATGTGCTATTATTTCCAGTGCTGACACTGCAGTTTTAAAGAATGTGCTGCATAGTGAAATTGACACTTAAATGTTATAAATTGAAGAATGATGGTTCCCAAAGTTGATAATTGACAACTATGCACATGATACAAGCCTCCAGCAAAATACTATTTGAAGTTCATGACAGGTGATTGTAAAGAAAGAAAGTCTTGCATTGACACTAAATCCCCGTTTTAAGTCGTTGTGCTTTAATGTCATGGATATAATGGGGCGCACTTAGCATTGGGATTTCTGTTTTAGCGTTGTTTTGCACTGGAGCTGATATAGCATGGTCTGATCCGTGCCATTTGGGAGTAGCCTCTCCCGCTTGCTGCCTCTCCTGCTCGCTGATCTTCCCACTCGCTGCCCATCCAGCTCCCTGACCCATCCCGCTCATCACCCCTCCCTCATCCTGCACACCAACCTTGCTGCCCGCAGCTTCTCTCCTGCTCACTGCTTCTCTCCCTGACCCTCCCGCTTGTTGCCTCTCTCCCATTCACTGCTTCCCACCTCAACCCTCCCACTCGCTGCTCCTCACACTCGCTTGCTTACTTCCACCCTCTTGTCACCACTGTCCCAAGCCCCTGCTCACAGCAAGTGCTGTGCAGAGAGAAGCAGCAAGTGGGAGGGTCGGGGAGCAGGAGAGGAGAGGTTCGGGGAATGTAATAGCAGACGAGCGGGAGAGTCAGGGAATGAGAGGATCGGCGAGCGAGTCAGGCAGCGAATGGAAGGCAAGTAGAAAGAGTTATATTTCTTTTATATTTTAAAATTTATTTCCTTTTAAATGTTTTTTCATTTATGAATTTAAGAATGTACAGTATTTCAACTCAGAGGGTATAATGCTTTAATTTTTTTTTCTGACGGGAAAGGTCCTACAGAACTTAACTGCAGCTTTTATGTTGATAGTAATTTGAAAATCTGATTCATTAATGTTGTTTCATTTAAAGTTGCACTTTGCAGAAATGCGACTACAATGTTAAGCAAGGAATTACTGTATTCAGTACCTTTTATGACCACTGTATGCGCCAAAGCACTTTTCAGTCAATTAAGTACTTTTGAAGTGTAGTGACTGTTGTAATGTAGCAACCAATTTGTGTACAGCAAGCTCTGATAAATAGATCTATTTGATGACCAGATAATCTGTTTTTGTGATGTTGATTAAGGGATAAGTGTTGGTCAGGATACTGGGGATAATGCCCTTGCTCTCCTTCAAAATAGTGCCATAAAATATTTTATTCCCACCTGAAATGGAAGACTGGGTCTTGGTTTAATGTTTCATTTGAAAGACAGGACCTCTAACAGTGTAGCATTCCTTCAGTACTGCACTGGAGTGCCAACCTAGATTTTTGTGCTCAAGTCGCTGGAGTGTGACTTGAATCCTTGACTTTTTGACTAAGAGATGTGAGAGCTACCACGTGAGCCACAGCTGACACAAATATAACAAGTTTGAAGCTGCTGACAATTCATGGTAACTCCCACCTTACTGATAAAATGAATAATTTTCTATCCATACAGTATTACAGTTTCAGCTTGGCTGACTATTGTCAGTGAATGGAGAGTCTCCTCTGTGACCTAGGCTGATGTGGCTGTGACACAATACTGCTGACAATTAAAGTACATATGAGCGCTCTTTAAATATGTAAAATATTCATGCTATAGGCTGTTTTTTGCCTAACCTTGCAGATGTAACAAATTCTTACTGATGATTACATTAGTCAGAGATTAATCTCTTTATTTGCCGTCTGAATTTTTAAATTAAATCCCTCGGTACTCTGCACCTGTTGCCGAGATATAATATTGTTCTCTTACTAAAGATCTGATGCAATTTCCAGTTTGTAGAAAGATACCCCTGTTGGACTGTTTTATTTATAAAATACAAGTGTTACATATGTGAGTGGAGCGCTTCTCTCTGTGGTTTTTTCTGGCGGTTAGTATTTTATTCAGATTTCTGTTGACCTGCAACGGACTCTACTAAAACAAAACCACTAAGTTTTGGCGTATTCGTTCAATGAAATTAATCAGCCTATAATGACAGGCCAAGCAATCTGTTAATTTTGCCTTTTTCTCCCTGTTGTAAACAAAAGTTCTCTCAGAGACAATATCGAGATAGACTACCTCCACAACAAGTGAGGCCTTATTGGTCAACATGATTGCTTTGTTCTCTCCCACAGTCCCCAGTGTTTGCTAATTCACAGGAATAAATGATCAACACCCATAATGTCAACCCTATGTTTTTGCTTTTGATGCACGTTCTAGCAGGGGAACAGTTGGTGCAGGCAGCTCATGCTGAAATAGGAAGGAGTCTGCAAATGATATGGAAATAACATGGAAGTGACACATTAATCCCTGCTAATTCATTAACAGTGTTTATTCTGGATTTATGCCACTTTGAAATGTTGACCATGTAAATTGGGTGTCCAGAGTCATAAGCTATGTCTTGTCTGGTCACTTTTTACCAGTGATTGTAATTTTTTCTTTTTATTCTGCACTGTCTATGAAAGGAAATTTTAGGGCAGCTTAGCTCCTGCCATACCACTTTGCTTAATGGTTATCTTCTTCAGAATATGTGTTCTCCTTGTCGAATGAGGGGAGAAATGCAAATACCAGGGAAGCATTGCAAGAAATGGCATTTTATCCAGGGCTGCAGTGCAAATGACAGTGCAGGTGACCACCACCTGATTTTCTAGAATGAGTTATTTCATCAATTTCTCCATGAGTGAGAGAAAAAAGAGAGAACCCTATACTATTTTTGCAAATGGCAT
The DNA here is from genome assembly GCF_964194155.1 of Cetorhinus maximus. Lineage (NCBI taxonomy): Eukaryota > Metazoa > Chordata > Chondrichthyes > Lamniformes > Cetorhinidae > Cetorhinus > Cetorhinus maximus. The sequence continues at coordinate 73,359,888 of NC_135880.1, read as the reverse complement.
ACTTTCCCACTGTCCAGGATGTAACTGAATACATACATGTACGAATGTATGCTCCTTTTAACCACAAGTCTTTTTCACAGCCATGCTTATGAATCAGGTGCAAACCCAGTACCAACCTGCTTTATTTTGTAAAATGTGATGCAGCTCTCAATGTCACGCTCGTTAACGGGGTCCTCTCCATTTTCAATGATGTGTGTTATGGTTCACTATCTAACCTTGTGTTGTTTCTTGGTGCAACTCCCATGGCTGGAACTGATACTTGTGTATCTAGTGCCAGCTACCTCTGTGATCACAAGCATGAGATGATCCAGCTGTTGTAGCATTTGCATGACTCCAGATGCAGACTTGCACTCCCATTTTCTAGCACAAGTGATTAAAGGGGCTGGTAGAATGGTGTTGATGTGTTATTTTTGAGAGAGGCAAGTATTTACCCATTCATGCCTGCCGCTACTGTCGAACTCTGTGTCACCATGCCTGTGTGGACAAACAAACTCCTGACACCAGTAGCATCATCGATGCCACTGTCAGTGGTTCTCTATTCGGTCAGCAGACCTGTCAAAGGCCTTTATTGGCCTGTATTGCAACGATCTAAGCATTCAGCAGTGTTCTAAATCCTAGTACTCCAAAAACAAAATACTGCAGATGCTGGAAATCTGAAGTAAAAACAGAAAATGCTGGAAATATGCAGCGGGTTAGGCAGCATCTATGGAGAAATAAGAATTAACAGTTTGGTTTAATGACACTTCAGTGGGAAGATAGAAATTTAATAGGTTTTGAGCAAGTGCAAGGGGGGAAGGGAGACCAGAAGGGAAGGTCTATGATAGGGTGGGAGGCAGGAGAAATTAACTGACCAAAGTGAGTGGTAACGAGTATAGTAAAGAAAAAAAAGATGTGTCCAGGTGAGGTGTGAATGGCTGCATAGCAGCCGTCCAAATACAAAGTGAAGGAATAAAGAAAGAAATAAGAAGAAATCGAACCAGAGAGAAAAAATAAAACAAAATGGAGGCAGAAGTTAAGATCTAAAATTGCTGAACTCAGTGTTGAGGCTAGAAGGGTTTAGAGAGTGAAGTTGAAAGATGAGGCGATGTTCCTTGAGCTTCATTGGGACGCTGCAGTAGGCAAAGGACAGAAAGGTCAGAGTGGGAGCAAGGTGGACAATTTAAGTGCCTGTTGCGGCAGGAAGTTCAAAGTCATACTTGTGGACTGAAGAGGTGTTCTGCAAAATGGTTTCCCCAGTGTTGAGAAGGCCACATTGTGAACAGCAAATACAGTATACTAAATTGATAGAAGTACAAGTAAACACTTGGAAGAAATGTTTGGGGCCTTGGGTGGTGAGAAGGGAGGAGGTAAAAGGGTAGGCATTGCATCTCATGCACTTGTATGGAAAGGTGCCGTAGGAATGGAAGGATATGTTGGGGGTGACTGAGAAGTGGACTAGGGTGCTGCCGAGGGAATGGTCCCTTCAGATTGCTGAAATGGGAGGGCAGAGGAAGATGTGTTTTGTGGTGGCATCATACAGGAGGTGACAGAAATTGCAGAGGAAGGTCTGTTGAATACAAAGACTAGTGGACTGGAAGGTGAGGATAAGGGGAACAAACTCTCTCTACTCTGAGACTGCACCTTGCAGTGGCACTGAGGCCCTGGTGGTCTCTGGCACTGCCTTTGCCCTGCTTGTTCTTGGCCTCAGGGCTTTTTTCCCTTATTCTCAAGACCATTTAAAAATGGCCAGACACCGGCTCAGGCTGTCAGTGCTGCTGCGCCTCCCCATGAGGGGTGGGGGATGTTGAGAGGGGCTGGATTGTGTGTGTATATGTGTGTTCCTTTAGTCCCATTAGTTTTCCTCATATATGTTCCTCCCTTTTGCCTCTTGATTTTCTCCTATTAATGGGGTGCTTTTTGTGTCTCCTACTATGAAGACATACAAAATACTTGTTCAGATCCTCTGCCATTTCCTTGTTTCTCACTTTTAATTCCCCAGTCTCATCCATTTGTAAGCAGTTAAGAAGGCAAATAATATGTTGGCCTTCATTTTCAGGGGACTTGAGTACAGGAGCAAGGATGTCTTACTGCAGCTGTCCAAGGCCTTGGTGAGACCACACCTGGAGTATTGTGTGCAGTTTTGGTCTTCTTACCTAAGAAAGGATATGCTTGCCATAGGGGGAGTGCAGTGAAGGTTCATGAGACTGATTCCTGGGATGGCAGGATCGTCATATGAGGAGAGATTGGGCCGACTAGGCCTGTATTCACTGGAGTTTAGAAGATTGAGAGGGGATCTCATTGAAACATATAAAATTCTGACAGGGATAGACAGACTGGATGAAGGGATGATGCTTCCTCTGGCTCGTGGGTCTAGAACAAGGGGTCACAGACTCAGGTTATGGGGTAGGCCATTTAGGACTGAGATGAAGAGAAACTACTTCACTCAGAGGGTGGTGAACCTGCAGAATTCTCTACCACAGTGGGTTGTGGAGGCCAAGTCACTGAATATATTTAAGAAGGAAATAGATTTCTGGACTCTAGAGGCATCATGTGGTACGGGGAGAGCGTGGGGGTATGGCGTTGAGATAGAGGATCAGCCATGATCATGTTCAATGGTGGAGCAGGCTCGAAGGGCTGAATGACCTACTCCTGCTCCTATTTTCTCTGTTTCTATGTTTTTATCCTCTAAGGGACTAATGCTCACTTTAGCTATTCTCTTTACTTTTCCTCATTTGTAGAAGTTTTTACTGTTAGTTTTAATATTTCTTGTCAGTTTATTCTCATACTATAATTTCTCCCTCTTCATTACTTTTTTATTCATACTTTGCTGGTTTCTAAAATGTTGCAAATCTTCTGGTCTATCACTAATTTTCACAGCATTGTCTGCCTTTTCTTTCAATTTGATGCTACCCTTAACTTCCTTAGTAAGCCACGGATCGTGCATCCCCTTTGTATGGAAAAAATTCTATATTTCTCAACGGAATATATCTTTGTTGAGAGTTATGAAATATCTCTTTAAATGTCTGCCACTCGTTCTCTACCGTCTTACATTTTAACCTATTTTCTAAGTCTACTGTAGTCAAGTCTGTCTTCATACCTTTGTAATTACCTTGAAGTTTCAGACACTAGTTTCAGACCCAAGTTTCTCACCCTCAAACTGAATGCGAAATTTTACCTATGCTCTTCCCTAGAGATCCTTTACTATGAGATCATTAATTAACTAATCCTGTCTTATTACACAGGATTTGCCAGGTCCAAAATATCCGTTTCACTGGTTGGTTTCAGAATGTATGGTTCAAAGAAACCGCCCTGAATACACTTCGCCTCAAGGTCAATTTGATTTGATCAATGTATATGAAGATTAAAATAGCCCATGATTATTGCAGTACATTTCAATCAAGCCCCCATTATTTCTTAATTTATACTCTGTGCTAGAGAGTAACTATGTAAGGGGACCTATAAACAACTCCCACCAGTGACTTCTTTCCCTTGCTATTACTTAACTTTACCCAAACTGATTCTACATCTGACCTTCCAAGCCAAAATCATTTCTCACCGCTGTACTGATCTCACTAAACAGACCTCCTCCATATCCTTTTCCTTTCTTCCTATCTTTCCGAAATGTCAACTATTCAGTTCCCAGCCTTGATCACCTTGTACTGCATCTCTGTAATGGCCATCATATTGTACCTGTTGATTTTTATTTGCCCTATCAATTCATCCATGGTACGTGCATTCAGATAAAAGGGTTTTAATTCTGTCATTTTAGCCTTTTCCCCTACTCTCATCCTATTTATTGGTGTGCTCCTGTGTTTGTACGCACTATCCCTTCCTGTCACACTGGTTATCATTACCCATATCATTACCCTGCACTATTGTCTTTCCTTACTCTTTCTAAAATCTCTCCCCTGCCCCCCAACTATTTAGAGCCCTAGTTATATGATTTACTAGGATTTGCAGGGTTTAAGTGAAGGCTGCCCCAACTGGATAGCTCTCTCTTTCCTCAGTACTGGTGTGAGTGGCTCATGAGTCAACCTATTTCTCCTGCACTAACCTTTGAGCTGCACATTTAACTCTCTGATCTTATTTACCCGACGCCAATTTTCTTGTGGGTCAGGTAGTAATCCAGAGATAATTACTGTTGTGATCCCAGTTGATGTTACTGCTGGACAGGTCCCTGGGTGGAACTCGGCTTTATAGACCTTAAATTTTTTGTTTAGAAACATGGAGGGCAGCTACTGAACAGAGTCACAGAGTTTGCTGATGTACTTTTAACAAAATAATAAAACATTGATGAAACAAGAAAAGGATTAACTATATTATACTACTCATTCACCCACAGCCATACCTTTACAGATACATACAAATTCATAATAATAACACAAGTTACAAAAAATCTATCTTATGCTCTCATGTTCACAGTAAAGTACACAGTCCATGTAAACCAATAGGTGACTTGTGGTCAGACAAAACCACACTCCCAGGATCAAGTGACAGATGCCACCCCAAACAGATGGACCAGAATTTTACGTACAGCAGGCGGGCACACACCCAATCCGTCTGGCCACGAATTAGCACGAGATGATGTCGGGCGAGCGCCCCGACATCATTGTGCGCTATACCTCACTCAACGGGCACATGTGGCAGTCGGAAGTACGCTGGCCAACAATTAAGCAGGCAAGGAAGCCTATTAAGGAGGCAATTCAAAGCGATTTTTTGTGGCCCATCCAGTTTTATGTTTGGCAGACGGGCCAATCGGCCAGGCGGCCTTTACATTTTTGCTCAAACCTTGATCCAGAGTGGGATGAAATCTCCCTGGAATAATAGAATAAAAACAGATGTTTGGGGGCTGTTTTTTTTTAATGAGATATGCTTTCAGGTACTTGATTGTGCTGCATGGACCTATTTTGCGGCATTTTTGTTGTTTCGTTTATTCTGCGGAGGCCTGCCTTCAGGGAGCTCAGTGGAAGTGCTTATCAGCACCTGCGGTGATATTGGCGCCTGCTCTCTTCCCACCCCCACTGGCAGTGCTGAGGCTTTCTCAGTGCGCGTTTCACGCTGGCTGGCTGTTAATGGGTCGGGGTCTGATTGTGGTTGGGGGCCCATTTCCCATCCGCTCCCGGGCCTGCCAATTGTGCGTGCCCGATGAGCGAAAAGATCAGGCCATGCTGTGGACCTCTCATCAACTCCCCCCAGATGCTTGTCACATCGTGAGCCAAATGGTCTCATGGAACTCTATCTTTCTCCCGAGGGTTTCCAATCTCAACACTCGAAGAACTCGCTTTGGAATTTTCTTCCAAACAATGCTTTCACTTGATCATTTTCCACAAGGATCTGCCTCCAGGGTTTCAATCTCTCCTTCTGATGCTCCTATTCTCTGGACTGCCACGTGCATTCAAGCTTTGCCTTCCACACACTCTCTCTCAGATACTCAGCTGTGCCAACAAAACACCACTGCTTCACGGGTTTGAAGTAAGGAGTCACCAACCTTTGGTTGTCTCCTTGGATCTTCTGGCTTCTCGCAAGCCCACTTTGCCTTGATTCTGCTCCCCGCAGCTTTCTGCCTTTAATTTGGAGCCTTTTCCTCTGCTCCTTATTTTAGCTTTACTGAACAGGACTTTGTTTCAGATTCCTGTCCTTGTCCTTTGACTTAACTTAAAGGTCTTACTGGGACCTTACCCTTTTTTCTTTAGGACCTGTTCTCTGTAGTTAAACCTCCCAGCAGACTGCTGACAACTTGCTATCTCCCTCGAGATCCAGAACTCACTCGACATACACTATTACTTTAATTTTAGAGCAACTGATCTGAGATTCTTAGACTTAAATTCCTCAGTCATCAGATAGGATGTCCAGCTACAGAGACTTCTCCAGAACTGCTCCCTTCACCCTAGAGCATAATTACCAAATGAACTCAAACTGCTTTCTGTTTCTCTGTCCCTCTAGGTCCCCTGTTGCTAGGCAACAGCACAGTTTTCCCTACTTGGTTTTAATTCTCTAAAGCACTTCAATGGTCATTAAACCTCATTAAAATAAAGGTATATAAACACATCCACAGACTTACAGGCAACATTCTGAAATGAAACCAAAAATCCAGGTTTCACCTTTCTAACACAGAAATAAAAAAATAAATTAAACTTAAACTTAAAGCTATAGTCTATTCCAAACATCCACCAATACATATATAACTTACTTAAAACTAATTCTAGTTCTTAACATTTATCTTGTGGTTCTGATTTTTAATTTTGCTGTCATCTGCTAATACTCCCTTAGCAGAACTTCTTTCCTAGTTCTGTCTGTCATTGGTACCTATGTGACCACAACAGTTGGACCCATCACCTTCCCATTCCAAGTTTTTCTCCAACCCTCAGGAGATGTCCTTGAGTGTCACTGAGTGTGTGATTCAATAGGATGGAGATTGAAGGAAAGAAAAACAGGAACACTAACCTGAGCAATGTGGGCACTGATCTTGATTTGGGGTCAAAACTCTGGGTCTATACTCGATGGAGTTTAGAAGGATGAGGGGGGGATCTGATTGAAACTTACAGAATACTGAAAGGCCTGGATAGAGTGGACGTGGGGAAGATGTTTCCATTAGTAGGAGAGACTAGGACCCGAGGGCACAGCCTCAGAGTAAAGGGAAGACCTTTAAGGGTCTTCTTAAAGAGGAGAAACTTCTTTAGCCAGAGAGTGGTGAACCTATGGAATTCATTGCCACAGAAGGCTGTGGAGGCCAGGTCATTGAGTGTATTTAAGACCGAGATAGATAGGTTCTTGATTGGTAAGGGGATAAAAGGTTTTGGGGAGAAGGCGGGAGAATGGGGTTGAGAAACTTATCAGCCATGATTGAATGGCGGAGCAGACGCGATGGGCCGAGTTGATCTTCACTAGAACAATGCAGCAAGCCAAGGACAGACATGTGGGCAAGAGAGCAGGGTGGATGTCTGTCCATATCTGTTCTTGGCTTGCTGCATTGTTCCAGTGAAGCTCAACGCAAACTGGAGGAACAGCACCTCATCTTCCGACTAGGCACTTTACAGCCTTCCGGACTGAATATTGAGTTCAACAACTTTAGATCTTGAACTCCCTCCTCTGTCCCCACCGCCTTTCCGTTTCTTCCCCCTCCCTTTTGTTTTTTCCAATAATTTATATAGATTTTTCTTTTCACACCTATTTCCATTATTTTTAAATGTATTCCACCCATCGTTTCTTTCACCCCACCCCCACTAGAGCTACCTTGCTTGTCCTGCTCTCCACTCTTAATTAGCACATTCTTTTAGATAATATCACCACCTTCAACACCTCTTTGTTTTTTTGTCTGTGACATCTTTTGGTTATCTCCTCCGATCACTGCTTGCTTGTCCCAACAACCCCCCTCTCCCCCCCCCTTAAACCAGCTTATATTTCACCCATTTCCTATTTCTACTTAGTTCTGTTGAAGGGTCATGAGGACTCGAAACATCAACTTTGCTCTTCTCCGCCGATGCTGCCAGACCTGCTGAGTTTTTCCAGGTATTTCTGTTTTTGTTTTGGATTTCCAGCATCTGCAGTTTTTTATTTTTTTCTCCAGTTCATGCCCTATTACTCCCCTTGTTATGCACTCTCTATTCATACTAAAGCCAAGGCATGCATTGAGGACTTGACATTGATGGTGTCCCATACCTGAAAAGCAGTCTATCAGAGCGACATTCATAGCCATTTGAAAGACAGGAACACGTCATATAGATGTTGGCCATGCAATGAATGTCAGGAGTTCCTGTCATTGAGATGGTACTGAAAAAAGATGTTGGGCTGTGTACAGTGCAGCCCAATGGGGAACCATGGTACATTAGATGACAAAAAAATGTAAAGGAGGAAGCACTTTCTTGCAGTAATAATTAATAATAATCTGGCGTAACGGCGAGGTCATAGTTTAGATCCATACCTTGCCAGTCCTGGTGAGAATACAGTTTTTTGGTATCATTGTATCTGGGTCCTCTGCAAACTGCTGCTGGCATTCACAAGAACAATCACCTCCTGCTAACTACATCGACTCATCCTTTGGCTGATCTGACAGCCGTGTGGATAGGAGAGGGAAAGGAAAATAAAACTTGCTGCAGCACAAGTTTCTGTCATTTAAAAAAAAAATTTGAAGTTTGTTGCTGTCATAACTGCTCACTGAAATTTATCATGACCGCTCAAAGGATTCAAAGTCCATGACACCTCTGAACTGTAGCATACTGCAAAGGCTTGCATCAGCACAAAAATTCTCATCCTTTAATCTGTGAACTCAAGTCAGAACAGTAATTCTTCCTCATGCTCAAACATTGCATTCAAATTAGTTCAACCTATGAACAATAGGTTTCAGCACCGTACACATCAGTAACACTTCACTGTGCACTGCCTTACACTGGGTCACTTGGCTCACATGAAAATCCAGTTCAATGTTTTAAAACCACCCATATAAATGTAAAATAAAATTTTAAGCTAATTTTGTTTCCATTTCAAATATGATGACATAAAAGTCCCTGTTAACCAAGCACTCTGTATTCTCTGGTTGAATAAAGGTTGATAGATTAAAAAAATAGTGGTGAAGAATTCGTGACTTTGTAATGTGAAAACTGGACATATCATGAAGATATGTGTATAATCATATTTGAAATTAAATAAAGAAAAGGCTTGCATTTATATATCATTTTTCATGATCACCAGACATCTCCAAGTGCTCAGAGCCAATGAAGTACTTTTGAATTGTAGTCACAACTGTAGAAAATATAGCAGCCAATTTGTGCATAACAAACACCCAAAACTAGATATACTGACCAGATATACTGTTTAGGGATGTTGATTGATGGATAAATATTGGTCAGTACACCGAGGTTAATGCCCTTTCTCTTTGTCGAAATAGTGCAATGGGATCTTCTACATCCATTTGAGCAGGCAGATGGGGTCTAGATTTAGCATCTCATACAAAAGACTCCCTAAGCACTGCACTGGAGGGTCAGCCTTGATTTTTGTTCCCAAGCCCTCGAGTGGGACCTAAACCCAGAACCTTGTGACTCTAGAGGCTACCAACTGTGCCACAGCTGACACTGTAGGAAGTTATTTTCATTACAACAGAGAGATTTTATGTATTAAATTTACTTTGGTGCACCTCTTGATTAGTTGCTGGGTTGCAATTTTCTTTGCACTATTCAATAAAACAAATTATTTAGGCTTTTTAATTGGATATTTGCATTTGAGAAAAATCCCACTGTGATATTTTCCAGCTGTAATCTTTGAGTCCTTTCTGAATGCAGTCTCAAGTTCAATGCCACTTTTGGGCTGTGAGCTCAGTTTCATGCTGGACTGGATTGAGACTTCTTAAATTTATTTGAATTAGAACTCTTCCTGTTCGGAGAGACAAAGAGAGAGAGAATGAAGGAGAAAGAGAAACCTAGTGGTAAACAGTATTAAAACCAAGCAAAACAGAAGTAAGCTTTTAGTTTGCCACATGTACCTCAATTACATTATTTGGTGGGAGGTTTTCCAGAATATTGCATATATTTATTATATCCTTCAAGCTTTTCGAAGGGTCTTGTTTGCATTGGGCAGGGCTCTTGAATTTTCTAAGTTGAATCTTAAAAGGTTGAAAGGAACACTCAAGTTTGGCCTGAAAGTAAAAAAGGCCCAAGGAACGAGATGATCAGGTGCCTCATTCATTAACACAACATGACAAAGCCTGGCTATGTAAACCAGCAGAGCTCTTACACAAACAGTTCTACGGATGTCATTTGATTTCTAGTAATTGAATATTTATTTTACACTTTCTTAGCTTCTCAATTCTTCTGTGGGACTTAATTGGATCAGTATTTAGGTGAGAACAATAGAATATTACAGGGGTTACACAGATCCTGTCAGATGAAAAATGATAACTTGGGCAAAATTATTTTTCAATTGCAATGGAAACAACATTACAGTGCTCAAGTACTATAATGCTGATTTTTAAAAATTTCAGTCAAATATTAAGAGTGTTGATAAAAGTAAAGATAATAAATTATTCATTTTTTCTAAAATAGATTTTTAAATAACATGCTACATGGAAAATGAGTAATTGAAAATCTGTAGTTCTATGCAATTGCTTTACTTTAAATATCTGTTACATTTGCAGGTGATTTAATTAAATATGCCTTCTAAACTATCAAGTTAAACTAAAAGTTAAAAATTTAGTTCCCCTAAGTTATTGAAAATATATAACTACTGATGCCTTTCTAATATGTTACAAGTCCAGTGGCATAGTGGTTATGTTACTGGTCCAGTAATCTGGAGACCTGGACCAAAGATTTGGGGGTATGTGTTCAAATCTCACCTCAGCAGTTGGGGAATTTAAATTCAGTTAAATAAAAATAGAACAAAAAGCAAATATTAATAGTTACCATGGGCTGAATTTTACACTGGTGGCTGTTATATGGCTCGAGGCAAGTCTTCCGCTCCCATTGATTGGCTGACAGCTGTCTGGTCTCAGCAGCACCACTGAAGGCAATGGCCTTCTGGGATTGCAGTGAGTCCCAGAGAGAAGCATGCTGATTGGAGCAAAGGTAAGTTTGGGGTCTCGCCAAGCAAAGGTTGGCAGACCCTAGTGAGGTGGGTGGGGGCTGGAGTGGGCAGAGCAAGGGGGGCAGAAACGTAGTGTGGGAGAAATATCTTTGGGGGAGACTTCAATGGGCACAGGGGGCCCAAAAAAGTGGCCCACCCCTCCTTGCCCTGCCACCAGTCTGCCAGGCAATACTTGGCGCTGGCCTCCCCCAACACAGATAAAATCCCAGTAGTGGCCAATTAATAGCCAATTAAGGGCATCAATTGGCTCAAGAATGAACGAAATGCATGGCACCTCCTCCACCACTGATAAAATTGCAGCAGGGGCAGAGACAGCCTGCTGGTGTGGCACCTAATTTTGCACCCACCCCTCTGCTTGCCATACAGCCCCCGGTGGGGTCATAAAGTTCCAACCCATGAAACTACCGGATTGTCGTAAAAACTCACCTGATTCACCACTGTCCTTTCGGGAAAGAAATCTGCCATCCTTATGTGGTCTGGCCGATACATGACTCCAGATCCACAGAAACATGGTTGACTCTCAACTGTCCAATGGTTTAGCAAATCACTCCGTTGTATTCAAGGAGGTGGCTCACCACCAACTTCGCAAGGGCAATTAGGGTTAAGCAATAAATGCTGGCTTTGCTAGTGACACAAGAATAAAAGAAATAAAAGGAACAAAAAAAAAGTTACATTGAGTCCAATTAGAGGTTGTGGAAAATTGGTAAAAATGATCAATTTTTAGTGATCTTACCGAAAGGATTGCTGGAGGGGTGGAGTTATCCTCTCCTTTTCATCCTGTTTGTGCTTGGTACCCACAGGCAATGGGCTTTTCTCTGAAGCTTGGAACTGCTCCAGGGAAGAGTTGGTCTGATGCAGGTACTGCATCCATCTCCTCATGGCCATTAGCTGCTGGTGCTGTGGACTTCTCTGTATTATGCTCAGTGACAAGGTACTGAGGCCCCATTCAGCGCAAGCAAGTCTTTTCCCTTTCTGTTGCACCTCGAAGGCACAGTCCAGAGAGACTACCATGGCTTCTATCTCTGCTTTAACCCTGTCCATGAGTGTCCTCTGTTCCCAGCTCCTGAAGCAGATTTGAAACAACATACAAGCCAAAATTCCAGAGCTGCACCCAACCTGCAAGCAAAATTTACAAATTATGTGCAAGTGCATTTTTATGTAAATTAAACTTTCCCTTAAACCCAAAAAACTGATACATTAAGTCAAACAACAATGTAGTATTTAAACTGTAGTGCTTGCCTTACCTAAAGCCATGCATCAGAGGAAGTCCAATACTATCTACATTTCAGCCTGTCCCGCTGAGTGCAGGAGTCTTGGAAATCGGCAGCAAAGGATCCACAACTGCATATTGAATGTTTAAATTTTCACTGTCTTTGTTCATTGACGTTGGGCTTGAGGCACGGACCTTTTGCGTAACGCTTGGAAGGTTGGTGTGTTTGTATTCTCTGGTTCTTGTTCGACCTTCAGCATGGTACTTGTTTTGCGAAAAGAGCTTTCTAGCAAAACCATAGGAACAACTTGTTACTGTATTACTTTCTTTTCGGAAAATAAATGTTTTAATCTGCCCCACCAAGCCTGTGGTGTAGGTGTAGAAGAACTGAGTTTCAATGCCTCATAGGCTGACCTTGGAGAAGCACTTCTCTTGATTTCAAGCAGTAGCATGAGGAAATGCAAACTGTCCACATAAAACACAGATGTCTGTACTACAGCAGTTTTCTTTTTCTAATGTAAATTGAGTATTCACTTAGCGCAGAGAAAACACCATGTTCTTCCTGGTGGGAGTGTTATACTATTACCAAGGAAACAATTCTGTACACAGAGCAGTCTGAATGCAACACCACTATAGTGTGAATGGTTTCCTGTCATCACACAAATTAGTCCCACAGCTAAGAAAATTATAAATAAAATGATGCACCAGATCTGTCTTGTTTCAATCACCAACAGTGACAATTGAGTTTTAATATTGTGACCCAATTTGATGTTGCTCTTGGAAATAAATAAGGCTCCATATCTTTGAGCAGGTTTGTAATACTGATCAGAAGTGTTGCTGATATCCTCTGCCAGTTCTTCTGTTTTATATCCTTATGGCAAAACTTGGTTGCAAGATTAAAACAACAAATCAAAAAGAAAACCATGCTGAACAGCACTGCAAAAACATTGGAGTGACCAGGAGGCTTTCCTGGGTTGGCACTATTCCTGACTCAAGCCTGGTTTGTTTCTTGTATGACTACATACCATTGCTGTATCTCCGCAACCTTTCAGACTGGGAGACATCAAGAAATAGGAGAAAAAAGGAAAACGGACAAATGGAGCCAAAAGAAATGTAATAGGTCAAAAACAGTAGGAGAAATTGTTGAAGAGATTGTACAAAGCAGTGAGAAACAAATATACACTGCAAGTAAAAGAATTTGACAAATGGCAGCTGTAAGCAGTGGCATCGCCAGTCGTTCATGTTACAAGTTGGAAGCTCCGAAATCAACGTTTGGGACCTAATTCTAAAATTTGTGCCCTTTAAGTATAAGTGGTTCATGAAACCATATATGTTGTCTTTTTAATATGTTAACGTAATTTGAATTAAGCTAAGTTAGAGGATATGAAAAAAACAGCAACATTTATAATTTATTTGAGTGTACCTGAGTGAAAGAATCGGAAAGTTGGAGGGGTGGAATTATCCTTCCCCTCCCTTGGACCCTGTATGTGCTTTGTAACTTAGGGTGATGAGCTTCTGTACATGGAGGATCCAATGTTAGGAATCAATCTTGTGGCTCGTCTTTGAAAGCCTTCCTTGTGACTTATGTCCAGAATTAGGAAGTGTACTCAAGGTACAATCTTATCAGAGCACTACAACCTCTGCTTTTTAATTCACACTCACTGCTAATTCACTTTTTTTGCACATATTTCCTATTCTATTGGGCGAAATCATCTGCGCCCCCAGCATTGGGCGTGTTTGGTAGCGTGAACAGACAATATAGTGAGAAAGCCAAAAATCTGTTTCATTACGTCGTGAAACCTGTTTGCGATCATCCACTCAGCCTGTTGGTGGGCTATGTTCCCTGCCATCGGACATCAGGAACCTTTATTACCATTGTAATACATCAGCATATCATTATAAGGCCAGACCCCTGGACTGATCCCCCCCCCCCCCCCGTGCTGCATCGTCTGCCCACGTCGGCGGGAAAAGATGCTGGTGCAGATCACATATTGACAAGTGTGATGTGCAGAGGTCAGGACTTACCGTCAGGGCTTTGCTCACATTGCGGACATCTGAGGTGCAGAAGATGCCTGAGCCCGACAGCAACGGCACACTGGAGGAACATCCAAGGCGTGCTGGGTGGATTCTCATGGACATGGCTCAGCTGCGAAGTATCTCAGGGAAGTTGGAAAGTCGCCGTTGATGATCACAGTGGATGATGGTCGAGGGGGTGGAGAGGAAGGTCGAGGATCGACTGGGAGATGAAGAGGTGTTGGGAAGGTGGAATGAAGGTGTTGGGTGGGGGGGGTTGAAGTTCGGGGGATTGAGGTGGGTGGGGGGTGAATGAAGGTGTCGGGGGTGTTGGTGCGGGGGAGGTTGCAGGGGAGGGAGTACAGGTGGAGGAGGGGATAATGGGGGAGAAAATGGCAACTGGGGAGGTAGGTATGAGGATGGGTGGAAGGCGTAAGTGTCTGGTGTGAGGGAGTAGTGCGGATAGAGGAGGGAGTCCGCGGGGAGGAAGGAGTGTGGGGAGGGGAGGGAGTCCAGGAAGAAGAAGAAGTAAGGGTGGAGTAGGTGGAGGAGGTAGTCGGGAAAGGAGAAGGAGTAAAGCTGGAAGAGGGGGCATGGGGTTCCGGGGGGGAAAGGGTCTGGAGGGGTTAAGGGGTCCAGGGGGGAGGGGAAGGGGTCTGGAGGGGTGAAGGGATTCCGGGGGGGGGAGGGGGTCCGGAGTAGGGAGTTGTCCAAGTGAACATGCAAAGGAGGGGTCTGATGGGTCCATGACTGCCACCTTGGGGAGCGAACTGAGATTGGGCATGGTATGAGGGAATGGTGAAAATGACCGAGGGCAGAGTGAGGCGGTAAGGTGGGAGGATGAGGGTTCGACGGTAGCAGTAGAAGGGACAGCGAGGGTGTTTGGAGGCAGACACGGACCCTGGGGGTGGGAAGGAGGTGGTAGGGGAGGTTAATGTGGATGGGGGTGGGATTTTCAGGAAGGAAGGGAACTGGCACGTTTACCAGGACATCCCCCAAGGAAAAGGGTTGTGGCTGGTAGGTCACGGAGGGGAGGTGGAAGGTGATGCCAGACGGGGTCAACTGTGATTGGAGGAGGATAAAGGATGGGGGGAAGCATTAAACCTGCTACAAGACCTACAGTCTTTTTGCCTTTTGAAGCCATCCTGTCTTCTGTGCAGCAGTCATGGGCTGGAAGCACTGAGAGGTGTGCATGCAGCTGGACTTTAAATATGGTGCCCAGCGTGATGAAGCGGCAAGATGATGGCATGGCAGAAGGATGAGAGCCTGCCTGCAATGGAAACAGTGTGTTTCCCAGGAATGCATAATTAATGCAGCAGGTTTGGGATGACGCAGTGGGTTTGGGATGCTAAGGTGTGAAAAGCCGCCATTGCGGCCAACAGGTAAAACATTGTTTTACCCACCTGCTACCGCACTTAGTGCAAATCTGGGACAATGGCGCCCATTGTGTTATTTCCATTGTTTAATTTAAATTATTGGCTTATGTAAAAAATAAATGAGTTCAAAAGATTATTTTTATTATTAGGAGTACACTGTGCAGAATTGGAACACTTCGAATTTCCTCTGGATTGTACTCTACATTTTTGCCTATATTGTCAAGCCTTCTATTTGTTTTGTTGATTGCTGCTCAGCAATGGGTGACTAAATTGACTGTAGATCTGTTATAACCTCAAGATTTCTTTCAACTTCATCTTGGAATACTTATGTTAATATTTTCTTCTGTGTCTACTTTGCAGTTATCCATACTTCGTCAACCATTGTTCCAACTATTTACATATTTTGTCTAGCTTAGTTTGTATTTCCAAAGCTGCCACCTCCGATTCAGTTTCCCTATCTAGTTTAATTTTATTTGTGATAAAATACAAGGAAACACTAATAAACTGGCAAAATGGATGTGTAACTGGAAAAATAATTTCGATATAGGCAAGTGTGAGGTGGTGCATTTTGATGGAAGAATAAGGATATCATGTCCTGCTTCGATAATGAGTCTAAATGGGGCAGAGGAACAAAGGGACCTAAGAGTACAGATACACAAATCACAATAAGTAGTGACATAGGTTAATAATGCCATTTAAAAAAACCCCAACAATAACTGAGTTTATTTCTAGAGGGATAGAATTGAAAAGCAGAACCGTTATGCTAAACTTGTGAAGAATTTCAGTCTTTAGTTAGGCCATACTTGGAATATTGTGCACAGTTCTGGCCTCCATGCTATGAAAAGGATATAGAGACAATGGAGAAGGTGCAATAACATTTACAAGGATGCCACTAGAACTGAGAAGTTATACTTTTGGGGAAAGGCTAAACAGGGTTGTACCTTTACTTTATAATAGAGAAGGTTGATTAGTGAGTTGAAAGAGGTCTAGGTTGTTGATGTGAATTAGAAATCCCTTGGCCGCCCCACTTAGGGTTTAACCCTGCCATCCTAAAACAACAATATTCCATAATAAATACTTGTCCCTTTCTCCCCTCAGTTTTTTAAATATTTACCCTGAATCTCCATCACTTAGAGCTTAGCTAGTGATGGGCAGACTGTGAACTGTTAATGAATGTGCCGTTGTTGTCCATAATTCTTGTCACTCATTTAGTGTGAGCATTTGTAATCAAATCTTGTTCTTGTTCCTTTGGAGCATGTAAATATCTTCTGTTTTGAAATGGAGAAAATCTGGAAACTTCTGTTACAAAGCACTCAATTCACACTCTCTGCATTAGCATCCTTAACAGTGGCTGTAACTATTATAGATACTTTTCATAAGATACAATTAAAGAATAGCTTACTACTGGGAGGGAAATTGAAAAGCTGAGTGCTCATAACAATCTTTGGCAAATTACCATTGTTTCCACAAAGATCACAGTCATATGTAAAGCAACTGATTTAATTAACATTACTTGGCAGATGCTGTAGCTTATTGTTTTCTATTGAAAGAATCTTATGGGAATTGAAATCATTCCTCACAGCCGTCAGTCTATCTGCTACATGTCATATTTTGCACTAGAAGCTACCAATTTTGTGTGTTTCAATAAATTGTAATTTGGAAAGTATAGGTGGGGTATTTGTCTTCTAGTTTTCTCTCGTCCTGACTCTTAGATACTGATTGGTGAATACCAGTCATCTTCTGATGCAGAGGGGAATAAACGTGGACATGTGCATTCAAACAACCTCTCCTGTCTTCATTCAGTGTCCACACATATATCAAAGAGCTAAATACTTTTACATTTAATAATCACTCCTCAACTCTGGATCCAAGAAAATCTCTCAAATTTTGACTATTGAGCTGCAATTGTTATATTGCCCTCTGCCAAATGCTTTGGCACCTTTACAATAAGAAAGCTGCCTCATGTAAAAAAGGGTTGAGATGGAGGAGAGGGGTAGAGGGTTCATGTGGTTATCTTAGAAAACCCAGGCCACTGTTTATGTAGAATTGCACACCAATTATCCTTCACACCATTAGCCCAAATCTCACCTGTCTGCCCTTTACCCTATCTGTCCTTATCCTGTGTCCCTTTATCCTATATCACTTTATCCAATATTCCATATCATATTGTACTATATCCCTTTATCTCCCTCACGTTCAATCACTTATTTTACCTATTCTTGTATGTCTACTTTAACTCTGGTGGTACATGATCCTCAACCCTCCATTTCGCTCTGTCCTAAATTTCTTACATTAAATTTTACATCTATGTTCCTTTGTTCAAGGATGCCCACTTCTCTCCCCGCCCTCCACCACCATCCCAGTCACCGAAAACACTGATTCCACTCCTTCACCACTTAACATACCTTTATCAAATCATCCTTTAATCTCTTCTGTTTTAACAAAAGCAGTCTAATTCCTTTAGGTTTTGTTCATATTTGCATTTTGTCATATCAGACAACATTCTTGTGAATCTGGAATGTACCTGCTCTATTATCTCAACATCCTTCCTATAGTATAGAGTCCAAAACTGCATACTACTTCACCTGCGGTATTGCTAAGGCTTTATACAGATTCACTAATATTTCTTGTCTTTTCATATTTTATACCTCTTGGAATAAAACCCAGTAATCTGTTAGTTTTTTTCATGAGCTTATCCATTCGAGTTGCTGCATTTAAGATCTTATGAACCTGAACCCCAAATCCAATTGCTTTCCAATATCACTCAGCTTCCCCTATTTGACATAGAGTTCATCCTTCTATATTTTTACCAAAATGTATCAACTTACATTTACTGAAATTGAATTTGATCTGCCATTTACTTTTGCACATTCCAGAATCTTATCAGTATTCTCTTGTATGTTTTCAGAATTATTTACACTTCCTCCTATTGTGGCATGGTTTGCAAATGTGGAGACCATTTCCTCTGTCTCTGTATCCAAACCATTGATGTATGGAGTGAACAGAAGTAGTGCCAGAACACACAGGATTTGGTCCTATTGATCATATCCAGGATGCCAGGCAATCCAGAGCTAATGCTTCAAGTCCCTATGACTCTTATTCACAGCTCTGAAGAAGAGTCATATGGACTCGAAAAGTAACTCTGTTCCTCTCTCCACAGATATTGCCAGACCTGCTGAGTTTTTCCATCATTTTCTGTTTTTATTTCAGACTTGCAGCATCGCAGTATTTTGCTTTTATGCCAGGCAAATCCTTCTTTTGGTACCATTATTCATCTGATCCCTGAAGTAGCTATCTATCCCGGTCCTTTAGGGTTTGAACTTACATAGAAAATAGGAGCAGGAGTAGGTCATTCGGCCCTACAAGCCTGCTCCACCATTCAGTGTGATCATGGCTGACCCTCTATCTCAATGCTGTACTCTCGCTCTCTCCATACCCCTTGATGCCCTTAGAGTGCAGAAATCTATCTATTTCCTTCTTAGATATATTCAGTGACTTGGCCTCCACGGCCTTCTGTGCTAGAGAATCCCATAGCTTCACCACCCACTGAGTGAAGAATTTCTCCTCACCTCAGCCCGAAATAGCCTACCCCATATCCTGAGACTGTGACCCCTTGTTCTAAACCCACCAGCCAGAGGAAATATCATCCCTGTATCCAGTCTGTCCATCCCTGTCAGAATTTTATATGTTTCAATCAGATCGCCTCTCATTCTTCTAAACTCCAGTGAATACAGGCCTAGTCGGCCCAATCTCTCCTCATACGACAATTCTGCCATCCCAGGAATCAGTCTGGTGAACCTTCACTGCAATCCCTCTGTGGCAAGTATATCCTTTCTTAGGTAAGGAGACCAAAACTGCACACAACACTCCAGGTGTGGTCTCACCAAGGCTCTGCACAGCTGCAGTAAGACATCCTTGCTCCTGTACTCAAGTTCTCATGCAGTGAAGGCCAACATACCATTTGCCGCCTTAGCTGCTTGCTGCATCTGCATGCTTACTTTCAGTGATTGGTGTACATGGTCACCCAGGTCCCTTTGTACACCAATATTCCCCAATCTATCACCATTAAATAATACTCTGCCATTCTGTTTTTCCTACTGAAGCGGATAACTTCACAGTTATCCACATTACACTGCATCTGCCATGTATTTGCCCACTTACTCAACCTGTTTAATTCACCTTGAAGCTTCTTAACACTCCCCTCATTGCTCACGTTACCACCAAGCTTCCTGTCATCAGCAAACTTGGAATTATTACATTTGGTTCCCTCATCCAAATCATTAACATATATTGTAAGTCGCTGGGGCCTTTGACTTCTAACTCTGTCATCTCATTGGCTTTTTGGCCCCAGTTGCAGATCCCATTTCAGCATATGTTCTGTGGTGTTTATTTGAGATTGCATTTTTATTCCTTCAAATTAGCCATTCTTTAGTATTGTTTTTGTGGCATTTTTCTCCCTGATTGTTGACCTTAACTGATCTGGTGAGTTTACTTTGGTTTGCCACTGACTATGTGAGACCTACTAATCAGAAACTGGCAGCATAAATGGCTTGGTAAAATTGTAAAACATTTCAATACCATTCCAATTCTGCCTTGTAAATTCACAATTTAAAAGTAAAGTTGTTTAATGCTTGGGATTTTAAAAAACTGCTAGCCACCATAAACCCACGTTGAGAGAAAAAAACATGGGTAACCAAAATAAAGAAATAAAGGTATTATAAATAGGAAACAACAAAATTGATTAAGAGAAAAAATGCAAGTAAGAAAAAGCATTATCCAACCCCTTGCACCAAGCCTGGAGAAGTGGAACATGTAACCTACCTAACTTGCAGCATTCATGCATATTCTGTGGTCACTGCTGATTTAGCTGCCAGGGCCTCTTTGAAATGGCAAAGAAAAATGACAAAATGGAATGTGCTATAATTTTACTGTACTATGGTCAATGTGCAAAGAAAAAAAAAACAGCTTTGGCTTTTCTCTTTGAGAGCTGTAAGTAGGTGATTCAATTGTATAATGATGTTCTTCCAACTGTATAGTTGAATTGTGCGCTCAGTAGTGTATTTAACAACACAGCACTCTTTCATATCTGCCAAAGCGTACTAGTTTATCTCTGAATTCCTCAGAGAGTAAACCGAAATTGAGCCTCACTAAATGATCATTTTTCCCCATTCACCTGGTGCTATACATTCTAATCTAAAAGGCAGCATGTGCAGATAGGAAGCACTGTATGAATAGAAATATTAATTCCTGTTGTCTTGTAATTGTCATATTCGACAGTAGTGACTGAGAAGATTTGTAAAGTATTCTGAGGATTAGACTGAGCTGCTGAACTTACACCTCATGCATGAGTTGGACATTTGGTTATAGTACAAGTTTAGCTGAGTGCGACAATCAAAAGTGTTCTTGCACAAGTAGCAACAAAGCTGAACATCCCAGTTAGCTGCCTTAGTGCTTTACCTCCCAGTCTTTATCAGTGGCTTTCTGAATCCTGGAATGAGGAACTTATATGTGTTGAATTGTTACTGTTATGAACAACTCTGGGGAAAAAAAAACAATCATTCATTGCAAAATTGTGGAAGCAAGATGTGTTTGCATGTGCTTGTCTCTCACAGTAATTGCCTAACAATTTCAGTTGTAGAATTTCACATTGATTAATTGCTGGAGAAAGGTTACCCAGGCAGATCTGAAAAGGTTATCAATCCATCCACTGTGGTTCTAATGAATGTTCCAACATGTTTTATGCTGGAATAGATATAAAGAGTGGATTGAAGCATGAGGTGCAACTGAGCACTTTAATCTCAATAAGCAGCTCCAACCTCTCTATCCTTGTATGCTCATTGTCACTAGAAGTTGATAAAAGTTGAATCTACTGAGGGCGTGTCATTGGTGTTCCTGCTCAGAACACAGGCTTTTCTTTTATGCTGTGCATTTGCAGCAAATCAAATGTTTCAGATGATCTATTTGCTGGAGGGATTTGTACCAAGTGTAGATTGGTACTTAAATGGCATAATGCCAGCATGTCGTATCCCACTGCCGCTTTCTGCAGTTGGCAGAGTAACTCACTCATTGCTAACCAAGAAGCCACTATTGGTACACAAATGCCAAATAGCAACAAAACTATATACTAACTCCTCTCTTGAGCAGCCCCCTCGATATTACCCCACCACACACCCATTTCTCTTAGGTGTTCACACCCCATAGCTGGAAATGGTAAACTGGTGCCATTTCCTCAGCAGTTCTTTAAAGAGATTGTATCTGAAGATCAGAGAATACAGCAGAAAAAGGTAATTAAACCCATCATCCTGTGCTTGCTCTTTGAAAGAGCTAATTAGTCCCACTACCCATAGCCCTGCATATTTTCTCCCTTCAAGCATTAGTCCAATTTCCTTTTTAAAGTTATGGTTGAATCTGCTTTAACCGCCCATTCAGGTTGTGCATTTCACATCATATCAACTCGCTGTGTATAAAAATAATCCTCATGTCGCCTCTAGTTCTTTTGTCAATTACTTTAAGTGTGTTTCATTTGGTTATGGACACTTTTCCACTGGAAACAGTTTCTTATTTACTGTATCAAAACCTTTTATGATTTTGAGCAACTCTATGAAATCTCCCTTTAATCTTCTCTGCTCTCTGGAGAACAACCTTGTTTTCTCTAGCCTCCCCATGTACCTAAAGTCTTTCCTCCTTAGCCCAATTCTAGTCAAACTCCTCTGCAACATCTTCAAGGCCTTGACATTCTTCCTAAAGTGTGGTGCCCAGATTTGGCTGCAAGACTCTAGCTGAGGCCCGACTGACGTTTTATAAATATTTAGCATAATTTGCTTGCTTTTTTACTCTCTGCCTCTATTTATGATGCAAAGGATCCCACATGCCTTTTTAACAGACTCTCAATTTATTTTGACACCTTCAAAGACTTGGGCATGTACACACCCAGATCCTACACCCCATTTAAAATCATACCATTTAGTTCATATTGCCTCTCCTCCCTACTAAAACTTATCACTTCACACTTTTCTGTGTTAAATTTCACCTACCATGTGTCTGTCTGTTTCACAAATCTGTTCTGAAATCTTCCTCATTGTTTACTATATTTCACCATTTTGTGTCATCTGCAAAGTTTGAAATAAAGCCCTGTATATCCAAATCCAAGTTTGTGATATATTGTGGAAAAAATACATGTCGAAGCTTTTCATCTTGCACACATCAGGATAATTCACAAGAATGCTAATTTTGGGGGAAAACAACAATTTATACTGTATGAGAAGAGAGTGCTGATTGGTTGGCAAGTGGACTCTGACTGGCAGAGGAATTGCCATGGAGAATGCACCAGTGATGATGACTGACAATTAACTGTCTATTAACTTGAAATTTAAACCAGGCAGCTTGACCCTGATTGATGAAGGCATTGTCTTGAGGAATGAGTCAGCAAATGGCTGTCACTTGTTTCGCTGAAACAGGTGCAATGTGTGTACATGTTATTTTTGTCTGCAAATAACAAGGCCCTGTGTAATATCAGGGTGCCCTATGGGTTAATGGCTAACTTAATCAGATCATTTTGTGCTTTATATCAGAAAAACGCATGAGCAGGCCTAAGGCTGTCACTTTTGGCCCTGAAAAGTGCCCAGTTTATCTCAGATTACCTTGGAAGGGCAAGGTATCTCAAACATTTGAGGAACAGGTGAAACTAGCTATTTCATGCTGTTACTATGCATAAGTGCTATCCAAAAGCTTTCCCGTCATCGACTTGAAACCTCTTTGGGAATAGCTTCTCCAGGAATAAAACAGATTCTACTTTATGCCTTTGCAGAATAGTTTTAGTTCAACATTAAATGAATTCAGAAACTCCTGCATGGCATAGATACTAATTATACTCTTTGTAAATCCAACTGATATAACCTTCTAATTCACAAATTGCATAATCAAGTGTATGTCACGAGTCCGTCATACCCAGCCCTGATCATGCTTCCCGGTTCCAACATTATTATCTGATGTAACACTTACAAATTGATTTATTTAAAATGATGGCAGTGTAAGATTCAGATGTTTATATTGTGGTAATTGTGCATTGAAGTGTTCTCTCTACTTTTCTGAGTGCACCCTACAAGTTTTAGAGATGAATATATGAGAACGTTGTTAAACAAGATTTCTGCAGCAATGTGGTCTTTTAAAATGAGGTGCAATTACTGTTCTTCAATTAGTTCTACTTGACTTCACCTCCAGTGGGCATGACATATCTCATCATTCAGTGCTTGCGGACCTTGCCAAGTCAGAAGAGTGAATAAATTATATTAATCATATTCACATGCGGATTGTATGTTTCTCTGCTAAATGTCACTAATATTCTTTTTGGTAAGGGCATAATACAGTATTTCACATACTTTGGGTTTTATGGCTTTAAAACTCAGAAGGAATATCAATTTTCTTACCCAAAAGAAACCATGTATCATCAATTCTGAATGTTATCAAACTTATAATAACCATTTTTTTGCACAATAATTCACTGCATTGTCTCCATTTTTCGTTCCAAATACTTCACAATTTTATTCATTAAAAATAAGTTCTATACAATTATAAGTAACAAAGGTTAATATTCACACAGCGAAGAAATACTATTGATCCTTTTTCTATTGGGCTTTTCTCAGCTTAACCCTTTAAAATTAGAATTTGCCATTATCTATGGCAGGGGATGTTTTTGAGAATCACCCAAGGACACTGTTCTTTTTAAAAGTGAAATCACCATTTAAGATGCTGTTTTGTCAGGGATGTAATTGTTGTGAACTCCTTTCAAAGACTGAGCAAGTCACTATGGTAGTTAATCTGGCAATCACACTAAACATGAAGATTCTCATCAATGACTTGCTCTAATGGAGGGAATGAAAGCCATCACATTTCTGGGCTAACTAATCCAAGCATGTTGTGTTCTGCTTTCCCAGTTGTCAGATTGATTGGTGTGCATACACAGTTCTAAATGAAACTGTTCTACAGGTTGCAGTCCATTTGTTTACTTGAATTTTAAAGGAACATTTTATTTAAATTTGTTATTTAGAATTTCCCTTCTATCATTCATAAAAATTTTTTAAAATCCCTTAACACAGAGTCCCATCTACCTGTATTTCTGCTGGATTAATATTTTGGTAATAAGTAAGTTGCTCCTCCTGTGTTACCATATTATAGTTAGAGTATGGGGTTATGGCATAGAAAATTTTAGTTACTGTTTTGGTGATAATATTAGCAAATGTACCGTCAGTTATCATTAATGCTCCTCCTGTCTGCCCTTTCTTTATTCCTGCCACTCTTTCCCCTTATTTATATCCACATATTTCTGGCATCATCCTTGTTAATCTTCTCTACACTCTCTCCAGTGCAACTATATCCTTTTTATAATATGGCGACCAGAACTGCACGCAGTCCTTGAAGTGTGACCTATCTGATGTTCAATACAGAGATAATGTAACTTCTATCTTTTCAATTCTATCCCTCTCGAGATAAAACCTAGTGTTTGGTTTTCTGTTTTTATGGCTTTGCTGATCTGTGGTGCAATTTTTAGTGATTGGTGTATTTGTACTCCAGTGTCCCTTTGTTCCTCTACCCCATCTGGACCTTCCAAGTAATAAGTGACCTCCCTATTCTTCTTACCAAAATGTACTAACTCACGTTTATCTGCATTGAAATTCGTTTGTCAATCATTTGCTTGTTCTGCAGTATATTAATGTCATCCTGTAATTTGTTGCAATTCTCCTCTATCACGCAGGCCAATGTCTCAAATCCGGCTGTCCAAATTTTTAGAATATGCCATGCATCAATTGTAATTGAGTAAAATAATAAAAAAACTTTCCTGGACAACTCAGCTAGGCACTGCATTGGCACAGTGTAGCGCTGGCCTTGTTATCTATTCTCATGGTCCAAGTTACCCTTGACCCACCTGTCCTTCTTGGCCTGAACAGCCCAAGGCCCGAACCGTGAGACCTGGAATCCAGCAGGATCCGAAATCTGGCTTGGCCTCGGTCCTGAGGTTGCCGGTTTGGAGACACCCCACCTGTATTGGGTTAGAAAGGAGTCCTGTACACATTATCGAAACTCCATTCTCTTCTCCCCTCTTCTGTCCAATCAATATCAGGGTACTTGAGATTCCCCCGGATTATGTCTTTTACTCAATTTCCTAATGTATCTACATATTTCTTCTTCCGTCACCTTTCCACTGTTCGGTGGTTGGTAGACTACTTCTATTATTTGATTGATCCTTGACATATTTTATAGTTATCCATATGGATTCAACCTTTGTCTTACTGATAGCTGCGCCCTTTTTTTCTGCTACCCTTATTTTATCCCTGATAAGTGCAGCTACTCCACCTCCCATTTTTCCTCTCTATCCTTTCTAAAAAATATGATTCTGATTCCTGATTTTTCTCTTCCCATGTCTCAGTAATCCCTACTATGTTTGGTTACTCCCAATGCATGATTGCCTCCAGCTCCCCTGTTTTATCATGGACGCTGTACAGACATTTTAACTATTTTTCAAACAGGATTTTCACTTACTTTATGTTGAAGCATCTTTTCAGACTCCTGTTTTTGAACTCTTATTTATTCCCTTTCCATCAATGTCCTCCCTTACTTTATTCTTTCCTATGCTCTCCATCCCTGTTTTGTTTATATTTAGACTGCTTATGTTTCATGTAGGTCTTTCCCCCAATCTTACTAGTTTAAAGCCTTTGCCACCTCCCTATTTACCCTTTCCACTAGGACACTGGCCCAATCCTGCATGGGTGGCATTGTCCCGTGGAAAGGAACTCCTCTTCCCCACAGCAGCCCTTTCGTCATATGTTAATTCTCCTGATCTGATCTAGAGACTTTTACCTTCAAGGTGCTGCTTTTTAACTTCGAGCTTAACTCCTGATACTCTTTCACTTGGATCTTCTCCCTTTTCCTATCCCATAATTATGGAGTACCTTATTCTCACACCCCACTTGCCCAGCACAGCCTTGTGAGTCACGGCACCTTAGTCAGCATTGTGGTCGTCCTCTCTGCCGTCTTGTCCTTACAGGTAGCGAGTACATCGTACCTGTTGTACAGACCCAGTGTCTGCAGGACCTCCTTCTCAAGCTCACCTAAATCCCCACTACCAAGCTCCCTGTTAGCTACAACTTCCCTTTCCTGAACCTGTGTTTTCCTCTGGGGCGTGGCTCTATTCTGGATGAAACCGTCCAGAAATTCATCCCCCTCCCTTATGCGTCGGAGTCTTTCCCACTCACACTCCAGCTCAATGACTCTGAGCCGGAGAGATTTGAAATGGAGACATCTCCTGCAGACACGGAGTGCAGCGGTTCAAGAAGGCAGCTCACCACCACCTTCTCAAGGGCAACTAGGGATGGCCCAGCCAGCGAAGCCCACATCCCGTGAATGAATAAAAAAAAATGGTGCTTGATGAAATTGTCCCAAGCAAACAACTCCTACATTCTGCAATCCAGACACACAACCTGCTGTACCATATCTTAGATGAACCTCATTTTATTTACTTAATTACTGAAAGTCTCTATTCAAAATTATTCTCAGTTATATTAAGTAACATGTTCACTTAAGCTCCGAATTTAATTTTTTAAAATTCATTCACGGGCTGTGGGCTTTGCTGGGTGGGCCAGCATTTATTGCCCATCCCTCATTGCCCTTGAGAAGGTGGTGGTGAGCTGCCTTCATGGACTGCTGTAGTCCATGTGGTGTAGGTACACCCATAGTGCTGTTAGGAAGGGGGTTCCAGGATTTTGACCCAGCGACGGTGAAGGAACGGCGATATATTTACAAGTCAGGATGATGAGTGACTTGGAGGGGAACTTCCAGGTGGTGTTCGCATCCATCTGCTGCCCTTGTCCTTCTCGATGGTAGTGGTCGTGGGTTTGGAAGGTGCTGTCTGAGGAGCCTTGGTGAATTCCTGCAGTGCATCTTGCAGATGGTACACACTGCTGCTACTGTGCGTTGGTGGTGGAGGGAGTGAGTGTTTGTAGATGTGGTGCCAATCAAGCGGGCTGCTTTGTCCTGGGTGGTGTCAAGCTTCTTGAGTGTTGTGGGAGCTGCACTCATCCAGGCAAGTGAAGAGTATTCCTTCACACTCCTGGCAGTAGTTATCCTTTCCCAGTTCTAGTTTAAACTACTGCCCTAGTTTAGAAAAAAAATCTTAAACCTCAACAACCAATTACCTAATTGCTTACCTACTTAATGCTTCAAGACTTCCGCTGTCAAGTCTCTCCAGCTCCTGCTCCCTCTCTTGGACCACTCCTTATTTTGTGAAAGACTGTGATACATTCCATCAAAACATCAAGAGACACATTCACACGTAACGATCATGGTAGTTTGTTGTCCATGCGTTTAACTCTACATCCTCCAAATGCTAAAGTGCTGTGTACCCTTCCCTCAGGTGAGGAGTTAACATGGGCATACATGTTATAAGTTTTCCCAGGCAATGCCTGCCTTGAGGCCCTTCTGCTCTTCTTTTTAAACTTCAAGTCTGCCAGCTGAGTGTTGCATCTTACTCACCTTGCCAAACCTCAGAAGCACTTCCTGCACTGGACCCATGTTCTGCTCACCACACTGCAGCTGCTGACCTCCTTGCCAACCTCCAGCCATGCCTGCTTAGTCTGGCTGGCAGGCCGCCTCCTACCACTCTCAGGAAAAAAAGTTTCTGTGGGCTCTCAATGTCTCGATCAGAACATCAAGGGAGGCGTTGCTGAATCGTGGGCTGCCTTTCCATGACTGCCTGCCATGTTGCTGTTTTCCACTATTGCGCAATCTGCAATAATAGTCTGCTTGCAACTACATTGATGGTTAATAGCCACCCTTTAACTGGGGCCCGCCACATCTAGCACCTGCCTTTTGAATGTGCTCACTGTCTCAAATTGGATGGCGATCACAGAGGTGAGCCACTAATTGGTTGCCTCCCACAAAGTTCTTTTGGACATCATACAACAATCTCTGTCTGCGTCGGGAACCGGAAATGGTCCTCAATACTCAGTGATGAGTATTGTTATGCCGCTTCTGTGAAACTTGTCTTTCATGTTATTGGAGGGGAGGGAGAATTTGGCAATTGATGTAATAGTTTTTGTATTCAATACAAACTTTGAAGACTTGTGTCAACTTGTGTTTCAGTTGAGTTTATGTTTACTAATTGGCCATCTTTAGACATTTTGTGTATCAGGACACTTGAGCAAAATGGTTTACCTCAGCAGGACATAAATAATCTTTGTCATTAACAGTAACAGTAAGAGCTCTCAGTTTGGTGTTAGTTTATGTTCTCTAAAGGTTCTGATTTTAACTGATTCTGCTGCTGTCAAAAATAAATGGGACAAAACGTTTGCATATAGACAATGGGGCCTTGAACATGAATGTGCGTTATGAAGGGGAAATTCAATCTGCATTTGTAATTATCCTCCAACCTGTAAAGCACCCTTCACATTGACTAATTCTGCCCTTTTGCTGCAGATTACCAAAACTGACTATTGTGCAACAGGAGTGTTATTGCTGGTCAGTCTATTGGACCTGCAGGATAAGTCAGTACACACACTAAAGCCCCTCTGTCAACTTTAAATTTTATTTGCATTCCAGTTATTTTGGTGTATTTTAAATGGGTTTCACTTTCTTTTAGATATAATTTAGATTTTGTGTTTTTTTGTCGAGGAAGATTAACTTTTGAGGAAGTACTGTTAGGAATATTTCGATGGATGACCCTGCCTCAGCGCATCTCCTGTTGAAACCCTTATCCATGCCTTAATTACCTCTCGACTTGTTTCCTCACTCCCCGCACCATGGACCCAGTTGAAACTGAAGAACTTGTTATTAGAGACTAGCCCAAGCATGTACGTCACATGAAGTTAGGATTCAGACTTGGTTATTTAGCCAAGAGCTTAGTTGGCTGCATAGCCAACTGGCAAAATAACACTTTGTCGTGTGATAATTCTCAGAAAACTGATTTAAAAGAGCAAACCCCAGTTCATCATCAGTCACATTTACAAATAGTTTAATAGGTGGATCTGAAATATTGGTTTTGGGATAGTTCAGCAACCCATTAAGTAGCTATGCTTAACACGTTCTGGTAAATAGTAAAATTACTCCAGAAAAAGCTACAAAATTGAGTTTAAGTTTTTGCAGTTGTGCACCACAACACTGCTTCATTCTGCTAATAGACTCAAAGCTTGAATATAAATTGGAGTCTGAAATGGGATTTATTTTCGTTTCAGTGTTCCGATGAAATAAATTAACAGGTCTATTGACTGAAAGTCATGAGTGCATTAATCTCAATGGTAAAAACAAACAATGTACTAGTGTCATTCTTATAATTAGTCTTTGTCAAAGGTTTACAAAAACCTCCTCAAATGAACTGATACTGCCTATAATTTCAAGGCACTGTGCAAAGTGAAAGGAAAATCCAAGAAGAGTACACTTTATGTTCTGAGTACTTTCTTTATTCTGAGTACTCTCCAGTGTTTGTGATCAGATGACACTCTGGGCAACAAAAACCAAAAACCTGCCTGAAATCCCAAACAAAAACAGGAACTGCTGATGTTTTCCATATTTTCACATGGGGAATGTTGGGTGGTTCCTGAATGTCTCCGGAGGTGGCCTAAAAACATGGTCCACATTGCAATGAACAGAGCTGCTCTGAATCTTTTGGTTGGAGTAATATTTTAATTTGTTAATCTTTGCCCCCTTCTCTCCTATAAGCATTCCCCGATGCTGTGACCAAGCTTTGCCAATGCTGGACCTAAAATGAATTCTTAATTTGTGAACCCAGATTGAGTGCCTGCAGTCTGTATGATTGTGAGGATCATCGTAGCCATGTCTGATCATGTATTTATCTAACATCCACAAGGGCCAGGAGTGGGTGGGGATGGAGGCATTGAAATCCCTGGAAAAATTCGGCGAGAAGTGATGTGACCGAATTTAGCTACTGTGTCCACACCAGCTGAGATCAGTCAATTCAGAGAAAGAAAAAAAACAAAAAACTACTGCAGATGCTGGAAATCCAAAACAAAAACAGAATTACCTGGAAAAACTCAGCAGGTCTGGCAGCATCGGCGGAGAAGAAAAGAGTTGACGTTTCGAGTTCTCATGACCCTTCAGCAGAACAGACCCTTCTGCTGAAGGGTCATGAGGACTCGAAACGTCAACTCTTTTCTTCTCCGCCGATGCTGCCAGACCTGCTGAGTTTTTCCAGGTAATTCTGCTTTTGTTTTCAATTCAGAGAAAGCACTGGATCACACCTGTAATAGATCTGCCGTGAGTTAAGAAAGCTTTTACAATAACAATTTGCATTTATAAAGCACCCTCAACGTAAGAGAATGGGAGGGAAATACCAAGCAAAATGTGGGAAATTGAAGGCTTGGGGGTAATCACAGACAGAGTTTATTTTAGAAAACCCTGACTTAATCACAGCATTATAAAAAGATGCAGTACAAAAGGAGGCCATTTCGACCATCATCCTGTGCTGACTCTTTGAATGAGCTCTCCAATTAGTCTCACGCCCCTACCCTTTCCTCAAACTATTCCCTGTCAAGTGTTTATCCAGTTCCCTTTGACGAGGCGTTATTGAATCCGCCCATCCTTTGCAGGCAGTGCACCCCAAATCATCATAACTTGCTGCAAATTATTTAAAATCCCGTCGTCTCAGATCAGGTATTTCTGCCAAAAATATCCAAGCATATATATTTGCTAAATACTTATACATAAATAAATTTATAAATATATTTATTAAATGTAAAAAATTATTGAAATTATTAAATATAAAAAATAAATTGTAAATAAACTTAAATATAAATAGATCTTCCCATCCACCAATCATGGTGAGTGTCTGCTCACCTAATGTTTGTGTCCTCATTGTGTCGCCATAGAACATAACTGTCTATCTATCTCTTTCTCTCATCCCACACTCTTTCTGCAACAACACCTGAAGTAGAGCTTTTCTCCAAATCTTTTTGTTGTACTGTCAAACTCTGATGTGCCCAACCTTTTATCCTCAATTTGCCACCATTCTTCTGGAGCTGTTAATTTGTTCAACCAGTCCATCACCTCCATCTTTGCTATCCGCATCCTTTCAAAGCAAAGCCTTCACTGTCCATCATTCCAATCGTTCCCTGGTATGGCCACCATTTTTGGTCCTTCAAATCCAATCTCTCTCTCTCTCTCTCTCTCTCACTCTCTCACTCACTCTCTCTCTCACACACACACACAAACACACAGCCTGGCTAATCCAGAAGTCTAACTCACTTTTAGGAGTCCTTCAGTTAACAAGACTTTTAAATTCTTTTAGGCAAATTTGTACTGAACTCCATTTGAGAAAGATGTTTTCTTTTCTGCAGCCCACTTGTTCTAAACATAAAACTAAACTTGAACACAGAACCACTCACAGGAACTTACTCACGCTATAATTAACTTTTTGACCTTTTTTTGTTGTTTATCTCCCAGGCAATTTGGTCACATGATCATTTACAGGAAGCTAGTTTCTTTTTTTACCATAAATCAGATCCCAGAAAGACCTAATTCTTAAAGAATTGGAATCCTTCAAAAAGCAGAGCGAAAGGAGAACTTAATTTTTTCAGTTTAGGTTGATTTTGACTTAGGTCCTAGAAATTAAAGTAAACTGTTGAACCCACTACCCCATCCGAGAAACTTTCAAAATCATTGGTGCTAAAAAAAAGTGTTGCAAATTGCTTTTTTCTTCAAAAATAACTAGTTCACAAATATATCCCAGAGTTTTTTCCTTTTTGTGTTGAGGGGTATGTTTAAGAAGATATCAAAACATTGTGAGCTTTAAAAAAACTAAACTGCAGGCCAATATAGGTGATTTTCTTCTCTGTGAAGCATCAATCATAATTGAGGAATGTGATCCAGTAAAGTGGTAACACTTCCTGGCTAATAAATTGACTGCTTCAACAATGCATGATATTCATTGTCTATCAACTGTGATTAACTGGTGGAGAGGCTTCAATGATGCAGAGACAAATAGATCGTAGCTCCATGATTTGTCTGACAGCTAAACCCTTAGATTCCAATACTGCCTGCAAGCAACTGGCAGACATCTCAGGGATGATTCTGCAATATGGCACCTCCAATGGGGTAAAATACACTATATTCATTCAAATCATCAGATAGCCATAGGCTGAGGAGTAGTGATTTCCTGGGAAGCACTCCTTATGAGCACCAGTGCCCACTGGGAGCATGTGACCAGCCCCCGAGTATTACCTTTTCTATTGCTCTCATTGAGGCAGGATTTTTAGCCCTGATGGGGGTGAGCACAGAGTCAGGCGGGAGTAAAAATTCACACCGCTGGCCTGCTTGCCGGCACCATCCCAACCCTGACCTATTTCTCCGATTTAATGCTCTTTAAAAGCCTATTAAAATTAAAGCCTACTGTCAGAGGCTGACAGGAATTTCCTGGCCTGCTTTCAGGCCGCAAGAGGCTTTGGTGTCTTGGTCATCTCTATTGAGGCAGTCTCCCGGTGGCAGCCCAGGGTGACAGCACTCAAGGCAGCCTTTCAGGCCCTCACAGCCTGACTTGCTTCAGCTGCAGCCGTAGGCCGTCTAGTGGATGAGTTTTCCCTCCCAAAGGTATCTTGTGGTTCCCTCTCTTCTAACTGAAAAGGCTTCTTAAGCACTAATCGTGCTCTCTTATTAATGCTCCAGCTTTGAAAGCTTTCCACCATTCTTAATTGGACAGCGAGTTCATCCTCTGGTCACTAATTGGCTAATTCGTGAAAAAGTGCAGGGTTCTGACCCGATTGGGTCCTGACCCTGAAGGAAAAATCCTGCCCAGGGTGCGATTGTGTGTCAAGGCATCACACAGGACTTCATTGGATATAGTATTGGGTCACTTTAGACAATGAATTACAGAGGAATTTGTAGCTAACGAGTAATGTGTAACTCTTTTTAGCTTCATTTTTTTTTAGTACAAGGGTGCAGCAAAATACCCCCTGATGCTTTCCAGAGTTGTGAATTTTAGTTCAATGCTTCACACAGATACAATCGCTGAAGGCAGAGGAACACCCTGCCTACATTAGCACAGTTGAATGTATGTCAGATAGCAATTTACTTTTGAGCTTCAGCTTTTTATACATTCAGGTAGCAGCTTTTATTGTTCCTTGGCAACTCATTTGGATACATGGGAGTGCAGACTATTGCATACAGATAGAATAATAGCTTCCTGACATTGAGATAGGAAGCAGTAGTTGAATGAAAGAGGCAGATGAGAGTGTAGCTTGACAATTTTCAATACCAATCAAGCTCCTGAGACTGAAGTACTGCTTCGCTGGACAGAGTAGTCAGTCAGTACACTGACTGAGTCAGCATACTGTCCTTTCGTCTGAGACCTTGGTTTAAATCCAGCCCAGATTAATGTGGATAACAGTTTCCTTTCTGCACCGGCAGTAAGGAGTCTATATGAAATATGACAGTGGAAATTTTCAATTCCTCAGTCGGGGCATCTCTCAGCTTGATGAAGATGTGATCCACGTCACTAAGCTCCATTCAGAGACTGTGGGTGAGAAACTGGGCTTATTGGCCTCTTTTTTGGGGTGCTGCAAGTACCAATCGAGCTCCAAAATGGCATGTGCAGTGGCTGCGCACACTTGAGTTGAGTTGCGATGGACGCCATATTGGTAAAGGCCCTTGTGCATGTGCAGTGAACATGCCTCGAATCATGTAGAGCAAGCAGATCATGATGAAAATCAGCATGCAACACTGATTTGATACAGCTGGTTCCATTTTGGCTCTAGCCACACCCTCTCACCTCTTAGCTGAACACAGTCTTCATTAGGAAGGGCTCCCCTCACCCCATGCCCCTATCCAGCACTATTTTAAGGGGTCGTTAATCACTTGTAGTTGATGGTTAACTTCTTGTGGCTTTTGCTACAATTATAGGCGTGTTTAGTGCTTTCTATAGTTGTTTAAGATTGACGAAGTCTACCAGGAAGTGTTGTGTCAGGTGCTAAAGGACTTTTTTTGCTGACTTAAAGCCTTCCACACAAATCAGTTGCTCAAAAACCCACATTCCATGGATTCTGAAGAAGAGAAGAACATAAGAAATAGGAGCAGAAGCAGACCATATGATCCTGCCCTGCCATTCAGTACAATCATGGCTGATCTTCAGCCTCACCTTCCCCATATCCCTTGACTCCCCAGGACATAAAATGTGTCCATCTTAGCCTTAAATATATTCAATGATGGAGCATCCACAACCATCTGGGGTAGAGAATTCCAAAGATTCACAACCCTCTGAGTGAAGAAGTTTTCCCCCCTCTCAGTCCTAAATATCCGACCCCTGATCCTGAAACTGAGCTTCCTTGTTCTAGATTCCCCAGCCAGGGGAAACAGTTTATTTATATGTACCTTTTCAAGCCCCTTCAGAAACATGTATGTTTCAATGAGATCACCTCCCAATCTTCTAAATGCCAGAGAAGGAAGGCCCAGTTTACTCAGCCTCTCATTATAGTACAACCCTCTCATCCCAGGATTCAATCTAGTGAACTGTACTATCTCCAATGCAAGTGCGTGTATATGCAAGTAGCCTTTAAATATGGAGACCGAAACTGTGCACAGTACTCCAAGTGTGGTCTCACCAAAGCCCTGTACTTTTGTGGCAAGACTTCATTATTCTTGTCATCCAAACCCCTTACAATAAAGGCCAACATGCCATTTGCCTTCCTAATTGTTTGCTGTATCTGCATGCTAACTTTTTGTGCCTTATATGAGCAAACCCAAGTCTTTCTGAACATCAAAATTTAGAAGTTTCATACATTTTCAAAAATATTCTACTTTTCTATACTTACTACCAAAGTGAATAACCTCACACTTCCTCACATTATGCTCCATCTATCACCTTGTTGCCCATTCATTTAACCTGTCCATCCCACTTGCAACCTCTTTGTGCCCTTGTCACAGCTTACATTCTCACATGGCTTTATATCATCAGCAACATTAAATACATTCCTCTCAATCTCTTTGTCTCAGTCATTAAAGTTGCTGGGACAGTTCTAGAATCTAGGGAATTTTGGAAAATCATAACAAGTGCATCCACTGTCTCTGCAGCTATCTCTTTTAGAACTCTAGGATGTAGGCCACTGGGTCCTGGGGATTTGTTGGATTTTAGTCACTTAAGTTTCTCCAATATTTCTCTGCTGATATTAATTGCTTTATGCACCTCACTCTTATTAGCCCTTGGCTACCCTCTATTTCTGGTATGCAATTTGTCACTTTTACTGCAAAGACAGATGTGCAAAATATTTGTTCAATGCCCCTGCCGTTTCTTCATTCCCCATGAATGTGGTTGACTCTTAAATGCCTTCTGAACAAGGGCATTTAGGGATGGGAAATAAATGCTGGCCTAGCCAGCGTCATCCACATCCCACGAATGAATAAAAAAAAATAATTCCCCCTGTCTCTCCCTCAAAGGGACCAACAATTACTTCAGTTACTCTTCTCCTATTTCTATACTTGTAAAAGGTCTTACCATCTCTGTTTATATTCCTGCCAAGTTTTTAAGTAGTTGTTAATTTATTTTTTTCCCCTTTTTATCAACTTTTTGATGGCCCCTTGTTGGTTTCTAAGCACTCCCAATCCTCTGCATACAGTTATTCTTTGCAACCTTAGAAGCCTCTTCTTTTAATCTGATACTAAATATTATATATTCCCCATTGGAATATAGCATGACTTGGAGAATGAATAGGCCGCACAAAACAAGTCAAGCTGCTGGAAGAGGAAGAAGGAGGAGAGGTTCAGGGACTTTCAGCAGGAGGCGATATCTGTCCCATTGGTCAGGGAGCAATTCTCTTCCGTAAACTGCAGTGAGGAAGAATGCCTGATGTGTCTGTTGCAGTAGGAACTTCCTCACAGCAGCCGCAACTGCAACCTCAGAGCAGGGCAAGGACTGGATTGCTAGTGGTTGTAAAGGTGATTGTAAAGGAGGTCACTGAGGCTCTCAATTCAAATAGATTTAACTCCCTTTCAATTTCTCATGCCAGAGACAAGCAGGTGGATTGAGACCCTGGCTTGACATTGCAGGCTTCTCTGTGTGTGAGGCGCGATTGACTGCACAGACATTGCTTTGCAGATGCCAAATGTCATTTCTACCCTATACCAGAACTGAAAGTAATTCACTCACTCAACGTCCAATTGTTAAGTGACCATAGATAGCAAATTATGCAGTTCAATGCCCAGAATCTTGACAGCAGCCATGATGCCATCATTCTGAGGCAGTCCACTGTTCCAGTTGCATTTCAGACACAACACAAAACCAAATTAAAACCCTATGTGACCAGGGCTATGTGATGCCATGGCTGGTGACTCTGGTATGAAACCCATGTACATGTGCGCAGCATTCATACAATTAAAACCATGCTGCTACACAAGATGTGATAAAGCAAACCATTTTAGTGTTGAAACAATGCTTCCGCTCTGGAGGAGCGAGCGGTAAGAGTCATGGTTGCCTGCTGCATGCCTTACGACATCACCATCCTGAGGGCAAAGCCCATGCCACCAGCTATACTTCAA
The DNA here is from genome assembly GCF_964194155.1 of Cetorhinus maximus. Lineage (NCBI taxonomy): Eukaryota > Metazoa > Chordata > Chondrichthyes > Lamniformes > Cetorhinidae > Cetorhinus > Cetorhinus maximus. The sequence goes on along the minus strand of NC_135880.1, from coordinate 73,323,213 downwards.
GCAGCTGAAGTGCAGGAGAATGAGGAAGAAGAGGAAGGGAGGAGACAACTTAACCAGTCCCTTTATGCACGGGATGCCCATGAAATACTCATCCGAGTGTGATACCAGTAACTGCAACCCCAATTCTCCATTCACCAACAAGTCCACACCTACCTCCCCCGCCACTGAGCATCACGGTGTTCACTTGGCCACAGTGTGAAAACAAAAGCCGCTAAACTAAATTTATGAATGAAATCCTACCATAGCACAAATGAACGTCAATTAGTAACCCTTCTGCATTCGTGCCTGTCTTCCCTGTGCTTTTACCTGTATTAATGCTCCTATGCAGTGCTACCCTGGTGGTTGCAGCATGGCTGGTGACTTATTTTCAGTGGAGGAGACTGCAGTCTTAGATGACGCTCTCAACCAGCTCTGTGCCTTGAATGCTTTGCTTCAGATTGCACCACCTCAGCATGGGTGGCAGCAGTCTAGGTTGGGTAGTGGGCAACAAGAAGGTGGATTAGCAAGGGTGGGAGGATGAACATGTTGCTGAGAGGGGACAGCAGGTTTGTGCTCCATGGAACCACTTTTGGACCCCCGGGGCAGCACACCAGCAGCCCAAGTAATTTGTTGAAGGCACATTGCTTAACAGCTGTGATATCCTGCAGACTAATCAACAGCCATGATGGCAGCAGTTTGACCTCGCATGACAGCTTCCGCCTCTGCACCCAGATATTAGATGTCTGCTGCTTGTGCTACAATGGAGGCGGAGACATTGGCCATTAGATTTTCCATTATGGTTGCTTGCATTTACAAGTATTCCACCACTTCCATGTTGGAAAGGATGCAGAAAGCCTTGTGCTCAGTTCTCCTTGACATTGACTGCAGGATTTCTGACAGGCTTACCTGCCACTTGTCCACTTTGGCAGGAAGAAAAGAAAAGCAGCATATTGTTTAAATGGAGAGAGATTGCAGAACTCTTCTGTGGTACAGAGATTTGGGTGTCCCGCTATGTGAATCGAAAAATGTTAATATGCAGGTACAGCAAGTGATTAGGAAGGCAAATGTGATGATGATGTTTATTGCAAGGGGAATGGAATGTCAAAAGTCAGGAAACTTTGCTACAGTTGTATGGGGCATTGGTGAGACCACATCTGGGGCAGCATTTTTTGTCCCACAGGCAGGCGTGTGCTCGACCTGATCGGGAATAAAATAGTGCGCGATGACATCGAGTGAGCGTCCTGACGTCATTCCGCACTCGCGCGATATTTCGCTCAGTGGGTATGCTGGAGCGGCGCCCGCCATTAATTAAGCGGCGACTTAAGGCCCTTGAGAGTCCAATTGAATGCAATTTTTCCTTTCCCGTATGATTTCTGGCTTGTCACACGGTCAAAACGGGCAGACGACCAGCCGACATTTTCACAAACCTCATCCAAGAATGGAATAAAAAGGGTCAGCAGCATTGCCAGTGTGAGTAGTAGGAGTTTTGGAGATAGTTTTGCTGATGGTTGCTTATTGGTACTTGGCAGCCTTCATTCTTAGCATTTCCAGGCTTCATTTCAGGACTCATTGCTGTCTGCATGGTGCTCAGAGGATTCAGACAGCGTGGACCTTTCCAGATGTCAGACAGCCTTCCCTTACCCTGGTAATGGGGATTGTGGTCTCTGCTGGAGGCACCTCCTCTCAGAAGGAAGAGAGGGGCAGATGGGAGAGGAGACCAGGTATCCCTGTGCAGCTTCCAGGGGAGGGACCTGTGGGAGGAGAGGTGCAGGTACAAGGGGCGGAAGGGGCCACAGAAGACGCCACTATGCTGCTGCCAGGATTTATAGGCAGCGATGCAGCTACCTCAATATGTCCGAGGTGCAATGCCAAAGGAGGCTCCATCTCTCAAGGAAGAGCGTGACCTTCCTTTGCCAAATGATCGGGCCTGACAACAGCTCCAACTGTGTGGGTGGACACCCCATGCCAGTGGCTCTGTAGGTCACAGTGGCCCTCAGCTTCTATGCCTCCGGCTCTTTCCAGGGGTCAGTGGGGGATGTGTGTGGAGTGTCCTAAACAGCTGTCCACAGTTGTGTCAAACTGGTGACAGAAGCTCTGTTCAAGCGGGCACTGACCTTTATTCTTTACCATATGGAGGAGGCCAGCCAGTCTGAGCGAGCCAGAGGCTTTGCAGTGATCGCTGGGTTCTCCCGCATCCAGGGTGCCAGTGACTGCACACATGTGGCCATCAAGGTGCCAGCAGGTCAGCCGAGTGCCTTCGTCAACAGGAAGGGCTTCCTCTCAGCGAACATGCAGGTAATGTGTGACCACAAGATGTAGATTCTGCAAGCCTGTGCAAGGTACCCTGGCAGCTCCCATGACGCTTACATCCTGAGACACTCCCAGGTGCCGAGGCTCTTCAGTGCTCCAGCCCGACTGGATGGAAGGCTGCTGGATGACAAGGGCTACCCAAGAACAGAGGCAGAGCAGTATTACAATACGAGTCATGCCTTCACAAGGACGGTGGTAGAGAGGACCATAGGTCTTCTCAAGATGTGCTTCCGACGCCTGGACCTTTTGGAGATGCACTACAATATCCCCCAGAGCGGGTGTCACTGATAGTGGTTGGATGCTGCGCTCTCCACAATCTTGTGCTGACAAGGGGGGGTACCCACTGGAGGAAGAGAATCTTGACACAGCTGCACAGGCCACAGATGATGGGTCCAGTCGTGAGTCAGAAGAGGAGCACGGTGAAGAGAATGAATAGGGCATGGAGGCAGACCTCGGTAACCTCCAGGGAGGCAAGGATGCCTTGACCCAACGCTCCTTTAGCTGAGCTACCAAAGCTCAGCTTCAACCGCATGCCAGGGCTGCCGCCTCAACCCCGGATGTCTGAAAGGACCCTTTCATTTGAACACAAAGAACACTCAGTGCCTGTGCAGTAAAGTTCAGAGCCACTTATGGCAAGCATTACATACTGGCGTACCCTGCACCAAAGTGAAGCATATTCAGGCCATGACGACAAAAGCAAAATTTATCTAATTTTGACAATTTCAAACTATTTACATAAACTTCTCTGGTCTTCGTTCCCAGACCAGTAGAGATGAAGTAAACATAAATGAACATAAAATCACCCGTGACCTGTCTCTCTTGCACTCATGGTGCCTTTAACTTCTGCTTGTGAGTGCTACGTCTAGGTGTTTCCCCCTCTCGTTGGCACTGGCATTGGAGACAGCCTGCTTTCTTCATGACCTTGGCAGTTGTCCTCTGGCCAGTGGAGCCTGTTCTGGCACCGCCTAGAAGAGAGTGGCCAGTGCCACAGCTGACATCTCCCCAGTCATCGCAGCCTCATCAGATGCGACGGTCACTGGCAGAAGGGCGGAGGATCTGCTGCCATCGATCAGAGCACCCTGAAAGGAACCCACAGAGATGACAAGCAGCTCGTGCGCCAACGTGAAGTCGCTCTGGACCTCCCTGCTCAACATTGATGGATGGGCACCTAGTTGGATTACTGGGTGCCTCATTGATCTCCCGCACTAACAATGACCACCTGAGGTCAGGTGCCTGTGTGAGCAGCAGGAGGTTGAGCTGCCCTCCACCTCTATGTGCCCTCTCTGCCTGTTATGGCTTGTCTTCTCCTGAAACAACAGAGGAGCATTGATTAGTCCATTTTCTACCTGCAGCGCCATTGCAGCCTGGCCAACCCCATCTGAAGAACACCTTCCAGGGCACATCCGAGTCGTGGCCCTTGAGCTGCAAGGCACTCAGTCCAAGCAGCCAGGGCTCAGCCCCTTGGCCAGCTCCGGTGTCATTGACAGTTGACGTTCAGACTCTAGCACCCCTCAGATCCATAGGGGGATGGCCAGACTTCTGCACACTGACCCATGCTAATACGGTACTCGCCCTTCCTGAGCACAGCAGGTTGTTGAAACGCTTCTGGCACTGCACCGAGGAGCACTGCACCACGTCACGGCTGCTGACTAGCGCTGCCACCTCCTCCATGCTGCCCTGGTGAAGTGTGGTGGACTTCTCCTCCTACCCCTGGGGACAAGGGTGTCCATGCTGGTGGCCACCTCCTCCTGGAGGACATTGAGGCACTAGTCGGAAAAGCGGGGTCACCGAGTGCCCACCTGACCTGCCCTCCTGCCTGCCGTGTCCAACCGCACTCAACTCCATTGGGAATGTGGAACACACGTCCTTCCGTGGCAGCCTTCCAGGGGCTGCCTGGGCTGTTTTTAAACCGGCCACCGGGTTGCCATTGGACCCGGCAGCTGACAGATCCCCGCCCCACTCAGCCCTTCCTGGCCAGCGTGGAGCCGCGTTTCACGCTAGGCAGGCCTTAATTGGTCTGCCAGCATGAAATTGCAGTCTGGGCCCGATCGCAGACGGCGGACTGTTTTCTATTTGCCCACCGCATTGGCCCAACAACCTCAAGATCCTGCTCCTGGAGTTCTTTGTATTGTTTTGGTCTCCTTATTTAAGACAGGATATATTTGAATTGGAAGCAGTGCAGAGAAGGTTCATCCAACTGATTCCTGGGACGAAGGGCTTGTTTTAGGAAAGGTTAGAGAAGTTGGGCCTGTATCCATTGGAGTTTAGAGGGATGAGAGGAATTCATATTGAAACATATAAGACCCTTAGGGGACTTGACAGGATGGATGCTGAAAGGATGTTTCTCCTTGTGGGAGAAACTAGAACTAGGGAGCACTCTTTAAAAATAAGGGGTCTCCCATTTAAGAATGAAGTGAAGAAAAGATTTTTCTCTTAGAGGGTCGTTAGTCTGGAACTCTCTTACCCAGAGAGCAGTGGAGGCAGTATCATTGAATATTTTTAAGGCTGAGTGAGATAAATTATTGACTGACAAGAAATTCAGAGGGTCTCAACAGGAAAGCAGAGTCTACAATCAGATCAGCCATGATCTTATCAAATGGCTATGCAGGTTCGAGGGCCCAAATGGCCTGCTTTTGCTCCTAATTCATATGTTCCTATGTACATATGTACCAAGCATTTTGTTGTGCTTACCCAACAACATTTTTCTGTAGGCTGCTCCAGAGGAATGTTCTCCTGAGTCTTTTGCATCATGATCTGCGTGTGACATCGCTTTCCCGTGAGCTGGCACCTGCACAACCCTTGCTTTGTGCCCTGGTTGCAGTCACTCAAGCCTGGTGTCTCACCATGTGCAGTCCTGTCTCTAATCTATCTTCTCAGATATGTTCAGCATCAGTATCTGAGCTGGTGGTTCCGAATGTAAAATTAAGTGACAGTGCTGTGTCTTCATCATCACTGTCTTCTTGGTGATCTCTATTGTCCAGCCAGGTTGCATCACTTGGGTGTCTGAAAGGAAAAGGCACCAGGGAAGATTGTTGTGTGGGAAGAGGGAGAAAGCAAGAGGTGCATGCTTCCACCATCAGCAGCTTGTAAATCAAAATAAATTTTGGGATGGGGGGGAGGGGGGGGCATGAGGTGCATGTAGGATGTGAAAAGCAGGATTAGGTATGAGAAAACCAATATTTTTGATAAGTTCAGCCCTGTTAGTGGGCATGATTTAAGCAATGGGCATCCCAGTAATGTCCCACACCACCACCTTCATGGAGGATGGAACATGCAGACGCACCAGTTCCCCTCTGGTTGCCTCCTGCTTCCTGTTTCTAAACCACATTGCCCTGAAAGAAAGAAAGAGGGGGGAGCCTGTCCTGAAACCTGTTTGGTTAATGTGGCTGTTAAGGTTGACGAGCTGGTAAGAGACGAGAGTGATGACTCCAGCTGGTAAGTGTGTGAGGATGAGATGAAGTAAATGAATTTCAGGTACGAGTCCTGATTCTTGGGTATTGTTGATAGGTGAGTAATGGGGATGTGGTAATTTGATTAATGCCTGAAGCTATTGATGCAGTTAGTTGCATACGACACATCCTTCTCAACCTCGTCCTTCTCCTGAGGTGTGGTGACCCTCAAATTAAACTCATCACCAGTTGTCTCTCTGTCATGAGAGAGCAGCCTATGGCTCCCTGGGACTACAGTGACTTCCTTCTTATTTACATTTGAAGATCCATTCCCTGACCCTGCCAATTCATGTGAGTCCTTGGAACTTCTTGCGGCATTGCATCCATGTCCTCCTGGTATGAACCTCCACAGCTCTCTTCCCCCACTGCCTGTTGATAATGTGACTCGAGGGCCTTCTGGAGGGGAGTGTGTGTATGTGATTGAGAGAGGGGAGTGTGTGTATGTGAGTGAAAGAGGGGAGTGTGTGTATGTGAGTGAGAGAGGGGAGTGTGTGTATGTGAGTGAGAGGGGGGAGTGTGTGTATGTGAGTGAGAGAGGGGAGTGTGTGTATGTGATTGAGAGAGGGGAGTGTGTGTATGTGAGTGAGAGGGGGGAGTGTGTGTATGTGAGTGAGAGAGGGGAGTGTGTGTATGTGAGTGAGAGGGGGGAGTGTGTGTATGTGAGTGAGAGAGGGGAGTGTGTGTATGTGATTGAGAGAGGGGAGTGTGTGTATGTGATTGAGAGAGGGGAGTGTGTGTATGTGATTGAGAGAGGGGAGTGTGTGTATGTGATTGAGAGAGGGGAGTGTGTGTATATGAGTGAGAGAGGGGAGTGTGTGTGAGTGAGAGGGGGGAGCGTGTGTATGTGAGTGAGAGAGGGGAGCGTGTGTATGTGATTGAGAGAGGGGAGCGTGTGTGTGTGAGTGAGAGAGGGGAGTGTGTGTGTGTGATTGAGAGAGGGGAGTGTGTGTGTGTGATTGAGAGAGGGGAGTGTGTGTGTGTGATTGAGAGAGGGGAGTGTGTGTGTGTGATTGAGAGAGGGGAGTGTGTGTATGTGAGTGAGAGAGGGGAGTGTGTATATGTGAGTGAGAGAGGGGAGTGTGTGTATGTGAGTGAGAGAGGGGAGTGTGTGTATGTGAGTGAGAGAGGGGAGTGTGTGTATGTGAGTGAGAGAGGGGAGTGAGTGTATGTGAGTGAGAGAGGGGAGTGTGTGTATGTGATTGAGAGAGGGGAGTGTGTGTATGTGATTGAGAGAGGGGAGTGTGTGTATGTGATTGATAGAGAGGGGTGCGTGTGTGAGAGAGGGTGCATGTATTTATGAGAGAGAGGTGTGTGTATGTGAAAGAGGGGTGTGTGTGTGCATATGAGAGGGGTGTGTATATAAGAGAGGGATGTGCGTGTGAGAGGGATGTGTCTGTGTGTGTGTGTGTGTGTGTGTGTGTGAGAGAGGGGGGTGTGTGTGTGGGGCGTTCGTGTATGTGTGTAAGAGGGGTGTGTGTGTATGTGTGTAAGAGGGTTGGCTGAGTGTGTGTGAGAGGAGTGAGAGGTGGCAGAGAATGTCTGGCCCACTCCCCGTCTCAGGGCTCTCATTCACCCTCAAACCCACACGCGATCACACACTCACGCACTTTCACAGTGAGTGAGGGTGAATAAGTGAGCACCCGAGACTGGGAATGAGCCGGACATACACACACAAACACCCTCCTTCACACTCTAATAGTCATCTTTATTTGTTATTCATTTAAAAAAAAAATCAATTTATTGTTTTGACATTTTTCAGCATGTTGTTTCTCTTCATACGTCAGTTTTTTGTTTTGAAATTCATGTGTAATGTTGTGTCAAACCTTATCTGTCCAAAATTTGCTCAGCAGCCCCTTGAGTGAGAAAAAAATTGAAATGTGGTCCCCCCTCCACGCCAGGTCTAGATCATTAACATATAACCGGAAAAGCAAGGGTCCCAATACCAACTCCTGGGGAACTCCACTACAAACCTTCGTCCAGTCTGAAAAACATGCATTCACCATTACTCTGTTTCTTGTCATTCAGTCAATTTTGTATCCATGTTGCTACTGTCCCTTTTATTCCATGAGCTACAACTTTGCTAACAAGTCTGTTGTGAGGCACTGTATCAAATGCCTTTTAGAAATCCATTTACCTCCATCAACAGCATTTCCTTATCATCGCTGTCTGTTATCTCTTTGAAAAACTCCAGCAACTTAGTTAAACACGATTTTCCCTTAAGAAATCCATGCTGGCTCTACCTAATTAATCCACATTTGTCCATCTGCTCTTGAAATCCTTACACTGGCCCCTCCAGTCTCGGGAACCTCACTGCTGGCTCCTCCCCTCTCTGCATCCTCACCGTTGGCCCCTCTGCTCTCGGAATCCTCACTGTTGTCCCCTCCACTCTCCTTTGCACCTTCTCTACCAAGGCCTTCAGTACAGCACTAGTAAGTCTTGGAGCCTGCCGCCTCCCTGTTGTGCCATTCTTCACTGTTTCCCAAGTTAGATTAACTTTCTGCACGACCGTCAACAGCTGCTCCAGCCACAGTGCACCTCCCCATTAAGAGGTGCAGTCTAGCTTTAGGTAGGAATTTACGATTTTGGGCCCTCTGCTGATATGTGCAGCCAATGCACAGTGCAACTAGTGCTGGCTGCACGCATAAATCACTCAATTGAACAGATAGCACAAAGTTGCCATGCTTCCTGTGTTATAGTGAACAGATGCAGGTTAATCGTGCATTATGATCCGTGCACCCATTTTCAGCTGCTATCCAATTTGGCGTTGTATGTTATTTCTCAAAATAAAATCCAGTTACTTGCATTTGGAAGTATTTTGTCATGTTCTTATATTTACAAGATAACAATTTATTCCACAAGATGTATGAAGTTGAAAGAAAAATACTGTCATGTCTAATGACCTTGTTTTATTCTTGAGAATTTATCAGGAAAGCATTTTTGTTCAGTGCAGAAGTTTGGTAGACTTTGTTCACTAATTCTGGCTGCTGCTTTTGTTGTTTTTGTTGTTGGTTGTTAATAAGTGAAGTGTGAGAATGATGCAGATAATGTTATGCAATAGAAAGTGGCACAAAATATTATGATTGCAACATCACTCGACTGGTACTGTAATGATATTCATCCCTTGACTGGTATGCTAATAATATTAAATGTTATCTAGGATACTGAGAATGGTATGATGTTGTATATACAAATTACAATTTTACTGTGCAATGACCTTTGCAGTGCATTTTTTAGTGCAATATATTCCTGATGATGGAGCACAGAATTCAGTCGATTTCTGAGAATAATATACTTATACAATACGTTATCAAGGATCATCTAAATTGCTCAAACTGTGACTCATTGCTGATGAAATTATAAACATATATTTAAAACTTGAAATCAACCAAAGACTAAAGTGAGGAGTGCCCCAAGTTGCCATGAGTTATCAATAAGACCACTACCAGCATTGATACATTTCATTTATATTCTTATAATATTCAGATTGTTGAAAAACATAGCCAAATGTGAACTTGTTATTTGACCATGAAGATAGAACTTGGATTTATTTTGCTCCTTTCACGGCCTCAGGATGTCCTAAAGCGCCTTATGACCAATGGTATACTTTTGAAGTTTAGTCACTGTTGTAAGTCATGAAACATGACAAGCAACAAGGTTCCACAAACAGGAATGAAACAAATGGCTTGATGGTCTTTTGTAGCATTTGATTTCTGCTGAGTTAATGAGGGCTAAATACTAGCCAGGAAAGTAAGAGAATGCAACTGATCCTGTTCACATAGTGTCATAGGATCTTTAACATCCACTTGACAGCACCAAAAGAAGTTCACTTAAAGACAGGACCTCTAACAGTGCAGCACTCTCAACTCTGTCTTGAACCCATCAGATGCCAAGTGGGCTCATGGCAAGATAATGGGTAAATTTAAGCTGTGCTATCAGGACTTTTACAGATGGAGGACTAGATCTTTTTTAGAATTAAAAATTGCTTCCTACAAAGCAAGTGAGGGGGGATGATATTAATTACACCAGAACTGTTAATATTCCTGACTAGAAGGCAGTCACACCTCTTAGGATAGGTTGTCCTGATTTGGTCAGTGGTCAGGGACAGAAGGGTGTGACTGCGAGTGAGGCAGGTAAGGGGATCGAGAAGGTTGAAGTGCAGGAGCCTCATCCCTTGCAATTGTCCAATTGGTTTGAGGTCCTTGCAGCTTGTATGGATGAGAATGGGAGCTGCAAGGTGGATGAGCAAACTGACCATGGCACTGCTGTACAGGAACCATTCAAGTTGAGGGGAGTAAATAGGAATGTAGTGGCATTAGGGGATAGTATAGTCAGAGGGATAGACACAGTTCTCTGTAGTTGAGAGCGAGAATCCAGAAGGCTGTGTTGTCTACCTGGAGACAGAGTTTGGGAAGTCTGCTCAGGCCTGGAGAGGAACTTGCAGTGGGAGTAGGAGGATCCAGTTGCCTAGTCCACATGGGTTGCAACAGCATTAACGGGATGAAGAGAGGAGTTCTGCTTAGGGATTATGAGCAGGTTGGGGCTAAATTAAAAAGCATAATCTCAAAAGTAATAATGTTTGGATTATTACCTGAGCCACATGCAAATTGGTGAGAGAGATGAGTGCGTGGCTCAAAGATTGGCGTGGGAGAAATGGGTTTTGATTCATGGGGCACTGGCACCAGTATTGGCGAATGTGGGAGATGTACCATTGGGACGGTCCTCACCTTGTCCGTGCTGGGACCAGTGTTCTGTGATTCATTTAGCTAGGACATGAGAGAGGACTATAAACTAAGTAGTGGGAGGAAGGGTTCATGTAAGGGGAGATGTAGATTTAAGGGAAACAACAAGCTAATCGACCAGGATAGCGATTTGGATATTGACAGCCAGTGTGGCAGGAGGGGGCAGAGTATGCAAACTTAAGGCCAGAGATTGCAAAAAAGGTAAAAAGACAGGGTGAAAGGCTCTGTATCTGAACATGCGGAGCATTTGTAATTAAATCTATGAATTGTTAGCACAGATAAAAAATAAATATGTATGACCTGATAGGCATTACAGAAACATGGTTGCAGGGTAACTAAGGCTGGGACCTGAATGTTGAATGGTATTTGACATTTCAAAAAGACAGGAAGCTAGGAAAATGTGGTGGGTAGCTCTGTTAATTAAGAATGTCATCAATACAGTAGTGAGAGATTACCTTAGCTTGAAAGAGCAAGATGAAGAATCAGTTTGTGCAGGGATGAGAAATATGAAAGGTAAAAGGTCACTTGTGGGAGTAATTACTTTGTAGGACAGAGTATAAAAAATAAATAAATAAATGGGGTGTGTAAGAAAGCTACCACAATAATCATGGATGACTTTAATCCACAAGTAGTTTGGGCAAATCAGATTGTAAAATTAGTTCATAGAGCATATTGGGGCAGTTTTTTAGAGCAGTATGTACTAGTGACAACCAGAGATGAGGCTATTCTATTCCTAATAATGTGCAAAGAGACAGGATTAATCAAGAACCTCATAGTAAAGAAGCCTTTAGGCGATAGCAATCATAACATGAGAGAATTTCACTTTCATTCTGAATGTGAGAAGTGTGGGTGTAAGACTAGCTTTTTAAACCTAAATAAAAGTAATTATAAGGGTGTAAAGGCAGAGTTGGCTAAAGTGGACTGGGAAGCTAGGTAATAAGGTGGGGCAGTAGCAATGCAGTGGCAGACTTTTAAGGAGATATTTAAAAAGTCTCAGCAAATATTTATCCCAGTGAGAAAGAAAGACTGTAGGAGAAGGATGCATCATCCATGGCTAAATAAGGTAGTTAAGGATAGCATCAAATTGAACGAAACACTGTACAGATGTCCGAAGATTAGTGGTAAGCCAGCAGATTGGACAGACTTTAAGAACCAGCAAAGCATGACTAAAAATTAAAAAGGGGGAGGAGATATTAGAATATGAGAGAAAGCCAGCTAGAAATATAAAAACTGATGGGAAGAGTTTCTACAAGTATTTAAACAGGAAAAGAGTAACTAAAGCAAGTGTTTGTCCTTTAGAGAGAAAGTCTGGGAAATTATTAATGGAAAACAAGGAAATGCTGCAAGCATTGAACAGGTATTTTGAGTCTGTCTTCATTGCAGAAGACTTAGAAAACTCCCCAAAGATACTTCAAAATCAAGAAGTAAAAGGGAGGGATGAACTGAAAACATTTACCATCATTCTATGTTCCTATGAAAAAATACAGAGAAAACTATTAGACCTAAAGGCTGACATGTCCCCAGGACCGATGGCGTGCATTCTAGGGTCTTAAAAGAAGTGGCAGCACAGATAGTAGATGCATTGGTTATAATCTTCCAAAATTCCTTAGACTCTGGCAAGGTCCCAGTGGATTGGAATATAACAAGTTTAACACTTTTATTCAAGGAAGGAGGGAGACAGAAATCAAGAAAGTAGAGGCCAATTAGCCTAACATTTGTCATTGGGAAATTGCTGTAATCCATTATTGAGGAGGTTATGGCAGGATGCTTAGAAAATCATAATGGGATCAGGCAGAATCAACATGACTTTTGAAAGAGAAATTGTGTTTCATAGAGTCCTTTGAAGGAGTAACAGGCAAGGTGAATGTAAGGGAACCTGTGGTGTACTTGGATTTCCAAAAGGCATTTGATAAAGTGCCTCATCAAAAGTTACTGCACAAAATAAGAGCTCATGGTCAGTGGGGGAACATTTAGGAGACAGTGATCATTGTATCGTACGTTGTGGGATGATGATAGGCAATCCAGAGTAAGAATAATTAACTGGATGAGAGCTGACTTCGATGGGGCAAGAACAGAGCTGGGCCAGATAAACAGAAGCGAAAGATTGGCGGGAAAAACTGTAGCTGAACAATGGGTTACCTTCAAAAAAGAATTGGTTCAGGCACAGTAAAGGTATATTCATTGAAAGGGAAAGGTAGGGCAAACAAATCCAGAGCTCCCTGGATGAAAAAGGAGATAGAAATTAAGATAATGAAGAAAAAGTGTGCTTATGACAGGTGTCAGGTAGAAAATACAGTTGAGAACCAAGAGGAATACAGAAGGTTCAGAGGAGAGGTGAAAAAGCATATTAGAGAAGCGAAGAGGGATTATGAGAAAAGACTGGCAGCCAACCTAAAGGGGAATCCCAAAGTCTTCTATAGGCATATAAATAGTAAAAATGTGGCAAAAGGAGGTGTAGAGCCGATTATGGACCTAAAAGGGAATTTACACATGGACAAAAGGGCCATGGCTGAGGTATTAAATGAATACTTTGCATCAGCTTTTTCCAAGGAGGTAGATGCTACCCAGACCATGGTGACAGATGAGGAAACTGTCACTCGAAGGGTTCAGAATTGATAAGGAGAAAGTGTTGAATAGACTGTAGGTACTTAAATTTGCAAGGCACCGGGACCGGATGAGATGCATCCAAGGATACTGAAAGAAGTGAGAGTAGAAATTGCAAGGGCACAGGCCATAATTTTTCAGTTTTCCCTAAACCCAGGGGAGGTGCCAGAGGACTGGAGAATTGCAAACATTACGCCCTTCTTCAAAAAGCATTGTCAGGATAAGCCCAGCAATTATAGACCACTCAGTTTAAATTCAGTGATGGACAAGATTCTAGAAACAATTATTCAGGATAGAATTAGTAGTCACATGGAAAAATATGGGTTGATAAGGAAGAGCCAGCAAGGATTTCTATAGGAGAAATCGTGTTTAACTAACTTGCTGGAATTTTTTGAAGAGGTAACAGAAAAGGTCGAGGAGGGTAATGCTGTTGATGTGGTGTACATGGACTTTCATAAGGCATTTGATACAGTGCCACACAACAGATTTGTGAGTAAAGTTATTGCTCATGGAATAAAAGGGACGGTAGCAACGTGGACACAAAATTGTCTGAAAAATAGGACGCAGAGAGTAACGGTCAATGGATATTTTTCGGGCTAAAGGAAGGCTTGCAATGGAGTTCCCCAAGGATCGGTATTGGGAACCTTGCTTTTCCTGATATATATTAATGATCTCGATCTTGGTATGCAGGGACAATTTCAAAGTTTGCAGATGATACAAAGCTTGGGAGTGTTGTAAACTGCGAGTGTAGAACTTCAAAAGGACATAGACAAGTTGGTGGAATAGGCAGATAGGTGGCGGATGAAGTTCAATGTGGAGAAGTGTGAGGTGATACATTTTGGTAGGAAGAACATGGACAGACAATATAAAAAATGGGGTGAAACTTTGAAAAGGGTGCAGGAGCAGAAATACCTGGGTGTATATGTGCAAATATCATTGAAGGTGGCAGGACATTTGGAGAGAGGAGTTAAAGCATATAGTATCCTGGGCTTTATTAATAGGGGCATAGAGTATGAGAGCAAGGAGATTATGCTTAATTTATATGACACTCGTTCGACCTTAGCTGGAGTATTGTGTACAGTTTTGGGCGCCACATTATATAAAGGATGTGAACACATTGGAGAGAGTGCAGAACGGTTCCAGTGATGAGAAACTTCAGTTATGAAGATAGATTCAGGAGCTTGGGACTGTTCTCCTTGGAGAGAAGAAGGCTGATAGAGATGTTCAAAATCATGAGGGGGCTGGACAGAGAAGATAGGGAGAAGCTGTTTCTGCTCGTAAAAGGATCAAGCATGAGAGTGCACAGATTTAAAGTGATTTGCAAAAGAAGCAAAGGTGACGTGAGAGAAAACTTTTTCACACAACGAGCAGTCCAGGCCTGGAATGCACTGCCTGGAAGGATGGTGGAGGCAGGTTCAATCAAGGCATTCAAGAGGGCATGAGATAATTAATTGAATAGAAACAATGTGCAGTGGTACGAGGAAAAGGCAGGGCAATGGCACTAGGTCATAATGCTTATTTGGAGAGCCGGTGCAGACATGATGGGTCTAATGGCCTCCTCCTGTGCCATTGAAATTTTGTGATTCTGGTGTAGAGGGTAACATATTAGCATGGATAAAGGATTGGGTAACTGACAGGAATCAGAGAGTGGGGATAAATGGGTCTTTTTTTTCAAATTGGCAATCTGTAACTAGTGGAGTGCCACAGGTATCAGCGTTGGGACCAGTTATGAGACAACCTTTCAGTAAAGCTGAGTATTTAAAAATCCCAGAGGGAAACTTTAAACAACTGTCATAACCTATATTTTTAAGTGGTATGTTTGAGATTCAACTCTAAATTCAGGAATCAGACCACCAGTCCTCGAGAGGTTTTATATTAAACTAAATGAAACATTTTACTAATTTACATAAGTTAAATATATACACATGGCTACAAATTACTACTATCATAACTTTTAACAAATTCCCAAACTAATCTCCATTAAGGCAACAGCAACCCATAGACTTAAACAGACACCAGGCAAAGCATTTTCACCTTAAGAATTCAAAATGAGGTTCCTTTCACTTTGGTTCCTGTGGAGTCAGTTAGAGGCTTACAGCTGTTTTGACCTTACATTGCCTTTGCCGTCACAGACGAAAACTGCCCTTTGATATACCTAGCATATCTCATTGAATGTAAATTCTCATTGTAGCACCAGCCTCTTTGACCTCCACCTCTTCTAACAATAGAACCCCTTTCATAGTACCAAGCTTATTAGTAATTGGTCTCTGCAAGCTAGATGCCAGATTTCACTCACCTTCTTGAATGCTGTATTCAAAAAATGCAAATGCACACTACCTCTCTTACATCTCAAAGTTAGTAGACATCAAAGCACCTAAACTAGCTGGCTTTATTCCAATTAAAATACACCCACAGACTAAACCTCTATTTTAAAAGAAAAATATTTTCCAATAATATATACATTAATAGCTTCATGACAGACTTCAACTGTTTATAATCTATATCAATGACTTGACTGATGGGACAAAATTTATGGTAGCTAAATTTGCTGATGACACCAAGATAGGTAGGACAGTAAGTTGTCAAGAGGAAATAAAGAGTTTACAAAGAGATAAAGATAAGTTAACTGAGTGGGCAAAAATTTGGCAGATGGAGAAAATGTGAACTTGTCCATTTTGGCAGAATGAATAGAAAAGCAGTATACTATTTATATAGAGAGAGATTGCAGAACCCGGTGATACAGAGGAATCTGGATGTCCTGACACATGAATCACAAAAGGTTAGTATGCAGGTACAGCAAGTGATTAAGAAAGCAAATGGAATGTTGCGTTTATTGCAAGAGGAATGGAATATAAAAGTAGGAAAGTTTTACTGCAGCTATACAAGGCACTGTGAGACCACATCTGGAGTACTGTGTACAGTTTTGGTCTCGTTATTTGAAAAATTACAGAATCACACAATCTCACAGTGCAGAAGAGACCCTTCAGCCCATCGAGTCTGCACCGACACGTGAGAAACACCTGACCTACCTACCTAATCCCATTTACCTGCACTTGGCCCATAGCCTTGAATGTTATGATGTACCAGGTACTCTTTAAAGGATGTGAGGCAACCCGCCTCCACCACCCTCCCAAGCAGTGCATTCCAGACCATCACCACCCTCTGGGTAAAAAAGCTTTTCCTCACATCCCCCCTAAACCTCCTGCCCCTCACCTTGAACTTATGTCCCCTCGTGACTGACCCTTCAACTAAGGGGAACAGCTGCTCCCTATACACCCTGTCCATGCCCCTCATAATCTTGTACACCTCGATTAGGTCGCCCCTCAGTCTTCTCTGCTCCAATGAAAACAACCCAAGTCTATCCGACCTCTCTTTATAACTTAAATGTTTCATCCCAGGCAACATCCTGGTGAATCTCCTCTGCACCCCCTCCAGTGCAATCACATCCTTCCTATAATGTGGCGACCAGAACTGCACGCAGTACTCCAGCTGTGGCCTCACCAAGGTTCTATACAACTCCAACATGACCTCCCTACTTTTGTAATCTATGCCTTGATTGATAAAGGCACGTGTCCCATATGCCTTTTTCACCACTCCACCAACATGCCCCTCCACCTTCAGAGATCTATGGACACACATGCCAAGGTCTCTTTGTTCCTCAGAACTTCCAAGTGTCATGCTGTCCATTGAATACTTCCTTGTCAAATTACTCCCTCCACTTTTCAGGGTTAAATTCCATCAGCCACTTACCTGCCCATTTGACCATCCCATCTATATCTTCCTGTAGGACATAATTGCATTAGAAGTAATTCAGAGGAGGTTCACTCAACCCATCCCTGGGATGAAGAGTTTATCTTATGCAGAAAGGCTGAACCTATACCCATTGGCCTCCCATCAGCTTCCCACCCACCCTAGGCCTGTCCAGGGAGTGAGGCGGGGGTGTATGTGTGTGTGGCAGAACAGCTCTCTGAGGCAGGACTTCCACCTGAGTGAGGGCCAGTAGTCCTGCCTCCAGCCAATTAATGTTCCTGGCTGTGGGGCTGCTGTGATTAGTGGGGATGCATTTCCCCCGACTCTTCAGGTGGCAGGGCAGGAAACACCGCCATCTGAAACCTGCCCCAGATCTTTATTGGTCTTTACCTTAAATGAGAGATATCAAAAAGCTGCCTTCAGAGCATTTCAGTATGTTGTAATTAGAATTGGATATTGGCAAAGGCCAAAATTGGAAGTTTCCATAAACCTAAAGAAACTAGTAACCAATCACCTAATTGCATCTGTGTCTGGGAATATTCTGAAATATAAGCAGAATTTTCAAGAAGCTCTTCATCTGGTTTCTCCTCCTTGACTTACTCAATTACTATCTGCTTATTTAAAATATGATCTGCTGTGCTATAGTAACTCTCTGACCCAATTACAGCACCATGTGTGCATCCCAATTGAAGAATGAACACTGACAGAATGTGGTCCAAACTCTCTACCTGCATGTGCTGAACTCTGATTCACAGTTTTGACAGACGTTTCCAAGAAGAAACTGAACTGACTCTGACCATTTACCGAAGTTAACTTCATGATTTAATCCATATACTGTATTGATCCTGCTATTCATCTGGGACCAGCCTACACTCTTCTTCACTGGCTCTCACTTCAATCGTTGCCAGTTAACAGTGCCTTGCATCTAACTTTCTGTGTGCTTCACCATCTCATTGGTGTGTAGCTCTTTCTTCCCTTTGTTGTTTTTGCTCCCTGAGTTTTACCATCTTACTTGTTGACCCTGCCTACTCATGATTTCATTTTCTACACATTTCCACGGTTGCTATAACAGTTCCAGTGACCTGTCTCATCATCACTGTTAGTTCCACCTTCATATATTTAAATTCTTTCACCAGTGATGTGAATGGCAATTGCAGGACCGTGCTCTTCCTGTATAATGGATGCCCACTAAACGTTATAACATTTGGTTGCCTTGAAGTATTGTTTAAACAGTGAGTCGAGGGGCTAGATGTTCATCTAACAATGGAGATGCGAATTGGGTTGCGAGGCACTGGACTTTGCTTTTTTTTGCTCGAAAAACAATTTTCCTTTGCCTCCCTCACCCCACATGATTTTTATGTAGCCTTTGGACAGGTTAGAAAGACCTCGCATGCAAAGCCTTCTGAGGTCTGGGTCCCCATTGTGAGGGCCACAGGAAAATTGTATTTCCTCCTGCATACTGCTTTCATGTGCTGGTGTAGGTTTTGGAAGCCCTTAAAAAACACACCTACTGAGGAGCTGGGAACACTCTAAAAGCTAAGAGAAAATGGTTTGACACTTCAAATGCCACCATTACATGCTGTATTATTATGTATATGTGTTTTTAGCAGTGGTTCATCACAGGGAAGTGCCCTGTAAAGTTAAGTTGATCTTTACATTGACCATCATTGTGTAAGTGTTGTCATGTGCATTATAATGCTTTTTCCATTGGAGAAAGTGCCATAATGCATTAAAAAAAATTTTAAATATGTCCTGACACCTGCTGTCATGTTTTGTGCTGTGATTTAAATCGACTGACAGCTCTAGCTGTTTAAAAAAAAACCCCGCTTTGGAAAAATCTCAGCACATGCTCCCCTCCATTGATTGATTGGCACTCTGCTTTGAAATGGATGTGGGACACCGGTCTGTTCTGCCAGTTTCAGACAAAGTAGCTGGAAACTTTTGTCGTGACAGCTGAAGTCATTATGAATCCTTGGCTGAATTTCAAAATCCGAGAATGGTTTCAGCTCAGCAGGCACTCCATTGATCCAAGAATGCTTAAAACTTTTAACAGGCTGCAATAATAGAATATGCCTTTGTGGATTTTTTGTTTGTTTACAAACCTAATCTGCACTTAAAGGATTACATTTTGTTTGCACTGGATACCGTGTCTCAAAACCGGCTATCTGAAAACCAGAGATGTCTGAAAACGAGACATATTCATAAGCTGCCATGCATGAATTTTGATTCTTATTAAATGAGTAAAATAACTTACTGGCTTGTTAGGCTAGGTGCTGCATCGGCACAATGGTGTGCCGGACCAGTTTATTGGTTTTGTGCACCAGTCTTTTCCCATGCTCTGAGTGGTCTGACCAAGCCTTGACCCTGCCTGACCCGACCTGAACTATCCAACCTGAAAACTAGCAAGATCCGAAATTCAGCATGGACTCAGTCCCGAGGTTGCCAGTTTTGAAACACTATATGTAATTAGTTTCTTTCCAGCATCAATGATAGTGTGTTTGAATTCAGGGTTTTATTAGATGTTTAATTTTTTTCCAATGATTTTAAAATAATTCCCATTGCTCTTTCATGACTCCTGTGGACTGTACCTGGTACATATTGGATGAATGGTGTGGAGGATACAAGTGGGTGACATGTAGGTGGCATGGGGGATCTGAGGGGTCATGGAGTAGCATTGGAATGGTAGGGGTGAGGGGGCATGAGGTAGCATGGGGGTGGTTGGGAGAGCTGAGGAGGATGAGGGGTGAGGTTTAGAGGGCCTTTAAATTATGTTGGGAGCTGACCCACTTCCGCAACTACACTCCTCATGCCCACTTCCGCACCCACACTCCTCATGCACTCCATTGACAAAATGCACAGCAAATCCAACCTCTGTGTGAAAAGACAAAACTCCCAGCAGGCAAAATCACACATGGGTCGGGTGTACATTTCAGAAGGTGCAAAAGCGCGCAGGCCGGGTATTTCCAAGCTCGCACAAAAATCTGGGCCTTTATGTCCTCACTGGGGAAGTGGTTTGAGGGAATAACTAAACCCAACATTGTGAGAGATTTGAATTGACACTGGTAGGAGCAATAAGTAACACAGGGTGCTTCAGTGATCTTGTTACAACTGTGTCTATTTTATTTCAGTACTCTCAACCAACTGTGTATATTTATCCAGAACACTTGTATAACCGTGACTATTTTCATGAAATCCCACTGCAGAATATAGCATCATCTTCAGCAAGGAAGAGAAGAAAACTGGGGTAGAATTGTTGCAATAAGAATTAACTTGTTCCATTTTTATCTTTTGAGCTAAATATGCCCAATATCCTGAAAGGATTAAGTACGTTGGTTTATAATCGTCAGTGCAGTCTGTGAGAGGGCGCTCTTTCTAATAACTCGGCTGTCTACAGTGATTAAAGCTTTGCTTGACCCTCTGATGTGAAGATTAAGTAATGATGATGATATTAGGCAGCCATCCTAACTATCAATCTTAGACATGCACGCAGTGCTGCAAACTGTCCTTGAACAAAAAAAGGAGCTGTGGAAACGGACTTTTCTGCCCCCCTCCAATATTAAATTCTCTCTGTGCAAGCTGTAAAAAGAATGTATTCAATGTATGAAAATCTCTTATGTGTTTGGGAACTGTTCTATATAGATAACTGAGAGTATAATGATTCCACAAGTGACTGGAATTCTAAGTCATTTCTACCTTTACGTAGGGAGGACACAAGAGTTTGTGTGAGTGTGTGTGTGAGAGAAATTCAGGGACAATCTTGATTTTGCATAATTTCAGTATTCCAATGTTTTATCTCTGTTCTTGCTTTTTTAGAGATAAAATATATAAGCACTGTAGGATGAAGCTCAGGTTATTTTACCTGTGAAACAAAGTACACCACATACTGGGAACTGCAGTTAGAAATAGTGTTACAAGTTAGTCATGAAAATCCACCTTGGGCATTACAAATTACTCTATTTGATGCTGTTCAGATTTGGGTTTGTAGAACCTGGCCAAGTATCAGGGTAGGGGAATCAGCCTTTCTTCTGCAGGTCAAAGTGTGTGGTTGGAAGTTTCTTTCTAAGGACAGAAATATGGAAACTGATAGTTTAAATGTAAATTCTTGAGATGCACATGCCATTTAAACATTGTACCTCGACGTGTCTTAGCGTTACATCTCCTACCACAGGCATTGGTGTGTGTTCATATTGGTGACCGTGGTAATGTTTGGTCGAAAGTTGAAGTTTTATACTTTGCACAGAAATCCTATATCCATGATAACTCTGCTGCAAAAACGAGTAAGCTATAAGTTAGGCGATAGCATTACACTACCCTCAGCTTTAATAAGATTCCTTTGAATCCAAAGAAGTATTCACGGTACAGATGATACCTTGGTGAAGTCCATAACAGTCTTTTTTTTAAGGTTACTCCCTACTGTTTACTTTGTAACCAACGTTACTACAATAGTAAAAACTACCTTATTTACCCGTGTAAAAGTCATGTAGTCAACCCATGATCTTTGACTTAAAATTTCTTAGTTTTTCATTTACCTCATGTGAAAGTCAACCTCAGTTTTTCAGGGATTAAAGCCCAATCATTGCCTGCCCTGCTTCCCTTCCCTCCCCACTCCCTGCAAGACCCCTTCACAGACTGAAAAAAGGCAGGAGGTAGGAGATGTTGTCCAGGAAACTGTCCAGTGTTGATCTGCTTGTCCTCTGGGGGCTACTTGAACTGATGCTCAGCTAACATTGCCATTGCAGCAAGCCCAAATCCCAGATTTCCGGAGGCCACAACCATTTCAAAACATACAACAAACAGCTAACTACAGGTGTCCTGTGTTGCAGGGTTAATCACTGAGCACACAATCTATGCAGACATTTCAGTGCAGTATTGAGGGAATACTATATTGTTGCAGGTACATTATGGGTGAGATATTAAACTAAGGTCCCATCTCATGCCTGGATGGATCTAAAATATCTCATAACACTGTGGGGCTAAAGGACAGGGTAGTTCCAGTATTCTGGCCAGTATTTATCCTTAAACCAACATCAGCAAAACAGATTATCTGATCATTGATGTCATCACTATTTGTGCAATGTGGTGCACAAATTGGCTGCTGTGTTTCTCGAAAAAATAGCAGTGACTGCACTTTAAAAAACCATTCTTCGATGTGAAGAATTTGGGACATCCTAGGACTTTTTTTTACTCTCAAATCGATTAAATTTGTTTTTAGCCTGGACTTTGTAATTTAGTGCTTGCCTCAAGGAAAAGAGCAGCAGTATGTTCCAAAATTTGCCTATTCATAGTTAATTTTAAAAATTTTATTCTTTCATGGGATGTTACCATCGCAGACAAGGCCAGCATTTGTTGCCCATCCCAAATTGCCCTTGAATTGAGTGGCTTGCTAGGCCATTTCAGGGGGCAGTTCAGGGCCAACCACATTGCTGTGTGTCTGGAGTCACATGTAGGCCAGACCTGGTAAGGATGGCAGATTTCCTTCCTTGAAGGACATTAGTGAACCAGATGGGTTTTTATGGTAATTGATAATGGTTTCATGGTCACCATTACTGAGAGTATTTTTAACTTCCGGATTTTATTAATTGAATTTAAATTCCACCAGCTGCTGTGGTGACATTTGCTCTGGTGTCCCCAGAACATTAGCCTGGGCCTCTGCATTACTAGTCCATTGACATTACCACTATGTGACTGTCTCATTGAGTTCTTGTTCATGTTAATAGGAAGACTCAATGACAAATGTTACTTTATGTTGAAACCCAATTAGCTAAGATACAAGTGGTATATTTTTTAATGTTAAACTCAACAAAACATCAAAGTTGCAGACTGTAATAGCTGGATATCATAGCCTTACAATTTTAACCTGCCATTGATTCTGGTAACAACAACTGTGCATTTGGATCCTCCTGCCCAAAGCTGTCAATTAAACCAGATACAATGGCTCCAGACCTCTGTTTTCTGCACTATGACCAAATTAGCCTCAAAATAAAACCCAGATCCAACCTATCATCGAGCAATTTATCAATCTGATCATTTAAAGGACATAAGTTGGAGAATACTTTGAGTATGAGGCAAATGAAGTGCTTGTTTCCTGAATAAACTGCAAGACTGCACAAAATCATTTTCTCTGTTTGAACAGAAACTGCTGATCAGCAGAACAAACTGTGCTGATGAGTATATTCAAAGGAGAGCCAGTCTTGCTGCTACTAGTTTCTCCATCTCAAAACCTTGACTTCCACTGTTCCCCTGACCTGAAGTTAAATGTTAATGAATTCTATATCCACCCAGTTACTAGATATACAGATAACAGTTACTTGTCCTGCAGAATCAAGAACCCAGAATTAACAAAAATACGATTCAAAATGGTGAATTGCGTTTGGTAAAAGTAGGGAAAATCCCAAGATATTCTATAAGTATATCAATGGGAAGAGGATAACCAGGGAAAGTGTAGGGCCCATTAGGGACCAAGGGGGCAATCTATGGGTGGAGCCAGAGGACATCGGTAGAGTGTTGAACGAATACTTCACATCTGTCTTCACCCAAGAGAATGAGGATGAAGGTATGGAACTCAGGGAGAGAGGCTGCGAGGTTCTTGAGCAAATTGATATAGAGAGTGACAAGGTATTGGCAGGCTTTAAAGTGGACAAATCTCCAGGTCCAGATGATTTGCGTCCCAGACTGCTGAGGGAGGCAAGGGAGGAGATTGCAGGGGCTCTGACCCAAATTTTTAATTTCTCTCTGGCCACAGGGGAGGTGCCAGAGGCCTGGAGAATAGCTAATGTGGTTCCACTATTTAAGAAGGGTTGTAGAGAGAAGCCAGGGAACTACAGGCCAGTGAGTCTCACGCCAGTGGTAGGGAAACTATTGGAGAAAATTCTGAAGGAGAGAATCTATCTCCACTTGGAGAGGCAAGGTTTGATCAGGGATAGTCAGCATGGCTTTGTCAGAGGGAGGTCATGCCTAACAAATTTGATTGAATTTTTTGAGGAGGTGATCAGATGTGTAGATGAGGCTAGTGCAGTTGATGTAGTTTATATGGATTTCAGCAAAGCCTTTGACAAGGTCCCACATGGGAGACTTATAAAGAAGGCAAATGCACATGGGATACAGGGTAATTTGATAAGGTGGATTCAAAATTGGCTTAGTTGTAGGAGACAGAGGGTGATGACAGAGGCTGCTTTAGTGACTAGAAGCCAATGTCCAGTGGCGTACCACAGGGATCTGTGCTGGGTCCCCTATTATTCGTCATGTATATAAACGACATAGATGACTACGTAGGGGACAGGATTAGTAAGTTTGCGGATGACACAAAGAATGGCCGGGTGGTTAACAGTGAGGTTGAGTGTCTTGGGCTACAGGAAGATATAGATGGGATGGTCAAATGGGCAGATAAGTGGCAGATGGAATTTAACCCTGAAAAGTGTGAGGTGATACACTTTGGAGGGAGTAATTCTGACAAGGAAGTATTCAATGAACAGCGTGATACTTGGAAGTTCTGAGGACCAAAGGGACCTTGGCATGTGTGTCCATAGATCTCTGAAGGCAGAGGGGCATGTTGGTGGAGTGGTGAAAAATGCATATGGGACACTTGCCTTTATCAATCAAGGCATAGATTACAAAAGTAGGGAGATCATGTTGGAGTTGTATAGAACCATGGTGAGGCCACAGCTGGAGTACTGTGTGCAGTTCTGGCCGCCACATTATAGGAAGGATGTGATTGCACTGGAGGGGGTGCAGAGGAGATTCACCAGGATGTTGCCTGGGATGAAACATTTAAGTTATAAAGAGAGGTTGGATAGACTTGGGTTGTTTTCGTTGGAGCAGAGAAGACCAAAGGGCGACCTGATTGAGGTATACAAGATTGTGAGAGGCATGGACAGGGTGAATAGGGAACAGCTGTTCCCCTTAGTTGAAGGGTCAGTCACGAGGGGACATAAGTTCAAGGTGAGGGGCAGGAGGTTTAGAGGGAGGATGTGAGGGAAAACATTTTTACCCAGAGGGTGGTGACGATCTGGAATGCGCTGCCTGGGAGGGTGGTGGAGACGGGTTGCCTCACATCCTTTTAAAAAGTACCTGAATGAGCACTTGGCATGTCATAACATTCAAGGCTATGGGCCAAGTGCAGGTAAATGGGATTAGGTAGGTAGGTCAGGTGTTTCTCACGTGTCGGTGCAGACCCGGCGGGCCGAAGGGCCTCTTCTGCACTGTGTGATTCTGTGAAATCAAAGCATAATCCTGACTCCTGCTGGTTTTTCCAACTGCCATGAAAATTATTGCTAACACTGGAGAGTATCTAATTGAGGTACCACTGTAAATGTGTTTGTAAAATGTTTTTAATTGGTGTTAAAATTGAACCAAATTACAAGACTCGGACAAAGATACACCATTTATTGAAAATTAGGACTGATATCAGGAAATTCTTCACATAAGAAAGTGAATAAATTACAGAATGGACTCCTGAATAGAATAGTGGAAGCAAAAACCCTAAAATCATTATAAACAATATTTGGATAACCTGATGAGGGTGGTGTCACAGTCTTTATGGATGGCTGTTAAACATGGTCTTTTGCCGTCATTATCTTGTGTCTATGCTGAAAACAGTGTTGCAGACTAGGGTATGTGTAACTTGTTTTGTTAGTTTGTTAAACTTTTAAGTGTTTTATTGCTTGGAGATGGATAATAATGTGCAGAGAGGCAATTTAAACCTTAATATTTAATAACGTTTGGAATACATTGTGAGTAATTGAAAGAAGTCTTTCGAAAAAAAGTTACCAAATTTTCAGTAGTTACTCAAAAAAAAATCTTTACTGGGGATCAAAAGAAAACTTCCTTAAACTAACGTTTTGGATCAATGATTATTCCAGTGCTAATATAAGGGCCCACAAATTGTTGATAAAATAACAGTCCCGCCATTATTAGTGTGTTTGTAAAAAAACAGCACTTTGTGGTAACGAAACAATATGTCAAGAAATTGCCACAAATTGCTTGACGATTTACACCACATGACTGTTCGCCTTGTGAAAACGATAGCTCACCGTTAAGCTGTCCATTGACGTTCAGTAATTATCAAAAAATTGCTGGACTTGCGCCATAAATACAAATCAATCTTGGTGCAGGCCTTTCGGCTGGTAATTCAGGTCGCAACAACCCTGATAGTTTCGATTTATCGTCTTAAAAAAGCACTAAATCGCAGAGACCCAGAAAGGGAACAACGAAAGTGTGGATTATCAGTCCTGCAGGCAGTAAATTGTTTGCAAAGGTTTCTTTTTTTATTTTAAAATTATGTTCCTAACTTTTCTTTTGTCACTTAGTTCCCACTCTCTAATCTACTCTATTTCTCCACCAACCCCCCTACCCCACTTTGTTTCTTTTTCTGTATCTAATTTGACTTTAATTTATCCTATTCCCTTCCTTCATTTGCTTGGTTTCTTTCATTATCCTTAAATTTCATTGCTTAGGGAGATAGATCATTGGGCTCTGTTCATGAGGTCCTAGATGCCCCATTGATGTTCCACGCCATTATAAGTCGCAATTCCAGAAATTTGTGCTGCAAAAATAATACAATCTGAAGGTTGATGTGAAAAATCCAATTCATGGTGCTTATTGCAAGCTGTACCATTCTAGCAATTTCTGAGGCTTAATGTTGCTTGTGCTCCGCCCATGGCTCAGTTAGTAAATATGCAGTCAAGCATGGTACTGGACCTGCCTGACATTTGACCCCCAGCCTGGGCTGTTTTAGCCGATCACAATTGGCAATTGACGTGGTACAATCGATCATAACACCCGTGGGCTGGGGAGTGGAAAGGTTTGCTCAAAATCCTACTCTTGATCACCTGTGATACCATACACCAGCATAGCTCTATTGTGTGTTTTCCAAACACCTGGTAATAGGACTTGTACAAACATGAAACTGACTTTCTTGTATCATGCATCTTTGGAATGGCTTCAAAGTATTTTGATGAACAAGATGATCTTATTGTTGTGTTTAATTTGTAGCTAGTAGGAGACCTTATGTTGGCTAAGGTGGTACAGTATTGAAATTTGAGAGCATTGTGTGTTTTTGATTGAGTGGTTGGTCGTGATTTGCAAGATCCTGTGTTATGCCGTAACCAAAGTTCCCCAGTTACTGGTGGGATGTCTGAGTTATGTGATGTCACTGATAATCCCAGTGAATAGCAGAAGTTTTTCCGGACTTATAGACTAATCAAATTAGTGATTTTGTCCTGAGAGCAGAACTTCATGTTGGTCGATGTAGAGCAGGTGCACTACTGTGGGAGACTGACAGCTTATCTCATCTTTGACAAAATATGACTCCATGGGATGTTGAGTGACACAGAGAAGAATCAGTAGCCATAAGTTGTAGTTCCAGATCAGGAGAGTGTGTTTTCTCAATTGTTGGATACAGTAGTTGTACCCCTATGTGAGGTTAATCTGGACCTTTGACTTTTTAGCATATATTTCATGATCAACAAGGCGAGAAATGTTAGTTCAGGGGAGTGGGGCAAGTTTTATTTCAGGCACTAGGTATCAGCATCAAGCACTCCAAAGTTACCAGTGTTAGCACAGCTCAGTACAGAGTAATGATCCCTCTACACTTCCCCAGCAATGTTCTTCAGCCCAGTTCAGCAAAACACCCCTTATTGCACTATGCATCAGTAAAATCATCCAAGTTGGTTGATGTACCTGGGGATAAAGGCAAATCAACTCAAAATTTTCCATGTGTCTTTCTTTAAGTTCCCTTTTAGTTTTCTCCAGTATGAAATGTGTGATGAGTGGGTCATTTCACAGTAATCCGTTCAAGAACAGTTGAAAATTTAACGAGTGCTTAATTGTGTATATGAGATGGACACCAAAACATGAATACTCCGTCCCCCCCCCACCACCGACTCTAATTAAGCTAATCTGATCTACTGTAAGGTCGAGGGCAGTGCTTTTGATTTCACAGTGAGATGTATTTTCAGCCTATGTCAAGATATTGATTCCTGATTTATTTTGCCATCTCTGCTGATAACCACATTTCATGGCAGCTAACTACTGTGCCTGAGAATAATACTACACACATGCGGTTTTCCCCAGTGGTGAAAGCTACCACTATCCAATTAGTCTTTTAAAAATAGCAAGAAATAAAATTTAAATTGCTCTGTGGAACTTGAGCTCTTTTGTGCTATACTTTAAAGTGCTGCATAACATTTAAAATCCTAGCAGAATAGCTGACAGCTATCTGGGATTTATATCCTGCAGCATTACGACCCTTAGGGCAATTTATAATAAGGTGGAAAGCTACAACCACAGTAATGTTAACCCCTTCACTTGCAATTCATTACATTAGACTGTGTCACTTGTAATACCTGCAGAATTCTGCTTTGAATTGTCACAAAACTAGCAGGGTTAGAATTCAGTCTCCCAGAATGATGATGTTGTTTCAAAGGTACAAAGACAATGTTAATTTGCAATTCCAGAAATGACATAAGATGCCATGTGGAAACGAAGACGAAAGTTAGTCCGTTTAAAGACACTGTACTATATACCTGTTGTGGAAAAATACAGAACCTAATGAGGGTACGCTTTTTCTTACAATATCATCCAGAGATACATTTTGTTATACAAGAGAGTCTTGGTTTGATCTCTGATAGGTTGGCCGGATTAGTGAATCTCAACTAGGCTGTGGCTGCATTTGGGATGTTAAAGAGGACAGGATTTTTCAGATGGTGGGGTTTCTCGCCCTGCCACCCAAAGAGTCGGTAGGAAACCAGTGATCACGGTAGCTCTGCAGCCATTTAATGCTTCAAGGAGTGTTAATTGCTCGAGATGGGACTTCCGTCCATCCCTCACTCGGGCAGAAGTCCTGTCACAGAAAGCTGCTAGCCAATCTGCTTGACTGGCACTTCTGTTGCCCCAGCAGCGCCACTGGAAGTGGTGGCCACTGCTGGGACTACAAGCAGTTCCCAGAGTCAAAGTTCCAGAGCCCGAGAACTAGGTAGGTGCGGGGTCTCACGTTGGGGAGGCTCGGGAGGGCTTGGTGTCGTGATGGCAAGGCCTGATGGGGAGGAGGGTGTAGGAGGGGTGGTTCAGTGCCTGATTGGAAAAGGGGGCTCATGATGGAGGCTCACCATCTCTCCCCCCCCCCACCACGCCCCCTTTTCCCATCTGAGGCCTGAGTAGGGTAATCTTCCGGGCTTTGCCCCCACCGTCCCTGATCTCCTCCCGCAAGCCCCAAAATTGCTGCCAGGCGGAAGTGGCCCCTGTAGAGTTGCGGACAGGAAGGCCACCTAAGGAATTTTACAGTCCTCCTGCCTGCAAATCCTCTGGCGGACAACCATAAAATTCTGCCCAGAGCATCTATGGGATCAGTGGGTTGGGAGGGAAACATAAACCAGAGTTTCTACTCCTGATTGCTACCTTATGACTCCAACTGGGTAGTGTTTGTAGATTTTGGGACAAGACAGGATCAGGTTGGCTGTGATTGCCCCTACCCCCCACATTCTCGAATAGTCAGTTGAAACTCAGGCCCCCATATTAGGGCCGGGATTTTCTGTTCCCAAGGAAATTCCCGCCCGAAGTCAACGGATCTTTGGCTGGTCCGTCAAATTTTCCGTCCCGCTTGCGATGATTCCCACTTTGGGCAGGACGGGAATCAAGTTGCTGGAGAATACACGCACCGCTGGATTAGTGCCCCAGTATGAGCCAGCACTGTCGGAAGTGGAGGGAGAAAAATGTTTTTTGTTTATTTGTAAATGAAGTAACCAAGAAATTTCACTGACAAAGATCATGACTTCAGTTCACAATGAATTAAGCCTTGCCTTGTAAGTATAGGCGCTGATTTGGTAAATTGTCAGCAACTTTGGCAATTAATTTCATGAGAATTTTATAAATTGCCTGGCAATTTGTACGAAGCAGTAATGCTGCTTTGCATTATCAAACCACACAATCCAAGGACTGCATGCTGTCAGGAATGGATATTCGAAGTCAGCTTTAGAAGCTAGCAATGGAAGTTAGCAGGCAGGTGCAGCAAATAATTAAGAAGGCAAATTAAATTTTGGTTGCTTGGGGGTTGGAGTTTAAAAAAAGGGAAGCCTTGTTACAACTGTTTAGGGTGTCGGTGAGGCTGCACCTTGAGTACTGTGTACAGTTTTGATCCCAGTATTTAAGAAAGAATTCACTGGCATTGGAGGCAGTTCAAAGAGATTCACTGGGCTGGTTCCTAGGATGAAGGGATTGACTTATCAGTAATGGCTAAACAGGTTAGGCCTTTATTCATTAGAGCTTAGAAGAATGAGGGGTGATCTTATTGAAATGTACAAGATTCTGAGGGGGCTTGACAGGGTAGATGTTGAGAAGATGTTTCCACTAGTGGGGGAATCTCGAACTAGGGGGCATAGTTACAGAATAAAGGGGCACTCATTTAAAACTGAGATGCGAAGGAATTTCTTCTCTCAGAGGGTAGTGAATGTCTGGAATTCTCTACCCCAGAGAGTTGTGGAGGCTAGATCACTGAAAATATTTAAAGAGGAGGTAGAGTTTTGAAATATCGGGCAATCGAGGGTTATGAGGAGCTGACACAAAAGAGGAATTGAGGCCTAGGGCAGATCATCCATGATCTTATTGAATGGCAGGGCAGGCTTGAGGGGCTGAATGGCCTACTCCTGCTCCTATTTCTTATGTTGTTATGATATGCTGGACATGCTGTTACCTAGGTTTTGTCTGGTGTTAGACACTGCAACTTGTCAACGTTTTTAACTCTTTGAACACGACTCAGATTACTCGTTTCACAAGTACTCTGCTCCCTGTTTGGTTATCACATTATTGGTCATTACTTGGGTTCCAGGACACCAGTGGGATCTGGTGACTCCAGGCTCAAGACACCCCTTGGATCCTTTATTTTAGACAATCACAGCTGAGGCACGAGATTGATGCCCAAAGAGGAAACTGTTTTGAGGCATAGTCTACATAGAGTCATAGGGCAGAATTTTCTGCCTACTCGGTGGGCTGCCCTGATACAATCTTCGGCGGGCGGGGAGCCGATCCCCTCTGGAGAAGCAGGCCCCGTCGCCATTTTAAGCGGGCGGGCCAATTAAGGCCCGCCCAGCGTGACGCCTGACGGGAAGCGCTATGTGCTTCCTGTGTGGACAGGGGGGGGATTCCCCAAATGCGAGAGTGCGCTCTTTCGTGCATGCGCACGAAAGGGCGCACATCTCCCTGAGGCCAAGTGCTGCCTCAGGGAGATTGCTGACAGCTGTATACACATTAAAAATAGAAGAAAAAAAAATCCTTAACCTGTCCCCCTCATGTCACATGAGATGGGACATGTTAATAAATTTCACAAAAACTTTATTACACTTTTTTAAACCCTACATGAAACCTCATCCCGCCGGTGGATGAGGTTTCATGTTTTTTCAGAAGCCTCCCGAGGTTCCTGGCCTGCCCGCCAACCTTAAGGTTAGACAGGCAGGTCCTTTAATTGTTTTAATGATCCTGTCAATGGCCTCAATTGGCCATTGACAGGTCTGCAGGCCTGCAGCTGATTTGGCTGTGGCCCCGCCTTCCTGAAAATTTAAATGGGGCGGGATGACGTCAGGGGTTCCCTCCGACGTCATCCCGCATCATTTTGCGTGTTGGCGAGCGGGCCCTGCCCCCTGCTAGCCGACAGCAAAATTCAGCCCATAGAGTTTTACAGCATGGAAAGAGGCCCTTCAGTCCATCATGTCTGTGCTGGTCAGCAAGCCCCTATCTATTCTAATCCCAT
Source organism: Cetorhinus maximus (assembly GCF_964194155.1). NCBI lineage: Eukaryota > Metazoa > Chordata > Chondrichthyes > Lamniformes > Cetorhinidae > Cetorhinus > Cetorhinus maximus. Next base: position 73,291,645 of record NC_135880.1, on the reverse strand, counting down.
TTTCCAGCACTTGGCACGTTGCCTTCTATGCTTTGGCACTTCAAGTGTTCATCTAAATACTTCTAAAATGTTGTGAGGGTTCCCACCTCCACTACCCTTTCAGGCAGTGAGTTCCAGATACCCCCCACCCTCTGGGTGAAAAAAGTTTTCCTCAAATCCTCTCTAAACCTTACCTTAAATGTATGCCCCTGGTTATTGACCCCTCCACTAATGGGAAAAGTTTCTTCCTACTTACCCCATCTATGCCCCTCATAATTTTGTATACATCTATCAGGTTCTCCTTCAGCCTCTTCTGCTCTAAGGAAAACAGCCCCAGCCTATCTAGTTTCTCTTCATAGCTGAAATGCTCCAGCTCAGGCAACATCCTGGTAAATCTCCTCTGCACCCTCTCCAGTGCAAACACGTCCTATAGTGTGGCGACCGGAACTGCATACAGTACTCCAGATGTGGCCTAACACTTTTTACAGCTTCATCATAACCTCCCTGCGCTTGTATTCAATGCCTCGACTAATTAAGGCACGTATCCCTCATGCCTTCTTAACCACCTTATTACCTGTCCTGCTGCCTTCAAGGATCTATGGACATGCACACCAAGCACCATGCACACTCTGATCCTTTGTACTTCCCAGGGTCCTACCATTCATCGTGTAGTCCCTTGCCTTGTTAGTCCTCCCAAAATGCATCACCTCACACTTTACAGGATTAAATTCCATTTGCCACTGTTCTGCACATCTGACCAGCCTGTCTATATAGTCCTGTAGTCTAAGGCTTTCCTCCTCACTATTTATCACACCACCAATTTTTGTGTCATCTGCGAACTCACTGACCATACCTCCTGCATTCATGTCTAGATCATTAACGTACATTACAAACAGCAAGGGACCCAGCACCGAACCCTGCGGTACACCACTGGACACAGGCTTCCAGTCACAAAAGCAACCTTTGACCCTCTGCCTCCTGCCACTAAGCCAATTTTGGATCCAATTTGCCAAATTGCCCTGGATCCCATGGGCTCTTACCTTCTTGACTAGTCTCCCATGCGAGACCTTGTCAGAAGCCTGACTGAAGTCCATGTAGACTACATCAACTGCACTATGCTCATCTACACACCTTGTCACCTCTTCAAAAAATTCAATCAAATTTGTTAGACATGATCTCCTCCTGACAAAACCATGCTGACTATCCTTGATTAATCCTTGCCTCTCCAAGTGGAGATTAATTCTACATACGAACAAAGAGCAGGAGTAGGCCATTCGACCCTTCAAACCTGCTCCGCCGTTTAATACCTGTTCACACTAGGTATTGAACTTGAACTTTTCAAGCTCAATTATTGGATAAACCATCGAGCCATTGAGAGTGCAAGAATGTTGTTTAACCTTAAATAAGTGAAATAATGGCAAGGGAAAAAGGGAAATGCTAAAAGGGGCTTTTAATCATTAATGATCTTTTGAATAGTGGAATTTCAAAAATTGAGAAAATGGAGTAAAAAGTAAATACAAAGCAGAAATGTGAGAAAAAATGGTGTGCAACTATAGATATTTTGGTATCTGTACATCAAAAGTGTATCACAGTAACAAAGCTGCTGTTGACATTTGAATTGCATTATTACAGCAACATTTTGGCATTTTCCAATATCACAATGATGTGCTGAAATCTATTTTAGAAAAAGTCAGCTTGGGGACAGTGGAATTCTTGAGAGCTGCCAGCAAACATTAAACTCTATTCACTTTTGATTTACAAGTTCCATGGACTAATTTATATATCTTTGTGAAGGATTTTTTTCACCATGACAGTGTATTTAGAAAATTATTCATAATTTTTGTTCATCTCTCAGGCAGCTTTATAGCAATATAAGCAAAATCAAATTAATTTTACAGAAATCTTTTGTTCGTTTTTACCATAGTCTTAGTGAGGCTGCTGGCATCGTCTTGCTTTTTCTCTGGCTTTTTATAAGCCTCCCTCAGTCTGCATCTCAGTGTTATCCAACCATCCGACTTTACTCCTGCCTCTTTTGTTTTTACCCTCAATTTCTCCTTCGATTGTTGCCAGGAAAAGGCTGTTGGGTCTTTGTTTCAAATGTCTGTACTTGGCTAGCTTTCTCTCTCTAACTGCACTTAGTAATCCTTTTGATTCCTGAACTTCTACTCTTGATCTAACTCACTTACTTGTCTTGTTGACCATCCAACTGATTCTGAGCATCCTCTGCCATACTCATATTTCAAAAGCTGTTATGCTTCTCATCCTCTCCCTTCAGAGTCAAACTCTCACATCCATAGTGTAAAACTCCTTACTCGTGACTGCCCTAGACTTTCTTTCAGCTTCATGCTGATGGTTTTGGACTTCCAGATGCTATATAAGTCATTGGTCGCGCTCCCTGCCAAAGATAATCTAGCCTGGAATTTATTCTTGGATGTAACTTTGGTGTTTATCATCAAGCCAAGGCACTTGAAATTGTCCCCTGACCCCATCTTAGTGCTTCCAGTCTTGACTTTTTCATTGTCATTTATGCCTCATTTACGTTCGGTCCAAAAGACTTGCTGTGTCTTTTGACTAGGTCTGCCATAGTCTCCAGCTCATCCTTTGTTTTGGCTGTGGGTGTGATGTCGTTTGCATACCTGAGATTCCATATATTTCAACCTCCTATGATGCAGCCTCATCTCTTTGGCAAATCTTCCTGCACCACCCTCATTATCTTCTCTCCCACAGCATTAACCAGCATGGGTAACTGAAGATACCCTGCCTGACTCCCTTCTCAAACTGGAGTTAGTTTGTATGCCCATCTCCAACTCTGACCCCTGAAGCATTTCTGTATAGTTCTTGCATTAGCTGTACAAGGCATTTGGGTACACCAAAGTCTATGCGTGTCTTCCGTAGAACATCATGCTGAATAGTGTCAAAAGTCTTGGAATACTCTATGAACATTTACAGAAATATTTGGCTGGTTTGAGAAGGGCTACCTTCTGCTTATACCTACTCAGCCAAAATCCTTGACTGTTGCCTCAAAGTAGTGTTGGAATAAAAATGAAATCTTCAGAAGATCATAGGAGTGCTTCATTAATAACTTTAATAGAGATTAATGTAATATTGTATTTCAAATCTGAATTCAAGATTTTTCATTTGGCTTTTATTTATCTAATATTCTTCATGAATAATTTTTTAAACTTTCATTTGTAGTTTGATAAGTGCTTTATGTTTTGCGATGCAGCACAAAATAACTGGATGTGTCAAGGCGATTATTGTATGTATAATGTGAAAAAGGGTAATTAGTAAAATCTTTTATCATACCAGTTTCATTTGGAGGCCATATTTTTTCATCAAGCCTCCCTAAAAAATGAAATGTGGTTTTATTCCCAATATCTATGATTGCGCGTATAACTCTGGTGCCAGTATAACTTCCTGTACCATGTCACACTTGCCTATCACCCTAGTCCTCACTGACTTACATTGGATCTCAGCTAACCGATGCCTTAAACCCCTCCACGACCTCATCTCTCCCCACCTTTGTAAATGTGAATAGTGCTATTTGATTGTGTGGCAACATTGACATGGACTGGATGGGCAAAATAGACTGTTTCTATTTTATAACTTATGAATATATCTATTGGGTTGAAGCCATAATTGAGGTTCTGGTGGTCTGTTCAAAAGTGAACTTTGTGTCCCTCCATAATCTTTGAGATTTAATTTAGGTAACAAAGTATCTAATCGTAAAGAGGCTTTGACACACCTTCAGTCTCCTGTTTTACTTACCCACTTTCCTGCCCAATGGATGTAGTGTATTGTTCAAGTGCAGGGCTTCAGGCTTGAAGCCCCACTTGCCTCAGGTGATTGACTTTGTCGACTCTTAGCGAGAGTTGGAGTGTTGTGTGGGAGGAAGGCAGATTCTGCAGCATTGTAGGATTGAGCTGCTCTTGAAATTGGGCGAAAGAAACAGTTTTCGCTGTTACCTGCTGATTTTCAAGTAAATCACACTCTGGGGGCAGGATTTTCTCCTCGTCGGGTGAGCGCAACGGGCCGGCCTGGAAACGGCCACGAGATGGACTGCGGCCTGCGATCGGGCTCCAACTGTGATTTCACGCTGGCTAGCCAGCTCGCATAAAACCCGCGCTCAGAGCCTCAGCACTGCCGGGTTGGAGGTGGGAGGAGCGCGAGCGCTGAAGTTTGCACATGCGCCAGGGAACGCACACTGAAAGCTCCCTGAAGACAGAGCTGTCTCAGGGAGCTAAAGGATTTTAAAATGAAAGCTAAGCATTTTGCAAATGATATAAGCATGTCCCCACATGTGACTCAGTCACATGGAGAGGGACATGTAAAAAATGATCTTCAAATATTTTTATTTTTTTTTTAGTAACTGTTGGAAACCTCATCCTGCCCGTGAATGAGGTTTTGTAAAAAATGCAAAGGTGCCCTGGCCTATTTGCCTGCCCGCCAACCAAATGATTGAGCGGGCAGTGAAAATTACTAATTAATCACTTGTTTAAGGGCCTTAATAGACCTTTTAATTGTCGGTGAGCGCGCTGCCACCTCCCGTGCGTGCCCGCTGACTGAAAGTTTGCGAGCATGCGTGATGACATTGGGGCGCTTGCCCGATTGTCATCGCACACTATTTCAATTCCGTTCAGGTCAGCATGAAAAATTCTGCCCTGGAAGTTGCATTTTGAACAACTCAGTTCATGTTCAGCAGGTGACTGGGGATGCCCTACCACTGCCTTCTCAAAAGGAATTGACAACTCTGACATATCCAAGATTGTAGCTTTTTGAGTGATAAAGCAGATATTGAAGGTGTATTTTTCTTTGGCCAAAAAAATAGAGATTGTAATCTGCCTGAAAATTTATTTTCCTGTGCTTTGTTTTTGAATATCAACTACAGTTAAGACTATAGTTATAAAATACCCCCAACAGTTGTAATTATGCAAGCACTGTCCACAAATTTCAGGCTATGAATATTAAAATATGACTTCTGTAATGATGGAAAGACCCATGAATAAAGGTTTTCATTGTTTGATTGTAGATGTAATAATACATTTTTATTTGCCACAGTAACACACAGGACAGTATTTGACAATAGCAGCTTTCAAGCAGCTCTTCAGCTGTTATTTGAAGCTATTTACATTTTTAAAATACTCATGCAGCTGGCAACAACTGCAAAAAGCAGATGGAAACCTGTCGTTCATCCCAATAATATGCTCAGTTATCAAAGGTTTCGGTGTTTCAGTCGAAATTAATCCCTCCAATTGAAATGGAAGTACAGTATAAATTCACAATTCTTGGATGCACTCAGCTCAGAGAAGGTTACATGTGGACAGACTTCACCCCACCCCCTGTACATTTAGTAAAAAAAAATTGTTAATCTGCAGTATATAGATCCTGTCTTAAAGCAGAGTTTGTTATTGTGTATATCATATTTCCCTCATTTCAGGCACAGTCTTTGCACTGTGCAGGAAAATAATCAAACATTGACATGCCAGGAGTGAATTTTGTAATATTTATTTGGGATAGCTCCCTCCTCTGTCTCACCTGAAGTACCTCATCTGTATGCAATGACAGTGGCTTATGCTTCTCACCCTGAAGTGCATCATCCTTTTACATGTCATGTGTCATCTATCAATTTCAGTCGACCTACATGAATGCTGCAGAGCATATATCAGAAAGAAAGAAATCTTCCAGCTTTCAACTAAAAATAAAAAAGTCAATGCATCACTGATAGCCAACAAACTGGGACTACTAATATAAAACTCTTTCGTTTGTGTATCCTTACCAAACTTTATTTTAATGAGTTAATTTGTTGCTCCTGTAAAAATCTGAGGGACTGGATATTTCATTTAAGACTGAGGATTTTGTACATAGTTTTATGTTTTATGTTTGTACATAAAAAAAAGTTGAATAGATTTACAGCAGTTATCACAGAGTCTCAAGAGCATCAGAAATATTTATCTGCCTGCTGACAGTGGAAAATACTTAGCTATATTAGCTGCCGTTGTTTAACCTAATTCTAGGATTGGCTACAATTGGGAAAATTAGCTGTTTAGTTTTATGCAAAAGCGAATGAACTCCTACCTGACACTTCTTAATTAAAACCATTTGAAAGATGTGTCCACAAATTAAAGAGTTGGTATCAGCTCAACTGCTACCCTCCAGACTGAAGTGTTTATTTTATGGTGTGAAGCAGGGGAGTTGTGTCTTAATGGTTCCCTATCTTCCAGACCTCACTTAATTAAATCCTGATCAGTATTGGGGAGGGGGAGTTGGGGGGATTGATGAGTTGGTCTACATTTATTTATATGTAGCACCGGTCAAACAAAACTCAAATGCATGCTTAGGACCAAATAAATGCATGTGTAAGCTATACTGTTAAGTAGTCAATGTTTTGAATGTGCCAGAGAACTTAATTTTCAATTCTATTGCCCTAACTTGTTGGGTGGTCTACAAAATCTTAAAATGGAATTCAGGTGAAACATTGGAAATGCAGATCGTGAAGTTCTGGTTTAACCTGAAATTTTAATGAGTTCATAATTATGTGACTTAATTCTCTTGTTTCTGATTAATAATATGTGTTTTCTACTTTGCACAATGCAGCTCCTATTGTGATCAGTTGAAAACTTTGCACTCATTCTATTCAGCTTGGAATTCTTTTTTCCTTAAAATTAGCAAGCAATCAGAAAATGGGAGGATACAGTATTTCATTTCAAAGGCTGGCATAATAACTACACAACTCAACAACCCTCGACCAGATAAGCGATTGTAAGTTTGATTATATTGTACTGCCAAAAAGGATCATTCATAACATCACTGCTTCTTATGCCCTGGAAGGCCCAGGATTGTGGGGTGAGGCGAGGTGATGCATTTAATTAAAAGGCTTGAGCTATCATCAAACTACCGTGTTATACAACCCAGTGTTTCCCAAATGCTTTTGGTTGAAAGCCCCCTTTTCAAATGGGTTAGTAGTCACAGATTTCTCCCCACCCTCTTACCCCTATTTAAATTAGGGAAATAGCACCCTGGGTGAACTTGTATTTTGGCACCCTCTTAAATATTTGGAAAACTCCCATCTCTGGAACAAAACAGCTTATTACCCACTGCTAGCCTTGGTCATTATGGGTCTCCCTGGAGTGCCCCTCTCAGTGGTTCACCATGCGTGCTCACTTCCTAGATGAGACAGCCAGCCTGTTCTGCACTTGTAGTGGCCATACGAAGCCTGCATCCGGTCACTACTCTTCACTTACTCTTGATCACAGTGTTCCCCCTGACCACAGTGCCTTTTTGGTAGCCATATCACCCACCCATAAGGGCCACCTTGCTTGATAAACACTTTCACGTTATTTCAGGGACTCCTGAAAAATCTCTACTGATCCCATTTTGGGAACCACTGGCATAGGCCACACTGGTCGGCACTGGGAATCAAATGACAAAAAAGTCAAAGCTGTGTGTTAAACTAAAAAATTGACTACTTTTGCTCTTCATTTCAATCTTTTACACAGAGATTATCTAAAGGCTGTAGTATTATGGAATTATTCCAGCTGTGGTCTCACCAATGCTCGATATAATTACATCAACAGTACTTGAATCTTAACCTTCATCTCACTTGCAGTAAATATGGACACATTATTTTCCTTTTTCATTATTTGTAAATTAATTTGCGTGTTAATCTTCTGTCATTCATATATGAGGACCCCCAAAATCCCTTTAAATGCCAGCATGGCCTCACACCTGATAAAAAAAAAAATTCTGTTTTTACATTTTTCCTACCAAAGTGGATAATTTCACACTTCTCACATTATAGCCCATCTGCCATTTTCTTGCCTTACCATTCACAGGTCTATACCCTTTGCAGCCTCTTTGCATCCTCCTCACAGCTTATCTCCCCACCTAGCTTCATATGATTAGCAAACTTGAATATATTACTAATCTAAATCATAGATTGTATATAGCTGAGGCCCAGATATTGATCCATGCAGCACTCTGCGAGTTAAACCCTGCCATTCTGAAAATGACCAACTTATTTCAAATCTCTGTTTTCTGCTGTGAATCAATCTACAGTCCTTGCAAATTTATACTAATCTTGTGCAATGACTTCTTGTGTGGCACTTTATTGAATGCCTTCTGAAAATTCAAATACATTACACCCCTGCCCTTTGTAATTTCATTGCTCTGGGGCTTGGTTAGCTCAGGTGGCAGGATGACTAGAGCATGGTGCAGAATGACACCAGCAGCGCAAGCTTAGTCACCGTACTGGCTGAGGTAGTTCATGGAGGCCTATCTCTTTGTCCTGCCTCTTGCTTGATGTGGCGTGATACCTCTCAAGCTACATAAACAACTCTCTCTCTAACAGAGAGAGATGTCTATGGTCCCTTGTGGATTATGGTTCAATACCCATGCCCATATTGATTCTACATTTTCTGAGCGAAGACCCTTTCTGTTCATTGCTTTGGTCTCATCCTTGATTGTCAGAGCTACCCTGCCTCCTTTTCAATTTTCGCTATTTAGTTCTCAAACTTTGTCACCCTGCATCCACATGTCAGTAATGGCTACTATAGCAAACCCAATTATCTCTTTTTGTGCAGTTAATTCATCTATCATGCTCCAAGTATTCAGATACAACACCTTTTAAGTTTAACATTTTACTATTTTTTCCTAATGTGGCCTTAGTCACTAATGACCTATTACAGTGATTAAACCTTCTTTAACTTGAATTGACATATCAGGTTCACAGAATAAAAATCGCTTTATAATGGAAAATTCATACCAGTGCATTTATTCGTTCTCTATGCAAATGATATACATAAATTTACAACTTTACCTGCAGTTGCAATCATTGGCATTTATCCCTCATCCCATCATCTATATTTATTTTCAACAATTCACTTTTCCTCTGCAGTGGTGAAGTCTTAACTTGATAGTCCTTCAAATACAATAAAGTTCAATTTTAAGATATAAAAATACACTTGAATGATTTTTGCAAAAGTATTACTTAAAATTTACAGTATTTTATCACCCTGAGGCACGAACTTATTGGAAACTTAATGGAATAGATTGACTCTTGACCACTGGCAAAGCCACTTTAGGAATAAGCAAATTTTAACAGTTAATGAATAAAATAAATCAATATGTGCTTCTGTTGCTCTCCACCTTTGAATACACACTAGGGTATGAGTTCTGTAAGTAGGCCATCAAATGCTGTACTTTGCAATAAAAACAGAAAGTGCTGGAAAAACTCAGCTGGTCTGGCAGCATCTGTGGAGTGAGAAACAGTTAACGATTCGAGTCCAATATGATTCTTATTTGGAGCTCAGAGTTCCGAAGAAGAGTCATATCAGACTCGAAACATTAACTCTGTTTTTCTCACCACACGTTCTGCCAGACCCGCTGAGTGTTTCCAGCGTTGCCTATTTTTATTTTGGATCTCCAGCATTAGCAGTATTTTGCTTTTATTTTGCTGTACTATTCATCCTCTTGTACTTAATATAGGCAGTAATGGTAAAGAGGAAAGGAAATTAGCTTAATAACTTGGCCTTTTTGGAGAGCTGGGCTTTGGATTCTTTCAACAATAATTATGTGCATAGCATAAAAATGTCATTTTATTAAGTGGTTACCAGTTCACTGGAAGTACAATATTAAAATGAGAAGATGAACTTCATATATTCAGTTCAGTAGACTTTAAAAAGGATTTATCAAGTGTATTTGGATCTCGGAATGATCAATTTATGACTTTGATCAGTGTTTTGAGCAATCGTTTCTAAAAATTAATATAAAATGTTCAAGGGGAAGAGAAGCCAATCAGGAGTGTTTTTGCTTATTATACTTTTTCCATTTTGAAGCAAACTTTGCCAAATTTTCTTTGATCTTCTGGTCATCTTTTTACTGCTGAGCATACCATCAATTTTGGGCTTCCCTCCTGTCCAGGCTGCTCCAGTGACATCACTGTCACACAGCAGTCCCTATGTGATTTCTTAAGATACAACAGGAGCCTTGACTTTAAAGTGGTGCTTTCAAGCTCCAGGGCAGTGTATCTGGGGGCGGGGGGCTCCCAAATATGCACCCTTTGGAAGTTCCCAGGCATGGATTGCACAGCAATTGCCCGGGAAGTTCAAATTTCCTTTGGGCAATTGCCCTGCTTTGAGAACCATTGAAAAATGCAATTTAAGCCACGAACTTCGAATGGTTCCGACTGTCATACAGCAACAGTTACCCAGAAAACTTTAGAAGAATTAAAACCACTTCTAGCCTCTGGGTAGATATAGCACTGACTCGCCCCACCCCCCAAGACCACTGATGGGACTCCCCCCACCCCAGCAACCCCCACGAATCTCCCCCGATCTTCCACAGGACTGCCCCCCCCCCCCCCCCCCACCAACCCCTCCCTTGACACCCCATGGTACTCCCCCCACCTCACCAATACCATCTGACTACTGCACCCCTCCCCAAACCCGACCTGACCCCCCACCGCCGGCCTGACCCAACCCCAAATCCTATATCCTATCCACTTAGCTTATACACTTCACTTCTCCCTGACTTGTCAAAGTGGCTGGACTTTTAAACTTACCTGGTTTATGGCAGCTGATGCCGTGAAAAGGGGGCATGGCTTGCTTACCTTCCACCCTCCTGGACTCAACAATCGACCACGGGAACCCGCTGCGCTGGAGTGATCTCAGCTGGCCTGAGTCAGAAGGTCAGGCAAAATTTGAGTAGCTGGGATTTCAAGCTAAATATTTACGAGCAGAGTGGCAATCTGACTCAATTGCTACTCCACCGGAGGTTACGGGCCAGAATCACCTGAAACCAAGCCATGAGTTAAGAGAGCCACTAATTCCTAAGAAGCTATTTTTGGATACTTCCTATCAATGACATAACTGGAGCATCCTAGCAGGAATAATGACCCAATTTGAGGAGCTCTATGCCTTTGAAGAAAACCACTAATGCATCAAGCAGAATTCTACCTAGTCTATTGTTTTTCGATATTAAATGAGGTAGAATTTTGAACTAGGAGAACTCCCTCTAGAATTTCCTCTTTGTGCATGGAAAAGCCCCAGAAATAACAATGTAATGGGTGAATCCCCTACATTATTTATGGACAAGGTATTTTTTGTGCTGCAGTTATTTCAGCACAGTAAGGAACAGTATGTTTTACAGGTGTTTTCCATGAGTCAGAAATGTTTCAATGGCAGACCCTGAGCTTAGTGCGCAGTTAGTTTGGTGTTACTAAGGGCTGGATTTTACAGCCACCTGCCAGGCCTTTTTTTTTTGGCGAGATTAAAATATGAGGGGTGGCAAGACCAACACCAACTGCCCGCCTCTGACTCGGTCCCCATAATACAGTGAGTGGGTGAGTGCCGAAATCAGCAACCTGTCTGCCATTCTTAAATAAATATTATGGGGTAATTGAGCTTATTATCAAGCCGTTTGAGCTGAATTTCATGCTGTCCAGGCCGAGAAACAATTAGCATGGACAGGTAGGTGGGACAGAGGAGCCCGCTTTTGGAAAAAGTTTTTGGAAAGACAGGAAGGAAGTGGGGGGGAGGCACATCATTTGGGGGCTGCTTTTGCACATCGGGAGAAGATGTAACCCTCCCCCTCTGTTCCTCCCTGCCTAGCGTCTAAATTGCACCCCCCTCTCTCCGCCACCCCTGGCATCCAATCCCTCCCCATCCATAAAGGTCCGACTTAGCTGGCTTCTTGTCCATCTTCACTGAGATGCTTGCAGTGTCCACTGCTCAGTTCTGGCGCTACTGGAGCTGACGCAAATCAGATCAGCCGGCAGCTCTTGAGGATGAGACTTCCTCCCACTGAGCAGCAAATGTCCCACTCTCATCCTGTTTAACCCGCCAGCAGAATGTTATGCTGCGGCTGGGCTTTTTTTTGGGCATGTCAGAGGCCACCGATTCTTGCAACAGAGGGACGAGCAATGTAGATGAAACTCAGCACCTAATAGTTGGATGCAATAAGAAAAAAAAAAATCTTCAATTTATCTCATTGTTATTTGTGACACCTTGCTGTGTGAAAATTGGCTTCATGTTTGCCCACAAAACGCTGCCTGCTCTGTGTGAGTGGGTGGGTGGATGTAGTCGGATCAGGGTGGGTAGTCAAATCAGTGGGTAGTGGTGGGGTGCGTGAGTGGATAGCTGGGTTGGTGGGATAATAGGGTTGGGGGGTGCTCAGGTCAGGGAGCATTTAATTGGAGGTAGTCGGATCAGGGCTTAGTGGGTGGGTGGGTAGCTTGGTGGGAAGATAGTCAGGGTAAAGGGTGGTGGGACAGAGAGTTGGGTCGGGAGGGTGATTAGGGAGGGAGGTAGGTTGTGGTGCTCAGATCAGCTACCCAGACTAATCACTGAGTTACACCAGAGATTAAACTGTGTAACATATCCAGTTAAGTCCATATCTCTGACAGTGAGACTTTCACCTAGTGTCCTGGCATGCATATCAGACCATTGGAAGTTTAAACTTTCCAGGCAATTACACTGCATGCGCGCGTATCAGGATTCCCACAGGGTCCTGATGCCCAACACGCACTCTAGTCCAGATTTTGCTGCTCTGGACATTGGAAGATGCAGTCCTCTCTCTTTTAGCTTGTGTGTGTGTGTGTGTGTGCGCGCGTGCGTGCATGTGTGTCTGTGTGTGTGTGTTGTCACCACTGATGGATGTAATTGAACAAGAGCCATATTCACATCAAGTTTGGAGGCTATTACCTACCAAGAGCACCCTCCAAAAAGGATTGCAACCAGAATTTGTGCAGTCAGATGGTTTATTTTGAATGCAAGTATTTTGTTTTTCAAAAATTATGTACTTATCTTGTGGTTAATTTTTGTACTTGAGGTGAAGGATTCCAGCATGTGCAAATTTCTCTCTTGTACTCTAAGCACCCTCTGTCAGCATTAAAAAATGTTTGTTAGTATTGATCTGCAAGAGTCTAATACAAAATATACATGGGCAGTTTCTACTTCGTTATTCATGGGCGAAAGCCTATAAGACAAAACTATCCAGAATTCAGCACAGATTGGCACAAAACTGGCAATCTCACAAGTGATGATAAGGTGTGGGAGATGGAAAAATTGAGCTTCCTCATCATGGTTAATTGTCTGAGGTTAGGTTTAATGCACACTATTGCCCAGAGCAGAAGCCACTTTACTCAGTATCCCTCACTCTATTGTACCTTGCTTGGGAGTGCTTAGTGATGCTGGCTACATCCAAAAAGAGAAAGTGTCAAGTCCTGCAACAGTGATATTCTATCATACCTTAATGGCACTGAAATGTACCAAAATATAGAATAGTCAATTTCCCCCTGCCCCACTCCTCAACAAGAACAATTACACCTTTCCAGGTATAGGCCTGTCAGCATTTCTTCCCCAAGGCCTGGTGGCACTCCCATTGCAGGCTATCCTCTGTCAGGAAGGAGATTGGAGCTCAGCTGCTGGCCATAATATTGTTGCTCCATTCCAAGCCACTGGCCTCTGGGTCATCTGGCTACTGTTAGACAGCAGCATTGGGAAATCCCAAAGCCTGACAGGGCACCTTGTGTAGAATTTTGAGCATTTTCTCCAGCTTGCTCCTTGGCCCATTCAAATCATCTTGGGCCACAAGCCCAACATTGGTTTACTGGGTGCTCCATCAACATTGGAGCACGGCATTGAGGCAGAACAACCAGGAAGGGTAATTTCCAGCAGCTTTTACTGCAGTTGCTGGCTGAGCTCCCTCTTCTGGTGTTGCATGTCAGCTTCAGGTATGAGGAAGCTTTATTTTATAATGCTACTAATGATGGACAGAAAAGCATTTTCACAACCACAGAATTCCATCAGCAAAGAGGCTGTTAGGAAAGTGCAAGCATGTGATTGACTTTAGATCTATGTTATTGTATAATTTATCATAAAATTTTGATTGGTGTTTAATTAGTTCTGGAGGGATATAGTTAAAAATAAATGAGGGATTGTCACTTCCATCTAACCGTAGGTGGCTTAGCTGTGTGGGGGTGGGGGTGTGGGAGGAAGTTTGGGAAAGCAATAGTGATAGGAGATTTTACAGTTAGGGGAACAGACAGGTGCTTCTGCAGCCACAGATGTGATTTCAGGATGTAATGTTGCCTCCCTGTTGCCAGGGTCCAAGATGCCACTGAATCACTGCAGAACGTTCTGTGGGGGAAGGGTGAACAACCAGAGCTTGTGTTCCATATCGGTACCAATAACATAGGTCAAAAGAGCTTTGCGATCCTGTAGGCTAATCTTAGGGAGTTAGGAAAGCGACTGGGAAGAAGGACCACAAAGATAGTAATCTCTCGATTGCTCCCGATGCCATGCACCAGTGAGTGAAGAAATAAGAGGATAGAGCAGATGCAGCATGGCTGAAGCAATGGTGCATGAGGAAGGGCTTAAGATTCTTGGGACATTGGGACCGGATCTGGGGTAGATGGGACCTGCTGTTTAGGCCAGATGCATTGCACTACAACAGGACCAGGATTAATGTCCTTGTAGGGCGATTTACTGGTATTGTGGAAGAGGATTTAATTTGGAAAGGGAACCAGGATGTAGCTTTAGAAAGGAGAAACAAGGTGCACAAGGGATTGGGAGAGACATATAGCACGAGTGTAAGAAGTAGTAAGATATTTTGCCGGGTCAGACAAAGTTGGATTCAGTAAGATCTAATTCAGGTTTACAGTGCATGTATGTAAATGCACAAAGCATGGTAAATATATTTGATGAGCTGTGGATGCAAATAGGTACATGGGAATATGATATTGTGGCAATCATGGAGACCTGGCTCAAAAAAGGGCAAGACTGGGTACTAGATATTCTTGACTACAAGGTGTTTAGGAAAGATAGGGAGAAAAGAAAGGCATGGCAGGATTGATTTAAGTAGAATATAGCAGTGTGGGAGAGAGAAGCTTCTTAGAGGGGTCAAGGATAGCCACTACTTGTTTAGAGTTAAGAAACAAGTTAAGAAACAGTAGAGGTAACATTACATTTCTGGGTGTTCCATAGGCCACCAACTAGTGGGAAGGATATAGAGGAGAAAAATTACAGGGAACTTAGAGATACAAGAACTATAGACTGGTGATAGTGGAGGACTTGAATTATCTTAATCTAGACTGGGATAGTAATCGTGTACGGGTAGAGAGGGAGAAGAATTTCTGCAGTGTGTTCAGTAGAACTTTCTTGACCAGAATGTTTCTGGCCCAATGAGGAAGCAGGCATTGTTGGACCTGGTTCTGGGGAATGAAATCGGTCAAGTGGATTAAATGTCACGAGAGAAACATTTAGGGAACAGTGATCATAGTATTATAATGTTTAGATTAGCTATGGAAAAGGACATGGAACAGTCGAGAGTAAAAATGCGTAACTGGAGGAGGATTAATTTCAGTTAGTTGAGAATGGGCCTATCCCAGAATCAAAGATTGTTGGGCAAATCTAAATAGGATAGATTTAGAATAGATCTAGCGATTCAAAACTGGCCATCCATGAGGGGCTGTGGGCCAGCAGCAGCAGAACTGTATTCAATCTCAATCTGTAATTTAGGCATATCCCTTACCCAACCATTCCCTTTAAATCAAAGGATCAACACTGGTTCAATGAAGGAGAGCATGCCAGGAGCAGCACAAAATGGAGTGTCAGCCTGGTGAAACTCCAGCGCAGGACTATTTGCATGCCAAACAGCAGAAGCAATCTCACAACCAACAATCATCAGTAAAGTGATAGAAGTGGTCATCACCAGTGCTATCAAGCGGCACTTGCTTAGAAATAACCTGCTAACTGACGCTCAATTTGGGTTCTACCAGCGCCACTCAGCTTCTGACCTCATTACAACCTTGGTTCAAACATGGACAAAAGAGCTGAACTACAGAGGTGAGGTGAGAGTGACTGCCCTTGACATCAAGGCAGCATTTGACAGAGAGTAGCACCAAGGAGCCCTAGCAAAACGAGTCAGTGGAAATTGGGGGGGAAAATGGTCCGCTGGTTGGAGCCTTACCTAGCACAAAGGAAAGTGGTTGTGGTAGTTGGATGCCAATCATCTTAGTTCCAGGACATCGCTACAGGAGTTCCTCAGGGTAGTGTCCTAGGTCCAACCACCTTCAGCTGCTTCATCAATGACCTTCCTTCCATCATAAGGTCAGAAGTGGGGATGTTCGCTGAATATTGCACAATGTTCAGCACCATTTGCGACTCCTCAGATACTGAAGCAGTCCATGTCCAAATGCAGCGAGACCTGGACAATATACAGGCTTGGGCTGACAAGTGGCAAGCAGCATTCGTGCCACACAAGTGCCAGGCAATGACCATCTCTAACAAGAGAGAATCTAACCATTGCCCCTTGACATTCAATGGCATTACCATTGCTGAGTCTCCCTCTATCAACATCCTGGGAGTTACCATTGACCAAAAACTGAATTGGACTAGCCATATGAATACTGTGGCTACAAGAGCAGATCAGAGGCTAGGAATCCTGTGGCGAGTAACTTACCTCCTGACCCGCCAAAGTCTGTCCACCACCTGCAAGGCGCAAGTCAGGAGCATGATGGAATACTCTCCACTTGCCTGGATGAGTGCAGCTCGAACAACACTCAAGAAGCTTGACACCATCCAGGACAAAGCAGCCCACTTGATTGGCATCCCACCCACAAACATTCACTCCCTCCACCACTGACGAACAGTGGCAGCATTATGTACTATCTACAAAATGCACTGCAGAAACTCATGAAGGCTCCTTAGGCAGCACCTTCCAACCCCATGACTGTTACTATCCAGAAGGACAAGGGCACCAGATATATGGGAACACCACCGCCTGGACGTTCCCCTCCAACCCACTCATCAGCCATACTTGGAAATATATCACTGTTTCTTCACTGTCTCTGGGTCAAAATCCTGGAACTTCCTCCCTAATAGCACTGTGGGTGTACTTACACCACAGGGACTACAGCGGCTCAAGAAGGCAGCTCACCACCATCTTCTCAAGGGCAATTAGGGGTGGGCAATAAATGTTGGCCGAGCAAGTGATGCCCAATTCCCATAAAAATGAATTTTAAAAAATCAAATCAAAGATCTGCAGTCCTGCTTCATTAAGTCATGAAAGGTGGTGGATAGTTAAACAACTAACCAGAGGAGGGGGCTCCACAAACATACCCACCCTCAATGATGGAGGAGCCCAGCACATCATTGCTGAAGACAAGGCTAAAGCATTTACAACCATCTTCAGCCAGAAGTGCTGTGTGGATGATCCACCTCAACCTTCTCCTGACGTCCCCAGCATCACAGATGCCAATCTTCAACCAATTTGATTCACTCCTTATGATATCAAGAACCGGTTGAAGGCACTTGAAACTACAAAGGCCCTGACAATATTCCGGCAATAGTACTGAAGACTTGTGCTCCAGAACTTGTCGCACCCCTAGTCAAGCTGTTCCAGTACAGCTACAGCGCTGGCATCTAACAGGTTATGTGGAAATTTCCCCAGCTATGTCCTGTCCACAAAAAACAGGACAAATTCAATCTGGCCAGTAACTGCCCCATCATTCCCCCCTCATAGTGATGGAAGGTGTCAATGACAGTGCTATCAGAGCAATAACCTACTCACTGATGCTCAGTTTGGGTTCTGCCATGGCCACTCAGCTCCTGACCTTGTGAACCTTTGGAATTCTACCCCAGAGGGTTTTGGATGCTCCATGAATACATTTGAGACTGGAATAGACAGAACTTTTGTGTCTCAGGGAATTGAGGGATATGGGGAGCAAGCAAAAAAGTGGAGTTGAGGCGCAAGATCAGCCATTATTGCCTTGAATGGCGGAGCAAGTTTGACAGACAGTATGGTCCACTCCTGTTTCTTGTGTTGTTGTAACAAAGCAGCCTGATTGATTGACACCCCATTCACCATCTTAAACATTCACTCCCTCCATCACTGATCTACAGTGGCAGCAGTGTGTATCATGCAGAAGATGTACTGCAGCAACTCGCCAAGGTTCCTTCAGCAGAACTTTCCAAACCCATGACTTCTACCAGAACTAGCATTGGATATATTCAAGGCCTGCTAAGTTAGATAGATTTTTGATCTACAAGGGAGTCAAGGGTTTTGGTGGGTGGCAGGCAGGAAAATGGAGTTAAGGCCACAATCTGTTCAACCATGATCTTATTGAATAGAGGAGCAGGCTTGAGGGGCCAAATGGCCTACTCCTACTCCTGTTTCTTATGATCATATGACCTTAAGATGTTATGATCTCAACAGTCCTCAGTATGTAGAGACTTTTCCTTTTTTCCCTCTGGTTCTTTTGCCAATTATTTTAAACCTATGATCTCTGGTTACCGACCCATTTTCCAGAAAAAATTAGTTTCTCCCTACTTGCTCTTTCAAGATTTCTCATAATTTTGGATACATCTGTTGGACCACCCCTTAACCATCTCCTTCCTAAATCCCAGCTTCTGCAATCTCTCTACAACTCTCCAGACAACAGAACTTCCTCATCCTTGGTATCACTCTGGTACAAAGGAGGTTTATCCTTTGTACCATCTCCAAGCATTGAAATTCAACATCTGCAACGTGGCTCTTGTATAGTGCTTTTAATGTAACATAAAAATTATTTTTTACACCGTGTTATAGAATAGGATACCAGGACAGGTGACCAAGAGCTCATTCAAAGAGGTAACTTTTAACGAGTTTCTTAAAGGAGGAGAGAGGTAAGAGAGGCAGAGAGGAGTTTCAGAGCTTAGGGCCAAGGCACTGAATGCCAATGGTGACGCAATTAAGATTGGGAATACATGGGAGTTCAGATTGGAGGAGTGCAGAGATATCGAAAGCTTCTAGAGTTCGAGGAGGTTACAGAAGTAGGGAAGGATGAGGTCACGGAGGAATTTGAAAACCATGATGAGGATTTTGGCCAGAAATTCTGCTCACCAATATTGGATTTCAGACAAGCAGTGTGACCAATGATACAATGGAGGGGTGAGTATGGTACCCAGAATTGTTTACAGTACTCCAGCTGAAGCCTAATGAAAGATTTCTAAATGTTGAGCATGACCACCCTTGGGACCTTGATCCCAGGAGCAGACCCACTGCTGACCTAGCAAGTGCCTTAGTGGCGTAAGATGCAGCGGGCCTTCCTGAAAAGAGGCGCCCAAGTCCTCTGTGGCCTCCACAAGATTCCACCCAAAGACTTGGATAAAGGGCCAACTGTATTGTGGCCAAATTTGCTGATGATACAAAGATAGGTAGGAAAACAAATTGTAAGAAGTGCACAAAGGACTTTCATTATCAAGGCCGTCTGTGAATAGTATCAACAGAAACAGGTGACCAGACATCTATTTCTCCAGGTGGCCTTGTTGTGAATGGTCGCCTGAGCTCCAGGACTCACTAATGGATTAGCTCAGCAGGTTCTGTTTTCACTGGTGGAAATGGAATGTTTGCTTTGATTGACACCTTTATGAGGTTGTAAATTCACTGTGTTGCTTCCTGGGATGAAGGGATTGTCTTATGAGAAAGGTTGGGCAGATTGGTCCGATGCTTAACTTAAGTTTAGAAGAATGAGAGGTGACATTATTCAAACATATAAGATTCTGAGGGAATTCTGACTGCTGAGTTTTTCCAGCTTTATTTTTGTTTTTGTTTCAGATTTCCAGCATCCGCAATATTTTGCTTTTATATAAGATTCTGAGGGGGCTGGACAAGGTCACTGCTGAGAGGATGTTTCCCTCATGGGGGAATCTAGAACTAAGGGGGCGCAGTTTCAAAATAAGCTGTCTCCCATTTAAGATCGAGATGAGGAGGAATGTCTTGTTTTAGAGGATTGTTAAACTTAGGAATTCTCTACCGCACAGAGCAGTGGAAGCTGTGCCATTGAATATATTCAAAGTTGAGTTAGAATTTAATTGAATGGCGGAGTAGACTTGAGGGGCTAAATGGCCTGTTTCTGCTTCTGTTATTTATACGCTTATGATCTTACTTTCCATTCTCATACATCCAACAAGAGTTGTAAAGAGTTAAAAGTCTGTAAATCAAAAGTGATTTGAACTAGGGTAAAATAAAAAGTTGGATTAGCACAGTGAGTGAAGTACTGCTCCTGAATTTAGAGTGATTCTTCTTGCTCAGCTGGATCCACTGAATATGCAACAAATCAAGCAGTAGCTGGTGGCATTGTTTTTGTCATCTGCGTTGCAGGAAAAAAAGATGGGGTGCCAAAATTAATACTCTTCAGTACAGTGCACACCGGTGGCTGTTTAACAACCATGCTAGACATTGCAGAGAGCCAGTGGCTCATCGATGCTCAAACCTGTCATTTCAAATGACTTGAGGTTCCCATGACTGTAAAAAGTGCTGGAAACATGTGTACATTTTCTCACATTTGTGGTGCTTATTTAGCTCCGTTCACCAAATAAGTTTGAAAATCCTGTTGAGGACTCTTCTAAACTGTAACGAGTTTTAATGCTTAAAAGTGATATTTTAAATATTAGATTTTGATGTTTGCTTTAAAGCATCCAGGTTCAAAATAGTAATAAAAGCAGAAAATTCTGAATATGCTCTGCAGGTCAGGCAGTATCTGTGGAGAGAGAAACAGAGTCAACATTTCAGGTTGATGAACTTTCGTCTGAACTAGGGTGCTGAGTAAAAAGTGCAAGGTCAACTTCAAGTAGTTATTTCACTGATGTCTGCTGAGTTGCTGAGGAAAAAAGTGAAAATTTAGTTGTGAGTACACTGAACAACAGTTGCAAAATGAAGGCAGTCGTTTCTATGCTTAGTCTGAATAGGTTGTAAATGTCACTACATTTCCACTATAGAAACAGGTCTTAGTGAATATTTTAACTGATAATGGATCTTCAAGGGGCACTGCATTCACCAAATTTGGGAGTGAGAAGAACTAGAATCATCAGATGTTATGATATTTCTGTAATGTAAAATATTTTACACTATTAAATTAAATTTTAGACAAAACTTATGAATTAAAATGTGAGTCACATTGAGTTAGCACACTTTCCATTCACCCCTGGAGCTTGTGTCTGAATGCAGCAAAATGCTTCCCTCTCTATCTTAAGTGATAAGTGTTTGATGCAACATCAACTTAATTTTGGGTGAATTTAAGCTTACAGAACTAATTGGAAACAAATTGACAATCACACTCAGAGATCCCGAATGATGGCTAGTAAAGGAAGTGCAAACATTGTATTCATGCAGTAAAAGATGCACTTCTGAATTTGAGGCCCAGAATTTTGCAGAGTCATGGAGACTCATGCCTTAGCCAAAATGGTGCCGGGACCCTGGATCTGGAAGTCCCACCCCCATTTCCAACAGATCCATTTTTCACTGGTAGGGGAAAAGGGGTGAGACATGATTCACATGTGAGGAATGGAGTTCAAACAGGCTCCATTTTTTCTGGAGCGAGGCCCTTTTCCCGCATGACTTACATTCACATCTAATCTTATAAACTGTATGTAAAATATAGATAAGGTCTTTGGAACTGTCAAGCTGTCAAGTTATTTAAATCCACTGCCCTTTAAATTAAAAAAAAACACAGCTTGCTGTGTTTCTCAGTTGAAACTTAATGTTATTTTCCGAGCATAGCTCCTGAGAAGCCGCACATGGTAGATACTAGGTGAGTTGGCATGGAGGGTGTAAGAATAAATGGTGATGGTTAGGGGGCATGAGTTGACATAAACTGGTATGGGGCTGTAAGGGGCCATGGAGAGTGGGTAGAGGGGCATAGGTGGATATGATGGGCATGGGGAGTGGGTGTGAGGGATGGGGGCTAGCGAGCCTAACTACCTTTACTACAACTGGGACAAAGTCCCAAAGCACCGAGGCGGGCCTTTTAAACAGCCTGCCTCAGCAGCCCCTGTGGTTGCCTCCGAACTGTTTCTGGAGGGCCAGTGGGCCTGGCTCCATCCACACCCAACCCCCAGAATGAAAATCCGGCTGTTTGGAGCTGTTTCTCCCGAGGCCGGTGCGCCACGCAGGGAATTTTCCTGACTCTGTGCAGCCACCTCAGAAACGAAAATCTCGACCCATGTTTTACTTTAGCAGCAAGTCCTAGTTGGTAATATAGAATGTTTGGAATGGAAAGGATTCCATTCCCCGGCACCATCTTCCCCACACTGATTAGGGAAAACAAAGAATAAATATCAATAATTTTAATAAGTGTTACTTTAAGTTATGTGGATATCATTGACTTACTTTTGTCACCAGCTGATAGCAAGCACCTGCTGCTGGCTGATAATAGGAAGCCCTTTTTTTACATTATTCCTATTATTATTATCTCTGAAGTTGTTGGATGCTCATAACATGCAGTAAAATATTTGTCTGTTAGCAGAAGTGTAATTTTTTGAAATTTAACTCAAACCCCGTTTTGCAGGCATGTCTAGTTTCTCGCATAGTTTAGCCAATAACGTGATGCTATTTGGTGACCAGAGGCAGATTATGATCTCCTAATAGTGATGGGCATTTATAGTGTCACCTTATTAACTGCACATTTCCAAGGACAGTGCCCCTTGCTGAGTATTGCAAATGACTTTGTTGATACTGTTCCTGACCTGGCCTTTGGGGACATGTAAAAGCAACTGTGTGACTATTGCTATGACTTGCAAATGTGCAGCAGTTCACAAGGAGAAAGTAGATGACCCTTTATCACGGTATATATTCTTTGTAGTGTAATTTTTGAACCTGCTGTGAATTTTCAGTCTTTATTTTTCAGCACTTGCCCTGTTTCTTTTTGTCATTGAGATTTTCTGTCCTTCCTTGCAAAAGAAGTCACTTGGAGTAATGAAATTTGCATTCAATGTAAGACTGGAGCTTGAATTTCTTTTTTAACCTAAAATATTCTCAGCACCTCAGTGAGTGTTGATGAGAATTTGACTAACAAAACAGTCCAAGGGCTAGAAGTTTTATTTGGATGCCCAAGAATTACAACATAAAAATGAATAGAAAGCAGGTTGTTTGAATTTATATTCTGGATTGAGATGAGATGTTTCACCTGATCCTACATGTTATGGTGAAGTTGGCATTGAAGGACATGGGATGGTGTTATTCTGGCAACTAACAAGTGGACCCTTCTTGCAATCTGGATTGGATATCCATGTTGATTGTAATTGGGTAGTAAGAGGGTAATTAGTAAAAGTAATTAGTAAAAAAAAGCAGCAGTGATATGAGGAAAAACTTTTTCATGCAGTGAGTGGTTAGGGTCTGGAATGCTCTGCCTGAGAGTATGGTGGAGGCAGGTTCAATTGAAGCATTCAAAAGGGAATTAGACTGTTAGTTGAAAAGAATGAACATACAAGCATACGGGGAGAAGGCGTGAGAACGTAATGAGGTGAGTTGTTCATTTGGAGAGCTGCTGCAGACACGATAGGTCAAATAGCTTCCTTCTGTGCAGTAACAATTCTGTGATTCTGTCATAGGTGTGTCCATTATGTATGGGCCTAAACCTTTTGATGAACCTATACCTTCAGCTTTTTTTGCAATAAAAGCAAAAAATGTTGGAAATAATCAGCATCTCAGCAATCTGTGGAGAGAGAAATAAAATTAACATTTAAGGTCGATGACCTTTCATCAGAACTACCAAAATTTAAAAATGTAATAGGTCCGGATGCAGGAAAAGTGGGGATAGTGAAGAAAGAACAAAGGGGAAGGTTTGTGGTAGGGTGGAATGCAGGAGAAATTAAATGACAAAAGGGATGATAGTGCAAGGCGAAAGGAGTTGAAATGTGACAAGTAAAGAAACAAAAGATGGGTCTTGAGGATGTCTACATTGGCAACAGCAGAATCATCAATAGCTGCTGTTCAACAAAAATAGAATGGTGGTTACGATTGAAATTGTTGGACTCACTGTTGAGTCTGGAAGGCTGCAAAGTGCATAATTGAAAGATGAGATGGTGTTCCTTGATTTTCCATTGAACTTCATTTGAATAGTGTTGGAGCCCAAGGACAGAGAGGTCAGAATGGGAGTGGGGCAGAGAATTAAAATTTCAGGTGACCATAAGTTTGGGGCCATGCTTGCAGACTGAAAGGTGTTCCGCAAAGTAATCACCCAAGCTGTATTTGGTCTTCCTAGTGTAGAGTAGACAGCATTGTGAGCAGCATACACAGTATTGAAAGACACAAGTAAATGGCTGTTCCACCTGGAAGGAGTGTGTGAAATAGCTGAACACCATTTGGAGTTCAGAAACTCCTTTTTTTGTAAGTTGGAATGCAAGAGGCTGCTCAGTTGAATCAAACCCAGTCTCTGAATTGGCTGAACTAGTTGAGAACAGAAACATATTTCTTGCCCTTACCAGATGATGCATGCAGAACATTTATTCATGTTTTGATTGAAGCTGTTTGATTGAGCCTAACATTGTGGCCTCAGTGGGTGAACAGGATTGGTACTTTGGCAGGAATGAAAGTTCATATCTATTTCATTGAATGGAGGAACATCAATAGCTTTAACTGCACCGGCACCAAAAGAATCTTTGAGACATGAGCTGAACATTTCCATTGTTCTGCAAGAGGATTGTGTGGCCTTTAGAAAATTTAAATCTTGCTTATAACACACATGATCTATGTGCATTGAAATCTTTAATGCTATATTTATTACTATCCAATTCATATTTAAACACTTCAATCAAGTTTTTGGAATGGTGTTAATTGCCTTTCCACATGAAATTGAATTGTACAACTGTTCCCTGCATTTCAGCCATTAAAATCTATAATAATATGTAGTTTTTGTCTGTCTGCACTTTTCTGATTGGTTGATTTCATAAGAACATAAGAACTAAGAGCAGGAGTAGGCAATTCAGCCCCTCGAGCCTGCCCCACCATTCAATATAATCATGGCTGATCTCATCTCTGGTTTAAATCTACCACCCCTTAGCCTAAAACTATGGCCTCTCGTTCTAGAATGCCCCACAAGGGGAAACGTCCGCTCCACGTCTACTTTGTCTATTCCCTTTTGCATCTTATATACCTCAATTAGATCTCCTCTCATCCTTCTAAACTCTAGCAAGTATAGGCCTAAATTGCTCAATCTCTCCTCATAAGACAAGCCCCGCATCTCTGGAATCAATCTAGTGAACCTCCTCTGAACCACCTCCAGTGCAACTACATTCTTCCTCAAGTAAGGGGACCAAAACTGTGCACAGTACTCCAGGTGTGGTCTTACAAATGCCTTGTATAGTTGCAACAACACTTTCCTATTTTTATACTCTATTCCTTTAGCAATAAATGCCAAAATTCCATTTACCTTCCTTATTACCTACTGTACCTGCATACTAGCTTTCAGCGATTCATGCACGAGAACACCCAGATCCCTCTGCACTGAAGCATTCTGAAGTTTCTCTCCATTTAAATAATAAGTCGCCTTTTTATTCTTCTGACCAAAATGGATAACCTCACACTTATTCACTTATCCATCTGCCAGATTTTGGCCCATTCACCTAACCTGTCCATATCCATTTGTAAATTTGTTATTTCTTCATTGCAACTTACTTTCCCACCTATTTTGGTGTCATCTGCGAATTTAGCTATTGTACCTTCTATCCCTGAATCCAAGTCATTAATATAGATTATAAATAGTTGGGGCCCAAGGACCAAGCCCTATGGCACCCCACTAGTTACAGCTTGCCATCCAGAAAAAGACCCATTTATCCCGACTCTGCTTTCTGTTGGTTAGCCAATCTTCCATCCGAGCTAATATATTACCCCTAACTCTGTGTGATCTTATCTTGTGTATTAGTCTTTTGTGCGGAACCTTATCAAAGGCCTTCTCGAAGTCCAGGTATACTACATCTACAGGATCCTCATTGTCCACTTTGCTTGTCACATCTTCAAAGAACTTTAGCAAATTAGTCAACACGATTTACTCTTCATAAAACCATGCTGACTCTAATGGATTGCATTTTGACTTTCCAAATGCCTCATTACTACTTCCTTAATAACCGATTCCAACAATTTCCCAACGACATATGTTAAACTAACTGGTCTATCGTTTCCTACTTTCTGCCTCCGCCCCCCGCCCTCCCTTTTTGAATAAGGGCATTATATTAGCATTTTTCCAATCCACTGGAACCTTTCCAGAATCCAGGGAATTTTGGAATATTATAGCCAATGCATCCACTATCTCCACTGCCACTTCCTTTAAGACCCTGGGATGTTGGCCATCAGCTCCGGGGACTTGTCACCCTTTAATCCCAATAGTTTCCTCAGTACTTTTTCTCTAGTGATGGTGATTGTTCTAAGTTCCTCCTTCTCTATATCCTCTGCACTACCTGTTACTGTTGCGGTGGTATTAGTGTCCTCCACCGTGAAAACTGAGGCAAAATATTGATTAAGCGTCTCTGCCATTTCTGCGTTCCCCACTATTAACTCCCCAGTCTCATCCTCCAAGGGACCAACATTCACTTTAGCTACTCTCTTTCCTTTTATAAACTTGTAGAAGCTTTTGCTATGAGTTTTTACATTTTGCACTAGTTTTCTTTCATAATTTACCTTTGCTCTTTTTATTATTTTATTATTTAGTAACCCTTTGTTGATCTTTAAAAATTTCCCAATGTTCCAGCCTGCCACTGACCTTTGCAATTTGGTGTGCCTTAGTTTTTGCCTTTATGTTATCTTTAACTTCATTGCTTAGCCATGGATGCTTTTTCCCCCTCTTACCATCTTTCTTCCTCTTTGGAATATATTTCACTTGGGAGGAATTGAATATCTCCTTAAATATCCGCCACTGTTCATCAACTGTCCTACCCTGTAGTCTTCCTGCCCGGTCCACTAAGGCCAAATCTGCCCTCGTGCCTATGTAGTTGCCTTTGTTTAACTCCAGAACACTGGTGTGGGACTGAAGTTTCTCGCTCTCAAACTGAATTTGAAATTCTAGCATGCTATGATCACTCTTCCCTAGAGGAGCCTTTACTATGAGATCATTAATTAATCGCATCTCATTACATAAAACCAAATCCAGAATAGCCTGCGCCCTGGTTGGTTCCACAACTGATTGCTTCACGAAACAAGCTCTATTACACTCTATGAACTCTTCCTTGAGGCTACCCTTGCCAATTTGCTTAGTCCAGTCTATATGCATATTAAAATCACTCATTATTATTGCCGTGTCTTTCTTACATGTTCCCAGTATTTCCTAGTTTATACTGTGCAGATGAAGAGGATTGGAGTTTGCAATTGGTTTGTGGCAACCATTGGTTAGTGGTGGTGGCAGCCGCGGCTGGGTAGGAGTGATTTGGTGGAGAAAAAGAGCAGTGGAAGGTAAGGGGAGCCCAACAGC
This sequence comes from Cetorhinus maximus, assembly GCF_964194155.1. Taxonomy (NCBI): domain Eukaryota; kingdom Metazoa; phylum Chordata; class Chondrichthyes; order Lamniformes; family Cetorhinidae; genus Cetorhinus; species Cetorhinus maximus. Next base: position 73,264,449 of record NC_135880.1, on the reverse strand, counting down.
TAAGTTACTCTGGCTGAGGGATTGGGAAGGTGGGGGGGGGCAGCATGGAACACACAGTTTGTGGTAGCAGCAGTGTGAGGGCAGGGGCTTTATGGAGAAATAAAACAGAAGAAAGTAAGGGCAGCCCAACAACCTAGCTGGAGGGATTGGAGAGGATGGACAGCATTGGGGCAGGGGATAAGAAGGAGCGGGGAGAGACTGCATAGGCAGGGAAAGGCATGGGACAGAGGGAATGGTTGGGGATGCCAAGAGAGGGATGGAAATGGGAAAGATGGAATGGCATGGTGTGGGGATGGCATGGAAGTGGGAGGGAAGGGGTAGCATCAGAGGGGCGGCATGAGAAGGATGGAATCACATGGGATGGGGAAGGCTTGCATGGAAGGGATGGATGCGAATAAGTGTACTAATTTGACAGCAATTGTTTTGTGGATCTTTACTCGTAAGATTAATAAACATCACTTTATGCTCATTATTTAATCATTTTATTGAAATTATTTTTGTTTCATCACAGTACAGCATTTTTCAGTGTATTTAATTATGGATTTCAATGGCATAGATGTTTACAGTACATATTTCTGACCAGTCGTAATATCACAGAATGGTTACAGCACAGTATGAAGCCATTCAGCCCATTGTGTCTTTACTGGCTCTTTACAAGAGCGGCTTGGGTAGTCCCACTCCCCCACCTTTTCCCTGTAACCTTGCAAATTATTTATCTTCAGATGATTAACCAATTCGCTTTGAAAGCTATGATTTAATCTGCCTCTATCCATTTTCAGGTAGCACATTCAAAATCCTAACTACTCACTGCATGCATGGAACAGTTTTTCCTCATGTTTCCATTGCTTCTTTTGCCAAACACCTTACATCAATGTCCTCTGGTTCTGAACCCCGCAATGGGAACAATTTCACCCTATCTACTCTGTCCAGACGTCTCCTGATTTTGAATACTTCTATCAGATCTCTTCTCAACCTTCTCGAAGAAGAAGCAGCAGGCTTGGCTTCTCTATCCTATTGACATCACTGAAGTCCCTCATTCCTGGAACCTTCCTTATCCTTCCAAAAGTGCGATGCCCAGAACTGGACACAACACTCCATTTGAGACCAAACTGCTGTTTTATAAAGGTATATCATAACTTTCTTGCTTTTGTACTCCATGTTCTTATTTATAAAGCTCATCACATATGCCTTATTAACTGCTTTCTCAACTTGCCCAGCCCACCTTCAACGATTTGTGCACAAGTATGCCTAGGTCCTTCTGCTCCTGCACCCCCTTTAAAATGTTATCCTTTATTTTCTACTGTCACTCCTTGCTCTTCTTGCCAAAATGCATCACTTCACACTTCGGATTGTGATTTCCAAGAAGTTTGTTTTCTGTAATCTGAAACTGCAAATAATGTAGACACTTTGTCAATTCATCAGCAGAGAACACGGACACATTTCCCCCTTATCAGACCTAGAATAAATTGAAAGTAAACCTCATTTTAGAAATAGAATTAGGAGTAAGGGAAAGCAATGCAAACACATAATTGCGAGGAACTAAACTAACCTGATAAATGTATTATATAATATAACCATACTTAAATTTGAAACAGAGCAGGAGATGGTTAAAAAACAGGCCTGGTATTAAAATGACACAATAGGAAGAGTCATAATAAAATAAACTATAAACTTTTAAGAGCATGTGTGAATAGCAGAAGTGGTGTGAGATGTAAGACAGAAAAGAGATGTTTGGAAAAGTGGTCATCTAAACTGCCCTTGGTTGTCTTGTAGTAGAGATACCATGATGCTAGATTGAATGAACTAAATGTAAATTGCTGTCTCATCTGGAAGGAATGTTTGGAGCCCTGGACATTGATGTGATGTGAAGGGCAAACCAGGTTTTCTCTGGATAGTTGAATTAAGATGGGGAGAATGACGTTCCTCATCTGTAATTATCTTGCGACCTTGTGATTTGTATGCTCTAGTCAGCACTAGTTCCTTCTAAGTGGAGAATAGAGACTAACATTGTAACACAGTTCTTTAAGTAATGGGTTAAGGGAAATGTTTAATAAGCTGGTTGTGTACCATTTTTGTTCAATAAAATGAAATGTTTATTGTTGGTCTTTTGGGGGAAGATCTTATACCTCCACTGAAAACTTGTACTGACTCAATGGTTAAATAGTGCAGATCGAAACAAAATGGATGGTCTCGCATTTGAGTGTTCCCCATATAGGGTGGGGGGAAAGATCAACTTCCTACTTCTGAGAATCACAAAGTGACCCCTGCAGAATAATGCTGCGTGTGTGGTTATCTCTTGAGGTGATGTGAACACATTAGGCTCAGTTCTATTCTTCCCCTCTCTCAACCTTGTCTAGGCTGAGAAATAAAGATTGATCTTTGAGGTCAGGTACAGAAGTGAGTGCTCCATTGGCCATGGTGCTGTTCTTGAACAGAGGCTTCAAATCTAACCCAGTTGAGCCGAGAAAACTGACAAAGGCTGAATGACAACCTCAGAAAAATTGGCAGCTCAAAAACAGTTGTGTATAATAAGACCAAAATTCAGGGCTGTTTTGATCTGTCAGGTTTTGTAAAACTTGTTACAGAATATAACTTGACATCACAACCAGCTGGCTAGCATTTATTGCTATTGAAAATTCAAATAAAAAAGCTACACTTCTGAACCATTTAGAGGCTTATGGTAATATTTATGTATTAAAAATTTGGAAATTTCATAAACAATGAATTTTATTGATGAGAATTTCTTTTTAATAAACACTGTATAATTCGGCAAACTCACAAATAATGTACTACATTTTCTGCTGCCGCTCTCCTGGAGCACACCAGGAGTCCACAAGAGGAAATTGTTCACTCCCGGCCCATTATTTTCCATCATTTAAGAACCAATTTATTTATGTTTAAATGCTTTAAGGCAGGAACATAAAGATAGGAACTTGCCTTCAATAGTGAAAAGTGGTAGGGAGGTCCCCAAGGGGGTAAAGTCGGCTGCCGGCTGATCTATGAGCAATTGATTCAAAAGGGGCAATTTGGGCCATGAAAGACATTATCATGCTTTATCTTAGCCTATGTCTTATTCTCATGTGTTCTTAATACTGCCGAATTATTGTAGGTTATACCGTACTGCCTTATTTAATCGTTTGAACCCAAGACCTCAATTCTATTCTTCCCATGAAACTGAGTGAAAATTGACCCAAAACACACTTACTCACTGAACAATTCAATGGCTTCTTATGAAGCATAGCTTTATCCAAATCCTTCCCAATCGCCTACCAAGGAAAAAACTTTATTTAAAAAAAAAATGAACCTACATTTCACTGTGACTGCAACTACAGTCATGATGATGGCAAGGGATCATACATTAGTATGAGATGCTTAATTAACAGTTTGGCAAATTAGCATTAAAATGTAACCCAAATATTTAGACTTATTTTCCACATTGTGTAACCGATGCATCTACTTATCAACTTGAAGCATGACTGACATACCCAACAGAAGCTGCCCAATAAGTATATCTTGTCGTGCCTAACTGTATCTAACAGAAATGTAAAGCCAGAATGACACATGTTGGACCTTAAAGCAATAACAGCTTGTTTAAACAGCAATCTTGAGGTTTTTCTGAAGAATCTGCACCTGCGCATTTCCTAGCTCTATGATTGACGAGCAGCTAGAGGCAAAGAGCAGAGGTCAGTACTGTAAGCACACAAAACTGTGCATTCCTGTAATTGATGTCTGCTGTAGAAACTTCCAATACTTTGAAAGGTTTCTTCCCAACGCTGATTATTGCTAACAGGAAGGCTCCATTGGGTCCGATCAACCCATGCACTGGGGAAAAAATTCAGAACAACTGTGTGACACTACAGCTTTAACAAAAGAATTGTCTGAATGCCACAAGTCCTCACCAAAAATAAAGAGGCCGTGACTTGGTACACCTCATGAAAATGAAACCTTAGAGCAACAAACTCATGTTTTATCAAGGACTCTTAAGATTACTGCAGGGAATAACATTGAGTTTTGGGAGGCTTCAATTCTGTGTTTGCCAGTTTGGATTTCATCCTGTAGCTCCCTGTTTTGCAAACATTTGAGACTGAATGGATGAAAAGGTAGAAAGGATAGACCTGGCAAATACAGAACATGGCCTCTGGCAAGGTTATTGTTTGAATCGCTTTTTAATGCATGAACTGGTATACAGACAGCTTGACAGTTGCCACCAGTCATTGATCAACAAAGGATCACAGTAGTAGTGGATTCTTATTCACATCTGATAGCAGAAACATGCAGTTCTGAAAGACTGCTCACCATATCCTGTAGCTATTTAACCTGACAGTGGAGACCTTCCCACTTAACATTGAAAAAGATCCTGATTTTTAGCCCTGATAATTTGATTAAATATTCAAATTTGAAAGACATGGTCAGGTGATTGGGTTTCTCACTCATTTGTTGTCAGCTAAGATGCTCATTGGTATAGTCACTGGAGGGAGGGTCTTTCATGAGAAGATAATGAACGATTTATTATAGTTATTGACAGAATGAACATGAAATATTTACAATCCTTGATGTATTTTTCAAAGTTACCTCAGTGTGCATTAATTCATTACAAGGAGTCATTTATTAAAAGGCAATAGCTGTCAGCTAGTTATAGCTACATATCCAAGCCCATTGGTGCCACAGTTGTTTAGTGGAAGGATATAGGATTGCTTCTGAAACTCTACATAAATTCCTTTGTAAACACTTTTGAAAAATATTGATTATGTACATTTATTATGTAGGGAGTAATAAGTACCTGCAGGACTTATTAGAAATACTTTTCATCAAAGGTTTCAACAGAGCCACAGCAGAATGGTTTATGACATTAGAATGATACAGGCATTAAATTAGTTCCATTATTTCCCACTTAGTCACCATTTGCTCACCCAGTCACCATTGAGCCCACATTCATTCATCCACTCAGCCCTCATCATCTGTATCCTCTGAGCATATATCATCTTCCCAACCCTTTGCAAGAGCCCCTCTGCTCAGCTCTAGTTATCTTTCCCACTGGGTGGAACACCAGCCAACATGCCCTCCTCAAATCTCATCCAAATCACTGCTCCCTCTGCTCTATTCATTCACCCATGTCCCTTCCCCATTCACCAAATCCCCTTATGCTCTCGCTGCATAGATTCAGAAAGTCATGCGAGGTTATGGTCGTGAAATTAAGTTTAGAAAAATTGTTGTTTTTTTCATGGGAGCAGAGAAGGCTAAGAAGAGTTTGAAAATTGTTTTCAAATTACTAAAGTTTTTAAGGGGGGTAAACAGTGATTTTTTTTCCCTTGCTTTGTGAATCTGCCATAAGGGAGCATATATCGAAGTCTATTTGTAGAAGCGTGAACAGGGAATTTTTTTTTTACACTCAGGCAGGTGGTTCTGAGAACATAAAATGTTTAACCAAAAGAGGCTGTTAAGGTGGACAGTATGTCAAGTCCTAATAATTAAAAGGTGTTTTTGCACCTAAAAAAAAACCCCGAGTTCGCCAGTAATTCAAATTAAATATTGCAAATAATGAAGGAAAGTAAATATCTCATGCTAAGAGAAATTTAATTATTGGGTAATATGAATTAAATTATTTCAAATTATAGTTATACAGAATAGCTAACCTGTAAAAGGATATTGGATAAGTATTTGAGAAGGAAAGATATTAAAAGTTATAAGGAAAGAGCAAAGAAACTTAACAGATAGCATCACTATGATGAGTTAGATGGTGTCCCACTGTAGTAATTTCTATTATTCTGTGCTGCTCATTTCATAAGCAGAATGATTATAAAATTGCTGAGAGAATATGAACCACTTATTGCCTATTATTTGGCAATAGTTCACTTCTGTAGAGTCAGTTGATTTTTAACATTTCAAAAATTAAGGACCCCACTTGTGCTTGTGAACCATATAAAGCAGAAGTTTCTAGAGATATCTCTGGTTTTTGCTGGAGGGATACAACTAATAGATATATCAACACCAGAGTAGAGATGGCAAAAATCTGATGAGACTTCTGTTGCTTATCCCTATTCACTCTTTAGAAAGATTCACTCAGCTGGATGCTGGGCAAGAAGAAGATTGGACCCAACTATGATATCCCTCCCGGCATACTTAACCGCCACCTCCCATGCCCAACCCTTCCAACTCCCAAATGAGCCTAATACAAAAACTGGCACTGTTTAGTTCAGGCATTAAGAATGGCTATGATAGACAGCTGGCACCTATGTGACCACACATCAACCTGGGCTGCTGTCTTCGGGGGAGAAAGATTGGGTGCAGGAAATTTAAATATTCGTTACTAACATATTGTGGAGCTTGTTCCAAATTCCAGCAATACACACGTGACATATCAGACCCTCATTGTTTGACTTCATGCATCATAAAACATTTGTAGATTTGCGCATTTTCTCTAATATCTGTTCATAAAGACATTATTGTTACCATTACTACAATCCAATTAGTCACTTATAGCAGGCAACTACAATGTTGACCCTGTTAAGTTCAATTGAAAAGATCATCTGCAAAGGGAAGTTTGGGGGGAAATATCCTTCTTTGACCCCAACAGCAATCTGTTTTATTCTTTGTTTTTTGGGCATCGTCTGGTTGATGTGCATTTATGTGTTGGGGATTCTGGCATTGCAGTAAATTAGTTGTGGAAGTCAGGTCTGTATAACTTGTTAGGGAATCTTTTAAAAACAGTTAAATAATTCCTTGTAATTCAGGCTTGAGCATGTTGTCCAACTGCAAGTTTATTAATCAGACACCAATAGTATAATAACTAATATGATTATGCAATAAATTCATACAATCTGGTTTCTTGTAGACCCAAGGTAATCAAATTTGCCCTCTACAGATGCTGTCCCTCGGCTGTCCTGTGAATTCTGACTCTTAAAGAGCTGTCCTCTGATATATCATGTATCCTTTCTTTGTAAGTTATATCACATGATACCCAGAGTTCCTCCTTGTCCAGCCTCCAGACTTGACATAACAGCTGCTTGATGGCTATGCAGTTAAGATTAGCAGTTAGTATCACAAAAGGGAACAGTATAACATAGATAATCTCAGATAGTTAAGTGATGCTGTTTGGGTGCTCCCACTGGCCGATACCTGTGTGGGATGTGGTCAACATATCTGCTATATCGTTCTGGCCAATAGCCATATTGACACACATTCAAATTCCGATAATCACATCGAACTGTGATTAACTATAGGACTCAGGCAAATTCAAATGTAACTGGGCAGTCTCAAATTATGTTGAAATGTTCTGGTATCCATGGCCCACTTTATTGGGAAGATTTTACAAATGTATTGTGGGCCTGGGGGCTAGTTAAGTAATATTCTCCCAGTATGTCTATACCATTGCTAGTGTAGCTAGTAGAGAAGTTAAATTGCAATGACAAAATTCCTTTTGACAAAATTATTGTCTTCATTGTAGTGATCTTTCTCTGTGAATACTTCATATTCTTCTGAGTGAATGTGTCTGTCCAGTTTTACTCTGCAAAAACAAGATCTGTTCCATTTCAAACTGCAGACCCCTAGTTTACAAAGATGCATTTACTTCACATGGATGCACATGGCATAGAATAATTTTGTTGTGAAGTTGCCTGAATTAAATTTGTGCAGGTTGTTTGAAACTACCTCCTGGAACTTACTTTACATCAGTGTGGCTGTGACGGTGAATTTTAAAAAGTTTTAAAAAGTTCAGAAAGAACTTTTAATCTTCGTAGAAAGTTGACAATTCCATCATTAAAATTTGCTGGGTACTCCACTGACAATGGGTAAAGCTTTATGCATGGTGCAGCCATCCATGTCCAGAATGTCATTGTCCCTAGAGTATAAGGCATAAACGTATAAGTTGAGTCTCCCAGTTAAATGTTTCTCTGAATATATGAATAATTTAGGTTTTAGGAGAACATGTTTGTGAGGAGCAGGTAACTTTAGACCTATGATTCCTAAAGTTCTCCATGTTTGGGGGTTTCCTTGCCTCAGATATGGGTCTGTTGTAGACTAACTGATAGAGAATGATTAGTGACAGCCACACAATCACACCAAGGGCAGGATTTTTCAGTTGGTGGGCCCGACATGTAAAATGACGTGCGATGACGTCGGGTGTGCGTCCCGACGTCATCGCACTCAGTTGCGATGTTTTGTTCGGCGGGCACGCACCAGAGTCGGCTGCACACCCTCCTATATGCAAACAGCCTGTAAGGTCTTTAAGGAACTAGTTAAAGTAATTGTAAACGCTGCCCATCCAATCCTAAGGTTGGTGGGCAGGCGAAAAAGCCAAGCAGGCTTTGCGTTCTTTAGGAAAGCTCATCCACGAGCAGGATGAGGTTTCCTAAAGCTTTTATTAAATAAATAAATAAATTTTCATAAATATAAAAACATATCCCATCTCATGTGGCACAGTCATATGAGGGGACATGTTTAAATTTTTAAACCTTTTATTTAATAATTTCAAAAGCCCTTCAATCTCCCTGAGGCAGCCCCGTGCCTTGACTCTCCCTCCTTCTCCCACCCGCACAGGTAGCGCTGATTGGCCCGTCCACGTAAAATGGCGGCACAAAGCCGATCGTGGGTGGCGACCAGCTCCACGGCCGCCCGTTCCTGTCGAGCCCGCCCGCCGCCTGAAAAATTCAGGTCCATGTGTCTACCAGGATGATAGACAACGAACAAGCTGGACCTTGATTTTCCTAACACATATTATTCCTCAGCCAGTATACTTGTAGTATAACAACCCCCTTCGATATTTGTTGACACATTTAAAGGAAGAAAAGTGAAGCCACTTTCTGGCAGGATAGTTAATCAAATCTTCTAGTTAAGACCTGAGGAAGTTGAAATATCTTGCAGAGGGACCTTAGATCGGCAGGCATGATGTTGCTTTTTTCAATGCAAAGGGCTTTCAGGCAGTATTCAATATTTTGTTGGGCAGTCTGGAGTCTAATGGGGACTATTCCTGGAGTATTTTTGCATACACCTTCTAGCTTTGTTCGGGGAGCTATATTTAACTCCCAGTTACTCTCATTACTCCTAGTGCCACACGCAATTGAGTATCAAGATAGAAAGGTAAGACAGATGAATGTGTGGTTAGAAAGATGGTGCAGGAGGGAGGCCTTTAGATTCTTGGGACATTGGGCTGGCTTTGGGGAAGATGGGACCTGTACAGAGCTGGGACTGAGTTCTTTGCAGGAGTTTTGTGAGTGCTGTTGGGAGGTTTTAAACTAACTCGGCAAGCGTGAGGAAACCGGGGGATAATATTAGAGAGGAACACCAGGGTGCACAAAGGTGTAAGGATAAGCCCAGAAACTACAGGCCAGTCAGCTTAACTTGTGGGGAAACTTGTTGAAACTACAATTCAGTCAGCTTAACTTGTGGGGAAACTTGTTGAAACTACAATTCGGAACAAAGTTAATAGTCACACGGCCAAATGCGGGTTAATTAAGGAAAGCCAGCATGGATTTCTTAAGGGAAAATTATGTTTAACTAACTTGCTGGAATTTTTTGAAGAGGTAACAGAGAAGGTTGATGAGGGCAATGCTGTTGATATGTTATACATGGACTTCCAAATGGCTTTTGACACAGTGCTGCACAACAGGCTTGTGAGAAAAGTTATAGCTCATGGAATACATGGAATTGGCTGAGTGGCAGGAAACAGACAGTAGGGGTTAATGAATGTTTTTCAGGCTGGAGGAAGGTTGTAGTGGAGTTCCCCAGGAGTTAGTGTAGGGACCCTTGCTTTTCCAAATATATATTAATGACCTAGACCTTGGTGTAAAGGGCCCAATTTCAAAGTTTGCAGATGATACAAAACTGTGAGCAGGATAGTGTAGAACTTCAAAAGGACATAAATTGGTGGAAAGTGTGGACAGGTGGCAGATGAAGTTCAATGCTGAGAAATGTTACATAATTCATTTTGTAGAAAGAACATGGAGAGACAGTATAAAATTGGGCGGGGGGGTGGGGGATACAATTCTACAACTCTAAAGGAGATGCAGGAGCAGAGGGACCTGGCTACATATGTGCATAAGTCATTGAATGTGACAGGACAAGTTGATAGAGTAGTTAATAAAACATACAGTATCCTGGGCTTTATTAATAGGGACACAGAGTACAAGAGCAAGGAGGTTATGTTAAACTTGTATAAGTCACTGGTTCGGCCTCAGCTGAAGTATTGTGTCCAGTTCTAGGCACTGTACTTGAGGAAAGATGTGAAGACATTAGAGTGAGTGGAGAAAAGATTTGTGAGAATGGTTCCTAGGATGAGGAACTTCAGTTATGAAGATAGATTGGCAAAGCCAGGACTGTTTTCCTTAGAGAAAAGAAGGCTGAGAGGAGATTTGATAGAGTATTCAAAATCATGAGGGTTCTGGACAGAGTAGATAGGGAGATACTGTTTCCATTCATGAAAGATCAAGAACGAGATTTAAATAATTAGTAAAAGAAGTAATAGTGATTATGAGGAAAAACTTCTTTATGCAGCGAGTGGAATACTCTGCCTGAGTGTGTGGTGAAGCATTCAAAAGGGAATGAGACTTATTTGAAAAGAAAGAATGTGCAGGGTTATAGGAACAAGGTGGGAGAATGGAACTAGGTGAAATTGCTCATTCAGCGAGCAGGCGCAGACACGAATGGCCAAATGGCCTCCTTCTGCATTGTAACAATTCTGTAATTCTGAACCTTTAGATTTCCCTAGTTTGGGGTTTCAGGCATGTTAATATTTCCAGCATATTTGCTTTAGCTCACTTCAGCTCTGGAACATGGAATATGGGGTTCCTGTCTCTGTTTGAAGTAACTGGAGACTCGTGTCAAATTCTGAGCACCACACTTTAGGGATGAAGTGAAGGCATTGGAGATGATGCAGAAAAGATTTATAAGAACTGTTCCGAGGTTGAGAGACTTGAGTTATGTGAATAGACTGGAGAAGCTGGGAGATAGTTGAGAAGAAAGCAGATTTGATTGAGGTTTTCAAAATCATGAGGGGTTTGGAGAAAGTAATTAATCCCAATGGCAGAAGGATTGAGAACCAGAGGTCACTGATTTAAGGTGAATGGCGAACCAAAGGTGACATGAGGAAAAAGTTGTTTTTAGTCACTGATTGGTTAGGTCCAAGAATGCACTACTTGAGAGAGTGATGGAGGCAGATTCATCATGGTTTTCAAAAGGGAATTGAATCATCTAAAGAGAAAAGATTTGCAGGGCTATGGGGAAAAGGCAGTGGAGTGGGACTAGGTGAGCTGCTCTTGCCGAGAGCTGGCACGGTCACAACAAACCTCCTGTGTTGTAGCTATTCTGTGATTTGAACAGCACAAGAGACATTTTTAGATGGAAAGCTACATTTTGAATGTATTTACTAGCTATTTAACTTGAAACATCACACACCAGTGACAAGCTGCTAAGAGGCAAATAATTCTGAAAGTCAGTTATATTTGTTCAAAATTTTTTAAATGTAAAAACTAAGACAAAAGCCAAGTTTTTCTGAAGTTGCAATTTATTTACGCTTTTACCACAGCAAACTTTTGTAAGTTTAGGTATAATGTTGCAATATGTTGTTGTATGTAGCAATGTATCTGACAACATTTCTTTCGTTACCTTGAAAGGTCCATTTCTCTTCTGTTTGCTCTGACTGCATTTAAGTCCTCCGTTCAAAGGACTTCAATATCTTGCATGTGCAAAGTGTCTTTTAATATGCCATGTTAGATTATGTAGTGATATGAATGGTCAGTGGGCAAATTGTCCCTGCCCCCTCCAACCTCCCATAGATTATCATACCTCCATGGAATTTCTTCAGTAATTGTCACTTCCCACAAACATTCAAACAACTGATCATGTATGCATTATGTAATTCCAAGCTATGATTATGTATTTTATCATACCGTCTGATTTTTTTTCTCTCAAATTTTCTCTTCTCTCATCCTCTCATAGATACACATTTACCTGCATTAGAAGTTTAGCATAACAACTGAAATGAAGTGTGTTGGGACGTGCTGAGGATGTGATACAGTGCTTATATAAATGCTAAATAATTGCAATTCTTTCTCTTGAATTACTGGACTCCTTGTTGGACATGGCTGCACTATCCTTCTGGAACCTTGCTAAGTGGTATACATGCTTTTAGATTGACTATCATCATGATGCTTAGCTGCGAACATCGCAGCCAAGTCTAATCCTATCTTCACCCAACATCCACAAATGTATACTTTCAGCAGGGCCTGTTGTGTAATTGCCTCTTTCTTCCTATTCTTAACTTAGAAACATAAAAGCCAATTGTACCAACCTACCCATACTATTGCTTTGGCTGAGATAAGCCAAGTGCTCAGAGCAGAAGTTCAATTCAATCTCTGGTCTGTATGACTCAGCTAGTTGCTTGGTAAACTTGCTAAGCAATCAGTGAAGTGATGGCATTTTATTCCTAGGCTTCAAGCTAATATTAACTGAAAACATGCGTTTGTAATTTTATATAAAAGCAAAATACTGCAGATGCTGAAAATCTGAAATAAAAACAGAGAATGCTGGAAAAACTCAGCGGGCAGGTTTTTCCGGTCGGCGAGCGGAGGCGGGCCCGCTCGCCGACGTGGCAGATGACGTGGGGATACATTAGGCATGCGTCCCAACGTCGCCCCGCATCATTTAGAATTTTAGTTCTGCGGGTGTGCAGCCAAATTGGCTATGTGACCGTCGAGCTGTCAACGGCCTATTAAGGCCATTAAAAAACTAATTAACTTGATTGATGGACCTGCCCGTCCAGCCTTAGTGTTGGTGGGCAGGCAGGAGCCCAGGCGGGCCTCAGAAAAAGCATGAAACCTCATCCACGGGCGAGATGAGGTTTCATGAGGGCTTTTAAATGTTTATCAAATGTTTAAATAGAAGTTAAGGGTATGTCCCAACTCATGTGACAGTGTCACATGAGGGGACATGTCAGGGAAATTTTTTTATTACCTTTCTGTCAACTTTTTATTCAGAGCCAATCTCCATGAGGCAGCACTTTGCCTCAGGGAGATCTGTGCACTCTTTCGCGTGCATGCATGAAAGAGCGCACTCTCAGCTGAGGGAATCTCCCCACCCGCCCGCACAGGAAGCGCATAGCACTTCCTGGAGGACGTCACGCTGGGCGGGCCTTAATTGGCCTGCCCACGTAAAATGGTGATGCCCCCCCCCCGACCGGGGGCACCGATTGGAAGGCTGGCCACCGGTGCCTGATCCTGCACTTCCCAGCCGACGGGGGGAAAATGTTCCCCAGCGGGTCTGACAGCATCTGTGGCGAGAGAAACAGAGTTAATGTTTTGAGTCCATATGACTCTTCTTCAAAGCTAAAGAGAAGTAGAAATGTGATGAAATTGATACTGTTTAAGGGGGGGTGGAGCAGGTGAAGCTGTATGGAAGGTCAGCGATAGGTGGGGGTTAAGGAGAGATTGACAAAGATGTCATGGACAAAAAGACAAAGGTAGTGGTAAGGGCTAAAGAAGGTGCTAATAGTGATATAAAGGTAGAGGAAGTGTTATACGGACTCGAAACATTAACTCTGTTCCTCTCTGCGCTTGTAATTTTAGTTGTTTAAAACAGATTAGCCACTCAACAAACTTATGTTTGTTGGATATAAATGGTGGAACTTAGAATATGGTTAAAACAAAAATTAAATTTGGTTTAACTGCAAGTACTGTTTAAATTCTAAGTCTCATCCAGAGGCCTGAGCAGGGAGATAGAAGATATCCACTGGCAGCAGTTGAAATAGTTGATGAAGGAAACTAGCTTGAACTGGACTTGCTGTACCTGGGCTCAGCTAATCCCTTTGTTTAGAACATTCAGACATTCTCAGTGTGAACTTGCACTGGAGTGCGACCCCAATGGAGTATGAGAGTTTGCTGAGCTGAGGGAGCTCGGTGAGGAGGGGAGAGAGGTGCTCCTTTGACTTTTCTAACTTTTTCATGCTGTAGGAACTGGTTCTTGCTCTACTACAGGGGAAGAAGCTAGCTGTTTGGTGAGTATCTTGTAAGTGGTCAAGGCCTATTCTATTCCTCAGGTTTAAATAGTACAGGAATTGTTGATAGGATGAATAAATGTATAAAAGAAAATAAATAATTGAATAAAATAATTAAGTAACTAATTAAAGTACATAAGTGTGGCAGGATAGGTAACGTGTCATGGCTGCAGCATGTGGGAGCTCATGGATACCAAACACGTCTGCAGTAAATGCCTGCGGCTCGAGGAGCTTCGGCTCAGAGTCATTGAGCTCGAGGCTGAGCTGCAGACTCTGTAACACATCAGAGAGGGGAAGTTACCTAGAGCTTTATACCAGGAGGAGGTCACACCTGTTAGGATAGGGTCTTCTGATTTGGAAGGTAGTCAGAGACAGGAGGGTGTGATTGTAGCTGAGGCAGGTAGGGGGACCCAGAGGTCAGGAGTGTCAGCCTCTGCAATTGTCCAACAGTGTGTTTGGCTGAGAGTAGAGGCTGCAGAGTGGATGAACTGACTGACCATGGCACTGTGGTACAGTAAGCCATTCAAATGGGGGGAGCACAAAAGAATGTAGTGGTCGTAGGGGACAGTATAGTAAGGGGGATTGACACTGTTCTCTGTAACAAAGAGTGAGAGTCCAGATGGCTATGTTGCCTGCCAGGGTTCAGGACATTTGCTCAGGGCTGGAGAGGACCTTGCAGTGGGAGGGGGAGGATCCAGTGGCCGTGGTCCATGTAGGTACCAACGATATAGGCAGGATGAGGAAGGAGGTTCTGCATTGTCAGTATGAGGAGCTAAGCACCAAATTAAGAAGCAGAACATCAAAGGTAATAATTTCTGGATTATTATCTGAGCCACATGCAAATTGGTGTAGGACAATTAAGATTAGAGAAATTAATGCATGGTTCAAAGACTGGTGTTGGAGAAGTGGGTTCCGGTTTTTGGGGCACTGGCACCAGCATTGGGGAAAGTGGGATCTGCACCATTGACATGATCTACACCTGAACCGTGCTGGGGCTCATGTCCCTGCGAGCTGCATAACTAGGGAAGTAGAGTGGGTTTTAAACTGAATAGTGGGGACAAGGGTTTAAATTTGGGAAGATGTGGTAAACCAATGAGCAGAGACAAGGCAAGAGAGGAAGGGCAGAATTTTCTCTTCGGCATGCAGGGGCGGGTCCTGCACGCCGACGCGTAAAATGATGCGGGGTGACATCCAGTGTGTGTCCCGACGTCACCGCGCGTCATTCCTATCTTTCATCTGGCAGGCGCGCACTGGAGTTGGCTGCGCGCCCGCGGAACTTTCAAAGGCCTGTTAAGGCCACTAACAAACCAATTAAACAAATTGACAACCTTAAGGTTGGCGGGCAGGCGAAGAGCCCAAGCGGCCTTCGTGTTTTACATGAAACCTCATCCACAGGTGGGATGAGGTTTCATGAAGGTTTTATTGAATAAGTAAAAGTTTTTTAAACATTTCATAAACATGTCCCAGCTCATGTGACACTGTCTGAACTTAATCTCCCTGAGGCAGCTCCGTGCTCTGACTCTCCCTTTTCCCCCCGCTGAGTGCTACCAGGCACGCGTCACGCTGGGCGGGCCTAAATTGGCCCGCCCATGTAAAATAGCAGCGTGCAGCCGATCGCGGGTGGCGATCAGCTCTGCACCCACCTGTGCCCACTCTCGACCGGACCGCCCGACAGGCAGAAGATTCTGCCCAAAGGTACTAACATGGGAAATGATAAACTGTGATAGGAAGGGACAGAGATTACAAATCTAAGAGTAAATCAGCAGATAAGGGTAGATGCTACAAAAATAATAAAAGGACAAAACTAAAGGCTCTGTATCTAAACAGATGTAACATTCGAAACAAAACAGATGAACTGATAGTGCAAATAGAAATAAGTAAGTTTGACCTGATAGCCATTACAGAGACATGGCTGCAGGATGACATAGATTGGGACCTGAATATCAAAGGGTATATGACATTTAGGAAGGACAGGAGTTAGGAAAAGGTGGAGGTTTGGGTCTGTTAATTAATGATGGTATTAGCACGAGAGAATGATGACCTAAGTTCAGGAAACCAGGATGTAGAGGCGGTTTGGGTTGAGATGAGAAATGATAAAGGCAATAAGTCACTTGTGGGAGTGGTGTACAGGCCCCCTAATTATAACTACATGGCAGAACAGGGTATAAAAGAAGAGATAATAGGAGTTTGTTGAAAGGTGCGGCAATAATCATGGGATATTTTAATCTACATAAAGTCTGGAAAAATCAGATGGGCAAAGGTAGCGTAGATGAGGAGTTCATAGAATGTTTTTGGGTTAGTTGGTTAGAACAGCACATCTGGAGCCAACCAGAAAGGAGGCTATACTAGATCTGATATTGTGCAACAAGATGGGATTAATTGATAATCTCATAGTGAAGGCACCCCGAGGTAGCAGCGATCATAACGAGATTGAATTTTACATTCATTTTGAGGGAGAAATGAGTACATCCAAGACTAGTATTTTGGACTTAAATAAGGGCAATTATGAGGGCATGAAAGCAGAGCTAGCTAAAGTGAACTGGCAAATGAGGTTAAGGGATAGGTCAATAGAGGTTCAGTGGCAAACATTAAAAGGGATATTTCAGAATATACAGAATAGATCCAGTGAGAAAGAAAAATTCCAAGGGGAGGGCCCAACATCCGTGGTTAACTAAAAAAGCTAAAGACAGTGTCACACTTAAAGAAAAGCATGTAATTGTGCAAAGACGGGTGGCAGGTCAGAAGATTGGAAAGAATATAAACAACAGCAAAGAATGACAAAAAGATTAATAAGGAAGGAAAATTTTGAGTACAAGAGAAAGCTAGCTAGTAATATAAAGATGGATAGTAAGAGTTTCTATAAATATTTAAATAAGAAAAGAGTTAACAAAGTGACAAAGCGTTTGTCCTATAGAAAGTGCGCCTGAAGAATTGATAATGGAAAGCAGGGAGATGGCAAATGAATTAAACAGTTATCTTGCATCGGTCTTCATTATAGAGGACATAAGTAACATCCCTGAAATAGCTGTAAATCAGGAAATGAAAGGGAGGAAGCAACTCGGGAAAATTGCAATCACTAGAGAAGCTGTATTGAGCAAACTTTTGGGGCTGCGGGCTGACAAATCCCCAGGTCTGGATGGACTAATGAGATAGTTGATGCATTGGTTTTAATTTTCCAAAATCCCCTAGATTCGGGCACAGTTCCATTAGTTTGGGAAATAGCAAATTAACTCCTTTTATTCAAAAAGGGAGGGAGACAGAAAGCAGGAAACTATAGGCAAGTTAGCCTAACATCTGTCATAGGGAAAATGTTAGAAGCTATTATTAAAGATGTTATAGCAGGGCACTTAGAAAAATTCAAGGCAATCAGGAAGAGTTAACATGGTTTTGCGAAAGGGTAATCATTTAATGGATTTATTAGAGTTCTTTGAAGGAGTAACATGTGCTATGGATAAAGGGGAACCCATGATGTACTGTACTTAGATTTCCAGAAGGCATTTGATAAGGTGCCACAACAAAGGTTATTGCAGAAAATAAGAGCTCACGGTGTAAGGGTTAACTTATTGGCATGGATAGAAGATTGGCTAGTTAACAGAAAGCAGAGAGTTAGCATAAATGGGTTTTGTTCTGGTTGGCAGGATGTGATGAGTGGTGTGGCACAGGGATCAGTGCTGGGGCCTCAACTTTTTACAATTTATATATGTCTTGGATGAAGGGACCGAAGGTATGGTTGCTAAACTTGCTGAAGACACAAAGATAGGTCAGAAAGTAAATTGTGAAGAGGACATAAGGGGGCTACAAAGTGACACAGGTTACAGAGTTGGCAAAGATCTGGCGAATGAAGTATAATGTGGGCAAATGTGAAATTGCCCATTTTGGCAGGAAGAATAAAAAAGAAGTTTATTATCTAAATGGTGAGAGATTACAGAACTCTGAGATTCAGAGGGATCTGGGTATCCTAGAGCATGAGTCACAAAAGGCTAGTATGAAGGTACAGCAGGTAATTAGGAAAGCTAATAGAATGTTATTGTTTATTGTGAGGTGAATTG
Source organism: Cetorhinus maximus (assembly GCF_964194155.1). Taxonomy (NCBI): domain Eukaryota; kingdom Metazoa; phylum Chordata; class Chondrichthyes; order Lamniformes; family Cetorhinidae; genus Cetorhinus; species Cetorhinus maximus. The sequence goes on along the minus strand of NC_135880.1, from coordinate 73,246,416 downwards.
ATTATAAAAGTAGGGAGGTTATGTTTCAGTTGTACAGGGCACTGGCGAGACCACATCTGGAGTAGTGTGTACAGTACGATCTCCTTATTTAAAGAAAGATGTAAACGCGTTAGAAGCAGATCAGAGAAGGTTTACTGGACTAATATCAGGAATGGGCGGGTTGCCGTATGAGGAAAGGCTGGACCTGTTCGGCTTGTAGCCGCTGGACTTGATTGAAACCTTTAAAATCATGAGGGATCTTGACAGGGTGGATGTGGAGAGGATGTTTCCTCTGTGTGATAATCTGGAACTAGGCATCACTAAAAATAAGGGGTCGTTCATTTAAGACAAAGATGAGAAGAAATTTTTTCTCTAAGCATCATGAGTCTTTTGGAACATTTCCTCAAAAGGCAGTGGAAGCAGAGGCTTTGAATATTTTTAAGGCAGATCTAGATAGGTTATTGATTAACAAGAGGGTGAAAGGTTATCTGGGTGGGCAGGAATGTGGGGTTGAGGTTACAATCAGATTAGCCATGATCTTATTGAATGGTGCAGCAAGCTCGAGGGGCCGAGTGGCCTACTCTTGCTCCTAATCCGTATGCTTGTACATACGTAAATCACAATGTCACTTCTAACTCACCATGGATACACATTCCATGTGTGTGAGCAACATCCTAACCAAAGTATACTAGTCACATTAGTTATACTAATACCAAATAGGGAGGCTCAGCACCATTAGTTGTGAGCTAATATCATAATGTACTGTTATTACCCTACATCATATCTTACATGGAAGCATTTGACAATATTGCCATGCCATATTTAAATGTAATGTGATGGTGATGCAGATTTTCTTAAGTTTGGGATTTATTGATGTGTTAATATATTCCTCTAATCAGAGACTGGTTGACCAGATTGTTGAAGAAGTATTTAGTAAAGAAGAAAGATTTCACATATAAATACAGCAGCAGTTTCTTTTATATCTCTTGTCTTTGACTGCTGTTTTACATTCAAATACCATGCTCGTATTGCATTTTACAACCAAATCTTAGCAAGCTCACTGTTATTTGCAGGCAGATCTTCTCATGTTTTTAAAATTCTTGTCCCATATTTGTCTTTCCATTACACTTGTACTGCCTCCCTCCGCTCACTTTTGGAGAATGATGGTGAATAGACAAAGGTTGTTTTAAACGTTATGTAATTTTGATTTTGCCTAATCTTGTAGCAACATGAGGTTTTCTTTAGCTAATGGAACAGCTATGGAAGGTGATTATTATAGTACTGTACACCACCTGTCCTGAGCTGCGTGGAGATTATATGAGGTAACTATGGTGAAAGAAAGAAAGGGACAAATGCTTCAGTTATAGGAAATTTGAAATAAAAGCAAAATACTGGAAACACTCAGCAAATCAGCATCTGTGGAGAGAAACATCGTGTAAACATTTCAGGTTAATTAACTTCCGTCAGAACTAGAAAATGTTGCAGATGAACAGATGATTAAATGACACAAGCGATGATGCTGCATGGAAAAAGGTGATAATGAGCGGCATAAAGGGAACAAAAGATCTGTCCAGAGGATGTGTGAATGATTACAACAGAATAAAAAGGGGAGGAAAGCGTGCTGAGATTGGGGAAGGTTCCTGTCGTTCCAAAACATGATGGGAAAATGCAGGTAGACCCCAAGGAGTGGGTCACCCTGTACCAATACAGGATCGGCATCCCAATTACCAGTCCACCTGTTCCTCATTCTAGTGCACCACTACTGCACTACAAGCAGTAAAAGCAGAAAATACTGGAAACACTCAGCAGTTCAGGGAGCATCTGTGGAGAGGGAAAGAGAGTTTCAGGTCAGTGACCTTTCATCAGAACTGCTGTCTGAGAGAAAATGGGAGCAGAGGATCATATCTGAAGTTCTTAAAGTCATTGGTCAGAGCAGAAGACTGTAACACGTGAGTTGAAAGATGAGGTTTCATTGAAACCTTGTGTGATCTTGATGGGAATATAAGGTCTGATACGTTGGCCCAGATCTTCCGGTCTCCAGATTATTGGACACCGGACATAGCACTGCTCCCCCACCCTCGACCCCTCCAAAATGTACTTTGGGACCCCTTTTAAGTCCCAACACACTGACTCCATGGGAATTGCCTGGAAAGTTTGAACTTCCAAAAGGTAATTCTCCTGCTCCCCAGGACCTTCCGAAAAGGCTCTGACTCTGAGTTGGGGTTGGAGACCTTGGACAGTTCCAACTTAGCTGAATAGTTACCCAAGAAAAGTTGGACAGAAAAATCCTAGCCTAACTCTTGGGTAACTATACAACTGACCTGCCCAATCACCCACACGGACCACCCCCCCAACTCCCTTACTTGACCCCCCACCAGCCAGCTACCCCCGATCTACTGACTACACCCTGACCAACTGATAACCCCCCTACTACCCCCCACCCACTGACTCCCCCATAACTCCCCTACTGCCCCCCCCAACCCACCTCACCCACCCTACCCAGCTGTCACCCTACTCACCTACCACTCCACCCACATGCTGCCTTACCTAGTTGCCACCTTACCTACTTACTCACTCACCAATTACTCACACACTCATTCTCTAGCACACTGGGGACCTCTAAACGCTTACCAGAATGCCTGCAACTAGTGCCATAGAAAGCGAGTGTGTCTTCTGTGCAGCTTCTCTTAGCTTCTCTCTGCAAGGATTCCTGCGCTGAGGGAGTTCTGCAGGAGCCTCCATTGGAAGTTGGAGCCTTTTCAACATATGCAGATAAGTGGGTAGTTTTCTGTCTGACCAGAGTTGGACACAGATCCCAACTCTGGTAGTTTTGGGCCAATATGTGAAACTTGAGAATATACACCAGCATAATGGAGGAATTGAGCCTGATTGCCAAGTCCAAAGACAGAGAGATGAACATATCTGACAAATAGACACACATGATTGTTTAAGTTTCTTGCAGAAAATAGACCCCCTGCTATGTTACCATATCAGTGTGCCCTACTGGCTTACAGCAGAGCCAAAGAGCACCACCTAATTTTACATTTTCAAGATTTTAGTTCATTTTAATTACTTGCTCCCAGTGGTATGAAACATTTTTTTTAAATAGCAATTAGCTACAATGATGCCTAAAATCTTTTGTTAAATTGCCTTGTCACCCAGCTAAACTATGCAAGTAGTTTTCAATCAAGGCATATGGTTATCGCACATAGTTAGAAATGTGCAATAATCTTCCTTTTGTTGAAACAAAATCTAACAATAACATTTCTTAGCCATCTTTTGTGTGGTCGTTTGGCCTGATTGAAGATTTGTTGCCTGTGCTTTACACTGGGCTTTGGAATCTAATACAGTGTAATAGAATTGTGGGCTCTCCTCCCTATTACATTGGTATGAGGATGAGACCCTAGTTCACTCCAATGGTATGGATGTTGTGTAAATATACCCTAATTATTCACTTCCACTTCAATTAAACCTGGATCTGCTGAAAAGGTCATCTTTGAACGTTGATGTTAAGTTCATTAATAGCAATGTTAATACAATCCCCATCATTTACACTGTTCAAGCTGATCACAGGCAGTTGTCTATTTAGGGCAAATAGCACTAACCATTTGCCACTATGATAACCATTAAAGATGCCGCTTATTACGTTAAGCACAGCAGCTTCTTCAATAAATTTGTATTGATCAATCCCTGTTTTACAAGTTTATGCATACAAAACACTACTAGAATGCATCCCTTTCATCTACTGCATTTGTGAAATCAGCCCTTTGTCTTAGTAATTGATTTCCAGCTGAGAATGAAACAAATTCCAACAAGGCTTCCCTTCTTCAAAGGCATCAAAATTGTGCCTTGAGTGGGGATGGGAGGGAGGGTCTTTTTCAACTCTTTCGAGTACATTCACAGTTCTTGGTTTTTTCTGGGAGTGGGACATGAACCCACAACCTTCTGATTCAAAGGCGAGGGTGCTAGGGAGAGACGAAGAGAGAAGAGCACAATCCAAATACCCCGTGAATTCATAGTCTGGCATTTAATTCTTAACACCTGACTATTGTTTGAAATCAACCTTAATAAGAATTCCTCAGCTGTTGCTGTGGCGAATATGTTTGTTAGCTTCAGTCTGTTGGAGCAATGATGTGGTGGTGCATAGAAACAAAATGAAGAGGCTTTAGACTGGAGATTGATGTACAGTGCAATATATGATGGTTTAACCAGCTCCTGTTTTATAATAGGTAAATCGCACTAATCTGCCCACAGGAGTGGGAAGGACTGAAATTTGTATTTTATTCCTTATTTTAATTCATTAAAGCAATATTTTTAAAGAAAAGAGACTTTCATTTATATGGTGCTTTTCATGACCACCTGGTACCTCAAAGCACTTTACAGCCAATTGTTAGGAAATAGGGGTAGTTAAACTAAGTTATATTGGTATTTGTGGGTGTTAGGAATGAGTTTTAGCTTTAATGTTTAAGTTTGATTTGTATTTCTGTATCCTGTGTTAAGAAAAGGTCAAATTGAGTTTTAGTTTCACTTTAAAAGGTGCCTGCAAATTCTGAAGTGAGTTCTATGACTGTTGCAGCTAAGTTAAACAAACAAAAGTAAATTGAATTATATATTAAAAGACTGTTTGTTTTCCAAAAAAAACAAAAGTAGAGAAACTGGGCCGTTGCCTAGCAACAGGGGTCCAGAGGGGCAGGTGCCTCTCACAGACACACAGAAGAAACTAGAAATAGCAGTTTGTTTTGGAAGTTGTTTGAGTTCAATTGGTTTTGAAAGTAGCTGTCAGCAGAGACTGGAGCAAAGGGGACAGATAGCCAGCCCCAAGCTAAAGAAAAGACACTGGAAATCTCGGGGATTAAAACAGGAGAAAGTCCCAAGCAAACCTTCTAGACAAAGGAAGGACAGGAACCTGGAAAAGATCCTGTTAAGTGAAGTTAAGAGTGAGGGGCAGAAAAAGGCTTCAAGCTTATAGAGGTAAAGGCTTGAGAAGTCAGAAAGTCCGAAGAAACAACTGAAGGTCTGTAACTCTTTGCTATAGGCATGTGAAGCAATGGTGTACTGTTGATGGCTGAGTCAGTGAGAGGGAGTGCATGAAAGACAGCTTGAATGCATGTGGTGACCCAGCAGGGAGGAACATCAGAAGGAGAGTTTGAAACCCTGGAGGTAACCCTTGCAGAAGGCATCTGAGAGAAGGTGTTGGTTTGGGAGAAGAGTCCAAAGTGAGTTCTTGGAGAGTGGAGATTGGAAACCTTTGTGTGAAAGACAGAATGCAGTGAGACCAGTTAGCTCATGGTGTGACAAGTGTCTGGTGGTAGTTGAGAGCTTCATAGGATCTGGTTGAGGTGGCATCAGACACTTGGTTTCATATTGTGGTGTGTCTGACTACAGGGTGCCAAGTAAGGACTGTGTACTTACTGTAAACATTACAGTATAAGACAGTTTTTGGAACTTGTGTTACCCTTACAAATCTATACTTATCTGTAAGAGTATCGTTGTGTGTGAAGGAGTATTGTAATATAATTCATCTTTTCTTGTTGAATAAATGTTTTATTCTTTTGTTAAAAGTTCATTAGCTGGCCCCGGTGACTCTGTTCGATGGCCATTCTCCATGTATCTAAATAAACAAATAAAAGTTAGGATTTATCAAGCTAGGTTCCACCCTGGGATCAGGCTTGTCCAGTAGTAACCTCAGCTGGGGATCATAACACAATTAAATACTTAGGGGAGTTTTCGTTGTTAAGTGCCAGATGTGGTTCCATGCTTATTTAATATGTCCGTGCAAAATAAGAAGGCCTTGCATTTGATTCTTAAACTCTGTAGAGTCAACACATTATATCCAGGATGGCACTCGGTGTTAAATGGATCCAAGCCAGATGGTGAAGTACAAAACAAGACACAGATCTTTCCCTTGAGAGTAGGTTTATTCACAGGATTCAGAATTAAAGACCTCTGCCTCCTAACTACCCACCCAGTGTGCGAGCTGACTCCATAAATGCTCTCAGTTCTTAATCAAACAATGTCCATCACCTGTGTATCTTTAACAACATAATCGGACAACCATTAACAGATTTCCCTTCCTTTCTTTAAACAAAAAATTCATAACATATTTAAAAATTACAAAGCAATCAAAGAAAAAATGGTTTTCCATATTTGTTACAACTCATCATAACACAAGATGTTCCTCTTCTAGGACCTCCAACAATTTCTTGGAGCAAGCATTCTCCTTTGTAAAACAGTCTGATAATTGATAACTTGCGTAGACCCATTTTATTTGAGATTTTTCCTTTAGGATGTTAGATATGTATAATCTCATATCGATTGCTTACACACATGCCAGTGTTTCTGCAGCTAGGGTACTTTCAACCCTTTTTTTATTTTCTTGGCTTTCTAGGCCAAGGGGCAACATTTTCTGTTCACATCCACCAAGAATTTGATAAACCAAGCTGTACAGAAATACCTGTCTGGAAGGTTGACATGGGAAGCATCACTAAAAAAGACTAACTTCATATCTTTTGGGTTACCCAAGGCTGGAAACTTGAGTGCACGTTTCTCTTAATTTAATTTCTTTAATGTTGCTCTCAGAGCTCCCTCAGCTGTAGTGTGTTTCATGATAGTACCGAGTCCCAATACATCATAACTGGCACCTGGCCTTGTGTTAGTGCACAGACAGTCGGTATAGTCCAATCAAGCTTCTTAACTGCCCTGCTTCTTCTTTGGATGTAAGATTATTTTTTTGTGAGGACCTGGCCTGATTTATCAGGATACAATTAACGCTTTAAGAATGGCTCATAAAAGGGATATGTTGAAACTTTTCACCTTGCACTCATCAGAACACTTCACAAGAATACCAAGATACAGGAAAAACAGCAATTTATACTTTAAGAGAGTACTGATTAGTTGGCATTTGCACTCTGATTGGTAGAGGCATTGCCGTGGAGAATGCAACAGTGATGGCCACTGACAGTTAACTGCCAAGCGTTGTTTGAAATTAAAACAGGCAGCTTGCCCCTGATTGGTCAAGGCATTGCCCTGACGAATGAGTCGGCGAATGTGGCTGTTACTTATTTTGTTTAGCTGAAACAGGCACAATGTGTGTACATGTTCTTTCTGTCTGCCGAGATCAGGGCCCTGTGTATTAATATATGTAGCTTTCAGTACAGGCAAAGCACCATACTGCGAGCCTGACTGACAATCTTAAATTGGTTGTCAGCGTAATTCTTCGCACAGTTAGGATGATTTAGCAAATGTTGTCCAGTTGCAGAATCACATTTTATGTTGGACACTGTGCTTTGAGATTTGCAAACACGGGCTGGTTGCATATAGTCTGTACCTTGCCCGTTGCGAACAGTGGCTGGGACGTGCTGTTTGCTACGATCTGCCAGTCTTTAGGACGAACGGCCTACATACCTGGCATCACACTGGCACTGAAATTCATAGACCACATACTCATTTCTGTGATCAGCAGAACGTCTTTTTGGCTTGGCAGCAGCATCCTGTTGGTGGCAAATACCACTCATGTTGCTACTGCGTAGTAGCAGTGTGAAACAGCTAGCTTCAATTGTTGCTCAAATTTTTGAGATACCTTGTTCTTCCAGGATAATCTGATGTAGACTAGGCACTCCTCAGAGCCGAAAGTGACCTGTTCATGAGTTTTTGTGGTATACAGCGCGAAATGAACTGACCAGGGTAGCCATTATCCCACAGGATACCTTTGATGCAACCTATTTCAGCATCAAGCTTGCATGGTGAGCAAATGGCTTGGGCCCTATTTACAAGGTTGCCGATAAGACAAATCTTATAGCGTGTGGAACTGTAAGAATCGTAACGCGTATATTGACCAGTAAAGGTAGGTTTGCGGTAGACCGGGGTAGAGAACGCCCCTGGAAGATTTCTCAACTAGCATGTCAAGGAAGGGGAGTTCAATTGACTGCTCCATTTCGAAAGTGAATTTGAGTGCAGGATGGAGCCCATTAAGACATACAAAGAAATTTTTATATGAAGCTGTGAATTTAAATATCGTCAACGTATCAGAATTATGTGAGGGTAGGAGGTTATGTTGAAGACATGTTTCTCATGGAATCCAACAAAGATGTTTGCGAGAGCCGGACCTAGAGGGGATCCCGTGGCAACATCATCTATTTGGGCATACATGGTGTCATTAAAACTGAAGTCTGCTTTGGTAGAGGTGTTACCTTGGAGAATGCACCAGTGATCATGACTGAGAGTGCTTGGCAACGCCTCTACCAATCAGAGTCCACTTGCCCATCAGCACTCTCTTCTGATCCAGTATATATTGTTGCTTTCCCCTTATATTGGTATTCTTGTGAGGTGTCCTGATGAGTGCAAGATGAAAAGCTTTGACATGTCTGTTTTTTCAGCAATACTCAAGTTCTATACTACCAAACAACAACTTTAAGTATGATTATTGATTCAAGGTTACTCCCAACCTGTTCTGCTTAATGTCTAACCCTATTTGGGCCAGAAATAGGTCCAATCACATGCGGTTTGCCACCCCAATCCTTTTTACTTATCCAGCTCGGGAGCTGCACATTTCTCACCCGCTAGTCCAACCCAGGCCTGGTGAGAAATGTGCAGCATACCTGGTTCCCACGGTCTTCCAATGCAGGGCAGCAACATTGAGGGAAGTGAAGCCATGCCCCCTTTTTACGGCACTAGCTGTCGTAACCAGGTAGGTGTAAAGGTTCCTGTGTTTAAATGCGCTTTGAGAAGCCAAGGAGAAGATAAATATATAATCTAAATGGGTAGGGTGGGTTGGGGGAGGCTGAGTAGTCAATTGGGGGGTGCTGGTGGGAGGGGAGGGGTCGTTGGGTGGTACGGGAGGGTGGTATGTGGGTGAGGATGCAGTCACGGGGACAGGGTATTAGTTGGGGGAGTCGGAAATGTAATCGGTGGCTTGGGGGGGGACCAGTGGGGTTTCAGCGGTTGTGGGGGTTGCAGGTGGGGGCGTAGAGGGTCAGCAGCATAGTTACCCAGCAGTTAGAAGTGGTTTTAAACTTTCTCAGTTTTCCTGGGTCAGAATCATCTGAAGTGCCACAATTTAAATCAGAGTATTGGATGGTTTATGGTGCAGGGTATTTGGCTATCAGAAGTCTAATCATCCCGGACAATTGCCGTGCAGTCCTTGTGGGGAGTCTCCCAGCAAGTTATCTGGGGTACCTCCAGGGTATGACCCCCTGGAGATTGGAAGTTCTGGACCTATATATTTAAAGACCACCGAAGCCTGACTTCCAATTTTAAATTCCCGTTTTATCCTACAAATAACAAACTGCTCAAATTCTGCAGAACTTACCCATAGAAAATCATCAATGTGCCATGAAGATGCCTGCAAGTTTCTCTTTATGATGCCAGAGGAACATTGCTGGCTCTGCTTTCAGCTGAAACAGCCAACTTGCAGCAATACAGACCCAGTCGAGAAACACCATACTCTCGACACATCATTTAATCCATAAACACATTAGTTTAATTTCCACAGCTTCCCTTCTTCATCACTTGTTTCTTTCGGTGGTTTCAGAAAAACCTCTTGTTGAAATCGTTCACCCTGGAAAATTCAGCTTATATCGATCAACTACTTCCCCATAAATATGTGGCTAAAAGATGTTATGATATGACAGGTGGTAATTGCCGGGCTGACCAAATTCCAAAGGGAAACTTGGCTAAGCTATCACAACAATTTGCAATTTGTATTTTATTACAAGAAGGTATGTGCACTGAAGTTAGAAGTAAAGATTCCACGACCACTTTTGGAAATTTTAAATTGAAACATTTATTAACAAAAGAAACAAAAACTTAAACACACAAGATTACATTTATACAGTTAAAGTAAGTCTTATAACCTTTCCCAAAAGTGTTCTACTTAGTTAGACTCACAAATAAACACCCTTTTCCAAGCAACTGTCCCAATAGATTCTTAATCTGTAAAACATCCAGTAATATTACCCGTGAGACACCCACTGTTGCTATAAAGGAGGTATTTCACAAGCTTCTCTTTCCCTCTCATTGGACAATGGAAATCCAAGGCTTCAACAAAACCTTGCGTCCTGGAACAGGCAAGCACGTCTCTAGAGTGGCTAGAGGCTGCTTTTTCATAGGCCTGTCTTCGCACAGCCCATTCTTCAAGATCTCACATGGCCACAAACACCTCATACAGCTTCCAACCTTTCCTTAAATATATTTTTCCCCTTTTCATCTTTAAACCTATTGTTCTTGAAAGTTACCTTTCTCAGAATCTAAAAATTTTTCATCTTGTCTTTATAGCTGCCACTTTCAGAAAAAATAAACTAAATAACTTTGCTTTATTTATGATCTTTGCTAATTGTAAAATTTCCTTTGTCCTCTTTGAAATTTAATAGCCAAACATTTGCTCCTCATTTATCTCCTAATTGTATCCCATCTTAGCTTGTTCATTTCCACTTCAAAATGCCTGCTTTTACACCTCATGCCTTTGATGATTCAAATATTGCAGTCTGACTGTTTACAGTCTAATTAAATTAGCCACACACACAACCTACACACAGCCCCCACAAGCCTGCTTCACAATATCCCACAGTAATATTAGGAAAAATTATATTCTCTTTACAAAGAGCTAAGAAAATCTTCAAGATTGCTTTTCCTGCTGTGAGGAAGTTCACTTTAACATCTTGATCATCAAGTCTCTCTTTGAACCCTCAGGCCACGAGTCTCACTTTATATCTCCCATCAGGGAGTACTTTTTCCATACTTATTCACCTGTATGATTAGGCTGGCTGTGCCCTATGTGGCACTTCAGAATAGACACCTAATTCTTTCCAACTATCCAATTGTTTTTGTTTCGCATCTTATCGATTTATCTTCTAATTTGTTTGTAACCGCCAAAACTTCCCGATTATACTTCTAGTGACATTCCTAGATTGTTCTAGTCAAACTACAGCCCCTACCTGCCTTCCTATCTCTTTCTGGATTATTGCTACATGACCTCTCCCTCCCATGATCATATGTTCTGTTGCCAGTACGTGATTGTTTCCTAGGGCCAAAGTCAATTCCAATTCAGCTATGCGTACTCAAAGGACAAAGAAAAGTACAGCACAGGAACAGTCCCTTCGGCCCTCCAAGCCTGCGCCGATCATATTGCCCGTCAACTAAAACATTTTGCACTTCCGGGGTCCGTATCCCTCTATTCCCATCCTATTCATGTATTTGTCAAGCTGCCTCTTAAACACCACTATCGTACCTGCTTCCACCACCTCCTCTGGCAGCGAATTCCAGACACTCACTACCCTCTGTGTAAAAAACTTGCCCCGCACATCTCCTCTATAGTTTTCTCCTCTCACCTTAAATCTATGTCCCCTAGTAATTGACTCTTCCACCCTGGGAAAAAGCTTCTGACTATCTACTCTGTCCATGCCACTCATAATTTTGTAAACTTCTATCAAGTTGCCCCTCAATCTCCGTCGCTCTAGTGAGAACAATCCGAGTTTCTCCAACCTCTCCTCATAGCTAATAACCTCCAGACCAGGCAGCATCCTGGTAAACCTCCTCTGCACCCTCTCCAACGCCTCCATATCCTTCTGGTAATGTGGTGACCAGAATTGCACGCAATATTCCAAGTGTGGCCTAACCAAGGTTCTATACAGCTGCAGCATGACTTCCCAGCTTTTATACTCAATGCCCCTGCCAATGAAGGCAAGCATGCCATATGCCTTCCTGATTACCTTATCCACCTGTGTTGCCACTTTCAGTGACCTGTGGACCGGTACACCCAGATCCCTCTGCCCATCAATGCACTTAAGGGTTCTGCCATTTACTGTATAATTCCTGCCTGTATTAGACCTTCCAAAATGCATTATCTCGCATTTGTCCGGATTAAACTCCATCTGCCATTTCTCCTCCCAAGTCTCCAACCGATCTATATCCCATTGTATCCTTTGACAATCCTCTTCACTATCTGCAACTCCTCCAACCTTAGTGTCGTCTGCAAACTTACTAATTAGCCCAGTTACATTTTCCTCCAAATCATTTATGTATACTACAAACAGCAAAGGTCCCAGCACTGATCCCTGCGGAACTCCACTAGTCACAGCTCTCCATTCAGAAAAGCACCCTTCCATTGCTACCCTCTGTCTTCTATGACCAAGCCAATTCTGTATCCATCTTGCCAGTTCACCTCTGATCCCGTGCGACTTTACCTTCTGTACCAGTCTGCCATGAGGGACCTTGTCAAAGGCCTTACTGAAATCCATGTATATAATCCTGCCTAATATTGTTATAATTAGCCTTCCCCCAATTAAGCACCTTAACCCGAGGACTCCTGTTATCCTTATCCACCAGTACCTTGAAACTTTCTGAATTATGGTCACTTTTCCCGAAATGCTCCCGTACTGAAACTTCGACCACCTGGCCGGGTTCATTCCCTAATACCAGGTCCAGTATTGCCCCTTCCCTAGTTGGACTATCTACATATTGTCTCAGGAAGCCCTCCTGGATGCACCTTACAAGTTCTGCACCATCCAAACCCCTAGCACTAAGTGATTCCCAGTCAATATAGGGAAAGTTAAAATCACCCACCACAACAGCCCTATTGCTTTTACATCTTTCCAAAATCTGCCTACATAACTGTTCCTCAATCTCCTGCCGGCAATTGGGAGGCCTATAGTAAACCCCCAACATTGTGGCTGCACCCTTCCTATTCCGGAGCTCTACCCTGCATACTCACTCTGCATTTCTAGCTTTCAACAGTTTCACCTAATTTTTACAGTTGTTACGAATGCGATGAGAGAGAACTGAAACTCCAGTTCTCTTCCCTTACTGTCAATAATCAGTGCGTTTTTGAAAAGGAAGATGAGTGTGTTTCTTCACCTTAGTATGTGAACAATTTGAATAACCAGCAGCAAGCTTTTAATGGGTCTAAATAAGAGGGCTATTTATTCACACATTCACAAGTACACGTTCGATACTTATTTGACCGGCGCAGACTCAATGGGCTGAAGGGCCTTTTTCTGTGCTGCAGACCTCTATGACTATGACACCCCAAAAATCTAACACTATGTCATGACTCACCCACTCTCTCTCTCTCTCTTTCTCTCACGCACATACACATCACACATCTCTCACACACACTCACTCTCTCTCTCAAAATACAGTTAAAGAGAATATTGTACTTTTATAACAAAAGAATAGTTTGTAATTCGTGTGATTGGCCCATCTGGAAGAGATACAGTGCAGATCTGATGAAGAAAAGGTTTTTCACTTCTGAAGTCTACTTAGTTGAATTCAGCAGCCAAAGTCATACACCAGTGTAATTGCAGGGATTCTCTCGAAGAGATGGAGTTAGTTACTTGTAGTCTTTTTACCAGGAGGTCAATTTGCTCTATTGACGGACTTGGAAAGGAACAGACTTGGAGACCTTATGATGTCGCAGTCTCCAATTCCTAAGGCATAGATGTTGCTGCCCTTTCTGCTGCTGCTGTTTCTGCAGTTGTTGTTGTATCTTTGTGCAGATAGATCTCTTCCAAATATGGTCTTAATTGGGCTTAAGTTGATTAGCCATAACCTGGAGTATTGCTTGCTTACATTCATGCTGGGGGTTTGAGACAATCACCGTCTTGGTTTCAGAATGAACCATTCACATCAGGAAATATCTTTTCAGTATTCAGGAGATTAGTAGTGACACCTGTAGTCTGGAATGTGTCCATTTATCCTTTTGAGACAGTATGGCAGTTTTTTTAATCCACAGACCAATTAGCTGACCCTTGGCCTTTTTCAGCCCACCTTTTTCAGCCATTCATTATCATTAAAAAAGTCAGTTTAATGGGCATGACACAACTATACCTTTACAGATATATAGATTTGTATGGATAACACAAGTTACAAAAGCTATCGTATACTCTTATGTTCACAGTAAGTACACAGCCCATGTAAACCTCTGGTACCCTGTGGTCAGATACACCACACTCTGAAACCAAGTGATAGATGCCTCCTCAACTCCCCCCAGACACTTGTCACACCGTGAGCCAACCAGTCTCACTGAACTCCATCTTTCTCATGAGGGTTTCCAATCTCCACTCTCCAAGGACTCGCTTTGGAATCATCTCCCAAACCAACACTTCCTCTCAGATACCTTCCGCAAGGGTTCACCTCCAGGGTTCCAAACTCTGCTTCTGATGTTCCTCTTCCCTGGGTCACCACATGCATTCAAGCAGTTTTCCATGCACTCTCTCTCACCGACTCAGCTGTCAACAGTACACCACTGCTTCACATGCCCACAGCAAAGAGTTACAGACCTTCCGCCATCTCTTTGGACCTACCTTCCTCTTGCAAGCTGTTCTCGCTTTAACTCTAATTTCTGCAGCTTTTGTCTCATTAAATCTGAAGCTTGGAGCCTTTCTCTCTGCCCCTCACTCTTAACTTCATTAACAAGACATTTTTCAGGTTCCAGTCCTTCCTTTGACTAGAAGGTGTGCTTGAGACTTTCCCGTTTTGGTCTCACTCCTTTGGCCTTGGGACCTTTTGGTTCTTTTGGGAAATCTGCTCTCACTCAGCAGTTTCCCCTCCCAGTATCCAGTCTCTCTACAGTCCTGGCTTCAAACTGAACTCAAAGTTGTTGTTTCTTTAGTTTTTCTGTATGTCTTTGGGAGGGACCTGCCTCTCTGGACCCCTATTACTAGGCAACAGCACTGTTGTTCTACTGTTGTTTGTTTAACTTAGCTGCAACAGTCGTAAACCTCTCATTAGAAATGCAGACACCTTTTAAAAGTAAACTAAAACTTAATTTGACTTTCCTTAACACAGATGCAGAAATACAAATCAAACTTAAACATTAAAGCTAAAACTCATTCCTAACACCCACAAATACCAATATAATTGAGTTAAACTATCTCTATTTCTAAACACTCTCAAACATATGAGTACATAAAGTACAGGGTGCCTCATCACCTTCAACTAATTGCTTAGATTCTACAAGTTTATTATCAGTCCCAATTAACTAAGATGAATGTTTGACTACCATATTGGATAATTACTGTCTTTCTATCACATCATATCACTTTACCTGGAAGGTATTTTTGGATTTCTCCTGTGGACCAACTGATATGGACCATAGCCCCCAACCATTTGAAGTGAATTTTTCGCATGGACTGCCCACACCAGGGCAGATGTTAGCTTACAATTTGGTTGTCAGCAAAGATCTTTTGGAGCATTTCAATCACCACCTAATCATTTTCACAAATCCCATTACTGAAGGGACTTTCAGCTACAGTGTTCATCACTACAATGTTCATATTTTTGCACATGTTTCTAAATTGGTCATTGGCAAATTCCCCAACACTGTCCATTAGGAATTTAGCTGGTGTCCCCAGCCTGGTCCTTATCCATTTTCCTATGATTTTATCCACAATCACTCTTTACCATGTCTTATTGTAGACAGCCTGAATCTTGTTGCCTTGCCTATGAAATTTAAAATGAAAATATTTCTATCCTTGTCCTACACCTTTGAATCCAAAGCTCCTACTTCAGTAAAGCCTCATGCCAATGGGAGACTTTCAATAGGCTGTGATGGTGTCCTCCAATACTTTTTGCATATAATCGCATTTTTCACGAATCTCTTTCAATAAGTTTTGTGTTTCATCATCAACTACCCCTGCATCCTTTGTAGGATTTTTATCTGTGACAAGAGGCACGAACAAATTGTTGATGTAACTTTAAGACAATTTGCTTTTTTTCTTTCAAATTCCTATCACCTGATGCCATTAACACTTATTTAACATTCTGATTTGAGTTGCCAGATTTTGTTAAAGGGATGCAATAATGTCCTGATTGGGTAAATTAAAAATCTCTGACTTTCCTAAGATAATTGCTTTATCATGCTCCATGTACAATTTCATTTGTGCCTTTTTCATAGATGGCTTGCTCAGCAGCAAGGGTAGTTCACCAGATACTACATTTGTCCTAATAAAATGACTTACAGCTATTGTACATGGAATTACCACTCTTTTCGGTGACTTTTATGTGTTGTCATCTCCAATCCTTGACCTTACTTCAATCCTTACTACTGAAGAATCCAAACAACATTTCAACCGATCCCTTCCACATACTGTGGATGTGCAACCACTGTCCAACATGGCTCAATTAAATGAATCCACAACTCATTACTGGACTGAAACTTCTTGTAACCAGCACATTTCCCTCAGACTAATCAATATTATATTCCCCTTCCAAACCTTCCATTTCGTGCATTGCCTCGAAAACTGTTTTTCCATCTTGGACAATTTACGGCATAATATTTAAAATCACAACTGAAACACTTGTCAATAATTCCCTGGGCATTCCTGGGATTTGTTCTTCTGTTAGTTTAACTCCATTCCTGTTGTCTGCCAGATCTGCCAAAAAAGATCTCCATCTTCCTTTCTTTTGTCTGTGATTCTTCTGTTGTATTTACACATCCATCCCATATCTGAACGGCGGCCTCACAATGACGTGAGCATTGAATCCTCCATCTTTTGTCACACTGCCAAATGTCCTATTTGTGCCCTGAAGACTGCTGGAAATCACTGTTTTTGCTGGAGTTTTTTAAAAAAGCCTTGGACATATAATCTAAAAGCTCTCTTTCTGAGAATCTAACTCCAGTTAAGACCAGGAGCCCATCATGTGACACTTTAACATAACCCAACAATTTGAAAGCAAGCACTTAACCAGGAATTTCCAAATAGAATTTCTGCAATCTTGTATGTAGTCAGTTAAATTCCATAATCTTTTTCTCTTGAGGAACAACTGTCCATCTTTCTAAATTTATCAAAGTCTGACCATGGCTTGTATGCATTTAATAGATCATCTTACTTAAAATTTATGGATAAAATGTATAATACAATATCCAAACCTTCTTCATTGTCCAACTGACTAGTCTGTAGCTCTGAAAATATTTTTCACCTGATCCTGCTTTTGTTAGGAAGTGACAATGCCAAGGCCATACCTTGTATTTTCTTTGGCAAGGACATAACCCATGTCCATATATCTATTTCATTTTTCCATTGGTCATAAGATTCAGATTCAGAGGACATTAGTGAGAAACTATAACCTGACACTTTACACTTGGTTTCACCATTCTTCTCAAAAGTAACTCCGATTACAGTCCTCTGTCCAAAAATGTATTTTCTTAGTTTCCAATCTTCACCTTTTGGCAACCTCTGATACCATGTTAAATGGATCCAAGCCAGATAGTGAAGTACAAAGCAAGATTTTTTACTTGAGAGTATATTTATTCACAGGATGCAGCACTGCAGATCTCTGCTTCCTAAATATATATCCAGTGTCCCAGCTGACTCTTTTTGTATATGCTCTGTCTTAATCAAACAATGCCTATCACCTGTGTACCTTTAACAATGTAATCAACCAACCATTAACATGAGATACTGCAATTGGTCTGGGTAGCCCTTGCTTTCGGAAGGAGCAAATCAGGCCTGAAATCTTCAGTAATGGAGGAGAGTCACTAGAGCCTCCTCCAGAGGGCCCCAGATTGCCAATTTTCAGCCATATCGATTCACTCCTCATGATACCATAAAGCAGCTTGAGGCACTGGATATTGCAAAGGATATGGGTTCTGACATCTGTAGTAATAAAGACTTCTGCTCTAGAACTGGCCGTGCCCCAAGCCAAGCTGTTCCAGTACATCTACAACACTGACACCAACCCGGCAATTTTGGAAAATTGCTCAGGCATGTCCTGTACACAAAAAGCAGGACAAATCCAATCCAGCCCATTACCACCCCATCGGTCTATTCTCGGTCATCAAAGTGATGGAAAACGTTGTCGACAGTGCTATCAAATAGCACTGGCGCACAACAACTTGCTCACCGATGCTTAATTTGGGTTCTGCCAGGGCCACTAGGCTCCTGATCTCATTGCAGACTTGGTCTAAACTTGGACTTAAAGAAATGAACTCAAGAGGTGACTGCCCTTGACATCAAGGCAGCATTTGACCTAGTGTGGCATCAAGGAGTACCAACAAAATTCAAGTATTTGGGAATCGGGGAATAATCTCCACTTGCTGGAGTCAGACTGAGAAAAAGGAATATGGTTGTGGATGGTTGTGGCTATTAGAGGCCTATCATCTCAGCCCCAGAACATCGCTGCAAGAGCTCTAACGTGGTGCCCTAGGCCCAACCATCCCCAGCTGCTTCATCAATGAACTTCCCTCCATCACAAGGTCAGAAGTGGGTATGTTCACTGATGATTGCACAATGTTCAACACCATTCGCAACTCCTCAGATACTGAAGCAATCCTGCATCCAACAAGACCTGGACAACATTCAGGCTTGGGCTGAAAAGTGGCAAGTAACTTTTGTGCTGCAAGAGTCAGACAATGACCATCTCAACAAGAGAGAATCACACCATGTCCACTTTACATTCAGCAGTATACCATTGCTGAATTCCTCACTATCAACACCCTGGGGGGTTACCATTGATTAGAAAAGCAAGTGGACCAGCCATGTGAATACTGTGACTGCAAGGGCGGATCAGAGGCTGGGAATCCTGTGGCGAGTAAACTCACTTCCTGGCTCCCCAAAGCCTGACCACCATCTACAAGGCACAAGTCAGGACTGTGATGGAATACTTTCCACTTGCTTAGTGTGGTTCCAGCAACGTCTAAGAGTCTCAACACCATCCAGGTCAAAGCAGCCCACTTGATCAGCACCTCATTCACCACCTTAAACATTAACCCTGTTGACTACTGATGCACAGTGGCAGCAGTGTGTACTAACTAAAAGATGCACTGCAGCAACTCACAAACTGCTTCTTCAATGGCACCTTCCAAATCCGTGACCTCTACCACCAAAAAGGACAGAAAGACAGATGGGAACACCATCACTTGCAAGCTAGTTTCCAAGTCACACACCATCCTAACTTATAGCCACATTGTCATTTCTTCACTGTCGCTGGGTCAATCTTCCCAACAGCACTGTGGATGTACCTACACCACCTGGACTGTAGCAATTCTAGAAGATGGCTCACAACCATCTTTTGCATCCCATGGAAGAATAAATTTTAAGAAATACAGGTCTTCTGAGCCTTATCCTGTTAGCAACATAATGTATACATTGTTAGGTTAGGCTATACTTGGCTGTGTTGCGCCTCTGATGAAATTAATTGCTGATGCTCTATCTGGGTTCTTGCATGAAAAACAGCTACTTGGGTGAGGTAGTGGTACCAACAGTATAATATTTCTTCCACAAATCAGGGTTTTACTATCTGTAAGCAGTGTGTGCATTGTAGCAGTTGATGCTCCGCAGTGTTAATTTTCTTTTTCCCTGACCCTTGAAACACCAGTTCAACTGAGTTCTTTGTGGTGGAAACTGTGCCCAGAATTCTTGCTTCCAAATCAACCCTGCCACAAAGACTTAGCACAGTTGGAGTCTCTTGGCCAGGAATATTGAAATTATGTTAAATCTCAGTTGTAGCCTGCAAACAAATGCTTACTGCGTAGCATTTTGGGCTTTTATGCCATGGTTTGTTGGGTTGCCACATATCGCAAGCTGAAGATTGAAGAAGTTATACAATGTAGTTAACTGTCGCAAAACTTAATTTGGCCCGAAAGAGTTGGCATGCTTAATAGGAGCCAAGATCATTTAGTGCATTGCTAAGTTAATTGTTTTTCAGTAATCTACTAAAAAAAAATCATTATGAAGGAAGATCATAAGAAAATCAATTTGATGCAGCTTTAGCCTTCAAGGTAAATAGCTAAAACTTCTTCACCAAATCTGAAATTGACAGATTGCATAACCTATGCAGACATTCCTGAATAATATGAAGATTACATTTAGCTTTGGAAATGCAATGATTGGATAATTCCTTATGAACAAATATGTTTAGCCATTCATGGTTCATTTTTCCTTTGCATAAAAAAGTTTGTTTGTTCTTAAACATGTTTTCAAAATTTTACTTCAATTTTCACAAATTGAGGACCAGTAAAGTTGTGATAGTTATTTTAGTCATTTTCTACCTTCGTGAGTTAGTTAATGAATTTCTCCCATGGATAAATTAATCATCTCATTTCCATACTCTTTAAATACTGAAATCTGATTTGATGATGTCTTCAGTTGTTAATTGAAGAATTGTGAACTTAATTGTGGCAGGGGTCTTTCTTTGTGATGTTATATGTATGGATTACAGGGGATCTGTATGAAAAGGAAAGATGTTCAGTCAATATGAAAAGGCAAAACTAGAAGATGGTAGAGTGACTCGTTGCATTGGAGCCCCAACCCACTTGGGCACCATGCTTACATATACAATCCCCATCAAGTAAAGATTTTGCCGTTAAATATAACTCTGTGGAAAGATGCTAAGCAGAGACCAAGAATTTTCTCACAGAGAGGGAAAATTAGAGGGAGAAACACTCTAAGCCAACCATTAACAAAGCATTATTCGGTTCCCTTGCCACTGACTCCATCCCTCTCCCTGGCAATGTTAAGGCTGAACCAAACCAAACACAACCTTAGTGTTGTATTTGACTCTGGGATGAGCTTCCAGCTACATATCTGCTTCATCAATAAGACCACTGACTTCAATCTCCATAACAAAGGCCAACTGCGTCCCTGCCTCAGCTCATTTGCTGCTGAAACTCTCATCCATGCCTTTCTTACTACTGTACTTGACTTCCAATGCACTTCTGGCCAGCTTCCCATCTTCCACTTTCATTAAACTGCAGCTCATCCATGACTGATGCCCATATCCTAACCCTCACCAAGTCCCTTTTGCCCATCACCCTGTGCTCAATCACCTACACTGGCTCCCAGTCCAACAGTGCCTTAGTTTTTAAATTTTTCATCTTTTGTTTTCAAATCCCTTCAATACTTCAACCCTCCCTATCTCTATAATCTCCTCCAGCCCTAAGATCTCTGTGTTCCTCAAATAATGCCTCTTCTGCATCCCTAATTTTAATTGCTGCAACAACACTACTGGCTGTATCTTCAGCTGCCTAGATCCTAAGGTGTGGAATTCCCTTTCAAAATATCTCTGCTTTCCTATTTTTCTCTTCTCCTTTAAAATGCTTCTTAAAACTCACCTCCTTGATCAAGTCTTTTTGTCATCTGCCTTAATATCTAATTGTGTGGCTTGGCGTCAAATTTGTTTGAAAATGCTCTTGTGAAGTGCCTTTGGATATTTTACTACATTAAGGGCACTGTATAAATCCATGTTGCTGTTGGTATATGTGGTAGAGTTCAGCATTCCGTTTGCTTGGCTAGGTTTTGCAGATGTTAGATTGAAATCCAAGAGAATACGAATGGAGAAATCTTGGGGAAAAGGGGAGTAATTCTCAAAATGAATAAAACTTTAGATGCAAAGATAATTGTCAAGTGCTTAGCAGGCACAGTATACATGTTACGAGCAGTTGTTTAGAGGATTAAGCCATGAGGCATCAGATCTAATTAACTCTTTGGTGCCATAGGCATAAGGGCGCTGGACCTGACTTGCCTGTTACAATGTGAAGTTACAATAAGCATTTTATCATCCATGACTTTTTTTAATAAAATAGACATCAATATGAACAGATTAAATGCTTGCCGTTGGCTGTTGGCGTGTCCTGATTTATTTTTCCCCTTAGCTAATAAGACTTGGTGTGCTGTAATAAGGTGGAAGCTGCTGAAATGTAATTTGGTGGGAGCAGGTGTCCTGGAGCATTGGTGACTGTTGTGACATTTACTTGCTAAAGCAAGGGAACAAAATAATTGTCATTGTCTTCCCCTTTTGCGTATATCACAACAGTGAAAGCATTTCAAAAGAAATTCATTAGATGTGAAGCTCTCTGGGATGTCCTTGAGGATGTGATAAGGTGCTTATAAATGCAAGTTCTATCTTTTGTCGCCCTTTGTTTAAAAATGTGGCTGTTTGATAAAAGAAGGGTCTGGTGAATGATTGTCATTTAGTACTGGCACCTGTGAAATAGTATAAGAGACTTGAGTTCTGAATTGAAATTGTCAGGAGGAGATAAAAATATCCATGTAAAATGTAAGTGAAAGAAAATAGACTTCAGGGGTAACTTGATGATTTGAAGATAATCTCGGAGAATGAAGAACTGGACTTTCATGTATTGAGTTTTTAATCAAATGATTGGAATTAAGTTGCACAGCATTGTCCATTGTTCAAATAAAAGGTTGCTATTTGATTTTTAAAAGGGCTGTTCGTGGCTATGTGAAAATGAAAAGTAAATATAAAAAAGCCTAATAAAACCCTTCAAAACCTATATCAGCACCAAGCCTTGTTTTACTGCCCCTTAGCAATTCTTTTTTTCTTGTAACATGCTATTTTTATGGATGCTGGATTTCCTTTTGTGTGTCTTCTCAAATTCTTTAGCGTTCCTTCATTTTCTTGGTGTATCTTATACACTCGGAACTTGGCCACAGCAAGAGACTCCCAGAAGGTCAGGGAGCCACTTTGGGATGTCTTCAAAGCATCTCCAGGAGGCGAAACATACCCACCAACTCATGGACACCCTGGCTTGTGACCGATCAAAATCAAGAAGGCTTATTCAGGAAGACACCAAACACATCAAGAGATTTTGTTAGGAACAAGCAAAGGCGAGGTTAAGGCGTCGGAGGGAGCACACAAACCCCCAAACAAACCCTTCTACCCAACCCTTCAAGTGCCACCTGCTTGGTATGTGGCAGAATCTGCAGATTATACATTGGACTGGTCAATCTGCTTGAAACTCATCGAGCCAAAGTGGAAGCAAGTGATCCTTGATCTTGAAGGACTGCTTTAGAAGAAGAAGTTGTACCTTAGAAGATTTACTGCTCCATTTACTTGTTGCTAAGTGCAGATGAAAGCATTCCCTTAAAAAGTCTCCTGACACTTTTGATGAAGAGAATAGAAGTTCCTTTGGTTCCTGACCAACATTTATCCTTCAGCCAACAAACATCACTGAAAAGCAGATTATCTGCTCTGTTATTTCATTGCTGTTTGTGGGACCTCCCTGTGCACAAATGGCTGCTGTGTTCCCTACATTACTTCAGCGACTACGCCTCAAAAAGTATTTCAGAAACCCTGAGATGCATTGACAGTTTAAAAAAAAGAAAAAAAATTGCTGTTCAATCAAATGTTCTCGACAGAAGTAAATATTCCATGACAGGTATGTTCTACAAATATAATGAATTGGTGACCAAAAGGCGAGCAAGGAGTTGAATTCTTTATACAGTGATCAGATCAGATTCTGAATAAAAGAGCTCCTGACAATTAGTTAGCATTTAAGTTGAATACCACTAGTGATGATATGAAGATTTGGCAAACTTTGTAAATTGACTCATTGAGCTGTTAATCATTTTTTCGGTCTCTTAATCTTTTCCAGAGAATATAAATCCTTCATTTTCAAGGTCTGACTGGGACATGATTCACATCAGAGCTGTTATGTGCAACAGCCTTCTCTCTGGGTTATGCTCTACTGGAACTTTTAATGCCCTGGATTACCCATGCTTTGAAATGAAACCAAATTGATCTGAATGTAATTTCCTTATAAACTTTCCAGGGTAGAGATCAATTCAGACTTAAACATTCAAGGAAAAATCTCAAGGTGGTTTCAAAAGTGGCAGATAGGAATGAAATCGAAAACCGGCCAAGTTCAGGGATCCATGTTTACGTAACTAGTTTACAATTGAAACGATTTAAATTAAACATCTGAATTGATACACAAAGATCTTTACTCATAGTGAGAAATATTTGCTAATCAAAATTAGATGCTTTTTTGAACAAATTTGCAGGACAATTATTTAGATGTTTTTAAATGAAGCAAATATAAAAGTAGCTATTGACTGCATATGGATAAGATACAGGACACTTATGAATGCAGGAGATTATGGTTGCAATAATTGATAAGCCTTTTCCATGATTATTAGTTGACATTTAGATCCTTTAATTTGGATATTTTTTGGATATAATTTTCTTCTAACATCCTGTGCCCTCAGTCTCCATTAGTGCTCTTGCAAATCCCCATCTTAGAGGTAGGAAATGTGTATTGCATTCCACAGCCTCACAAGCCCTACAAGCTTCTGCATAAACAACTTTCTCTTGCAGTTAATCTTCTGTCTTTGTCCTCTTGTCTGAGACCAGCACAATCATGAGAAACAGTCTTGCCTGGATTTTCAAACTGGTCGGAAAGCTGATAACTAGATAATTCCCAGGTCCCAACATCCCACCGTGGCAGTGTCTGAGGCAGTGTGATTTTCAGATGCAAAGGGCATCTAATTGGCCCAGGGCGAGTTCGGTATCAGGAGAAGCCTAAAGCTGGGACATGGATCCAGAGGGCCCTTTGAAAGGACTAGCGGCAGCCATGACTGGGTTTGCAATTTACTGAGGACATGTCATAGGAAGGTGTGGATCAGGCCCACGTTGGCACGAGAAGACGTCCGCAGATGGCCTCCAAGGTTCTTGGATGCCTCACTTGAAGCATTGAAAGGGGCAATTGCCAAGAGACAAGAAATTCTTTACCAAGCCCAGCAGAAGATAGCTGCCTCAATAGGGCATCTGTGGCCTGCCTGATTACATGATGGGCTGCTCACTACAAGATACCATCCAAGTCCGCAGCTGATCCCTCGAATCATCCAAAGTATTAAACTTCAGGGTGACGGTGACCTTAAACAATCTTTTATTATATTAAAGGCGCTATGGAAATATAAATTTTATTCTTGATAGGGTGGAATGCAGGAGAGATTAAATGACAAAAGGAATGATGATGCAAGACAAAAGGAGACGGTAATGGGACAGATGAAGAAAGAAAAGATGGGTTTCGAGGAAGTGTAAATGGCAGCAGCAAATCATTACCAACATCTGCTGTCTGGAAAAATGGAAGCAGTTGTTATGATCTGAAATTGTTGAACTAAATGTTGAGTCCAGAAGGCTGTCAAGTGCCTAATTGAAGATGAGGTGCTGTTCCTCGAGCTCCCATTGAGCTTCATTGGAACAATGTCAGAGGCCAAGGACCAAGTAGAGCGGAGAATTAAAGTAACAAGTGATTGGAAGCTTAGGGTCACACTTGTGGACTGAACGCTGGAGGTTCACCTCCAGTCTGATGTTACTGCCAAACGCATGTTCCCCTCCCCTTTCAGCATTCCAAAGGGACATTTGCCTCTGCAACACCTAGTCCACTCTACTATCACTTCTGACAGCAGCCAACAGGACTTAACCGCATAAAAACATGAGATGCAACACTTGACCTTTCACCACCTCCCTTCCCATCATCCAGGCTTTCAAGGGATCCTTGTAGGTGAAATTGTGATTTCCCTGAACTTTTTTCAATTTGGTAAACCATATTCACTGTTCACAATGTGGTCTCCTCTGCACTGGGGAGACCAAACGCAGATTGGCTGTACATCTGCGTTCAATCCACAAGTGTAACCCTGAGCTCCCAGTCACATGTCACTTTAATTCTCTGCACTACTCGGTCCTTGGCTCCTGACACCGTTCCAGTGAAGTTCAGTAGGAGCTTGAGGGACAGCATCTCATTCTAATGTGGAGGCTGGTATGGTGCAAGGTAAGCATAAGGGGAACCTTATCATGGCCCTGGAAGGGAGGAAAAGGAGCGGGAGTAGAAGTGCAGGAAATGGGATGGACACAATCGACCAAGGTGGAGGGGAGCACTGAGGAGAAAGGAAGACTTATCAGAAGCACTGGTGTGAAAGGTGGCATTGGGGGAAACGAATAGAGTCCTTCCTGGAAGCGGGGTGCAAGTAAGTGTAATCAAGGTAGTTATGGGAGTCAGTGGAATTATGGTAGAAGTTGGTCAATAACCTATCCCAAGAAATGGAGATAGGAAAGTTGTGGAAGGAGGGAAGAGTCGGAGATGGACCATGTGAAGGTGCGGGGCAGGGGTAGAAATTTGAAACAAAATTGATTCAGATTTCCAGGATGAGAGCAAGAAATGGCATTGATACAATTGTCAGTGTGTTAAAACATGAGGTGTGGGAGGGGACCTGTATAGGATTGGAACAAAGAATGTTCCACCTGTCCCACAGCATGACCTCAATACATATTCACACAGCATAGCTATGTGTGCTTTAACCTTTTTGTGGGTTTGTTGATAAAATTGTTATTTGAAAAGTAGAATTTCAGTGTTTTTATCATGTGCATTTACTTTATTGGTTGCTTTTTATTGGTTTTATGTTGAAATGATGTACAATGTGTGTGAAAACACTGGAATTCATTACCATGGAAACAGAAGCATTAGATGGACTAACAGCCTGTCATAGCAAGATGTAAGAAGCATCTAACCACATTCTAATGGAGCTTGCTGTGTGCAGTTTGGCTGCTGCGTTTCCAATGTATCAACAGTGACTACACTTAAAAGTACTTCATTGACTCTAAAACGCCTAGTGACATACTGAGGTTGTGTAAGGTCGTATTTAGTTGCAAGTATTTCTTACGAGGACAAATCTTCCTGACTTACTGTGTGAGTCAACATTCTCAGCAATCACTCTGATAGGATCAAAGCACTGCTCACATCTGGACAAAAACCTAGAAGCTGCATAAGATGTGCTGTGTCTGATAATCAAGGCAACTCACCAAGGCTCCTTCAACGGCACTTCCAAAACCCACAACCACTTTCACCTAGAAAGACAAGGGTAGCAGATGCATGAGAACACCACCACCTACAAGTTCCCCTCTAAGCCACACACCATCCCGATTTGGAACTATATCACCGTCCCTTCACTGTCGCTGGGTCAAAATCCTAGAACTCCCTCCCAAACAACATTGTGGATGTACCTACACCACATGGACTCCAGCAGTTCAAGAAGGCAGCTCACCATCATCTTCTCAAAGACAATTGTGAATGGCCAATGAATGCTGGCATAGCCAGCGACACCCACATCCCAAGAACTAATTCACACCAGAATTCCAAACTTTGATGAATGAGAGAGACTGAAAAGCTTTCCACTGAATGCTGGTATTATTTATGAAGTAAATGCACACGTGAAGCAGACTTAACTGTACTTGTGTAAGGTCAGCAATTTCTTTTGGACGAGACTACTTTATAACTTTAGTATCTCCAATAAATTACTTCTTAATCTCCACCATTCTAATGAAAGTAGCCATGTTTTTTTGCCCCGCAGAAAGATTTTATAGACTTTGCAGTAATTAATTATCTCGGGTCCTTTTGACTCAACTTCTCTGCCAGGTACATAGTTTAGAATTCCAGCTTGTCATTGACACAACTTTGCCAGTTTTAAATATGCTTGCTGCAGCAAACTTAAATGTTTTTGCTACTACTCCATGGAAGTTTCACTGGCAGTTTAAACTGCAACTGACAATATTCCCTCAAACTAGAAGAGAAGATCATAGTTCTCTGAAGCTGCACTAACATGTTCAACTATTACTATCAACCATGTGAGAATTTCAGCATTCTGCTTCAATCCCAAACTCAGAAGAAGGTTCTTAATGTATGTGCATTACATTTGTATCGCCTAGCCACTCTTCTGACACTTTAGATTAAAATTAGCCATTTAAAATCAATTAGTATTGAATTATGGCCAATTTCACTGTGAAGTCACATCCTCTTAGAGCTGATTTGAGACTACCCAAAGTCATTTCACTTGGGTGGGCAGGGGTTTGGAAACCATAAGGGACTTGAGATAGTTTCATTCACAGATGGAACTCTTTTTTAAAGTTACTCATTACAATTCATACTGACCAAAGACTTGATCAGAAATGTAACCAGTAGAATTTCAGCTTAGAAATTAAATACACTTTCAGTATGTGAGAGGTAGGGAAGAGCTACAGGAAGCTACAAGGAATCAGAATTAACAGGCAAGTCAAAACAAAATGGAAGAATTGGGGCCGGAATAACATCTGGTAAATCATGTTGCTCCAAAAGGTTGGCAGTTAATTAGACCCAGGTTATTTTGGTGAATGGAGTTTTCTTGCACCACTTTCATCCCATTTATGCCCATGTGGCCGCTTGTTCCAACACTTGCTGTCCAATGTTGTTTTATAATGTTCCTGTTATGCACTTGGGGCATTTTACCACACTCAAGGTTTTGCGTAAATGTATGTTGTTGTTGTGAAGTAAGTATAGTACACTCGGGACTTGGATCCAGTGATTAACTGTTAGCCTGTGATTTCCCTCCTTAATCAACTGCAATAATGGATTGGCCAGATATGTTTTCCAGTGGTGTCTTGTCTTGTATGGCCCAGCAAATTTTATCTGACAATAAGTCAGTCTTGGGCTTTCAGTGCTCAGGCATGTTAAAAAAGTAGCTTTGGTCTTCCACAGTGATGTTTGTTGGCAAATCAATAATTATCCCAGATAAATGCAAGCGGCACCGCTTACCCATCAGCCTGGGGCAAGTTGCTCACCAGCTTTATAGAACTAAGAAAACAAGGCTGCTTGTCATCCTGTATTAACATCAGATGTATGCACACCTATCTTCAATCGTCCTTAGTTTAACAGAGATCAGAAAGTTAAGTATTGTTTTATGGTTACTTTGAATTGCTTGTCCATTCCTGGACACTTTGATACTTATTGGGCTGAAGTTTCACAGGTGCAAACAGCACTCCATAGATGTTTACATTTACTGTCAGTGGGATTTTCCGCACCTGCCCGCTGCCACGATCTTCCAGTCCCGCCGCAAGTCAATGGATTTCTGGCTGGGGCTCTGCCCTGCCCACGGAGGGTTCTGCCCATGATGGGGCCGGAAAATCCCAGCCTGTATGTGTGGAAAATTATTATTAGCAAGCTTTTCAGTTGGTGAGATGGGCTGGATAACTGTTGGGAGTGGAAGTCCCTGTAGATTTTTAAAAACTATTTGTTTCTAACCAAGAAAGCAAGACAACTTGTAGCCACCCCACCAATGTCTTGGCAAAGATCAGTTAACTCAGCAGGAACCACTGATAGAACAAGGGAATTTTCTGATCTGTCGAACTCACTACATGGTACATTTGCCCACTGAACCATTTGAATGGATTTGGCAAGGGATGACTTTGGAACATTCAGTGTTTAATCAGCAATTAATGCCTTATGCATTAAAGAAAGCCTTGCTTAAATACTTTTACCTATGTTCCCAATGGTGAAAGACATTGAAAGTATTATGGATTAAAAAATACAAAATTAATAACTGTAATTTTGAATGTGCAAAGACAGTGGCCTTCCTTGTTTTTTTGCTCTTTATTGATGGTTTACACATGTAGTGATGAGTTTCAGAGATCGAAAATCTGACTGTATTTTCTGATGATTAGATTATGTGAAAGTGGATAGCGAAGAAAATCTATGCTGATGTCTAGATAATTGGCCAGTTTGATCTATGCTGACAATTAGCAGAACATTAATCAAAATAGGCTTCTTCTGAGTTTTATTTATCACTGAATAATTCAGCGCTTTACTAGATTTTCCTTCATTTTTACACACATATGAACCCACATAATATTGGCATTCTGGTATTTCTAGTCATTGAAGGAATAAGGAAACGGTCCATGATATTAAAATTAGTGATGAACCTCATCGCAACAAGCCTCAATATAACAAGTCAATGCTGCATGATATTTTCATAAAATCAAGTCAATTAATGTTTAAGGCTGAAAGTGTTGGATGAGTGGAAAGTGTTGGACTAGTGAAAGTTTGACTTGAGCAAAACATCAACTTTTGACACATATGTAAGGGGTAATTTTTACAAATTCATTTTCCTGGTAGGGAACTTTGCTCATTGTAAGTTGGTCATTGTGAAGGTCTTGTGGTGCAGTGGATAGCATCCCTGCTGAGCCAGAAGCTCTGGGTTCAAGTCCAACTCCTGGACTTGGTGATCAAGGAATGTGTGTTCATAATGTGGCCAAACATCCAAACATGTTGAGCATGAACTTGTAAATCCTTCCAAAATCTGCCACTGGCAAGCGGTAATAGCAGGAGGGATTCCTGGTCAGCCATGTGATGGAAATAAATTGGAGCCTCTAACATCACTATTCATAGCTCTTGACTACAACATGCACGTAAAAGTGTATGTTACCATAGCAACTCGGACTCCTTGGAGGGGGGTGGGTGGGTGGGGCGGGAGTTGTCGGTTGGCTCAGTTGGCCGAACAGCAGGTGTGGTGGGAGTGGTGCCAACAGCACAGGATTTGATCCCCATTCCAGCTGGGGTTGGGACCTGCCTCGTTGCCCTACCCGTGGTGGAGGTTGTGGAGGTATGGATCTGCCTTCAGGCAGAGAACTCAAGAAGAAGTTGGTCATTCAGATTTGGAGGTTGGCACACTCCAAAGCAGTTTCTGTCCACTCATTCTAATTTTTATTTTAAGTGTACATTTGAGTTTAACTCATTAGTGTACAGACTGACACATCGATTGCTTTTGCATTGGAGGCCAGTCCTTTTGAATTGGCCTTGGTAAAAAAAAAAGAAATTTTGTAGTGGCAATATTGGGCTGAATTCTTCAAGGTACCTGATTTTCCCCCCTGCGTCCCCACCCCTCCCAACGGTCGGGGGCTGGGGAACCACTGAGAGGAGCACCAATTTTCCCAAAGCCAAAATAGCCTGGAAGCGGGTCTCCTGCCCTTCAGGATCAGGAAGCCCCACTTCAGAGAGCTGCTCAGCACTACGGACGTGTGGTGCTGGATTAATTAGATATGTTTTGGATGTCAAGCTGCCAGGCCCTGGTGAGTGGGGCCGGGGGATCGTTGCTGCAGTTTGAGAGGCCATGGGGACAGCAACCTGAGGGATAACATCTTAAGTGGTGCCATCTGATGACCCCAGGAGGCCAGCCTCCTATGAGCCCCCTTGCCAGGCACAAACCTGTGCTGGGAAACTTGCTGGGCACTTGGTGTGGGCCTCTCCAGTTGCCTATTAAACACCAGCGGCAGGATGAGGCTCTTAAGTGGGCATTAATTGCCTACATAAGGGCCTCAAATTGCCCACTAGCGGGCAGGCCACCCAAGACCACCCCCACCACTGGAATAATTGCAGTGGTGGGTGGCAAGGTGTCAGGCAGGCCACCCTCTGCATTTAACAAGCCCCCCCCCCACCCCCCACCACACCTTCAAATCCATTGGCAGGGAACATTAAATCCAGTCCATAGTTTCCATCATAGTTATAATTCACCTGCAAAACAATCATACCTTAGATGTGTAGCTGACTAAAGGCAGTTGCAGTTTAATTAAGTACCATGCCTGGTATTCCATCAGTTAACAGGACTCTCTAAATGATTGACCTCTGGAGACTTGATAATATGAGTGACTCACAACTTTGTGGATTGTGCAGGATTTCTTCAGGCTCCCAGTTAAATTTAACTACATGAAACCGGTTTCTCTTCTTTTTGGCTGTGACTGTTATGGAGCTCTGAGCTTTTTGAGCAGTAACAAGAAGAAAAATAAATGAAGGGCAATGATGTGTCGAGTTAATGGATCTTCATTTGAACAATGCTCTTCCAGTCCCATTTTTTTACCATGTCTTTTCCAACGATTATCAGACAGTTTTCAACATCTGCAAACAATGAATAAGCTTGGTTTCAGGCCTCCTCCAAATATATCTGACCTGGATATAGTACTTCCTTTGGCTGATAAGCATTTTGAAATTTATTTGGATGTAGGCTCTAATGAACACAGCGTGATGCAGCGTAGAATAGTCATGGTTATGTAGCCTGCAAACTGAGATGATAGATTTATAGCCAGGAAATGTAAGACCATAAGACGTAGGAGCAGAAATAGGCCATTTGGCCCATCGAGTCTGCTCCGCCATTCAATAAGATCATGGCTGATCTGATAATCTTCAACTCCACTTTTCTGCCTTTTCCCCATAGCACTTGATTCCCTTCCTGATTAAAAATCTGTCTATCTCAGCCTTGAGTATACTTAACGAGTCAGCCTCTACAGTAAAGAACTCCACAGATTCACTACCCTCTGAGAGAAGAAATTCCTTCTCATCTCTGTCTTAAATAGGCAACCCCTTACTCTGAGATTATGCCCTCTGTTCCTAGACTCTTCAATAAAGGGAAACAATCTCTCGGCATCTATCCTGTCAAGCCCCCTAAGACTCTTATATGTTTCAGTAAGGTCACCTCTCATTCTTCTAAACTCCAGTGAGTACAGGCCCAACTTACTCGACCTCTCCTCATAAGAAAATCCCTCCATACCAGGATCAACCTCGTGAACTTTCTCTGGACTGCCTCCAATTCCAGTATATCTTTCCTTAAATAAAGGGACCAAAACGGTTCACAGTATTCTAGGTGTGGTCTAATTAGTGCCTTGTATAGTTTTAGCAAGACTTCCCTATTTTTATACTCCATTCCCTTTGAAATAAAGGCCAACACTCCATTTGTCTTCCCTATTACCTGCTGAACTTGCATGCTAGCTTTTTGTGATTCATGCACAAGGACCCCCAAATCCCTCAGTGCTGCAGCTTTCTGCAGCCTTTCTCCATTTAAATAATATTCAGCTCCTCTTTTCTTCCTGCCAAAGTGCAAAACCTCATATTTTCCCACATTATATTTCGTCTGCCAAGTTTTTGCCCACTCATTCAACCTGTCGATATCCCTCTGTAGAATCTTTGTGTCAGCCTCACCACTCACCTTCCCACCTATTTTTGTGGCATCTGCAAACTGACCAATAGTGCATTCACTTCCCTCATCCAAGTCATTCATCTATATTGTAAATAATTGCGGCTTCAGCACTGATCCCTGTGGCACTCCACTAGTTACAGGTTAGCATCCTGAAAATGGCCCCCTCATCCCAACTCTCTGTCGTCTATTATATGTTCTCAATCATGTTATCAAATATGTTCTCAGTTGTGTTGCATCTTCAGTGCAGTGTTTGGATTTCACACTTTGTTGTGAGCTCAAGTCCTGAGGTGGGACTTTGATATTGAGTTATTAATAATGCCTGAAAAGCTCCAGAGGCCGGATTTTAGCCTCTCAATGGAGGTAGGAATCAGATCGCAAAGCTCTGAACATAGTTTTTTTTTCACTGGAAAAACAATTTTCCTCTGTCTTTGTCATGAAGCTATTAATATGTATAATATTTTGGAAACAAAATTCCTTTTAGATTGGAGTCTGTGGGTGTGTCTTAATTGGATTAAAGCCAGCTAGTCTGGGTGCTTTGATGGGTACTAGTTTTGATATGTAAGAGAGATAGCGTGCATTTGCATTTTTTGAATAGAGCATTCAAGAAGTAAGGTGAAAACTGATGCCTATCTAGCAGCTACAAAGCAACATGTTTATATTACTAATAAAATTGGTTCAAGAAAGGGGTTTCATTATTAAAAGGTGAAGTTCAAAGAGGCTGGTGAGACAATGAGAATTTGAGTTCAATTAGTGGTGGTAGACATAACTTCAGCAGTTTTCGGGTGTGCAGAGCAGAGGCAATGTGAGATCAAAAGCAGCTGTAAGCCTCCAACTCTCTCCACAGAAACTAAAGTGAAAGAACCTCATTTTGAATGCATAAGGTGAAAATACTTTGCCTGGTGTCTGGTTAAGTCTATGGGTTGCTGTTGCCTTAATGGAGATTAGTTTGAGAATTTGTTACAAGTTATGATGGTAGTAATTTGTAGCCATGTGTACATATATTTTAATCTGTGTAAATTAATAAAATGTTTCATTTAGTTTAATGTAAAACCTCGAGAACTGATGGTCTGATACCTGAGTTTAGAGCCACATCTCAAACAACACTTAAAATTATAGGTTATGACAGTTGTTTAAAGTTTCCCTCTGGGATTTTTAAATAACTCTGCTTTAACAACTGCATCGCTCATAAAAGCCTCCCTGGCCTCACATCATTTTTGTGCGCCATTGAGAGTTTTCGCAGGTTGGGAAGGCCTTGGATGCAAAACGCGCTTTTACCTCTTCTGAGGTTGGGTAGCCATTGTGAAGACCAAGGGAAGTTTGCATTTCCTTCCCCACATTATTTTTGTGTGTTAGTGCGGGTTTTGGAAGCCCAAAAACGTGCACCTCCTTGAAAAGTTCACGACCACTGGGGGAAGCCTGCTGAGGGGCAGAATTTTCCCGTCGGCGATTTGGGGGCGGGGCCCGCTCACCGACAGGAAAGTGACACGGGATGATGTCAGGAGGAACCCCCAATGTCATCCCGGTCCATTTAAATATTGAGGCGGGTGGACAGTGAAATCAGCTGTCCGCCCGCCGACCTGTCAATGGCGAATTAAGGCCATTGACAGGATAATTAAGATAATTAAAGACCGTGCCCGTCCAACCTTAAGGTTGGCGGGCAGGCCAGGAGCCCCAGTGGGCTTCTGATAATACATGAAACCTCATCCACTGGCGGGATGAGGTTTCGTGTCCATTTTTAAAAACTTCAATAAAGTATATGTGCTTCTTATTAACATGTCCCATCTCGTGTGACACTGTTACATGAGGGGGACATGTTAATAAGTTTTCTATTTTTCAAGTTTTTTACACTGTCAGTAATCTCAGGGAGCAGTGTGCTCTTTCGCGCGCATGCGCGAAAAAGTGCACTTTGACAGATGGGGAATCCCTCCAACCCCTGCACAGGAAGCGCATCCTGCCAGGCAGGCTGCTGGGCGGGCCTTAATTGGCCCGCCCACTGAAATTGGCGGCGGGCCCCGTTTCGGAGGCAGAGTTCGGCTGCTCACCCACCACAAAGCCGGTGGGGCCTGCCCGCCCATCAAGGGAAAAATTTTGGTTGAGGAGTCTGGAGTATTCTGACAGGTAAGTGTTAAATGTTTTGACACTTTCAAATGTGACTATTAGATGCTGTATTGTAAGGTAGATATGTTTTTAATGCAGTAATTGATCATAGGACACTATCCTGCAAAGGTATGTTGACCATTAAATTGACCGTCATTGTGCAAGTGTTGACATGCATTACAGTACTTTTCCCAATGGAGAAAGAGCCACACTGCATTTAAAACTTTTGAAAAATGTACTGGCAAACACTGCAATAATGTTTTGGATTGAGATTTAAATGCCTATATATCTTTTACTTCGAAACAGCTTCCCTGAAAGTTAAAAATAAAGCTCCTGCTCCACTCTATTGATTGACAGGCAATCTGCTTTGAAAAGGGAAGGAAAGACCATCTCATCTTTCAATTTTATTGTCTGTTGCTGTAATGCTTTTTGATGACTGTGGCTATTATGAATGCTAAGCTGACTTCCAAAAGCTAATGAGTACTTAGCTTTGTTAACACAGCTCTCAGTGGATTGGTTGACTGTTTTAAGAGCTTGTAATAAAATATTCTGCCTTTGATGTGCTTCTGAATACATGGTTGTTTGGTTACGCAACGTATTGGCCATTTAAGGGATTAAACGTTCTTATTATGGGCCTACATTATTTTTACAGTATCATTGACACTCATTTGAATGAGAGATTTATTAGATTGCTACAGATTTAATTTTTTTCCACCCGCACCTATTGCTCCTGAGGACTGTACGTAGCGGATACTTAGTGAGTAGATATGGATGATACATTAATGACATATGGTATGCAGGAGGAATGGAGTGGAATGGGGGATATGACAGGGCATGGAGGAGGCATGGGGTGTACAAGGAGGACATGGTGTGGAATGGGGCATATAAAAGGGCCTGGAGGGAAGGTGATGTTTAGGGCCGTAAGAATAATGTTGGGAGCTCAGCTGCTGTCCCCAAGATCTGAGGTGGGCCTCCTAACTGGCCCATCCCTGCACATCCTGAGCAAAGTCAGACATGAGTTGAGTGTGCATTTGTGAAGCCCCAAAAGGGCCCGATTTGCAATTTGCAAACCGAGCCGAAAACCTGGGCCAGCAAGCTCACCTGTGATTTCTCAACAATCAGATCTTAGAAAATCCATGTGAAGGTCTAAAAAAGTGGTCTGTTTAATAGATGTGAAACTATAATGTCCATGGGACAGCCCAAAATGGCATGCGGAGTAGCAACAAAGAGAGGGCATGAATTTCTTTGTTAAATTTTACTTAAAAGGTCAGTGTGAGCACAAAAGAGAAATCTTGTTTTGTACTCATGCCAACATCAAATAAAGTCCTGCCTGCCTACTCCAGTAATTCAAATGGATTAAAGATTCCATGACACTTTGAAGAAGATCAAGGATTTCTCTGAGAGACTTGGCCAGCATCTCTCCATCCACCAACCAAAATCAGATCAATAGCAGCAGCTTACATTTATATAATGTCTTTAATGCAATAACATGTCCCCAATCTTTTCTTTATTTCAAATGACTTTTTTTAAGCTTCCGAGGCTTTGTGCCATCAAAACCCTCTTTGGGATTCTATCCATAATAACATATTAAGAGCCAATTCTTATGGTTTCAAATAATAGAATTGATGCTGCAATCTTCAAAATCATTCTTTCAGATTTGTTTTGGTACTAGGCTAGCAACACTTGAATTTTAATTTAACTGGCATGTTTAGAAATTTTATCCTGATGACAGTTCTTCCGAATTGTGGGTCTGGATTAGGATATTTCTAATATTTCATTCGCACTTGGAGAACAGGACTATTAGGAAAATACTGTCTTTTTTGATGGGCCTCTTCACAAACCTCCATATTGGCTCAATTTCATATTGGTACAAAAATGTGTTTTTTGCATGGTTTAATGTATCAATGGTTTTATGAGATGTACTATCACTAAAATGGAAAACTATGTGGGTTTACTTGCCCTCATCCATAATCTTGACCAAAATGGAGATTTGAAGTTGGTCACATGGAGTAATCTGTACTGATCATTGTTATATTTATTTATCTGCGACTAGGCAGCTTGTCAGAATCATGTTAATCTTTGCCATAGGTC
Source organism: Cetorhinus maximus (assembly GCF_964194155.1). NCBI lineage: Eukaryota > Metazoa > Chordata > Chondrichthyes > Lamniformes > Cetorhinidae > Cetorhinus > Cetorhinus maximus. The sequence goes on along the minus strand of NC_135880.1, from coordinate 73,209,745 downwards.
TTAAACAGACCAGTCTGTCTTCTAGATAAACAAGCATGAGATTGGTTTTCACCAGTAAAGTGAAACGCACATAGGGAATCAACAACCTATCTTTGCACACTCCCCAATTTTCTTTTCTGTTGACTTCAATGGATAAGAGAATCAAATGGGGTGTTAAACAAGCTGCCAATTCGATACAAGTGCATTTCACACTACTGGCAAAGACCAATTTCAACCCCAATCATTTCCAGACAACCTCATTTTATGGGGATGAACAAAGTTGAAAAGGTGGCCCAAATTTAGCTTCAGTATTTGTCACTCTTCAAATTCAGGTACTCTCCACAGTCTAGCTTTCTTTGTCTCCTCTATTCTGCATTCAATGTAGTAACATCAAGTTTCTGTTTAAATGTTTTTCTGGTATATGCTGGATATTTAGGAGAGCCAGGGAACAAAGCAGCTTCTTATAAATTTCCACCCCATATTTTTAATTAATATACCTAACTGGTATCGGATCAGCAACTTCAGCAGAGGAAAGGAGGTGGAAGCTGATATTAACAGGGTTCCAAAAGTCTCCTACTTTTGCACAAAGGAATTAAAATAGGCCACATGGTGGCAGCGTGAGCGGGTGCCAAAAGTTTGTGATCTTAGATAAAAATTCTTTAACGGAAACATGTATTTGCTCATTTTCTGTACAGCATGATTTCAGTTAAAGGTGTGAAATATTGCATCAGAAAGCCCTTTATTTCATCATCATTTGAAAATGGAAAAGCTGGATTTTCTTAGTAGCATGCTAAATATCAAATACCTTGTAAACTGCTTGAAAATTATATTTCTTTCAAAGCTTAATATTTTAGAAATTTGCTATTTCCTTTCAGCCTAAATATATGGCTATTTGCTTTTACTTCTGAAGGAACATGTTAGTGCAGAAACAATCCAACTTGCACTTCACACGTACTCAGTTTACGATTCATCCGTTGTGCCAAATGAAACCTGCTTTCAGGCTATGAACTATCTCTGCATTATTGTAATATCTCCGCAGGCTCATTCAAATGCTGTAGTGAGTTTTGTAGTAAACGAAAGCATCTGTTACACATGCCTCTTAAAAATCCTTTTGGGTAAACTTGGTGGGAAAAAAACCCTGAAAAAACAAAGGTGCCGCTTTTTTCTTTACAATTAAAATCCTTGTGATAATTTTATCATTTTACTCTGAGTTTGTTCTCCTTGCTCCTGTTCTGAAGCATGTGACTCCTGCTTGAGTAAGATCAATATTTAACAGCTACAGCCCTCTGTAACCTCATCTCATAGGTCATTTCCTCATTTGTGAACCTGGATGGTTAGTGTTAGTGGGTCATTTAACTGAGCTTTCATTCTCCTTTATCGGACATCCACACATGCGTTTTCAGCAGGGATTGCTGGATAGCAATGTGAAGTGCCAGCTCTGGTTGGTTTCCCTCACCCTGCCCAGGTTTGCTCAGGGCAGTTTTAGCAATATATTGCCGGATCAGCTGAGAAATGCTAACTCTACAGAAATTGGGATTGAATCTGAGGCCTTCCTTGGTATATATTATAACGAGTGATGGATTAACCTACTGAATTTTTAGGAATGTGACAGAGATTCCCATATATGGATGAGGTTACTTTGTGTATGATTTGTCATTCAGAAAATTGTCCTATTGACGTCTCAGTCTATTTCAAAAGTAATACACTGGTTTTGAATGGATTAAAAAAACCTCTATCAAATATTGTTCTCTTTGGAAGAAACTGTCAAAAGAATTTCAGCTTTACTGCCTCAGAATGTGTGTAAAAGTGTTACCATGTGATTCATTTTTGTTTGTCTTGCCTCAGCGCCTTTTTCAGGAATACTGGTCTCGCTGTTTTAGCCTGCTTGCTTCTTTGTTCAGTTTTCAGGGTTTTTTTTTAACAAGATCAAGTAAAATGAAATGTATTATTGGTGACAAATACACACTTGTTTGGACCTGAGATGAAGACAGATTTAATGCTGAGTGGATCACCTAAAATTAAAACTACTGTTTGCACTGCTACTGAACATCACACTATAATTCAATATGACTCTGATACCAGGACCCATAATATACTCTTAGCTTTTAATCTTGCCCAGTCTGACTAAGGATAACCTTGACACTGTAGTATTATGCAAAATGCCATCACATCATCTGCTTGTAATAAAACTAAAATTGTACTCAGTCATTTGTGTTTGATGGTGTTGCTTCAGCTTGGTTTACTTTTATGTTGTGCTGCAAATAATGGTTTAAGATAAGCCTTTTTGTTTGGCACTAGATCTAACTTATTAGACAAGAGGTTAGATCACGGTTTGAGACTTTGTTAGTTTGATTTATACAGAAAATTAGGAAGAAGAATGCACACAACTCCAGGAGTTTTCAAGTGAAATTTACAACTAGCATTTTTTGATCTTTCAAAATGGAATCCTGACTTAAAAAAAGTATTTGCAATTAGACTCAGCGGCAGTGGGGTTATGAAATACTTTTGAGCAAGACTGAATATTTGCAGTCAAATACTTTGTTAAAGAAAGAGAGGATTTTAATTTGTCAGGAGCTTTTCATAACCTCAGGATCTCACAAATGGAGTTGCTAACTTCTTAAATAAACTTTAAACTTACTCAAAATATGTGTCCCTTTTTGAGGTTTCAGATTTCCATCAGTTTCACTGCTCTGTTTTCAGACCACTTTAAGTTGTTGCATTATAAATTATTAATAATTTTAAAATAAAATGATTATCGACTTGTGTTTTCTGGATTACGTGGGGGTAAATTGCGATCAACAAAATAACCTTGAATTTGTACCCTGCTGAAAGAAAGATCATAAGAAAGAAATAGGAACAGAAGCAGGCTATTCAGCCCATCGAGCCTGTTCTGCCATTCGATAAGCTCATGGCTTATCTTGTGGCCTTAACTCCAAGTTCCAACCTGCCACCCCAATAAGCCTTGATTCCCTTGTAGATCAGAGTTCCTAACTATGTTGATTTGAATGACACTGAAATCTTTGTGGACTGCAAAAAATTTACATAATGCATGCTAACTTTCCTCCTACGAGGTGGGCCTGAAATATTTTTGAAGTATATAGACATCAATTTGTAAGTGTTGCATAGAATAGCACAGTGGTTATGTTACTGGTCTAGTAATCCAGGGGCTTGAATAAGTGATTTGGAACCATTGTTCAAATCCCACCATGGCAGCTGTGAAATTTAAATTCAGTTAATATATAAATCTGGAATATAAAGCTCATACCAGTAATGGTGACCATGTGAATACTGAGTTGTCCTAAAAACCCATCTATTTCATTAATGTCCTTTCAGGAAGGAAATCTGCTGTCATTACCTGGTGTGGCCTCTATATGACTCCAGACCCACAGTAATATGGTTGACTGTTAACTGCTCTCTAAGATGGTCTAGCAAACCACTCTATATAGGGCACTTAGGGATGAGACAGTGACCCCCACATCCCATGAATGAAAAAAATTGCTCATATCAGTAGTGATTAATTAGCAAGTTAGAGTTGTTAGAAAAAATATGTTGGTTGTCTAAGTGGCTTTAGTGAGTTTGAATACTGTGGGAAAACAGAGGAGTCATTTAAATTCTGCAAACAATCTCATAAATTGAACGAGTTCATATGAACATATGGCATGGCACTATTAAAATTGGAATTCCCAGATGCAGGAAGTGGATACTCAAACATCCTAGTTGTTTAATCATTGCTGCTGTAATACATTTTTAACAACTGGGAGTTTAAACTCCATCTTGGAGCAATAAATCATGCCACTTAGACCATTATTTTTAAGTCTAACTGGCAGCGGTGTGAAAGCTGAATTAAATGTGGGAACATCGTGATCTCCATTGATGTTAATGGGGCGGGGCTATGCTAATTACTTTATAAATGCTTTCACCGGGTAAATGGCAGAGAAGCGCAAATGTCACACGAAATATGAAGTGCCATAATTAATGACAAAAGTCACTCCATCACTTCCTCTTTCTATTCCGATGATCAAGGATCTCAATGAAATAGACGAGTGCTTAAGAAAATCTGACCCGTGTTTTCATGTATGTTAAGTTACAATTATGTTGTACCTTGATATCAATTTTAAAAATCCAATAGTATGAGCTGTTTTGCATTAAAGAACATAGATTGCTTTTGGGTGGTGCGGCTTATTTGATGTTTGTTTATGATATATTACTCTGAGTAATCAATAATTCGCATCACGTTACTCTGCTGATTTTTTATTTATATCCCTAAATTCATTCTTAAAGCATTCAAATTAGCTTGACTTTAAATTTTAAAAACCTGTAGTTAATGGAAAATGCTTAGCAGACTTGAATCTTGCTCCCATATTGTGTATCATAGTGGATGAACCATGCTTCAGTCAGCAGCACTCTTGTCTCTAAATCAGAAGGTTCCAGGTTGAAGTCCCACTCCAGAACCTGAGCATAAAAATCAAGGCTGACACTGTTTCAAAGAAGAGCAGAGGAGCTATTCCTGGTGTCCTGGCCAATATTTATGCCTCAATCAACATCACAAAAACAGAATGTCTGGTTATTATCACATTATCAAAAAGTTTCTGACTATTTTGGTTTAAATGAGACTGAAATCTTTGTGGACTGCAAAAATTTAGATGATGCATGCTAACTTTCCTCTAAGTAGATGGGCTTGAAATATTTTTGAAGTATATGGATATCAAATTTTGTGTTGCATAGGATAGCTGTTTGTGGGAATTTGCAGTGTGTAAATTGTCTGCTATGTTTCCTACATCATGACAGTGACTACATTTCAAAAGCATTTCATTGGCTGTAAAGCGACCTGAGACACTCAACTTCTTTCACCATCAAACTTTCCTCCCTTGTTCATTCTGATCTCAAAAAATGCCATACTACATACTTTTCCTATTCCCTAAATCCTCAATTTGCTGTTGTCAAAACTCAACTTACAGTCTCCTACAATAACTCCTTCTTTCATGGGACCTTAAAACTGTTCTTGCCTCCTTTAGCATTTTCGCCTTCCTTCACTCCGCAGACATATAACCCAGACTTTCAGATGCTGCTCTTTGTTTTATCTTGTGTTCTTACTTTTTCCAACCTCGGTGGTTATCTGCATTACGGGTCTTGGTCCATCATTTTCAGTATCGAAAAGGTTAACTAACACGTTTCTGTCTCAGATATTCACGTGAGACCTGTACCGATGAGAAATATCGTCCAAAATGCTAAGTGACCTCTTTGTCATTGATCATTATCCTACCCATTTCCAGCAAATTAGGTTAATCTTTTCCTAAAATGCTTTTGCTGCAAGAATCTCAATGTGTAAAGTTAGGAATTCGAATTATATTTATTAAAATGTTGATGAGAGTGAATAAGGTAGCACCCTGATGCAAAAATGACAGATGTGTTTTGAAGAAGTAATAAACACTTGAAATCCGCTATGAAAATAAATTCTCACACTCTTCAATTTGAGATGGTATATATAGTGTACCAACTACTGAACATCAGCTTTTTCCCTGAAGATTCTCATAGACGTTTGCAGCACAGAAAGAGGCCATTCAGCCCATCGTGTCCGTGCCAGTCAACAAAGATCTGACTGCACTAATCCCATTTTCCAGCATTCGCCCATAGCCCTGGAGGCTATGGCAACGCAAGTGAATACCTAAGTACTTCTTAAATCTCACAAGAGTTTCTAACTCAACTACCCTTCCAGGCAGTGAGTTCCAGACTCCCACCACCCTCTGGGTGAAAAAAATTCTCCTCAACTTCCCCCTCAGCCTTCTACCTCTTATCTTAAATCTATGCCCCCTGGTTATTGACCCCTCTACTAATGGAAAAAGTGCCTTCCTATCCACTCTATCTATTCTCCTCATAATCTTATATACCTCTATCAGGTCCCCTTTCAACCTTCGCTGCTCCAAGGAAAACAACACCAGCCTATCCAATTTTTCCTCATAGCTAGACTCTCCAGCCAAGGCAGCATCCTGGTAAATCTCTCTGCACCAGCTCCAGTACAATCAAATCCTTCCTATAATGTGGTGACCAGAACTGTACGCAGTTCTCCAGTTGTGGCTTAACCAACATTTTATAGTTCCAGCATAACCTCCCTGCTCTTATATTCGATGCCTTGGCTAATAAAGGCAAGTTTCCCATATGCCTTCTTAACCACCTTAACCAGCTGCCCTGCTACTATCAGGGATCTGTGGATATGCACACCAAGGTCCCTCTGATCTTCAGTGCTTTCCAGGGTCCTACCATTCATAGTATAATCCCTTGCCTTGTTAGCCCTCCCCAAGTGCATTACCTCACACTTTTCTGGGTTGAATTCCATTTACCACTACTCTGCCCACCTGACCAGTCTATTGATATCCTCCTCACGATTTACCACCCTACCAATTTTCGTGTCATCCACGAACTTCTTGATCAGACCCCCTTGGCTTCACATCACTGGTTTTACAATTCCAGTAAATTTGAGCACGAAGGAAGCATAGATATTAAATGAAAGCCCTTGTCTCATCAGGCAAAGGATTGAACATTTTGAATTGGAGTAATCATAGGTTTGTTTGTTACCAGGGCTTTTGATGTGACTGTGGTTTATTTGTTTTTAAAGACCAAATGAAGTGGAATTTGTTACAATTAAATGTCTTTTGATAGTGTATAATTGTTAGATGTGGATTGGTGATGCTTTACAATTAAAGTGATAGACAAATGTTTAGCAGATCTGAAATAATCTTGCTACTTACATAAAAGTCCGGTGTACTATTCCCATCTTTTGACATTCTTTAAATGCCCTAATTTGAACATAATTCGTAATACAAGCTAATTGCTTCTACTTTCATCAGGATTCAATTCTTCATCACCAGCAAAGGTGAGTTTATTGCACAAATATTAACAAAGAATGAACTATGTTCAAGAGTGCTAATGTGCAAACCTCAGTTTGGTCTGAGCTTGGCTTTTTCTTGTTATCACCCCAGCAAGGCAAATTGTGATGTATCTTCAGTATATTCATTCAATAGTTTGATAGAATTTGAGTTCATAGCTGTGATCTGAGGGTAATGGAAGCAAATTTGATAACCTGAGTCTACTAATCAGAAAGTGAAAATATTTGTTAAATTGCACTCGACACTGGCAAGATGATGATCTAGATCGCATAATATGTTAGTGTGACTCCCATGTCTGTTCATGTAAACAAATAAGTAGTTATTTCAGTGTGGTCCTGGTACAGCTGTTACCTCATTGACCTCAATGATTCTTGTTTATTAAATTGAAGGGGCAATATTCTATTTATAGACCACACAGAACTGAACTTCAATTAGTGATTGACTGAATGCATTTCACAATGAATTCCAAACATCATCTTCAAAAGATGTGTCTGAAAAAATCTAATGATGTCACATATGACAAATGTCTACTCAGCAGGGATTAAATGTTAATTTTATGGGCTGTCTCAGGTCCCAAGTATCATGACTTCCATCTTGGAGTTAGGAAGCTAGTATAAATGTTTGGCTCAATTTGACTAAATAACAAATATATTAAATACAAGAAAAAATCTGATCTATTTATATCTTCTTTGACAAATTCTGTTTGCTGAATGGAAAGAAAAATTGCTCTGGAGAAATCTGAGTAACATTACTGCTGTAAACTGCAGTATACATCAGCATTGAATGGAGAATGGAAGGGAAAAAAAGGAAAAGTTACCATATTTTTACATTACATTTATGGTTTATTGTTTGGAGATTGGCAGTGGAAGTACTGATGAAATATCCTTTACTAAATATATAAATATGTACCTAATAAACATCTTGACCAAATACTCATAAAAACAGGAAGACACTTAGGGCTGCCCTCAAAGCATCCCTGAAAGGTGAAACATCACCGCTGACTCATGGGAGTCCCTGGTTCGTGACCGACCAAAATTGAGAAGGTTCATTTGGAAATTAAGACGCTGAACACATCGAGAGACTTTGTTGGGAACGCACTGAGGCAAAATCGGGGCATCAGAGAGAGCGCACAAACCTCCCAAGAATTCATCTACCCAACTCTCCAAGTAGCACCTGCCCCACATGTGGCAAAGTCTGCAGAGCATGCATTGAACTTATCAGCCACTTAAGAACCTGTTGAACTGGAGTTGAAGCAAGCCCCGAGGGGCTACTCAAGAAAATTTATTCTTTTTATGAAGAACACCTCTACCACTCAGAATCCACTTTCCAACCAATCAACACTCTCTTCTCATGCAGTATAAATTGTTCTCTTTAAAATTGGTATTCTTGCGAATTGTCTTGATGAGTGCAAGATGATAAGCTTCAACACCATGCCTCTCTTTTTCAACTCTTTCGAGTACATTCACAGTTCTTGACTCTTTTTTTCCAGGAGTGGGACATGAACCCACAACCTTCTGATTCAAAGGCGAGGGTGCTATGAACTGAGCCACAGCTGACACCTCTAGCCTCTCTTTTTCAGGAGCATGCAAGTTCTGTATTACCAAATGACTAGTTGATGGGATATTTAAGGGGCTCGTATAGCTGAATCAAATGCTGTGTACACATGACCTTTCCCAAAAGAAATAACCAATAACCAATAAAAGTTCCTCAAAAATCACCTGCACTGTGGCTAATCACTGATAGTGAGCTCAGCTTACCTTGCTTAACTCTTAAATGACATAATAGGTATGGCTTGTTTACATGGTAATGAATACTTTTATTGGCCATAAGCACCTTTAATAACTAGCACAGGTCTTGAATGATAAACCCATATTAGAGTTAATACTGTTTTTGTTTCAAGGTGCGTAAAATATTTTCCTGTCTGCACAATCTCATAAATTACAGCTGCTGCTCATTGAATAAGATTTGGATCAGTGGGAAGAAAATTGATTCAAATCAAATTTATGCAAAAATTCAAGAGCTATTCTCATCACCAGCCATCCAATTCACTCAGCAACTCAATATGTTGATTGAGACATTCCAGTTGTACATTAGAGTTAAAGGTTTAACTGAGTGGTGTTGGGACTCAAGGTACGACCACCATAACTAAGCAATTTAAAAAAAAAATTGTTCATGGGATGTGGGCGTCGCTGGCTAGGCCAGCATTTATTGCCCAACCCATTCAGAAGGCATTTAAGAGCCAACAACTTTGCTGTGGGTCTGGAGTCGCATGTAGGCCAGACCAGGTAAGAACCTTCCCTAATTTCCTTCCCTAAAGTACCTTAATGAACCAGATGGGTTTTTATGACAATCGGCAATGGTTTTGTGGCCATCATCAGACTTTTAATTCCAAATTTTTATTGAATTCAGATTACACCATCTGCCGTGGTAGGATTCAAACCTGGGTCCTCAGAGCATTACCCTGAGTCTGAATACTAGTACAGTGACAATACCACTATACCACCAGAATAGAAGCTCAACATCATCTCTAGTTGTGAAGAAGAGCTTGATTTTTCTCTTAAATGTCTTCTGATCAAAGCTGAGTTGCAGCCTTAACTGATATAAAAATAATGACCTTGAATTGTGCTTCTGAAAATGGATTTGGACAGCCTTGATGCAGAAAAAAACTGGACACTGTCCCCAAGCACAAAACTGCCTCTTATTCCATAATTAATTAAACAACTTTTGTGCTCAAGGAGATTACAGAATGAATGGTCTGGGCAATGCAGCGTAAAATTTACAAAACGACTAAAATTATTTTATTGCCATATTTAGGGGAAGATGGTGGTGCAGTGGTAATGTCATCGGTATAATAATCCAGAGGCCCAGGCTAATGCTCTGGGGATACGGGTTCAAATCCCACCATGTTTTAATTTGAATTCAATTAATAAATATGGAATATTAAGCTAGTCTCAGTAATGATGACCATGAAACTATTATCGATTGCTGTAAAAACCCATCTGGTTCACAAATGCCATTCTTACCCGATCTGGCCAACTCCAGTCACACAGTAACATGGCTGACTCTTAACTGCCCTCTGAAATAGCCTAGCAAGTCATTCAGTTCAAGAGCAATTGGGCAACAAATATTGGTCTTGTCAGCAATACCCACATCCAATGAACAAAGAAAAACAAATGTGCTGAAATAAAGATGTGACTACATGCTTGTATCATACTTTGAAACAGGATAGTCAATCCCCTCCTGTAATGCAAAAAAAAGACATGATGGTGTTATATATGACACAAATTCTATTTGTGATGCACTTAATTTTAGCACTAAATGTATTTAGTATGTGTGAAGATGAGATGTAGGACGTAAATTCTTCCCCCCGTAGCGAGTTTGGTGACAGGGAGCATTTAATGCCCACTTAAGGACCTCATCCCACCACCGCTGACATTAACTCAGCTGAGGGTGGGAGGGAGCACGACAAGCAAAAAAGTGCAGGGTTGCTACTGGGCCCCTGGTCGGGGGTGGGGTCCCTGGTTCAAAGGCATTCAATGCTTGATCGAAGGACCTGGCATCGGGAAGGGAGGGTTGGCTCACTGAGAGCCACCCACTGCCCTTGCTGCCAACCGACCTCCCCTATGATCCCCCTTCCGCCATCACTCACCTGTGGACTGTGATCCAATGATTATCCCGAGGCCTCGGCTGCGTGTCATACTGGTAGCAGCCACCGCCTCTCAAGTGGTGCTGCCACTCAATAGAGGTGCCAGCCTCTGATTGGCTGGCAGCTCTCAGCAGTCGGGATTTCCGATATTTTGGACCTGATACTAGGGAAGGCCCACTGGTTAAATTAAGTGCCTGAGTAGCACTTAATACAGTGGGCCTTCCCTAAAAAGAGATGATGCAGGATTCTCGCCAGCAGGCAGGACCCCGTTACCTCCATTAAATTCAGCCCATAATTTATTGAGCAACAAAACGAAGTGACTTGAGCAAAGAATGTCTGAGGAGCACTTTTGTGCAGTTGCATTAGTTGTTTAATTCTGATGAGACTTCAAGAGGACTTGGACAGGCTAAGTGAATGGACTAGAACATGGCAGATGGAATATAATGTGGAAAAGTGTGAAGTTATTCACTTTGGTAGAAAAAACAGAAAGGCAGAATATTTCTTAAATAGTGAGAGGATGGGAAGTCCGGGTGTCCAAAGGGACCTCGATGTCCTTGTTCATGAGTCACTAAAAGCTGGCATGTAGGTGCAATAAGGAATTAAAAAGGCAAATGGTATGATGGCTTTAGAACAAGAACAAAGAAAAGTACAGCACAGGAACAGGCCCTTCAGCCCTCCAAGCCTGCGCCGATCATATTGCCCGTCAACTAAAACATTTTGCTCTTCCGGGGTCCGTATCCCTCTATTCCCATCCTATTCATGTATTTGTCAAGCTGCCTCTTAAATACCACTATCGTACCTGCTTCCACCACCTCCTCTGGCAGCGAATTCCAGACACTCACTACCCTCTGCGTAAAAAACTTGCCCCGCACATCTCCTCTATAGTTTTCTCCTCTCACCTTAAATCTATGTCCCCTAGTAATTGACTCTTCCACCCTGGGAAAAAGCTTCTGACTATCTACTCTGTCCATGCCACTCATAATTTTGTAAACTTCTATCAAGTTGCCCCTCAATCTCCGTCGCTCTAGTGAGAACAATCCGAGTTTCTGCAACCTCTCCTCATAGCTAATAACCTCCAGACCAGGCAGCATCCTGGTAAACCTCCTCTGCACCCTCTCCAACGCCTCCATATCCTTCTGGTAATGTGGCGACCAGAATTGCATGCAATATTCCAAGTGTGGCCTAACCAAAGTTCTATACAAGATTCTTTAATTGTGAGGGGATCTGAGTTTGGGAGTAAAGACGTCTTGCTGCAGTTATTTTGAACCTTGGTGAGTCAGGGGCATAGTCAGGTGATTTGGGGGTGTTTGGGTCGGGTGGTGGTCAGGTTGGGTTGGGAGGGGCAGTCGAGTTGGTTCGGGGGAGGGTAGTCAGATGATTGAGATTCGGGGGTGATGGGGTGTCAGTTTTGTAGTTATCTTGGTGTTAGACTAGGTTTTAATCTGTCTAACTACCCAAGTAAGTACCGTGGAATTGTCCATGTCTCCTACTCTAACTCAGAGCCGGAGACATTTGTGGAGGGTCAGGGAGAACAGGGGAATTGTCCATCGGAAGTTTAAACTTCCTGGGCAATTCTCACGTGGGTCTGCATGTCACAACTTCCACGCAGTCCCAACATGCATCTTCAGTTGTACATCCGGTCTCCAATGATCCAGAGACCGGAAGATTTGATACAAAAGGTTCTGGTATTTAACTGAAAAAAGCATTCATCTCAAACATAGAAGATAAAGCAATTACTTCCATCTGTATCAGCTACCACCTCTTTCTCAGGCAGCTAGAGATGGGCAGTCAATGTGGCCTTGCCAACATCTCCCGCATCTCGAGAATGAAAGTGAATCATATAGAACAACATTTTAAGCTGCTTAACGAGATGGGGATCAATGGGTTGGGATGACAGTACAATCAAAAAATATGTTTGAAAATTTTGAAGGAAGTGAGAGGGAGTGCTGAGGTCCAGTGATTCAAGGATTTAGGGGACAAGAAAATTGTGCTTGAACTGCTGAATGAGGGGGAGCATGGGATTATTGGAGTCGATGGTGTATACTGGGATATATGATTGCAAAAGATCACTCTGATATGAGAGAGTGAGTCTGTGGAGGGATTTTAAACAAGACTTAGGAAAAACATAACCTGCTCGATTCCATGAATTTTTGAGCTATTATTTCCGCTCAGCCCAAAATGATGCTTGAAGCATATGCTGCCATCAGTTGCATGCATGCCCCAAATTTTATATTTGGAGAGTTATGAATTATGGGGGATAATTTATTAAGAAGGAACCTCGCAAGACCTTGATCAAAGGAATCTGAATTTGAAGGGCATTTTAACCTTAAAAAAGAAAATTCTGCAATCCTTAACTCTTGGGCGGATGTATAATTTGCTGTTATACGGGGCACTGCAGACCAGGAAGATGTTCAGCATGAATACTGAGACAGTATAGGATTGGGCTTGGCTGTGATTATCTTCCTGGGATTTAATAGTCCAAGCTCTCACAGGAAAAATGGCCATTTAGACAGCCTGCTGAAGGGCTGCTGTGATGCCGCTCAGTGTGAGTCAATGCCTTCAGCAGAGGGGAGAATAGGAGAGAAAAATCAGCGAATTATAAGATGGGTGAGAAAATAAACCAAGAAATGTTCTGGGAAAGATTTTTGTCACATGGCCTATGCACCTGATGTGGTGGATTTCAGCAGAATGTACTCCACCAGATTTGTGCTTTCCTGAAATTTTTTATGGTGACCTGTTGTATCACTTTCTTCAAGAATGAAAGTATGATCAGAACAATTCCTCTATTTCCATGCCTCCTTGAGTCGTAAAACATAAAAAAAAGCAGAAGAAATATATTGCACTAATCTACAGTGCTTCAGATTTTATTCAATTTCTTTCACCTTGAGAAAGCTGAGAGCTGCCCGTTTAAGCTCTCATTTGTGAAGGGAACATAATTTGTGCATTCAGCCCTGCACTCCAATTTGGTGTTAGTGGGACTCTGCAGCAGCACTTGTGCCTTTGAGCCTTGAAGGCTGTGCCCCTACTCCGGTGACTTGATCGAGAGTAAGACAGTGGCTAAACCTTGCAGAAGGTACGTGTAAAGATTTTTTTCTTTACACAGAAAGTGAACAAATTGTGGAATAGATTCAATGAACGACTGATCTAGATGAAAATCCTAGAATCTATTAAATGAGTAGATGTTGAAATGGGAAGATTTTGACAGTCTTTTTGGGTGGATGATGGATAGGTGGATGCTCATCCTTAACCAACATTGGACATTGTGTTGATAGGAAGCATTGGACTGCATTTCTTCATTACCCAATTACTACTTTGAATGGATGCTGATGGGATCGATGCAGTCAACATTCCATTTAGTTGAACAGCTGTTTTGGTGCCTGAATCCACCAAGCTGAAATTTGAGATAAAATTCCATGATAAGTATGTCAGTTGACTACAGAATCATTTCTACCACTGGGATGAGCAAGAACTAGAATCGCCATGAATTTACTGGAAATCACATTACAAGAGTGCAGTACAGTAGCTTGGTTTACACCCAGACACCCAAAGACAGCACTGCAGTTGTGTTTACAGGGGGCATCCCAATTCAACTGCAATCCAATTTGTTATCTGAAATATATGGCCTGGTCCATACTTATGTCGTTATATTGTTGTTGGAGCGACGAGCATCTCATAGATTAAGCTTCAAAATATATCAACATATTTTTAGTTAGAGGTGATGAGAGTTTTGATAATTATCTTAAAACAGTAATTGATTTTTTTTTACTTACTGATCAGTGAAGGGAGTATGGGACTTGATTCATATTGGGCTTCGCCTTATAACACATGAGGCACTGAAGTGGAATGTCACCCTACCACATGCCAGCTATTTGTACATCATACAGGTTTTCCACATTTGAAAATAAAAAAAAGTAAACTTGGGAACCTTCAGTAGTATACTGTTCATCATATGTATGTAAAATGTTAAATTATTAGGCCTTATGTGTATTTCCAGCATTGTCTGCTTGTTTCACATTTCCACATTAACGATTTTTCGTTTTAACCCATCTCATTTATTATTGTCTAATTAGATTATGGGTAAGGGCAAAGCAGGGCACTAATTAACTGATAACTAATTAAAACGGCTCCATCTCCTTCACCTTAATTCCACCTGAACCACTTACAGTTCTGCACCACATAATCACAGACACTGCCTCAGAAAACAAATACACAAAGGTATACTTCAATATCAGCAATGAACTCAAATGTATTTATCGCAGCTTTAGAACTGTACTTCACCTCATCTGCAGATGGTCCCCTGTGTGCTAAAACCTACAATAAATGCGGGGTCTTTCCTTCAGCATTGTCTCTCTAATTGTGGATGCTGGATTTTATTTGGAGATTTAATAACAGTGAAGCCTGAGGCTGCTTTCTCACACCATGGTCTCTAACTCTTTACATCTGGATCCTCAATTTACACCAAAGTTCCCAAGGGAACAAGTGGCTCCGTTCAAGGAAAGGGACTTAAAGTGATCAGAAATCAACTTAACATTGACTGGGATTCATTTAAGCTTTTTGTTGTTGAAGAAGAATATTTGGTGAGAATCCTTGTTTAGTTCAGTATGCTCGCTGGAATAAAAGATGCCATTCATTGGAGAGAAAAGAGCTTTAAATGGTTGTAATCAGCAGTGCTTGCCTAATCAGTGTAATTTTGATGCTGTTTATCTGTAAGAAAAAGCATCCATGTAAACAAGGGGGAAGTCAATTATATTAGTGGTCCTGTGTGACCGTAGCAGGTGTTGGGAGCAGATGCACTATGTCTGAAAAGCCCAGGTGTTTGTACTTGAGACCATATCTAAGCTGCTCTATCGACATACACATCTGCTGCTCCATGTGATGAAGTTGGTTCTCACTGGTCACACCTTCACTGAAGGGCTTATGGATTGCTGACTGGTTTTATTTTTTGGCTTGCAAGTTCTAAAATAATCAAGATGGTAGAACTAAGATAGGCCGTATCTCTAAATTGAGGATTCTTAAACAATTGCCCATTTTATTGTCCTCCCTTCCTAGAGGCAACAACTTGTGGTGGGATCCTGATATTTCACAGAATCACAGTGCAGAAGAGGCCCTTTGGCCCATCGAGTCTGTGAGAAACATCTAACCTACCTACCTAATCCCATTTACCAGCACTTGGCCCATAGCCTTGAATGTTGTGATGTACCAAGTGCTCATCCAGGTACTTTTTAAAGGATGTGAGGCAACCCGCCTCCACCACCCTTCCAGGCAGTGCATTCTAGACCGTCACCATCCTCTGGATAAAAAAGGTTTTCCTCACATCCCCCCTAAACCTCCTGCCCCTCACCTTGAACTAATGTCCCCTCGTGACTGACCCTTCAACTAAGGGGAACAGCTGCTCCCTATCCACCCTGTCCATGCCCCTCATAATCTTGTACACCTCGATCAGGTTGCCCCTCAGTCTTCTCTGCTCCAATGAAAACGACCCAAGTCTATCCAACTTCTCTTCATAACTTAAACGTTTCATCCCAGGCAACATCCTGGTGAATCTCCTCTGCACCCCCTCCAGTGCAATCACATCTTTCCTATAATGTGGCGACCAGAACTGCACACTGTACTCCAGCTGTGGCCTCACCAAGGTTCTATACAACTCCAGCATGACCTCCCTACTTTTGTAATCTATGCCTCGATTGATAAAGGCAAGTGTCCCATATGCCTTTTTCACCACCCCACTAACATGCCCCTCCACCTTCAGAGATCTATGGACACACACGCCAAGGTCCCTTTCTTCCTCAGAACTTTCTAGTGTCATGTCGTTCATTGAATACTTCCTTGTCAAATTACTCCTTCCAAAGTGTATCACCTCACACTTTTCAGGGTTAAATTCCATCTGCCACTTATCTACCCATTTGACCATCACGTCTATATCTTCCTGTAACCCAAGACACTCAACCTCACTGTTAACCGCCCGGCCAATCTTTGTGTCATCCGCAAACTTACTAATCCTACCCCCCACACAGTCATCTATGTCGTTTATATAAATGACAAATAATAGGGGACCGAGCACAGATCCCTGTGGTACGCCACTGGACACTGGCTTCCAGTCACTAAAGCATCCTTCTGTCATCACCCTCTGCCTCCTACAACTAAACCAATTTTGAATCCACCTTATCAAATTACCCTGTATCCCATGTGCATTTGCCTTCTTTATGAGTCTCCCATGTGGGACCTAGTCAAAGGCTTTGCTGAAATCCATATAAACTACATCAACTGCACGACCCTCATCTACACACCTGGTCACCTCCTCAAAAAATTCAATCAATTTGTTAGGCATGACCTCCCTCTGACAAAGCCATGCTGACTATATTTGATCATGGGAACATCGTCAAGACTTATTCTGCCCCCCTGTATGTTCAGGGCCCACTGGATAGCAGTCAGAAACAGAGCACCAGCTGAGTTTTCTTCAGTTCCCTGGCCAGAGATGCTGTTGTTGTAGTGTCTTCTACTGCAGATCTGGCTGGAACAAAGTGGCTACACTAATGAGACCTGGCTGGGAGTGGAGGAATTTCTCAGACATTTTAAGATTCTGGCTAGCAGGCAAAGTTGGCCTTGGGTTTAGGAAGGAATAGGAGGAACTGCAATTTTCAGGTGTGCACTTGATTTTCTGGACTGAGATCATTTATGTACAGTGATAAACAAGAGCTAATTGCATTTGTGAGTACAGACAACTCCTGATAATTCAAAGGTTTTTGCACTTGAAACTGAATCTCCAATTATTCAAATTAAGCAATATAAATAACACCGCAAAGTTAAAATTCAGTGCTAAAATTTGAGTTATCAGAAAATGCCAACATAAGCAACTTTGAATTAAAACTAACAGGATGTATACTAAATACTTCCAAGGGAGCACGGTCAGGCTGTGAAGGACAGGAACGTGTGGCTAAGAGGATAAAAGCCCTGAGGTGACCTGTGTCTATAAAGGATTGGAAGAAGCTCTCCCTATTTCTTCAATAAAAAGCAATTGTTATTAGAAAAGGACTGAGCCTTAAAGCTTGGACTGTCTTGTCACTGGTTTCTGCAGATAGCATTTTTAGACTTTAGGATTAGAAGATACCAATAGAGAGACAATTTATTTAGCAAATGCAAATTCCTGAAGCCGAGAGATAGGCACCTCATTTGCTGAGTTTAAGGTGATTAGTCCACCACTTAGTCTGTAGAGAGGACACTCCTCGGTAATGTGCAGTGTTGTTTGTGTCTCTCCACAAGTGCATAAGCTGTTTTACTGAGGCCGCAGCAGTGGAGGTTGGCTGCACAGCCTGCCCTGAACCTGTTTAGCAAGGACCGCTCTTGTTGTGGTAGTTCAAAACTTCCCATTCGACAGAAGCGGTTTGTCACAAGGAACTTATTTGTGTCTTCCTCTGTTTCCCATTCCTTGATGTCTGCTGGTATAAAGGGACAGTGATGTCCTCATGTCACACTGGACCTAATAACAGTGGTAGAGGCAGGAACCTTCACAAGTATTTAGATGAGCACTTGAAACCCCATAGCATACAGGGCTATGGGCCAAGTGCTGGAAAATGGGATTAGAATAGATAGGTGCTTGATGGCTGGCATGGACATGATGGGCTGTGCTGTATGACTCTGTGACTCTAACAGACCAATAGTAGCATCAGCTGTGGCTCAGTTGGCAATGCTCTATCTCCTCTAAGTCAGAAGGTTGTTGGCTGCAGTCCCAATCCAGAACTTGAGCACAAAAATCAAGGTTAACACTCCAGTGCAATACTGAGGGAGTGCTGCACTGCTGAAGGTGCCATCCTTCACATGAGGTGTGAAATTGAGGCACCATCTGCCCTTTCAGTTGGCCCCATGACCCTATTTCGAAAAAGAGCAGCAGACTTAACCAAATATTTATCTTTCAATAACATCACAAAATCAAATTATTTGGTCATTATCACATTGCTGTTTGTGGGAGCTTGCTATGTGCAAGTTGGCTGCTGCTTTTCCCACATTACAACAATGACTACTGTTAGGACCTCCGTGGAGTCCCATAACTTTTTAAAAGATACTTGAATTTCCAGTTGCTTGCTGAAAGAATGACACGGCAAGATGTTATGTTTTAAAACTTTTACTGTAACAAATAACTAAAAGGACTTTTGACTAAACACTATTTTCCTTTTGTAGCCAACTGACACTTTAAACTACTGAGAGGAATATTCCCCTTTTGTTTTTATCACACGTGACACTTCCCAAGGAATTACAATCCTTATAGCAAGCAGTCCACTGTTGGTCCTGTTGTAAAATCTTCATATGCAGCTGAGTGTCACTTTTGTTTGATCATGCTCCTGTGAAGTGCCTTTGGTCAATTTACTCAGTTAAAGGTGCTTTGTTCTTGTTGCTGTTGCACAGAATAATTTGAAAGTTATCTTGGATTCTGTTGATTTTGCTGAAATTGTTTCTGATACTTTCTGCCAGGTGTGATTTTGTCCAAAAGCCTACCACTGTATTAATTTGTACAATGAGAAGTAAAATTACATGTGTATCGGTTTAAACTATTCTATTGTTTTTGTTGTTGCATTAGTAATCTTACTGAATTGTCCAAGAACAAATATTGTTACAGTTAAATTTAGCTTTAAGTGGATTGATTTTATTTATCATACCACACCTATCGTTCCAACTCGAGTATGATTTTGAAAAGTGAGGATTGAATAAAATCAAAAGGTTGTTTGATGCTTTTTGAAAAAGAATACTGTAAAATCAAGCTGGAGTGTATCACATAAACAACTTTATAAGGGATTGACAATAAATTAATTTGAGAAAAAATATTGTACAGTCAAGGTCAGGGTAGTGTTTTACTTTCTTGTGTTCTATATTACATTACAGAAAGCGGTCTAAAATTTTACAGCCTCCTGCAATTGAATATTTTGTTCTTTCATCAATGTGCACCCAATCAGACCTTGACCGTTGTGTTTACTTTTGTTGATCTGAGTTTAGATTAAGCTTCTAAAGCTAACATTTCAACGCACTGCGGCTTTGTTGGAGGCAGAATACGAGACAATCACCACAATAATAATGGGATGTCATGTTTGAAATGATGTCCTTGAATTCTGGAATCTGAAGAGTCCTCATTTTATTTCTTCCCCACTCTATTTTAAACAGAATGAGACACTGTTTCAACCAGAACACAAAGGCATGTTTGTTTGCATTGATTGGTGTAAGATGGTACCTATGATGCTGCCTGCAAAAGTAAATTTTGTCAGGAAAGTGGCAGAAAATGGCCCTGTTATCTCTGTGCCTGTTTGTCTGACTTGCTGATTTGACAGGCACAAATAAAAATTAATAACAAAATGTGGCCAGAGGCAGTTCAGAATCTGGTTATTTCAGTGTCTCTTAAGGTGCAATTTGCTTTAAACTCTGGAGTAATCTAAGGCCCCCAGACCTGGAAAGTGAGAGATGATAACCAATATATGACAGTTCTAATTAGCTTTCCCTTGGTCGTGAGTACATCGTAAACAGTAACAAGGCCTCTTAGGACTACTATCTGCAGCCAAGAACAATGGCTGTATTTCCTAATTAACTACTGTCAGTCGTCACTAGTGTCAAATTCAAAATTTATTATTGCAAACTTATCCGTTGATATGCTTTCAAATGAGTGGCCGTCTAACATTCCCAATTATCTGATTCTATAACCATAAATACTTTTTTAGCAAGTGCATTGTGAAATTACCCCTTCCTGCATTATTTTCCCAAATTTATCCTCTCTCATTCCCTCCCCCAGGTTTTGCTGAGATGCTGCCTTTTGTTAGGGTACAATTTCACAAACAGCAGCAACCTCCATGTGTTATGTGCATTATTGTGTTTTCTCCTTAAAGCTATTTAGCTTCTTCCTACTGTTGTAACTCCTCAGTCATCTGGAAAGCTAAAGACCAGGAACATTTTTCACAAGTATCGAAAAATACTGATGGCCGGGGGGTGGTCGAGGGACTTTTTTTTATCAGGTTTTCATCTGCCCCTTCTTAATTCATTTATCCAGATTGAGGCTGCACTTCCCTCATTTGGTGCATCTAATTGTTTATTGCTTAAATGGTTCCAGGGTTTTTGCCTCCACTACTCCTCCGCCTGGAATCTTATTCCCAGCATTGATCACCCTGTGTCAATTACTTAAAATTACCTTTTGAACATGTGTTCCTTTAGACTAGTGTCACAGTTTAATTGCAGGTAGTATCCTGGATTAACTTTTTCCATGGCATTTACTATACTGCATACAGTCTCATATACATCCCACTTAAAGCAAGCATGTGCATGTAAATACAATTTGTTTATTATATTCAATGGCTGGTATAATGTGGTAGCCATATGAGTTATTGACTGCCCGTTACTGATAATGAGAGCTTTATTAGATACACTATGATTTATGGGCTTCGTACTTTGATTCAGACTTTACTACTCTTCCATGCATTGTGTAGACTGTCCAAAGATCTTTTTAAAAAAATACAAAAACATTTTTTCAAGGAAAACTTTTCGTTATGTTTATTTCATTGCCATTTGCATGCCTGGGTTTGTTAGTCGCTTCCTGGCTACGCCGTCACTCCTGACTCAGAAAGGTGGAATGGTCCAGGCAAGAAACCTCATGGAATTTCTTCAGTGCCATTTGCCCTTTAAGATTGTTGTCATCGCTGATTAATTTTACGTATTGATATGATAAAGAAAGCGTCAAACTGATTTATAACCACTGGGAACTAAATTATCTTTTATTATTTGAATCTATTTGGATGTTGATTTTTAATCATCTGGAGTTAGTAGTGTGTATGTATAGACTATTGACACAGTACAAAAAATGATAGTTTTGAAGTTTACCATGTGTAATGACTGCCCAGATGCAATACTAACTGTTGCTCTAACTCTAACCTTGATGAATCTGATCGATCCAGTGCTGATAACTGACTGTAAACCCTTGTCATTGAGTAAGCATGGATGTTTCTGCCTGAAATGAATGGAACACTTAAAGATGCTATAACCTGCAGTTTTGAAATTGACATTAATACAGATGACTAGTGATTATCACATTTTGTCCGGTATAAGTGACTGCTCCTTTTAAACATAGACATTTTAAGTGGTGAGGACTGGAACTCTATATGATAACGTCATGAAACGCCCCAAGGCACTTCACAGGAGCATTATAAAACCAAGTGTAGCACCTAGCGACATAAGGAGATGTAGGGCTATATTTAATGCAGTCCATTGTGGTGGAAAACATGGCAGTCATGCGCACTTAATTGTGGGAGAGTCCCATGTCAATCTCCAGGCGGTGGTCTCCCCCGATTAAGTGAGAGGGTGGAAGGGTCTGGATTCCACAGGATTCCCAACTGGCACTGGCGGAATGTCAATTAGGCTCATTAATCCTACTCTGGTCCAATGCTATATTTTTCACTACTGCCATTACCATTCCCTTTGCCTTTTGTTCCTTGACATTTTTGATATTTACTCTCCCCTGCCCTCTAAACTATCCCTGACCTTCGGTTTTGTTCCACCTGACGCCCCCCACATTTTTTCAACAGCATAAAACCAATCACCTTTCTAATTCTCTTCAGTTCCAAAGAAAAGTCATATTGGATTCAAAACATTAACTCTGTTTCTCTCTAAACAGATGCTGCTAAACAATTTCTGTTTTTATTCCACTTTCACTCACTTTTGGTCTGAGGTCCACGATGATCCTGGGCCTCTGGTGGGTGCATTGCCACCAGCCACCACCGCTTCCACTGGCACTGACAGCATGAGAAGCTGCTGTCTTATGATTGGCTGGCAGCTCTCGGCAGGCAGGACTTCCCCTGCTGGGGATCTCTGTCGTGGGAAAGACCCAACAGTGGCCACTTCTATTGGACCTTCCCTACAGAACTAACCGGGGATGTTCCCTGCCTGTTCTCCAACCAGTAGGCGAGACCCCCATCGGTCTGAATATCCTGGCTTTTAGGTCAGATGACCAAAAGCTTGGTCAGAGAGGTAGGTTTTAAGGAGTTTCTTAAAGGAGGAAAGTGAGATAGAGAGGCAGAGAGGTTTAGAGGGGAAATCCCAGAGCTTGGGGCCTAGGAACTGAAGGCACAGCCACCAGTGGTGGAGCAATTAAAATTGGGGATGCCAAGAGGCCAGAATTAGGGAAATGCAGATATCTTGGCAGGTTGTAGGGCTGAAGCAGCATACAGAGATAGGGAGAGACAGGACCATGGTGGGATTTAAAAACAAGATTGAGAATTTTAAAATCAAACTGTTGCTTGATCGGGAGCCCATGTAGGCCTGTGAGCAAAAGGATGATAGGGGAATGGGACTAGCTGCAAGCTAAGGCATGGACAGCAGAGATTTGGATGACCTTGAGTTTATGGAGGGTAGAATGCGGGGGACCAGCCAGATGTACGATGGAATAGTGAAGTCTAGAGGTAACCAAGGCATGAATGAAAGTTTTAGCAGCAGATGAGTTAATACGGACAAAGTCGAGCAATGTTACGGAGGTGGGAATGGGGATCTTCGTGATGGCACAAATATGAAACCGGAAGCATATCTGGGGACCAAATGTGACACGAAAGTTATGAACAAAATGATGAAATCTCAGACTGTTGCCAGGGAGAGGGATGGAGTCGATAGCAAAGTCATCAACAAAGCGATGGAAGGAGCCCTTGATAGTGCTATCAAGCGGCACTTACTCAGCAATAACCTGCTTACTGATACTCAGTTTGGGCTCCGCCAGGGTCACTCAACCCCTGACTTTATTGCAGCCTTAGTCCAAACATGGACAAAAGAGCTGAACTCAAGAGATGCGGTGAGAGTGACTGCTCTTGACATCAAGGCAGCATTTGACCGAGTGTGGAATCAAGGAGCCCGAGCAAAACTGAAGTCAGTGGGAATTGGGGGAAATCCCTCTGCTGGTTAGAGTCATGCCTAGCACAAAGGAAGATGGTTGTGGTTGCTTGAGGTCAATCATCTCAGTCCCAGGACATCACTGCAGGAGTTCCTCAGGGTAGTGTACCAGACCTAACAATCTTCAGCTGTTTTATCAATGATGTTCCCTCTGTTATAAGGCCAGAATTGGGGATTTTCGCTGCAATGTTTAGCAACACTCGTGACTCCTCAGGTACTGAAGCAGCCCACATCCATATGTAGCAAGACCTGGAAAACATTCAGGCATGGGCTGATAAGTGGCAAGTAACATTTGTGCCACACAAGTGCCAGGCAATGACCATCTCCAACAGAGAGAATCTAACCAGGTCCCCTTGACATTCAATGTCATTCCAATTGCTGAATCTCCCACACTATCAACATCTTTGAGCTTACCATTTACCAGAAACTTAACTCGACCAGCCATATAAATATTGAGGCTACAAGAACAAGTCAGAGGCTGGGAATTTTGCAGAGAGAAACTCATCCCCTGACTTCCCGAAACCTGTCCATCATCTATAAAACACAAGTCAGGTGTGTAATGGAATACTGTCCACTTGCCTGGATGAGTACAGCTCCACCAACACTCAAGCTCAACATTATCCAGAATGAAAAAGCCTGCTTGATTGGCATCCCATCCACCATCTTAGATATTTACTCCCTCCACCACTGACAAACAGTAGCAGCAGTGTGTACCATCGACAAGATGCACTGCAGCAACTCATTAAGGCTCCTTCAACAGCACCTTCGAAACCAACAACCTCCACCATCTAGAAGGACAAGGGCAGCATATGCATGGGGACATCACCACCTGCAAGTTCTCCTCCATGTCAAATGCCATCCTGACTTGGAACTATATCACTGTTGCTTCACTGCTGCTGGGTTGAAACCCTAGAACTCCCTTCCTAACAGCACTGCAGGTGTACCTACACCACATGGGCTGCAGTGATTCAAGAAGACAGCTTACAATTCCCAGCAAAGGATAGGGAACTCCAGTGTCACATGTTTCCTTGTAATTGGGGACCCGATGGCAGTTCAGAAAACCTACAGAAACATGAAACTCTGATGCGGCCCAGTTGTCAAAGCCAGGTCCCTTCTGTTTGACAGTGTGCCATCAATGGCAGCAGTATCCAGTCATGGGTGGTGCCACTTAAATATGAAAGGTCTCAAGTGAACCATTTAGGGAAGTTAGTGAGCAGAAATAACACATTTTTGTTGGAACAGGAGAGCAGCGATAAAGTAAACATGTGCCCCTTCCATCTATTTTCTGCCAGCCGATAAAGGTCCAGAAATATATGTCACTTCTGTGAGTTTTGAAAAAAAAAATGTTAAGGTACTGAGGTTAACATAAATAAGATCACCGACATTGTATTATCACTTCTTCCTCACTTTCCAAACTGGTTTGATTCACAACTTGCTATACCACAGTATCTTTTACTTTTTGGAAGGGAAATTTTGGCCTAACTTGATGTGTTTAAGGTTTACAGCAATTGCTTTCAGTTACTTATATCCCACCTCAACTTGGCAGAATGTGCCAAAGTGGTTTACAAAGATGAAAATAGGTGCTGACCAGTAACTGGAGAAAGGCTGAGGAGATGAGGCTTTTGAAAGAGGGAAGAGAGAGAAAAAGAATTTCTGCAAACCATTGATTTCTCACCAGCATGTTCCTTTCCCCCGCTCTGGTGCAAATGCATAATATTGCTAAAGAGGTGTAATGCTTTGAAAAGTATATAATTATATTGTGTTTCAAGACTTTTGGCTTCACCACATGGGTGGTAATCACGTGGAGTGGTTCACCTATCCTGTGTAGAACTCACAGCAACATTAGGTCACATAGTGTGGCCCTCCGACCATCACCCACAGGTGCAATAACAAAGAACTGTTGAAATAGCAAAAATATTGGGCTTATGTGCATATTTAGAGAGATTAGACAATGCCAAAGTTAAATGACCTTAATCATTTTACTAGAACTGCTGCTCTGCAAAATCCACTGCTTTTGGATCCCCAAGATTATATATGATCAGAATCATAGAAATGTATGGCACAGAAGGAGACCATTCAGCCTGTTGTGCCTGTGCTGACTGAAAAAGCCTAATCCTGCTCCTGGTCTGTTGCCTTGTAGGTTACTGCATTTTGAGTATAATCCAAGTACTTCTTAAATGCCATGGGAGTTTCTGCCTCTACCATCCTTTAAGGCAGTGAGCTCCAAACCACTACCATCCTCAAACCCCTCTAATCCTTATACCAATTACTCGAAATCTATGCCCAGTCTCTGCTAAGGGAAATAGGTCCTTCCTATCCACTCTATCCAGGCCCCTTAATTTTATACAACTCAATTAAATTTTGCTTCAACTTCTTCTGTTACAAAGAACTCCAGGTTATCCAATTTTTCCTTATAGCTAAAATTCTCCACTCTGAGCAACATCTTTGTAAATCTCCCCTGTATCTTTCTCATGCAATCACATATTTCCTGTAATGTGGTGGCCAGAACTTTACACAGCACTCAAGGTGTGGCCTAACTCATGTTTAATACAGTTCTAGCATAGCTATCCTGCTTTTCCAGTCTTGTCATTGCCAAAGTTAATTGGTAGTGCCAAAAGGGAGGAAAATAGTTTGAGACTTGAACCAATCTTATCTCCCTCTGATGATGGGAATACACTAAAAACTTTTGTAATTTATTGAACTATACTCAAATCTAATCTCCAGTTACTATTTATCAGTATTAAGCTTTGCTACAATTCTAGTTTAGTAAGTTTGCTAGTCTACAGTTTTATTAATTCAGTATTATTTCTCATTGTTAGAATTAGGGAAAAGGAGCATGTTGAACCTTGGTTCTATTTACAGTTGGAAATCTTGTTGGCTTTAAGGTTCATAGGTGTGTCACTAATTGTAGAACAAGAAAACAAGCACATAAAAAGATGTGCTAAGGCTAAAAACCAGATAAGGAAGGCCTGGCTGCAGAGGTATGCTGGGCCCATGATTGGGTAGAATGGGGATATGGAAGATACATAATTAGACAGATTTTTCTACAGTTCCGGTTTTTGGTGTATATCCTCAGGATTTGGGTCTCAGCATAGAAGTATCAAGGACGGGCACCAGGCAGGTGTACAAGCCTGTGAGTAGGAGATACAGGGAATGGGTCATTTCCACCCAAAGTACAATAAGGCCAATATAATTCTCAGTTGTACTTTGTAAGCTACCATTTAAATGCCTGTATTAATTCCTGCGATGCTAAATAAAGCCATTTAAATTATAGCCACTGTGGTGTCAATCTTGAACAATTTAATGCACAATACAAAATGTAAACACAAGCACTTATTATTTTCAAGATACTATGATTAATTTGCTTACCAAGACTTAAATTGAATTTTTATTGTGATTTTCCATTCTCTGCCCATCACTTAAGCCTTATTCTAGTATCTAGTATTTAGGTTACTTTATTGCAGCAGCTGTGGCTCAGTTAGGAGCAGTCTCGTCTCTGATTCAAGGTTGTGGTTTCAAGCCCAATTTCAGAGACTTGAGCACAAAGACCTAGGCTGACACTCCTGTGCAGTACTGAGGGAGGGTTGCACTTTTGAAGGTACTGTCTTTTGGATGAGATGTTAAACCAAAGCCCAGTCTGCCCTCTCAGACATGAAGATCCCATGGCACCACTTTGAAAAAGAGCAGGGAAGTTATCTTTGGTGTCCTGGCCAATATCCATTCCTCAATCAACATCACAAAAAGCAGATTATCTGGGCATTATCACATTGCTGTTTGTGTGAGCTGCTATACGCAAATTAGCTGCTACATTTCCTACATTACAACAGTGACTGAAGTACTTTTTTGGCTGTAATGCGCTTTGAGTCACCTTGAGGTTGTGAAAGGCACTAAATGGATGCAAGTCTTTTTTTAAAATGTGTTCTATTTCCTACCCTATTGTTTTTAGTTTTCATAAACTTCCAATTTATGTTACAGAGCTGGGCACACAGCCTGCACCAAGGCCCTGATTGCTCTTGGTTCGCCAGAGTGACCTATGCAAATTCACGCTGTAATTTCTTTTAATCCCTCTCATTGAGAGGCCATGTAGGAAAACATACCCTGTGAGGAATCATGCCTAAAAATGAGGTCTTACCGCTTGGTGACATAAAACTACCATGCCCTAATTTCTTAAGATCGATAGAACATTTCGTGATGGGGTGGATTTGGCATTGGGTTTATCCTGCCTGTTGCAGGTAGATAATTGTGATGACGGTTCTCGTTTACTTAACCATTTTAAACCTTTGACTCCAATTTGTATTAAACTGAGCATCTTGTTGTTTTGTTTTTTGCAGATGTGTGGAATTCATAGCTAAGGAAGGACACAGCCTGAAGGAGCTGTACCTGGTGTCCTGTAAGATTACTGATTACGGTGTGTATTACTGCTGCTGTTTATCACTGCTGCCTTTGGGATATGTCTATGTCTGCAAACCTGAGATTATAAGGACATCTAATGTACAGGGCATTGAGGCTTCTCAAAAGTAATCATAAAAAGCTGGGACATCTTTTGCTGAAGAAGGATTTTTCAAATCTTCAGAATATCCAATCAGTTTATGTTCCATTTGTACTGCATGTTAACTTGTACAAATTTACCAAAGTGTGGGTATTGAAAGTGAACAATTTTAAATGATACCAATAGATTTAACATATTTTTAAAAACTCTTTTCCCTTCAAATCAAAGAAAATGGAACATGATTAATCTATTTGAAGATCCTCACATTCCTTTTAAAAGAACTTTAGAAAATGATTTTCCTATATTGCAATATAATCAAGCAAGGATATTCCACAGAGGGGTAATTTTACAATGGGCCACACCTACAACCAACACATAATTAGAAATTCTGCTACATGCTGCCCACTATTTCAGCCCAGCTGGCTTGCAAAGTTATCTTGAAAGTTCTACTCTTAACGATGAATTATCTATAATGTAGAGTGCTTTTGATGTATTTTGCAAAAAGTACTTCTATAACCAAATGATTTATGCATGTGTCTGAACTGGGGAAGATTCTGCTATTGTTTCATTGACTTGTGGTTAGTATAAGCATAATCACAACTAGTTGTTGATCAAACATCATTCAAAGCTAAAACCTGGGAGTGAGAGCAGAATATATTACTGAGACTGGGGACCAGATTTTCATCACGGAGGCGGGAATTGGGAGCCGGCCATATTCCTGACATTGTGACCCTGCACCTGTCATAGATTCATACAGCACCGAAGTGAGCCATTCAGCCCATCGTGCCTATGCTAGGTCTTCGAACGAGCTATCCAATTGGTCTCCCCGGCCATGATGGCTGGCAGGATTTTTATCCAGGGGAGGTTAGGAAGGCTTGGAGTGCGAGACAGAGATGGAGACAGGCCAATGTTAAAGCGACTAGGTTAAAAGGCCTGCCTCCATTTGCAGAGATATTGGCCTAGCTCCTCCGATCAATGTAAAACTCCCCTCAGCATCACTCCCTACCCCCTTCATCCCTCCTCACCCCAATCCATTCACTCACCTTCAACCCCCTCACCCACTTCATGCACGTCACTACCACAACCCAATCAATCCCCATTCAACCCCTTTCACACTCCCATTCACCCATATCCACTTTATAAACAGGACCCTCAAGCCCTTTAATAACATTTAGTAGTCTTTGAAAAGCTCATAAATCTGTCAAAAAAAGCATTACTTGAATTGGCACTTGATCCTCTTAGAAGCTCATAAATTTTCAAAATAAACCACTTGAATAAGCAGTTAAAAACAATTATCCTCTTAGAAGCTCATATATCTGTCAAAATAAACAAGCCCAGGAGAGCTGTGTGAGCAACCCCCACAGTGCAGAATTCATTAGCGGTTGAAAAAGTAGCCAAGCCATCAAACTGGCATTCCCTTCACAACTGTGTAAACAAATCCTGCAGTGCAGAATCCATTTTTGCCTTTGAAGCCAAAAGCTCAGACAGATTTATGAGCTTTTCAAAGACTACCAAATGTAAAAGCTTTCAAACCGCCAAGCAGATGGCTGAGCTGTTCTGTTATGAATGAGTGAACGCCATGGGAAAAATTCCATTGACCTCACACTGGGCTACAGTTTTCAGATTGTACAATGCAGAATAATCCAGTTAATGATCTATTCAAATGCATCTGAAAACCTTTGCACTTTTACAATGCTATTCTCTCACTTGACAGCTAGCTAGTTGTCAGACATAACAACCTGCAGCCACATTATTTAATGGATACTTACCTTTTTCAATTACAGCACTGTCATCACACACTTCAGTAAACAGATATAATTCAGACTATAGCATTTCATGATGAACTGTAATGGGGACAACATCATTTTTACTCACCTTTTAGACCGTTCCCTCCTCTCATCCATGGTTCACATCTCCAATCACCAGGTGGGATTTAGAAACACTTTCAAAACGTGGCCATCTTCATTAAAATTGTAGAAGTTCTGGAATGCCCACTTCCAAAATGGTGTTGGCAACTTCTAAACAGCGGCGTGTGGGGTTCCTGGTGTGCCCCCTTTCTCAATCCTTTGAAAATAGGCAGAGATGGAAATGATTTTGGGACTCCAAGATCTATGCTCTGGTTGCCATTTTTCTTCTCCTTCTTGGGACCGCAAAATGTAACCCTAATGCACTATTCTTCAACACCATAACTGGTTACTTTGGGGTTAGTGAGTTGTGTATGCATAGTGGCTCTCAGCTGTACAGACTTTATACCTCACTGACTCTGAACCAGACATACTACAATCCACGTACATGTACAATATCATAGAATGGTTCCAGCACAGAAGGAGGCCACATGACCTGTCATAATATTAGAAAAATAGATTTCTCTCTTCCCTTTTCTCTACTTTTCTCTCATTATCTATTCATGATAATTTTATTTTACAAGATCTTTGTATATATTTTGGCTAAAAGCAGTTAGATGATAGAAATTTATTGACTATGAAAAAGCCTCAGTTACAGTATCCTGTTTGTCTTCTGTACCCATGTGTAAACAGTTGTATTAGATTTAATTTATTATCATTTTACTTCATAATTTATTTCTCAAGCCTGTAACTGTTTACTGGTGGATCAGGAGTGTGTGATCAGGTCTCGCATGCTTACAATAAGGGAAAAGGAATGGTGCTTGGAATGCCCAATCTATGATGGTTATTCATACAGCTGTTGGGAACATACAAACAGGAGAAGGCCATTTAACTCCTTAAGCCTGTTCACTATTCAATGAGATAATGGCTGATCTGTGGCTCACCTCTATATACTTGCTTTTGCCCCATATCCCTTATACCTTTTGTGAACAAAAAATTGTCAATCTTGTATTTGAAATTAACAGTTGACATACTATCAACTGCCTTTTACAGAAGAGAGTTCCAAACTTGTACCATCCTTTGAGTGTAAAAGCGTATCCTAACTTGACTGCCGAAAGGCCTTTCTAACTTATAGGCTTTGTCTCATGGACCTAGACTCCCCAACCAGCAGAAATAGTTTTCCTCCAACTACTCTGTCAGTTCCCATTAATAGCATGAAAACTTTGATCAGATCACCTTTTAACCTTCTAAATTCAGGGAAATACAAGGCTAGTTTGTGTAATCTTGCATTATAATTTATCATTTAGAGTACAGGTATCATTCTGGTAAATCTATGCTGCACTTCTTCCAAGGTCAACACATCCTTCCTACAGTGTGGTGCCCAGAACAGAACACAGTACTCCTGGTGTGATCTACTGGGGCTCTGTATAGCTGGGGCATAACTTCTATCCCTTGTATTCTAGTGCCCTCGATATAAGCATTCCATTAAGCTTTTTAATTAACTTCTGTACCTTTCATTTTCATGACCGATTATCTATTCATGATCTATGTACATGCACCTCCAAGTTTCTTTGTACCTCCACTGTTTCTAACTTTTCACCATTTAGAAAGTACTTTGTTCTATCCTTTTTAGATCCAAAGTGGATCGCCTCACACTTGCCTATATTGAAACCCATTTGCTGCAGTTTTGCCCATTCACTATTAATATCTCTCTACTTATATGCCTCAGTCACTGATTATTGTGCCACCTATCTTTGGGCTTTCAGAAAATTTGGATATGTGGCCCTCTATCCCATCATTTAAATTGTTAACGGATATGGTGAACAAAAATTACTGGGAAACACCTCTAGTCACCTCTTGATAATTGGAGTACCAGACTATTATCCCTACTTTGTTACCTGCTGCTCAGCTGATTTCCTCACAAAATCAATAATTTGCCTTCAATTCCATGAGCCCCAACTTTGAGCTAATGCCAGGGATGAGTTTTAGTTGATCAAGTCCTCTACCCAGGGCAGAATGTTCCAATCTTGTTAACCATTGACACACAATTCTGGTTGTGGCAGAAGTTAAACCAGTCTGGGATTCAAGTATACTGCCACCATCTGGTGGAAAGGTTTCTACAAATTGGTGTTAAAAAGAAGAGTATAAATGCTAAACTGAGATGTAGCTGATGCATAGACAGTAAGGATGTAATATCTAGGTACTCTTCAGCCCGTCCCTGAGAGAATCAATCTTTCTGTCTCATTCTGTCATCAACACTGGCTATATATCAAGGCTTACACCTCAGGTGCCTGTACCCAGATGCCCTAATGTGAATATTATTGTTTCCTTTATTCAAGTGCTTACGAGAGGTTCATTGTAACAGTATTACTTTTAAATAATAACTTTTCTCCAAATTTTTTACAAAAATATGCTTTTAAGAATTATGCTGATTTCCCAGCTGTTTTTCACCATAAGCAATGAATGATGCCCCTGAGCCTATTTAATGTCAACACCTCAAAGTCAATACGTATGGATACCTCCATCAGCATTTCCTTGATCCTGATTTTCATAGAATAGGCCTATTCAAATTCCCTAGTTCACTTGGTTCAACCATATAGTCGTCTAAAAAAGTCATTAGTCAACAACTAGTCTTTCCGCTCTTAAACTTCAAGTTATTGTTTTGAAGAATTATGCTGTAGTTTATTTGAGCCAGGAGTTTGTTAATTGGAAGTTAATGAAGATCAATTAAAGCAGCATAACCTTTAAACTAATGTTGATTGGCACCTTTGGAGTATGCCTTCTTCCTTCTGACAGTACTCTGTAAGCAGTAGCAGTCCAGTGGGAGGCCACAACCTATTTTACTTCTCTTTCAAGGTTTGAAATACAGTACATTTAAAGGATTGTCT
Organism: Cetorhinus maximus; assembly: GCF_964194155.1. Lineage (NCBI taxonomy): Eukaryota > Metazoa > Chordata > Chondrichthyes > Lamniformes > Cetorhinidae > Cetorhinus > Cetorhinus maximus. The sequence continues at coordinate 73,177,115 of NC_135880.1, read as the reverse complement.
TTGCATTATTTTTTCTTTGGAAAAAAATGTTACATTTTGACTGCAATCTATTCAAGCTGCAATTGGCTACATCACTGATTAAGTAAAGCTATATGAATAAATTAATTTTGAATTCTCATTTCCACAATGTTCTGTAAAAATGAGACACTAACAAGGACAAAAAAACTAATACAGTGTTAACTGGAGCCAAGGGTTACTCAGCTAAACATATTACAATGACATTGGTCATTGTTCCTGCATTCTCTCTTTTTTCTTCTCCCCCACCAAATGAGAGACTTGTCATTTTGTGGTAGCAATGTCAAGGCCGTCAGTGAAATTCAGCATGCATTATTTTTAGTTATTTAAATCAGATTCTGCATCTTCCTCAGCCTAATGGTTAAATATTGTAAGTTTATAGAAAATGACTTTGACACCAGATCCTCCAATAGCTGGCATTATATTGCAATTTAACAAGATTCCATTATAAGAATACACACATATTTTCCTTCTCATATCTTTTTTAGTCTCTATTTATTTGCAGGTAATGGTAGTGCATCACCAGCTATAAGGCCTTTGTACTTTTATTCTCCATTTAAAAAAAATCAAAGCATTGTCTTTGAACTCTGCTACAAACGCTATTCCATAGTTCCCCCAGAGCTACTGATTCCATCTTTCACCCTGGCAACTGTCTGAGGCTGAAGCAGATTGTTTGCATGCTTGGTATCACGTTTGACCCCGAGAAGAGCTTCCAATTGCATACCCCCAGCATCAACTAAGACCGCCTGTTTCTGCCTTTGTAGTATCAACTGATTCTACTGTGCCTCAGATCTGTTACTGAAACCCTCACCCCATGCTTTTTTTACCTCTGGGCTTGATTCTTCCAGTGCACTCCAGGCCAGCCATCCACATTTTATCCCCCATAAACTCGAAGCCATCCAAAACTCTGCTGTCCATGTTCTCGTTCACACATGCCATTCATCCATCACTCCTCTGCTTACTGGCCTATATTGTTACCCAGTTAATCAACACATCAACTTTAAATTTCTCACCCTTGTTTTCTAATCTCTCTGTGGCCTCGACACTCCTTACCTCTGTAATCTCCTGCAGCCCTAAAATCCTAACATATCTGCACTAATCAAATGCTGGGTTCTCAAGCATCCCTGATTTTAATTACACCCTATTGGTGGCCATGTCTTCAGCTGCCAAGGCCCTAACTCTGGAATACCCACCCTAAACCTCCCCGCCCCTCTACACCTCTTTCCTCCTTTAAGACGTTCTTTAAAACCTACTTCTGCCCTAATATTACCCTATGTGGCTCAGTGTCAAATTTAGCTTTATATTGGTCCTATGAAGCATGGTGGATTGTTCTGTTATTTTAAAGGTGCTATATAACTACATGTTGTTGAAGCTGGTTTTCACCACAGGTAACTCCCTGGCATGTCCTTTCTCTTGCTTTGCAATGTGCATGACTGTTGTTCAGTGTCTCCCTTGGAGGTTAGCAGCTGAGATCTTTATTTTGACTTGAGTATTAAAGGTGTGAACACCTGCCTATAATATCATACATGTGCATATCCAAATAAGTGCCTAATGCAGGCTAGAATTGCATCAATGATGTAAATGCAGTTCGGACTAAGCCTATGTTTATGTCGGAGACATACTTGTGTTGTAGGGAAACAGTGGAATCTATTATTAGGGACGTGATAAGAGGGCACTTAGAAATCATAATATGATTGTGCAGAACCAATATGGATTGATGAAAAGGAAATCATGTTTGGCAAATCTGTTAGCTTCTTTAGGTTGAATATAGCAGGTACTAAAGGGGAGCCAGTGAATAGAATTTATTTGGATTTTCAAAAAATATTCAATAAGGTGTCACATGAGGTTATTACAAAAATTAGGGTTCATGGGATTGGGTGTATGCATTAGCATAGATTGAGAACTGGTTAATGGACAGAAAACTGAGTAGGAATTTTCGGGGTGGCAGGCTATAACTAGTAGAATCTAATTGGAAGTATCAGTGCTTGTGCCTCAGTTATTTACAATTTATATCAATGGCTTAGATGAGAGGATCGAGTGCAATATAACCAGGATTGCTGATGATACAAAGTTAATTAGGGATGCAAGTTGTGAAGAGAACACAAAGAGACTGCAAAGGGATATAGACAGGTTGAGTGAGAGGGCAAGAACATGACAGATGGAATACAATGTGGAGAAGGGCAAAGTTATCCACTTTGGTAGAAAAAATAGAAAAGTGGAATATATTTTAAAATGTTGGCATTCAGTGGGGATTCAGTGTCCTTGTACACAAATCACAGAAAGTTAACATGTAAGGATAGCAAACAATTAAGTAGGTAAATGGTATGTTAGCTTTTATTACAAAGGCATTGGAGTATGAGAGTAAAGAAGTCTTACTACAATTATGTATAATCCTGGTGAGACCAGATCTGGAGTACTGTGTACAGTTTTGGTCTCTGTCCCTAATGAAGGACCTTACCTCTTTGAGAGAGTGCAGCAAATGCTCACTAGACAGATTCCTGTGATGAGGGGATTGTCCTATGAGGAGAGATTGAGTAGACTTGGCCTATATTGTCTAACATTTGGAAGAATGAGAGGTGATTTCATTGAAACATATAAAAGCCTTGAGGGGCTTAACAGGATACATGCTGAATCTCTTTTCCTTGGCTGGGAGGTCTAGAACATGGGGTAACAGAGAGAAAAAGGGTCAGCCATTTAGGACTGAGATGAGAATTTTCTTCACTCAAAGGGTTGTGAATCTTTGTAATTTTCTACCCCAGAGAACTGTAGATTATGTGTTATTGAATATGCTGAAGACGGAGATCGATAAGTTTTTGGGGACAAAGGGAATTAAGGAATATGGGGAGGGTATGGGAAGGTGGGTTGAGGTAGAAGATTAGCCACAATCTTATTGAATGGTGGAGCAGGTTCGAAGGGCCTATTTTGATGTTGTTTCTTTATATAATGATGTGTTGCTTTAGCCTCCAGCTTACTGTTTATACGCTTGAGAGCCTGGCCTGCTCTCACAAACTATCTGCTGCTCCTTCATGGCCTCAGTCTTGATCCTGGTGCAACATCAACAGATCTGGCCTTCACTTTCTGCTCATTGTGATGTATATCTTGCAGAAACATTAAAAAAAAGGATAAAGTGGACAAGTGAAAAAGAAATCAAAGAGTAGGCAGAGAGAAACAAAGATGAGCAGAGCAAAGAAGAAAGAAACAAAAGGAAGGGAAAACCAGTGAAGAAGGGAGATGACAAGAAATATAAGTAAAAGAAGAATGGAGAAATTGCATCCAGAGAGATAACATGATTTCTGTAGCTATGGGAAGTTTGAGACTAAGTTTTCATTGGAGTCCTGATCCAGCTGTCAGGATGAAATGTGGGTCAGGAACCCAAGATGCCAATGGCAGAACGCAAAGGGCAGCTTTGAAGGAGGCAGCCAGTTAAGTGGCCTCTTGCGGGAGTCCCACCCAATTAAGGACAGTGGATGGGCTCCTGAGTCTGGAGGGTCAATAGGAACCTTTCCAGCAGTCAAAGATCAGCAGCCGCACTGTCAGAGGTCAGAGCTGTGGAAGTATTTAGACAGGCTCATAGGTGCCTCCATTCCTCTTTGTGGGCCACAGATCAGGTAAGAAAGAAGGCTGGAAGCATTACAGCCATCAGAGATCAGGGGAAAAGGCTCTATAGTCATGGACAATGCCACGGTTGTGGACTATTTTCAGAGTAGAAGCTGCCAAATAGATTGGAGCCACCGGCTCCAGTGTCTGCTTGCCCTGTTGCTGGGAAGCCGCCACGGTTTCATGGATGGCTTCCTGATGCGATGGGAACCCATGCACCGGATTGAATATCTGGGTAGTTTTAGGAGAGTGCTGGTAATGTAAACCCTTAATGGGTTTAATTGATTTTTACTGTGGCTGAGTGGGTAATTAACCCCACTGTCAATCTGACTCCTCCATAATTTGTGGAAGCAGGAACACTGGAGCCGAGCCGACAGGATTTCCCACTTGTCTTCAGGCCCTGTCACCTCCAGTTCTGCTGTCAAGGACCATTGGAAATTCAGCCCTTGGAGTCTGAGTCTACCTCAAGGCCCCCATGACTTGAATAATGGAAATGTGATGTACACAAAAAATCAGCAAGACAGATATAAACACAAAGACACAACTGAATTTTCACCATGGAGGTGGGAAACAGGAGCTGGATTTGTTTTTGGGTCAGAAACTCGCCTCCAGGGAGAAACTAATTTCAGGTAATGGCCTGAACTGGTATGGAGATGGGTCCCATGTTCAATTAAGGGTGATGGGCTCTCAAAACTAGAGAGCTAATCAGAGGCCTTTCAGCTACAGTGAAACACCTGCAGTACGAGATAAGTAGCTGGGAGGGTGCTTAAACAAGAAGGTGCCCTGTCAACCACTTTTTAAAAAACAAATTAAAAAATACATAAAGCAGCTAGGCTGCCACTGTGATGGAGATAGAAAGATGGGGTGGGGGGCTGGATGTGGATGAACCCCTCTACAGCATTTGGTTGTAGCCCTAGCTAGCCACGTGGTGTGGGCCTGTAGGTCTTCCTGCGGTGGCACTGGCACATTGGCCTGTCTCTAGGTACCTGTCTCCCAGCAGTTGATCTTCCCCCTCCACCTCCTGGCTCACCCCCATTGCGTTGGGAAAATCCCAGTTGGCCTTCTAAACTTAGCTTTAACGAGGCTAATTGTCTGCCTGCCTTGTGGGAGCAGGCAGCTTTTCCGTGCCCCAATCCTGCATCCCCCAAAATGGCTGGCAAACGAACAGCATTCCAATACTGACAGGCTGGCTGCCACTGGAATTTTCGCCCCATACTCCACCCGCTACTGATTTCAGGGAGACCCGAAAATTCAGCCCACAGTGTGTGAAGCATGGAGTGGGACATTTATGAAAAGAAGAGAAGGAGTAAGAAATACAAAAGAGATGAGGAGAAGTTTAAAAGATTAAGGAAAAAGTGAGATACAATGTAACTTGGCAACTATTGCAGAAGGATACTGGCCATCTCTCAAGCAAATTAAACTGACCATCTAAAACCTTAGAATAAATTCATTGAAAGGTATCCAGTACCCTATTGAAAATATTTGAATTGCCCCAGAGGCTTATTGTTTAAAATACATTTTGCTGTTGCTATGGCGCTTGTGTGGAAGAACAGAATCTCTGGAGGAATATTGGTTTCCTGATATAGGACTTGCTGACTTACTGAGTTATTTTTATCAATTGCAGAAAGATTCCCTGCAATCACAATAAAGAATTGTAAATGGTGGCAATATAAAATAAAAATACTGGAAGTGCATAGGTTCATCAACATCTGAAAAAAGTAAAGACAGGTTTTGGGGGCAGATCTTTCAACATTGAATTCTAACAATGGTCTGTATCTAAAACCTTCTCTTGCGGTTTCTCTTTCTGGATGCTGACAGTGTATTTCCACTGATTTTATTATCCACAACCCATATATTATGAAGTTGTGAATAATGTGTAAGTACTTGGAGAGAGCGCTATTTATATGCCAAGGCCACATGCCAATTTAGGTGTACAAGATATTCATTGCAATGATACACTGCAGGGAAAGGAAGGGACTGTTTAAAATAAAGCTATCTATGTTCATATCGGATCAAAAAGACATAGGGGAGAATTTAATTCCCCCCAGAATGGGTGGTTTGGATCAGGCAAGATGTGTAAATTTTAAAAAATCTCAAACCTCATTCCCCTCCAACCTGCCCATTTCTAATTTTAAAGTTGCTGGTAGGGAGGGGGACGGTGTGGTGGCTGGTCAACCAACATTTAAATATTAGTCATTTAACTATCATAATGAGGCTTCATGTCACAGATTTAGCCTGAGTTCCAGGTTTATCCCTGGTCAGCCAGGTTTCCTGAGCCTCAGAAAAGTAGCAGCAAAGAAAAGAATGTGCTGCTTAATGGAAATGATAAATGCCTTTACAGCACTGCTTGTGGACCAAGAACTCCCTAACAGCACTGTGGGTGTACTTACACCACATGGAGTGCAGCGGTTCAAGTAGTTGGCTGCCTAAAACCTTCCCAGAGATAATTAGAGATGGGCAACAAATGCTGGCCTTTCCAGTGACACATCCCAGGATCGAATAGAAACAAAAAGGAGCAGGAGTGCTTCCTCCCAGCCTACCAAGCTTACTCCCTTCCCTGTCAGCCATTGGATTCCCCTGTGATCAGGGATTGCACTCTCTTGGGAATAGAACAACCTCCCCGGCACCCCTTCCCTCCACCCCCCTCGGGTTTATGACTGCATCCTCTCATCTTTCATCCCTAAGATCTGACCCCCACCCACTACCCAAGTCTACCCCTGACCCAGCTGGAGACTCCCAGCTGCTCCTGGGCTATAGCCTCTGGACACCCTAAATCGCTGTATAGCCAAGTAAGTAGTTTTGAAGTGTAGCCACTGTTGTAATGTAGGAAACTCGACAGCCAACTTGCAAACAGCAAGCTCCCAAATGACAATGTGATAATGACCAGATAACCTGCTTTTTCAGTGATGCTGATTCAGCAATAAATATTGACCAGGAAATTGAGAGAACTCCCCTTGATTCCTCAAAATCATGCCATGGGATCTTTAATGTCCACCTGGAAGAATAGATGGGACATTGGTTTAATATCTCATCTGAAAGACTACATTAGAGAATCAGCCTAGATTTTGTGCCCAAGTCTCTGGAGTGGAACTTAAACTCCCAACTTTCTGCCTTAGAGGCAAGAGTGCTACCAGTTGAGTCACAGTGTGTGCAACCTTGGGCCACTGACAATTTTCAGCCACTCATATCACATGAAAACCTTAAATAAAAACAGAAAATGCTGTAAATATTCAGCACTCCAGGCAGTATCTGTGGAAAAAGAAACAGAGTTAATGTTGTAGGTCAACGACCGTTCAACAGTCTAATGAAAGGTCATCGACGTGAAACATTGGCCCGTAATTTCCGAGCTCCCCGGCATCGAATTTGGGGGGTATCCCAAAGATGCGCTGTGGAATCCTTCTGGGAAGTTCCCAGGTAAGGGTATGCATAGCAATTGCCCAGAAGTGCACACTTCCTCTGGACAATTGCCCTGCGCTGGGAACCATCTGAAAATGCGATTTAAATTGCAATCTTCTGATGGTTTCGCCAGGGTTTTATTTTATTTATTCGTGGGGTGTGGGCGTCGTTGGCTAGGCCAGCATTTATTGCCCATTCCTAATTGCCCTTGTTCAGAGGGCATTTAAGAGTCAACCACATTGCTGTGGGTCTGGAGCCACATGTTGGCCAGACAAAGTAAGGACGGCAAATTTCCTTCCCTAAAGGACATTAGATTATACCAATAGTTACTCCGTTAGAATAAAAAGTTAGAACAATTAAAACCTCTTCCAACTTCTGAGTAACTATTGTAAAGACCCAGACCAACCCCACGGAATTCCCCCCACCACGTAACTCACCCCACCCCCCCGATCTCTGATGCCTTCCACCCCTCCGACACCCCCCACCCTCAATCCCCCACCCTCGATCCCCCAACCTTCCATCCCTCAACCCCAGCCTCCGAACCACCACTCCCCCGACCTCCAATACCCGCCATCTCCCTGACCTCCGACACCCCCTGACCGCTGACACCCCCCACAGACTTCCAACCGTCACCCCCAAACTGCCCCAGACCTTCGACTGACCTCTATGTCCGACATCCGAACCTGCCCCCACTCCCACGGACTTCTGACCACGCCCCCCCCCCATCTCAGCCCCCTCCTCCCTACAAATCCCCCTGAAACTCCAACCTCCACCCCCTCGGACCTACAACCCACCCTCCAAATCCTCTCTACTTAACTCAGACACTTACCTTGCCCCTCGCCTGTCAATTTCCCTGGCTCTTTAAACTTGCCTGCTTCACCGCAGCAAGTGCAGTAAAAAGGGGTCATGGCCTCCTTGAATATGCTGGAGCTGGACTACGTTGGGGCCTACAAGGAGTCATTCGATGCAGGCCCCAAGCAACTCCAGCGAACGGAAGTGGCAACGTGATTTTCCAGACCAGGTAAGTAGGTATTTATTTCTTCTAATTCCTGTGGGCCAGCACTTTCCGACGTTTGTCCGAAGTTACAGCCCATTAATTCTGCTTCTCTTAATGCTGTCTGATGTGCTGAGTATTTCCAGCATTTTCTGTTTTTATTTTAGATTTCCAGTGTCCACAGTACTGTGCTTTTATGCATGAAAACCTTCAACCTGTTCTTGTAAAATCAGGTGAAACTTTAATGGAATATTATTCATAGGTGAAACAGAGTTTCCAAACTGCTTTTCACCTCATCACCAACTGAGGTGACTCAAGGCATGAGAATTGGAGAGAATCACTTGAGATGGAAGCAAGTGGATTAATTCAGTAAATATAGTTAGAAAACATTTTTAACTTTTTTCTCTTAAAAGTTAATTCACATGTAAATAGGTGAGAGATAACAGAGAATAAGAGGTTGTGAAAAGAATTATGTTCAGGATGAAATAAAAATTTAAAAAATACATTTTGAATGTAGGATTTTTTTGTAGTGTGTGCTCTGCTAATATTCCTGTAATGTACTCTTAAAGTCTGAAAAGTATTATGACTAACACTGCACCAGGGAGAATATAATTCCTGGAAGATGCTGTCTGCAGATTAGGATTGATTAGCAGCCGATTTATCAGATATTTGACAGGTAATTTTGATCATTAGCTGAGTAAATCAATCACTAGTCATTCAAAATAAAGATTTAATGTTAACGAGTTCAATTTGTTTCCCCAATTAAGTTGCTCGCTGTACTCATTTTCAGGTGATGTATATTGGTTTTAAAATATATTTATTTTGTGTGGTGAATACATGACTGTTTTGATGGTGCGGTTAGGTGATGAATAAATGCTGTCACGATATTATCTGCTGATGTGGTTTTAAAACACCAACTTTTTTTTATTTGATCCACAGAATGTTGGCAACACAGGCTGCATTTATTGTTCATCCCTAGTTACCTTGAAAAGGTGGCGGTGGGGACCTATTCCTTAGCGACACGGTAGTCTTATGATAAAGTTTTATCCCACAGTGGTGTGAGATGGGGAGATTCAGGATTCTGATCCAGCAACAATGAAGGAAATATATGTCCAAGACAAGATCATAAGTGTCTTGAGGAAACTTGAAGGGAGGTGATGGTATTCTTCTAAGTGGTGGAGGCCACAGTGGAGGAAGGTGCTGTTGAAGTAACTGGTGTTCGTTGCAGTGCTTCCTTTAAATTCAACATACTTGCAGCCATTGTATATTGGTGTGATTTAAAAAGTATGTTTATTATGGCAGCCCTTCCACAAACATTCACTCTCTCCACTCCTGACTAACAATGGCAGCAGTGTGTACCATCTACAAGATACACTGCAGACACTCAGCCAGACTCCTTAGGCAGCACCTTCTAAATCCACGAATGCTACCGCTACCATCTAAGAGGACAAAGGCAGCAAATACATGGGAACACCACCATCTGGAAGTTCCCCTCCAAGACACTCACCATCCTAATTTGGAAATATATTGCCGTTCCTTCACTGTCACTTAGTCAAAACTCTGGGACTCCCTCCCCAAAAGCACTGTGGGTGTACCTACACCATAGGGACTGCAGCAGTTCAAGAAGGCAGCTCAGGCACCACCTTCTCAAGGGCAATTAGGGATGGGCAATAAATGCAGGCCAAGCCAGCAATGCCCGCATCCTATAAATGAATAAAAAAAACGATGGTGCACCAAAGGAAGGGATTGAGTTTTGCAATAGTTTAGCACACTCTCTTTTCCACTTTAGACTTGAATTTGAATCCGATTCGGCCTGATGAAGTATATGAATAATAAGAGACCATTCAGCCCCTCAAGCCTGCTGTACCATTCATTAGATCATGACTGATGTGCACCTCAGTTTGCTTTAACTCCACATCCCTTGATATCCTTACCTATCAATCGTCTAGCGATTTCAATCTTGAAAGCTCAAATTATTCCAACAACCATAGCCTTTTAGGTGAGAAAATTCCATATTTCCACTGTTTAGAAAAGTGCTTCCTGATTTCCCTCCTAAATAGCCTAGCTCTAATGTTAGTATTATCCTGTCTCCTCTTTGATTCCCTCATCAAGGAATGTAGGTTCTCTGATTTACCCTGATGAGAACTTGTAACATTTTGAACACCTCTCACAGACCACTCCGCAGCCTTCTATATTAGGGAATACAAGTTTGTGCAAGCTGCCCTTATAATTTAGCCCTCTAAGCCTTGGAATCTTCCTAATGAACCTGCAGTGTATCACCACCAAAGCCAATATGTCCTTCCTGAGGTGTGGTGTCTAAAACTGAATGCACAACTCCAGATGGGGTCTCATAGAGGTTCTGTACAACTGAAGCATTATTTTCTCCTATTTATATTGAAGCCTAGGGATGAAAGTCTTCTTTCCCTGTCAATTTAAGTGAAAAGAATTGGGAGCAATCACTATCTAGTTTAGGGTACAAATGAACATGAACAGCAAACTGCTTTTATATTGGTATTGAATATGCAATGTTAGTTGACGTATAATATTTTCCACAGTCTGTTCTGATGCACTACACCAGATGATACTAGTGTTCATAAATATTTTTCACATTACTTTTAAGGGGGCAAAACCTGGATTGTTTTATTTCATTTTTGATAAAAGGCTTTGGTTAAAGTGACAAATTATCAAACTCCTTGGCTGGCATCCAGTACTGGACAAGCAAAAATTTTCTCCAATTAAACATTGTCTTCAGTCCCCACTACAACCTCCATTTCCTAGCTTTTCTTCCTTAGCAACCTTCTTCATACCTCTCCCTGACAACTCAGCACTGTTGTCAAATCCCTCCATGGCCTCCCCCCTCCTGATCTCTGTAATCTCCTCCAGACCCATAAACTCCTGAGATATCTCCACTCCTATAATTCTGGACTCTTCAGCATCCCAGATTTTAATCGCTCCATTGGTGGCTGCTCTTGCAGCTGCTCAAAACCTAAGCTCTAGAATTCCCTTCCGACACTTCTCCGCCTCGCTCTCACACTTTTCTCCATTTAAGGCACTCCTTTAAACTTAACTCTTTGACCAAGCTTTTTCTAGGGAACACTGTTTTAAAATTAGGGCTTGCCCTTTTAGGATAGAGATGAGGAGAAAGTTTTTCTCTCAGGGGGTTGTGTGACTCTGGAATTTTCTGCCTCAAAAAGTGATGGAGGCGGGGTCATTGGATATTTTTAAGGCAGAGGTAGATAGATTCTTGTTAGGCAAGGGAATCAAAGGTTATCGAGGTTAGATGGGAATGTGGAAATCAAAACAAAAGAAGATCAGCCATGACCTTATTGAATGGCGGAGCAGACTCAAGGGGCTGAATGGTCTACTCCTGTTCTTATTTCTTATGTTCTTATTCCATCTGTGCTAATATGGCCTTACGTGGCTCGGTGTGAAACTTTACTTTACAACGGTTTTGTGAAGTGCCTCAGGATATTTTATTACATTAAAAGTGCTATTCAAGTACAAATTGTTGTTGTTGTTGTTAAACAAAATTGCAAGTGCTTGTTGTTAGTTTTTGCTATATGCACCTGCTTCCTATCTGTATAGTAGAAAGCCCTGAAAGCTCAGTTTTTTGTTTGTTCAAAGCTGAAAGGAAAGAGATACCTCAATTTCCAGCAGGGTTGGACGAAAGCAGATTGCAGCTCAGAGGATGAAAATTGCATGGAGATTAGCAGTTGATTATGCCACTTCTCTCCTTCAGAAAGAATGTTATCAGTTGCAGGGACTTGGAAGAAAGTGAGCTTTACTTCAGCTTCAGGGAGATAGTGTGTCAAATGAATTAGTTTGGAGTCATCGTGTGCGGCTGACAAAGTGGATAGCAATCGCACGTGTAATTGTGCCACTGGCTTTTTGATTTTCCACTCTAATTCATTTTTTTATTAATTTCCACGGAATTTCAGGATTTTCTGTTCAGAAATACTTGAACAAAAATGTATTTTTTGTATTCACTTAGAGAAATATTTGAAAAGCGTGTATCTGACGTAAGAATATATTTAGGACATTTTGATTGAAAATGGAGAAGTGTTGCTTTTTTTATGCTTTTTAAACTTTTATGTTTTTTATTGCCTTGACAATGAATTACAGTTGAAAATGGATTTGGTCTGTAATGCTGTGTATTATAATTTCAATTCAATTGATTCACTGAATGTTAGTAGCAGTATCAAAAACTGGAAGTGTCATTTAACAAAAACTATGCATAGTGTATTCAGACAATAGATTTTTAATGCTTAATATTTTTAATGCAATAATTAGGGAACTGAGACTGAAATCAGGTCCCTCTTCCCTTTCTCCAAGTCGGCAGCAATAATTGACATGGCAGTCAGTGTATTATGTTTCACACTGTAGCACATGCTGATTTGTAAACAGATTCAGGCTGTATTTCTGTAGTTTGTTCAGCTATTGCTTCCTTGCAGACTAGTGCAAAAAAGTAGGCTTCTGATTATTCCCTTGTTTAGGATGTGACAGATTGTTCGTGTTGGAGTAACTGCTACCCTGTATCAGTAACAGTGTCTACATTGTCCATGTAATTTACAAAATATATATCATTGATTCTGCTTTTCTCTCAGAATTCTTCCAGTCAGCAGCGCAGGCTAGGAAGGTGCTTTTTACAAGGAGGTATGCAAGACTAGCCTTAGTGATGCCCCCTACAGTTTTCTATCCCTACAGTGCAATGACTCTGTTTTCATATATATATATATATATAGACATATTTCAGACTTTTATGCATTTCCCTGTTTTTTAATAAATTATATAGGTGTAAATTAATAAATTATACCAAGTCCTTTTAATATTTGTTTCTTAGTCAGGACCTTCTTTCACCAGCATGGTTTTTCATGCCATACAAGAGTTCTGACTGAAAAGATAAGCTGACAACCAGCTTCCAAACTCTGACCAAATTTGACACTGAGTCAGCTGCTAGGTCATGTGAAAAATTTGACATAATTTGACTGGCTTTTAGTTCCACCTGTGAGCGCTGCATTTTTAGAGGTGAGTAGGTGCCACTAGCTGGCATGCTGGTTCCCTAGCTCCACCCCTATTTCTAAGAGATGGAGACAGGAGGGGTGGGAGAGTTACCTGCCCGTGTAGCTGCCTGGAGATGGCTGCCCCAGCAGCAGACCGGGGCGACGGGGTTCCAGTCCAAGTTTAGAGGCCCTGCCTGACTTCCTGGTGTCAGCTGCAGCCCTAGCTGCCCTGTGGAGGGACTCCAACCCCGCCTGCACAAAATGATGACCTGGCTCTGAGGCCATTTTTCACTTTAAGTTTAATGAAGCTGAAGACTTCCCTACCAATTGCACATCTTAGCATCATTGAACTGAAGGATAAAAGGAAATGAAGGAGTGAAGCATGGAAAAGGGGAAGAATCATAAAATGGTTACAGCACAGAAAGAGACCATTCAGCCTATTGTGTCCATGCTGGCTGTCTATAAGAGCAATTAAGCTAGTCCCACTCCCCCACCTTTTCCCTGTAGCTCTACAATTTTTTTCCTTTTCAGATAATTATCTAATCCCTTTTTGAAAGCCTCCATTGAAACTGCCTCCACCACACTCTCAGGCAGTTCATTCCAGATCCTCACCACTTGCTGTGTAAAAAAAAAGGTTTTTCCTCTGATTCTTTTGCCAATCACCTTAAATCAGTGTCCTGTGATTCTCAACCCTTCCACCAATTGGAAGTTTCCACCTATCTGTTCTGTCTAGACCCCTCTTGATTTGAATATCTCTATCAAATCTCCTCTCAACCTTCTTTTCTGTAAGGAGAATAGCCCAGCTTTGCCAGTCTATCCAAATAATTGAAGTCTATCACCTCCGGATCCATTCTCATAAATCTTTTCTACATCCTTCCAAAAATGCGCTGCCCAGAATTGGACACAATACTCCAGTTGAGACCGAACCAGTGTTTTATAAAGACATCATCGCTTCCTGCTCTTATATTCTGTGCCTCTATTTATAAAGCCCAGGATCCCATATGCCTTATTAACCACTTTCTCAATCAGCTCTTCAACAATTTGTGCACATATACCCACAGGTTTTTCTGCTCCTGCACCCACCATTAGGATTGTATTCTTTATTTTATATTGCCTCTCCTCATTCTTCCTACCAAAATAAATTGCTTCACATTCAATTTCATCTGCCATGTGTCCACCAATCCAGCAGCCTGTCTATGTCCTCTTGAAATACTTCACCAGCTTTCTTACAGTTCACAATGTTTCCTAATTCTCCGTCTTCCGCACATTTTGAAATTGTGCCCTGCATTCCCAAACCTAGGTCATGAATGTATGTCAGGAAAAGCAGTGGTCCTCGTACCAACTGTGGGGAACCCCACTCTATACCTTCCTCCAATCTGAAAAAAGCCATTCACCACTTCTGCCTCTTGTCACTCAACCAACTTCATACCTGTGCTGCCACTGTCCCTTTTATTTCATGGGCTTTATCTTTGCTGACAAGCCTGTTACGTAGCACTTTATCAAATGCCTATTGGACATCCATGTATCCCACATCAACCACAGCACCCTCATTAACCCTCTCTGTTACCTCATCAAAAGGCACAATTAAACACAATTTGCTCTTAAAAAATGATGCTGGCTTTCCTCAATTAATCCACAATTCGATTAAAGAGGGAAGTCAAAGTTTTTTTAAATGTGAAAGATTAACAGAGGTAAGGAAGAGAACCTTACTATCCAATGTATAAATGAATCATAATATATGGTGGATAGATCACTGCCCTGATTTTAGGAAACATTAAAATATAAAAAAGGTCAACTTGTGTACCGTTTGGAAAATGGCGTAATGAGAACAATGAAGAGGGCAAAAATAGTTGGAAACTGCCTTGAATCTATGCAACTCTGAAGAGGGAGTGGATTTGTTCGTAGCTAGTGATGCTGACAGTGTTATGACCAGGATGGGAAGAGTGAGCGAATTATCAAGCCCCACAACTCTGCAGGCTGTACCATTAATTCAAATGTTTAATTTTCTCACCAAAATGGCCAGTTGTGTACCTATACTTTAAGTACCAAGAAGAAAAGAAACTCTGACTAGCCTGCTTTCAAAAACTCAGAATGATTAATTATTTTAAAACAAAACTTCTTGTAACAAATTGCAAGTACTGGTTAACACAAAATTATAATTGGAAAGTATAACGATCTATCTCTTATTAAAGAATTCCCCCAGCAAAAATTTCCCACACACACAAATAAAAGACAAACAGATAGAGGCTCTTTGAAGGGATGGGCTTTGGAGGATGGGCATTATAAAATAAAGGATAAAGTCAGCAGGGTCTCGATGCTGTTGACCTGAAGTTCCTTCGTGTGAAGACATGTTGCTAGTCCTGGTGGTGTCTGAAAGTTCTCACCAGCTGGCCTCAGCTTTGCAGGCCCAAGTGCAGACTAGTTATACTCAGATGTGAGTTCTCTGGCTACAGGTTGATAGCCACACACAATTTTAGGCAAGGTAGAGAGGGGGAGCCAGCTAGGGTAGCCTTCCTTCCTCAGCTTGTTCCCCAACAAGACTGGAAGCAAAACCATAGGTTCAAACTTAAGGTTTGCCTCTGCCATGTGATTGCCTTTTGGTCTTCCAGTTTTTCGTGAATTAAAGTTATTTGCAGTTCAAAACAAGCAAACAACTCCTTTTCAAGTACCATATAGGTCAGGTGATTCTTTGGAAGAGGCCTGCTTGTTGACAGTTCCAAGGTGACCTTTTAAAAGAAATCCCAGGTTAGCATCCAAGCATACAGTTAATGCCAAGTTCTTCCATTTTGTGAAAGAAAAATTCAGTCTCAAGAGATATAATTCCAAGAACAGTCATAAAGAAAGTGAATCATATCCACAATTATCATTACCAGCATGGACAGCTAATTAAAACAAGAAAAGTGGTCAACAATACTGAATGCAATCCATATTTCGAGCTCAGACAGGCAGGGATTTACTTATATTTGCAGCATTTGATAGCATAATATCCAGTGCCACACTCCCAGCAAGTGGCTGCAGTTTGAATTTCATGACTGTCACTGAAGTCATTTCTTAGTTGGGTACCATCTCAGCAAGAGGCTCCTTGATATGAAAACAGAATGTGCTGGGAAAACTCAGCAAGTTTGGTAGCATCTGTGGAGAAAGAAACAGAGCTAATGTTTTGAGCCCAGTATGATTCCTCTTTGGAATTTCCAAAGAAGAGTTACGTTGGACTCAAAACATTAACTCTGTGGGTGGAATCGGGGCATGCTCAGCGGCGTGAGCAGACAATATGGCAAGACAGCCAAAAGCCGGTTTCACAATGTCGTGAATCCAGTTTGCGATCATCCACTCAGCCTATTGATGGCAGGCTGCATTTCCCGCCATTGGACGCCGGGAACTTCATTCTAATGCATCTGCATATCATTATAAGGCTAGCCCACCAGACTCAACCTCCCCATGCTGGCTCGTCCGTTCAATTACGCCGATGTGTTTCACAACTTCACATAAGTGACTTACCTGGCGATCTGCACTTCACTTGGGACTTCGTGGTTTGATTGCCTATCTTGCTTTAGGCAGCACTCACAGTCATTAGCGCCAGGCTTCGCAGACAGCAACACAGCACTTTCAGGTGGGCTCACGGGCAGGTCCCTACCTACCAGACTAGCCATAAGGCTTTGTCCGGCTGAAAGGCTAGGGCTTGCTTGGGGAAAGTTGCCTCAGGCAAGGGAAGAGGCAGCAGGGTGAGAGCTGTACTAGGAAAGGGGGGTATCCCAAGGTTTGTGTGGGGCACAAGTTGATCTGTGCAAGTGGCCTTAAGATGGTGAGGACTGAGGAGGCAGTCTCCAGAGCAGATGAGGCCAGATTGAGATGTGAGGGTGTGTGTGAAAGAGTGAGTGGCGATATCACTTGAGCTGACAGAGTGAGATGCCAGTGAATGTGTGATGGGCTTGAGTGAGTTTAGAGTGATGAGATGGTTGCCTTACCCTGGACACAGGGATGAGATCATTCATCCTCCATCTGTATTGGATGGCCAACTTCTGTGCAGCATTGGCACTGATCCCCACTGCCTTCGCCTACCAAGCCGGAGTGGTAATGTTGCTGCCCCTCCTGTGGCCAGAACAGGGGTAAAGGACATCACGGCGGGCCTCCATGGCATCCAAAAGGCTCTCGTGGGATGCGCCACTGATGCTGTGGGCTGCAGTCTTCTTGCCTTTGGGGGCCATGTCTTATGTGCAACAGTCCTGGGCTGGAAGCACTAAGAGGTGTGCGCACGCGGCTGTACTTTAAATGTGGCGCATGGCATGATGAAGCGGCGAGGCGATGGCATGGCGGGCTAATCAGAACCCGCCCGCCATGGAAACGGCATGTGTCCCAGGAATGCATAATTAATACAGCGGGTTTGGGACGATACGGTGTGAGAAACTGCCATTTTGGCCAGCGGGTAAGACATAATTTTACCCGCCCGCTACTGTACTTATGCAAATCTGGGACAATTCCACCCTGTTTCTCTTGCCACAGATGCTGCCAGACCTACAGAGTTTTCCAGCACTTTTTGTTTTTATTTCAGATCTCCATCATCTGCAGTATTTTGCTTTTATTTTAGACTCATTGATGTGGTCTGCTCACCCACAGTGACCTTTCTGAGCATTGAATAAATCAAGTTGGAAATATAATTCAAAATAAAAGCAAAATACTGCGAATGCTGAAAATCTGAAACAAAAACAGAAAATGCTGAAAAGACTCAGCAGGTCTGACAGCATTGGTGGAGAAAAAAAAAGAGTTAACGTTTCAAGTCCGTATGACTCTTCCTCAGAGGAAATATAATTAATACGCTTTTAACCTAAGAAGTAGTACATTGATTTCTTAATTGTTATAATACCATTAATTGATTTATTTAGAAAGGACCAAACTGGTTGTTGGCCAAGTTTTGTCTTTAAATGCAAGCAAATCTGAACATATCCAGTTTTCATTCTGACAGCTGAGGACTGCTATAGTTTGCTTATTATTTTCCTTTTAAGTATAGCATTCTGCTCTTGGCATTTAAAATGAAATCACTTTTTTCTCCAGTTTTGGAGCATCCCTAAGCTCAGAGATGGAACTGTGGGAAAGCAGACTACCTGAGCTTCTGATGCCATTTTATTTGACTAATCGTGGTTTTTGTTTAATATAGTGTTATATCAGTCATGCTTTTAAATTAATGCTGTGAGAGCTACATAATTGACTATTGATTGAATGCTGCGCTTGGACCAGTATGCAAATAAAACACAAGAAAAGCCAAGGATGAAGCTCCGTTTCCTAGTTTCACGCTTAACAATCTCATCAGAAACAGAAAATGCTGGGAAACTCAGCAGGTCTAACAGCATAAGACCATAAGATATAGGAGCAGAAATTAGGCCATTCGGCCCATCAAGTGTGCTCTGCCATTCAATCATGGCTGATAAGTTTCTCAACCCCATTCTCCCGCCTTCTCCCCATAACCTTTGATCCCCTTACCAATCAAGAACCTATCTATCTTGGTCTTAAATACACTCAATGACCTGGCCTCCACAGCCTTCTGTGGCAATGAATTCCATAGATTCACCATTCTCTGGCTAAAGAAGTTTCTCCTCATCTCTGTTCTAAAAGGTCTTCTCTTTACTCTGAGGCTGTGCCCTCGGGTCCTAGTCTCTCCTACTAATGGAAACATCTTCCCCACGTCCACTCTATCCAGGCCTTTCAGTATTCTGTAAGTTTCAATCAGATCCCCCCTCATCCTTCTAAACTCCATCGAGTATAGACCCAGAGTCCTCAAACGTTCCTCATATGTTAAGCCTTTCATTCCTGGGATCGTTCTCGTGAACCTCCTCTGGACCCTCTTCAGGGCCAGCACATCCTTCCTGAGATACGGGGTCCAAAATTGCTCACACTATTCTAAATGTGATCTGACCAGAGCCTTATAAAGCCTCAGCAGCACATCCCTGCTTTTATATTCTAGTCCTCTCGAAATAAATGCCAACATTGCATTTGCCTTCCTAACTACCGACTCAACCTGCAAGTTAACCTTAAGAGAATCTTGGACTAGGACTCCCAAGTCCTTTTGCACTCCAGATTTCTGAATTCTCTCCCCATTTAGAAAATAGTCTATGCCTCTATTCTTCCTATCAAAGTGCATGACCTCACACTTCCCCACGTTGTATTCCATCTGCCACTTCTTTGCCCATTCTCCTAACCTGTCCAAATCCTTCTGCAGCCTCCCTGCCTCCTCAATACTACCTGTCCCTCCACCTATCTTTGTATCATCTGCAAACTTAGCCAGGATGCCCTCAGTTCCTTCATCTAGATCATTAATGTATAAAGTGAAAAGTTGTGGTCCCAACACTGACCCCTGCGGAACTCCACTAGTTACCGGCCGCCATCCTGAGAAGGACCCCCTTATCCCCACTCTCTGCCTCCTGCCAGACAGCCAATCTTCTATCCATGTTAGAACCTTGCCTCTAATACCATGGGCTCTTATCTTACTGAGCAGCCTCCTGTGCGGCACCTTGTCAAAGGCCTCCTGGAAGTCCAAGTAGATAACATCCATTGGCTCTCCTTTCTCTAACCTACTCGTTACCTCCTCAAAGAATTCTAACAGATTTGTCAGGCGTGACCTCCCCTTGATGAAACTATGCTGACTTTGCCCGATTTCACCATGCACTTCCAAGTATTCTGAAATCTCTGCACCTGTGGAGAGAGAAACAGAGTAACATTTCGAGTCTGTATGACCCTTCTTCAGTCTCAATCTCATCGTCTTGTCTATTGCTTTTGTCACCGCTGCCAGATCAGCTGGGTTATTCTAAAACATTATCACTTTTTGAGCAAAGAATTTCTTCTAAATATCTCGGTGTTTTAAATGCACTGTTTACAAAGTTAAATTGTTATTCTGTGAATCAAATTTCCTGCTTTATTTTCAAGTAATAATAATATTCTGGCTTTACTTTATACCATTATTGTATACTCTAATTTCTTTGCCGACTACAAGGCTTAAATAACTCTATTTTTTCCTTTTACTTTTGTGATGGCTGGAACATTGTATAATGTGGTTTGAACAGTGCATTGTAAAGACTGCATAAATGTATCAAAACACATTTGGCCATAATTTGTTGTAGCAAGGCATGTAACAGCATCTGGCGTTAGTTAGACTTGCTCGTGCGCGTTTAAGTTTTTAAAATTTTGCATGGCAAGTTATTGACAGCTGATAACATCACAATGAGGGGAATGTGGGGCCTGACTGAACAGGGCAAGCAACTGTGTAACTCCTTAAGTAATCAGAGTGAAGCATTGTGAAATAAAGGATCGAATCTTCTGCGGAGTGGCAATCACTGTCAGATTGCATTCCACTCCTTTTTGCTTACTTAGTCTGGAGCTGTACATTTCTTGCCCAGACTTCCGACCCGGGCCCTGCTGAGAAATGTGCAGCGCAGCTGCTCCTGGAGTCCCTTCTTTGCAGGGCAGCAACTTCTGGGGAACAGAATCCACACCCCCTTTTTAGCTGCTGTAACCAGGTAAGTTTAAAGGTTCCAGCCACTTTGACAGGAGAGAAGGTAAGTGTGTAAGGTAAGGGGGTGAGGAGTTAAGGTGGCCGGGTGGTGGGGTGGGGGGTGGGAAATCAATTTGGGTCTGGGGAGTTGGGTGGTCATTGGGGGGCATCAGTGGTTGGGGGTCTGGGGGTGTAGGGGGTTGGGTGGTCAGTCACGTGGGTGTGGGGTTAAGTCAGGGGTGGGGTGTCAGGTGGTCAGTCGGGCAGTGGGCGATAGTTGGGGGTAGGGGGCTCTGGTGGTCAGTCAGGGGTGGGGAGGGGGCGTCGGGTAGTTGGGGGTGTAGTAAGGTCCATCAGAAGTTGAAACTTCCCTGGCAATTCCCATGCAGTCCTTGCATTACCATCACTGAATCCCCCCACTATCAATATCCTGGGGGTTACCATTGACCAGAAATTGAACTGGACTAGCCATATAAATACTGTGGCTACAAGAGCAGGTCAGCGGCTAGGAATCGTGTGACGAGTAATTCACCTCCTGACTCCCCAAAGCCTGTCCACCATCGACAAGGCACAAGTCAGGAGTGTGATGGAATACTCTCCACTTGGCTGGGTGAGTGCAGCTCCCACAACGCTTATGGACAGATGGCAAGAAAATAAAGGAGTTAAGTTTTGCCCCTCTCCCCTGTCCCTAACACAGCATATGATTTTTTATTTAATTTGCCTGCATTTTCATTGCTTGGTATGTTGAAAATGGTTGACTTTCATACATGGATCATTTTTGACATGATGAAGTGTTTTAATTTAGATTTGCTTGCAGAATGAATGAGCAAATTGACTAAATTACAATTACAAATCAGCTAATTGTACCGCTCTTCTGCACATATCCAAATCCAAGATTAAACACACAATTTCATTGTACAGATGTGTTCATCAGCATTTGCCTATTAGAATGCTTTACAGCTAAGAAATACAATAAAGCAGATTTTAAATGTATGATTTATAAAATGAGAACTGAATTATATCTGCTTGCCCTTGTCCTAACCCCATCCCTTTTGTGCCCCAATTCTGCTTCACCGAAGATTCCACATGCTTTTAACTTCACATATACAACATCACAGCAGATTGATGGTTCTTAGATTTACATGCTATTTTGTTTTAAGTTTTGCTGTTTAAATAGAACATAAGACAGTTCTGAGGTAAAGAAGTTTGCAATACAGGACTTTTTCTCTACTATAGGCTGGGAATTTGGGAATGCAAAACTGAGGTATTACAGTGTTGCCGCTGGCAGGAAGATGTAATGCGGGCCTTGTCTGTGATGCCCACATCCCATGAAACAATAAATTTTTTTAAAAAGGTACAGCATTGCCAGTTTACATTTTTTTTTCTTTCATGGGATGTGGGCATCACTGGCAAGGCCAACATTTGTTGTCCATTCTTAATTGCCCTTCAACTTAGTGGCTTATTAGGCTATTTCAGAGGGCAATGAAGAGTCAACCAAATCGCTGTGGATCTGGAGTCACATGTTGATGTGGATTATAACCCTATTCCTTTTTGGGGGCTATCCCAGATCGTGAGCACTCCCCTAACAATCACCCTCACATGAGTTCAAAATAACCACAGACACTTATTTTGGGTCTGAGAAAGTGAACTACATCTCCCTCAAGGAGGATGACTGTCAAGAGATATTACCTTCTTCCAGTTAGCCTGTTAAATAATTTATTGGCTAGGTGAGAATCAGCTGGACATTAGAAGGGTGCAGGGGGGTCTCTCCAAAAAATTGTATTTTCCCACTTTCAGAAAATACAGGAGAAGTGGGGCAGAATTCTCCATGCCCACTGGAGTCGGGCGTGATCTGTGGCGTGAGTGGGCAATATGGCACGATCGGTTTTACAACAGCGGGAAACCAGTTCACGATCGTCCGCTCAGCCTGCCAATGGTGGGCTGCATTTCCTGCCATCGGACGTCGGGAGCCTCGTTGTAACATATCAGCATATCATTATCAGGCCAGTCCGCCAGAATCTTCCCCTCCACTGCTGGATCGTTCATCCACGTTGGCAGGAAAGCACGCCAACCTGTTTCACAACAGCACATAAAAGGCATTCACTTGCCAGCCTGCACTTTGAGGGGAACTCAGAGGAGAGTACACAGTAACATTGTGCAGCGCTCACCAGGGTCACCTGTTGGACTTCGAGCTAGGACAGCCCTGCCTTTGAGGCGACTCGTGGAGTTTGGGGAGTGGGGGGGTGGTTAAAGGCAGCCCTGCTGTTGAATATAGCGCACAAGCATTCAGGGTGGGGGGTAGGGCGGGCAAGGGTAATGACCACGCATTAGGAAAACCTGTATAAAGCGATCATTCCTCTGCAACTGAGACAGTTCAGGCGTAGCCACATTGATATGATTGAGGTCAGGCTCCTCGCCTGTCTGCCCACTCAAGTAACACAGGGGCATCAAAGTGCCACCAAGTGCTCCAGAGCTCCCCCCCACCCCAGGCTATCCTACTACTAACATTTTGTTTTTCATATAACATCCACTAGCAGTCAGAAGGTTACTCTGTTCTCCTGACAAATGAAACTGTGACTCCAAAAGCTTGATTATAAAGAACAGAGAATTTCTGAATTTGAGGACTGCTATAGTTTTTTGACACTATGAGTGTGAGTCTGAGAATTTTCACTTTTAGCTGCCTGAATGCACTGGCCACGATCTCCAACTTTACCTGACTGGTCCTTTAATTTAAATACTTTGGGCAGATACTCATGACATTAGTTGCACATGTGGGTTGTCCACTTTCCAAAGAAGGCTACATGCCTGGACCCCCAGATAATCCCTCATTCCACCCTGAGATACAAGCTTCTGGATTTTTTTTTAGTTCTATCTGACTTGGTGAAGAAGTTGCTGTATGTGACTTGGCTATATGTGATTTCAGAATCTCTGGAGAGATAACACCTTTTGAACGAAGACCTCTTGGTAAAATGCATTAACATTTTTGTTAAAATAGCAGATGTGGTAATTTGAAACAAGCTTGGGAGAAGGATTTACACTTGATAAGGAGGTGGTATTGGATAGACTATCTGTACTTAAAGTTGATAAGGTACCAGGGCCGAATGAGATGCATCCAAGGACACTGAGGTAAGTGAGAGTGGAAAATGCAGAGACTTTGGCCATAATTTTCCAGACTCAGCGACTACAGACCAGTCAGTTTAACTTTGGTGGTGGGGAAACTTCTAGAAACAATAATTTGGGAAAAAATTAATAGTCATCTGGAAAGATGCAGGTTAATTAAGGAAAGCCAGCATGGATTTCTTAAGGGAAAATTGTGTTTAACTAACTTGCAGGAGTTTTTTGAAGAGGTAACAGAAAGGGTTGACAAGGGCAATGCTGTTGCTATTCCTGGACTTCCAAAAGGCATTTGGCATAGTGCCGCAAACCAGACTTGTGAGAAAAGTTATAGCACATGGAATAAATGAGACAGTAGCAACGTGGATACGAAATTGGCCATGTGACAGGAAACAGAGAGTAATGGTTAATCGATGCTTTTCAAGCTAAAGGAAGTTTTGCAGTGGAGTTCCCCAGTGTCAGTGTTGGACCCTTGCTCTTCCATGATATATATTAGTGACCTAGACCTTGGTATACAGGGCACAATTTCAAAAGTTGCAAATGTTACAAAACTTGGAAGCATTGTAAACTTTGAGGACGAGAGTTTGAGCTTCAAAAGGACATAGACAAATTGTTGGAATGGGCGGACAGATGGCAGATGAAGTTCAATTTGAAGAAATGTGAGGTGATTCATTTTGGCAGGAAGAACATGGAGAGACAATATAAAATTAAGTGTACAACTCTAATGGGGATGCAGGAGCAGACAGACTTGTGCATCAAAGGCAGCAGGACAGGTTGAGAGCACGGTTAATAAAGCATGCAGTATCCTGGGCTTTATTAATAGGGGCATAGAGTACAAAAGCAAGGAGGTTATGTTGAACTTATATAAGTCATGAGTTTGGCCTCAGCTGGAATATTGCATCCAGTTCTAGGCACCACACTTTCGGAAAGACGTGAAGGCATTAAAGAGGGTGCAGAAAAGATTAATGAGAATGGTTCCAGGAATGAGGAACTTCAGTTATGAAGATACATTGGAGCAGGTAGGACTGTTTTCCTTGGAGAAGACAAGGCTCAGAGAAGATCTGATTCTGGTATTCAAAATCATGAGGGGCCTGGACAAAGTAGATAGGGAGAACCTATTTCCACTCATGAAAGGATCAAGAACAAGAGGGCACAGAATTAACTAATTGGCAAAAGTAGCAAACGCGAATTGAGAAAAAACTTTTCCATACAGCGAGTGGCTAAGGTCAGAATGCACTGCCTGAGTGTACGGTGGAGGTAGGTTCCATCGAAACATTCAAAAGGGAATTAGACAGCTATCTGAAAAGGAAAAATATGCAGGGTTCTTGGGAGAAGACAGGAGAATGGCAGTAAGTGAATTGCTCATTCGCAGAGCTATGCAGACACAATGGGCTGAATGGCCTCCTTCTGCGCTGTAACAATTCTGTGATTCACCTGTGCACCATCCACCATAATTTCTACCCTGTGTTCTCAGAGTACCCACTGCTGCTAGTGCAGTGTGTTTTGGTGCTAAGGTAGATCTTACCGCCTATATTCATAGTTCAACTGCAGAGAATGTGCTGGTACGTGGCAGTGAAAAATAATTGTTTCCTCAGAGCATTGTGCTTTTTTATGTAGAATTGTCCAGAGGCTTATAAATGGAGTTACCAACTCTTGTTGGATGCCTCACTGGAGGACATATGATGTTCTATCTACAACCAACCAACCCAGTCAAACAGCTTATTTTTCTCCATTTCCAATGTTTTAAAACCAAAGAAACAGAAGTGTTCAGTAAAATGAAAACAGAACTTTTTTTTCTTTATGCCCCTGTGATTTTCTCCAGTGTTTCTCATAGCAATGTCAGGGAGATTAATCTTCAATTCCTGCAGACTCCAGGCCCATTCTGGAGGGTTGGCAAACCTACTTGAAAGACTTACTAGCAAGAAGTCTGCAGATTACTTTAAAGGTATGTTCTATGAAAGGTACAGCCGTGAATGAACACAGTAAGGAGAGCGTCGAGGGCAAAATGGAATAGGGCCTTAACATTCCCATTGGTCTCAAGGGCTTTATAGCCACATAAACAACATAAAGTTCAAAACTCTTGGCTGAGCATTGTATTTAAGAAACTGATGTATATGCATTTTGAATCAATAAACAGAGGCATCATAAACTAAATGGTACAAATTTAAAGGGGCTGCAGGAACAGCAAGACCTGAGGGTTTACGTGCATAAATCTTTGAAGGTGACAGGACAAAGCTATGCTAAAAAAAAAGCAGTTGGTATTCTTGGCTTTATAAATATAATGTGCCTGATTTTTAGGTCCCACTGTGGCTAGGAATGGAGGGTGGGTGCTAAAAATAGCGATGTTGGCCAATGCACTGGTTCTTCGACTCCATCCCACCCTGGGCCATTTTCACAGAGACTAGAAAGGGCTGTAGCAGGGTTACCCTCCTGCAGGCACTCGGTAGCTGATCCAACTAACTAAGGACCACAAGGCCAACCGAAGCAGGTCGATTGGGATTTTCCAGTCTCCACCTCCAAGTTCCCAAAAGTGCCAGTTTAATTGCCTGGATACGGCCTCCCGGTAGTAGACAGGGAGACCAGTGCTTTGGGCAGGTGTAGAGGCCCTCCCTGCCTGTTTGGATGCAGCAACAGCTGCAGGCTGCTCTCTGGAGGGGCTACACTCTTCCCACAACCTCACCACACCCCAACTATAGTGGTGGCCTGTATACAAAAGCCATTTTTTAGTTCAAATTTAAAAATGTTGGAGAGAGGATGCGTTCATTTTTAAGTGGCCTGTCCCTATTCACTCTCTATTTCAGCTTGCTACTTTCAAGCTGGAAAGTCTCTGATGGTCCTCCAGCTTCAAGACTCCACCTACCCTCCTTAATTGGACATCGAGCCCACTCTGGCCGTTAAGAGGCTGTGCTGGGGAAAATCGCAATGACTGACTGTTTCCCACATGGTTTGTGCTTCTGACCCTTATTTGAGCATGAAAGCGGGTTCAGAAGCCTGCAAGGAAAGACCAGCCTGAGTAGTAGAAAAGCAAGGAATTCATACCAATCTTCAATAAATCACTGTTTAGGCCTCAGCTGGAGTATTGTGCTCAATTCTGGGCACTGCACTTTCAGAAGGGTACCAAGAGTTTGGAGAAGGTACCAAGGATGAGGGACTTCAGTTTGTGGACAATAGAAGCTTGGATTATTTTCCTTATAGCAAAAGGGTTAAGGTGAGACATCATTGAAGTATTCAAAAATTTGAAAGGTTTTGATAGAATACGTAAGGAAAAACTGTTTCCATTGGCAGGAGGGCTGGTAATTGGAGAACAAAGAGGGGAGATGAGGAGAATTGTTTTTACACAGCAGGTTGTTATGATCTGTAATGTGCTGCTTGAAAGTGTGCTGGAAGCAGATTCAATAATGGTTTCCTAAAGGTAATTGGATAGATAGCTGAAGGGGTAAAAGCAGGGTTATGGGGAATGAACAGAGATGTGTGATGAATTGGGCAGCTCTTTCAAAAAGCTGGCACTGGCAACGTGGACCTAACGGCCTTCTGCTCTGCTGTCTGAATCTATATTTATTAATTGACAATCACTTTGAAAGGGAAAACTTCAGGAAGCAGGCAGCACTAGACTATAAATATTCTTACAATGGAAATCTGAATCTAAGACAAGCCTGAACCCTTTGAAAAATCTGTAATAAGACAATTATGAGGTACAAATGAGGTACAATGTGGTGTGTTATCATTCCTGAGTTACCACAAGGGAGACACTTTTTGAGAGCAACATTTTTTTAGTTCACTACTGCAAGTGAGACTGATTTCAAAGCATATGGCTGTATCAACATGACCTAATTTGTAGAAAAATATATCTGCGGCATCACAGAGACTATCCATTGTAAGGACAAGAGGATTTGAAATCTCTAAGAATTCTGTTATATCTTCTTCCCCCACTGATGATTCTTATAATGGTATGAGGAGTCTCATTATGGAATCCTCATAGCAGTGTTCTGTTTTAGGTTGAATTGCAAGTGTTGCCATGTTAATCACCAGGAAACGCCATGAAAGAATTCTTAAAAATATTAAACAAAATCATCTGCTTGAGGGTGTGTGCCAGTTTTTAAAATGCATGTATGTTTGAGCAGTTGTTGGAAAATATTCACGTTAGAACTGTCAATTCCCTTTAACATAGGGCTCAAAGCATTAAGAAACAAAGCAGAAAGCCCACTGGAACTTCAGGGAGCTAAAACAAAATCTCTTAGAAAAATGGCCAATGGCCAGATCAGAAATGGTCACCAAATCTCACTACAAAAACAAAAATAGCTGGAAAAACTCAGCAGGTCTGACAGCGTCTGTGGAGAGGAATACAGTTAATGTTTTGAGCCCATATGACTCTTCATCCTTACCAGGATTTTGACCTCTGTTGAACTTCTCAAGTTAAAATGTGTCTTGCTCCCCCTGTATTCCTGGAGCCTTGAGGTGGGGGGGTTTTGTGGAGGAATGGCGTAGAGGAAAGATGGACCAGACAAACAGCGCTAGGAGGCTACCAAGGGGTGCAACCTGTGGCAGGACCAGATACCGATTGCTTTCAGGAGGAGCCAGTCCTAAGCAGATCAGTTGCATGTCCCATTTACCTCTCTCACCTCAACTACCTGCAGATGTTGGAGAGGGAATGCCAAAGCAGGTTGAGGATGTCTCGGGAGGCAGTTATTGATCTGTGTGCTCTCCTGCAGGACGACCTGCAGCCCCTTGGATTGGGAGTGGAGAACCCAATGCCAGTGGCTTTAAAAGTAACTGGGGCATGAAGCTTTTAGGTCAGTGGCTCCTCCCAGGGTGTCACATGTGTAGCATTTCACAGGCAGCTGCACATCACTGCATTAAAGAGATGACGAATGACCTCTTTAAAAGGGCTGGAGAGATCATACTTTTCAGAAAGGATCCAAAGAGCCAGGCTGAAAGATTAATGGGCTTTGGGGCTATCGCGGGCTTCCTACGAGTGCAGGGGGTTATCAACTGTACCCATGTGGTGATCAGAGTTCCTGAGACCACCCTGTATATGTTTATAAACAGAAAAGGATTTCACTACATTAATGCGCATTTGGTGTGTGACCACAGGAGACGTATCCTCCAGGTGTATGCTCAGATCTCAGATTATGCCACTCCAGGTGCTAAAGCTTTTCAAGGCTCCACACGCCTGCATGGATGGATTCTGGGTGACAGGGTCTATCCCTTCAAGAGCCAATTGATGACACCGATCAGGAACCCTCGAACTCCAGATAAGAGGTGCTACAATGAATCCCATGGTTCCACAAGGGCTGTTATCAAGTAGACCATCGGATTGTTAAAAATAAGGTTCCACTTTCTGGATCGTTCTGACAGAGCTCTCCAATGTGCTCCTCAAAGGGACTCCAGGATCCTATGCTGTGCGCCTTGCCAACCACAAATCTTGAGGAGTCACAATCCTCATCTGACGAGGAGAATGGGAAGGCTGGATCAGAACAAGCAGATCTTCATGCTTGGGCTTCAGCACTAGATGCCAGGATGATGTAGAGACACACGAGGGAGGCCTGTGCACCCGTCATTCTGAATTGATTCCGGCAGGCATGATGCCTTTGAGAAGCTATTGATTCCAGGCCTTAAATCCATAAGGCCTCTGCATCTCCACACAGCAGCAACTCAACAATGTCTATTGACAAAGACATTCCATCCTTGCCATCCCAATCACGAGGATATCCATAATCCACCTTCATCCATATAGGTTTGCACTTATTCTACAAGTTATTGCACTGCTCAGCAGGTCCCAACAGCAAGACCATCCATCACACATGAATAAAGTGAACAAGACTATTTAATCACATGCGAACAGAGAGTGCAGTCTAATATTTGAACATCTGTGCTACCATGGTGTGCCTACATACTCTTTCTTTTATCCTTGTTATCTCTACGATGTGATGCAACCCCAACAGCTGCAGCTGAGGTGGAGCCAGGCTGCTGAGTGTTGTTCTGTGTTGCCTGAGATGACGTTGGTGTCTGTCCTCAAGGCCTGGAGGACCATGGCATGCTGATGGGCTCCTGGACGGGTGCAAGTGCATCCTCTTCGGCCTTGGCACTGGGTTGGGGAATGGCTGCTCACCCTCAGAGCACTCTGTGAGGAGCTCTAAAAGGAGGCAGGTTGGCGCTTCTCCTCCCACTTGGGGCGGAATGGCACCTCCCTGACTACCAGAGGAAGAGGGACATCTGGAGGGAGGTTCAGGAGCCTCGTCTCCCTCTCGCCTGGCCACCGCTGTAAACAACCCAAGGCTGGAGCGATGGCATGCAGGTCTGAGTGCATATCCAGTAGTGACTGACTGGTCTGCTGAACCTGGCTGTTCTTGATGGTCAACCTCTCCATGAAGAAAGACAAGGGCTTGCCACCTGAGGCATGGCAGAACTCATGGCCTGGATGGATTCCTCCATCTTCTGCACATATCTCCACAATGCTTCTGGCATTTTCGCCAGTTTATTAACTGCTTTTCACTGCATCTCCAGTAGGTTCCATGTGGCCGTCACCAGAGGGCTATCATCAGCTTGGGGTTCAGCATGGGCCTGGCTTCCAACAGTCGTCTGACATTCAGATCCCTCAGCTGTCACAGCTTGCATCAGCTGCTCCAGTGTGTCTATAATGTGCTCAGCAGATTGTGACCCCCAAATCTAACTGCGATTACATACCCACCGAGGTGACTGTATCTGCGCTGGTGGAGGGCGTGGGGGAAAGTTGTGTATACCCTCTGAGGCTTGATTATCGTCTTCCTCAGAGTTGGATTGCAGGGTCATAGATGATCGAGCAAATCATCCCTACGGAATGCAAAGACCTGCACTAGAGAACACAAAGAATTAGGTTAATGTTATTCACAATCCCTCTCCCCATCCCTTTCTAACCTGAGTCTCCTTTTTACCCAGTAATTGGCACTAGGCTCGAGGCCCCCTCACACTCTTCTTTCTGCAATCCTACTTCGCCTTCCATGATTGCCCAGCTGCTCTGCTCTCCAGCCAATTGCACCTCCTCTTCCATTGCAGGTGCGAGCATCCTAATGTTGGGCACTCTTCCACTCATTTTTGCACATTCTTTGGCATTATGCACCATCTTCTCCTGCAGTCAGAAGGGGAGAATGAGTCTCAGCTCAATGGACAACTAACCCCCTTATCAACATTCAATTGTTTGACAGAAAACGGGCCCCTCAGACAACCAGTCCCCATGCCACTCTCGCAACACTTTTTTTTCCTTTATTCATTCATAGGATGTGGCATCGCTGGCAAAACCAGCATATGTTGCCCATCCCTAATTGCCCTTGAACTGGGCAGCTTGCTAGGCCATTTCAGAGGGCAGTTAAGAGTCAGCAACATTGCTGTGGGTCTGGAGTCACATTTAGGCCAGACCAGGTAAGGATGGCAGATTTCCTTCCCTAAAGGACATTAGTGAACAAGATGGGTTTTTTCGACAATCAACAATCATGCTCTGTCACCTTTACTGAGACTATTACTTTTACCCTTATTTTCAAGGTCAGTCCTGTAAGTTGATTTTGTGTTGCTGACAATCCAGAGCATACTTTTGCTCTCTATATCCAGGTAATAATAGTGAGGATCGGGGATGAGGATGGAGAATCCTTACCCTGTCCATCAGCTGTTGGAATATACCACATGACTTCCTCCACCTTGCTGAAATCTTCCTAGATTTAAACACAGGCTTTAGAGTAGCAATGGTTTTATTCACATAACGTATGAATGAAGAGCACACAGTAAACTCATTTATTTACATTCATTCAGATATAAAACAGCAAAGATGCAACTCACTTTCTCTCTAAACTGAAATTTGCTTCCCTTAGCTACACTAACCACCCAGACAGTCCATTAGAAACATAGAAAATTGGAGCAGGAGTAGGTCATTCGGCCCTTTGAGCCTGCTCTGTCATTCAATATGATCATGGCTGATCCTCTATTTCAATGCCGTACTCCTGCGCGCTCCCCATGCCCATTGACGCCTTTAAAGTCCAGAAATCTATCTATTTCCTTCTTAAATATGTTCAGTGACTTGTCCTCCATGGCCTTCTGTGGTAGAGAATTCCATATGTTCACCACCCTCTGAGTGCAGAGGTTTCTCCCCATCTCAGTCTGAAATGGTCTACCCCGTATGCTGAGGCTGTGACCCCTTGTTCTAAACTCCCCCCAGCCAGAGGAAATATCATCCCTGCATCCAGTCTGTCCACCCCTATCTGAATTTTATATGTTTCAATGAGATCTCCTCTCATTCTTCTAAACACCAGTGAATACAGGCCTAGTTGGCCCAATCTCTCCTCGTGCAACAATCCTGCCATCCCAGGAATCAGCCTGGTGAACCTTTGCTGCACTCTCTCTGTGGCAAGTATCCTTTCTTAGGTAAGGAATCCAACAGGATTAGACAGGGTAGATGCAGGAAGGATGTTCCTGATGATGGGGGAGTCCAGAACCAGGGGTCACAATCTGAGTATACGGGGTAGACCATTTAGGACTGAGATGAGGAAAAATGTCTTCACCCAGAGAGTGGTGAGCCAGTGGAATTCGCTACCACAGAAAGTAGTTGAGGCCAAAACATTGTATGTTTTCAAGAAGGAGTCAGATATAGCTCCTGGGCGAAAGGGATCAAAGGATATAGGGAGAAAGCGGGAGCAGGCTATTGAGTTGGATGAGCAGCCATGATCATAATGAATGGCAGGGCAGGCTCGAAGGGCCAAATGGCCTACTCCTGCTCCTATTTTCTAAGTTCCTATGTTTCAAAACTGCACACAATAGCCCAGATATGGTCTCACAAAGGCCCTGCACAGCTGCAGTAAGATATCTTTGCTTCTGTACTCAAGTCCTCCCGCAATGAAGGCCAATATACCATTTGCCTTCTTAACTGCTTGCTGCAGCTGCATGCTTGCTTTCAGTGATTGGTGTACAAGGACAACCCAGGTCCCTTTGTACATCGACATTTCCCACTCTATCACCATTTAAATAATACTCTGCTATTCTGTTTTTCCTACCAAAGTGGATAACTTCACACTTATTCATGTTATACTGCATCAGCCATGTATTTGCCCACTCACTCAACTTGTCTAAATTGCTTTGAAGCCTCTTAACACCCTCCTCATTGTTCCCATTCCCACCAGGTTTTGTGTCATCAGCAAACTTGGAAATATTACATTTGGCTCCCTCATCCAAATCCTTGATATATATTGTGAATAGCTGGGGCCCAAGCACAGATTTCTGCAATACCCCACTAGTCACCGCTGCTACTCCGAAAAAGACCCATTTATTCCTACTGTCTGTTTCCTGTCTGCTAACCAATTCTCAATCCATGACAATATATTACCCCCAATCCCATGTGCTTTAATTTTACACACTAACCTCTTTTGTGGAACTTTATCAGAAGCTTTCTGCAAATCCAAATATACCACATCCATTGGTTCTCTGTTATCTATTCTGCTAGTTACATCCTCAAAGAAATTCAGTAGGTTTGTCAAACATGATTTCCCTTTCATAAATCCATGTTGACTTTGTCTAACCCCATTGATATTTTCTAAGTGTCCTGTTATCACACCCTTTATAATAGACTCTAGCATTTTTCCTACTACTAAGGTTAGGCTAACTGGTCTGTAATTCGCTGTTTTCTCCCTCCTTTTTTAAATAGTGGGGTTACATTTGCCACCCTCCAATCTGCAGGGACTGCTCCAGATTCTACAGAATTTTGGAAGATGACAACCAATGCATCCACTATTTCCATGGCCACCTCCTTTAGTACCCTGGAATGTAGATTATCAAGCCCTGGGGATTTATCGGCTTTCAGTTCCATTAATTTCTCCAGCACTATTGTTTTAGTAATACTAATTTTCTTCATTTCCTTCTTCTCACTAGACCCTTGGTCACCTAATATTCCTGGGAAGTTATTTGTGTCTTCCTCCGTGAAGACAGAGCTAAAGTAGTTGTTTAATTGCTCTGCCATTTCCTTGTTTTCTATAATAAATTCTCCAATTTCAGGCTGTAAAGGACCTACATTTGCCTTCACTAATCTTTTTCTTTTTACATACTTCTAGAAGCTTTTACGGTCTGCTTTTATGTTCCTAGCAAATTTACTCTCATACTTCACTTTTTCCCCTCTTAATCAACCTCTTGGTCCTCCTTTGCTGAATTCTAAACTGCTCCCAATCTTCAGGCCTGCTACTTTTTCTAGCAACTTTATATGACTCCTCTAATACTATTCTTAATTTCTTTTGTTAGCCATGGTTGGACCGCTTTTCCTGTTGTGTTTTTGCACCAGAAAGGAATGTATAACTGTTGCAATGCATACACTCGTTCCTTAAATATTAGCCTTTGTCTATCCACCATTGTGCCTTTTAATGAAGTTCCCTAATCTATCTTAGCCAACTCACCTTTTTGGTCACCTCTGTTAAGATTTAGGAACCTATTTTCAGATCGGGCTACTTCACTTTCCATCCTAATGAAGAATTCTATCATGCTATGGTCACTGTTCCCTAAAGGACCCCGCACAACAAGATTATTAATTAAACCCTTCCCATTGCACAATACCAAATCTAGGATAGCCTGTTCCCTAGTCAGTTCCTCAACATACTGATCTAGAAAACCATCTTTTACATACACCAGGAATTCATTCGCCACAGTATTATTGCTAATTTGGTTTGTCCAGTCTATATGTAGATTAAGGTCATCCATGAATACTGTAGCACCCTTGTTCCATGCATCTCTAATTTCCTGTTTAATGCTGTCCCCTACCTTATCACTACTGTTTGGAGGCCCATAGACAACTCCCACTAATGTTTTCTGCCCCTTGTTGCTTCTTAGCTCCACCTAGACTGATTCTACATCTAGATTTTCCGAACCAATATCCCCTCTCACTATCGCACTGATTTCATCCTTAACTAACAACGCTACGCCACCTCCTTTTCCTTTTTTCTGTCCTAAATATTGAATACCCTTGGGTATTCAGTTCCCAGCCTTGGTCACCCTGCAGCCATGTCTCCAATAATCTCAATCATATCGTACCCATTTACATCTATTTGCGCTGTTAATTAGTCTACCTTATTGTGAATGCTCTGTAAATTCAGATACAGTACCTTTAGACTTGTCTTTTTACACATGTTTTTGTACTATGGCTCTATTTGCTGCAAGCCCTTGTTTCCTCTTTTGTTTCCACTTTTGCTTTCTAGTTTTCTGTCATTCCTATCTTTGTTTCCCTCTCTTGTGTCTCTCCGCTCTGTTTCCCACCCCCCTGCCAATCTAGTTTAAACCCTCCCCCTCAGTACTCGTGAATACCCCTACGAAGATATTGGTCCCAGTCCTGCTGGGGTGCAACCCATCCAGCTTGTACAGGTCCCATCTTTCTCAGAATCGGTCCCAATGCCTCAGGCTGCAAGATTCGTTGACAGACTGCACATCTGAAGACTAATTGGAACTAGGTGTGCATTATGATTATAATTCTGTAAGGAGATGGGTCTGTCCCATCAAACTGTCCAGCACAGTGGGCTCCAGCAAATCAAAGGTCTTTCTCTCATCTTAAAAGGTCTCAGAAACAAGTATCAATCAAAATCACTGCCACAGGCTGGAACCTAACCTGGAACAAAGCTACAAGCAACTTCCCTTCATAAATAAATCAGAATAAATAATTATTCATCAGTATTAAATAAGGCAATCTCTGAGAATTGTCTAAAATATTTGTTATTGAATATAACAATTGGCCAATTGTCATCTTGAATTTCCTGTTGTCCTTTGTCTGATTAATTAATTAGCTCTTATGAAAAAGACTATATATTTAGCTAATCTGAGACTGACGTGCTTTCCTTTGACAAAGACCTGTATGTGACCCTGCTTTAATCCTTCACATGCTGATTCTAGTACTGCAAGATTTAAGATTAAAAAAAAACAGTGGAGACCAAAAAATACGCTTTTGTCACAATGGACATTGCAGAAAATGCTTATGCCAACCTTTTGCATCGTTGTCTTCAAGTTCAGAGCACTTGATTAATACTATTTGCTGCCTGCAAAAGCATAGTGAATAAATGATTTTCAATTTACAAATCTCATGCGCATGTAAAATATGACATTCTGCCAGATCCGCTTTTTTGATCCCTGCTGATTCATATTGGTGAATAACAAAGGATAATAGAACCACTTTTTCAAAAACATATTCACCGTGAGTGTCAGTTGTAGCACTGTTGGTAGCACACTTGCTGCTGAGTTCCGAGTTAAAGCCATATTGCAGGGCTTGAACACAAAAATCAAGGCTGACACTCCAGTGCAGTGCTGAGGGAGCACTAAACTGTTGGAGGTGCTGTTTTTCAGATCAGATATTATATTGAGGCCAAATCTGCCTGCTTGGGTGAGTGTAAAAGATTTCATGGCATTATTTTGAAGAAGAGCAGTGGAGTTATCCCTGAGTGTCCTGACCAATATTTATCCCTCAATCAACAGCACAAAAAATGTTGCAGTTTGTGGGCATTTGCTGTGTGCAAATTGGCTGACCTACACTTCAAAAAATACTTAATTGACTGTAAAGCATTTTGAGATGTCCAATACTCATGGAAAGCGCAATATAAATATGCTTTTTTTTATTTTCAATGCTCTTTCAGTTCCTTCAAAATGTTTTATGGAGAAATTGTGTCCATGTCTGTCATATCAGACCACATTTTCCCTTTCAAGTCGGGAAGCATGAATCAGGCCATTTCCTTCTGAAAATCAATCATTCATACAGAATTTTCATCTTCCAGAGCAAAGGGCAGGCTCAAGGTGTGGATGGCACCTTCCTGATGCAGGCCTGCGGTAGGAACAGAGGCAGGCAAATACCAAGGCCAGCAGATTGGAAGGCCTGCCTCCGGCGACTGAGACATTGGCTCAATTGCTAGGCTCCCTAACCTTCAACTCTCCTCACCCTCCACCCATCCCCATGCACCTCATATCCTCCATATACCCCATACCCTCCATGCCCTCCATGCTCCTATGCATCCTTCATACCCACTCCCTCAATATCCACTATGTGCAGAACTCGAGAGTTATACAATACCATATGGAATTCTTGAAATGAAATACTCATGAAATGATAAAATCATCCATTCAGACTCCAGTTGAAAAAAAAATTGCCTCTCTTAGCAGCTCATAAAACTGTCAATCAAATACACAGCCATTAGAACTCCCCTTGAAAAACTCTGACTTTCTCCTTTCAAATGCTGATTAATCTGTCACAATAAACAATACCCATTCAAAAATCTCTTCAAGATATTTAATCCTATTATCTCCTCATAAATCTGTCAATAAAACAAAGCACACAGCCTCCTCCACAGCGGTGTCAACAACCCCTGCTGAGCTAAATCCATCAATTTGCAGCCCATCCATGGAACTCAGCCATGCATTCATAATGGGATTCAATTCCACAACTAGATAAAAAAACCCTACAGGGCTCAATACAACAGTCTTTGAAATTTCCTGACCAGATGGCCAGCCGTATGCTCCTTTCCTTCAAAGGCTCACAGCATGGAACTTCAATCTAAGAAATCTGGCATCTGTTTAGATTTTATCAAGGACTGTACAGATGTCTGGACTTTAAATAAATGTAAAAATCCAAGCACAGTGCCCAGATGATACACTTAAATGAGATTCTCAATACTGCTGAATGCATAAGAGCGTTTTATCCATGGATACAGCACTCCACTCTCATTATAAACACTTACAATGCTGGTCAATCTAATGATCACTTACCTTTTAAGGATTGAGCTTTATGATCAATTGCTGGATTAAAATCACATTTAACTTATCAAACAGCATCTAATTATGAAATTGGAAGTTGGCATGAGCTTTTAAACTTACCTGTCAAAGGGTTCTTGATTCCGCAGCAGATTTCCACCAAAGTTCATGAACTGACTTACCTGACATAGTCCCCACAGCTTTCAGGAACCCACCCGCCTCGATGAAAATAATAGCGTCAGGGGAAATTGCATTTGCAGCAGGCACATTTCCCACACTGGGGAAAATGATGTCCGCTGTGAATGGCCTGGTAAGTACAAATTTGCAGGCCCCCACGGCTCAAGTTTCAGCCTTGCGATGCCATTTGCCACTGTGATGCGATATCTTTTCATTTTCGACCTGGAGGATGTTTCTAAACTGGTCCAGAAAGAAATGCTCCACTTGCCAACACCAGGAAAAGCAAGTCAGACAGTGACCAAGTGCATATTCCTGTCCAGGATCCATCAAAGATACTTAAAATACTAGCAGTAGTTAGTAAACACACAGATGTTTACAAATCATATCTTCAAATAAGCAAGAAGGTTGCACTGTGCATTCCACTACTCTGGATTGCTAATTACTTTGCTGTTAATTGCTTTGGCTGTAACTTCTGATGGAGTGGCAATCGAATCAAATTGCCACTCCGTTTGAAGGTTCTTACCTTGAAATCCGGCGATCCTATCTTGCCCAACTTTCCAACTCTGACTGGGTAGAAATTTGGGCAGTGCAGCGCATCCCCAGGGCCTAGTATTGAGGGCTGTAGAGGTGAAGTTAAGTAAGCCATGCCTCTTTTTTTTTACAGCATGAGCTGCCGTCAGCCAGGTAAGTTTAAAGGTCCAACCAGGTTTCAAGGTATGTGTATAAGATAAGTGGTTAGGATCCGGTTGTTGGGGGGGATAGCAGATCAGATCTTTTGGGGAGGTGGGGGTCATATCAGGTCTGGGCAGGGGTTCTGGATAGGTTGGGGGAAGGTGGTTGGGCCCAATCTAGGGGGTAGTTGGATCAGATCTGGGCAAGGGGTTTCTGGTCAGGCCTCGAGGAGTGGTGGGGAGGCATTGGTTTGGACCGGGCCTTGGGGAGTTGGAAGGTTGGGTAGAGCCTTGATGGTTGGTGGGGGTGGTCAGGTTGGGCCTTGGCAGGGGGACTGGGGGTTGAGTTGGGTTGTGTCGGGCCTTGGGGGGTTGGGCTGGGTCGGGCCTTGGGGGTGTTGGGGCTTGGGCGTTGAGTGGGGTCGGGTCGTGCCTTGGTGGGTGGAGGGGCTTGGTTTGATCCTTTGGGCTGTGGTCAGGGATTGGGGAAAATTGGGGTGTCAGTGTGGAAATCCATAGGAGGGGGCATCCTATGGATGGAGGTGTGGGGCTGGGGGAGGCCTGTGAAGGAAGTAGTCGGGATGTGCGGGGAAGGAGTTGGGATGTGCAGGGAGTCCCCTGGCATTTTGGGGGTGTGAAGGGAGTCCCATGGGGGGTGGGGAGGTTAGGTTTGAAGCTGCACAATGCTATAGAAGCTAGAAGTCATTTCCCCAGATACGACACCCAGCAGCTTGGAAGTTATGGCCCAACATATCTTGTACATGGCACCTATGGCAGTGCACCCTCATAAAAGATGTAGGGATAAACTTCTATTCTTCCTGCCAAAGTGAACAACCTCACATTTTCTTACATTATACTCCATCTGCCAGTTTTTTCCCCCACTTATGTAACCTATCTTTATTCCTTTGCAGCCTTTTTGTAACCCCTACAATACTGGGTGGCATGAAAGAGGAGTTGAGGCCTGGGGCAGATCAGCCATGATTTTATTGAATGGCAGGGCAGGCTTGAGGAGCCGAATGGCCTACTCCTACACCTATTTCTTATGTTCTTTCCAACCTACCTTTGTATTGTCAACAAATCTGGCTACAATGCAGTCTGCCTCTTAATCCAAGTCATTAATGTAATTAAAATTAGTTGAGGCCCCAGCACTGATCCATGTCCATTCTTTACAGTTTTCCAATCTGAAAATGATCCATTTTTCCCGACTCTCTTTTTCCTATTAGTTAGTCAGTCACCTATCCATTCAATGTATCACCCCAGCTCTTACTTATGCAGGAACTTCTATGTGGCACCTTATTATGCCTTTGGAAATCCAAATACACTTCATATGCTGTTTCACCTTTATCCACCCTGCTTGTTATATCCTCAGAAAACTCTAATAAATTCTTCAAACATGATTTCCCTTTCATAAAACTATGTTGACTCTGCCTGATTGTATTATGATTTTCTAAATGTCCTGCTACTACCTCCTTAATATTAGTCTCTTGCATTTTCCCAATGACAGATGTTAGGCGAACTTGCCTATAGGTTCCTGCTTTCCGTCTCACTCCTTTTTTGAATGGAAGTGTGATATTTGCAGCTTTCCAGTTCGCTGGGACCTTTCCAGAATCTAGGGAATTTTGGAAAGTTACATCCACTATCTCTGCATCCACTTCATTTAAGATCCTAGGATCAGGCCATCAGGTCCAAGGGACTTGTCAGTCTTTAGTCCCATTAGTTTTCCTAGTACCTTTTCTCTAACTATTGTGATTGCTTTAAGTTCCTCCCTCCCTTTGCCTCCTGCCTTTTTACTATTCTTGGGATTCTTTCTTTATCTTCCACTATGAAGACAGATACCAAATACTTGTTCAAAGTCTCTGCCATATCCTTGTCACCCATTATTAATTCCGCACTCTCGTCCTCTACAGGACCAATGCTTGCTTTCACTACTGTTTTCCTTTATAAATACTTGTAGGAGCTTTTACTGTCTGTTTTTATATTCATTGCTTGTTTTCTCTCATATTCCAATTACTCCATTTTTATTATTTTTTAGTCATCCTTCACTGGTTTCCAAAATTTTTCCAATCTTGTGGCCTACCAGAAAAGCTTAGCTGCTTGAGACATTAACAATTGACTTATTTCGCTATTCAGTATATGTAATCTTTAGAGCAGTGATGCACCTCAGTAATCTTGTCAACCTTTGTTGTGGCTGATGATCTAAAATAGAGGCGTACTTGCAAACTCTGGAACTTCAAAGATTTTAATTTCTTTAATGCCACTACAGAATTTCCCTTTTTCCGATAAATTCATTTATTATGAAAGACATAGAGAGATTATGAAGTGCATTGGAAGCAGCCCATGCATAAACGTGCTAACCTCAGTTCATTCGCTCTGAAACACGTAATCCTGATTTATGTGTTCCGTGCATGGGGAAGTGATGTTTTAAGTCCAAAAATGTGTAAACATTCAGAGCACTGTGCTGCACTATGAATAGTTGTACAAAACGTGAGTGATTGATAACTATGCTAATTGTATTAAAACCATAGTTAATCCAGATACAAGACTTTGTTGGGTTCACTGGTTACTCCTGGGTACATTTCTATTTCTTTAAACTATGGATATTGAAGTACCCCTAAAGCTGTCATGTCTACACTTGGCTAAATCCAGACAAACTGGAGCTGTACGGATCCATAATGGGCGAGTTTACCAATGAGTTAGAGGACAAATCATCCAACATTTATTAAAAGATGGTTTTCAGGGATTTAAATTCATGATTTCCCATTTGGGATTTAGACTGATTTCCTTCTGTCTCACTCTTGTACAGCAGCCACAGCTTATGTAGTTGTATGTTTGAAACTTCTCCAAAAATCCTTGTTTCCATATCTGCCCCTTTTATATTGAGCAGCCAGTATTTTAACATCATTCTCCCGAACTCTACAGCCTAGATTTTAGCTGAGTTGGGTGACACGGGAGACTTTTTAAAATGACAGCTTGGGCCCAATTCTTAGACTGACACCCCCATTCCCATTTCCTGCAATTTTTAAAATAAGAGTGCAGCTAGCCAGCCCACATACAGCACTCCTGCCCTTGCCGGCTCCATTGCAGTGGTGGGCAGTTTAATACCCTCCACCGCAATTTTGGAGGAGTTGGGACCCATACACTAGAATACATGGTTCACAGCATCTCCGAGGAGTCTTGAACTATGGGGGAATTCCAGTATTAAGTGAGGAACTAAAAAAGAGCAGTCACCTGCTCCTGCAATTCTTTTATTGATAGGCTTTGAAAAAAATCTGTTCTTTCGGTTTCAATAGTTAGATGCTGCATTTGTAACTTAGATGTGTTTTTACTGCAGTGATTATTGGGCTCTGTCCTGCAAAGGTAAGTTGACCATGATATTGAATCGCATAATGTAACTGTTGAGATGCATGCGAGCACTTTTCCCTTTGGTAAAAGTGGTATTATGTCGTCAAAACTGAAGAAA
The DNA here is from genome assembly GCF_964194155.1 of Cetorhinus maximus. Lineage (NCBI taxonomy): Eukaryota > Metazoa > Chordata > Chondrichthyes > Lamniformes > Cetorhinidae > Cetorhinus > Cetorhinus maximus. Next base: position 73,135,489 of record NC_135880.1, on the reverse strand, counting down.
ATACTGCTTGAGAATTCTGTTGCCATGACAAGAACTGATACAAATGTCCACAGTGCTTTACATTTGAAAAACAAAACTGGTATGTAGCTTTCACTGAGAGAAAAAATATACCTGCTCATGGACTGTGTTGATTGACAGGCCATCTGGCGAAGTTTAGAAAGAAATATAGCCATTTGCCTTTGCAGTTTGAACAAACTTCATTGTTTCCATTTGTAATGGTTTGTTTTGACAGTTGGGGTCATTATGAATGTTTGGCTGGGTTTCAGAAGCCACAGAACCACCTATTTCAGCAGGGGGCTGTGTAGACAGTTGATTTATGGTTTTAAGAGGTTATTGAAGGATTATCTGTCTTTGATGTGGTAACTGAATAAGTGTTTGTTTTTACAACAGATTGACCATGAGGGGATTTAACTTCTTTGAATGGCTTCATTGAATGAATGTTTTTTTCAGTAAGAAGTATGTTTGAGTGTGAGCTCTCTTAGATTGTTATAAGTTTTTTTTCATGGCCATTTCAAAGACATGGCTCCTCAAGGCCTCCCCATAGCGGATAATGGGCAAGTGACTATGGAGGATACATGGAGGGGGCATGGGGGGTTTGAAGGAGCATGGAGGTGGTATGTGGCATGTGAGGATGATGGGGGGCTGGTGAGGGCTTGAGGGCTGATGTTAATCATTACAACTGGGCCAATGTCGCAGTAAATGGAGGCAGGTGTTTCAGCCTGCCAGCCTCGCCATCCATCTGCCTCCATTGCCACCTCATGCCTATCTTTGGAGGTGATGGGCCAGACTCCATTCTGCCCCCACCTTCCTGGATCAAAAAATATTTTTAAAGGGTGAATCTGCCAAGCTGGGAGATTTCTCGTCTTGACCTGCCTACTGCTCCACAAAAATCCACTTTGCCTTCCTGACTGATAACCCAACAACTGGGAGAATGCTATTGTCCCGAGGATCAGACACATCCTCATTCCTTTGATTTAAGTTGGACTCTGCCAAACTTGGGGCAGTTTTCATGTCCCATTGACTTGATATCAATCTGTTCCGTTCTCGCAAGCCAAACTTGTAAACAGCAAGCGTTGAAGACACCATGGCTAATAGCAGAGCCCCAGAAAATTTCATTCATCAGAGGATATTTTGGTGAGAAGTGCAGTGGCGACATTGTGCATCTTGGGAAACCTCAGCTCTGAAGTTTAATCAGTGTGGTCAGAGGGAAATTTGTAAACTGATGGAGCTCTGTGCAAGTCCCAAAATCATAGACCAACTAAGCTGGTAATTTACTCAAAAAAACACAGGGAAGCTTTAAGAACTGCATATCAGAGCCAAAGAGAGAGTTAAGTGAAAGGCTACAACAAATTTGTGAGGAATTTAGCAGACTATGGGTAAAGGGCTGTGCAAATTTTCCAGCATGCTGCAGGGAACTATAAAAAGGTCTGTGAATGGAAGAAGTAGGTGTTTGCTATTCTCATTCACTTTGCTGCTATTTTGTTTGTAATAAGAATTTCCATTTAGTTAGTGTGTGTAATTTGTATTATTGACAGAGAAATGACCAAGCTTACTAGGTGGTGTTGCAACTGAGCTCCAGTAAAAGAACTTGTGTTCCATATAGTATTGATGCATTAACTGAGACAATTTCTCTGAGTTGGGTTGACTCAGAAGCCTTTTAAAAATGACGATTGGGCCCGATTCTGGAATTCCCGATCCCATTCCCGAGCTGTGCAATTTTTAGGAGCACCTTTAAAGGGTGCTGGCTGCTCACTGTCAGAAGCCCAAATCCGGCACTCCCAACCTGACCAATTCCATTGCGGAGATAAGTATTTCATACTCCTCCGCAATTATCATGGAGTTAGGCCACGTTTTTAAAGAGTTGTGGTTCACAACCCCAGGGAGAAGTTGCGAAGCCTTTTGTGCATGAGGGGCCTTTTTAAAAGGCAAGTTCAGAAGGTCCCCTCATGTCCCCATGCCAGGCTCTGCGCCCCCTTCCACCCCCTCAGGCCCCCACACCAAGCTCTGGCTCTTCCATGCACATTGACCCACTGTATACTTTCTGGAACAATGAACAGTGTAATGTGGGATGTATAAAAAAAAGCTTTGAAAAATGTACTCCATTTGTAAATTTCTCCTATGAACAAAACAGTCTGGACTGGAAGCTAATAAAAGTGTCAATCAGCCAGGCCCTTTGAAGTTTCAAAAACCACAAGCACTTGAAAAACCAATTGAGCTATGTAAACACACACAATGAAATTGACTGCATAAATCAGAGAGCCTGAGCTGTCAGTCAAACAATGTTTACACTGGAGAGGAGGTGTTCTGTTATTCTAATAAATGTCTGGGTTCTCAGTGCTTCATTGACACTTATTAACTTTCAGTCCAGATGCTTTTTCATAGGAGAAATTTATCAATGGAGTACATGTTTTTGAAGCTTCTTTTCAAATATCTCACTTCACACTATAATGTTCATTGGTTCTGGAAAGTGTTCAGTGGGTCATTGGGCATGGAAGTGCTCGAGCCAGGCATAGGGTACATGAGAGGCCTGAGAGGTTGGATGAGTGTGGGAAGAATTTGGCATGGAGGGCATGAGGGGTCAAAGGAAGTGGGTGGAAGGGCAGAGCCTGGCATAGGAGGCATGAGGGGCTTGAGTGGTTGGGTGGGGCATGGGACGTGTCTGGAGGATGAAGGGGATGCGAGAAGTGAGGGCTGGAGGGCCTTTGTGTTATTTTTTCCACTGAGAAAAATTCCCATGGCACTGAGGAGGGCCTTTTACACAGCCCGTCTCATCACCTGCCATTCCTTGTGGTTGCCTCTGCACTTCCGCCCGGGTCAGCTGGCCCAACTCCAGCCCATACCTGGCCCCAGCAATGAAGATCCCACCTTGGTGGGCACTTTCTGCTGAAGCAGGCAGACCAAGTTGTTGACTACCCCTACCTGCCTCGAGCATGAAAATCTAGGCCATTGAAAGAGGAGACTCTTGTTATGCTGAAAATTCTATTCATTGTGGATAGTAGAGTCAGTTTCTGAAATTAACCTGCAACTAGTATCTTCCCAGATTCAGTCTGGGAACTCGAAGGTGGAAAACTAAATGACTTCAATATATTAAATATGGTTTGTGGGACAAGAGTTTCATTGCAAACATTTTAGAATACCTGTAACTGCAGTAAATTGTTGTAATTGGTAATGTTCACTTTAAAATTGTCAAACTGACACAAAATGGCTGCTGTCTTATAATATGAGTCTTAACATCCTGTGATTCGACAATCTGCCCAACCAGGTTCTTACATGTCACCCAAAATGTATTGTGAAATGTTTTTTTATCCATCATTTATTCTCAGTAAAAGAAATTTCTAATGTTTAAACTGGAGTTTCAAACAATAAGAAATTGAAAAATGTACACATTTCACAATAAATTTTATGTATTGATTTGGTTTATGTGACTTTTAAACATCCCTAAAGCCTGTTAGAAATTTGGGTCTGTCATAAATATCATCTTGACTTCCAAGATGTTGGTCACTCCCCTAAGCAATCTGAGTACCTTATTTTTATGAGAAATGACTCTCACTGCACTATTTCTACTTGAAAACCAGGGATAGAAGACTATGGGCAGAATTTTGCTGTCGGCGAGCAGGGGGCTGGGCACGCTCGCCGATGCGTAAAATGGCACGGGATGACATCAGGCGGAACCCCCGACATCATCCCGGCCCATTTAAATTTTCAGGAAGGCTGAAGCGTAGCAAAATCAGCTGCAGGCCCGCCGACCTGTCAATGGCCAATTGAGGCCATTGACAGGATCAGTTATACAATTAAAGGACCAGCCCATCCAACTTTAAGGTTGGCGGGTCGGCCAGGAGCCGCGGCGGCAAATAGAAAAAACATGAAACCTCATCCACCGGCGGGATGAGGTTTCATGTAGGGTTTTTAAAAGCATAATAAACTTATTATGTAAATTATGAACATGTCCCATCTCATGTGACATTATCACATGAGGGGGACATGTTAGGGAATTTTTTTTTCTATTTTTCATATTTTTAAAAGTGTAAGTGATCTCCCTGAGGCAGCACTTAACCTCAGGGAGATGTGCGCTCTTTTGTGCGCATAGCGCTTCCTGCCAGCCGTCACGCTGGGCAGGCCTTAATTGGCCCGCCCACGTAAAATGGCAGTGGGGCCCGCTTCTCCGGTGGGGATCGGCTCCCCGCCCGCCGTAGGTAGTGTTGGGCCCGCCCGCCGGACAGGCAGAAAGTTTTGTCCTGTGTTCCTTCGTAATCAGGAGACCCTATTCATGTCTTTCATTTGTATTTCTTCACTCTCTCTGAAGGTAGATTGAACAAGCACTTAGTAAAACAACTCAGATTTTAGGAGCAGTTTATCACCAAACTCAGGGGGCAGAATTTTCTACCTGTTGGGCGGGCGGGCCCGACCCAATCTCTGGCGGGCGGGGAGCCGATCCCCGCCGGTGAAGCAGGCCACAGCGCCATATTACATGGGCGGGCCAATTACGGCCTGCCCAGCGTGATGTCCGGCAGGAAGCGCTATGCGCTTCTTGTGCAGACGGGGGGATTCCCTAAAAGCGAGAGTGCGCTCTTTCAAGCATGCGCACGAAAGAGCGCACATCTTCCTGAGGCTAAGTGCAGCCTCAGGGAGATCACTTACACTTTGAAAAATATTAAAAATAGAAAACAAAAAATTCCCTAACATGTCCCCCTCATGTGACAATGTCACATGAGCTGGGACATGTTCATAATTTACATAATAAGTTTATTATGCTTTTTAAAACCCTGCATGAAACCTCATCCCGCCTGTGGATGAGGTTTTATGTTTTCTCCATTTGACGCCGGGGCTCCTGGCCTGACCGCCAACCTTAAGGTTGGACGGGCAGGTCCTTTAATTGTTTAAATGATCCTGTCAATGGCTGATTTTGCTGCGCCTCCACCTTCCTGAAAATTTAAATGGGACGGGATGACGTCGGGGGTTCTGCCCGACATCATCCTGCATCATTTTGTGCGTCGGCGAGCAGGCCCCGTCCCCTGGTCGCCGACAGCAAAATTCTGCCCAGGATGTCTCAAAGTACTTTACAACCAATTAATTATTTTTGAAGAATATTTTTGCTCCATTGGAAATACAGAATTTGTACAGTGAGAATCCTACAATGAAAGGAATGACCAATTGTTTTTTTTATTTAATTATTCTTTAATGTTTTCCTAAATTGCATTACTGAACCAGGTGAGTTTTTATGACAATCAATGATGGCTTCATGGTCACCATTACTGAGAATGTTTTTATTAATTGAATTTAAATTACACCTGCTGTCATGGTGGGATTTGAACCCGTGTGCCCAGAGCATTAGCCTGGACCTCTGGATTACTGGTCTAGTGACACTACCACGACACCACTGTCTCCCCATTGGTTAGTTAAGGGAGAATTATTGCCCAGGGCTCCCAATTAGGAGACTGGTTTGAGTCAGTCTCAAGTGACAATTTGTGGGGTAAGGGAGTCAGAAAGAAAATGGTTAATAAGGTATAAATATATTGCACAAAATGGTGTACTAATCAAGGAATGGCACTGACAGAGCTCTTAGCCATGTCTGCAAGTTATACCATCCTGCTATCCTGTCTATCATGGACGTGGAAAGCAAAGAAATAAAACCTCCATCATTAGGAATTCCTGTGCTCTTAATTTGTATGATCCCAAGATTGCACTCTCTGACACTAATAATGGCCAGCGGACTAGAACCCAAGTGCAGCCTTGTAATGTTAAGTGAAGAGTTTAAAAATTATAATCTTGATGTAAAGGTTTCTGTTTGACCATTACAGTCTTCAAAAATAAAATCATATGAGAAATGACAGCTGACTACTTGGATGGTCCCATCACCATTGAGAAGAGCTTTTCTTTTTATTTACATTTCACTTGGATCAAACACAAGCTTGAAACATTCTAAGCTGTTGTTATAATCACTCTTCAGTGAAGAAAGAGAGCCCTTTAGGTGCAGCATTTTAAAATCCAAATCCTTTGGAGTTTATGTGCAAACTGAGTAGATAATAGGTTGATTTAGTTTTGCATTCTGAACTGGAGAATTTAAAAATAATGCAATAGTGTAGTCCATAAGCATGCCTTTTTAAAACCAGTTGCATCAAAGATCTAGTCAAAGTTAAAGAAAATTTGCTTGAATAGTAAATATTTATAAAATATTTGCATGTGTGGCAATACAATTATTCTTATCAATGTTTTTGATTACGTGATTTGGGGCAATAGTGCATACATTAATGTAAGCTGGCTGTGTAACCTAGTTTTGATATTTGTCTGCAGGTGCTATATGTATTATTTTCTTTAGAGAAACAAAAATGTAGCCTATTTGGCTGTACATGATACTGTATGTCCTTGAGTTCCAGAGCAACTAGTGTTCTCAGTTTGATGATTTCTCTTATTTATACTTTATTTCTTTCACTCTGTAAATGGTGAACAAAACAGAATACCAAAATTGCCCTGACCTGTAGGACATAGGTCAAATACACACAAAACACATTTCTGATGTTGTAGGAAAGTATAAAAGGAAAGAAGAAAAGCAGTGATGAATTGTGATTTTCAAAAATGGATGGACATTTTTAAAGTTTTCTGCTGTTGTCAGAAAAATGGTTAAGGACCTTTAAACTTTTTAAAATTCTGCTTTCAACAAATAAAAAATTTATAATCTTCTTTTCATCAAATTTGGGTTTTCAATTCCTGAGGGGGGTGATCACATTGGTACACAACACCTTTGGATATCTCACGTGTTGCCATTCCTTGTCTTAGCCTGGATAGTGAGCTTATGAGACTGTTTGATTATAGGGAACATCACATCACAGCCAAACCAATCTTGTACTCATTTGATGTCTAACACATGCAGCTTTTAGCATTAGTCATTGGCTAACAATCAAGAGTGGCTATGCTTGCTGATTTTATTCGTCCTTGGCCTTTTGGCAGAGTGAAATTCATTATAGTGCCTCCAGTTCTACGTACACTGGTTTTCTACTTGTTGAATGAGCCAGTTGGTGCCTGTGGATTTCCAAAAAGTTTTTAACCTATATCAGTACTGTTATATAGATTTGGGTTAGTTGTAACTGGGCTTGCAGAATCTTTTTTTTAAACTGCCTCCTATAGTGAGTCACTTGGTGAGAGCTTTATTTCAGCTGAGTATTTATTAAATTCAGAAGTGCAAATTTTTCCTCAAATTATCTTGCAGATCATTTCCCCTTACCCTCTCCTTGTCAGCATTAGTGGACTGTTAGGCTCTCGGGAGATCACATCCAGACATATTTATCCTTGGTAAATATCTGCAAATATAATTCCTGGAGTTGCCACTAGATAGAGTTCAGAAGTAGGATGTTTTAGCCTTGTTGCTCTGTCTGAGATGGACTGATTCATCACTAGGGTTTCAACCTGGCACTTACTTGGCAGTGTGTACATCTACTGAGTTATTGAGAATACATAGCCATCTTTAGATTGTCTTATGTAGAAGGTTATGTTGATGCATCAAATAGAGGTAATTGCTGCCCAGACTCCAATTTAAAGGCAATGAATGACAGATTTTCTGCATGTGTTACTGCTTTTTCTCATTTTGCTCATTATCAATTTAGGTTGTAAATCATTAATTCATTTTACTTTGAATTCTGATTGAACAGAAATAAAAAAAGGAATTTCTGATTTAAATGTTTGCTGGTTTGTATGGAGTAAAAACTAGTACTTGCTATATTTGGGATAGGAATTGTGGAAAAATGATTCTGGTGAACACAAGAGCAAACTTATTAAAGGAAAGTAGTAGAATGATGATTGGGGGCAGGACATGGAATGGAGATATCAGATGGCTTCGATTTGTTCTGGTAATTCAGCAATCAGCAAGAAACTCAGGAGACTTAGGCACTCCTTGCTTTGTTGTGCTATACACAAAGATATTGATCTGCTTTTGAGGTTCTGGAAACAACTTACAGCAGAAAAGCTAGCATGTAGAAGACCGAAAGTGGTATGTCGTACTTGTACTGGCATTTTAGGTAAAATTAGCAGCAAGAGTTTCAATCCCAAATGTGTTTGTGTTAATAGCACACTCAAATCAGGAACTGGATATTGCAGTTAAGTTCAGACATTTCCTAATGGGTAAGGACCAACAGCATATAGGAAGGCAAACAGATTGTTGGCCTTTATTGCAAGGGGGTTGGAGTTTCAAAGTAGAGAAGTCTTGTGAGAACTCTACAGGACATTGGTTAGACCATACCTCAAGTACTGTGTGCCGTTTTGGTCTCTTTAGTTAAGGAGGGATATACTCGCTTTTGTGAAGCTATTAATGTATATAATATTATTGGAAAATATTTTTTCTTTTAAAATAGTGGTTTAGTCTCTGGTTATGTCTGTGAGTGCATTTGCATTTTTTGAATAGAGCAGTCAAGAAGTGTGGTGAAAACTGATACCTATCTAGCAGATACCAAGCAATATGTTTATGTTACTAATAAAATTGGTGCCATGAAAAGAGTTTTATTGTTCGAGAGGTTTAGTTCAGAGGTTGGTGATACAATGAGAATTTATATTCATTGAATGGTGCTAGGTATAGCTTCAACAGTGTTGTGTGCGTAGGGCAGAAGCAATATGAGATCGAAGGCAGCTGTAAGCCTCCAACTATCTGCACAGGAACCAAAGTTAAAAGAACCTCGTTTTGAATTTGTAAGGTGAAAATGCTTTGTCTGGTTAAGTCTCTGGGTTGTTGTGGGGGGGGCAGGCAGAAAAGTGGGTTTAAGTCCACAATCCAATCAGCTATGATCTTATTAAATGGCAGAGCAGGCTCAAGGGGCTGAATGGCCTAGTCCTACTCCTATTTCTTATGTATTACCTACTGTAATTCAGTACTAGATTAATACCCTCACTCAACATAGCCTATGTGGGAAATGGAAAAATGACACACTGGTTCAGTAGAGGTTGCCCCTTCGAGGCGAGGGAAGATTGGCGAGTTCTTTACTCTGTATCAAACTGACTTAGGAAGGCCTTAAGAGTAAATATTCAATTTTGCAAAACCAACACTGGGTAGAAAAATAACTTGATAAAATCACATTAACTTATATCAAAGTAAACTTGGAGGACAAATTTTCTGACATAAATTATAATCTGAGGAACACCTGGATTTCACTGGATTTTACTCTTCTCGATTTGTTATTAATTGACTATTTTAATTGAAGGAGAACATTACTGATTGTGGAGCACTACCTAATTTAGTTATTCCATCTGAGCCATTGAAATGTTCCCAATTAGTTGGAAACATCTGCCTTTTAGTCCCTTCCCTGTAGCCTGTGGAAATCTGAGATTTTGTTTGAAAGTTGCAGGTCACTTTTTGTTTTTAGTTCTTGATTCTAATTCAGGGCCATCGCTAAAATTCAATATAACAATATGAACACATTGCAGCAATGTTCACCTGTGCTGAAAGTAAAAGGACTTGATTGTGTTTATACATTTCAGTGAGAATCTCTGTAATAAACTGAAAAGAGTAGAGTTTAATGGCGGGGTGAGCACTGAATCAAAATCAGTTTGACAGTGGTTTTTAAGGTGATTGCATGAAACAATTTTAAGCTTTTATTTGATTTGTCAACTCAGAACACACAAATGCTTTGGTAGCACTGTGGTCTGCTTCACTGCTCCCCTAACTTATCGTTTCCAAAAGGAGAATCAACTCATGGCAGTGGAAATGAAAACTGAAAACCTGAGACAGAAAGTGTAAAAGGTTCTGAAACTCAGATGGAATTCATTTTGTAACACAAACAATGTTTTGTTTTTACTTTATACATGCTCTTGATGACATTTGTTTATTAATCAGGAGCTGGAACCCTGGCTGATTTTTGCCCTTACCTAGCCCAAGTGTGCAGGAACTATTTGTAGCATCTGGCTGAGATTGCCTAATTCAGCACGCACCAGGGATTGAACCTGGCTTTTTCCTTGTCGGTGTGGGCTTACTCAGTACCCATAATGACATTGAAAGATTTTGACCATTTTTATGAATAACTAGCTTCATTTTCTGCTTTGGTTCAGTAGTCTTTTTTTTTTACCCGTTTTGTATCCAGGGATACCTGCCATATATTGTTGGACAGGAGAGATTCAGTCTAATTCTCTTCAAGATTCATATAGTAAAGGTTTCTGTTACAGTTCAGACCTGTCAAAATGTTTGAAAATAGTGACTTCAGTTCCATCTTCAATACCAACATTGTTCACTTTAAAACATCTTTTAAGTTTTGAGTTCCTTATTTAACATATTTTTAGAATGCGGTGTGGGCTTACTCAGCATGTAATGCGACAAGAAGTATTTTTTGTAAGACTATAGATGGAATTTTTACAGTCTTGTCGGGGTGGGGGCGGGGCCATAAAATTTAGGGAGCTGTTCAAAAGTCCATTGACTTTAGTGGGACTGTAAAATCCCACCCTATGTGTTTGGCACAGTCATGCAGTGTCTATAGGGATTTGAAATTGCAGATTAGCCCTTACAGTTTCCAAAAATTCTAGTTTGGAATCATTTTTTTAAAAATTTGATGAGAAGCCCCTCTCTGTTTTGTTCTAAATTTCATGCTCCCCCTGCATCATGCAACTGTTGCTGGATTTAATCCTGTCTCAGGTCTTCTCCCATGTTATCAGGTGCAGAAGAGCAGCCTTGGGATAACTCTGCCTCCCTCCCTTTAGGAAAACCCGTGGGTTCCACTGCTGTGCTACGAATTGGCACTTGGTTCAGGTGACTATAATTGGTTTTGAATGGCATTGAGTTAACTGTTTGATTACCAGAATAGGACGAGACAGCTAGTCATTTCTCATTCTGACCTTCTATTCAAGAGTATTTTTCAAAAATACAAATACCATTGCTTAAATGTAAATGTATAATGTCTTAATCCGAGGCATTTACAATATCTCAGAAATGACTGTTTTTGGAGATTTGCTGATATTGCCTAACCCATCATATACTGTACTCTTATGTGGTGCAATAGAGTTGTTTTGCTCTTGTGGTGCTGTCATTTGGTGCAAAATCTCTCAACACCTTGTGGCTTGGGGAGAGGGACTGGTTTACTTATACATTTCAACAGCACAGTACTCAGGACTTTGCTGAAGTGACATTTTACCTTTTGTATGTAAATACATAACTTGAAAATATTTTTTTCTTTTTGATTTGATGGTATTAGGTAGATTTGAAGAAATACAAAAAACTGAAAAGAATTAAATCAAATAATTTCTGATTTTATAAGATTATTGTCTGCAACAAATAAATAGAGACTACCTTAATTTTGATTGGAATGTTCAAGCATTCTTCCAAGAGCTGTGCTGTGGGATTGCTGTTAAAACCCTGGGTTACAGCTAAGTAAAGAATGTGATTTCTGTAAAGGAATAATTGTTATGATATGTATGGGGATGAGTGAGTTCCCTCCTTAACTCTTTTCTGTCTCCCTCTGAGTCCATTCCTACTGCACTGTGGCTTTGGTGCAAAGAGGTTGCACCTCACACTGAAGTAGCAGCTGTAATATAAATGCAGACTGAATCCTAAATCAGGGATTAATTTCATTCCGCTTCACTTCAATCATTTTGGGCCTTAACTTGTGATTTACACTCCAGAAGTTTATCATCAGAGCCAGACGAAAACTGTTTGGCACAGATGGTGAGCTTGTAGGGTGAATGCAGTATCTGAGACAGTAGGTATTTAAGCAGGTCTAAACTCTTTAGACTGTCACATATTTAGCCACATGGTGTAAATGTTAGTTGGCGATTGATATAAATGTCTTCATTTTGCAACTAAGCTGGCTAACAACGTAGTGCCACCTGTTTTATTGTCTTGGTTGAATATTTTTATTTTGCTCAGCAATGGTTGAATTTTTTAATAATTCACTTCTGACCTCTCTTGAGGTGAAAAGGCAATAAACATAAAGTGAAAAAACAGGCAGATTGATGAGTAGCTTTGATGCTTTTCACCCTACAATAAAGTCCTGTGTCGTTACCTGTCAGTTTTTCTCATTCAGTTGGCATGTCCATGTTGCATTTACATCCAGTGCTGTTGGGTTCATTTAATCCAAATAAATAATCTCTTTCTTTAGTAACAAACCTTGGAGAAATACATTGTGGGAAGCGTTTTGACTCACTACTAACTATAATTGCAAAGCATACAATACTGTTAGAAAATGACCTCAGACTGTGAGCATAAATTAAATGTGGCACTGCTGCTGAATATCATGTTAAGGTAGAACAAAGCCACAGCATCACAGACATTAGGATGCAGGGAGTCAGGTAAAAATGAATCGACATGTAATTACCGCAGGGTCAAGAGGTTGCCAATATGCAAACTGCATTATCTTGTTCTATTTAGGATGCCAATATTTGGATGTACAAACAATGAAGATAAGTATTACCTGTGCATTTTAATGTGAGCATCTCTGTGAAATCCAGCAATTCTGTGCTGCATTGGCAGACCTAGTCAATCAAAGCTAGAGGAATGAATTGAAAGATTAAATTTATTTTTCTACAGACACTCCACTCAAGACATTCACAACACTATTTAGACAGGAGTATGACAAAATCAAAAGTTCTATTATGTGTAAAAAATAATGTGTAAGTTAGTGCTGGTGTGTGTTCCAATTTATTCATAAGCAGGGATCTGATTGAAACTTACAGAAAACTGAAAGGCCTGGATAGAGTGGACGTGGGGAAGATGTTTCCATTAGTAGGAGAGACTAGGACCCGAGGGCACAGCCTCAGAGTAAAGGGAAAACCTTTTAGAACAGAGATGAGGAGAAATTTATTTAGCCAGAGAGTGGTGAATCTATGGAATTTATTGCCACAGAAGGCTGTGGAGGCCAGGTCATTGAGTGTATTTAAGACCGAGATAGATAGGTTCTTGATTGGTAAGGGGATCAAAGGTTACGGGGAGAAGGCGGGAGAATGGAGTTGAGAAACTTATCAGCCATGATTGAATGGCGGAGCAGACTCGATGGGCCGAATGGCCTAATTTCTGCTCCTATGTATAATGGTCTTTCTGTTTCTGGTAAAATAGAGCTTTCAGTTTGGTTCAAAGGAAGCAGATTTTACCCAATACAATGGTACAACCTTATGCCGAAGTAGCATTAGGAGAAAATCTATCCACCCCCTCACCGCCACATGCACTCACTCACACACAAACAGATACAGCTGGTTGTAGCCTGGTAGCGGTAGAAAAATCTACGTTTTTTTCACTGTATTGAAGAGGTTAACTTGAATACACCTGCACAAGCTGGTTGATGTAAAAACAAATGAATGATTTTGAGTGGCTCTGAATTGGTACAAGTATTTGAAGCATAATTATAGAACCTCTATTTCAGAATCCACACAAACATACAAATTAGGATCAGGAGTATGCTGTTCGGCCTCTCAAGCCTGCTCCACCGTTTGATAAGATCAGTCCTGATCTGCTTGTGGCCTCAATTCTACTTTCCTACCTGCCTTCTATACCCTTTGAACCCTTGTCAATTGTTACGGACAGGAGGGGGGTTAATTTAGAACGGCCCTGAATTCTCCACTCACTACCTATCCGTAAACAGAAAGGTGTTTTTGAATTTTGTTTTCCCCCTTTCACAAGTGGTAGTATATGTTCCCTAACCTTTCAGTTTGGAATGATGCAATCCTCTATTGACAACCCCACAGCAAACTCAAGATAAGGTAAAATAAAAGGGTTGGTTTATTTTACACGCACACACAAAATGTAGAAAAGGGATTTCGCAAGGTCCGCTCATTTTTGCATTCATCCAATAAAAGAGGGATAAGGGAAAGAAAAGGATTCGGGGCAGAGACCATGATAAAAATAAGAATTATGATTTCACATGAGTCTGGGCTAACACATCAAACCCCTGGAATGTAATACTCCTTGCATTGCATAAACATTCCTGCCAAGCCAACACAAAGGATAGTAGACAAGACGTCGGCATCAGCCAGTTATAGATAAAGGCAGAGCTCTTTGTGACTTCTCATCTCTAACATTGTACTAATGGTTCTACAGTTACCTGCTCAAAACACAATGGGTTTTAACGAGGCTGAATAGCTCGATCTGAAACCGCCCTGTCACATGACCTAGGATAAGCCCCTCATCCCAGGCATCATTCGAGTGAACCTTCTCTGAACTGCTTCTAATGCAATTATATCCTTTCTTAATTAAGGAGACCAAAACTGTACACAGTATTCCAGTTGTGGTCTTACCATGCCCTGCACAACTATAGCAAAACTTCCCTACTTTTTATTCCATTTCCCTTGCAATAAACAACAATTTTTCATTTGCCTTCTTAATCACTTGCTGTACTGAAAGCTACCTTTTTTGTGATTCATGTGCCAGGACATCCAGATCCATCTATACCACAGAGTTCTGCAATTTCTCCCCATTTAAACAATATACGGCCAAAGTGGACAAGTTCGCGTTTTCCTACATTATATTTCATCTGCCAAATTTTTGCTCGCTCACTTAACCTATTTATACCCCTTTGTAGACTCCTTTTGTCCCCTTGACACCCTACTCTTTTTTTTTAATTCATTCATGGGATGTGGGCGTCCCTGGCTAAGCCAGCATTTATTGCCAATCCATAATTGCCCTTGAGAAGGTCGTAGATTGTGTCAAGCTTCTTGAGTGTTGTTGGAGCTGCACTCATCCAGGCAAGTGGAGAGTAATCCATCACACTCCTGACTTGTGGCTTGTAGATGGTGGACAGGCTTTGTGGAGTAAGGGGGTGAGTTAATCGCCACAGGAATTCTAGCCTCTGACCTGCTCTTGCGGCCACAGTTTTTATATGGCTAGTCCAGTTCAGTTACTGGTCAATGGTAATCCCCAAAATTTGATAGGTCTCCTACCTATCTTTGTGTCAGTAGCAAATTTAGCAACCATACATTCAGTCTTTCTCATACCATCTTTCTCTGCAATGTAAGGAAGTGGTAGTTAAACATACACCTTTCTTTATAATGTAAAACTCCATTCTTGCAGCAAATTTTGAGTTATTTCCAATTGCATTGACCTACAGCCACTCCATCCACTTGATGCACATCACATTATACAGCTTTAATCCCCTGAGAAATACAGAAAATGCATGCACAAGTGACATCAGGTACCTTAGAATTTGTGTTGCTTTTTACATGTAATTATTGAGAATAATACTAGATACTTAAAGCAATTGTTTCACTAATAATATGCAAATATACTTTTAGCCTTATGCTGGAGGAAAAAGCTTGTGGTCAGCTTATTTCTGAACAGGTTCAAACTTGTCATTTTCTCATGAGTAAAAATAATTATTTAGATTTCAACTCCAAAATATCTGTAAACCCAAACTGTTGAAAATTGATATCTTTTTTAAAAAGCATACAGTGTCCCCACCTGGAGTACTTTTTGAATGCTTGTTAAATGTAATTACTATAGAATAGTTTTTAAATTCATCCAAAGAGTAGTACTACATGATTTAATCTTTAGGGTTTGAATTAAATACCATGGTTTACGAACATATGAAATAAGAGTTGGGGTAGGCCATTCGGCCCCTTGAGCCTGCTCCACCATTCGATAAGATCATGGCTGACCTATTTGTGTTTTGAATTCCACATTCCCATCTAACCCCTGGCAATCAATTGATGAGTGCATTATGTTTCCAAAAGCATATGTTTTAGGTGGAATAAGAGGTGAACTGGAAAAGTGAATTGCACAGCTTGATTTGTGACTTTGAGGTAACAGTGGTAAACTCTATTACAGATCCTTGCACAAGGCAATGGACCATAATTTAGTGTCAATATAATGACACTCATATTTATTTCTACACACATACTACAGCAACATCAGATGAGATTACTTCTGAGACCCAAAGGTTGCTGTCTGTGATGCGCTGCTCTACCATCACTTTTGTGAAAACAGTATCTTCTTGTGGCATAAAATTGCTATATTTGCAGCTTAGATATGGAGTCAATGTGCCACAGCAAGTTATTTCAATATAAGTATTTCAACAATGCTGTGTTAATTACTGTGAAATAACCTCTCTGGCATTGAAAATTCTGTATTACAGATATGGAGTCTCATTCCTTCAGGTTTTATTTGTTGGAGATTTTAAAAGCATAAGATTAATTTATTTTTCATTTCTCTCATTTATCCCTCTCTTAATCCAATCTTTCTTTTCACCTCTTTATTTCTCTTTCTAGAGAAAAGAAACAGCACAGGCTTCAGCCGAATAGCCTATTTTTTTACTGTAACATTCCAAGTTTCTTTTTTTAAAACTGTAGCTCCCTATCTTCAATACATGGAGACATACATAACAAACAGCTTTATCTCCCACAATCATTTTAGTTCTATCAAATATAGCAGAAAATCCACCTTGTTACTTAGTTAGGCATAGCCTATGCCTTGACATGTATTCCTTTGTTACCTCTATACTTCACTATTCCAATGCTCTCCTTGCCGACCTCCAATCTTCCACCCTACATATACTTAAGCTAATCCAAAATTCTGCATTCTTGCTTGCACAAGGTTCTGATCAACGAGCACCCTTTCCTCACTGACCTACAATGGCAAAGTAACAATTTAAAAATTCTTACCCTTGTTTTCAAATCTCTCCATGGCCTCACCCCTTCCTATTTCTGTAGCCTCCCCCCGGCCTACAGACCTTAAAGACATTTCCATTCCTCCAGTTATGACCTCTTGCTCACCCCAACTTCAATTGTTCCACCATGCCTTCAGCTGCCTAGGCCCTAACCTCTCCAATTGCTTCCCTAAACCTCTCTGCCTTTGTCTCCTCTTTTGGGACGTTCTTTAAAGCCCATTTCTTTAACCATGCTTTTGGTCGGCTGCCCTAATATCTCCTTGTGGTTTCATGTCAGATGTTGCTGTGGAGTGCCTTAGGACATTTTACTATGTTAAAGGAGCTATATAAATGCAAGTTATTGCTACTTGGGCAGTAATCTGGCAGGGCAGATCCCAAACCCTCGAGAATATACCTGCTTTTCATTTCATTAAAATCACGCAAATATAAAGAATGGTTAATCCAACTTGTCAGACTAGTGTCCAGCCAGTAGGAGCCCTGTCTGCTCAGCTGAAGAGAACTATTGACTTTCTTGATCGACACCTTTATGAGGATATAATAAATTATTTTTCTGTGATCTCTTTTATCAATGTCTCAAAGTTATTTGCACAAGATTAAATGAAGGATTAAAAGGTTTTAAGGCTTCTGTTATTGATACTCGAATGGCTTTTTTGATTGGCACTTTTATAGGGTTGTAGGAACATCAGTTCTTTTTCCCTAAGAATTATGACTGGTGTTCCTTTTTTCAAAACAGTTTCACATGTGCCATTGTTACTATAGGGGTCATTGGTTCTGGACATAGTGTGTAGTGGGTAAAATGGGCATGGAAGGGCCAAGAGTTGACATGGAGGGCATGAAGGGCCATTGGGGTGGCTGGGGGCATGATTTGGAAATTAGTTGGCATGGGAGCTATAAGGCTTTGGGTCGGGGTGGGGGGGTGGGGGGGTGGGGGTGGGGGGTGAGTTGATGGGGTGCGAGGGATGATGACTAGAGGGCCTAAAATGTAACCGGCCAACTGGGATGAAATCACAAAGAATCAAGGCGGACCTTTTAACTGGTCCATCTTGGCATTAGGGTGACCGCCTCCGATCTGCTACTGGGACTGGTGGGCCCAACTCCCCAACCCCCCAACTCCCAGAGCATAAATCGCATCTTTTGGGGGCCTTTCTACTGAGGCAGGTCTGGCAAGTTGGGAAATTTACTGATTTGAGCTACCCGCTTAAGTAGCGAGAATCCGGGCCTTTGTTATTGATATTGAAAAATTCTAGGTGCTAAGATAAAACGTTTTGGATTAAAAAGTGCCATTATCACAAAGGGCAAATATACTGCACGTGCTGCAAATTATGAAATACAAACGGAAAATGCTGGAAGCGTTCATCAGGTCAGGCAGCATCTATGGTAAGGAAAACAGAGTTAAAGTTTCAGATTGATGTCCTTTCATCAGAGCTGGAATGCATTACAGATGTAACAGGTTGTGAGCAAGTATATGACCAGAACTTTCCCCCCGCCGGCAGGGGTTGTGCGAGGGTGGGCGCGAACCCAATCGGCGCACACGCCGCCATTTTATGTGGGCGGACCAAGTAAGGCCCACCCAGCGTGACGTTCGCCTGGAAGCGATGAGCACTCCCTGTGCGGGCCAGGGGGGGGGGATTCCCTGAGAGGTTCCCTGCGCAGAGATCTCCCCAAGGCATGGAGGTGTGTCAGGGAGATTTGTTTCAGTGCTAAAGTTTTAAATAAAAGTTTTTAACACTTTTAAAACATGTCACCTCATGTAACACTATCACATGAGCTGGGACATGTCAAAGAATAAAAGTATAAATTTTTATTAGATTTTAAAACACTTCATGAAACCTCATCCCACCCATGGATGAGGTTTCATGAAAACCGCAAAGGCCACCTGGGCTCTTAAGGTTGGACAGGCAGCTCATTGAATTGAATTAATTAGGTTTTAAATAGCCTTAATAGGCCTTTGATTGCTTGGTGGGTGTGCAGCCAACTTGGCTGCGCACCCGCCGAACTGAAAGTTGGCGGGCAGGCAAAGAGCCCGGGCAGCCATCACATTTTTCATGAAACCTCATCTACGGGCGAGATGAGGTTTAATGAAGGTTTTATTAATTAAATAGAAATTTTAATCAAAATTCATAAACATGTCCCAGCTCATGAGTCGGCTGCGCACCCGCTGAATGAATGATCAGAATGACACGCGGTGATGTCGGGACGCGTGCCTGACATCACCATGCGTCATTTTACGCATCAGTGTGCGGGGCCCGCCCCCGCATGCTGAATAGAAAATTCTGGCCCATGTGTTTTAGAGTAATGACAACAAATACTGACAGTTTCACTGTCATTGTAACAGCAAAATCCAGATCTTAGCATCAACATCAAACTGTCATCTACAGCCATCCAGACTCAACACTGCGAAAGAGCGCAGGCCCCGACTGTCCCTCCTCCCCCCACCCGCACAGGTAGTGGTGAGCGCTACCGGGTGCGCGTCATGCTGGGCGGGCTTTAATTGGCCCGCCCACATAAAATGGCGGCGCGCAGCCGATCGCAGGCGGTGATCAGATCTGCGCTCGCTCCCAACCGGCCCGCCCGACGGGGAGAAAATTCTCTCCATGGTCTGTTAAATGCAGAAATCCAGAAATGGCTCTGGACGATTATCCTTTTTTCCATAGGGTGTCATGTTAAAGCTTTCGCTGATGAAAATCAAATCGAAATCACTAAGTTAATGTGAACCTCCACTTTTTGCACTATTACTCTTCCTGTAAAATCCCAAGGAAAAGTAATACCATGTTAAATGAGGTGAAGCTAGGTTTTTAACAACATCCTAAGTCACAGTTACTGCTGAACAACTTCTCTGACCTTGAAAAGCTAAATATTTTGTGGAATGTCAAATTTCTGTATTCTGTGCTAAAAATTCCATAATTATAATATTTCGACTTCTACATTGATGCCTTGTGTATGCCCCAATCTTAATTTCATTTTCTGCAAAATTATAAAAAGTGAATGATAAAACCAGTTTGTTGCATCTTGGTTTGTTCTCTGTGAAAATCCTTCTGTGTGATTGGCTACTTACCATGCTTGATAACATCACACTTGATGGATGTTAGTAGATCCCTTGACTTTGTGCCAGAATGGAATTAATGCCCAGAAAGGTGAAAACAATGCCACAGAGATTGCATGATCTTTATGGTCAGCTTTCTTTGACGTGACCAGCAAGTGGTGTCATTTTGCCACTGACAGTAAAATCTGAGCGTAAATGTACGAATATAATGTCCCTTTAGCTTGCAATTGCATTTGTATGTCTGTGTCTAGTTAATTTACTTTGTGCTTATAAAAGTTTGCTTTTCAAATGAGTTCCTGAACCGCTTTTAACGCTTTTAGAAGGATATTTTATCTTTTTTTTCCAATTCCCAACAGCACTGTAGCTGCAGTTTCTGCATGTTGCATTGTCACAACTTCTGTCCCATACTGTCTGAACATTACTAAGCTGAGTGAAATATGTGACCTACACTATACCTATGGAGCCCAAACATCAAAAATTAAGCCAGTTGATGCTTATATTGGTAAAGTCTTTCCTGTTTGTACATTCGTCATATGCCTTCTTTTTGAAATGTCCGGAAACTTTGTAACCAAACAGTAAATAGGATATAAGATAATTTATGATTCTCTTTCGTTCTCCCACACATTAGCTCTGATTCATTAACTTCACACACTGAAATACATTATTCCAAATTAAGAAATGGCAGAAGCTTTTCAAAAATCCCCCATGCACAAGTACGCGCTGCATAGTTAGCTTTAATAAAACATAATAAGTTGTTTACAAATGGAAGAGAGCTATCAAACTTTGAAGAGATGTGCCCTTGCATAGATCCACAGTAATAAGCTGTTGTTTTGTACAGCCACCTGAAAGAAATCTATAATACCTGCTCATTGAGAGGAAGACAACCTGAACCCAAATTCATTTAGACATGTGCTGGGAGTCGTGGAGGTAAATCCTTTACAGGAATGAACATTGGAACTTCAGGCTAAAGCATTCCGCTGCAATTAATTTACTCACCGGGGCCCCCATGCCTTCCTTAAGCTGTCACTGAACTTCCTGGATAAGTAGTTTCACAGGGAGCATGCAGTGCAGCAGAAAAGAAATAAAATGGGTTATTGTCAAATTAAGAATAAATCTTGTTATCATATAAACTTCAAGCTGAAGTGAGGTGAGGCAGCTATTGCCTAGTTCTGAGGTACAGCTCTGTTGAAACATGTGGAAAATACTCAGCACTGGTCATTGTAGTCAGTTTTTATATTTATAATTGAATTAGTTCAAATGTCACAATTTATAAAATATATTTCAGCATTCCACAGTGAAATGTGTATTGTTATTAATTGTGCAGCAGTTGATGGGACTGTAACACAACTGCTGACTGTCAGGATCATAAAGAAATAGGTGTATATGAGGATTTATTCTGTCAGGAGCATTTAATCAAATTGGTATGCAAGTACTGTACTATTGGAAGGACTATCCAACATAATTGACTGAACTGCTACTGCAGAACTATGTATAATAGGACTTCAAATACCTTTACTACATAATAACAATATAGCAGGATACACTGTACAACTGATGTCCACATAAAATAAAGAAATAAAAAACTTGCATTCGATAAAACCATTCACAACCCCGAGGCAATCAAAGTACTACATGGCCAATAAAATATTTTTGAAGTGTAGTTATGGTTGTAATCTAGGAAATGCATCAGCCAATTTCTCACAGCGAGATTCCACAATCCAATGACAAATAAAATCTTCAAATAATGCTATGAGGTATTTTCCATTCATCTGAGAGCGCAGGTGGGGTCTTAATTTAAAATCTCACCTGAAAGATAGCAACTCTCACAATGTGGCACTCCTTCAGTTTGCACTCGGTTTTAGAAGACTTGCCAGGGCAGACTGAAGCTGGGGGTCATCGTCTCAGGATAAGGAGTCGGGCATTTATTGCTAAGATGAGGAGAAACTTCTTCACTCAGAGGATTGTGAATATTTGGAATTCTCCACCTCAGGGAGCTGTTTCGCCTCAGTCATTGAATATATTCAAGCCCGAGAATAGATTTTTGACAGCTAAGGAAACCAAGGAATATGGGGTAGTGCGGGAAAGTGGCGTTGATGTAGAAGTTCAGCTACGGATGACAGAGCTGACTTGATGGCCCATTTGGCCTACTCCTGTTCCTATTTCTTACCATGTTTTTAATTGCTGCCCTGGAGTTCCGGCCTAGTTTACACACTCAAGTCTCTGGAGTGGGCCTGAGAGCCAAAAATACTACCTGTATTGCCACAGCTAACCAGAAGCACAAAATAGGGTGAAATTCAGCATGTTGTATTGTCCTGTCAATAATACTGCTTGTAAAGAATCTGTTTATAAAATATGTTTTTAAAAATCCTTTAAAGCCGGTTTTGCTGCTGTAACCTATCCTGAATGGTAGCAATTCAAAATTTTCACATCCTCAACCTAGACCGTACATTGTTCCTTATTTTACAATTGATTCACCTTGTCTTTAAAGAAGTACTTGGGGTCCAGTGGTGAGCCAGGAACACTTGAGATATTGTGCCATGCTGTCAATCAATTTGACAAGGTCAGCTTTTATCCTTGTTCTCAAAGAATTAAAGTAATCCGCTAAGAACTGTCTTTTTTTGTAAACTGACGTTTCCAAATTGTTCAAATTTTCACTCATACATTGTAGAAAGTGATGAGATTTATAACGTAGTGGCTGTACACTGCCGTACTCACCTGTGTGGCTTTTAGGAAAGATATTTGCATTGTTTAAATAAAAATGCAAACAAAATTCTCATAGGAAAACATGAATTGTATGCCCTGGATTTTCACCGGGTCCCAATTCTGGGATTCCTCATGACATTCCCAGGCTGTCTGGTTTTCGGGAGTACCTTTAAAGGGTGCGGGCTGGCCCCTGTTAAAAGCCTGCATCGGGCCTCCCAACCTGGCCAGCTCCATTGCTGAGATAGGTGTCTCCTTCTCCTCCGCAATGCTCATGAAATCGGGCCAGGTTTTTAAAGAGGTTTGGTTCACAGGCCCTCACAGGAGTCTGAACCTTTGTCCACATGAGGGGGCCTTTTAAAAGATAAGTTCAAAAGGCCCTCACCATGCCCCCTATGCCAATCTCTGTCCTTTGACCCACCTCTATGACCCCTTGAGCCCCCTACTTTTAGCTATGGCATTTCCATGTCTATTGACCCACTATACACTGTTTAGAAACAATAAATTCTATATAGTGTATAGTAGTGTGTGTTAAAAAAAAAATTTTAAAAAAGTAATTCACAGAAACACACAGTGCAGAAGAGGCCCTTCGGCCCATCGAGTCTGCACCGACACGTGAGAAACACCTGACCTACCTACATAATCCCATTTACCAGCACTTGGCCCATAGCCTTGAATGTTGTGACGTGCCAGGTGCTCATCCAGGTACTTTTTAAAGGATGTGAGGCAACCCGCCTCCACCACCCTCCCAGGCAGTGCATTCCAGACCGTCACCACCCTCTGGGTAAAAAGGTTTTTCCTCACATCCCCCCTAAACCCCCTGCCCCTCACCTTGAACTAATGTCCCCTCGTGACTGACCCTTCAACTAAGGGGAACAGCTGCTCCCTATCCACCCTGTCCATGCCCCTCATAATCTTGTACACCTCGATCAGGTCGCCTTTCAGTCTTCTCTGCTCCAACGAAAACAACCCAAGTCTATCCAACCTCTCTTCATAACTTAAATGTTTCATCCCAGGCAACATCCTGGTGAATCTCCTCTGCACCCCCTCCAGTGCAATCACATCCTTCCTATAATGTGGCGACCAGAACTGCACACAGTATTCCAGCTGTGGCCTCACCAAGATTCTATACAACTCCAACATGACCTCCCTACTTTTGTAATCTATGCCTCAATTGATAAAGGCAAGTGTCCCATATGCCTTTTTCACCACCCCACTAACATGCCCCTCTGCCTTCAGAGATCAATGGACACACACACCAAGGTCCCTTTGTTCCTCAGAACTTCCTAGTGCCATGCTGTTCATTGAATACTTCCTTGTCAAATTACTCCTTCCAAAGTGTATCACCTCACACTTTTCAGGGTTAAATTCCATCTGCCACTTATCTGCCCATTTGACCATCCCGTCTATATCTTTCTGTAGCCCAAGACACTCAACCTCACTGTTAACCACCCAGCCAATCTTTGTGTCATCCACAAACTTACTAATCCTACCCCCCACATAGTCATCTATGTCATTTATATAAATGACAAACAATAGGGGACCGAGCACAGATCCCTGTGGTACGCCACTGGACACTGGCTTCTAGTCACTAAAGCATCCTTCTATCATCACCCTCTGTCTCATTCATTCATAACTTTCTCCTATGCTGGAGAAAAAGTTATTTCACGACAAGCTAATAAAAGTATTAATCATCCAGACCCTTAAAGGATCGGTAACAAAAACCACAGACCCTTGAAACCACTTAACTTGCGCAAACAAACATTGTGAAATTGACAGCAGGGATCAGGAAGCCTAAGCTGTCAATCAAACAATGTTTTCTCTGTGATGTGGGTGTTTTAGCACTATAATGGTTGCCTGGGCTCTCAACCAAACCTCATTATGTATGACGCTAGGCTTAAGACAATGAGGGTCCATGGTGGTGGGGGTGGGTGGGAGACATGAGGTGGCATGGATGGGGCATGGGAAGTGTTTGAAGGGTGTGAGGACTGAGGTCCAGAGGGCCTTTGTGTTTTTGTTTTAACTAGGATAAAGTCACTGAGGCAGACCTTTTAAAGAGCCCACTTCTGCACCTGGCAGCCCATGCAGTTGCCTCCAAACTTCTTCCTGCGTCGGCTGGCCCAACTCCAGCCCACATCCCTCCCCCTCACCACCCCGGGCAATAAGGATCCCGCTCTTGTGGGCACATTATCCCGCAGCAGGCAGGTTGAGCCGGGAATTTTCGCAACTCCCATTACCCACCTCGAGGATGAAAATCCAGGCCTATGTTTCTGCTTAGGTTCTCCTGTTCTGTAACTCTATTCCTTGAATGCATATTTACAGCACATCATTTTTCCTTCCATTTGGTTTCTTGCCCGCTCACAGCCTTCTAGCTGCTACCTCATGCTATGTGTGTAGATGGGTCAATCTTTCCTTATCCAACACCAGAGCATAAACACTTGAATGAGGCCCATTGAGTGGTAATCAGGATTGGGAACCTTAGCTATTTTTTTTTCTCTTTTTAAACCCATGAAGCCAATTGTAGCACCCTCAACTGGTCAGGGTGAAATCAATCTTGACCAGTATCTGAACCCAAGACTTTCCAGAAATATTTGGGTTAATATGTATATTAGGGCTTCAAATACCTGCAGTATTGCTTACTGAGCTGTCAGAATAAGTCCCTTTTCTGTTGCAGAGAATTATGATCAGCTTAGCTTCCATCTGTTTGCTTGATTTTTATTTTGACAACAAAATCTGTGTGAGGAAACTCAGCTGATATTCGTAGAGATATAGTTATCAACCCAATATTCATTTAGTATCAACTATTTATATTATTCAGTTATCTCACTGTCAGCACAATACCCTTTCTAAGTGAGCACTTTTGTAATGATAGGAGTTCTTCGACTTTAGTTATTGGAGTAATTATTTTCCTTAAATTCCTATCTCTGCAAATTGTTGTTATCCCATAGGAATTTGTGTAAAAAAAACATAACGGACTCAGTTTTAGAACTTCGGGTCATTGCACTACTTTCATCATCTGGTGACAATTACCCTCTCTGGTGTATGCAAGGCCTCATGTTGAACTATATCCATTATTCTTTATTTTCCTGGTGATAGCATTCACCATTTGTGGGTTATTTTATTCCCTGAAATACTGTTGATTAGTCATTAGTCTGAAGGTTGTTCTGCAGAAGCTTTTTTTTGCAAAGTTTTTAACTTTTCATAAATGTTTTGCAAAGTTCTCATTTCAGCTCATCACTGCCATTTTGTCCTCGCTGAACTTGCTACACTTGAGTATCAGTCACCAAAGCCCAGCTTAGCTGATTTGGTGTAAAAACAGAAAATGCTGGAAATACTCTGCAGTTGTGATGAAGGGCCATTGACCTGAAAATTTTGTTTCTCCCCACAGATGCTGCCTGACCTGCTGAGGGTTTCCAGCATTTTCTGTTTTTATTTCAGATTTCCAGCATCTGCAGTATTTTGCTTTTGTATTAGTTAGTTTGGTTCTGGTCTGCATTCACTTTTAGTTCCATGCCAGTGCCAACCCCCTTATTCAAAATTTGAATTGATTGTTAAGGATCCTACCAGTGACTTGCATTCTGAAGCCTACTCCAAAGCTAACAAGCATATCTATATTCAAGTATTCAGGTTCCTGAACTATTAAGATGTTGGAAATGCAAAACAGGTCATGGATCAGTAATTTAGGATGTAAGATTAGATAGGTGCCCCGACTTTTCACTCAATTTATCTTGGCATTTAGGAGAAAGTTTACAGAACCGTAAAGGTTAAGAGATTAAGTTTGTTGGACAGAATCCATATTATGCAGGGTTGTTGGGGGTGGAGTGGGGGAGGTGTAAGATTTATCTCAAATTTAAATTATGCCAAACCCCATTTAAACAAACCTTCTCTGAACCTAAACCTACATTAAAATATCAGCAAACCAAGTAGTATATTGTCCCTCCTTTGTAGTATTCCCTCACATGGCAGGATTGACCATGTGAAGTTATAGCCCACTCTCCTGATGCAGTGGTTTATTTTTTGACAACCATGGATAAGCTTCATCTCATAATTACCTCCAGGGTAACTACTAGGGCAAGTTATATGTTTTAAAAGATCGTTACCATCTTGATATAACATGCACTTTGGCGCTACAATTGTTCAAGCTTACATGGTGTAGGATTGCAGAGTTCCGTTTTCAACTTTAAAGCATTTCAATATATAATTCGTAGGTGAAGATTGCATGAATGAGGAACAGTTTAAATACCCTAGTCCAGTTAAACTCATCTTCATTTTTTGTGAGAAGTTTAAGCTCCACAAAGAGCTGCGACCAGTTCTGTTCCTGACCTGCTATTAATTGGAGCTGCTTAATTTGTGTATTTTATTAACAATTTTGGCCTATCAATGATGGCTCATGTTATGAAAAACTAAGATGCTTTTATGGCTCTATTGGCAAAGACAAGTTTCTACTGGGGGTCTCCTAATTGACCTCCACAACTTCAGCGGAAGATCTGCAGAAATATTGGAGAGAAAGGATGAACAATATGTGGATCATTTCTCTGAAGTTTCCACAAATATTCTGCAAAAGTTAAACGTTTGATCTAAAGAGACCCATTGACGTTGGTAGCATGTTGTAACTGAGCTATACACCTCAGCAGACCCTCGGTTCGTCCCTGTTCTGTTTCCCCATTTCGGCAAAGATGACAGTGGGGGTACTGCAATTGATGTCCTGTTTTATTTTCATTCCACCTTTCTGATGTGAAAATTATGATCATCATATTGTCCCCATGCTGACTTTTAGAGTTAAGTGGGACTTGCAGATTTAGATGCGTGAAGTGAAAATGTTGGTTGCTGATATCAGTTAAGTTCTTGATTTTAACATTGTACTATTGGTGACCAAAAATTGAATTGTTATTATGCTGATACTGTTCCCTTAGTGAGCAATACCTTATGCTCCTCTATCTGCCTGAATAAGACATCAGACAAATACCATTGACCTTTTTGTGTCTTCAAAGATCAGTATAAAAGAAAGTTGAGAAAAAAGCAGAACATCTGTCTCTCTCTTCCTCCCAGTCTTATTCAGTAAGATACAGACAAAATCAACAGAGTCATAGGGAAAATAGAATGCTTTAGAAGAGAACAGAGTAAGAAACAGTGTCCTATCATTCAGTAGGTGGGAAAGAAGCAGAATTTTGAAGGAATGGAACCTGAAGCACAACAGGGTCAGAAAGAATCGTCATTCTTTAAGTTTCTTGTCTTCCTTGCCAGCCAACTAGTCACACAAAAAACACATCTTGTTCTACTCTTACATTATTAGCTTTGGGACCACTATCCAACTAGGCATTAAATCTGACATTTAAATCTGTATTTCATGTCAACGTTGGCACACTTTTTCCTTCAGTAAAGTTGTGAAAATTTGTGCTTTCTATCATATACTTGAAGTATAACCAGATGATATGACAGCCTTAAATCAGAATTGTTTCTAAGGAACACTGGAAATAGAATCAGGCAGTCCCTCGGGCCTGCTCCATCATTCAGTTAGAACATGGCTCACCTGCAACTCAACTTCATTTACCCACCTTGATGTCCTTACCTAATAAAAATCTTCCCAAACTCAGTCTTAAAAGCTCTAATTTTAAAAATATGTCCCCTTGTTCTTGATGACCCCAGAAGAGGTAAATTTCTCTGTATCTACCTTATTAAACATTTTAAATCTGTCAATAAGATCGCTGTTCAGTCTTCTATATTAAAGAGAATAAAAGACAAATTTATGCAACCTATCCCCATAATTTAACCATCCAAGCCCTGGTATATTCTGGTGAATCTGTATGCATCCCCTTCTGAGAACAATATACCCTTTCTGAGGTGCAGTGCCTAAAATTGAACAACGTACTCTAGAATAAGGTCTATCTGAGGGTGTATACAATTGATGCATTAACTTCGCCCATTTTGTATTCCAACCCCTATTTTGTACCAACTTTTTGGAATCTGATGCCTGTCTTACCTCACTTTCCTCTTTTTAAAGATTCCCAAAAACTTTTCTCTTTGACAAAGCTTTTGATCATCTGGTCAAATCCTTATGCGACTCTGTGTCATATTTTGTTTTTAATGCTCCTGTGAAATGCCTTGGGTCACTTTATTACATTAAAGGTGCAATACAAATATAAGTTGTTTGTTCTGGCAAATCAAAGCAACTTTTTTTTGGAGCGGTATCTCTTATTGAGAATAGGGAAAGAGACAATACATCTGGTAAGGTAATCACACAGCCTGTTATGGCACTTCCAGCAGCAGAGGCAGGAGAGCAATAAATAGAAGAGTTATTCGAATTGTGCTGTCACATGCTTCCAACTGCAGGCTGTAGAACAGCATTGGCAGAGAATTGGTGGTGGGTCCAATGTCTTTCTAGACAGAGAAAGGAGCATGAGAGGATGGGGACTATGAACTGAATAGGGGACATCTGTAAAAATAGCATACTCCAGTTTATTGCAGCATAAATTTATATTAGAAAGAAAGCTGAAGAAGTTGGACAGAGTAGCATTATTAATTTATATTTAATGTGCGTTGCAGTACTGCTGGAAATGGTTTTCACCACTCCAAATACAACTGACTGTAAATTAAACTGAATAGTTTCTCATAATTCATCACAACATGGAGGGAAGCAACAGTTCACCATTTACTGGGAACTTATTGAATATGACAAGAAGATGGATTGACGCCATTCCTGTAAGGGAGATGATAATCGGTAGACTTGCTAAATGAAAATGGATTGCAGAAGCATTGCAAGAACTGACTGCTTCAAAGGGCTATCAATTAGGCAAAATGCTTAAAGTGACACATTCTAAAGCAACACTTAAACACTTACTTTTGGTTTGATTCTTCAGAATATTTTTTCCATATCTGTGCCTGACTCATTGTATGAAAATGACAATACCTTATAGTGTTGGAGGGGGTTTCTTTGAGTTCAAGTGATGTGATCGACTAGGAGAACAATCACGTTGAATTACACAGAGTGTATGGTGCAGAAACAGGCATTTGGACAAACAGATCCAGTCTTTATATTCCCTCCCACCTCTCTTCATATAACTCTACCAACATAACCTTCTATCCTTTCAACCCTGTGTGATTATCTTAAATGCATCAGTGCTGTTTGCCTTAACTGCTCATTGTGGTAGTGAGTTCCAAATTCTAACCACGTTGTAGATAAAGAAATTTTTCCTGAATCCCCTATTGGATAAATATCTTATATTTATGGCCCCTCATAAATAAAATGCCTGCCTTGCCATTGACAGCAATATCCTGAGAACAAATAATTTAAAAAATATTCAAGCAGATGCCTTCAGCTGAATTGAGTTGCTATGTTTGTAATTAAGATAAGTTTAGATTTTCTAAACTTCTTCCAGGCAGTGGCCTATATTGGATATATATTTATTGTTATTTATTATGGGGGAAATGGCGGTGTAGTGGTAATGTCACGAGACTAGTCATCCAGAGACCCAGATTAATCTTCTGGGCACATGAGGTCAAATCTCACCATGGCAGCTGGTGGAATTTAAATTCAATTAATAAATCTGGCCTCAGACCAGTCTCAGTAAAGGTGACTATGAAACTATCATCGGTTGTTGTAAAACAACCTGGTCACTAATGTCCTTCCCCAGTCTGTCCTACATCTGACTCCAGATCCACAGCAATGTGTTTGACTCTTAACTGCTCTCTGAAATGGCCCAGCAACTCAGTTCAAGGGCAATTAGAGATGGACAACTAATATTGGCCTTACCAGTGATGCCCATATCCCATCAAAGAATAAATAAAGTTGCTGTTTTATAAGTATACATATGTAAAAATATATAATTGGTTGAAAGGGTGCTACAACCAATGAAATTTAAGAAGCTACTGTCCTTTCACCTGGTGATATCCAAGGGCCATATCTGCCATTTTTGGTTGATTATGTCACAAAATAACAGTTGTTTTCTCTTCATTAGTAATTCTGTGATGTACAGCTGCCATGATGGCGTCCTATTGCCTCTATTCTCCACTAACGCACAGTCTTGTCCTGCTTTGTCTACTTCTCATGTTCCTCATGACTTGAAGCCACACCTGTGCCACTCTCCATAGCTCCAGAAAAGTAAAGCATTGTATAGAAAAAGAGAGTGGCCTAGATTTTACATGCCCCCGTCAGGAGTGTTTTCAGTGGTGGGGGGCATGTAAAATAGGTCAGGTGGCCAGCCCACCACCTTCCTGCCACTCCTGACCCAGTCCTCATAATATGCTAGGTGTTTAGGCACCAAAATTGGCAGCCTGCCTACCATATTTAAAGGAATAATTAAAGGAGAGTTAGGCTTGTTAGTAAGCCTGTTGACCTGTATAATAAGCTGCCTACACCAACATTTGGCTGGCAGGGCCAGTTGGGCAGGAGTGGGTCAGGACATTTTTCAAGGCCTACATGAGAAAGGGCAGGAAGGAAGGGGGGGCACCACATTCAGGAGGATCCCTTGCATGCATTGGCGGCACCCCCCCATCCCAAGATGTCACTCCACCCCCCCCACTTCCTTTAGCATCGCTCCCCACTTCCTTTAGCATCACCTGTCTTACAAAACCCAGCCTCCCGCACCCCTCTCCCTGGGCTCTCGGATCCCTCCCTGCCTTAAAACTCTGGGACTCACCTATCCTGGCAGCCATGATTCTCTTTGAGCTTCTTCCTGCATTCCAGCAGCACCCACTACTGAGCTCTGGCACCGCCAGGACTGATGGAGCTGCTTGCCGATCAGATCGGCCGGCAGCTCCCCGCGGCCGGACGTCCTCCCACTGAGAGGCAGAAATTCCACTGTCACACAATATAGCCCACCCGCAGCATGTTACCGTAGTGGGGCCGGCTCCCTTGGTGCGTGTCAGCTTCTGAACGACTTTTTTTTCAATGTGCGGGGGGGCAAACCATCTGCCCTCCCCATAAAATTCAGCCCAGTGTGCGTGAGAAGCATGCAGGGGAAAATGGAACCAACAAAGGAGATTTAGGAGTAAAAGACCAAGCTCAAGAATTAGACAAGAAATTTGAGAGACTGAATGAAGAGAGAATGAGCAAAAGAAGTTGGAGGCAAAATTGTACAGGCTGATAAAGAACTAGAAAGCTCACAATTTTTTATTGCTTGTATTTTGAGCAGTGCCTTAGGAGACCAGCTAAATAAACAAAGCCCATAATTCTATTCACTACTTCTTCATTTACCTTGTTATCACTCTAATCTTTTCAATCGTGTTGGTATTCTGCATTATTGGCATTTTCCCTTCGCTTTGATTTATTGAATAGTAAAAAAAATTACAACTGGTGTGCTGCCAATACTTTATCTTTTTACTGCAAATGACAGCTTTTATTACAGTCCATTCAGAAACATAATGGGTAGTCAGGTTGCCAAGGTAAGAAGAAAAGCACAAGGCAGAACAGAATGGTGGGCTGGCAGAGTGCTAGCAAACAGCTGAATTCAAGATTTTTAAAATCACAATTCAGTTATAAAGTGTAATGCCTTTAATTAACCTGACAATGTAGAAATATTTGAGGATGCATGTATCTCAAAAAGTGTTCACATAGGCATTTCTCACTAAAGATTTTTTTTTTAACAGGGACTAAAAAGGGGTTCAAAATAGAATGAAATAGGTCTCTCATGTATTTCACTCGTGTTCTTGATTTAGAGTGCTCTTCATGTTTGCAGGTTTCCAGCAGTATGTAGTTGCCTAGTTCTTCCACCTTGCTGTTTTCACCTAAGGCGGGAAGGTTATGCTCTCCCGGATTGTCTAAGTACTACATTGAGGGATACAGGCAGTTATACATTGGACAGAAAGAATTTGAAAGTATTATTCCATGTAATTAACAGGGCTTTTGATCAGCTAGGAATCATGTAATTCTTGCCTTTGTCTAGGAATAGAACAGAAAGGTTCTATGGTGGTATGGGAATTGGGGCTAAGGTGCCCCACTTATGTGCAACTTTGTTTGGGGAAAGTTGGACTTGTATGCAATTCAATATCAAATATTTCAGAAGGACAAATGGAACGGAGTCTGTGGATTGATTTTGCAGCAACACAGTCACTTTGCTTTGAAAGCTTTAATTGTTTGTTAGAAATGCATATCCAAATGATCTATGTTTGCATTATGTTCTTCCTTTGGTTCAATTTGATATGGTCAGAGTGAGTTCCCAAAGCTTTTGACATTGTCTTGTTTGAATTTTACATAGGAAATTGTGAAAATATCACAGCTTATCTATTTATATACTTCATTATTACTTTCCTAGTGAAAAGATACAAGTGATAGAACTGAATCTATGATATGCAGAATGGCAAACGTACTAAAATTACCATTTTTATTTGTTTTCATAGAAAAATCAAATTAAAACGCTGTCATGCTGATGGTTTTAAGGCTGATACTTTGGGGTAGAAAATATTTCCTTTTTGTCTAAATACATTGGGAAATGAGCAAAGGTGAAAGGGATGTAAGATTTTTGACTCCATTATGCTGAACTTTTTACAGATTACAGTACAGTGTCTCAAGTCTGGCTGTCCAGAAACCGGAGTTGTCCGAAAACCAGACGTTTTTAGAATGTGCTGTGCATCAATTTTAATTGAGTAAAATAAAAAAAAGGGTAGGCGCTGCATTGTCACGGTGTGGCGCCTGACCAGTTATCCCCTTTGCCACTTGCGCGCCAGTCTTTTCCCGCACTCCGAGTGACCCTTAACCCCATCCAACCCAGCTCGACCCAAACTGCCTGATACAAAATTCAGCAAGTCCTGAAATCTGGCACGGCCTCAGTCCCGAGGTTGCCACTTTTGAGACTCGGTAACTGTATTTGTTTTAAGTCTTTCTTTCTCTCTGTTTCGCCCAAATCCTTCCATTTGACTTTGCCATCCCAACTCTGAGGCTTTTTGTTATCCTTCTTTCCCTATTGGCAGTTTGTGCCATCTTTGTGTATTGTTTGGTATCTCTTTCTTTTTTACTTAGATTTAACAGGTTCTCCTTTTAATTTACGAAGCAAAAGACACTGGAAACTTTTATTCAGCAAGTAAAAAGAATGGAAAACATTGGATTCCTGGCCATGATCCTCCACACGATGAGTTGCAAGAAAACTAGGATCAATACTCTAAGAAGATACTTTATCAAGGGAAACGAGCAAATGTTTAATTCTTCACCCTGTCAAGCCCTCTCAGGATCTTATATGTTTCAAAAAGATCCCCTCATTCTTCTAAACTCCAGTGGATACAGGCCCAACCTGCCCAATCTTTCCTCATGAGATAACCCAGGAATCAACTGAGTGAACCTTCTCTGAACTACGTCTAATGCAATTATGTCCTTCCTCAAATAAGGAGTCCAAAACTGTACACAGCATTCCGGATGTGGTCTCACCAATGCCCTGTACAACTGTAGCAAAGCATCCCTACTTTTATATTCCATTCCCTTTGCAATAAAGAACTTTGAGGCAGGGATCACATCATCAGGAAATGGCCTGACCCAAAATTCCCACATCACAAATGAGAATCTGGGCCCACGTCTCTGTTGCCTTTAATTTATCTTCCATTGTCTTATATTCCAATTTCACATCCATATAGTAACATTGACTAAATACAGCATTTTAATAATCAAATTATGCTTTCCATAGAAATGTTATTTCTAAAGAGGTCTGACATTTTTGTGAAGATTTGTTTTGTAAATGTTATGTGCTTCTTGATGTCTTGATCACTTGATCGCCATTAATAGATAGGATTAATTGATTACTGAACTGCCTTTGTAACTTCTTTTTAACATAGTGTCATAGTTATTCTTATTGATTATGAGTTTACAGTTTAGGTCAGTGTATGAGACTGGTGAGATTAATTAAGGATTGACTCCTTTGATAGTTAACATAGTAACAGCATTATCCAGTCAGCCTATTGATTAGATATAAGTCTATGTGTTTATTGTTACCTTGTCCGTGTGAGCATGGTTTGAACTAGTAGCTTTGCCTTCCTCTGGAGGATGATGTTAGCATTCTGAACCATCAGATTGATAAATGCATTATCTGTGGAGATGCTATCCATTCTTCTTGAATCGTCTAGTCCTGGGTAAATTCACCTTCCCCGCTTGTAGCTGTACCTGAACTAGCTGACCTCCCTCACTCATCT
Organism: Cetorhinus maximus; assembly: GCF_964194155.1. Taxonomy (NCBI): domain Eukaryota; kingdom Metazoa; phylum Chordata; class Chondrichthyes; order Lamniformes; family Cetorhinidae; genus Cetorhinus; species Cetorhinus maximus. The sequence goes on along the minus strand of NC_135880.1, from coordinate 73,101,082 downwards.
TGGTCTCAGGAGCACTTGTACATCAAAGTTAATCACTTCCATATGGTAAAGCTGTGCAATCTTTCTATAACTTTTCTTCTCTGGATGAACTTCCAAATTTAGAGACTCCCTTCTCCATATAATAGATGAAGAACTTATACAACTTCTACTGCAAAGACAAAGAACTTCATCTAAACTAAGAACTAAATATAAGGCTGAGAACTGAAGACTGAACTTTAGAGAGGAGCTATATCCTGTGTCAAGATGTGTAGCCTTCTATGCAGACAGAGGGTTGAAAAATCTGAAACTGCCAGTGTGTCAGGAAGCTGGCAGGAACTCACCAACTTTCACCTTTCATTTGAGCAGTGCGGAAGAAATCCCCATTGGATGAGTGGGTCTACCATTCACTGAATCCCCCACTATCAACATCCTGAGGGTTATCATTGACCAGAAACTGAACTGGACTAGCCATATAAATACTGTGGCTACAAGAGCAGATCAGAGGCTATCCTGTGACAAGTAACTCACCTCCTGACTCCCCAAAGCCTGTCCACCATCTACAAGGCACAAGTCAGGAGTGTGATGGAATACTCCCCACTTGCCTGGATGAGTGCAGCTCCCACAACACTCAAGAAGTTTGACACCGTCCAGGACAAAACAGCCCGCTTGATTGGCACCACATTCACAAACATTCACTCCCTCCACCACCTGTTTTGAGGACACATTTAAAACAATTCTTTGAGCATTTGCCCCATTGTGTTCCCAAACTCAAACATGCCACTTTAGGATAAATTGCCAGGCTATACTCCAGAGTGAGAAATTGAAAATAAAATAAAATCAGAGGGTACAGCAAGAAAGAGGGAGAATGTCTACAAAATCTACAAAAATCAACCTCAACAATAGTTTTGAGGAATTAACCCATTGTTCCCTAAAAAAGTAAACAAAACACTTACATTTGCCATCATCAATTATTAAAAAACAGATATGCCGAATTATTTGTAACATTAGCATAACAATGACATGCTGTATCCAAGTAATGCCGACAGGTCCCATTCAATCACCACTGCTGGCTTGGTTTGATTGGGAGCTATTTCACCTGTGAATCAGAAGGTTCTGGGACACCTTCCAGATTTAATTTAGACTGACATTTCAGTACAATACTGAGGGAATATGCACTGTTAGCTGAAACATTAAACTAACGTAATGCGTATCTGTTCAGATGGAGATAAAAGATCCCATGTCACTATCTGAAGAACTTGAGTGCCAGAAATGCCCTGGCCAACATTTATCCCTCAACATTTACCACTGGAAACCAGATTAATTGGTCATTCATCCCATTTCCTTTTTTGGGGATCTTGCTGTGTGTAGTTATATTACAGCAGTGACTACAGTGGTAAATCATGGATATGAAGTACTTTGGGGGCATCCTGGCTCTCTCTCAGTCTCTTTCTCCCCCTCTGTCCATCTCTCTCCCTGTTCATCTGACAAGCAACATCAAATCTTATAAAATAATATTGAACTACACTGTGATACCCAATGTGCTTCGAAAGAAACCAGTTTGAGATCGTCCGCTCAACCCGCCGATGGCGGACCATGTTTCCCGCCATTGGATGTCGGGAACCTTATTGTAATACATTAGCATATCATTATAAGGCCAGCCCGTTGGACTCATTCCCCCCTGCCGGATCCTGTTTCACAATAGCATCTATAAGGCATGCGCTTGGCGGGCTGCACTTCACTCATGACTTCAAGGTTTGTTTGCCTACCTTGCTTCGGTCAGGACTCGCGCCAGGCTTCACAGGCAGCACCACATCACGGCCAGGGCGGCTCACGAGTAGGTCTCTACCTACCAAATCAGCCATATGTGGGTGGCTTTTCAACGGCTGCAGGACAAGGTCTTGCTTGGGGAAGTGGGAGAGGTGGCCTCAGGCAAGGGAAGACGCTGCAGGATGAGAGCTGTACTGGGGAAGGGGGTATCCTTGGGTGTGTGCAGGGGCACATGTTGATCTGTGCAAGTGGCCTCAAGATGGTGAGGGCTGAGGAGGCAATCTCCAGAGGAGATGAAGCCAAGTGGAGATGTGAGGGTATGTGTGTGAGAGAGTGAGTGGTGATGTCCCTTGAGCTGGCAGTGAATGAGATGCCAGTGAATGTGTGATAGGGTTGAATGTGTGAGTTTAGAGTGATGAGATGGTTGCCATACCCTGGCTGCACAGATGAGGTCATTCACCCTCTAACTGCATTGGATGGCTAATCTCTTCTGTGCAACATTGGCACTGATCACCACAGCCGTCGCCTACCAAGCCGGAACGGTAATGTAGCTGCCTGTCCTGCGGCCAGAGCGGGGGTAGAGGACATCACAGTGGGCCTCCATAGCATCCAAAAGGCACTTGAGGGCTACAGTCTTCTTGCCTTTCGGGGCTATGTCTTCTTTGCTGCAGTCCTGGGCTGGAAGCACTGAGCACAGCTGTTGTTTAAATGTGGTGTCTGGCGTGATGAAGCAGCGAGGTGATGGCGTGGCGGGCGAATGAGAGCCCGTCCGCCATGGAAACCGTGTGATTCCCGGGAATGCATAAGTGGCAGATTTGGGACGAAACGACATGAAAACCCGTCATCACGGCTGGTGGTAAAACGTCGTTTAACCTGCCCAGTACCACACTTAGTGCAAATCTGCGATGATTCTGCCCATAGTTTGTTGTATAGACATGACAATCACTTTGCACATTGCATAGTTCCACAAAAAGGACATTTTCTGGAATTTGTGAACTTTATTTTTTTAATTAGCTAGCAGGCAGCCATTTTTGACTTCTCTAAGTAGCTTGTTCAATTTAAAATTTCTAAGGTAGGTACTCGAGGAAGAGAGGAAATGTAGAGAAAGAGCTAATGAAAATGTGGAAATGGCAATCTCCAGGAGTCAGGAATGAGTTTAAGATCCAAGGGAACTGAAGACTTTTTGTTGGCAGGTTGGCTGCAGTGAAGATCTAACACGTAGTGCCATAAAGTGGGAGGCTGCAACTTTCATTATTTCACTACACTGTGTTTTCAATCTGTGCCACACTGAACTGTTGTTATCATTTCTTTGTGCAAGTGAGAGGGAAGATCAAATGAGTGGATGCCATTCCTGACTGACCCCCAAGAAAATTTTTCTGTAAATCTGGAAACTCCTCTTTCAGATAGGAAGGAAATAATGCCTATTTTGCTAAGTAGTTGAGAGAATGCTATGCACTGAAGCCCTTTCTGCCTCCGCTTACCCCTTTTAATATTGGTGGGGTCCCACAACCCTATCCAATCAGCAGTTGAGCCATTTAATGATTTAAAGTCTTGTATAATAAATTTACCCTTGAGTAGGCAAAGTAACTTGTCTAGTAGGGGGGAAGGACCGGGTTAAGAAATAATCACCAACTAAGGCAGTGCAAAAGTTAAAGAAATAGTCAAATGAGGTATTTTGTAATGTGTTCAGATGGGTAGAAGGAGATTTTGTCTGAATTAACAATACACCCACAAAGAGTGTTATCTTTGGATCCCTGATTAGCATTACATTCTGACAAACAAGACCCACTTCTTTTGTTTTGGGAATTAGAACTCTGCACAAAAGGTTATTGTCAGCTTTATTTCCTATTTGATTTAGTTTAACTGATTTTAGTCTATAAAAAGCTGAAAGATGTGATAGTCACCAAAGTGACTACATCTCAAAGGAGAATCACCAAAAAGGCAAAAGGGCTATTTGTACCAAGTCAGGTGGATATTTATAATGAACTGTGCTAATTATAGACAGAAATCAAAATGGCTGATTTAAGATCAGTCAGCTTGAACAAATGTGATCAAAGGGAAATCTCTACAGAATAAAAGGACCTCTGCATTTAATTGTGACTAAAGTGCTAATTGGATTGCAAGCCATCTTCATGTGTTTTTTCCCCAATTAGTCCTTCGTCCTTCGTCAGAAATGATTATGGATTCTCAAGGATCCTATGCCAGCAGCTTTGATATTTCCTACCTGTGACAGACTCAAAGCAAAGAGATGGATGAGCCTCCACTGTGGCTGGATTATTGATATAATTGCCAGTCATTAGGGGCTGATGGATAAGGTATGGTCAGTTGGCAGCATTGATAATCTTACACGTTATTAGACAAGATTTTCTCTATTTATTCAGATTTTGCCCAGTGAAGACACTTGCCTGTCACGATAATATTGTATTGAAAGTCACACCCATTTGAGGGAATCTGTTGGTTTAATTGTGAATTGAAATCACCAGTTCCGAAAATTCATGATACATCTCTGCTGCTGTAAGCATGGTGCATTAGAATTTGTGTTCGCTGGTCTTGCACGCCCCAGCTAGTCACTGTCTTCAGGGCCAAAGACATATTCCGTATATGTTGGTATATAAATTGACCTTTGAAGCCTCAAAAAAATCCCTCCAAAAATGAGGTTCGACATGTACACCAAGTATTTAAGTAAACCGCTGGTGTGGGTGATCGTCGCCAATTAGAAATGTCATCAACATCCAGCGCAAAGAGTGAGTGTGTCTTATAGTCTTTCCCATCTTCACGATATAGTCCATATTACCTGCTTGATCCCTTGAGCCCAGTTATAAGGCTCTGCTAAGTAAATCATGCCACCTGTGGGGTGAAAAATTGCGGCTGACTATTGATGCGAGTATAATATGTAGTGGCTGAATCAGTGGGTTGAGTTATATGCCAAATACATGCAAAAACATGATTTTTGGGGCAGGAGAAATGGGGTTGTCTTATACACCAGGTCACTTTACCTGCCACGATAAAGTGGTTGCTGCCCACAATGTTTGGGACACATCTGGGCTCTTGCTTGTTTACGGGTTGGGGAACTGGAAATTGCAGTATTGGCAATTGTTCAGATAGTGCTGGTAGAAGAAAGAGGAGGGCTTTGATTCTTTTTCTTTCACAAAGGCAATCTTAATTACAACAGTGGGACTGGCAGGCATTCCGGTGGGTCATCCTGCCAGTCCCATCTCCATCCACGATGTCACTTTTAAATGAGATGGACCTAGGAGCCAATCACTCCCCCAACTCCCATCTAAGATACCTCAATGTAGCTCTGCCCTATCTGTAATGGAGCTTCCAAATCAGCACACAATACTCTAACTGTTGTCTAACCAACGTTTTTCTTTATAAATTGACCTTTATTTCTTTAGTCGTGTATGCTGTATTCCTGTTTTTAAATTCCAAAATTCTATTAGCATTTTTTGATTGAATTTATCTACCTGCACTTTTCAGGGAATTATGTTTGAATTCCTAGATATCTGTGCATTCAGGCTCCCCAGTGTTTATCCATTAAGTGTAGGATCCCATTATGTTTTTCTTTCAATATGTAGTATCTTGCATCGCCCTATATTAAGTTGCATCTGCTAACGTGTCTGCTTGCACTCTTTGGTATTTGCCAAATATCTTACTTTTGGGTCATCAGTACCCAGGTCCAAAATGTCTACATGTACCAAGAGCAAAAATCAACTCATATTGATTTCTAGGATACATAACATCCAATCTTTCTCCAGTCTGAGCAGTACCTGAAATTATGCGGAGCAGTGGGGTTGGTTGGAAGAGACGCCAACATCAGATTCACCTTCTTATACTTAAATCTTAAACTGTCAATGTTGAAATAACGATTTAACATAAATTGTGTTTCCTGCCTTGTTGTGCACAGTCATCACTTTGCCAAAGCTTAAAATAATGAACAAATTGATGGAGTAATGCAGTTGTATGTAAGTAACAGATTTACCTCATGAGTCCTTTCTGGTTGCTCCCATTACTTGCATACCATCCATGCACCGTGAAGTTGTTTGCTGGTATCTTATATAACTTCATGAAAACAGAGTTTCAAACAGATATTTGTCATGTCGCAGTTTATTATGGAAAAAAGAGTATGCAATTTTTCAACTAATGCATTGGCATTAAAAAAGTGAACTGACTTGGAGATCTGCTCAACATGATCAATGTTTACAGTTTCATGAAGTAGAATTGAAATCCATTCAACTCTTCTGATGTGCTATTACATTTTTCAACTGCACTCACTGCTAACACTTAACGTTGCTGAGCAGTGGAATTATTTGATAGGGGGATAACTCTTTGAAAATTTTCCAAAACATTGTATTACCCTAATAATAGTGTGAAAGCAGCTTCTATAATACATTCTTTCATCATCTGAGTTTGAGAATGGAGCCATTTTTCGAATAATAATCCGACACTTGTAATACAGTCTCATTCATGGGCCATTTTGTAAGTGCTTTGCTCTGCATGGTCAGTCGCTCGCATGCAACAAAGTTACATTCTGCTCCAGTCCGAGCAACACCTGACACTACTGACAGCCATGGGATTCGATAGCAGTGGGGAAATCTAGAACTAGGGGACACAGTTTCAAAGCCTGTTTAAGACAGAGATAAGGAGAAGTTTGTTCTCTCAGAGGGTCATTAGTCTTTGGAATTCTCTTCCCCAGAGAGCAGTGGAAACCCGGCCATTATATTCAAGGCTGAGTTAAACAGATTTTTGATCTAGAGGAAAGTCAAGGGTTATAGAGGGCAGGCAGGAAAGTGGAGTTAAGGCCACAATCAGATCAAGCATGATCTTATTGAATGGTGGAGCAAGCTTGAGGAGCTAACTCCTGCTATTTCTTATGTTCTTATGACATGTTTAGATTCACCTTCTTGTATTTGCTGTCTTGAACTGCCCAACTCACGTTCATCCATCACTCTTGTGCTCACTGACATACATTGGCTCCCTAAACCTCTCTGCCTGTCTTCTCTCCTTCATGACACTCCTTAAAACGTATCTCTTAAACCAAGCTATTGGCCATCTGTCCTCATATCACCTTATGTGGCTCTGGTGTCATATTTTGCTAACAGTGCTCCTGTGAAGCACCTTGGGATAATTTATTATGTTAAAGGTGCTATGTAAGTACAAGTTGTTGTGACAAAGCAGTGAGCCTTTTAGATTATTTTGCTTCATAGTGCCTCTTCATATTCAAACATGTTAGGAGGAAAACAGTTTCCTTACAAGTTAAGCACAATGGTTTGTTAGTTGATCAATCGGGAAGGATGCAAAAAAAGCAAAAAAGAAAACACTCAGCTTTGAACATGGCTCTTTTGGTAGCACTCGTACCTCTGAGTCAGAAGGTTGAGAGTTCAAGTCCATTTCAGGATTTGAGTGGAAAATTTAGGCTGACATTCCAGTACAGTACTGAGGGAGTGTTGCGCTGTCAGAGGCATTGTATTTTGTATGAGATATTAAACTGAGGCCCCATCTGCCCTCTCAGGTGGAAATAAAGATCCTGTGGCACTATTTCAAAGAAGAGCTGGGGAGTTTTCCCTGGTCTCCTTGCCAATGTTTATCCCCCAATCAACTTCACAAAATAAAAACAAATTATCTGGTAATTATCCCATTGTTGTGTGTGGGAGCTTGCCAAGTGCATATGGGTGGCCACATTTCCACAGGTGACTACACTTCAAAAAGAATTTCATTTGCTGTAAAACATTTTGGGACATCTGGTGGTTGTGAAAGGCACTATATAAATGCAAGATTTTTTTTTTCTTTAAACCTACTTTTTTCCTCTTTGTGCCATTGTGTCGATTTAATGCAATATTGTTCTGAGTACTGGCTGCATTAGCAACAGTGACCACTGGGTTAAGTGGTCGTAGCAAATGAACTGTAACTCCCTCTTATCCATCGGTTGCAGTATTTTTTAACTTGGAACATTTTAGATGGATGGTTTAATCACCAAGACCCTGCTGTTTAATTCTGCCTTTGGGAACACACTTGATGCCATAAAACCCCATAAAAATTGATGCATCCCATCTTCTATTATTGGCTTCGCATATTTATTTCCCTATGGAATGCTTTTAGAATGTGCAACATTTCATTTTTTTTAATGAACGTACTACCTGAGTTAAAAGCAAAAAACTGCGGATGCTGGAAATCCAAAACTAAAATAAAAATACCTGGAAAAACTCAGCAGGTCTGGCAGCATCTGCGGAGATGAACGCAGTTAACATTTCGAGTCCGTATGACTCTTCAACAGAACTAAGTAAAAGTAGAAGAGAGGTGAAATATAAGCTGGTTTAAGGGGGGTGGGGGGTGGGACAAGTAGAGCTGGATAGAGAGCCAGTGATAGGTGGAGATAACCAAAAGACGTCACAGACAAAAGGACAAAGAGGTCTTGAAGGTGGTGATGTTATCTAAGGAATGTGCTAATTAAGGGTAGAAAGCAGGACAAGCAAGGTACAGATAGCCCTAGTGGGGGTGGGGTGGGGTGAAGGAATCGAAAAAGGCTAAAAGGTAGAGATAAAACAATGGATGGAAATACATTTAAAAATAATGGAAATAGGTGGGAAAAGAAAAATCTATATAAATTATTGGAAAAAAAAGGGGGGGGATCGGAAAGTGGGTGGAGATAGAGGAGAGAGTTCATGATCTAAAATTGTTCAACTCAATATTCAGTCCGGAAGGCTGTAAAGTGCCTAGTCGGAAGATGAGGTGCTGTTTCTCCAGTTTGCGTTGAGCTTCACTGGAACAATGCAGCAGGCCAAGGACGGACATGTGGGCATGAGAGCAGGGTGGAGTGTTGAAATGGCAAGCGACAGGGAGGTCTGGGTAATGCTTGCGGACAGACTGAAGATGTTCTGCAAAGAGGTCACCCAGTCAGAAACTACCTGAGTTGCACTTCGTAACTCCTCCTCTTCCACTATGACTTCAATTCTGTACCATGGCACATGGTTTACAATTGGGAGAATTTTAACATGGATGTGCAGGTGGAGACGGGTGTTAAATGGACAAAAAAAGCATTTCAGGAAGCTGGCTCCAACCCATCCAATTTCTAGATTTTACTCAGGTGGTACAAGGGATAGGCAGCCAAACCGTTAATTTAAAGCTATTGATAAAAGACCTAGAGGTGACATGAGGAAAAATGTTTTTAAACAATGTGTGGTTAGGATTTGGAATGCACTGCCTGATGGAGTGGTGGATTCAAGAGTAGGCTTCAAAAGGGAACTGTAGGAAAAACAATTGCAGTCATATGGGGAAAGAGTAGGGGAGTGGGACTAACTGGATTGCTGTTCGAAATAGCTGACACACACTCAATGGGCCGGATGGACTTCCTCTCTGCTGTACTATTCTATGATTCTAGGAGCCATATTTTTGCTACCAAGGTGGAGTCAGGAAATTTCCCAATTTGGCATATTTGCCTCAGTTTGAAGAACCCCGTTAGATCCAATTTTTGCCCTGGAGAGGCAGAGGCAGGATTGAGTCAGGCCCGCCGACTCTGAAACCAGATCCTCGGCACCCACTGTGGCAGGTGAGCGCTGATAAGGTCTGTTTAGAAGGCCAACCTTGGTTCTCTGGGACTTCGTCCCAATTATTTTAGGTGCATTTGGACTCTCTAGCCCTCACCCCTCACATCACATAACCCCCATCCACCCACTCCATAGTTCCTCTTACTCCCATGCCACCTCCATAACCATTCATCCAGTATTCACCATAGGCAGACCGCAGGAGCCATGTGAAGATGAAAAAAAGAATAAACTTCCAACAATCTAATACAGCTCTCACTAATATGCACTTGATGGTGAAAAAAACTTCCATTCAAGAAACCAATTCAAAGCTTTAAATGTTTTCCTCAAATGGCTAATCTCTTATAAAACAAACTTCTATTTAGATCTCATATCAAAGACAGCTATTCCTTTAATAGCCTCTTTAAACTGTCAATAAAACTTTGAACTCGGAAACCCCTGCTGAGATATTTGAAGCTTTTGAAACTCAGCAAAGCATTTATAGTGATATAATAATAGCCTCGGCAAAATGTCAATTAAGAGCTTGATTGAAACTGCACGACCAGATGGTAATTTATTTTTCTAACCTACAGCAGGTGCCTTGGAAATCAAAGCAGTCCTGCAGAGGGTTTTTTGAAACTTTCACTAGCGGTTTAAAAAGTTTAAAGAGTGGGTGATTTAAAAAAATTTCAGATCATGATGCTTAAGCCGACCTTATCCACTGTTCATGAGCATTTACATCTACTCCATCAATTTGTGACTCCCACGCTGCAGGTTAAGGCCTTTGCAGCAACCAAACTGGTGTCTGTTTGAACTCAGCACTAATTTCAAATGGTCCAGCTGAGTTTGAGTTTCAATCCTGTGAGAGTTAGACTCCGCCCACTTTCCCACCAGCAAAAATGGGATCTGTTGGAAATGGCGAGCAGGACTTGGGTCCCGGCCAGCATTTTTAAAGGCTGACTCCTGACTGTGTAAATTCGGCCCTGGGTGTGCATCTCTCTCAATCGATCTGTTCTTTTACCTCCCTTACTGAGCCTGGCTGGTGCAGTGGATTGGCGATTAGCAAGACCTGCCAATTTGCTTCAGTCATTAGGTTTTGTAGCATTTCCCCCTAATGTCACCAAAATGGAGTTAATTTACATAATCATTTTTGGGAAGGCTGGTTATTTTGACAGATACACATCATAGTAATTTTCTAGATGTGCCTTTAGGTGTAAATCTTTCCATGCTTTTGCATAATTTGAAATGACAGTGCTTACTGCAGAGACAACTGGAAGGCTGTATGGCTTAGACTGAAATACGACAGTGGAAGTTTTTCTTTGCCCCAGTAACATTTGCAAACATTCAACATTTTGTCATCTAAGACTTTGATTGTGTTTACAACAGCTCTGTTCTGACATAAGCATGAATAAATGGAAATCATTAGTTGATCCACTTTTGTATTTATGAAATTCAAGGCTAAAATTTAATATATTTCTCATAGGCACCAAGCATTTGCTGGTGGCTATAATCTGTCAACAGCACATTGTCTTTTCTACCAGTGAAACCAAATTAAAGCAAGACTGATGAGCATGGTGTCAAAATGGACATTCAGCACTATGAAACTAAGGCATGGAGCTGGAAGCATTGCTCACAGAATGTTGTTACTGTTGGGAAATTGATGGGCAAAACTGGAGCGAGAGGGGGAGTGCCACCATTTTAACTGGCAAATGGAATTAGCTCTGAACCCTATGAAATTGACAGGAAAATTGTGAGGCAAGTGATATTAAAGCTTTCTGTAAATGATGTTGAGCACTGTCATCCTGTTTAATATACCCCTGTAGATTTAATCCATAACTTGTACTTATTCATGTTTTAATCCTGGGTCAGGCAGACAGCCACATTCTGCATTATGCTTCATAAAGTACTTAGTTTATTCTAAAATAGCACAGAATGGATTGAATAACATTAGGAAAAATGATGATGAAACTTGATACATTTTTGAAGCATCCCTTTCTCATGCTGCTTAGATTTGTTTATGTATTCCTTTTAGAGTAAACTTCAAGTAACTTCATTTTATTTTTCATGTAATTTACAATTATGATTTATTTAGTATCTGGCCAAGATTCAAGCCAGCTGCCAACCATTACAGCATACTTGGTTGTAATTTTGGAAATGAGCAGAAAGGGCAGTGTGAACACAATTTTGTTGTAAAAATAATGGTGAAGCAACCAGTACTGAATAGTAAATGACAGGGGGTAATCAGGGAATTACAGACCATTTTGAGGAGCCTGAGTGGCTCAGTTGGTTGCATTCCTGCCTCTGAGCTGGGAGGTCCCAGGTTCAGGTCTCACTTGAGGACTTGTTGGCCAAGGAAGGAGGGTTCACACAGCTCAAAGCAGGCTGTTAATCAGCCTGAAAATCCTTCCAACACATGAAACCATTCTCCAAAGGTGAAAGGAGCATGAAGATGGGCAAATAAACAATAGACCAGTTAGCTTAACATCTGCTGTCAGGAAATGATTGTATATAATTCAGGAAAGAATGGCTGAACACCTTGAAATTTCTCAGCTGATCAGAGAGAGCCAGCATAGTTTGTAAAGACTAGGTCATGCCTGATGAACCTGATTTAATTTTTTGAAGTTGTGACTAAAGTAATCTCCATAGATGTTATTTATATGGATTTCCAGAAGCCATTGGATAAAGTCCCTCATAAGAGACTGTTGGCTAAAGTTGAAACTCAGTGCTTCCTCCAAGTGGTGTTCAACATGGAGAAGTACTGAGGGGGGATGGTATGTGGTAATCAGGAGATGGTTTCTTTCCCTTATTTTACCTGATGCCATGAGATTTCATGGGGTCATCTTAATTGCTGCCACACAACTCTCTGTACTGAAAATTAACTTGTAAATGTTGAGTCTTATCACTTAAGTTTTTAATTATTGCTGAAGATTAAAAATAATTTGGATACTTTTTCCATCTCCCTTATCTCTCTTCATCCCATCTTTCTTTCTCTCTCCGTTTATTTTACTTTTTGTACCTGATTTTACATTAAATTCAATATTCCATCTTATACTTCCTGGTTCAGACTCTACATTGCTCAGTAAGGATTTTAATCTGATTGGCTAAGGAGATACACAGTAGTTTGCCCTATTCAAACAAGTTCAAGATCCCCTGTAGAAGGTGCTGCACTTTTTGGTTGGTTGGCTGACAGGAAATTGCCGTGCAACACCCCCACAGAAATTCCAGTGGCAAGTGAAACTCTAGCAAACAGTTATCACCTCACATTGTTAAATCGGGCCAATTAACATAAATATAAAACAGCAATGTTAAACTGGGAGAAAATAAAATGAAAAAGATTTTTTAAGGAAAGGGAACAGGTGTTGCAGCTGCAGTTTAAAGAGTGAAATAAAGTGGAAGAGCTGTAAGTCAAAATGCCACAAGTAAATCTTCCAATTTTTGTGATGCAATGACTTTTCCAACACAAATTGCAAAACTGCAACACAAATAAAAATGTATATTGTATGCTAATTATACAGCATTGGAAAGCAAAGCCAATCATTTTCTAATGGTGATGTTACCCTTGAAATACAAATGCCAGTAAAGATTCAGATTTTTTTTTGAATTGGGTTTACGAGAGTGTACACTTGCAGTTTATGAAGCTGTTTTCATGTAAGTGTGCCTTCATACAAATATTTTATGAAGCTACTGTACAAATAGCTGTACATGTATATGTGAATTTTATGAAGCTATTACACAGGTTTATATTCATGAAGCTATTTTATATATATATAGGTGTACATTCATGTAAATTTTATGAAGCCATTGAATATAGGAACGGGAGTAGGCTATTTAGCCCCTCAAGCACGTTCCGTCATTCAACGAAATCATGGCTGATCTATGACCTACATGATATATCTTTGCCCCATAATCCTTTAAACCTTTGACAAACAAAAATCTATCAATCTCAAATTTAAAATTAACTATTGTTCTCACACCAGTTTGTTGTATGTGGAATAGAATTACAAACATTTACCACCTTGATTGTCGAAGTGTTTGGCTCCTGAAGGTCTATCTCTCATTTTAGACTATGCCCCTAGTCCTCGGCTTCTCAAACAGCAGAAATAGTTTCTCTCTATCTACCCTTTGTTATGATGTAGAGACCAATAACTTTTAAAAAGAAATTCAAACTTCCAGTTTATAGCTAAAAGAATTACATGGCATGACATCACGTTTTAAGATGTTTACTGTCGCAAAAGACTAAAAGCTCGATTTGACTTACCATTTTCTTTGCAGGCAATTTATACTTGAAACCACAGAACAAAATTTTTAACACAACCAGAAAACCCACTATCAGGTATATGTTACACTATCTTGTAAATAGACATTCAATTCTTACAGAATCTATCCAAAATGATTCTTAGCTCCCAAGGGTTTGGTAACCATCTTTTCCTTTTCCAGCCTGGAAACTTTTAACTACAGAACAGTCTTTCACGGTGTGAGTTTTCCTGGAGACTTCTCCCTCTAGCTAAAGCTAAGAAAATCTTCCAGCCTTGTTTTAACTCTCCACGAATTTGACTTCTCCAATCCGAGCACAAGCCTCTGCCTGCGTTCTTACACGGTGAACTATAGAGACTTTTGGTCTCTAGCTGCTCTCCTTCTCTCCCAGACCCTGTTGAACTAACCTGTCTGTGACGTACAGTGATGTTTTAGGAAAGCCTGTAACCCGATATCACAGTGGCTTCCTCTGTACCCTTCCCATCTCAAAGTCCATCACTATGGCAATGTGAATCACGTGGGCCTTGAAACCAGTACAGATGCTGATTAGTTATCCTTGAGAACTGAACTCACTTTAATCTTGGACCTAAGTAGACAATTTAATGCACAACTATTTACAACCTGACATTCTCAATGCTTTTCGGGGTCTTTGGAGGCTCAGAACTATCCACTGTTCACAAACAGACAGCTGTCATTGTCTCCAAATGTAAACACCTTGCACCTTCTTCCCAGTAAGACAATCTTGGCTTCTCTTTAATCTCTAACAACGAAACCACCCAGGCTTGCTGTCAGGCAGACTTCAAAACAAGTCATTTTACCCAAAATTAAAGACACAGTCCCAAAAACAGAACAATGATCAAACATTAATTTTTACATCTATCTGTTCCCCTGAATATAGTGAAACTTCGATCAAATCACCCTTAACCTTTTCACTTCCAAAGAACACAATCCAAACTAGTGTAATTCCTCCTTGTAATTTAATCCTTGGAGTCCTGGCATCACCCTGGTAAACCTACACTGCATTCCCTCCAAGGCCAATATATCCTTCCTAATTGGGTGGCCAGAACTGCTCACAGTATGGTCTCACCAGGGCTTTGTATTACTGAAGCATGACCTAAGACCCTGTCTGCCTTCTCAGCTGAAAATAAAAGATATTTTGAAGAAGAGCAGGGAGTTACCCCTGGTGTCCTGGAAATATTTGTCCCTCAATCAGCACCACAAAAACAGATTATCTGATCATTATTGTATTGCTGTTCGCGGGATATTGCTGTGCGCAAATTAGCTGCAGCGTTTCCCGCAGTTCGAAAAGTACATCATTAGCTATAAAGTGCTATGAGATGTTCTGAAGTTGTCAAAGACACTATATAAATGCAAGTCTTTCTTGGTCAGTGAAGCAAGAGTGGTACACTGGGTGGGGGTACATCTGCAGGAGGTTATTGGGAAGTGGAAGACAATTTCTAACCTGGTTGGTGCAGGCTGACTTTTGCCAAATACCTGGAGGTAGTGATTCTCTCTAATTTGCAATATTAGCCATGTTGGTCATGGTGAAATTTGGCAGGTATGAGTTGCAAGAGTAGAAGAGAGGAGCTGTCTTAATGGTGTGATCTGTTTTTCATACCAGACTATTATCAAGCTGAGGTGAATCCAGCTAGGAGCAACCCACAATGTAATATTGAAGAGATGTCTGATAGACCTAGTTGGATCTTCAGAGAGGCACAGACCTCACTCCAGACTGAGAGAGTTGCAGAGACAGTGGCTCTCTCTTGGTTCCTTCTAGGGTGTATGAATGGCGGGCTGTGTTGTGTGAGATATGTAGGGGACGTACTGGCTTCTATTCCTAGCCATAGATTATGTTAGGGACCAGGGATCAAGCCTTGATCCCTTGAGCCTGCGCTGCCCAGTATTAATTTTTTGATTCTGCAATCTTAATTTGTTTTTGATGTTTCAGCAATGGATACATTGAATGTAGGCAGGCATCACTGAGTGGAATGGAATGGACATTAAGATAACTAAATCATACCTAGTTCGGCTGTCTTGTGGCCTCTCTAAGAATGTAAATTCTATGAAATATAGGCACTTAAACCTCTGTATCTGCATTCTGATAATTACATTAAGAAGCCAAAATGCCTCATTGTCTGGCTGTCCAGTGAATTCTCTGAATTAAGTATTTCCTGTTCAGTTCCACATCCGAGTCATTGCTTTCAGACAAATGAATGTGGCTTCTAAGAAATAGCTTTTGTGTCCAGGTGATATTAAGCTTAAAGGAGTAAGAGCTACACTGACAGCAGTGTGAAGTTAATAAAGTCACGAGAATTAGCTTAGGATTTACAGCAATAAAACCAAGGAGCTATTTTAACATTAAAATCTCATTAGATTTTTAAAATAAGTGTGAGATGTTTTGATTTCATCACAAAAGCCTTCAGTTGATGGGGCCTGTACCTGGCAACCCGGTCAGTTCAATCTATTGCCTCACTGCACGCTACCCCTTCAGCACATGCAATCCCCTCATTGCAGACAATCCCCTCATTGCAGACAATCGCCTCAGCGCATGCAATCCCCTTCAACGCATGCAGCCCCTTCAACGCATGCAGCCCTTTCAACGCATGTAATCATCTCAGCGCACGCAATCCTCTCACTGCACACTATCCCTTCAGTGCATGCAATTCCCCCGGCTATGCTATCCCTTCACTATATGCTATCCTATCAGCACACTCCTGTGGACAGGGTCAGGTCAGAACTGAAATTCTTACACCTTTCCTTTACTGTGCATAATTAATGAGGTTTTGGAGAGGAAGACATGTGTTTCTTCTTAACGCCTGGAGAATGTGGTCAATTTAAATAACAGCAGTAAGCTTTCTTGGATTTAAACAAAGAGATTATTTATTCACGCATTCACCCCGGAAGTCTAAACACACACACATGAGAAAAAGATGCAGTTCAAGAGAATAGTACATGCTTGCAAGTAGTAAATAAAAGAATAAGCCCATTGTTCACGTTTGCCGCGAAGGAAAAAAAACAGTTGTTGCAGGCCTGGCAAAGGTGGTGTTTTCACTCCAAAAGGATTGTTTAGGTGGTTTCAATAACTGTAGTCATATCTCAGGGTTTATTGTAGGATTCCCTTGAAGAGATGGATGTTCAGCAGTCACGAAGTTAGACACTTGTAGTTTCTTCTTACCAGGAAATTAAGTCTCTTTGAAGTTGGGCTTGGAATAGGAATCAGGCTGGGAGACTTTTTTAAATGTAACAGTCTTCAGGTTTAAAAGGTGTGGGTCTAGGGCCTTTTCTGCTGCTGGTGTTGTGCAAACTGCTTGGGCAGGATTTTCACACCTGATTGGGTGTGAAATCATGCGTGATGATGTCGGGTGAGCGTCCTAATGTCATCACGCACTCTTGCAATCGGGTGCACACGAGAACCGGCAGCGCGCCCGCTGACAATTAAGAGGCCTATTAGGGCCCATAAGCAAGTAATTAATTTGTATTTTTTGGCTGCCCGTTCAATTGTTTGGCTGGGGGGTGGGTGAATAAGCCAGGCGGCCTTTGCAGTTTTTATGAAACCTCATCCACGGGCAGGATGAGATTTCCAACGGTAAATTAAAAAACAGAAAAAAAATTTTCAACTTCATTTTAAACATATCCTCCTTCATGTGACTGAGTCACATGTGGGAACATGTTTATATTATTTCTAAAATCATTATCTTCCTTTGTACAATTCTTCAGCTCCCTGAGGCAGCTCTGTGCCATCAGAGAGCTTTCAGCACGTGCTCCACCGCACATGCGCAGACTTCCGCGCTCATCATCCTCCTGCGCCCACTTCGGCGCCCACAGCTGAGCGCTTCAGCGTGCTTTTAATACTGGCTGGCTGGCTGTTAATTGGCCAGCCAGTGTGAATTCACAGTCGGGGGCCCATCGTGGGCGGTGGACTTTTCCTGACTGCTCCCGGGCCCGGCCTGCCCACCGCACCCGCCTGATGAAGGGAAAATCCTGCCTCTTTAATTTCTCTCTGGTTCTTAGAATAATAAAGGATTTGGTATCGGAAGCTAGTTTTGGTCACATGATGGCAAGTTTCAGTGTCTTCCATTGTCACCATAATGGGTTGGAGCCAGGGTAATTGATACACAATGGGGGAATGATCAGTAACCCATCAACATACCAGCTATGATTGGCTCACTTGAGGACCTTATTTGATATTCCATCATCACAGCTCCAACACGTCTGGCAGTCATTATTTGTCAGATCTCTTCCATTGAGCTGATAAGGATGGCCCCTTTGCACCTGAGAAAGCCATTCACATTTGAGAACTTAGGAGGCATTTCCAGCCATGTGTTAATCCTTTGTGTAGAAATTGGAAAAGTCACCTGACCCTTGCAACCATCTTAAAGTCTTGTTAGTGGCCCTTTTTAAATGAAAGACAGTTCCAGAAAATTACATAATCACTGCAGCCCATGTTTAAAGTTATAAATAGGACGTGCCTTCACTGTGCATGAAGACATGCAATACCCTTAACGCATATTAACACCAGGATGACCAACTCTCGCAAAGAAAATTGAGATACACTCTGACATGGGGCTCCATTAAAGCATGGGTGAGGTGCGGGGTTCCAGAGCCGTGGGAGGAGATGGGGTGAGTGCTGCCAGACCTGTGAGAAGGCACAAACTGGAGCAGGGCTTGTACTGCTCATGCATGAAGTTTAAAGGTCTGAAATGCAGGAAAAACAGCGCCCCGGATGCATGCAACACAGGATAGTGGGCTCAAATACGGGACAATCGTATAAAATAAGGGCCGGTTGATCACCCTGGCAATCACTTCAGTGCACACAATCCTGTCTGTGCATGCAATTCCCTTTGCACACACAATCGACTCAGAGCACACTCTCCCCTCACTGCACGCCATCTCCTCACAGCATGCTTTCAACCCTGAGCACGCTACCCACTCAGCGCACACTATCTCCTCAGTGCACATTATCCTCTCTACACAAGCCACCCTCACTGCATGCTGTCCCCTCAGCACATAGCACCCCCTCACTGCTCACCATCCCCTCACTGCACACCATCCCCTCACTGCTCAGCATCCCCTCACTGCACACCATCCCCTCACTGCACACTATCCCATCACTGCACACCATCTCCTCACTGCACACCATCCCCTCACTGCACACCATCCCCTCACTGCACACCATCCCCTCACTGCTCAGCATCCCCTCACTGCACACCATCCCCTCACTGCACACCATCTCCTCGTTGCACACCATCCCCTCACTGCACACCATCCCCTCACTGCTCAGCATCCCCTCACTGCACACCATCCCCTCACTGCACACCATCTCCTCGTTGCACACCATCCCCTCACTGCACACCATCCCCTCACTGCACACCATCCCCTCACTGCTCAGCATCCCCTCACTGCTCAGCATCCCCTCACTGCTCAGCATCCCCTCACTGCTCAGCATCCCCTCACTGCACACCATCCCCTCACTGCACTATGTCATCTCAGCATACACTGTCTCTGCAGAGCATGCCATCGTTTAAGCACATGCTACCCCTCTGCGCACGCTACCCCTCTGTGCACCCTGTCCCCCCTGCGCACCCTGTCCCCCCTGCGCACCCTGTCCCCCCTGCGCACCCTGTCCCCCCTGCGCACCCTGTCCCCCCTGCGCACCCTGTCCCCCCTGCGCACCCTGTCCCCTCTGCGCACCCTGTCCCCTCTGCGCACCCTGTCCCCTCTGCGCACCCTGTCCCCCCCTGCGCACCCTGTCCCCCCCTGCGCACCCTGTCCCCCCTGCGCACCCTGTCCCCCCTGCGCACCCTGTCCCCCCTGCGCACCCTGTCCCCCCTGCGCACCCTGTCCCCTCTGGGCACCCTGTCCCCCCTGCGCACCCAATCTCCCCTGCGCACCCTATCCGCCCTGCGCACCCTATCCCCTGAGTGCACACTGTCCCCTCACTGCATGTTACCCCTCTGCGCACAGCAACCCCAAACTGCATGCAGTCCCCTTAGCACAGGCAGTCTCTGCAGTACATGCTATCCTCACAGCGCACATGATCCCACACCACGCACCATCGTCTCACTGCAGCACAGTCACCGCGGCGCAGTCCCCTTTGCACATGCTACACCTCTGCGCACACAGTTTCCGCAGCACATGCAATCCCCTCAGCGCGCACAGTCCCCTCAGTGCACGCAATGCCCTCAGTGCACGCAATCCCCTCAGTGCACGCAATCCCCTCAGTGCACGCAAACCCCTCAGTGCACGCAATCCCCTCAGTGCACGCAATCCCCTCAGTGCACGTAAACCCCTCTGCGCACATCATCCCCGTAGCAAACCCACATACTGTAATAATGAATTTAAACAAAATATGTCTGCCACAGATGGATTGTCACTTTTCCAATGGGATTTGGAGGATTGTAATTTGTCACCATATTGCACTGTCATGTCTTATTTGTTGCTGTGAATTACCTGTAGTTTTTCAGTATTTTTCACTTCAAAAATTATCCTGCTGTTCCCACATATTTGTGCCCCTCTTCTTCCCAACATATGCACAATTGGACTTGCATCTTCATTGTGCCACTGTGTCCTCCTGTAATACCTGGGAAGTGACTTCTAATCATTCTCTGAATGAAAAGAGTTACAGCCAGATTTACAATTTTATATCGCCAAATAGAAACTTAAGAGCAAGAACCCTTCCATGGATGGCAGACTTACATATGTATATAAAAAGAAGGATGTAATTCACCTAGTGGAACAAAGGGCCGAATTTAATGGCCGCAGCAGTAGCTGTTTTCAGAAACCATGACGCAATTGCATGGCAATCAGGCAGTTACCGGCTTGCCATCAAGGCTCCCACCCTTTAAGGCACAATATCGTGCCTCTAAGAGCTGTCACCCAGCCAGAGGGCAGGCTTTAAATTCTGCCCAATGTGTATTGACCAGACTGGCAATGTGGTGTCAGTTTTGAGGGTGTGCTAATTCCCATATAATGAATTGTGACAAAACTCAGAATCCTCCTTTTATCATTTGTTTAAGTGATGAGTGCTATTATTGTGTTTTTACTTCAGTATCACTGGAGTACTTCAATATCATTGGAGTACTGACTAGGAGGAGTTCCTGATTCTGCCAATGAGAGCAGAGTTACAGTGGCACAAAGAGTTGAAATGAGACAATAGCTGAAGTGCCTTAGATTTCTTTCTGATGTTTTCAGCAAGCCTTTTGTCAGCTTCATCGAGAGGGGAAAAATGCTATGCATCTAGATTTTTTGGTAGAATGCTTCATATAATTGACATCTTTTTCAATGTAATTTGCTCTATTAGAACTTTCATTTGTAAACAAATAAGAAAAGTTCTGTCTTTTTTTTTTCACCCGAAGTTGCTGTGTGTTTATAAGCACTCTGCATATAATGTTATTAAATCAGCTGCCTCACACTGCTGGATTTGGCAATTCCTGCAAGCCAGCTTCCCCATGCAGTGGTCTCATCAGCATTCATTTTAGAACCAAAAGCATTCAGAAACAGGCTGGGAAAAAAATAACAATGCTGAAAAAATTGTCATTCTTTGTAACACGAACGGAAAATCTCTGTGGGTGAGGCAACGTGGTCAATCTCTTCTGGACAACAAATTTATATTTTTGCGATTTATATTTTTCTCACATAGAGATTGTGGGAGCTTTTGGAAAAAGGAAACATTCCCCCTGGACTTCCCTTTTTTAGCTTCCTGGGTATTTCTGTTCCACAATCAACGACCCCCCCCCGCCCCAGCAATGAGGCTGCTTGAGGCCATACCATTCTCATGCTTATTTTCAGAGCGCTACAGTGCCTGAAAGCATTGCAGAATAAAGTGAACATGAGATGTCAAGCCTTCTGCATTGGGCCATGGGCTGATTTGCCAGTAATACTTTATAATAATAAAACCTGATGAAAATTTTAAATATCTCCTCGTGGGAAAGCAGTGTGCTTCAATAATTAAGAATTTTTTTCAGCCAGTGCTGAATTCGAAACGGTTCCACAGTTGATATCTGGTGGTCAGGTACCCTTATGTTATTCCTGGATCAAGTTACTCCCAAAAGATAAGTGCAGAACCCTTGTTATGAATGTAAGAATCCAGATTAAAAACATCAACCATTTCCAGAATTTAAAAAAAAAGTCTAATTTACACTTAGTGTAATGTGGATATTAGAGTGTGGTTCACAAGTTTGAACTCCCCGGAGCATTCCTTTAAATTACTATTATTGACCTTCAATTTGACACATTGTTTTCAATTAAATTGAATTTGTGAACATATCCTGCACTCCTATTCATGAAAGATGTCAAGTTTTTGATCCCCTGTCAGAAAATACAACTTTACAAATTTGTACAAGTACAGTACAGAATCTGTTTCAAATGGCAATATATCTGAGTGAAACTATCTGCCTAAAACAAACCTGATTTTTATTAGCAGCCTGTTGGTACTGAACCAAAATGGCTGCTTCAGCCTTTTGTGGATCCATTTGTCACAGCAGCATGGGCATTAAGTGAAACTAAAGGGAACAGCAGTCACACAGAATATAGTACAATATTTGCAGTAAAACAATTTGAATGGGCACAGCAGCAGTTTTATAATAATCAACTGCTCTAACTGCCAGATGTCATCTTCAATATTTTGTAATGACAGGACCGGAGAATCGTAAGTTTGCCTATGTTCTTATGTTACTACTTCTGTTAGCTGCAAATAAGGGCATTGAAGTCAGTGTGGTTACTAATTCTATTCCATTATCAAACCACTGAAATATTTCTGATGTTTTTGTTTGCTCCGAATAGCATGTCATGTCAGATGTCAACCGTGCTTTTGTGAAAGTGATATAAAAGTCTGCCAGTGTAGATTTGGTCAAACTTACTTTCTGCATGTTGGAGACTGAGGTCGCTCTGTACTCAGTGAATTGGATATAACAGCTTGATGCACAGCACCCAACTTGTTGAGGACAGAATTTTTCCTCTCAGAACGTAGGAATTGTTAGAGCAAAAAGATGAAGATCTATCAACTTTGTATTCTACCATCCTTTAATCATGTGATACAACAATAATGAAGATGATGACTAATCCTAGCTATCCATCTCAATCAATTAGCCTACAACATACCCTCGCATAAAGTGAGGAAAACCCCTGTAGTGAAGGGCTTTGGGAACCGTGGATCTGCTTTTGGAACCACGGATCCAAAGTCACCTAGCTCTTTCCCCTAAGCATATGGCACTTGGCATACGTCACCTCTCATGGTTCTCATATACTGTATCCCAAAAGAAATCTTATCTAAGTTGCATTTGAATATATCAATACTGTCTGTTTTCACTGTCTCCTTAGAAAGCCTATAGATTTACCATTCACGCAATGAAATATTTGGGTGGAATCTTATGAGACCAGTGGAGTTTGGACCAGGACAGAAATAGGAAAGGGCAGCATCGGATCGGTGATAGCAGCGGCTACCCATTCAACAGCAGCAGGGAGATAATAATAACCAATTATGAGGATAATTAGGAGGAAGGAGATGACTCCACCAGGATCTTCCATGTAGCAGAACCTTCCTGAGTGCTAAGCCTAGCAGCACAGTGGGGGTGGCCTCCCAGCAGCAGGCTAAGTGGCCATCGGAGCCAGAGGCTCCATGCCCCAATGATGGGGCCAAGGGCAGGAAAGCGCCCATGACACAAATGAATCCACTGGAGGGGATTCCCCTCTGCTCCGAGGGTCCTCCCAGCCTGAGCCCTCATTGGTTTTAATTTTGTTGGACACCTCTGAGGGCACATCCATTTTGAGGCACTCCTGCTGCCTGAGTAGCACCCACTTCTCCCAGCGGGTCTGCCAGCCCTCCAAAGCTGCTGGCCAGAGGGCCTGCAGCCTCAGGTACTCGCCCATTCCCCTTAATTAGACATGACTCTCGGAGCTGGCCTCATAATTGTCCGCCTCTGGGAAGATTGCGCAGGTGGGCAGGATTCACAGACCCTCAGGGCCGGGACATGCATTGGTCCCCAGTGGAAGATTATTTCCAAAGGTGATAAGATTCACCCATTGTTCCGTAAATTAACTTTGGATTTACAACACCCCACCACCACCCACATTCAGTCACAGGCCTTGTCATCTGATTCTGTTGTTCTGGACTATATTATGACCGGGATGGGAGGAGTGCGCAGTTTCTCTTGCTGCACTACTCCACAGATCGCACCATAAGTGTAAATGTTTAATTCACTCACCAAAATGGCCAAATGTTTACCTTTGCTACTGCTAGACTTAGAATAAAAGAAACTTTAACCAGACTTATTTTAATAAGCTCAGACTCATTGATTTATTTTGAAATAATACTTATTTTTTTAAACAAGTTGCAAAATTGGTTAACATACAATTTGTAATCTGGAAATGTAACGATTTACCTGTTTTAAAATTCCCAAGAGACAGACAGACAGACAGACACACACACACGTACAAAACAAATTGGATGTCTGCAGAGGTAGGTCAATCAGAAAACTTAATGGAAAAGGATAAAGTTTGAAAGGTTTTGACGCTATCGATCTAGTATTTCTACATGCAGAGACTGATTGCTGGTCACAATAGTTATCTGGACGTTCTTTTCAAAGGAGCTTCAGTGTGGAGGAGAATAGAGCCGGATCAATCTTTGGGATCTCTCTCTCTCTCTCTCTCGTCTCAGCTCTTCCAAATACAGATGAGTTATACTGAGATGAGGGTTCCTGGATGGATACCAATAGCTACATTATGTTTCAGGCAAGGCAGAGAGACAACGTATTCGGGCAGCCTTCCTTTTCAGCTTGTTCCCCAAAACTGAGTCCAAAGCAACAAGTTCAGAACATAAAACCCATCTCAGTCAGGTGATTTCCAGAAAATCCAGGGCCTCTGCCTTTTAAGAAAACTGTTTTTTTCACTCCAGCAATTAAAGTAACTGAAGTTCAAATAGGCAAATATCTCCTCAACTGCCTTGCTGGACATTTAGCTGAAATCATGTGATTTCTTGGAAAAAGCAGGCTGCCCACAGTCCAAGGTGAACCTATAAACCCTTTTAAAAAAAACTCCAGGTCAGTTCCTACGTGTCCTGATTCCAATGCCCTTCCAATTTTTTAAACCACCTATAATTCTTGAAAATATGGATTCCAAACAACTAGGTGAAACTTGTCATTGTCTACATTATCTAGGCTCATTAGAATCCTTAAACTGCAATTATATCATTTCTCAGTTTCTCTTTTCCAGAGGGAACATTCCCAATTTACATAATTGCTCCTCATAATCCAGTCCTCCATCGTCTCAATCATTCTGATGTTCTATTCTGTATCTTCCCAATAGCCAATACCCTTTTTGTACTGCAGCAACCAGAGCTGTACACTATATTCTAACCGCAGGTCACACCAATGATTTCTGAAGTGGCAGCATTACCTCACTATTTCTGCTTAATATCGACCTATTAATAAATCCCAATACCTGATCTGCTTTACTCATTGCCAACGAGCATTGTTGTGATAGCTTTAATGCAACTTGTGCTAATCTGTGCTAAATTCCTGCTTGTCAACAACCTTGATTCCAGAGGACTGCAGGCTTGCTGCTGTGCTGCCTCAGCAAGCACTAATCGATGTACTTTTATTTGTCTCGCTCCGCATTGCCTACTCACTCACTCCTCCTGGAAGCACTGTTGTATTCAAGCTATATTCATTAAAATCAGATTCATACTGCTTTTGAACTTACTTCATTTGATACCTTGTTTGAACAAATTGACCACATTTCTCTTGGTGATGAGCACCCACTACTCCCTGTGATCTTCTTATTCTTCCATAGTTGTAGTTCTGGGCAAGCTCAATTGAACACACTCTCCCTCCCCAACATCATCTCAACCCTAAAGATGCTGTTAATTGGCTAACTCAACTTACGATAGAGATCTCTCTGAAGTTGATATATTTTTAAAAGCATGTTTCTGTCAAGTGGCATCCCTAAATTCTATCAATAGTTGAGCTCATTATTTTCCACATACAACATAATGACATATATGACATTCAAATAAACATTTGTCACATGAATGAAAATCAGAACTTTTCAAATTTTATGGGGGGAAGATGGTGACATGGTGGTAATGTCATTGGACTAATAATCCAGAGGCCCAGGCAATGCTCTGGGGACATATGGGTTTAAATCCCATGATGGTAGCTGGTGGAATTTAAATTCAATTAATAAATCAGGAACTGAAAGCTAGTCTCAGTGATGGCGAACTTTATACCATTGTCGATTGTTGTAAAAACCCAACTGGTCACTAATGTTCTTTAGGGAATTAAATCTGCCATTCTTACTTGGTCTGGCCTACATGTGACTCCAGACACACAGCAATGTGGTTGACTTTTAACTGCCCTCTGAAATGGCCGAGCAAGCCACTCAGTTTAAGGCAATTAGGGATGGACAACAAATGCTAGCCTTGCCGGCGACACCCACATCCCATGAAAGAATAAAAATTAACTTCCTAATTCAGGGCTGTCTTTAAGTTGTAGTATTTACATCAACTTTGTGCAAAACTTAAGCGAAACCTCAAGGTGATTGGAAGCCGTCATTTTAATCCCAGGAATTCAGGGATAAAAAATAACATGAGAATGAAGTTCAAGCCATTTCTAATCATCATTTATATTCCTGAGATTGGGGGCGAAATCTTCTGGTCCCGCCAGCGGCGAGAAGCGTGGCAGGCAGGGAACTTAATTTGGCATGAGGTCAAAAATCAGTTTTGCGATGTCAGGATGAACTATAGGAATTCTGTTCTCGGGACTTTCAAGGCGGGTTAAAGCTTCCTGACATACAATGTTAGGAAGTCCTTTTGCATGCATCAACATGTCATGCATGCTCATTAAAAGTCCACCTCACCGGAATTAAGTTCCCCGCCAGCAAGAAATTAGAATGTTCACTTTTACAACTCTGTATAAGTGGTGTGCACCTGGCGAATTTGCCTTCTTTCATGACTTTGAGGTGAGTACACACTACTTTTGTATTCTTGGGGACTGCTCACAACTTGACTCATATTGGGTGCTGGTAGCACTAGCTGTGCAAAGGCTGTAAGTAGGGGGAGGTAGGATGGAAGTGTTGAGCGGAGGCTGGATCTGGGAGGCAGGCTAAGCAGGGAGGGGAGGGAGGCTGTCCGGGTGCCCTTTAAAAATGGCGCATGGACCTTCGATCCCATGACGTAACAGCGGGAAGGGCAACTTCCTGCCCGCCCCCACCACATGATGCACCATGTCTGCATGGATGCATAAGTAATGAGTTGACCAGTGCAAGATGGTGCGTAATCAGCTGTCCCACCAAACAGTGGAAAATACTCTGACTTCTGCTCTCGGCACTGAACTTAGGCTTCAGAATGGAAGATTCCGCCCTAATTATCAGCCATGAAATGATCCCCTAGTAATGTTGTAATATAAAAGGGAGCTTAATTTAATTTGAGTGGGGCGTGGAGGTGCGGGGTTATTAAATCCAATATCAATTATCATTTTGTTTGTGGTGGTTGGTATTATACTCTGTCTTTGGTGCTTAATGATCTTCACACTGATTAACAATCATGATGTCAGCACAGCGCATATATCGAGAGATAATTTGTACAAGGTTACCAGAAGATGATAAGACCAATTGTGTGTTGGGCAAAGAGTTCATTTCAATAACTTGGTAAAGCATTATTCAAAAAATATGTTCTTACTGCAGCTGACAATTGAGAATTTTTCATCTACTCCATTATTTAAATTTATCTATGAATATTTTTATAGATTGAAATGCCTTTATAAATACTATTTTTACAGTTGGGAAATGGCTTCACATCATTGATTTCCCTGTGTGATGATTTGCTGACTTTAACCTGATATCATTGTGGGATGGGGGTTCAGCAGATACCACTACTTAACTGCAATAGAGAAAGGAATCAGATGCAGAGTCACTTGGAGCCTGGTTTTCTTGGGATATGAATGTTGCACAATGCATGATGACCAAAGAGAGAAAGATGAGGAAAGATAAATCATTTTTTTAATTATAATGAATTCAGCAAAATCAACATTTGTAGAACACATCATTGTCTAAATTTCACTGTGTTGTGCAGTACAAAAGCTGGCGCCATGGTCTGCCATGGGGTAAACCAGTAACATTAATTACTGGAAAATGCAGTTGCATGTCAGTGGCATATGCGTATTAATAGAAAACAAGACAGATTATAAAATTGTAACTGATAGGTGCATTGCATTGCTCCACTCTGATCTCTGTGCCTTAGCATTAGGACATTTTATTGACTTTTAAAGATTAATTAATTTGCATTGTTGCTTCCTTTTCAGCACTCTGCTGTAGAGGCTTTGAACGTAATGTTCAGCTGGAGAGTTACATCAGCTATTAGAACACTAGTAAGATGTAAGAGAATCAGAGTCTTTCACTGGTTTAAAAATATTGCTCCATCACCACCCCGCCCCAAAAGTAATAATGTTCTGGTTTTATCATCTTTGGGACTTGCTGCTTCTTTCATTTTTCTTTGATTCTCTCACTTTGAGGGTGCATGAATCATGCTGGCTATGTTTCCACAAGTGTCTGGCACTATCTGGTACCATATCCAAGTGACCATTCTTCAGGTATTCTTCAGCCTCTGGTCCACAGTCGGGCAATTTACAACAAGGGGACAAAATCTTAAAATTAGCGCTAGACCATTCAGAAGGGAAAACACTTTTTCAAACCAAGAATTAGTGGACGTCTGGAACTTCCACTACCCAACAACAACCCACAACCCTCCCCTAACCCCGAGTCATATAGATCAAGGACTGATAAATGGAGTTGAGGTACAGATTAGCTCTGAAGTCATTAATCAGCAGAACAGGCTTGAGGGGCTGAATGGCTTACTCTTGTTCCAATAATCCACACTACCCTTTTTCATCTCCATATGGCTACAGAGTAGTGTTGATTGAGATGCAGGGGCTGTTACTCAGGCTCTTGACTGGAGTAGGGCCTATATTCTGTTTTGTAAAAAAAAACGAGAATGAAGGATGATGTTCAATTACAATACAAGGTAATTTGAGTGTACAATTAATTTTTACACGAATTATTGTAACCGAGACCAATGCCGAGCATGTTGTAAATTGGAGCTGCTTTGCAACGATCTGTATAAACATTAATTTCATGCTGGAAATCCATTCTAGTGTGACATTTCTTTTATTCAGAAAATAATTATTGTAATATTTTTATAATCCAGCATAAAAGGACAGATAAAACAGCCTTTGATTACTTTTTTGTATCTTTTTAATCTGTGCACTAACCTTTAGTGAGTTTAGTGATTTCTGTACCTGTACAGCCAAATTCCTTTATTCCTTCCCACTTTCTACTCTCTCTTCATTGAGAAAATATTCCAATAAAAGCAGCATCAAACAGCTGAAATCACTGCTGCTGAAACAAGTGAATGAGGCTGTTGTCTTTGTACTTGCTCCTTAGGAATTACTTGAATGGATTCCAAGACATTCTACTACCAGTTTGTCCTACAGTGGGATTAGAAAATGTTACAACAATCGCACTTTAAAGGTTCAGCTCTGAAAATGTGCAATTATACAATGAACTTCTGAAAGTTGAACTTTTCACCTCTCCAGGTTTCTCTCCTGGAAACAGTGACTCATTCTGGGGTAGAACCATGGACATTGGCTACCCTGAGCTACTATTTTCAAGTGATCTTTCTTAGTGTGTTAGCCCAGACATTGAGGGGAAGAATTTCCACGGGAGATCCCTGATCTCCCACAGGAATTTAATTGAAAATCTCAGAGAACAGGCATAAAGAATTGTTCCTCTGAGGTTTCCAACTAAGTTGCAATGAAAGATCGGGAGGACCGTGTGGAAATTACAAGCCTGAGTGTAGGGGGTCTATTTGATTGTTGGGTTATTGTAAAGAAGGGAGGAGGTAAGAGCATCACAATTAAATCAAAAGCTTATTCTCATCCAACATCCAGACGCATAGTCCTTACAAGGCAAAAAAGATGAGGGAGATGTAATTGTACACGGGCCAGGAAAGAGCCTTGACCAGTTTCCATCTGAAATCAGGGGTTGCTGAGAGCCTTGGCTTGCATCATCTAACTCAGACTAGAAATTAAACCTAGAACATTCTTGGCCTTTAGGATATGATCTTACAGAATGGTATTTGATTCTCCAGCGAGTGATTGAGCCATAGAAACCAGGAAGAGCTCAGGTTTGTACTATTGCAGTGAGTTAGCTGAACTCAGCTGTGTTAGAGACAGGGTAGGAGTGAACTGAAACCCTTGTACCTTTTCCCTTACTGTCCGTAATCATTGTGGTTTTTGGAGTGGAAGATGTATGTGTGTTTGTTAGCCTCCAGAGCGTGTTGTCAATTTAAATAACAGCAGCAGGCTTTCATGAGTTTAAATAAAGATGATTATTTATTCACGCATTCACGCCAAAGGTCTAAATGCTATGTCAAGCATTCAGCACACACACACATACACACAGACATGCACACACACACATACACACACACACACACACACACACGTAAAATGATCTGAGCTTCATTCTACAGAGATTATATATTTTATCTCTAAAATAGCAAGAGCAGTGATAAACATTGGAATATAAAAATTATGCAAAATCAAGATTGTCATCCGAATTTCTCTCGCACGCATAAACACACACAGCCACACACACACACATACTCTCACACTTGAGAAAAAATAC
Organism: Cetorhinus maximus; assembly: GCF_964194155.1. Taxonomy (NCBI): domain Eukaryota; kingdom Metazoa; phylum Chordata; class Chondrichthyes; order Lamniformes; family Cetorhinidae; genus Cetorhinus; species Cetorhinus maximus. The sequence continues at coordinate 73,070,885 of NC_135880.1, read as the reverse complement.
TGTTAAAGAGGATTATGTACTTTTACAAGTTTAAACAGAAGAAGAGTGCATAGTTCTCACGTCTGGTTCATTGGGGGTCTTTTCCACTGTTGAACTGTAGTTTAGATGAGTTCAAATCGCTGAAGCCGGATATCAGAATTGCTACGGAATCCCTTCAGAGATGAATGTTCACCATGTCAAGAAGCTGGGCACTTATGGTTTACATATCAGGAGGTTCAATTTCTTTACAGGTGCACTTGGATTTAGGAATCAGTCTGGGAGGCTTTTTATAGATTTTACCGCCTCCACGTTCTTAAAGGCAAAAATGACACAGCCTTTTCCTGCAACTGCTGTTTCTTGCACTTTTCTCTGCAGACTGCCCAGGTCTTTCTGGATCTCTGGATTGTAAAGGATTTTGGTGTCAGAAGCCACTTTTGGTCACATGATTAACTGCTTTTACCTACCACAATAACTTAAAGCTGAAAGCTATTGCTATATAATGGAGATAGATGATGGCTCTTCACACAACACTTGTGGATAACACGTTTTCCGCAGTACCTCTTTGGTTGAATTGCAAACCTGGAGATATGGGGCTGGATTTTCATCCTGGAGGCAGGAAGGGGGAGTAGGGAAAATTGCCAACCACCTAAGGAGAAAATGCCCACAAGGATAGGACATTCATCGTGGGGGCATGGGTGTGAGTGGCAATCAGGCCTGGCTGACCCGGGAAGAAGTTCAGAGGCGGCCACAGAGGCTGCCAAGTGCAGAGGCAGGCTGTTTAAAAGGCCTGTCCCAGTTATAACACAAACCAGGCCCTCACCACCCCACATCACCCCATGCCCCCCACACCCATTCCGTATAGCACTTAATGCCCCTATGCCAAGGTATGCCCTCCAAACAACCCCTATGGCTGCTCATGCTCCCCCATGCCAATCTATGGCACTTACACATCCATTTACCCACTATGCATTGCATAGAAGCAATGAATGCTGTTGTGACAGTAGCCACTGCTAACTATCCACTTTCTTTCAAAAAGCTCCCTTTGCTACAGCTCAATAAAAATGTCAATCATCCAGTTCCTTTAAAATAGCTGAAACTGCAAATACTTGAAACCTCTTTATCTTATGTAAATAAACATTCTGAAATTGACAACATAGATCAGAGAACCAGAGCTGGCAATCAAGCAATGTTTTCCCTGGGGCTCAGGTGTTTCAACAGAATGATGGATTTCTGGGCTCTCAGCCAAGAATACATAATGAGGCTCAAAATAATACATATAATACATAATCAGAAACCCAGGTACTGGGGCCTGGAACTCCAGAATTGGGACTTGCCCACTATTTTTAAAGGGCTCCCGAGTCATCCTGACTCGGCAGAAATTCAGCCCCTGGAGTCTATAAGTCCATTGATTCTGAGTTTGGAGTAAACTACAAACAGTGGCAGGTGTGAATTCCACAGAGGAATGCTGTCTGCGTATGTCCATTTCAAGGGGGAGTCCCCCACCCAGTGTGATTAAATTAAGGACTTTCCAGAAGTCATCCAACCCTTGCCATTTTAGCCATCTAGTTAGTGTCCATTTAAAAAAAAATAAAAGGCAGTTCCATAAGAGCAAAGTCCATGTTTAAAATGATGACTAGGACATGCCTTCACTGGGCATAACACCTGGGACAGTGTTAGGGGTTATGAAGGGGCAAGTCACCCAGTAACCCATGTTGGAATTGTGCATGTGTGACCAGATGGGCTTAATTAGGATGACCCCCTCATTGAATAGCCTGTCAGCATTCTGTCAGGCTCATACATGATTAATGGCCGCTTTGCAAGATACCAGCAATTAGCCAAACTTGTCAGGGAAAAATGGACGAGGATTTAAAAGATGTATTTTAAATTCAAAATGGTAAATATTCTACTCCATTCCCTCAGATGGTAGAAGGCTTGTAAGAAATCTTAGTGCAGGAGCAACAGTGAAAAATACTGTTTTTTTTGAGCAATCACATTGGCTTCTTGCTGCACAAACCAGTTGAAAGAGAGAAGGAACATTGCATTTTATTGAATGTTGTACATTAAAATCATGCTGCATTGAAAGAACAATCTCCTATTGGTAGATGGTGTATTTTTGCTCTCATTATGACATGAATTGTTAAATAGACTGGGATTTTGCCCAGCCAACACTAAATCTATGAAAGATATCCGGTGGTTTGAGTTTTCCAATTGTGGCCAAGATACGCTATTATGGTTGGCTTATCACTATTATGGAGTGTGCAGAATATTCATTTTGTTTACTTGCAGTGCAGTCATGATTTCCGAGAGAAAGGATGTGGGATATGTGCTCACAGCTTGTGGTAAAGTCATTTTTTTCACATTTGATTTGTATGACTAGCTGCACACATTTAGATAGACAATGCAGGTCTAGTAAGGTTGTTAGGAGCTAAATCTTAAAAGTTGCAACAGGCTGACCCTTCTGATGACCAAATTACAGGCTGTAGAAGGTGGCAATTTGCACTGTCAGAGGTGAGACAAATTTTGCTCAAGCGTGGCAAGATGAAGTAATCAGAGCAAATTCTGGAGGCCCACAGAATGTCACTCAGCATTCATAAGTGAAATTAGGGCCCATTTCTTTTTGTTTCTCTCTCTTTTTCATTAATCTCTCATGCTCTGTCTCTCTCTCTTCCTTTGTCTCTCCCTCAAGTCTGCCCCTCTGTTTTCTCTCTCTTTATTCCTCTTTCTCTCTCTGATCTCTGTCTCTTGCTCATTCTGGGTATCCTTCTCTGTCTTTTTCTTTCCCTTGCTTGCTCTCTCACCCTCTCTCTCTCTAATGCTAACTGATTAGTGCATTTTCAGTGTTTTCTTTTACTTAGATTTCTAAAAATCATGATTTTTCTTTTTTACCTCTGTGGATTGACTGAATTACTCCTTCAATTCCAGGCACTGTTCGCCACTCTGCACCTGTTATCTGAAACTTTCTCTTTGAATCCCTTCGTCTTTTCACCTGCATCTCTGCTTTCAAGGGTTGCCTTAATATATTTTGTTTTGATTGTGTTTTTGTCTCCTCTCCCCAGCCTCCATTTCTTACCCCATTTTTTTTTCTCTTTCTTGCTCTGTGACCGCGTTTTTTACATATATTAACATATGCAAAGCATGTGGACATTGTTTGGATAAAAGCAATCAGCTTTTTGTTTAGAGAATCATTAGCAATTCTGTACTGTTACAGTGAATTGTTTCGTCCACTCTGTAAACAGTCTTCAGAAAACCCAGGACATTTTTTTTCTTTATCACATTCGCACCACTGCAAAGTTGAGAAAAATGCATCATGTAATGATGTGTGTGTGTGTGCGCGTGCGGGTGGAAACTTGTCCCTTCCCCTCTATATTGCCCATGATCAAATAACTTGCTGACGCTTGTGCCAATAATGTTTGTGGGGATTCTCCCAATCCTCTGCTTAGATTGCTTTTCCTTGAGGATTGTAAATTAGCTTTTTGCTATTTGAAACTAGTATATTTATAATTGTTTATCTCCTCCAAGCCAGTCTCTAGATCTTGTAATTGAACCATTTTGGAATTCCATGTACCTACAGTTTAAATCTGACCTTACACTTCATCAGTCCCTTCCCAGTTTGAAATGAACTGAGAGGCTGGCTCTTATTCCTTGTAATTACTATCAAAGAATGGGTGTTATGATCAATACCCCTTTTTTGAAAAATGCAAACAAAGTCTGATTAACTTCAGCAATCTTTCATTTACTGATTTAAAGCAACATGTTTTTCTAAACAGTGAATTCAACTGGTGTTGAATTTCCACAAGTGCTCTCCCAATCTTCCACCATTTACAGCATTTCTCCAGTGTTTCCATTGATCTCTTGCTGAAGTTTATCGTGGATTATTAGTAAAAATTAAACCCCATTCTTTGCACAACTGCGCAGGTGTTACATGCTCCGTGATGTGCAGAATCTGATGTAACAAGTGGATTTAAAACTGAACTATATTCAAATTAATATCTCATCTCACTACTAACAGTAATGCTTGACTCTTGACAGCTCAATCACTCCTTCAAGCCTGATCATGTTATACTTGGTGTTTAAGGAAAAAGTAGGAATCTTTTTTTAAATCAACAGACGTAAACAAAATTATGTTAAGATCAATGCAAATTCTCGACAACCGTTTAATTTTTTAGAAAGGGTCTTATTGGTGCCACTTGATTGTAACTGCATGATTTGAATTAAATATGCTGTTTTGTACAATCCCTCAATTCCACTGCCCCCTTTCTAAGAAATATCCTTGAATTGTGCTATTGATTGTTTAATTCTAGTTGCAGTCCTTTCAGTATAAATTAAGCTGGAGAGAGAATGCATATGGTGGGACCACGTAGCAAGGGGGTGCGGACTTATGGTTTGGTGTCTTTTGGTTCAAGTCTGCCAGCAGCTTGTTATCGCGTGACCTTGTGCAACTCGCGACTACTAAAGGAAGTTTGATTTCTTAACAACAACAAGAAAATCAATATATCAAAAGCTGCCTTGTAATGCTCCCACCCACTTCTGAATCTTATGTTGCCCACGACAAAAGCCTTCATCTAAAGACTGTCATTAATCACGAACTGTGACAGAGTTGATACTCATTAAATAGATGTTCAGTCACATGGAAACAGATCACCAATGCATTCGGCACAACTGGAATTCATTTAATAAAATTCAAGTTTTATTCATTCTGTAAGCTATCATAAATTTTATTTCTGTTTCTGTTTATATGTTGTTCAAGCAGCCCAAGGTTTCTGCAATGTAGTTTTTGTAAGTGAAAACATACATACTTCCTCTGTGATTTAGTGAGTAAATACATCATGTGGTGTATTGCTGTACTGTATAGATAGGAAAGGCCCCAGACTCAATCATCACTCTGCTTCAGCCAAGGCGGGTGGTGGCATCATAGTCAGTGTCACTGTTTCCAGGCTCTGGGGTGGAATTCAGCCTATGTGTGCATTACTTAGGTGCATGAATCAGAACTTTTTGACTTCCATCCAATGTTTGTTTTTCATTAATTCTTCCAAAAATTAGCCAAGTATAAAATGTGAACCACTGGTGTTAGGGCTGCCAATCAGTGACTCCTTGAGAGAGTTGGTGATGTGATAGGCCTGTGAAATATGGATTCCCTGCATGTCCATTTGCAGACGCATTTTGGTCACTGCTGCAGAACATCACTAATTACTTCTAACTTTTTTCCCTTTTTTTGGTTCTTTCATTCTGATTATTCAGCTTTGTTTAGTCCCCATCTTTCCTCTCTTGAGGGATACATACCTGAGCATATCTGGTGTATAGCTGGATGAGCAACTCCGACAATGGTTTATTTTCCTCTCCCCACACTTTGAGCTCGGGATTTGCCCAGGGATTTATCCTTAGCTCCTTCCTCTTCCTCATTTACATGCTGTCTCTTGGCAACATCATCCTAAGACAAAGGGTAAGTTTCCATGTGTATGGTGAAAACACCCAGCTCCACTTCTCTACCACTGGTTTCAACCCCTTCATTGTGCTGTGAGACTGTTATTAGACATTAGACAAATGCAATTGTTTTTGTCCCCACAACAAACTTTGTACTCTTGTGACTGGTTCCATTTGCTTCCACAGCCACTGTTTCTGCTTGACTATTCCAGATTTTTAGTAGACTCACCATCTTACTCAACTCTGAGTTTAGGTTTAAATCCTATATTCTCTCAATCACAGTCACAAATAATACTAACTTCCATCACATGCCTCAACACTGCTTTGGCCCACATGCTGCAACTCAACTAAACCAATACTCTCCTGCCCAGTTTCCCATCCTCAGTTGATCTGGTAAGCTGCTGCCTGCATCCTATCCCTCACAAAGTCCCACTCACCCAGCACCACTATCCTTGCAGACCTACGTAAGCTCTCTGTCACTGAGAAGTTCAGTTGAAAATTTTCATCCTTGTGTTTTATGGTTTGGTCTTTCCCCATTTCTCCTCCTCAAACTGTAGGCTCTTGTCCATCCCTCCACCCATCTCTCCACATTGTTGGCTGTACTTTCAGCCACTCAGGCACCCCCACACCCTGGAATTTCCTCCCTAAGCCCCTCTGCCTCCTGAAAGACCCTCCATAAATGCACTTCTTTGTCTAAACATTTGGTCACTCCTCTTAATATCTCTTTTTTTGCCCACATTCCCACTTGAGTATTATAGCATTTTTTGTGAAGGTACTGTATCTATTCAAGTTGTTGTTGACATTGTTCATTTGGTTGTTTCATATGTGAGTGATAACAATGACAGTCAGTGAGGTATTCCATCATTGGGTATCGCAGGCCCTGTCCTCCTCTTATCTGACAAGCAATTTTTTTAGACTTTGTAGCTGTTTCATACAACTGAGTGGCTTGCTAGGCCATTTCAGAGGGCAATTAAGAATCAACCACATTGCTGTGGATTTGGAGTCATATGTCGGCCAGACCAGGTAAGGATGGCAGATTCCTTTCACTAAAGGGCATTAGTGAACCAAATGGGTTTTTACAATAATTGACAATTGTTTCATGGTTATCAATACTGAGACTGGCTTTTAATACCAGATTTATTCATTGAATTTAAATTTCACCAGCTGTCATGGTGGGATTTGAACCCTTGTCCCCAGACCATTAGTCTGAGCCTCTGGATTACTAGACCAGTGACATTACCAATATACCACCTCTCCCTTAGAAGGCCTCCAAGAAGGTGGTTTATCACCATCTTCTCAAGGGCAATTAGGGATGGGCAATAAATGCTGCCCTTGCCAGCGACACCCACAGTTTCAGCATCGGGGATTCTGGATTATCTTCAGGTACTGGAACCTTGGCTGATTTCCCCCTTCCTAAATCAGGGAAGCTGAGGCTATTTACAGTACCCTTACTACTGTGCCCTTGGCGATTGACAAACACAGACCAGAAATCAAGGCTAGACTTTCCTGCTCTATCTGGCTCTGCATCTCACTGCCTTAACACTCAATTTCTCCATATTTTGGCTTTAAATTTCTACAGTGAGAATAGTTTGCATCTTAAACATTCCATGGTGCAGGCACATCATCGGTTGACTGTGGGAAAATACTGTTATGCCAAACTTCAAAACAGAAATGAGACATGCACCTGGGAATCACATACTAATTAGCTGAACATTAATGTTGGAAAAAATATTGACAGCTGGTGTTGAAAGAGGTTTAGAGGTGAGTCACCAAAATGATTCAGGAACTGCATTGCAAAGAGAAACTCACAGAATTACATCGATGTTCATTGGACCAAAGGAATGAAGGTTGAGTGGAGACGTGATCTGAGTTTTAAAATGCCAAAAAAATTGAACATTATGAAAAGTCCTAGATCCCAAGGGAACTAGATGCCTGAAAGAGATAACGTCCTCAATATTCTGTCCGTTCGATCCTCAGAGAAACAAAATAACAGCTGGACCACTATGGAAATTAGGTAGGTCAGATACATGGTATAAACTGATTCCTACACAAATTCATGTCCTAATTCTAGTAGAGATGAACAGGAACGAACTTGGATTTATACAAATGCATTTACATAGCACCTTTAACATAGTAAAATGACCCCTAGGCACATCACAGGAGTAATTATCAAATAAAGTTAGATATCAAACTATGTAAGAAGCTTTATTTGGACAAGTGACTAAAAGCTTGGTCAAAGAGCTAGGTTTTAAGGAACATATTCAAGGAGGGAATCCCAGAATTTAGGGCTTTGGCTGCTAATCGTGGCATGATTTAAATTGGAGTTGTGCAAGAGGCCAGAACTGCAGGAGTGCATAAATCTCAGAAGGTTGTAGGGTTGGAGGAGATTAAGAGATAGAGACGAGGCTATGGAGAGATTTGAAAACAATGGTGAGAACTTTACCATAAAGGCATTGGTTAACTGGAACCAATGTAAACCAACAAGCACATGAGTGATGAATAGGATTTAGTGCAAGTTAGGAAAAGGCCAGCATTTTGGAGGAGCTCAAGTTTACAGAAAATGGATAGTATTGGAATAGTTGAGCCTAGAAATAATAAGGGCATGGTTGAGGTTTCAACAGCAGATGAGCTGAAGCAGAAGCTGAGATAAACTGTCTTACAGAGGTGAAAATAGGTGGTGTTGTTAATGGAGAGGATATTTGGTCGAAAGCTCATCTCAGGGTTAAATAAAGTTGCTAAGGTTGCAAGAACTCTGGTTCAGCATCAAACAGCAACCAAGAACAAGGAATCAGTGGCTAAGGACTGGAGATAATAACTTTGGCCTTCCCACTATTTAATTGGTGAAAATTTCTGCTCATCTAATATTGGATGTTGGACAAGCACTGTGACAAATCAGAGGCAGTGGAGAGATCAAGAGAGAGATGGTGCTGATGTAGAGCTGGGTATTATCAGTGTACATGTGGAACCTGACATCCACAGGATGATGTAGTCAAAGGATAGTGTGTAGATGAGAAGGAGTATGGGTCCAAGGACAGATTCATGGAGGACCCCAAAGGTGATGATACGGGAGTGGGAAGAGAAGCCATCACAGGCAATTATCTGACTACAGCTGGATAGTTAAGAATGGAACCAAGTAAATGCAATCCCATCCAGCTGGGTAATGGACGAAAGGGCATGGGAGGAGGATGTTTTGGTCAAACACATCAAAGAAGGTTGAGAAGGATGAGGAAAGATAGTTTACCATTGTCACAATCACATAGGAAGTAATTTGTGACTTTGCTAAGGGTTATTTCAGTACTGTGGCATCAGTGGAAACCTGATTGTCAGGGTTCAGGTATGGAATTGCGGGGAAGATGAGCGCAGATTTGGGAGGCAACAACACTTGCAAAGACTTCAGGGAAGTTGGAGATGGGGGAGTAGTTTGCAAGGACAGAGGGGTCAGTAGTCTTTTTTTTGAGGTGGGTTTGATGCCAGCAGATTTGAAAGAGAGATGGACCACAACTGAAAATAAGGAATGGTTAATTATATTAGCTAACATGGGGATCAAGATGGGATGCTGGGTGGTCAGCAGTTTAGTGGGAATAATGTCACAGGAACAGGAGATGGAACTCATGGTCAAAATGAACTCAGAGTGGGCATGAAGGGAGATAGGAGAGAAACTAGAGAAAGATGCTAATTCAGGGTTAGGGCAGTAGTGACCTTATGGGCATTTTGGCTTGGTGCATTAGGGAAGGGAGGGAAGCTGCAGAGGCAATTGCATAGATGATCTCAATCTTACTGACAAAGGAGTGCATGAACTCTGCATACTTGCTGTTGGAGATGAGGGTGGAGGGGGCATGGGAGACCAATTCATAACCAATGAAGTACTTTTGAAGTGTAATCACTGTTGTAATGTGGCCAAACCTGGCAGCCAATTTGCACACGCCAATGAGGTAAATTGCCATATAATTTGTTGTCGTGATGTTGGTTGAATAACTGAATAAATGTTGGCCAAGATATGAGGGAAAACATCCCTTGTCTTCTTTGAATAGTGTCATGGATTTTTTTTATATTCCCTCCTGCACAGTCAGATGGATCCTCAGTTTAATGTCTCATTGACACCAGAAACTTTGAGAGTTTAGGATTCCCTCACTGCACTTAAATATTGGACTGGATTAATTCAGAGTGGGTTTGTACCCTGACCCTGACCTTTTAATTCACAGATGAGAAGGCTGCCACTGAATCAAAACTGACTGGTACATACACGATAGTTAATTCAGACAAACTCTTCCCTATTTATGTGCCGTTGTACATGAATTGAAATTGAGACAATTGAACCTTGCTGAAATGTTTTTGTCTATTGATGAAAAACTAGACTTGCTGTGGAAGCTTTTCAACAGAAGACACAAAAATACCAAATTGCAAAGGGAACATCAATTTATACTGCATGAGGAAAGGGTGCTGATTGGTTGGCAAGTGGACTCTGATTGGTTGAGATCTTGCCAAGGCAAATGCACCAGGTAACGCTTATCCCCCAAGCTCTTGTTTAAATTCAAAAAAGACAAGTTGATGTTCATTGGTTAAGGCATTGCCATGAACGCACCAGGGCACAGTTGTCCCCCATGCTTTTTAATTGAAGAAAGGTGCAATTTTTAATATAATAAATATAATAATTTTCGGAAATAGATCCAAATGCTACATAACAGTTGTCAACATGACATAGTACTAAGGTTCCCATTGAAAATCTTAATTTAGAATAATGTTGGCAAAATAAACTAATAAAACCCATAAATTACTGATCACAAAAATATTAACCTGCAGATTTGCAGCAGATTAATGAGTAGCGCACTTATTTTTAATCCCATTCATTTTTATTTCTGTTAGAGCTTAATCCTAGTCTTCTCTTTCACAATTGTCACTGAATCAGAGGTAATATTGTACAAGTAAGTCAGCTCAAAGAAAAATTTAAATTATTTTTGGGTGTGATCTCATGACGTGCTGTCCGACTTTTTCTTTCAGATTCTAGCTGACTTCCTTTGCATTAGTCTTGATTCCTGCCTGTTGTGGCTGCGTTTCCCAGTCACCAACACAGCACTCACACTGAGGGAAAGACACACACACAATAAGGGAGATGTGAAGGGAAAGAGAGATAATGATTTAATCTGGAAAATGAACAATGAGTAGAATAAACCCAGACAAAATTAGAAAGGAAATGACTGACAGAAAAAGGCATTTAAAAAGATGAAGTAATTCAAAGATGAGTAAAAGGGAAAGAGAATATGGAGAATGAATAACAATGCAGGAGAAGACAACAATTAAAGAGCAGGCAATAAAAAGGAAAAATTCATGAAAATAAAGCAATCTTAATGGTTCAATGCAGCCGAGACCAATACAATATACACTCTTAATGAAGTATCATCGCTATTGAAATCATTTCTCATATGACATCATCAAGGAACATAAAAAATAAAGTGCCTAATACCTCCAATGCCCCTGCACTTTGGACCAGATTTTCGCAGAGTCATGCTGACTCTAGAGGCCTTTAAAAGCGGCGAGCGGGCCTCAGATGTGGACGTCTCACCCCCATTTCCAGCAGATCCCATTTTTGCCAGCAGGGGCAGGGCATGAATCACAGCTAGGAAACGCGAACTCAGCATGGTCATTTGTAATTAGTGCTAAGTTCAGACCCCATTTTTACTGTTCCATGGGGCTTAACCCACCGCGTCAGAGTCATGAATTTATGGAGATGTAAAAGCTCTTGAAGGCATGAAGGTGGCATTGTGTTATGAAGAGATAAACAGGTGCACAGGGGTATGCGGGGCATCAATGTGGTCTGCGAGCCTGGGGACATGGAGGTGGAATGGCAGCTACCAGGAGGCATGGGAGGTTGGGTGGGGTTTGAGGGGTGAGGACTCGAGGGCTGAACACCCTTTTATACAACTGCGCTGAAGCTTAAGAGAACTGAGGCGAGCCTTCTAACCAACTTGTCTTGGCAGTCATCCACCTCCTCGGCGGCCTCCAGAGGCGACGGGCCATGCTCGAACATGTCCCCACCACTGCATGCTCCCACCATCCCCCCCTCCCACCCCCCAAACCCAACCCTGGAGCGAAAATCGGTGTGCAGGTGTTGTTTACATGCAGATGAGTCTGCTGAGTAGTGAGATTTCCAGACTTGAGCTTCCCACCTTGATGGCAAAAATCTGGCCCTTTGTTTCTAGGCAGACAAACCCAGTCTTGCTGACTATTGGAGCAAAAGAAGAGCATCATTTACTCACAGTCCATTGTGCCAATCCCATTTGTTTTTCTTCTCCATCAGTCATTGGCCTTAGAAACTGTATTATAAGGAGCAATATATATGTTCAGAAGGGAAGTTAAAAGCAATTTAATGCTAATGCATGATCTAAGTTCTCTGCCCCATCCAAATAAAAATTGGCTTTTTTAAAGCAATTATGTTGGTCAGCTCAGCATTGAAAAGGACATCTAGGTTGCAAACAGTCTGGTTTATCCTGAGACTGGCTAAGGAGGGGGTTGGAGTTAGTGGTAAGGGTATGAAGGTAATGGGTGGAAGATGCTGGCTTCAGTGTTCTCAATGTTTATCTGGAGGAAGTTTGGTTTCACCCAAGATGGACTGTTGGACATGCCATCAGATACCACAGAGATGGACAGCTGGTGGAAGGGGTTGCTGGGCATCATCAGTATAAATATGCAAGTTCACTCCACCTCTGTAGAGGATATTGACAAGTAGCAGCATGTAGATAAGGAAGAGGAGGGGACCAAGGCTGAATCGTTTGGAGACTTTGGAGTTAGTGCAGGGATGGAAAGAGAAGCCATTGCTGGAGATGATGTGTATTTTTCTCCTTCTGTTAGGTGTATCTGTGATATGAAGATTCATTCCCAGATTTATTATGGTGTAGAAGGAGGCCATTTGGCCCATTGTGTCTGCACTGGCTCTCTGAGCATTTTAACTTAGTGCCAACCTCCTGCCTTTTCCCTGTCACCCTGCACATTATTTAAATAGAAGCAATCATCCAATGCCCTCTTGAATGCCTCAATGGAACCTGCTTCCACCACACTTCCAGGCAGTGCATTCCAAATCCTAACTACTCGTCATGTGAAAAAGTTTTTTTCTCACCTCGCATTTGCTTCTTTTGCAAAACACTTTAAAACTATGCCCTCTGGTTCTCAATCCATTTATGAGTGGAAACAGTTTCTCCCTATCTACTCTGTCCAGACCCCTCATGATTTTGAAAACTTCTATCAAGTCTTCTCTTAGCCTTCTCCTCTCCAAGGAAAACGGTCCCAACTTCTTCCATCTTTCCTCATAACTGAAGTGTCTCATCCCTGGAACCATTCTCATAAACCTCTCCTGCACTCTCTCTAATGCGTTCACATCCTTCCTATAGCGTGGCGCCCAGAACTCTACACAATACTCCAGCTGAGGTCTAACCAGTGTCTTAACTAAGTTCATCAAAATCTCCCTGCTCTTATCCTCTATGCCCCTATTATTGAAGCCTAGAATACTGTATACTTTAGAAACAGCTCTCTCTACCTGTCCTGCCACTTTTAATGGCTTATGTACATATACACCCAGGTCTCTCTGCTCCTGCGCACCCTTTAGAATAGTATCCTTTATTTTATGTTGTCTCTCCATGTTCTTTGTACCAAAGTGCATCACCTCACACTTCTCTGCATTGAACTTCATCTGCACCGATCCGCCCAGTCCACCATTATGTCATTGTCTGCAAACTTTGAAATTGCCCCCTGCACACCAAGATCTAGATCATTTATATATATCAGGAAAAGTTGTTAGAGAACTGGTCACATTATACACCCTGAAAAATATGAGTTTAAAAGTGTGCTACCAGATTCAGGTAGACAGTTACAATGCTGTAAGTAGTTATTGCCAGATATTTGCTTCATCCTGAGCCATTTTCTTAGCAGTTCCTTTGTCAGTGGTGGTTTGCCATTGCCTTCCACTCTCAGGGGCAAAGAGAGGATTCAGGCCCAAAACTACCTCAGCTGGAACAGGATTCAAACCTGCATTGTTGACATTATTCTGAACCGCACACTAGCCATGTAGCCAACTGTGCTAACTGGCTCCTCGGAGGAGCTGGTGGCATAGTGGTAATATCACTGGACTAGTAATCTGGAGGCGCCAGCAAACGCTCTGGGGACACGGGTTCAAACTCCGCTATGGCAGCTGGTGGAATTTTCATTCAATTAATAAAATCTGGAATTGAAAGCTAGTCTTTGTAATAGTGGCCATGAAACCATCTAGAAAACTGCTATCCTTACTTGGTTTACATGTGATTTCAGATCCACAGTAACTGGCAACTTAACTGCCCTCTGAAATGGCTGAACAAGCCACTCAGCTCAAGATGCAATTAGGGATGGCCAACAAACATGGCCTTGCTGGCGATGCCCTGTGTACATTAATTGGATCTCTGCAATGCAGAGGAGACCTCAGCATGGACAGCTCCTGACTGATAAGTAAAATGCAGAGGTGTGTGGAGGTTAAACTCCTGAGACACAAGCAAGGAAAATAGGCAATGCAAAAGTGGCTTAATGCATTTCTTCAGCGACAATTCTGTTAAGGATTGTGATCTGACGAATGGAGAGTCAATACAATACTTGGCAGGAATTTTGATTTGAAGGTTAATGGCAAATGTGGTAATTTCTTCCTCCCGTATTCTGCCTGTAATCTGGTTTTATCCTGTTAATTAAGCTGGCAAGCTCTAGTTTTTGGTAGAGTTCCAACATCATGGATAAATACCAATGCTGGTTAAGAACTTGTTTTTTTATATTAGTCATCAGTTGCAACAGTATGCAAAATGCATTAGGCAGCGAAAGGACCTTGCTGTCTGACCTTTAAGGAAATGTTTTATTAAAAAGCCGTCCAGACCTATAACCTTTTGGACACTTATGGTATGTGCTTTAAATTTGAATCGTAGTTGCCTGCAGGTGATCAGTTATGATTATGATTGAATGCACAAATTAATACACAGCACACATTTCCTGCGGTACTGAGTAAAACCAACAATAATGTTAGACTTCAGATATACCGCAAGTTAAATAAAGTTGGGAGAGGCAAGAGTAAAGGCAAACTAAAATGGCCTCCTGTCGCTTGCCATTTCAACACACCATCCTGCTCTCATGCCCAAATGTCTGTCCTTGGCCTGCTGCATTGTTCCAGAGAAACTTAACGCAAACTGGATGAATAGCACCTCATCTTCCGATTCGGCACTTTACAGCCTTCTGGACTTAACATTGAGTTCAACAACTTCAGACCATGAACTTTCTCCTCCATCCCCACCCCTTTTTGACCCTCCCACCCTTTTCTCCTATATTCATTTTTATGTTTTAATTTTAATTTTTTTTTTTCCCCACTTATTTTCATTATTATTATTTTAAAAATTTATTTCCATTTTTATTTATTGTTTTATCCCCAGTTTTAGCCTTTTCGATCTTTTTTCCCACCACCGTCCCTTCCCCCCACCCCATCCACACTAGGGCAGTCACTTTCCAGAGTGCTTACCCTGGTCCTGCCATTATCACATTTTGCGTTCCACTCTTAATGTCACCATTAGCACCTCCTTTAGCCAGAACACCACAATCAACAACCCTTTGACCTTTTGTTTATGACATATTTCGCAATCTCTCCTTTGCCTTCACCTACTGCTGGCCATCTATCTAGCTTCACCTGTTCCACTCCCCTTAAACAGTATATATTTCACCACATTTCTACTTCCCTTTAGCTCTGAAGAAGAGTCATGCAGGCTCGAAACGTTAACTCTGTCTTTCTCTCCACAGATGCTGTCAGGCCTGCTGAGTTTTTCCAGCATTTTTTGTTTTTGTTTCAGATTTCCGGCATCTGCAGTATTTTGCCTTTACCCAAAAATAAAATATAGGCAAACTTCTAGTTGCATATTTCTCTGTTCAAAAAAAATGCATGTATATATTGTGCATTTTGTAACCTAATTCCATATCCCTTAATACCTTTGGTTAACAAAAATCTATCAATCTCCAAGTTAAATTTGAGAATTGATCTAGCATCTGTTGCCATCGTCGAACAGAGTTCCAAATTCCCACCACCCTTTGCATGTAGAAGCATTCCCTAATTTCACTTCTGAAAAAACTGGTTCTAATTTTTCGGCTATGACCCCAAGTCCTGAACGTGCCAACCAGTGGAAAAAGTTTCTCGATACCTACTAAATATAGTATATATTGTAAAACATGTCGATGCTAATCAAGTTTGAAATTTCTTAAAAATTTTTATCGATGAGATACCCTTAGTACACTCAGACCAGCGTTGGGCATGTTCAGTGTAGTGAGCGGACAATGTGGTGCAATCGGTTTCGACCACATGAAACCAAGTTACGAGCATCTGCTCAGCCCGCCGATGGCAGACCACATTCCCTGCCATTGGACATCGCAAACCTCATTGCAATACATTAGTATAGCATTATAAGGCCAGCCCGCCGGACTCATTCCTCCCCTGCTGTAGCATCTGCCCACGTTGGCGGGAAAACACGCCGATGTGTTTCACAACAGCACATAAGTGACGTGCATCTGGTGGGCTGCATTTTGCTCAGGACTTCAAGGTTTGTTTGCCTACCTTGCTTCGGTCAGCACTCGCGGTCATCAGCGCCAGGCTTCACAGACAGCACCAGATCACTTTTGGGGGTGCTCACGGCAGGTCTCTACCCACCAGATCAGCCATATGTGGGTGGCTTTTCAATGGCTGCAGGGCAAGGTCTTGTTAGGGGAAGGGGGGAGAAGTGGCCTCAGGCAAGGGAAGAAGCTGCAGGACGAGAGCTGTACTGGAGAAGGGGGTATCCCAGGGTGTGTGTGAGGGCACATATTGATCTGTGCAAGTGACCTCAAGATGATGAGGGCTGAGGAGGCAAACCCCAGAGATGAGACCAGATGGACATGAGTATGTGTGAATGGATGGTGATGTCCTGTGAGATGCCAGGGAATGTGTGATGGGCTTGAGTGTGTGAGTTTAGAGTGATGAGATGGTTGCCATACCCTGGCTGTGCAAATGAGATCATTCATCCTCCATCTGCATTGGATGGCCAACCTCTTCTGTGCAGCATTGGCACTGACCACTGTTGCCACCATCTGCCATGCTGGATTGATGCCGCTGCCCATCCTGTGGCCAGAGTGAGGGTAGAGGCCATCACGGTGGGCCTCCACAGCATCCAAATGGCATTCCAGTGATGTGTCATTAAACTTGGGAGCAGCAGTCATTTTGCCCTTCGTGGACATCTTCCCTGCAGCAGTCGAGGGCTGGAAGCACTGAGATGTGTGCGCGTGGCTAGACTTTAAATATGGCACCCAGCGTGCTGAAGTGGCGAGGTGATGGAATGGCAGGCCATGGAAACGGCGTGATTCCTGGGAATGCATAAGTTTGGGACAAAATGGCTTGCAAACCTGGCATTGTGGCTGGCGGGTAAAATGTCGTTTTACTCGCCCGCTACCACACTTAGTGCAAATCTGGTACGATTCTTTGTCAGTGTGTTAAGTGTTATCATCCAAGAAGGGCTCTTTTTCAGTAATTTTCATCAGTGTCCATAGGGCAGTTTAGCTATAAAGGAGATAAAGATGCACTGAAGTTGTTTTAACTAAAGCCTGCCTGGCTTCTTATATCCTGATTTGATACTGTATTTAACAGTCAAGTGGCCCTGTTCAGCTAAAAGGAGGGATTAAGTCACCGGAAGAAAACATTATAGCATGGTGTGTGCGTGTATACACACACACACACACACACTTAATTAGGATTAGTACACAGGGTAAGAAACACTTGATACTTGAGTTACATTCATTATTTCCCTCCTTTTCAACACCTCCTCCCCACTCACCCAATGAATGCTTTTTCACTAAATATATAAACTGGAACCATCTGTTTAATTGCAAATCTGCAAATAGTGGAAGTGCTCCATTTGCTGGCCTAAAGAAGAAAAAGAAAATATCCAGCCTTGTGCAGCATTAGCCCAACTTAGGTAAAAAAGCACTCTCCTATTTTACTGCAACAAAAAAAGTGCAGGTTACGGGTGTAAAGGAATTAGAAAGGAATAAAATCATACAACCTTCCTCTCATGCCATGGCTTTGCAAAGTGTCATGCCCAGTAAAAGCATGTCATATTCTGGACTTCAAACTAATTTTATATTTTAAAAACTGGACAAAAAAGGCTGGAAAAGATGGCCACCCAAGGTCAACTGACTTCTTTGGTGAATTAGAATCACTCCTCTGTCTCAAGGGAACAAAAGAACAGTCTAGACTGATGCAAGTCAATGCCTTTCCCTTAAACCAATCAAAAGGGTAGTATCTGATTTATATGGGTCATTCTAAAACAAAAACACTGACTATCTCAAACCCTCTGAGGTGTTGACCCACACTTTATTTGGAAAATACTTTAAGCTTGTGAAAAGCCACAGAGTGGGACAGCCATGTCTTTTTGGTCTGTATAAGGTATCAGCTAGGAGCTGTTTACAGGCAGTTCCACCAAAAGCCATTGAACCATCAGTTCACCCAGCCTGTGAACCAGACTCGGAAACAAGCTGCAAGACATCAGACAGCCAGAGTATGTAACCTGTTCTAGCTAAAGTTCACCTGAGAACCAACCTTCTAGAAATTTGACTATAAGAAACCTCACAACCTGCTGTGAACCCTTTGATTTACAAGACCCTCCCTTCAACTTTAAAACATCGAAACCATCCAAGAAACTACAGTACTGCCATGTGGGAGATTGGAGATTGTAAATCAGAGACTTAGTTAACATTAATCTGGAATAGAGTACTACCTATACCTATATCTAATCTTTGTGTGTGTGTGTGTGTGTGTGTGTGTGTGTGTGTGTGTGAGTGTATGAGTGAGACACTGTGTTTAATTTGGGGTAAGAATATAGGGGGAAAAAAACCTTTATTTTAAACACACAAAAGCTTGCTGCTGAATTATTTAATTGAGATCCGCACTCCAAGGGTAAGAAAAGACACATCTCTTTCAATACAAAACATACTGATCACAGATGATAGGAGAGCACATACATTATGTGCGTGAGAAAAGTTTGTTAAGTTGCTTTTTTTCCTAGTAGATTTGAAGCTGCATTAAATCCACCCAGCTAAAATTGACATGGAACACATAGGCATTATTTTTCATTGGATGATGTAATATAATCCTCCCACTGTGGATCATATATTCAAATCCCTGCAGTTATAACTTAAGTACACCTACACTGTGAGCCTAAAAGCTCCTTACTGGCTTATGAATTTGTATGCAATATTCTCCCTGTTACTGAGCATTATGCTATTTAACTGCGTAGGTTGTGATGTTCATTTCAGGCTTATGCTGCATGAAAATGTGCATTAAGATTGCACCCTATGACCAGAGATGATTACTTTCTCAATGTGTAAGCTCTGAAGTTGTTGTTACATTTGATACTTGTTTTGCCACACTAGTACCTCTCCCTACCAGCCACCACCCCCCCACCACCCCAAGTCCCCATTCCCAGTAGCACTTAATGAGCAGTTACTCTATTTGTATTGCCTAGAGCATGTTTGTTTTCTAAATCATTGCAAGAATTCTAAAAGTGTAGTAGACCTTACACAGAAAGATCACAAAACCCCATTCCATTAATTCATATTCTAGCTGCTACCAGCGAGATTAAAGGTTCAATATAAGCCTCACACAGTTTCTGGAACTGGAAGCTTATTATCTCTATTGATGGACTATAATTAGCAGTAGTTTTATAATAGCAATTACCTGATGCAGATTATATCCTGTTTTCAGCCTCAGACACCCAAAAAAGCACAACAGTCATCCACTGCAGTAATAGTATTGCAGCAATATGACACCATCTGAGGCACTTTGCAGTAAAAGTGTCTGCATTAGTTATACTAATTACTGTAATTTATTGTTTTGTATGTACAGAAATTTGATGGAGACAGCATAAAAGCAAACCTAGTATGTCTATTCTTGTGTTTCAGTACCTCAGATTTGGATGGGGAAGAGACTGTTTCCATATCCTGAAGTAAAATTTTCATATAGTCAGCGTCAGTGCCTCTGAATATGAAATGATTTTCTGAGCTTTTACTATGTGGCGAAGCAGTAAATTCCATGTAAAACAATTTACACTTGTTTCATTTCAGTCTGTAACCAACCTTCAAAGCATTTTGAGAATATTTTGGGTTGATTTTTCCAGCGGCCCTTATTGAATGGAATCTTTTTGTCATTCCATTAGGTTCTTTGTTAAAAAAATCCACTCACCCAATGCCCGTGCACTCTCCAGGTACCTTTCCTTGCTATTAATTTACTTACACATGCTGTATCTTAACTGAAATCGGCCTGCTTTTTTCTCTTTGTAGTGATAGCATTTGAAGATGGGGAACCGTGACAGGGCTTGATAGGGAGTCTGTAGTTAAATAAATGAATTCCCAGACAAAAGGATCTTGGCTCTCTGCTGGAACTTTGATCATTCACTGGGATTGATTTCTTATCAAGTCCTGAAGAGAAAACATTTTCAATGCAAAGTTTTCTTTTATAAAAAGAAAAGGCCTAAAGGCCCAGCAGTGGGTCTGCACTGTCATAGGGTCTAATCACTTAGTTTGTGAGGCTGTGTTCATGCTATCTCATTAAATCCGGGAAGAAATTCTTTCTAATTTAATTCATAAAGCCTAACAACCTTTCAAAAGAATGGTTTAAAGTGCCTACAAGGGATTTGAAAGGTAACAGGTTAGATGTAGCTGGACCTGTCCTTCATGCCCTTTGACTGTGCTTTTTCACAGCAGGATACCATTCTTAATTTTGTTCGTGTTCTCAAACTCTCATTGATGGTCAGCCGCAACAGCCACTTAGAGTATTACAGAGGTAATTAGGGTCACGTCAAATTTCTGTGGTACAAATGATCTTGACACTGGGGTAACTACAGCCATGGACTTATACAGCACTTCACATAAGATAAAATTTCCACGTCTAAACTCCTGCGTGGATATAATACATCCTTTCAATAATTGAATGAAAATCAACTGATGGGTAACAAACTCCAGAGTGAAGTTTGCAGTAGGAGCCCCTTGTCTAAACGTCATCCCCACACATAATCTCTGACCATGGTTTGCATATTGGTGCAGGATAAATACATTCCTGATGTGAGATTCGCCTCCATGTTATGCATCATCTCTCTGAAATGAGGGCTTTAGAGAAGCACCATTACAGTGCCTTAATTGGCTGCTTACTCATATCTGTGGTTTTTGACAAACTTTACTTTGGTCAGAGGTTGCATTTGGTTCAACAATGATTTAAGCTGACCTGCAAGTGCCAGTGTTAGGTCGTTGAATTCCATGTTGGTTTTCTTATAAAGGAAATTCTCGTGTCAGCATGCATTTGAAACCAATATATCACAGGAGATAATGTCACAGCAGATTTAAGGCTCCATCCACACAGTTGGATCTACTTCATAGGGCCCTTTCCCTCATGCTTTATTCTGTCCTTCAAAGGGGAATTCAGAGGCAACAAAGATGTGGAGGGGGGAGGTGGTTATTTAGGAGGGAGGGAGTAAAGAAACATGATTTAGAGAGGAATTAAAGGGAATGGATCCTAGACAGGCAGGGTGAAGGAGGCGGAAGATGCATAACAGACTGGAGTCAGAGGAATGGAGAGTTTGGGGAGAATTGTAACATTGGAGAAGATTACATAAATCAGGAGGGGCAAGGCTGTGGAGGAAATTAAACTCAGAAATGAGAACTTCAAATTTGATGTACTGTTTGGCCTAATCTGCCATTCATTCTTCCAATTTAACTACTACTTTGTCATTTAGATGCCTTTCACTTCTTGTCACCCTGCTTGCTGCTGGATTTTATCCTCTGGCTCCCTTTTATTCCCTGCCTACTTTGGATCTACCCTCTTAATACAAACAATCTTTAACATATGACTCCCATTCATTCACTGCCTTGCTTGCCTCCAAGTTTTCTGTTCTTAGCCTAAAAGCATTGCATGGTAAGATATGCTAGTATCAAAGAATTGTCTATTAATGAGGGTTGGGATTGAAACCCTTGGAAATACATGTCAAGGACTGGATCCTTATTTGCCATTAAGGGATTTGAAATAAATCAAATTTCTACTCCTCCTTCCTTTAATGTTTTGATTCCTTGCTGGACTCTGGTTCCATGAGTGCCTGTTGTTCTAAGGTACCTTGCCTTAATGACCATTCTTCTACATTGGCTCAGTCAGTATTAGCAGCTTTTTCAGCCAAAGATGACAACACAGCCATGTCTGATGTTGCTCCAGGCATATGCATTAACTACACCAGGAACTGCAGATAGATATCTGGCCTATTTTCCCTACCTTGATTGAGAAATACTGAGACCAATTGTTGGGCTCGTCTTCCTTCCCAATTGTGATACTGAGTTAATTCACTACAGGATGCAGATCAAACCTCATTTCTCCTTGGACTACAAAGCTTAGTTCATGGGTGGACTCTTTCTTTTTAACTTGACAATATTATTTCCCCCAGAGTTGAACATTGCATGCCATTGAGGGGTAGAAGTTTGAAGTTTTTAAAAATTCAGAAACTCTAAGAGCAAAGTTGAAGGCAAAGGAAGGCCGACAATTACAAAGTACCTCCCCTTAACAAAGTCCACTGTAATTGACTGCTCCCTTACTGGCTCAGTGTTTAAATGCACTGTGTGGTGTGTTATTGAACAAAGCAGACCAGAAAGGCCCCAGAATCACCCTTTGGTCTCTGCTGTTAAAGAAAAAGGGAGGAAATTGGGAGAAAAGAAGATTCAAGTATTTGGGACAGTGCAAGCAGTTTCCAGAAGTTTTGTGTCATTGAAACATAACATACAGTTCTGTAATGCAAATAGTACATAAATAGCAGGTAACATGGCTCTGATTGATTTTTTTTAAAAAGCTTTTAAGGTGTCCAAGGGAACTAGAAAAGTAGGCTAGCACACTGACTTGTTAGATTGGAGTTTGAATTCAGACCAGACTGAATGAAATGAGAAGAAAGTCTCATTTCTTATGCCAGTGCTTCCCAAATTTTTTTCCTGGTGTGACCCCATTTTAATGCATCAGACTTCATGTAACCCTAGAGTGCTGAGCAGTGGGGAGGGAGGGGGCTTCAGACAGACAGCTTGTGCAATAGTTATTGTGCAGAGAACACTTGAAGCAGCTAAATACTTGTTATAATCTCGGCTCAAATTTGATATGTCATAGGATCTGCATTGTAAATTGGACTTGTGTATAATTAAGTCTTTATAATTCTCTTTCAACTCCATAATTCTTAAAATCTTGAATTTCTGCATGTACAGGACATTTGATGTACATGACTTCAAATTATATGCAGAACCAGATTATATGATGGTCACCACAATAGGGTTTTAAGTTATTTATACAACAGAAACTATATCTTGTGATGTACAGTCATATAGGGTTTACCTCCTCTGCAAAGATTTTATGGCTCATAAAACTTTTAGTAAGCATGAATATATACTTTTTAAAACTGCGTATGTATATCTTAAAAACTTAGACTGATTTGCACAAACTTTAGCTGTTGCAATAACAGAAGAGGTCACAAGGTTGTTGCATCTATCTTAATGCTAAGGATATGTGTTTGTGTGGTTTTAGCAGTGACTAATGAGTTAGGGGAGTTGATGAAAAAGCAGGGTTTCTACAAAAAAAATGAGCATACCTTTTCACAGGGCAGAATTGTCCCAGATTTGCACAAAGTGCGGCAGCGGGAGAAAAGAGGTGGGTTTTTGCGCTGTATCGTCCCATTCCCGCCTCATTAATTATGCAGCCACAGGAAACACACCGTCTCACTGACGGATGGCCTCCAATTTGCACACCATACCACTCCTCACGCAGCATGCCATATTTAAACTGCAGCCGCATGCACACTTCTCGTTGCTTGCAACCCAGGAGGGCACTGGTGAAGACATGGCCCCAAAAGCCAAGAAGAGTACAGCCCCCCCAATTCAATGATGCATCCAATGACACCTTCTGGATGCTGTGGAAGCCCGCCATGATGTCCTCTACCCCTGCTCTGGCCGCAGGAGGCCCATCAGTCTCACCACTCTGGCTTTGGAGGTGGGAGCAGAGATGGTCAGTGCCAACACTGCACACGAGAGGTCGGACATCCAGTGGAGAAAATGGATGAAAGATCTCATCTGTGCAACCATCTTATTACTCTAAACTCTCACACTCACAAGGCCATCACACATTCACTGGTATCTCACTGACTGCCAGCTCAAGGGACATAAGCACTCACTCACACACACCCTCACATCTCCATCTGGACTCATCTCCTCTGGAGACTGCCTGCTCAGCCCTTATTGTTTTGAGGCCACTTGCACAGATCAACATATGCCCCCATACACACTTTGGGATGGTCCTTTCCCCAGTGCAACCCTCGCCCTGCAGCCTCTTTCCTCGCCTGAGGCCACTTCTCCCTCTTCCCCCAGTAAGCCCTAGCCCTGCAGCCATTGAAAAGCCACCCCTGCCTCACAGCTGGTCTGGTAGGTAGAGACCTGCTTGTGAGCCCCCTAAGTGATGTGGTGCTGCCTGCTAAGCCTGGCGCTGTCGACTGCAAGTGCTGTCTGAAGCAAGCTAGACAAACAACATTGAAGTGCCGAGCGAAGTGCGGCTTGCGAGGTGTACGTCGCTTGTGTGCAGTTGTGAAACACATCGACGTACAATTACGCCGACGTGCCCGGATAATCCGGCATAGGGGGATGATTCTGGCGAGCAGGGCTTATAATTAAATGCAGATGTATTCAAATTACATTCCCAACATGTGGTGGTGGAAAAGGCCCGCCATAGATGGGCAGAGCGGACAATCGCAAGCTGGTTTCACGACGTCGTGAAACCAATTTTTGATCTTTCCCGCCATTTCGTCCGCTCACACCTGCCATGATGGCCGATGCCAACGGGGATGGAAAATTCCACCCATAGGCTCTTTTTGCAGCAGCAATTGGGCCTCAGAGAGCAGTCCATTAGCTCATACCCGCCAATAGAAAAAAAGTAATGATTTAAAGGGGCCTCACAGCTGTCAGAAATCAATCTGAGTTCCATAGCAACCATTGCTGCCTCTGAGCTTGCAATCCCAAAATCATGTCCAGGTCGCAACCCACAGCTTAGGAAACCCTGTTTTAGACTGTTAATCACCAGGCTGCCTAAATCCACTTCCAATCCACTAGACTCTCAATGTAAATAGTGATTACATCATAAAACTGATCTGTTTACAAACTTAAGCTTAGTTTTTTTTTAAATTCTTCCATGAGATGCGGGCTTTGCTGGCTGGGCCAGCATTTATTGCCCATCCCTAGTTGTCCTTGAGAAGGTGGTGTTGAACCGCCTTCTTGAGCCGCTGCAGTCCATGTGGTGTGGGTACACCCACAGCACGTTAGGAAGGGAGTTCCAGGACTTTGACCCAGCAACAGTGAAGGAACAGCGGTATATTTCCAAGTCAGGATGGTGAGTGACTTGGAGGGGAACCTCTAGGTGGTGGTTTTCCCATCTGTCTGCTGCCCTTGTCCTTCTAGTAGTGGTCATGAGTTTGGAAGGTGCTGTTGAAGGAGCCTTGGTGAATTCCTGCAGTGCATCCTGTAGTTGGTACATACTGCTGCTACAGTGCGTCGGTGGTGGAGGGAGTGAATGTTTGTGGATGTGGTGTCATTCAAGCGGGCTGCTTTGTCCTGGATGGTGTCAAGCTTCTTGAGTGTTGTGGGAGCTGCACTCATCCAGGCAAGTGGGGAGTATTCCATCACACTCCTGACTTGTGCCTTGTAGATGGTGGACAGGCTTTAGGGAGTCAGGAGGTGGGTTACCTGTCGCACTATTCCTAGCCTCTGACCTGCACTTGTAGCCACAGTATTTATATGGCTAGTCCAGTTCAGTTTCTGGTCAGTGGTAACACCCAGGATGTTGATAGTGGGGGATTCAGTGATGGTAGTACCTTTGAACATCAAGGGGTGATGGTTGGATTCTTTCTTATTGGAGATGGTCATTGCCTGACGCTTGTGTGGTGCAAATGTTACTTGCCACTTGTCACTCAAGCCTGGATATTGCCCAGGTCTTGCTGCATTTGGACATAGACTGCTTCAGTATCTGAAGAGTCATAAATGGTGCTGAAAATTGTGCAACCATCAGCAAACATCCCCACTTCTGACCTTATGATGGAAGAAAGGTCTTTGATGAAGCAGCTGAAGATGGTTGGGCCGAAAACACTACCCTGAGGAACTGCTGCAGTGATGTCCTGGAGATGAGATCGACTGTATGCATGTGGTGATCAGAGCTCCCTGGGACCATTCTGTATACCTTTATCAACAGATAAAGTTTCCACTCCATTAATGTGCAATTGGTGTGTGACCACTGGAGACATATTCTCCAGGTTTATGCTTGGTTCCCAGGGAGCTCTCATGATGGGCATTTTTACACCACTCCCAGGTGTCACAGCTATTTGAGGCCCCTGCACTCCTGCATGGATGGATTCTGGGCGAAGGGCTAGCCACTCAAGACCTAGTTGATGATACCAGTTAGGAACCCTCAAATTCCATCCGGGAAGCGCTACAATGAACCCCATGGTTCCACAAGTGTCGCTGTAGAGCAGACCATCGGACTGTTAAAAATGAGATTCCGCTGCCTGGACCACTGCAGCAGAGCTGTCCCAAAATGCACCTCACAGGGTCTCCTGGAGTTTACTCATCTGATACACGTTGCACAACCTCACACAGCAGAAGAGGGAGGCTTTGACGAACATGGATCTAGATGAGTTACAATCTTCACCCAATGAGAGGATTGATCAGAGCAGGCAGGTTTGCATGTTAGGGTTCCAGCACCAGATGCCAGACGATGGAGAGATGCACAAGAGTGGGCCATGCATTCCTCATTCTCAGTAGATTCCAGTAGGCATGATGACTTTGAGAATCCATCAGCTTTAGGCCTTAAATCCATGAGATCTGCATCTCCACTCAACAACAACTCACCAATATCTATTGACAACGACACTCCATCCTTGCCACCCAGTTACGAGGATGTCCATAATCCACCTTCACCCATTTAGGTTTGCTACTTATTTTGCAAGCAATCGCACTGCTAACCAGGTCCCAACAACAAGACCATCCATCACACATGAATAAAGTGAAAAAGACTATTTATTAACATGTTAACATAGAGTGCAATCTAACATTTGAACACTGGTGCCACAATTGTGCAGCTACCTGCTCTTTCCGCTTACCATCACTACGACATGGTGCGACCCCAACGTCTGCCACTGAGGTGGAGGCAGGCTGCTGAGTGCAGTGGCTTGTTGCCGGAGATGACCTTGGCCACCGTCCTGTGGTTGACTGAGGCATGGAGGACCCTGGCATGCTGAGGGGCTCCTGCATGGCCACAGATGTATCCTCTTTGGCCTTGGCTGCTGGAGGCACTGGAATAAGGGCTGGGGCCCAGCTACTCACCGTCAGAGCGCTCTGCAAGGAGCCCCCAGAAGAGGCAGGCTGGCGCTCCATCTCCCTCCCTCTCGGTTCATGATGGCATCTCCCTGACCACCAGAAGAGGAGTGGAGTGGAGTGGGGTGCCTGGAGGGAGGTACAGGCGCCTCGTCCCCTCTCACCTGGCACCACTGTATACAGCCCCAGGCGACCTGTTCCACTCACACGCCACTTACACTATGATGGAAACATGAGCCTGCAACTTTTTACTCACATGCATCCACACTTCTGCTGCACCTGCTGCTGCCTTACATTTCTTTCGCCTGCCTGCCTGCTCCACCCCCTCACTGAGACACATTGCTTGTTCTCTTGAGAGACACATTGATCTAACGCCACCATTCCACTCACCCTGGCGCTGTGGAGGAGATTGTTGTTCCTCTTCTGCATTGTACCCAAGTGCACCTGTGGACCCCGTGGCTGCTAATCTCCACTGCAATCTCCATCCAGGCTTCCTTGGTCAGGCAGAAGGGTCCCCTGATGCTGTCCATGGGGAAGAGCACACCCTACCATTCTCTGGATCAGAACCTGCAGGGAGGCATGGCTGAACTGTGAGGCCACCCTTTGTCTGCTCTGAGCCATATGCCAAATTCTCCCTTCTTGAGGGCAATCACAAATCAGGCCAAACAAGGCTGAGTCTGGAGGTCAGGGTAATGATTCTGGATTCTTATCAGCCTCTACAGCATCGCTGCTGCCTTGTAGGCACTGCACCAAATCATGTGCTCTGTGTTCCTTTGGTCAATAAATGGTAGAGACCTGAAGATGTGTTTTAAAGAAAAAAAATATTTTGTGAAGTGCTTCAGTATGATATAATTATCTGAGCACAATCTAACTATGCAAGGCTGAAAGGGCAAGTTTTCTAGTATGAGGCTTGAAGGAATTGCCACATATTGTAGCTCTACAGTATGAGCCAGTGTCAGCTTGGTACAGTTGACAGTGCACATGTCTTTGACTCAAAGCTTTTGGGTTCAATGCCCACGACAGGATTTGAGCACCTAATCTCAGCTGACTACAGCACTGAGATTGTCAGTTGTTATAAAAGCAATCATCCTTTAAATAAAATGTTAAAATCAACACAACAACAACAACTTATATTTATATGGCACCTCTTAAGATAATAAAATGGCCCAAAGCTTTCACAGGAGCATTATGAAACAAAATATGATGCCAAGCCACTTAAGGAGATTTTAGGCCAAATGACCTAAAGAGTCCTTTTAGCCAAAAGAGGTAGGTTTTAAGGAACGGGGTGTCTTAAAGGAAGAAAGTGAGGTCGAAGAGCAGAGAAGTTTAGGGAGGGAGCCCAGAACTTTGGATGCAGGCAACTGAAGGCATGGCTACCAATGGTGGAACAATTAAAATCGGAGATGGTTGAGGGGCCAGGATTAAATGAGCGCATACATCTCAAGAGGGTTATGGGGCTGGAAGAGATTATAAAGATAGGGAGGAGGGAGGTCATGAAGGGATTTCAAAACACAGATCATAATTTTAAAATCAAGATGTTGTCTGGCTGGGAGTCAATACAGGACTGCAAGCAAAAGGGTGATAGGTGAACAGGACTTGGCGTGAGTTAAGGCACAAGTAGCTGAATTTTAGCTGACCTCAATTTTACAGAGGATAGAATGTGGGAGACCAGCCAGGAGTGTATCGAAATAGTCAAGTCTGGAGGTAACAAAGGCATGAATGAAGGTTCAGCAGCAAATGAACTGAGACAGTGGCGAAGTCGGGTGATGCAACAGAAGTAGAAATAGACAATCTTCTAGATGGCTCATCGTGGGATCCAATATGATACCAATATGCGAACAGACTGGGTTTACTCTCAGACTGTTGCCAGGGAGAGGCATGGAATCGGGAGATTGAATTAGGGACTGAAAACAATAGATTAACATTAAGATCTCAAAGTAGTTTGAAGAAGAGCGAAGAGCTATTTTAGTGTCCAAGATACCATTCTTCCCTCAACCAAGCACCCCTTCAAAATACATTAACTTATCATTCATTTAAATGTTTGTGGAGTTTTGCTGTATGTCAAATGGCAGCTATACTTTAACAGTCACTGCACTTCAAAGTAATTAATTATATGTGAGGCATTTTTAGAGACCAGGTGCTATAAATCCAAGCCTTCCTTTATTCAAGTTGTTGGGAACCTTCTCTTTTCTAGAGACTATATGCTTTTGTTCTCTTTCGGGAATGGTTTATATAGGCTGTTTTCGAAGCTCTACCTTTATTGTTTCCACAATAAATGCAATCAGTTTTTGTTTAGATTTATAGCAGTGCTGTATTTTTCAGGAAAGCAATGATAAACTAAAATTATAACTATAACTCCTACATTGCTTTAACACTGTCTTGTTAAAGCAAAAATGCTTCTGAACACCTATTGTATATCTTTGAAAATGACAAGGAAGTTTGGAAAACCAAGTTTGTCAGAAGAAGCCCTTTGACATGTAGAACTCAGCTTTGAATCCAGCCCAATTTGATGAGATGAACACACCACCTCTCCAATAAACATTCATGAGAAAAATGTGGTCTGTCTCAATCAATTTGCAGTGGGCAAAATTCCATTGCACAAATATTACCCGTGGAATTCAAAGGTCTGCAAAAGAACAAATATTGTGCCTTTTATTCTAGGAATGTTGCAAAGTCTTTAAAACAAATCTTGAACCCAAAATTTAGATCAATGAATATCATACCAGTAGTAACGGTGCCTCCTTGTCAATCTCATGGGTTAGAATCTGTGGCAGAGAACTCAGGCAATTTGGTGCAGGTAACCTCTAATTCTTTTTAATTCAAGAAATCCAGAAGAAGGGCCAAAGCTGGGCGCTGGCAAGATTGAAAACAATGAAGTCAATTGGATGTAGTGATTAACCAATACCAAAATTGGGTTTTAAAAGCCTGTGAGTAGTACCAGGAAGAGAAAACTAGGAGATGAGAAGTCCTACAGTCTTGTGATTTAATCCTGTAAACAGCTATAGGGTGGAATGGTGAGACTCTGGGGTTCCCTGCCGAGGTATGGAGAGAAAATTAAAGAGCAAGTCATTCTCACAGACCCCCTACCAGTCAGTTCATGACAGATCCACTTTCAGGAACAGATTGCCTGTTTACCTTCTTGGTTGCAGAAGGGTGTGCTGCTGAATGTCATTTACAAAAAATATGAAGAAATGTTTTTATTCACCCCTCACTGCTGGGAAGCATGCCACAGAGAAGGGGAGTTGACCTTGCAAATAGCAATGGCCTGAAAATAAATAAGACAATTGTGTTAGAGGTGAAAGCAGCATCTCACTGATTTAACATGTAATTGTTGCTGAACAAGCTTTGGCAACTTGCCACTGTGCATCCTGTGCCATCACGATACGCATTGATGGAGAGTGTGAATATTTTCATTGGAAGGGAGTTAATGTATAAGTTGAAGTCAAGCTTGTTCATTGAGAATAAATAGATGCTTTTGGCAATAGCCCTTGCTTGGTGGGCAATGGAAAATTATTTCCAAAACCTGGTTGAAAGGTCATGGTAGCGCAACAGTGGCATTTCCAACTACTGTCAAAATCCAGGCCTCTGGCAATCTGTCAATCTTAGAAGGAGGGAGCAAAGGCCCAATATAGGCATGTACTATTAAAACAGCTAACCAGGATAATTAGGCTGCAATTAAAAGGATAAACATGTCATTTTATAGTCCATTAGTCTAACCTATGTCGAAGCTCAAGACCATTTTGTGCACGTCTCCAAGAGGGTAAAGTTTCAATGTTCTCAAGAGCATGGTATATTTTTATGATAGCTTTTGCAAAGCCTGCTCTCATGAGGACACCCTTTGTTTCAATTATTTTAAAATAAAATTGAGATAAGGCTCAGTCTGTTCATCCTCTCTGTTGCCCATCACTGTGCTTAAACTAAAACCAACAAGAGAGGCAAATATATGCTTCCAATTCTGTTTTATGCTATAATGGTAAGAGTTACGTGAGGGCTACCCTTGAGTGATGCGGACTCTTCAATTTACACTCCTTCCATGTGGAGGAAGTGCTTGGCCTCGGCTCTTAAACCAACATGGCTTAGATTAGCTGCTCAGCTGATTTGTGTGAAGTGGGGAAATGCCAGATATGAAGTATGTCAAAACACTCCATAATGCTGTATGCTGGTGCTTAATGCACCATGATAGCGCACCATTCTTGTAGCCATAAATATTAACAGTCTGAGTTCTGTTTTCTTGGAGGTAATATTTGAATCAAATAATGTAGGCTGCGATCCATCACGGGGGATGCGGCAGGCCAGCCAAAACCTGTTGACTTTTGGCAGGACCGGAAGATCCCAGCGGTAGGTGGGGCCAGAAAATTCCAGCCATAATATGTTCAGATTTGCATCCACTTTCATTACCAAGCCTTCATTAAAAGAGAATACAATGTACTTGCTCTTCATTTCTGTAATTAAATTTATAATATCTGAATAAAGATAAGAACAACACAGCGGTACTGGTCTCTGCAGTTGACCTAATATTTTAACCATGAGCATTTCCATTACATCCTACTGGCAACACTTGTTGGGCAGTGTGTCTGAAAGTTGGTACCATCTACATACTGTACTGACTTCCTTCAGTCCTTTTGTAACGCCCAATTACCTTTTCTCATAAGATTCCCAATGTGATACTTAACCATGTTAATTAGAGGGAAAAGAAGTCACTTGTGCATTTCTGGCAATATAGCACTTGAAGTTGCACATAAGTAGTTAAAGCACCCCTCTGAGATTCGCTAACAATGTAAAAACACCAGCAAACATGAGCATGTCCCACACAATATCCTTTCAGAAATAATCAGTGAAGTTTGTGATAGATTTTTTAAGAACTTGTATATACAGGCCATCTTGTTTATTCGGTTTATGTATTTTCAGTTACATGTAAGAGCATGTTAAAAAGCTGACGCACTCTGTGATCAGATGACACTTTTATTATTTGTGCTGTTTTTTGAGCATCTGGGATGCATCCCACTCTTGTAATGTATTCTGAGATCTTTGTTTACTTCCACCTGGTCCATGGTTGTTGCAGTTAAAATTTCCTTCCCATAACCTATTTCACTGTGGATGATTCTGCAACACTGGATATATTCAATAAGCAAGGACCACTTTGACAATTCATAGTTTTCGAGGTCACTTGGTAAACTCCCACTCTGCTCCCCCTAGTATGACATTTGCCTCATCAGCCACAAATCATCCAGTCATAAGCTTGAACTCACCTCGACTAGCTGTCAGCAATGCCCCTTCTCTTGCCAATACTGACAGAAAGTAATTATTTAATATTTTTCTTGATTATCTCTGCCACTGAAGGTGGCTGGAGGTGATGCTTTTGCCCTTGTTTGTCTGTAAACAATATATCTCAAATTTCAATGAAACTTAGTACACAGATAGTGTATGGCCCAAAAAATTTGATTAGTTTTTGGTGAGGATTCGGATCCAGATCCTGGATTTTTTTAAAGGATCCATTAACATTGGAACATGGAGCAAGTTGTATTTTTCTTTTAGAATGTTGTGGGCTGTTTTATTTAGAAAGCTGTTGATTGTTTTAGAATGTTATGGATTGTCTCAGCTGCCGTGGAGGAATTTGTCACAGCTGTCAAAATGTGAGCAGAGTTTTCAGAGCAGGTTGTTGGATGTGGATTGACCTGAAACCACCTTAGTGAGATAGAAACTCTGAATAAGAAGGTTTATTTTCTCAGCTTTAGTTACAGAACATCAACCCAGACAAGGAAACGCCTCAAGGAAGAGCTGCATAATTGTAATAACTTTCGAGTTAACACAGCAGGGCGGAGGTATGCACTCTACTGAGTGTCCACTTTGCTTGTAATATTGCTGTTATCAATTTTCAAATGGCTCACATCGCTTTTGACTACCCTCATTTCC
Organism: Cetorhinus maximus; assembly: GCF_964194155.1. Taxonomy (NCBI): domain Eukaryota; kingdom Metazoa; phylum Chordata; class Chondrichthyes; order Lamniformes; family Cetorhinidae; genus Cetorhinus; species Cetorhinus maximus. Next base: position 73,038,143 of record NC_135880.1, on the reverse strand, counting down.
CGATATAACTGTAAAAAAGCATTTGTGTTGATTTTGATATCTGCATCTTTTGTCACCTTTTGTTGTTAGTGCTGTTTATGACAAACATTTCCTAGATTTTAACAATCCTCCCTTACCTCTTTGTCTCCACCTCATCATCTCCTGCAGCCTCTTCTGCCAGTCTGCCTATGATTTTCTGCACTACCTGTTCACACAGACTTAGCATTTTCAGTGATGGTGCTCCTCCCCCTCGGTTACATTTCTCTCAGACTGGTTATGGGCTAGCCTTTCTTTGGGAAGGAGAGAAGACAATGTTATAGACACATTAGTGGTGTGAACGCTGACTCAACCATGGAGGCCTTCCTGCTGCTAATTCAGCAACCTCCCCTAGTCTTAAGACATTCCTACATACAGTGTTGCTGCTCAATCACTGAAGCCGTGCAGCAACAATCTATTTCCCCTCCTTTCAGTGGCGGTATTATTATTCCAAAACCAGTCTGTTTGATGGTGAGGTCCCCGGGATGAAAACCCAACAGTGGCATAGTCACATGGCAGGCAGTAGTCACTAACCATCAAAACAGAGAAAGTCCAGCAATGTCTCCTGCCTTTAATCTTCACACCTACCCTCTGCTGCATGACAGCCAGATTACTTTCTTCTTATATTTTAAAAATATTGACGTGATTTAAGTGAGGACAATGGGGACTATATAAGCTACCTTAATGGCTGAGTGATGACTGAATTTTAGATCAAGGACCAGAGACCCAAGCTGTTCTTAAGGACTGTTCTCCCAGTTGCACCAAGAGACAACTTCCCTTGTTCATTTTGAACAAGTAGCTAAAATATAATTACTAACATAAATCCAAACTATTGATTATGAACATAATCAGCTTTTATGTGGAAGTACTTTTCTCTATTAGGTTTCCAATATTTCTTTCCACAAACTAATTCTCTAAAGTTTAGCTGTTTACCTCATTATTTCTGTATCTTTTACAAGTAAAAACATGTTAGAAAAACATACCCCAGGTAAAGATTCCTGGCAGCACCAAGCAGGAAGCTAATTAGTGCTGTGTACTTAGGCTGTATAGTTTTAGTTTGTTAAAGTCCTGTGCATGTTTGGCAGCCCCTAAACCTGGACGCTTGCCAACCTGCACTTAAGGTGCTTGAACTTGGGTACGTGTGGTTTATTCCTACAATTCAGTTGTTGGGAAACTTCAAGAAACAATAATTTGGGACAAAATTAATAGTCACATGAACAAATGCAGGTAATTAAAGAAAGCCAGCATGGATTTCTTAAGGGAAAATTGTGTTTCACTAACTTGCTGGATTTTTTTGAGGAGATAACAAAGAGGGTTAATGAGGGCAATGCTGTTGATGTGATGTGCACGGACTTCCAAAAGGCGTTTGATACAATGTCGCACAACAGACTTGTGAGCGAAGTCATGGCTCATGGAATAAAAGGAACAGTAGCAACATGGATAGGGGATTGGCTGAGTGACAAGAAACAGAGAGTAATTGTTCATGGATGTTTTTTGGGCGGCATGAAGGTTTATTGTGGAGTTCCCCAGTGGTCAGCGTTGGGACTTGCTTTTCCTAATATGATGACCTAGACCTTGGTGTACAGGGCATAATTTCAAAGTTTGCAGGTGATACAAAACTTGGTAGCATTGTGAACTGTGAGGAGGATAGTGTAGAACTTCAAAAGGACATGGATAATTTAGTGGATTGGGAAGACAGGTGGCAGATGAAGTTCAATGTGGAGAAATGTAAGGTGATACATATTGGTAGGAAGAACATGGAGAGACAATACAAAATAAAGGGCACAATTTTAAAGCAGGTGCAGGAGCAGAGGAACCTGAGTGTATATGCACATAAGTCACTAAGGGTGGCAGGACGGGTTGAGAGCGCAGCTCATTAAGCATATAGTATCCTAGGCTTTATTAATAGGGGCATAGAGTACCAGAGCAAGAAGGTTATGTTAAACTTGTATAAGGCACTAGTTCGACCTCAGCTGAACTATTGTGTCCAGTTCTGGGCGCTGCACTTTAGGAAGGATGTGAAGGCATTGGAGAGTGCAGAAAAGATTCACAAGAATGTTTCCAAAATTGAGCAACTTCAGTTATGAGGCTAGGTGGAGAGGTTAGGAGTGTTTCCCTTGCAGAAAAGAAGGCTGGAGGAAGATTTGATGGAGGTATTCAAAATCATGGGGAGTCTGGATAGAGTAGATAGGGGAAACTGTTCCCACTCGTGAAAGAATCGAGAATGTGAGGGCACAGATTTAAAGTAATTAGTAAGAGAAACAAAAACGACATAAGGAAAACGTTTTTATGCAGCGAATGGTTAAAGCCCGGAATACTCTGTCTGAGCGTGTGGTGGGAGCATTTAACCAAAGAATTCAAAAGGGAATTAGACTTACATCTGAAAAGGAAGAACGTGCAGGGAGAAGGCGAGAGAATGGCACGAAGTGAATTACTCATTTGGAGAGACAGTGCAGACATGATGGGCCAAATGGCCTCCTTATGTGCTGTAACAATTCTGTGGTTTTGTGATTCTGTGACAAGGTGAAAGTATGCACTGCATATCAGGGAACCTGGAAATCCACACTTGTCCAACTTGGTGATTAAAAAGCATAATGTGCTAATAATTGGAATTGGGGTTTTCCAAATTTCTGACCGAAAATTATGTGAAAACTGCTGAGCTGTTAAAACCACAGTAGTCGCACAATGTTCTGTCAGGGACCATAAATAATTGGACCCCGTCGGACTAATTCAAAGCCATCCTTATGATTACGTAACAAATATCTGGCTGCGTGATTACTTATAAAAGATTATTGTGTAATTTTTTTGTGTGATTAAAGGATAGTGCTTCTGTGCAGCAACAGCTATACCGTAAAGATATATCAACTAGAGCAGGTTTTCCCAAGAAATAGGAATTTGTATACATCCTTTAGCCTTCTTTGACTTGCAATGGACCATAAGTGACTTGTTTCAGGCAGTGTATAGATTTTCTAAGTTTCCTGAGGATTCTTTAACAGCAAAAAACTGAGAGTTGAAATGACGATGGAGGTGTTGGCAGGCTTAAAAGTGAACAAATCTCTAGGTACAGATGATTTGTGTCCCAGACTGCTGAGGGAGGCAAGGGAGGAGATCACAGGGGCTCTGACCCAAATTTTTAATTCCTCTCTGGCCACTGGGGAGGTGCCAGAGGACTGGAGAACAGCTAATGTGGTTCCGCTATTTAAGAAGGGTTGTCGAGATAAGCCAGGGAACTACAGGCCAGTGAGTCTCATGTCAGTGGTAGGGAAACTATTGGAGAAAGTTCTGAAGTAGAATATCTATCTCCACTTGGAGAGGCAAGGTTTGATCAGGGATAGTCAGCATGGCTTTGTCAGAGGGAGGTCATGCCTAACAAATTTGATTGAATTTTTTGAGGAGGTGATCAGGTGTGTAGATGAGGGTACTGCAGTTGATGTAGTTTATATGGATTTCAGCAAAGCCTTTGACAAGGTCCCACATGGGAGACTTTTAAAGAAGGCAAATGCACATGGGATACAGAGTAATTTGATAAGGTGGACTCAAAATTGGCTTAGTTGTAGGAGGCAGGGGGTGATGACAGAAGGCTGCTTTAGTGACTGGAAGCCAGTGTCCAGTGGCGTACCACAGGGATCTGTGCTCGGTCCCCTATTATTTGTCATTTATATAAACGACATAGATGACTATGTGGGGGGTAGGATTAGTAAGTTTGTGGATGACACAAAGATTGGCTGGGTGGTTGACAGTGAGGTTGAGTGTCTTGGGCTACAGGAAGATTTGGACGGGATGGTCAAATGGGCAGATAAGTGACAGATGGAATTTAACCCTGAAAAGTGTGAGGTGATACACTTTGGAAGGAGTAATTTGACAAGGAAGTATTCAACGAACGGCATGACACTAGGAAGTTCTGAGGAAGAAAGGGACCTTGGCATGTGTGTCCATAGATCTCTGAAGGCAGAGGGGCATGTTAGTGGGGTGGTGAAAAATGCAGATGGGACACTTGCCTTTATCAATCGAGGCACAGATTACAAAAGTAGGGAGGTCATGTTGGAGTTGTATAGCACCTTGGTGAGGCCACAGCTGGAGTACTGTGTGCAGTTCTGGTCGCCACATTATAGGAAGGATGTGATTGCACTGGAGGGGGTGCAGAGGAGATTCATCAGGATGTTGCCTGGGATGAAACATTTAAGTTATGAAGAGAGATTGGACAGACTTGGGTTGTTTTCGTTGGAGCAGAGAAGACTGAGGGGCGACCTGATCAAGGTGTACAAGATTATGAGGGGCATGGACAGGGTGGATAGGGACAAGCTGTTCCCCTTAGTTGAAGGGTTAGTCACAAGGGGGCATCAGTTCAAGGTGAGGGGCAGGAGGTTTAGGGGGGATGTGAGGAAAAACTTTTTTACCCAGAGGGTGGTGACGGTCTGGAATGCACTGCCTGGGAGGGTGGTGGAGGCGGGTTGCCTCACATCCTTTAAAAGGTACCTGGATGAGCACTTGGCACATCACAACATTCAAGGCTATGGGCCAAGTGCTGGTAAATGGAATTAGGTAGGTAGGTCAGGTGTTTCTCACGTGTCGGTGCAGACTCGATGGGCCAAAGGGCCTCTTCTGCACTGTGATTCTGTGACGAAATATGGAATTCTATGAACTTGTACATATTGAAAAGTTCATATAAATTAAAATGACCTGACAACTTCCAGAATATTTTTGGAATTTGGAAATTTTCAGTTTTTTAAAAGAAGATACCCTTATAATGAATTAATTTAGAGATATGGAAAAAGTCTGTAAAATATGAGTTTTAAACTCAATTATTATATATTTAAATAAGCTTTACCAAGAACATGGTCCTTTTCCATTTCAGTTAAAATTGTCTTCTTAGGTTGGTGTTTTTGAGCTTTATATTTAAATGAGTACAATGGATGTTCATCTCTCACAGTAAATGATTTTTTTTAGAAATATTGGTGTGGCATCACCCAGCCAGACCTACCTGCCTCTTCTATATCTGGTATGGTGACAGATGTGATATTGAGCTTAATATGTCTGGTCACTCTATTAAACACTGTACAGGAAAGGAGATAAGATATAAGAGGTTCAACTATGCTGTTGCAATCAGCTCATCCTTCAAAATGCCAGCCAGCAAAGTAGCAGGAGTGCCACCGATAATTAACTAAGCTAAAAAATGTTTGCCTGACAGTTTTTCAACATGATCCGTATGTGAGACATGGGCATAATAGATTTGTGTACATTATTTGTGGTGAGCACAACCAACTTAACCGAGTCCAACTAATTTAGATGCATGTTGATAAAAAGCAAAGGGACCCCATGTATGTTACAAGGAACTGGTGACATTAAAGCTCAGAGGCAGTGAGTACAGAAGCAGTGTCATCTGTCCAGCGAGAACCATTCTATCCATTAGAGCATTGCAAGGCTATCTGGCAGCACTGACAAGAATCAGAGCTCCAGTAGCAAACCTTTCCTTCCAAGGACAAGTCAGGCTGGTAGTTAATCATCTGGCCACACCCCCACCCTGTCAAAAGATAGTCACTAGTTGGTCATCAGACAACTGACAGGCATATTTTACCTCATTAGGTAGATAGCAGACACCAGGAACTCTGCACAAACCACATAATGATGATCATATTCCAACATAAAAAATGTGAGCACATTGCAATCATACTCCTGACAACAGTATGGACACACAGTGTACCCCTGTAATTGGTGTGGAGCTTCAGCAGAAACTTTACCTGCGCGACCCAACCACTGGATCCAGGTTTTTTGGGTACATGTCCTTGTTTATAATCCAAACACCAATTTGTATTTATACCGCATTTTTCGTATAACAACCATTTCAACAATGAATCAGAGGATACTAAGCATGAACTGAGACAGTGATTATTGAAATTGGTCACTTGCACCAGGTGGATAAGGAGGTTGTTGAAGGTGGCCACACAGTTGACAATGCAGAAGAATTTTGAAGGAGAATTCCAGGTTTTGGGCATATGGTGCTGGCGTCTAGCAATAGTCATGCAGCATAAGGAGGAGGGCAGACAAAGAAGGCCAGAGTTAGATGAATAGTGGGTACAATCTAGAATGGATGCTGAAGAACATTGAGAACATTGTAAAAGTATGGAGGAATGAGGTCATACAGGTACCTGAATATAGATATGAGGATTTTAAAGTGAAAGTGGTGAGGAATGGGGAGCCAGTTAAAGCCAATGACTTGGGTGATGGGTGTGTGGAACTTAATACAAAAAAGTATATGAACTGCAGAGCCCTGGATCAATTAGAGCTGCAGGGTGGTGCAGAGGAGAGTGTTGAACAAACCAAGCCTTGTGGTGATGAAAGCATGTTGAAGGGGGTGGGGCAAATTTGACCTGTGGGAGGTGATAGACTTGATGTGAAATTTGAAACTCAGCTCAGAGTTAAAATTGGGCAGTGAGGTTTCACACGCCAAGGTTCAGCCTGACTGACCAGCTAGAAAAGGAAACAAAATCACAAAGTTCATATGGGGACTGGAATAGCATCACTTCATAGGAATGTAAGAATTACTAGATGCAAGAAGACCAAGGTCCATATAGTTTACTTTCAACCATCCTGGTAGTCGCATTAAATAATTATAATAAAATTGTTGTCTAATCATAGTAATCAATCTCTATCAATTAGTCTACAACTGACCCAGGATATGAAATGAAAAATAATCAGTGGTGCAAAGCTTTGGGAACTATAGGTCTGAAGTCATCTTTTCCTCCCAAGCATACTACGCTTAACATATGTCACATCTACATCACTCTTAAACTGTCACCCAAAATATTATTTTCTCCATGAAAGGTATCTAATTTGTATTTTAATGAATCAATACCATCTGCTCTCATCGTCTCCCTCGAAAGCCTGCTCCCCTATCTTGTCTGTGTCATACTGGAGGATGTTCTGGCTAATGGGCAACATTAATTATTTGTCAATCACACAGCACAGTGGCAGTCATGGAAAGATGTGTGGTGGCAGGAGTGGATTTACCTCACATCTGAAAGCTGACCACATTTTCACGGATGATGCAGATAAGGAAAAGAATGGATTACATAAAATTGGGCAAAGACAAATTCTCCCTTTATGGATTTCTCAGTAGTTTGTTTTGAATATCGTTAGAAATGAAAACACAAGAAGTAGGAACAGGAGTAGACCACACAGCATGTGGCACCTGCTCCGTCATTCAGTGCGATCATGGCTGATCTTGGGCTTCAGCTCCACTTTCCTGCCCACTCCCCATACTCCATGATTCCCTGAGACACCAAAATTCTGTCTATCTCAGCCTTAAACATATTCAGTGATGGAGCATTGACAACCATCTGTGGTACAGAATTCAAAAGATTCACAAACCTTTGAGTGAAGTAATTTTTCCTTATCTCAGTCCTATATGATTGGGCCCTTATACTGAGAATGTGGCCCCGTGTTATAGATTCTCCGACCAGCAGAAACAATCTCTCAGCATCTACCCTTTCAAGCCACTTCAGAAACTTGAATGTTTCAATGAGATCATCTCTCATTCTTCTAAACTCCAGAGAATATAGGACCATCATAGATTTCTTGGTGGGTCAGATACCTAAATACCCAAAAATGTTAGTTTAACTCAGTGCCAGCACAAAACTAGAAGGCATAAATATAAAGTGAACAAACCTCAAGTGAGACAAGAGTGTATCTATTGTACTAGATATGTGGAATAGACTTTCAGCAATTAATTCTGTGTTAATGAAATTCTTTAAAAGAGAACTGAATCAATATTTAGATAAGAACTGGATTGAAGCTTATGATGATAATCATTAATTTGGTTGATCAAGTGCTCTCTGGAACAGTATGACTCTTTCCTGCTGGAGTAGAGATGTTTTCATTGTAACTGTCTTCGCTTATTTTACTAAAATATTCCTGGATAACTTTACAGACATCATCCAGTGAAGTTTTCCTGTGTATTGTCAAAAACTAAATGAAACTTAAGAAATGTAAGGAACGATTTTGTTCGATAAATACATCCCAATTTGTAATGAGTTGCTATTCATAGCTAATAAGAAATAGGAACAGGAATAGACCATTCAGTCCTCTGAGTCTGGTCTGCCATTCAACAAGATCATGGCTGATCTTCTACCTTCCACTTTCCTGCCCTATCCTCATACCCGTTGTTTCTTTAGTGTCCATTAATCTATCAGTCTCAATTTTGAACATACTCAATGACGGGGCTCTCACAGGGCTCGACAAGATAGATGCTGGAAGGATGTTTGCCCTGGCTATGGAGTAGGGTAGGGGGGTGGGGTCCTAGAACCAGGAAACACAGTCTCAGAATAAGGGGCAGGCCATTTAGGACTGATATGAGGAGGAGTTTCTTCACTCAGAGAGTGGCGAATCTTTGGAAATCTCTTCCACAGAGGGCTGTGGAGGCTCAGTCATTGAGTATGAGGTCAAGACTGAGGTTGATAAATTCCTACATTTTAAAAACATCAAGGGATATGGGGATTGTGCAGGAAAATGGTATTGAAGTAGAAGATCAGCCATGATTTAATTGAATGACAGAGCGGGCTCGAAAGGCTGAATGGCCTACTCCTATTTCTTATGTTAACTGAGCATCCACAACCCTTTGAGTGAAGAAATTTCTTCTCATCTCAGTACTAAATGGTTGACCCCTTATTTTGAAACTGTGACCCCTCGGTCTAGACTCCCCAACCAGGAGAAATATCCTCCAAGCTTCTATCCTGTCATGCCTCTTAAGAATTTTGTATCCTTTAATGAGATTACCTCTTATTCTGCTAAACTCAAGGGAACATGGGCCTATTCAATCTCTCCTGATAGGACAATTCCCTCATCACAGGAATCAGTCTAATGCACTTTGTTGCAATCCCTCTAAAGCAAGCACATATTTCCTTAGATAAGGAAACCACAATTTCACCCAGTCCTGCAGTTGTGATCTCACCAAGGCACTGTATAATTGCAGTAAGACTTTTTCACTCTTATACTCAAAATCCTTTGTAGTAAAGGGTTACATGTCATTTGCTATCCTAATTGCTTGCTGCACCTCCATGTTAACTTTATGTGATTTGTGTACAAGGACATCCAACTCCCTCTCAATACCAGTCTCTCAACTTTTAAAATGGTATTCTGCTTTTCTATATTTCATACCAAAGTTGATAAACTTCACATTTCTCCACATTATATTCCACCTGCCACATCTTGCCCACTCACTTAACCTGTCTATATCCCTTTGCCGTTTCTTTGCATCTTCCTCAAAGCTAGGTGGAAATGTTAGCTGTATGTTACCAGCGAGCTTGAATACATTACACTTGATCATCTTATCTAAGTTATTCATAAATATTGTAAATTGCTAAAGCTCATGCACTGATCCTTTCAGCATTCCACTAGTTACAGCCTGCCATCCTGGAAATGACCCATTTATTCCTACTCACTGGCCAGAATTTTCCCATCGGCGATTTGGGGGCAGGGCCTGCTTGCCGCTGGGAAAATGATGCGGGATGATGTCGGGAGGAACCCCCGACGTCATCCCACCCCATTTAAACATTCAGGAAAGCGAGTGGACAGCAAAACCGGCTGTCCGCCTGCTGATCTGTCAATGGCCATTGACAGGATAATTAACGTAATTAAAGGCCCTGCCTGTCCAACCTTAAGGCTGGGGGGCAGGCCAAGAGCCCCGGCGGGAAGGAGAAAAAACATGAAACCTCATCCACTCGTGGGATGAGGTTTCATGTCTATTTTAAAAACCTTTAATAAAGTTTATGTAATATTTAACATATCCCATCTCGTGTGACATTGTCACATGAGGGGGACATGTTAATAATTTTTTTATTGTGCTATTTTTGATGTTTTTTAAACTGTCAGCGCTCTCCCTGAGACAGCACTTAGTCTCGGGGAGCAGTGCACTCTTTCCCGCGCATGCGTGAAAGAGCGCACTTTGACAGTTGGGGAATCCCTCCCCCCCGCACAGGAAGCAAATAACACTTCCGTCGGGCAGCCCACTGGGAGGGCCTTAATTGGCCTGCCCACTCAAAATGGTGGCAGGGCCTGTTTCGGCGGTGGAGTTCGGCTGCCCGCCTGCCCGCTGCCGAGCCGGTGGGGCCCGCTCGCCCATCGAGGGCTAAATTCTGCCCACTATTTTCTTTCTATTAACTAATCCTCAATCCATGCTAATATGTTACCCCCTAGTTTTGTGTGATAACCTCTTGTGTGGCACCTTATCGAATGCTTTTTGAAAGTACAATACATTCCATCCACTGGGTCCTTCTTATCCACCCTGCTAGTTACAGCCAAAACAAAACTAACAGATTTGTTAAACATTATTTTTCTTTCACAAATTGGGTTAACTCTGCAAAATCACATTATGATTTTTTAATTGCCCTGTTATCAAATCCCTTATAATAATAGATTCTAACATTTATAATGGGAAAACAGATTCCTTCTTAAACAGCCTAACCTGCCACATTTGGAGTGCTTTTATTTCCCAAGAGTCCTGAACTGAACTAGCACTGAAGAGGACTTGTTCCCATGTAGAGTAAATATGAAGTGTCTCTTATTACAAGAAGTTGTTATGATCTCGAAAGTACTGCCTGAAAGGATGATGGAAGCAGACTCAATAGTAACTTTCAAAAGGAAATTAGGTAGATACTTGAAACAGAGAAATTTGCAAAAGGGCTTTGGGAAAAGAGCAGGAGCTGGACTAAATGGAGAGTTCTTCCACAGACAGGATGGACAGAATAGCTGGTCTGATTCCATGAAATAACATTTTCCTGGGTGCATAAGGAATCACTGTGGTAACTTAGTTGCTTTTGGTCGACAATGTGTAGTTTTACTTCTCAAACTTAACCCTCAGGCTTTTCATTCAAAAACTGAAGTCTGCGCAAAGTCCCACACTCTCATCATTCCTGGTTGCCTTGGATCCCCTGTGCCTCAACAATATGCTCCAAAATTTATATCCATACTTTAATTCCCTCAATAGTTTCTTCCCATCCCATCCTAGTTAACTCTAACCTTTTATTTTCACCATCACTTCTGTTCCTAACCCAAAATGGGTTAACAGATTAAAATTAAGAACTGATATAAAGAGAAGAGGTAACTTCTACCAGTTCTGCAGGGAAAATGGGGAATGGAGTTCACTGGGAGAGACAAGTTAGAAAGGAGACCAGAAGGACATACAGAGACTCACCTTTGTTGCTATGTTTTTGTTTCTTACAGTACTCTTAACAGAATTATTACTTTGCAAGGCTCGATATGGACCATGTGATTCACCAAAGATATGCCAAATGTAATCAAAGGCTTTGCAGCTATGAGCATGAGTTAGTGAAATTCTCCTCCCCAGTGAGCAGAGGGAGGCTGGGTCATTGAATATATCCAAGGCCGAGTTGGATTTTTGATTGACAAGGAGTGAAGGGTTATGGGGAACAGACAGCAAAGTGGAGTTGAGGTCACAATCAAAGCAGCCATGATCTTATCGAATGTCACAGCAGGCTCGAGGGGCCGAATGTCTTACTCCTTCTAATTCCTGTGTTTTTGTGTCTGTTTTTTAACAATCAGATGGAAGTCCTAGATAAATCAGTTTGTAACAAATAAATCACTGGGGCTGGATGATATTTAACTCAGGGTGCTGAACAAAGACTAGCTAGGAGATTTGAAGCATGAGCAACCAATATGATAGAGTCCTGGGATATAGGAACATTCCATTGATTGGATGCAGGCCAATTCAACTCATATTCATAAGATGGAATAAAACAGATTCATTAGTTGCTCCTCCATTACATGTGAAATAATGAAATTGATCATCAAGAGTAATCCTATGGAGTATATGTATATCATTAAGAATAAACCCATGGACTGTATGCATAAAATGAGCTGGTAAACAGCAGCCAACATGGGTTCACAAGGAAAAGATCATGCCTCAACTTCTTTGGGAAAATAATATCCCATGTTGACTACATAGCCCCATGATATAATGTACCTAGATTGGGAAAGTCATTTGACAAAATCAAATGTTCAGCCATTGGTTAAAACAGTAGTTCTCCAAATTTTTTGGTTGAAGGACCCCTTTTTGACTGGATTGTTAATCCTGAAATTATCTATTTTATAACATTATAAACGCCTTACACATTTGAATTTCTGAATGCAAAGTTTGTCAGTGTCCTGTTAAAGGGACTTGCAATATTGCTGCGGCTGTATGCTGAAGAGAGCTTTAATGTAATTGGGGATGTGGAAAACTTTACCTTCCCCTCAGCTGAAAGGTAACCCTACAGCTGCAGCAACATGCCTGTGAAATACTTAATCACACGACACTTCCCTGCTCTTCCTGGATTCACCAATCAATTTTCTTTAAGCTCTTCATGCTGAATCATATTTCAAATGTTTTCAATTTTTATTCATCCATTACTGATATCATGCTAGTGTGGCTGTTTTTCATGAGAAGAGGTAAATGTGCTACAAGAAAGTTTATTTTTAACAAGTGCATCTCAGAAACTAATTTGGACAGAAAATTAATGGAGTATAGAGACAAATTTAAATTGGTAAATTTTATTTGAAAAACAAAATTTACCTTTCAATATTTGAGAATGAAGGAGTGATACCAGGATAAAAATTAAGCATTGAAATAAAAGTGAATCAAGTGTATCGAATGGAAAACACCCATTCATGGCAGCAAACAAATCAACATCATCAAAATTAATATTTCTTGCCAATTCACACTCAATGCTTAAAATTGTTAACTAATCAACTGTCAGTAAGTCAGGCAGCAAGTGTGAAGAAATCCGTCAGCCTTTTAGGCATAGACTGTTCCTCAGAATGAGAAAGGCTTGAGGAAGGATCCAAGCATAGTTTGTAAACTTTTGTCTTCTCCACAGATGTTGTCTGACCTGCTGAGTTTTTCCTCCATTGTTTGTTTCCATATCAAGAGTAATTACTTGTTCTCAAAGCCTGGTGTTTCCATTGGAGTAAATAATGTGGCAAACAGTCAAAAATGATTCTAGCAAGCATTAAATTAATTTAAATTACCACTAATAGCAAATTGCATTCAGAAATTGTTGTGGAGGAAACCAGAGGTAGCTGTACACTCTGACTCCAATGCTGAATGCAAGTACATTGAATATCAAAGCCTGAGAATGGTTGCTTTTCTGTTTTAGTTTAAATTGAGGACCTCAAATCTTCTGGTTATGCAGCTTGTTTTCCAAAAAAATCAAATCAATGACTCAACATGTGGAATGAATTCAAAGATAATTAATAAAATCCATTTTTTGTTCCCGATTATAATTTCTACTAGCAGAAAATATCTGGTCACCACTTCTTGTTGAATTCTCTCTGCAGTAGTTAACAGCTGATTGTCACTGGATAAGTATGTTTTAATAATTGGTTCTTCATCATTAACTAGCAACATGGAGTACACCAACCTTAAGCAGCTTTTAGTGAATATAGATCTGAAGCTGAGTAACAGCCTCCCGAATCTCAAATTGCACCCTGCAGAAATTTCAATGCATTAATCTCAACAGGATTTTGAAGTTTGCAAACTGCTTTTACATTACACTCATTGTTTCTCACATCATCCACACCTCCAAAGGAGGTCACTGCCTTATCCTCACCCCATTCTAGCAACTAAGCTCCATACCTTTCCCGAAGAACACGTGTCCTTGTTTAGAATGAATTGTCTCAGAATAAGATTCTGCATGTAGTAGGCTAATTTTCAATGTTCCCACTTTTTGTTCAGAGAGTGGTGCTGCTGTAGGGAATAACTTTCCCTTTTCCTTACAACAGCTTCCAATGAGCGCCTTCATGATGCACTTTGGGTCTACCCCCAACACCTTCCTTTCTGATCTGAGGAGAAACTTCCTGAGAATTTCCAACTGCCCCTTCTCTTCCCTGACTACCTGCCTTCCATTCACCTTCCCGCTTTCTATCTTTCTAGGATTTAAAAGGGTGACAAAAAAAAAGGTTTTGGTCCATGGACTAGCTCATAATCATCAGATATCTCTGTTGCTTGCCTAGCCGTTTCAACCCTCTGTTCTTCCACATGAGTTCTCACTACTGAAGGAAGCAAATCTTTAAATTCTTCCAAAAGAATTACTTTTCTAAGAGCTACATATGTTGTCTCTACCTTTAATGCCTGCATCCACCAGCCAAAATTACTTCGTTTTACTCTCTCAAACTCAATATAGGTCTGACCAAGCTGTTTCCTTGCATTCCAAAATTCCTGCCTAAATCCCTCAGGAACCAATTCATATGCAGTCAGAATAGCCTTCTTTACTGCATCATAATCAGATGCTACTTCTGACAGCAATGCATATACCTCATGACCTCTACCTACCAACCTAGACTGTAAAAGCATTGTCCAGATTTCTTGTGCCATTTCACTTGTTTAGCTATCTTCCCAAACAAAATAGAGAACATCTCTACACCCCTTTCCACAAACTTTGGAAGAACCTGCACAAATTTAAACATCTCCCCACCGGGTTTTGGTTTGAAAGTGGTTGTTTCAACATCAGAACCTTCCTCAGCATCTGATATCTCTTTTTTAAGGTCCAGCTTTTTAAGCTGGTATTCTCCTCTTTTTCTCTTTCTTCCATTGCTAACTTCTCCAGTTCCAATTCCCTTTCTTGTTTTCTTTCTCTCTCCTTCCTTTCCATTTCCTCCCTTTGAAACGTTCATTCCCTTTCCTTTTCTTCCCTCTGTCTTCCTTTGTCCCTTTCTTTTTCTTTCGCCTCTAGTTCAAGTTTTTTCATTTCCTTTACTTGTTTAAATTCAATCTTCTTCATTTGCAATCGAACCTCATTGACTCCAGCTGTAACTCACTAGTTTCAGGTATCCCTTCCAATTTCAAATTCTGCGCTATTACTTCAATTATGTCTGCTCTCTTTGCCCCTGCAGTTAATCCTAACTGCAACTTATCTGGCAATTCTGTTAACTGAGCCTTAGTTACTCTTTGTAAACAATCATTGTTACATTTTCCACTCCCCGAAAAGTCTTAGCAATTGTTAAAGCCATATTTGCAGTCTAACCACTTTAAAATCCCTCAACAACAAATCCTGAGTTCAATGTTCTTCTCATACTCATAGCCTTAAGATTCAACAACTCCAAGCCAATCAAGGAATTTTAAAAATCCTGTAAAGAGCCCCCCGTTTTGTTATGATATGCCAGGTGTTATTTGCCAGGCTGACCAAGTCCCAAAGGGAAACTTGGCCACACTATCACAACGATTTTGCAATTTTTATTTATTGCGTGAAGGTTTGTACACTGAAGTCAGAAGTACTGAGTCCACTATCACGTTTAGAGATTTTGAAGATTAAATTAAAACATTTATTGACAAAATAAAAGAAAACTTAAACACACAATACTATAGTAAGACAGTTACATTTAGTTTTATAACAGTTCTCACAAGATTTCTACTTAATTAGACTCCCAACTTCACACTACTTTCAGGCAACAGTCCAAATAGATTCTTAATCTATAAAACATCTAGCAATATTACCACAAGCACCCACTGTTGCTGTAAGGAAAGTATTTCACTGCTTATTTTTCCCTCTCATTCAACAATGGATCTCCAAAGGCTTTTAATAAAACCTTAGTTACTGGAACAGCAAACTTCCCCAGGGTGGCTAGAGGCTTTTCCCCACAAGTCTGTTGCATATTGTGCAACTTTCAAGATTGCATATGGCAACTCCACACACAGCTTTCCATCTTTCTTTAAATTTATTTCCTTCCTTTTGATCTGTAAATCTCATTGTTTCACCATTTCTTTGGAAGTTACTTTTCCCAGAATATAAAAATCTTTCATGTTGTCATTATGTCCAACACTTTCAAGAAAAATAAACTTAATAACTTTGCCTTAGTTATCTTGCCAGTTGTAAACATCTTATCATGTCCCTTTGAAAATCAAACAACCTCTCAAATTATTTAAAAATGCAAATTCCATTCACATTGTATCTGCTGAGACTTCATCCTCACTTACCCACCTCCATTTCAAATGCCTGTTTTTCACCTAACCCCTTTTGTTGATTCCAACCTTGCAGTCTGACTGTCCTGAAGGGCTCAGGTACTGAAGGTATACAAAGGATCAAATACTTCTAAAGTGTCATGGCTGCGTCTCTATGATATGACCCTGATCATGGAGTGCAAGCGAGCTGCCCTTGGCCAGACAGGAGTCAGGCATTCTCAGATGCTATGGGAAGATCAATGGAGTGTCCTCACTGCATGTCGGTGTCATCCTCCTGCTATCGAGCAACTATTAGAGCCTCTATTGCATTCCATGACAGGAGCATTCTCAGAGAGGGTATTCGCGCTGCCATAAGCCAGACTGGAGTCAAATGTTCACAGATGCGATGTGAGGATCTATGGGGTCACTTCACTGCATGTTGTCATCATCCTCCACAAATCTAACAGCTATGAGGGCCTCGTGAGCGCACCTGCCACGTCTAGCCAATGGGCGGGCTTCATCTCCATCATCATCACCTCCGGGGACCTCCTCATCCTCATCCCTGTCAGTGTCCTCCTCATTGGAGAAGACCTCCACCTCCTCTACCTCCTCCTCAGCCAGCTCGTCTTCCCGTTGGAGCACCAGGTTGTAAAAGGTGCAGCAGGTGACGAAGATGCATGACACCCTACGGACTATTGCAGGGCTCCACCAGACCGGTCCAGGCACCGGAACCACATCTTCAGCATCCCATTAGTCTGCTCCACCAAGTTGCGAGCTGCAGCATGAGCCTCATCATACTGTCGCTCTGCTGCAGTCTGAGGCCGCCGCATGGGTGTCATCAGCCACGGCCTCTGCGGGTAGTGGAAGACTTCAGGGATCTGTGACTGACTGAGGATGTAGGCATCGTGCACACTCCATGGAAACCATGTGCACACCTGCAGGATGTATTTCTGGTGCTCACACACTAGCTGCACATTCAGTGAATGGAATCCGTTGTGGTTGATGTAGTTCACTGTGTGTTGTGACGGAGATCTGAGCGCCATGTGAGTGCAGTCGATTGCACCCTGAATCTGTGGGAAACCCAAGATCTGGGTGAATCCAATCGCTCTTGCATCCTGGCTTTCCTGGTCCCGGGTGAAATGCACAAAGTTGTGTGCCCTCGCGAAGCTGGCATCCGTGACCTCATGGATGCATTTGTGAATGGAGGCTTGTGAGATCCCATAGAGGTCACCTGTGTAGCCCTGAAAGGAGCTATTGGCATAGAAATTGAGCGCCGCGGTCACTTGCATGGCCACTGGCAGTGGATGCTTTCCATGTCCCCGTGGCACCAAATTCTGCAGTAGCTGGCAGATGTGTTCCCTAGACATGTGCAGACTTCAGCGATACTGGTTCTCAGTCATCTGCAGGAATGACAGGCAGCGTTTATAAACCCTGGGTGTCGCTAGGCACCGACCAGCTACGACCCACTGTGGCTCTTCGGTGGTGTGTGAGGGAACCCCAGCTGCCCCTTCTTCCTCAGGTTGCTGCTCCTGCCTATGCACAGCCAGGCACGTCAGTTGCTCTCTCCTCCATCGTCTTCGCTCTCTGTAGGCCATCAGGCATACAGCTCATTCACCAGGCTCCATGATCCTGATGAAGTCCTCCTGCAGGATGCAAGAGAGAGACACCTTGGTTAACTTGGGTGTTCTAAGAACCTCTCTTGGTTAAGTGTGAAGGCCCCTTAACACATCCCGGAGAGTGCTGACCATCACTTGGATGGCCAAAGATTAGCGTGCTGCATGGCTGCCCGAAACCCCACCATCCCCGCCCCAGTCCACCCGACCAATTGGTGGTAGATTTGCTTATTGGGCTACATGCTTTGCTCTCAACTTGAACCATGGGGGACACTGATCCAAACCAGGATTCTGACATTGCAGTGGGCTGTGAGCACCTCCAGCAGTGACTGCTCCATGGCCAACTCTAGTGAGGAGATTGTACAACATGTGCAGTTGTCCAACTGTTCTGCCATCTACTAAAATGCTCATGAATTTGCAGTCTGTGCTTGGGTGGGGTTGGGGTTGTTGGTGAAAACCTTTGGAACACTTGATGGCACTTTGATGCCTCTGCGTTGCTTGATTGGGCAGATAAGCTAGAAGCCCGACTCCAATCATATCAATGTGACTGCACCTGAACTGTCTGAGTTGCAGAGGAATGGTCACTTTATACAGGTTTCCCTAATGTGTGGCCACTTCCTTCGCCCAACCCCACCCCCTCCCGAATGTTTGTGCGCTATATTCAACGGCAGGCCCTTGCCCCCCCACCACACAAGTCACCTCAATGGCAGGGCTGCCCTTAAACCTTGACCCCCTGATGCCCCTCAAGCTTGAAGTCCAACAGGTGAACCTGGCGAGTGCTGCACAACGTTACTGTGTACTCACCTCTAAGTTCCCCTCAAAGTGCAGCCCACCAAGTGCACATTGCTTATGTGAAACACGTCAGCCTGTTTTCCCACCGACGTGGATGGACGATCTGGCGGGCAGGCCTAATAATGACATGCTGATTCATTACAATGAGTTTCCGGAAGTCTGATGGCGGGAAATGCAGCTCGCCATCGGCGGACTGAGCGGACGACTGCAAACTGGTTTCACGCCGTCGTAAAACCGATTGTGCCATATTGTCTGTTCACGCCACCAAACATGCCCAACACTGGCCAGCACAGAAAATTCCACCCTTTGTCTCACATGGTCTTCCTTGTTCCTCGAGTATAGTTTAGCTTTCCTCATACCTTAATCCCACCAGCTTTTTCTCACTTTTTAATAAATTTAGTGTGCATGGCAGGTTACATCAACTAAAGGTAACTAAAGATTGCTTAATCGATTTGATTTTCATTGTATGGGTGATACGGGCAAGTACATATGATTCTTGCATGACAGAGTATATAATTCCTCCAATTGCCAATGGATATATCTTGAAAAAACAAATAAGGTAGTCATAATTTTAGTTTCAGACTTGCTGCAAAGTCAGAAGGTCATGGGCTAAGACCCCACTACAGAGTCCTGAACACACAATCTAGGCTAAGACTCAGTGCAATACTGAAGGTGTGCAAAGAACAGCTGGATGAGAGAAAAAAAGTAACATTTAAAGTAAGCAGATTTTGAAGCCCCTGCATAACATTCAGTCCTAAAGTGGTTACTCATGAAAAGCTCAGAATAACTGGTCATTCACCTCATTGCTGTTTGTGGGAATCTGCTGTGTTTTAAATAGCTGTCACGTTTACCGGCATAATAGGAACTTGATGATGCATTTCATTCCAGGTGGCATTTCAGTCCAATGTAGTAAGGGGCTATATAAATGTGAGTTATTTCTTTCCTTTCATCCACCTACTCTTGGCCAATTTACTGGATCCTTTACAGCATAACTAAGTTCTTGAATTCCTCCTTCCCTTTTACTTGTAATTCAAGCTTTTCCAACTTCATCCTCCCCTCAATCACACATTTCTGAGGAGGGAGACAAATAATTCAGGATGATTCGGACAGATCTGGTATCACTTATGGTGTAAAATGAGCCTCCTAAGCACTTTGCTGTCTGCTGCTTTCTCTTTGGTGATTTTAAAATTGAATTGAATGCTACTTTTTTTTGAGAAAAGTGGGGATTCATTGAGTATTCATCTCCAGCTACACCCTTCCCAGCAGTCAAGTTAGGAACAGTAAGAGTCAGCAGTTGGTAAAATACTCATCTTTTGGTAATTGCCACCTTGTATTAATGTGATTATAATGATTGTGTGCTCACATCAAATTAACAAGTTCTTTATTTGTTGCAGCTCTGATAGCAATTGGACAGTACAGTAAAACCATTGAAACAGTGGATGTGGGCTGGTGCAAAGAAATCACAGATAAGGGAGCCACCCAGATCTCACAGACCAGCAAGTCTCTTAGGTACTTGGGGCTTATGAGGTGTGATAAGGTAAGAGGCTTCACTGCAGGCACTTTAAGATTAGATCTTTGCCATGTTAATGTTTTATTGACTTGCTTAACAAGCTGCCTGGTACATTCGCTTTTGTAATGGTCACAAACCTAATGCAAACTGATTGGGATGCCATCATTTATCCATTTTATAAGAAAATGCATGTTTTATTGAAGAAATTAAGTAACATTTTAAAGAAAGATGCCCTAAATATTTTGTCATCAAATCAAAATGTGATGTGCAGAAAATTAAAAAATGACTTCATTACTCACTGATCCTTCTCCCATGATTGCCTAGTATCTTTCTCAGACCAGCATTCATGTTTAACGCAACAATGCTTATTCTCAGGGAGGCTCCCTGTAATATTTTCTAATGTTAGCGGAGTCACTCTTGAGTTATTTAATTGTGCAATTTAGGAAAAAATTAACAAATAATGCTGATATATTGCCTTTCTCCCACACAGGAAGGTGCTAAAAATAAATGAACTGCACCTGTAGTCCTTCATCTTTCCTTTTGCTTTTCTTTGGTGAGCTTTTGGGTTTGTCGAAGTGAGGGTCCTCAGTGCTGAGGAAAAGAACAGTTTTCTACTTTGGGTCCAGTGTTAACATTGTCAAATCAGGTCAGAGTAAGGTGTTACGATTTGGTCTCTCCCAGTTTTCCTTGTTAAAGACCAAAGGCAATATTTAGAAGCAGATCCACGCCTCCTGTGATCTGAAATTGGCATTCTTTTGTATGTTGTGGATGGAACCAACATGCCACAGGATCAGCAATTCTCCTTTCACCACAGTACTTTTGCACAAGATTGGGGCTGCTTAGGGTTGTCCTGACTATTCCAAAGGCCGGAAATTTACGGCCCTGTTGCGGCAGGGATGGTGCTGTAAAATATGGCGAGCCATTCTAAACTCCATTGACTTCGGCAGGAATGTAAAATCCCACCGCTGTAAAATTCCACCCAAAGAGTGGGAGACAAATTATCTGAAGGTACAATCTAATTACAAGAATAAGAATTGCTCTAAGCAAAAAAACAATACAGCAAGTAATTAACAATGTGACATCACACAATACAGAATACCTGAAATTGTCTCAAAAAGTAATAATAGTCCAAACTGCTAAGCATAGGAAGTATGAGACTTTGCTTAAAACTCAATCTGGTCTCTGTACCAAAGGAAGAATATACTTGCCTTAGAGGGGGCCTATACACTGAATTTTGGAAGAATGAGAAGTGATCTCAATGAAACATATAAGATCCTGAGGGGACTTGATAGGGCAGATGCTGAAAGGTTATTTCCCCTGGATGGAGAATCTGGAATTAGGCGGCCGAGCCTCAGGATAAGGAGTCGGCCATTTAGAAAAATTTCTTCACTCAGAGGGTTGTAAATTTTAAAAAATTTTTACCCCAGAGAGCTGTGGAAGCTCAGTTGTTGAAAATATTCAAGGCTGAAATTGATAGATTTTTGGATTCTAAGTAAATCAAGGGATATTGGGATTGGGCAGGAAAATGGAGTTGAGGTCAAAGATCAGCCTTGCTGATTAAATGGCGGAGCAGAATTAAGAGGTTATATGGCCTGCTTCTGCTCTTATTTCTTATGTTCTCCACGTTGGCATCTAAGTCTTGTAATTTCTGCCCTTCAATGACTTTTTCCAGATTCTTTTAACTGAGTCTTTGACAAATGTAATGTGAGTACTTCTGCTGTACAAAGCCCCCTCACAATGCTTCAACATAGATAAAAACAGACAAACTGGGAACTGGCGAATGGGGAAAATCAGAAACATTTATTCGAAGCACGCTGTGATATTTCACACTAAAGTATTTCTTTCCCACTAGACAGGCAACCATGTTATTAATCAATTTTAACATTCAGGTAAGCCTCAGAGTTCTGGTCGTTCTTATGAGTTAATTGTTTTTGACACTTACCTTGCAGATCAAATAACTTGGCTCCAGGAACTAGTTTTGCATAAATTTCAAGAACATGAGGGAACTTTTGATGCAATTAACTTGTATTGACTTCGTTCCAGGAAAGTAGCTAAGCTAAATAGCTTCAATAGAATATTTGCCATATAAAGATAAAGATATTTGTTTATTTAAACACCATTAGTCATTTTGAAAACAGGATTTTCTTAAAGGCATAGAAAAGGAATCCAGTACAGATAGTTTGCGTGATGGAGCTTCTTGCTATTACATAAAAAATTGTTTGTACAGAACCTTTCATGATCTTAAGGTCATCCCAAAGTGCTTTATAGCTAATGAAGTACTTCTGGAGTATAGTCATTGTTGTAGTGTCGTACTCATGGAAGCTAATTT
Source organism: Cetorhinus maximus (assembly GCF_964194155.1). Lineage (NCBI taxonomy): Eukaryota > Metazoa > Chordata > Chondrichthyes > Lamniformes > Cetorhinidae > Cetorhinus > Cetorhinus maximus. The sequence continues at coordinate 73,015,956 of NC_135880.1, read as the reverse complement.
GCACAGAGCAAGGTCCCATAGTCATCAAATGAGATAAATGAGCATATATTCTGATTTGTGAAGTTGGGTTGGGAATAAATATTGACTAGGGAACCATGGTGCACTCCCTTGCTGTTCTTCAAAGTAGTGCCCTGTGATCTTTTACATCCAACTTGGAGGGCTAAAGTCTTATCTGAAAGATGACAATTAACTCCACCAGTGCAATGTTCCCTCAGTACTGCACTGGAGTGTCTGTATGGACTATGTGCTGAAATCTCTGCAGTGGGATTTGTATCTATAATCTTTTGACTCAGAGGCGAGAGTGTTGCTAACTGAGCCAAGGCTGACACCATATAAAAAACTAATTCAGCCCCAAGCGGCCACAGCTGACACTCAAAACGCAGCTACCTCACTGACTTCAGTCACCGGAGGAGCACATAGAAGCAGATACAGTTGCACACAAAGCATATTGATTCAAGAAAAGGAAACGTGCATAAAAGGGGGAGACATGCAGGAACACTTGTAATAAATAAATATTTGGTAACATTGTTGCAACTTCATATTCAGAGTGTTTGTGCTCTTGTCTTGGGTACTGGTTCATCAGAAGAAAGGAAGCAGAAAAATTGGACCATATACAGCATTGGCCAATAATAGGTTGTGTACTGTAGCTGGTTGTACTGGACAGATGACTATCTAGGTATTAGGGGCCATCAGATACTTTGTTGAAGTTGAGCTAGCCGAGCCTACATAGAGTCTATTAGAGCCTATAGAAGTTCTTCTGCAGCCAGTCATTCTATGCTCTTCTGGGTTTTCTTCTGGTTGTGGTAAATTTCCCCCACAAAGGCTCCATATGAGCGCTGCCCTCAGCAGATCACTGTGCTGCTTCTTTTAACTCAGCGTCGTGCCAGTTTTCCGCATGACAGCTGAGGAATGCCTTCACACCTGACCGGATGAGTGGTCATGCACTATGAAATGGTTGGGAGTATCAGCATTGCCCATCTCCACCCATACTTCTGTTGCACAATGTACACTTTATGCCCCAACGGCTGACATAGATCAGTGGAAGATTTTCCTCACTGAGTCCAAATGGAACTTTTTGCCACAGCATCTTTGGCAGCAGCATCCTTATCAGATATCACTAAAAAAGAGGATATAATGAGTTTAAGTATTAATTACAGATAACAAGCAACAATAGGCCATTGTAATACCATGCAAAATAAAGTTTAAACATTTGCAACAATGTAATAGGGCCAACATAGATGAGGGAAACAAGTTAGCACAGTTTGTGAAAGTTTGAAATCCGTGCTCCCATAAATTGCCAAGCGTAATGCAGGGTACAGCAGTGAATATGTCACTGACTGTCTGTACTTGTGCTGTCTACTCTGCACTTAAGAAGCATTCAGTAAGGCTCATTATATTACATACTGCACTTTGATACACTATTTGGCTGACTCCAATTAGAATGTTACAACAAATGTTTATGTAGAAAATAAAAAAAGTGACTTATTTTTTAAATTGTTTATCTCCTTAACTAATGGCAGTGAGCAGGCAAGTACCAAACTATTTGGCAGGGAGGTAAATCATAAGGGAATCAGGCTTAACGATTTTCATATTTTTGAAATACAATAGTGTCTACACTCAGGCATCAATTGATTAAAATTCAGGTTTGCTAACTCAGAGAATTATGGCTTAATTAAATTCAGGTTGCAATAGAAAATCAACTCAAATATGTAGATATTAAATTATTTCATTGAAACAAATCAACTGAAAAAAATGCCTGATGTTAAACAGTATCACCTCTGTTTGTAATGGAATTTAATGTAACAGGAATATTTAAATTGCATCCTCTTTACTGTACAGGCTGCCAAGACATGACAATGTAAATTTATTTGCATGCCAGTGATCCATTTGAACTCTCTAACAGCATTTTCCCAATGATTATTCCTCAAACATGACCTTGTAATAACACTACCTGTTGCACATATTCCTTGCATCTTTTTACTATTGGTCGCACAAAGGGAAAACTGTCAAATTAGTGCCAGATTAAAGGCAGTGTTACACTGTGCACTCGTGTTCACTGACAACTTCAATATGTCTGCAAAACCTATTTCCCTTGTGACTTTTATCAGGAGCCCATCATCTGGACTGAATTTAACTTGGTCCAAGAAGTCGAAGACTTGGGAACAATGTTCTAATGTACCATGTCATCCTGTACCTTAAACATCCAATTACTTACATTATGGATATATCCATAATGCAAGTAATTTATGTGCTATAAATGCTAATTATCCATTTTTCTTGTAAAATGTTTCTGTTGTGTTTCAAATCTTGTTCCTAATGGTTGCTAATAGATATTTTTTTAAAAGTAAATTACATGTACTAGTTTTACTGTGTTTTTCTACCCCCACCCACTGTATATTGATGTCTGAGTTAGAGTTTAAAATCCATCAGTTTATTTAGTGTAGCCTGTTTGGAAACTGAAACATAGCCAGAACATTTATCCATATAGCTATATGTGAACTGTGCCTGTAAGTAGAGGATTATCATGTTCAGTCTTTTCCTCTAAACTCTCCCCCCACCATTGGAACTTTCCATTGCCAGGTCCAATAAATAGACCAAATACTAGATTGATACAGCAATAAAATCTCCACAGCAGGAAAATAATTTTGCCTCTGACTAAGCTAAGTTTGGGCTTGAAATAACTTGAAATATTTCTCCTGTTTACATCAGTGCCTATTTTGTAGGAGACTGAAGATTGCCTAATGTTGGCACAACATGCGCACTAGCCTTAGGGAGAGATCTCTGCCTTTTATACTAGGAGATCTTTGACATCTGATTTATTATCCTCTGGGTACAAGATCCAGTGTGGTGTGTGCAGCAAGAGAGAGAGGGTTAGCTTTAATGCTTATGCAAGGATATTGTGTCTCACTGCCTCAGTCACTCCTGATGCCATGGCAAGGCAAGAGGTTTCTATTTTTACATGACTGATCTTCATGTTGCCCTTTCAGACAGTTGTTACTCTAAATACTTATATCACATCAGCTGTAGGCTTGTCCGCAGATTACTCTCCATGCTCCTCATAAATTCTTATTATTCTCTTCATTAAAAAAAGAGCTTGCATTTATGTAGTACTTTACGTAACATCCCAAGATGATTCACAGCCAATGAAGCACCCTTGAAGTGTAGTCACAGTTATAATGTAGGAAATGTCCAAGTTGTGGACAGCAAGCTCCCAAAAACAACAATGAGTTAACAACCAGATAATCTGTTTGTGACAAAGGCAAAATACTGTGAATGCTGGAAATCTGAAACAACAACAAAAAATGCTGGAAAAACTCAGCAGGGCTAGCAGCATCTGTGGAGAGAAAGGCAGAGTTAACGTTTCGAGTCCATATGACTCTTTTCAGAGCTGCAATCACATCCACAACCAGTAGAAATAAATCGACAACTAACGTGTATGTAGTTGATGATCACTTCAATTAGCAAATATCATTTAGTAAAGATAAAGAAACACTTTCAATTCATATAGGCCTTTACAACCACCAGACCTATCAAAGTGCTTTGCATCCAATTAATTACTTTTATTTTGAATTGTAGTTGTTGTTGTAATGTCAGAAATGTGGCAGCCAATTTGCACATAGCAAGCTCCCACAATAGCAAAGTGATAATGGCTAGATAATCTGCTTTAATGATGTTGGATTGAGGAATAAATGTTGACCAGGACACTGGGGATAAAACACCTGTTCTTCTTTGAAATAGTACCAAAGGATCTTTTAAGTCCACTTTAAAGTGCAGACAGTACCTTGGTTTAAAGCAAATCCAAAACACGGCATCTCTAACAGTACAGGCCTCCCTTAGTACTGCACTGGGGTCAGTCTTGATTTTTGTGCTTAAGCCCTGGAGCAGGACTATAACTCAGAACCTTTTAACTCAGTAAGAATGTTACAAACTGAGCCACAGCTGGTCAGTTTGGAGGAATGGTGTCCTCCCTGCTGCTGAATATGTCTTCAGCTGTGTGTGTTTAAGAGATGATGTTAGCTGGAGCCATTGAGATCCAAAATTTGCAGTGCTGGAGTCAAGTCACACTCATGGTCACGGTCTGCCTACACTGCATTCTTCTGGTAGACACTCTCTGAACGCATATTAAACTCGTCAAAATGGTGTTCCAACAGAGTTTGCGAATGCCATTTTAGAGCCATAATAGCATTCATTGTGCCAAAGCCCAGGCGCAAAGGAGCTGAAATTTGCAGCCCTAGTTTTTCTTTAGAAAGGGTCTCTTCCATTCTTTACCCTCAACTGATAGCTTATTCATACCTTTGATCATAATGTAAAAATATTTAAAAAAAGAAATTACAATATCTTTGAGCCATATTATTTTAACCTAGAATGTCTTACCCATATAAATATTGTAACTGCTTTGCTTGCATGAGGTACGGGTGATGTCTTGGTGAACAGACCAAACCAATTAACTTGAGGGATAGTGAAACCAGTTGTACCAACAATGAATAAGGATTTTCTGTTTATTATCTTATGCTAAACATGCACAGAAGAAGAGGCCTCAATGCCCATGACAAAAGTTCTGTATTAAAATGTATAAAACGTTATGCAGATTTATTAGTTACTCCAGATGTATCAAAAATCATTAGCACTCTTGATAGATGACTTTTGCTACTGATCATCGGTTTTCCACTGATCCCATTCTGCCTGGTTGTTTGGATCACATTCAGGAATACATTAGATAAATCCAAATAGCAGAAGCTGTTAGCCACAATGTTAGTTGAAACTTTAATTGAAGGTTATAGGGATAGGAGGTAATGGAATACTTATTGACACGATTGTCCCTATGTTGCTGGAGCCAAGGAAATATCGTGGGGAAAACAACTGGTTAGGCTTCAACTATGGTGATATGCAGAGAGTTAGTCACGGATCTTTGCCACAACAGAGAGGCTGTCCGTCATGGCAACAATCCCGGAAATGGACGAAATTTCTAAGAACCGCCCCCAAACCCGGCATTTCCTCTCCTCGCAGAGGCAGGATTGGAGTCAGGCCGGGGTCCGCATGTGCGTGATATGCAGAGGCAGCTGGCCATTTAAACCTCCAACCGCCTCCACTGAGTTCCGATTTTTGAACCCTGGCTGCATGAATCCCAGAGTGTGTAGAGCTGGCCAGTTAAGAGGAGGTCTGAACTTGATGGATTCTTTGGATAGCTAGGGTACCCAGTTGGAGAGGTAAGGCACCCGTTGAATAGTATCCCAAGATACCTTGGGGAGAGGTAAGACACTCTTTCGGAGAGGTAAGGCACTCTTTGGGGTTGTTGGAATTAAATACAACTATGCACTTTTTATGCGCAAACTCATTGGAACTGTCAAGCTGTCCAGGAAGTCTAAAGCTGACATGGAGGGGGTAAGGCTAAAGGGTAGTGAGTGAAGGGTATGGGGTGGCATGAGTTGGCACTAAGTTGGCATGAGGGCATGAGATGAGGTGTCATGGGGGTTGGGTAGAGGGGCATAATATAATAATCGTTAACAGCCTAGTGAAAATAGAAAGATTTAATTCGAACTCACAGCAGAACCAGTGTACAAAAAGTTTGAGAAGAAATTTTATGTAGAATGGAAAAAGTGTGCGTTTGGGCTGCATTTTCAACTTGAAGGTAGGAATCGGATGGCGGGACTAATCTGCCATCGTGAGCTCACCCCTGTCATCAGGCTCACCCTCACCCTCACCCTCTCACCCATTATCCACTTTATGAATAGAACTCTTAAACCCAATTATAACAGTTGGAAGCGGTTGAGTAGCCCGTAACTCTCCCTAAGTAAACAACCTTCAAACCAGCTGCATAAACAGAGTCAAGCATTTATAAAATGATTGGACAGGTGGAATGCAAGTGCCCATACCTCCCCCCAAATAAACAAACTGACTTCAGAACTGCTTTTTCAACAAACGTCTAGACTGATTACGTAAAAGCAATAGAAAAAGGTTAATCTATTAGACATTCTTATCATATTCAGCAGCATTTTCAATACTGTAAAATGTGCTGTACCTTTTTATCGATAGAATGAATATTTTTAACTCATCTGAAGACTTTCCACATTTGCAATGTATTACTTTCTAATATTCTCTCCTGGTTCCCACACCCTGCTGGAGTCAATTTAAACCCTCCCCAGTAGCACTTGCAAAATGACCTGCAAGTAACTCAGTCCCGGCTCTGTTCAGATGCAACCCGTCCGGCTTGTACAGGCGCCATCTTCCCCCGGAGCCAGTCCCAGTGTCCCAGGAATCTAAGGCCCTCCCTCCTGCACCATCTTTTCAGCCATTCATTCATCTGTCTTATCTTCCTGTTTCTGTACTCACTGGCACATGGCATTGGGAATAATTCAGAGATTACTATTTTAGAGGTCCTATTTGCTAATTTTCCACCAAGCTCCCTAAATTCCGATTGCAGCGCTACATCCCCCTCCCTACCTACGTCGTTAGTACCAATGTGGACCATGACCTCTGGCTGTTCGGCCCCCCAAGAATGTCCTGCAGCCACTCTGTGACATCCTTGACCCTAGTACCGGGGAGGCAACAAACCATCCTGGAGCCACGTTGACAGCTGCAGAAATGTCTGTCTGCTCCCCTAACTAAAGAATCCCCCATCAGTACTGCCCTTCCACTCTTCTTCCTCCCCTCCTGTACAGCTGGGCCACCAGTACTGCCATGGGCTTGACTTTTGCTGCACTCCTCCAAGGATCTATCGCCTTCACCAATATCCAGAATGGAAAACTGGTTAGTGAATGGGACCTCTGGGCACTACTTGCCTGTTTCTCTTGGACTGCCTGGCGGTCACCCATTCCCTATCTGCCTGCTTGCCCCTAACTTGTGGTGTGACCACCTCTCTGAACGTGCTATCCATGTAGCTCCCTGCCTCATGTATGCTACTGTAGCCACTGCTTAAGCTCTGAAACACAGAGTTCAAGCTTGTGCAGCCGGTGACACTTCCTGCACATGGGCTCGTCTGGGTCATGAGAAGTGCCCATGACTCCCCACATGCCACAGGGCGGGCATTCTGCTTGGCGGAGCTGTCCTGCCATGCCTTAACCTTAAACTTTTGAATCACTTTTTTACTTAAACTTTAGTTACTTTTACTGACTTTAATTTTCTTTAACCTTACTCTTGCACTATTAACTATAAACTGGAGATTAGTAAAAAGTAGAAATTCTTCACCCTTACAAATCAGCTCCATCTCCTGTGCCTATAAATTCTTACTTTCCCTGTGCTTGTTTAGAATTTTACGGTTCTGTACTCACGCTGTTTTATCTCCCAAACTCCTGCTGTTTTATCTCCTGAACTCTTGCAGTTTTATCTCCCAAACTCCCGCTGTTTTATCTCCTGAACTCTTGCAGTTTTATCTCCTGACCTCTCGCTGTTTTATCCCCTGAACTCCCACCCCTGAACTCTCACTGTTTTATCTCCTGACCTTTCGCTGTTTTAACTCCTGACCTTTCGCTGTTTTAACTCCTGACCTTTCGCTGTTTTACCCCCTGACCTCTTGCTGTTTTATCCCCTGACCTCTCGCTTTTTCATCCCCTGAACCCCCGCCCCTGAACTCTCACTGTTTTATCTCCTGACCTCTTGCTGTTTTGTCTCCTGACCTTTCGCTGTTTTAACTCCTGACCTTTCGCTGTTTTACCCCCTGACCTCTCGCTTTTTTATCCCCTGAACCCCTGCCCCTGAACTCTCACTGTTTTATCTCCTGACCTCTTGTTGTTTTGTCTCCTGACCACCCATTGTTTTATCCCCTGAACTCTGTGTTTTATCCCCTGAACTCTGTGTTTTATCCCCTGAACACTCGCCGTTTTATCCCCTGAACACTCGCTGTTTTATCCCCTGAACACTCGCTGTTTTATCCCTTGAACTCCCGCCCCTGAACTCTCACTGTTTTATCTCCTGAACACTCGCTGTTTTATCCCCTGAACTCTCGCTGTTTTATCCCCTGAACACTCGCTGTTTTATCCCCTGAACTCCCGCTGTTTTATCCCCTGAACTCCCGCTGTTTTATCACCTGAACACTCGCTGTTTTATCCCCTGAACTCTCGCTGTTTTATCCCCTCAACACTCGCTGTTTTATCCCCTGAACTCCCGCTGTTTTATCCCCTGAACTCCCGCTGTTTTATCACCTGAACACTCGCTGTTTTATCCCCTGAACTCCCGCCCCTGAACTCTCACTGTTTTATCTCCTGCCCTTTCGCTGTTTTAAGTCCTGACCTCTCTGTTTTATCCCATGACCTTTTGCTGTTTTATCCCCTGACCTTTTGCTGTTTCATCCCCTGACCTTTTGCTGTTTTATCCCCTGACCTTTTGCTGTTTCATCCCCTGACCTTTTGCTGTTTTATCCCCTGACCTCTTGCTGTTTTATCCCCTGACCTCTCGCTGTTTTATCCCCTGACCTCTCGTTGTTTTATCCCCTGACCTCTCGTTGTTTTATCCCCTGACCTCTCGCTGTTTTATCCCCTGACCTCTCGCTGTTTTATCCCCTGACCTCTCGCTGTTTTATCTCCCGACCGCTCGCTGTTTTATCCCCTGACCTCTCGCTGTTTTATCTCCTGACCTCTCGCTGTTTTATCCCCTGACCTCTCGCTGTTTTATCCTCCGAACTCTCACTGTTTTATCTCCTGAACTCCCGCTGTTTTATCCTCCGAACTCTCACTGTTTTATCTCCTGACCTCTCGCTGTTTTATCCCCTGAACTCTCGCTGTTTTATCCCCTGACCTTTCACTGTTTTATCCCCTGAACTCTCACTGTTTTATCCCCTGAACTCACACTGCAGCATCTCAGGTTGAACTGTAAAGGAGGCAAAACAAGTTACTTATCTTTAAAACTCTTCCTGCCTCCAATCCACTGTTCAAGTCTCCATGCAGCTGGCATAAAACCTGACAGCTGTTAAAGTCCGGCCACATCCCTGAAAATTGCAAATCCTATCTGGAGCGGACACTTAATAGGACATTTAACAATGTTAAAACTGGGTCATTATTATGTGTGGGCCTGGTTTCCAGCAATACCTTTTGCACGTTGCACAAAATGGCGCTGGGCAGAAACAGAGGCACTATTTCCAGCTGCCCCACTTAATGACCATTTTTTTTCCGATCCGGCCTCCGTTTAATCCCATAGACCTTGGCTTTGGGAGGTAGTGAGGGAGGGTGTTATATCTTCCCCTGTAAAGCTAATCAGGGCAGGAGTACATTGTGAAATGAAGCAGATATCAATGGAGGAATTAAGGAATGTGGAAGAAACGATGATTTTGTGTTTGACTGGCATCAGCTGATCTTTTCTAGCTCACTGGTCAAGGGTTAATACTGAAAATCTTTTTTTTTAAAGCTTTTGACCTTGTACATGCTTAAAAAAATCTTCATTGGGACTGCTTCAGTTTCTCCATTATTTTTATTTTTCATGTCAGAGCCTCTGCTCGGTTTGAGTTATTTGCAGTACACATAAATCAGAATTGCAGAGTTGTTAACTATCCTGTCTGTAAAAGATCAGAGCATTTTCAAGGCCAGGCGAAATCATGCACTTGTATGACTCCATTGATTATCATTTGCCTCCCGGCAAGAGTGCCACAATGGAAGAAGAATGGATTGATCAGAACCATAAAAAATCATCAAAAGAATTCATTATTAATCAAATTAGTGTTGGCGTGACCTTTTTTCCGTTTCAGCTCGTCAGCGTAACCAGCTTAGAAAAAAGCGTTAAAAGCAAATGTCACTCTCTTCACATCCTAAATGGTAAATGTCAGCGCTGAAGAATAAAGTCTTTTATATACACTAATAATTATATAGAAATGGTGACATTGCCCCATATCATATATAAGATAAATCCCAATTTCTGAACCTTTGGTATAGTATATTCAGGAAATCCTATTCCACTTTGACCAAGGGAAGCTGCAGTCTGTCAGAATCTCTCACCATCCATGGTGACAAGCCTAATGGTAAAGTAACAAAAACAAAAAATTCCTTCCCTTCCACCCCTCATTCTATCCATGATGCAGAGCAACATGGTCTGATATTTATTCTAAGACAGCAACAAAATTAAAAGTTTGGGCTTTGCTTCAGCAAGTTGCATGATGTAATTTCAACCCATTAATTACTGCATTGTAAATGCAGACCTCTGACTCAAAAAAATGCTTAGTAACCTGCTCACTATTGATGACAGCATTGTGATAAATTTATTTCTGATGTATAATGTTCTCAAATCATGTACAAACTTTTCTTTTAGTGTATGAAAGTAATGAACAACCAACAAAATTAGGTAATCAGAAATCACATTTAAAAGCTCCGTGCTCTCAAGACGTTGTTGGCAGGTTGTTAATTTAAAAGAAATGCAATAATCATTTCCTTTTCATTAAAGGAGGAATAACACCTCCACCGGGCTCTTTTTCTCCTGTATTTCACAGGTATATTGCTACTGTTTCCTTTGGAATACTTACAAGAATGAAAATGCACATTGTTATGTTTGTATGGTAAGTTACAAGAAAATATAAAAGTCAGACTTGGTTGAGGTTATGACATTATCCCACACATATCATTTCCACAGCAGGAACCATGCTTTGAAAATTGCTAGTTTGATGACATTTGGTGATACCCCATAGATGTTTGGCCTATTCGGTTTCATGCACCTTCTTGTGTCCCAGTTTTAAAATTGCTTTACTTTATTTATGAAACAGCAACACCTATCTCATTCTCCCCCCACCCCCATTGTCACAGTAGCTTTATTCCTGTATCTAGAGATGTATTTTCTATATGTTTAGTTTTACTGTAAAAAGAAATATTTTTGGAGAGAAGGGAACATTTATTTTTTAAATGATAACGAATACATTGACTGCATCTCAGTTGCTAATGTAGCATTTTATGACAGTGATTTATTTATATTTAACTTGAAATTAAACTATTACTTAAATATAACACAGTTATTTGGGAAAGGGATACAGCACTTATCAAATACATTTCAAGTGATTTATTTTCAAACTGTTCGCAATACTGAAGTTGCCACATTATTGCTTTGAGTTCTTGGGAGATTCCTCTGATGAGTTGAACAAATTGCATGGAGTAAGAAGGGCTTAAGGCAGTGAACAGCCCAGAAATAACAGCTGGATGCCTGAAGGGTCAGTTGTAGCGTGGCCGAGGCATCACAGCAACAGGGTCAGAAATTTGTGGGCAAAATATGTTCCTTAACTTGCAGTATGTCCACCCAAAGCAGTGCAGACAACAGCTTATAGATATTTGCAGTAACCAGTTTGTGGTAATTGTATGTAAATAGTTTCTATAGCTTACAACAATTTAAAGCATCCCTTCATGCAATGATTAGGTATTAGCGTTAGGTTAAAATTCACATTATAGAGCAAAGCTGTTGTAATCTGATATGTAATATACCTTTAAAACAAGTGCTGTAATGTAAGATCACATGATCTTAATACCCAATAGCAGAGTAGCACGGGCTGTCTCTATGGGAGAGTCTTGAGATAGACACTGAAGAGTGAAGACAGAGTTATGATTTGTGAGCACACAAGTGTAGCTGCTGAGTTTAGTTTTTAAATAAACAGCATGTGTTTAATAAACAGCATCACCACACCCTCAACTTCTCTCTTCCCCCCCCGCCCCCCTCCCCCCCCCCCCCACCTTAAACCAGTTTATATTTCTCCCTTCTCCTAACTATGCTTCAGTTCTGCCGAAGGGCCATGAAGGCTCAAAACGTTAACTGATTTCTTCTCCGCCGATGCTGCCAGACCTGCTGAGTTTTTCCAGGTAATTCTGTTTTTGTTTTGGATTTCCAGCATCCGCAGTAGCTTTTAGCTTTTTGTTTTTAGCATGTGTTTATCCTAACAACAATCTCCTGATGTTCTCTGCCTCTGTACCAACTTGGTCACCCTGAAACCAGCATGCAACCCGGATCCTTTAGCCCCAACAAACCAAGGGCACTGGATCCAACAAACTGGCAACGAGAGTCAAAGCACAAAAAGCCATGAACTAGGTAAACAGCGAGGAAGAATGAAGGAAATCAGAAGAACCTAAAACAGGCCGTACTTCGCACGGTAGTTGTAAGTAATAGAAAATTTCCTTCTTGATCGTTGAAGTAATCCCCTCAAAGCATGCCACAATTTGGATGAGTGGAGCCTTTCAACCCAACCTCTGATGACTGGTCTCACTATTTTGAGCGCCTTGCTTTCTTCTTCCAGGTGAATGACATTACGAGGGAGGAGAAGAGGCACGCGATCCTTCTGTCCACATGTGGGAGTAAGACATACGGATTAATTCAAAATCTTTTGGCGCCCAGTGCTCCAGACTCAAAAAGTTTTGATGACTTAGTGAACCTGGTAAAGATTCATTACCAGCCCAAGCCGTCAGTGACGATGCAACAGTTTAAATTTAACTCAAGAATTAGAGCTGCGGGGGAGACAGTTGCTTGTTATGTAGAAAGTCTGAAGCAATTAACTGAATACATCTACCAATGATATGCTTAGAGATTGTTTGGTGTGCGGTATAAACGAAAATGTGATTCAGAAGAGATTACTGGCTGAAACAAATTTAGATTTTCAGAAGGCGTTGGAAATCGTTCTTGCAGTGGAAGCGGCAGTGTGAGACTCAGAAGCCATACGAGGAGCGCAAAATGGCACCATCCTCCTTGTTGGGCAGGGAGCCTCAGCCAAAAAGAACGCAAAAGTGCAGAGCTCTACTCAGAAGCGGGAAGCAGCCACTGCTAGCAGACAAATTAAATGGGGTAACTTAGCAGTAAAAACATGGCATAATAGTAACAGAGATGGAAGCAGACAACCTTGTAATGAACCACAGTTTAAAAAGATCGAATGTTTTTTCTGCCATCGATATGGACACCTCATGAGACATTGTAAAGATAGAATCAGGCAGACTTGCAGACAAAAGCAAAAACCCAATGAGATAAGCAGCATTGAAAAGCCAGAAGTAATAGATCCTGATATCTATTCATTATATAATTTAAAGGCAGGAAGAACAGAGCCTATCTCTGTAACCATGAGAGTGAACGAGAAGCCTTTCAGAATGGAGGTGGATACTGGTGCAGCCACTGGGGCACTGGGCGCCAGCAGATTTCAAATTACTCCATATGTCTTACTCCCACACGTGGACAGAAGGATCGCGTGCCTCTTCTCCTCCCCCATGATGTCATTCACTTGGAAGAAGAAAGCGAGGCGTTCGACATAGTGAGACCAGTCATCAGAGGTTGGGTTGAAAGGCTCCACTCTACCAAATTGCGGCATGCCTTGAGGGGATTACTTCAACAATCAAGAAGGAAATTTTCTTTTGCTTACAACTACCATGCGAGGTACGGCCCGATTTCGGTTCTTCCGATTTCCTTCGTTATTCCTCGCTGTTTACCTAGTATTTTTCGTGGCTTTTCGTGCTTTTACACTCGTCATCAGTGCAGCCACAATGGTGATCAGAGAGCATACTTTTAAATACCTGAATCATGGAAAACGTAAGCTGAATTTATTAAAAAATGATGGCAAATTAAAAACTTACACAGAAGACATACAAGTCAAGGGCGTATGTAAAGTCACAGTACATTACGGATCTCAAATGGTGAGATTACCCTTGATGGTAGTAGCAGACGAGGAACCAAGTCTCCTCGGACGAAACTGGCCGAAGGAAATCAACCTTAATTTGTCACAGAGATTCCAAAAGAAAAGTGAAAATCTGCCAAAAGACCTGCACACACTACTAGTTTCCCTCTTATCTAAGTTTGTACCTCTGGAAAAGTATGAAGAGAAACAGGAAGAGCTCTGCACTTCTCCAAGTAAAATGAAGGATGAGTTGGCAGAGAAGACATGACAATGCTTAATTTTCCAGAAGGCAATTCACCAATGCAAAAAAGAGATGGAAGAGCTGAAAAATTAGTTCCGTGAAACCAAAAAGGCTTTGGAGGCAAAAGTCACAGAATTTTCTAAGAAGCAGACAGATGATGAAATTCTGGAAAACTCAACCACTGAGTTCACTCAAGTCGAGCTTACATCTGAGATTAGTCTGGTCAATATGGAAGTCATAAAGAAGACCGATAATAAAGCCAGTGTCAGAAAGAAGAACACTCACCGAAAGAGACACAGAAACACAAATAATACCGTTGACCTTGGAAGCACATGAGTAGACTTATTCATAGACCCAAAAGTCAAATTGCAAATGCAGATGCGCTCAGTCATCCATCCTTGCAATAAAAGATGAGGATGTTCCAATTCCTCAGGAATTCATTTTGTTATTGAACTTCGAACTCATCACCGATATGTGCAAGACGAATTAAAGATTGGACAAACCGAGACCCAGTCTTTATCCAAAGTGAGAAATCCAATTCTTCTTGGTTGATCGCAAAGAATCTGATGAAATGAAACCATATTTCTAGAGAAGGTACAAGATAACCAGCCAAGAAGGTATTTTTTGTGGGGAGCTTGGGTGATTGTTCATCCAAAAGGACGAAAGCCATTTTATCTGAACTTCACAGTGCACAATCCGGAATTTCCAAAATGAAGGCCGGGAATGGATGGAGAAATAGAAAACTTAATGAGAAGCGTTAATATATGCAGTGTTAACAAGTACAAAAATTACCTGCAACAGCCCCATTACACCCTGGAAATGGCCAAGAAGGCCATGGGTACAAGTACACATCGAGTATGTGGGACCTTTTATGGGAACAATGTTTCATAGATGCTCAGTCAAAACGGATGTCCATATACGAAGTGAGATCACCCACATCTTCAACAACAATAGACAAGCTACGACAAATTTTGGCAATTAATGGACTACCTGAAGCGCTAGTATCAGATAATGGAACAATATTCACAAGTGCTGAATTTAACCGATTTACAAGCCTCAACGGTATTATTCATGTGAAACATCTCCATACCACCCTTCTTCAAATGGACTTGCCGAGAGAGCAGTTCAGATGTTCAAATCTGGTATGAAGAAATTAACTGGAGATTCGATAGTGACTAAATTAGCACAATTTCTTTTCCATTATAGACCTGCCCTCATGTGACAACAGGTTTCACA
The DNA here is from genome assembly GCF_964194155.1 of Cetorhinus maximus. NCBI lineage: Eukaryota > Metazoa > Chordata > Chondrichthyes > Lamniformes > Cetorhinidae > Cetorhinus > Cetorhinus maximus. The sequence continues at coordinate 73,000,933 of NC_135880.1, read as the reverse complement.
CCTGCGGAATTGTTGATGAAGCGTCGACTCCGATCGAGACTGAGCCTAATTATGTCAAGCTTGGAGGGAAAGGTAGAAAGCAGGCAACAAAGTCAGAAAATGGGACATGATTGTCACAGTTGAGCAAAACATTTAATGTAGGAGAGAAAGTATATGTGAAAAATTTTAGAGAAGAACCAGCATGGTTATTGAGTGAGATAAGTGCAGTAACTGGACCTCTTTCCTACCATGTGGAAGTCAAAGATCAAGTAATTAGGAGACTTGTAGATCACATAAGAAGAGGAGAAACCAAATACCCAGAAATGATTCCACAAGTGTTCAAGACTGAATCAGCTTCTCCTGTTGAAAGAACTCAACCGAGTACAAATGTGTTTGAAGGGCCGACTGTACATGGAAGAGTCAAAGAAACAGATTTACAGTTACTTACTGAATAACCAGATACTCAGACGACTCCTGTAAAGGAGGTTCCAAATCAAACTTCAGAAGCTGTAGAGCTGAGACGTTCGACACACACAAGGAAACCCCCAAAGATACTGGCTTCGTAAATAATTGATCTGTGTAAATAACTTGATATATTGAAAAAATTGTAAAATGTATTTTTCAATAAAGGGGGAGGGATGTAGTAATCTGATATGTAAAATACCTTTAAGTGTTGTAATGTAAGATCACATGATCTTTATACCCAATAGCAGAGTAGCGCAGGCTACCTCTGTGGGAGAGTCTTGAGTTGGACACTGAAGAGTGAAGACAGAGTTATCAGTTGTGAGCACACAAGTGTAGCTGCTGAGTTTAGTTTGCAAATAAACAGCATGTGTTTATTCTAACAACGATCTCCTGATGTTCTCTGTCTCTATAACAAGTCGGTCACCCTGAATCAAGCTTGCAACCCAGATCCTTTAGCCCCAACAAACCAAAGTCCACTGGACCCAGCAAAAGCTTTGTCTTTTTTCTCCCTCCTAATGACGTTCTATCACAGTAATACAACTGCTGATTCCAATATCTCCTGGAGTCTTATGAAGGAAAGAACCAATAATGCTGGAGAAATCCAATTTGTGGTTCTTAAATGCGTGGGAGTCAAGCAGTAATCCAGGGTCAGCATAAGAGAAGGAGTGGGAGATGGGCTGGAATCCAGATTCAGAGTAAACGGGAATTTAAAAAAAATTCATTGATGGGGTGTGGGCATCGCTGTCTAGGTCAGAATTTATTGCCCATCCCTATTGGCCTTAATGTAGGAAATGAGCATTAGTCCACAGTCAGAGTAACAGGGAGTGTGAGATGAGAAGTAATCCAGAATAAGAATAATCTAGAATTACATAAAGATTACATAGGATATCCAGCACAGAAACAGGCCATTCAACCCAAACAGTCCATGCTGGCATTTATGCTCCACTTCTCATATTTGCTCACTTAAATATATCAGCACAACCCTCTATTCCCTTCTCCCTCATGTACTTGTCCAGTTTCCCCTTAAATGCATCCATACTATTCGCTTCATCCACTCCTTGTGGTAGTGGATTTCATATTCCCACCACTCTTTTGGTGAAGAAATTTCTTCTGAATTCCCTATTGAATTTCTTAGTGACTATCTTATATTGATGGTCTCTAGTTATGCTCTTCCCCACACGTGGAAACATTTTCCCTGTATCGACTTTATCAAAACCTTTCATAAATTTAAACTCTATTTCTTCAGGTCACCCCTCAGCCTTTTTTCGAGAGCAAACAAACCCAGCCTGTTCATCCATTTCTGAATGTAAAATCACGCATTTCTTGCTTCATCCTTGTAAATCATCTCTGCACCCTCTCCAGTGCTTCTACGTCCTTTTAATAATATGGCAACCAGAACTGCACACAGTACTCTGAGTGCGGTTGAACCAAAGTTTGATACAAGTTTAGCATAAACTCCCCTCCTTTTCATTTTATACCATTCGAAACAAAGCCCAGTGCTTGGTTTGCTTTCTTATGTCCTTTCTAATCTGTGGCAATGGAGATGAGCAGTAATCCAAAGCTAGAATAATGGAAGACCATGCTCTTTTATAAACATGAATTTGAAAATTATTATCCTGAAAATACTGTGACATAGTGAGCTAGTAAAGTTAAGCAAGGATGGAAGTCATAATGTGGAAGTTTTGAGAGGGGTTTAGATTCAGACTGCAGATTTTTGGATTAGCTGAAGGGTATGAAAAGTGGGGATTCGGACATTGTAAAGGAGATAACTCATGCTATTACTTCTCAAGGTAAAGATGAGGATTTTACACACTTCCGGATAAGAGCATTACTGATAGAAGAAGGCAGTCCTTGTGACAGACCTGGTGTGAGAATAAAAGATGACTTTAGGGTTAAATGGGCAAGTGTTATTTACCATTATTTTCAGTCTGAACTAACAGGAAGGATAGTTGAAGGCAAAAACAGAAATACCTGGAAAAACTCAGCAGGTCTGGCAGCATCGGCGGAGAAGAACAAAGTTGACGTTTCGAGTCCTCATGACCCTTCAACAGAACTAAGTAAAAATAGGAGAGGGGTGAAATATAAGCTGGTTTAAGCACCTTAAATGTGTGAAATGTGTAAAATTGAGTCTAAGTCCACATCATACTAGTCTGCGATGCAGTGAGCCTCATACTAGTCTGCGACGCAGTGAGCCGTATTCTCCTTCTGGGGTCAGGAACCCAACGTGAGGCGAAATCCTGGGCCCCTACCCAATTTCCCACCACAGTTAGACTCCTGATGCAGTGCCAGACCAGTTAATGGCTAGAGGGCACTCCAATAGGAGGCCCTACAGCAATGAAATATCGACAGCCCCACCATCTAAGGTGGAAGTTGCCAGTGTATGTAGGAGAGAGGGAGTTGCCAGTATCTTGAACCCTCTGAACCCTTTTGAAAAGTATAAATACAAAAAGAGGCCACAGCTGCTTGGCCATCCTTGTGGAGGAGGAGCCCCTCCATGGGACAACTTGCGGCTGCAGTTGACGCCATCAGGATATGGCAGCTGTTCAGGAGGGGAGGGTTTTAAAATCACACTGGCCCACTGGTCTGCTGCCGGGAGGCTGCCTGCTCTCACTGGTCATGTTTGATCACCATAGAAGTCTTGCCTGCTAACTGGAGAATTCCAGTTGGCATGGAGAGGCCCCTTAATTACCTTAACAGAAAAGCAAAATACAGGAATACTGGTGCTGGAAATCTGAAATAAACACAAAAAATGCTGGAAATACTCAACAGGTTCAGCAACATCTGTGGAGAGAGAAACAAAGCTGACATTTCAGGTCGTGACTTTTCATCAGAAGTAACCTTCATTAGCTACCCACTATTTGCAGGTGGCTTGCCATTCCACCGCCTACCCGACCTCTTCAAATATGGTTCAGGGGCGGAACCGTGCTGACATGTCATCCAGCAGTGGGAAATTACAGGCACACTTGCCTCTGGTCCCACCCACACCGGGCTTCGAAAATTCGGCTGTTTGTCAGTACACAAGAACTTCCTCAGCTGCGAGGCAAGTGCCGCTTTCCATGTCTAATTTTTACTGATTATATTTGGTTTAAGTCATCCAGTAACTGAATGGAAATTGTGTTCAACCATAATCAGGAATTGGACTGATAAATATGTTTGATGATTCTCCAAAAATCCCATAACTTAAAATTAGTATTGTGGTGGTCCATGTGCTTCTGGGGGGAAGAGCCTTTTTTTGTGTTGGGGTGATGGTCCTTTTAAGGACTAGGTTTTTCTAGGATATGATTTCTGGTAAAGCACCTGGCTTCCAGTAAATAATCATGTGATCAAGTTGCCTGGGAGATAAACAATAGAGGGGAAAAAATATCAACATAAGTTAAGTAGAGGCGAGTTAATCTGAGTTCAAGCAGTTTAGGTTTGAGAACAAACTGGCTGTGGAAGAGAAAACATCGCTTTCAAAAAGAGTTCAGTTGAAATGTATTTTGGTTCAAAGAGCAATATATATATAAAGATATTTAAGATAAAAACGGGGAAAGATAATTGGTTTATCAGTCAAACTTTGTGACGATAAAACCCCTGAATATTAAAAAAAGTTGGATAAGTGATATTAGACGTGCTATTACGTATATAAAAGTTCACTAGGAAGGGGAATAGTGCCAGAGGGCTAGTAGACAGCTAATGTAATTCCTGTATTTAAAAAAGGAGAACAAGTCCAGGGAACAATTGACCAATTAGCTTAACATCAATGGTAGGAAAGGTAATGGAATCTTTACTTACTAAATGATATTAAAAAAAACTTTTCGAAACTCCTATATAATAAAGAACAGTCGGCACAGATTTCAAAAGGGATGGTCATGCTTTAGAAACAAAAGAACATAAGAAATAGGAGTAGAAGTAGGCCTTCCAGCTCTTCAATCCCGCTCCACCATTCAATGAGATTATGGCTAATCTTCTTCTCCTGCACTATCTCTGTATCCCTTGATGTTTTTAATACCTAGAAATCTATCGATCACAGTCTTGAACGTACTCAACAGCCAGGATTTTCCGTGCCCGCTAGAGGCATGTTTGGTGGCGTGAGCGGACAATATGGAGCTATTGGTTTCATAATGGCATAGAACCAGCTTGCAATCGTCTGCTCAGCCCGCCAATGAAGGTTGGGAACCTCATTGTAATACATCTGCAAATCATCATTAGGCCAGCCCGCCTGAATCATCCCCCTCCCTGTTGGATCATCTGCCCAGGTCGGCGGGAAAACACGCCGACATGTTTCAGAACAGCATATAAGCGACTTGTACCTGGTGGGCTGCATTTTGCCCAGGACTTCAAGGTTTGTTTGCCTATCTTGCATTGGTCAGCACTCGCAGTCATCAGCGCCAGGCTTCACAGACAGCTGCACATCGCTTTTAGAGGGGGCTCACGGCAGGTCTCTACCTGCCAGATCAGCCATATGTGGGTGACTTTTCAATGGCTGCATGGCTAGGGCTTGCTTGGTGAAAGGGGAGAAATGGCCTCAGGCAAAGGAAGAGGCTGCAGGACGAGAGCTGTACTGGGGAAGGAGGGTATCCGAGGATGTGTGTGGGGGCACGTATTGATGCGTGTAAGTGGCCTCAGGATGGTGAGGGCTGAGGAGGCAGTCTCCAGAGGAGATGTGAGAGTATGTGTGTGAAAATGAGTGGTGATGTCCCTTGAGTTGGCAGTGAGTGAGATGCCAGCGAATGTGTGATGGGCTTGAATGTGTGAGTTCAGAGTGATGAGATGGTTGTCATACCCTGGCTGTATGGATGAGATCATTCATCCTCTATCTGCATTGGCTGGCCAACCTCTTCTGTGCAACATTGGCACTGACCGCCACTGCCATCGCTTACCAAGACAGAGTAGCAATGTTGCTGCCCCTCCTGTGGCCAGAGCGGGGATAGAGGACATCACAGCTGGCATCTAAATGGTGCTCGAGGACTGCAGCCTTCTTGCCTTTTGAGGCCATGTCTTCTTTGCTGCAGTCCTGGGCTGGAAGCACTTTAAATGTGGTGCCTGGCATGATGAAGTGGTGAGGTGACTGCGTGGTAGGCGAATTGGAGCCGGGCTGCCATTGAAACAGCGTGTTTCCTGGGAATGCATAAGTAATGTAGTGGGTTTGGGATGATACGGCATGTAAAGCTGCTATCTTGGCCGGCGGGTAAAACATCGTTTTACCTGCCCGCTACCGCACTTAGCATAAATCTGGGATGATCCCGGCCAATGGCTGAGCCTCCACAGCCCTCTGGGGCAGAGAATTCCAAAGAACCACCACCCTCTGAGTGAAGAAATTCCTCCTCAACTCAGGCCTAAATGGCCTGCCCCTTATTCTGAGACTGTGTCCCCTGCTTCTAGAACCCCCAGCCATGGGAAACACCCTTCCTGTATCTGCCCTGTCGAGCCCTGTAAGAATTTGTATGTTTGGATGAGACCTAATTCTTTTAAACTACAGAGAGTAAAAGCCCTGTCTATTTAATCTTTCCTCATAGGACAATCCCTCCATCCCAGGAATTAATCTGGTGAACCTTCATTGCACTTCCTCCATAGCAAGTATATATTTCCTTAGGTAAGGAGACCCAAACTGCACAATACTCCAGGTATGGTCTCACCATGGCTTTATATAATTTCAGTAAGACATCTTTACACCTATATTCAAATCCTCTTGTATTAAAGGCCAACAAACCATTTGCCTTCTTAATTGCTGTACCTGCATGTTAGCTTTCAGTGACTCATGAACAAGGGCACCGAAGTCCCTTTGAAGTTCAACATTCCCTAGCCTGTCACCATTTAAGAAATACTCTGTATTTCTGCTTTTCTTACCAAAGTGGATGACCTCACATTTCTCAACATTGCATTCCATCTGCCAATTTATTGTCCACTCACTAAGCCTCTCCAAATCCCTTTGAAGCATCTTTGCATCCTCCTCACAATTCACACTTCCACCTAGTTTTGTGTCATCCCTACATCTAAGTTATTGATATAGATTGTGCATAGCTGGTGCCCAAGCACTGATTGATCCTTGTGGTACCCCAGTTGTCACGACCAGCCAACCTAAAAATGACCCATTTATTCCTGCTCTCTGTTTACTGTCCGTTAACCAGTTCTCAATCCATGCCTGTAAATTCACTTGAATTCCATGTGCTCGAATTTTGTTTACTAACCTCTTGTATGGGGCATTGAAGAAGTAACAGAAAGGGTAGACAAAGGTGATGTAGTATTTTTGAATTTTCAAAAGATCCTCAATAAGATACCACAGAGTTGACTGATTATTAAGATTAGAATATGTGGCATAAGGTGACAAGTAACAGACTGGAATCAAGCTGTCTACAAAACAGAAGCTCCAAGTAGGGGTTAAAGGTAGTTACTCAGACTGACAACATGGGTAAAAACAAAAAGCTAAAAGCTACTGCGGATGCTGGAAATCCAAAACAAAAACAGAATTACCTGGAAAAACTCAGCAGGTCTGGCAGCATCGGTGGAGAAGAAATCAGTCGACGTTTCGAGCCTTCACGGCCCTTCGGCAGAACTGAAGCATAGTTAGGAGAGGGGTGAAATATAAGCTGGTTTAAGGTGGGGGGGCGGGGTGGGGGGGGGTGGGGGCGGGGCGGGGCGGCGGGGGGAGAGAGAAGTTGAGGGTGTGTTGATTGTGGAGATAAGCAAGCAGTGATAGGAGCAGATAATCAAAAGATGTCACAGACAAAAGGATCAAAGAGGTGTTGAAGGTGGTGATATTTGTCTAAGAAAAGTGCTATTCTCCACCGATGCTGCCAGACCTGCTGAGTTTTTCCAGGTAATTCTGTTTTTGTTTTTGACAACATGGGTAGTTGTGTTGCACTAGTTGTAGTGCTTAGACCACTGTTTTTCACCATTCACATAAATAATTTGGACTGGGGACTCAAATGCAATTTCATGATTTGTGGATGACACTAAATTGGGAGGTATAGTTAATACAAAATTCAGATATTAATAATGTTACAGAATGGGTGTATCATTGGCTAATAAACTTCAGTATAGGTAAATGTAGGTTGTATATTTTGATAGCAAGAACAAGGAGGCCACATTTTCTTTGGAAAATAAGTGTACTTATAGATGGTGCGTTGCCTAGGAGTCCCTTGCAGTCTCAAGAATAAGACAGAATTATTTCACACCCTGAAGAATAAGTTGCCAGGTTCAAAGACTTGCTGTAGTTAGGGAATTAAGTTTACATTATGAAGTATATGGGTAAAATGATTTGCATGCTACTGAAACCGTGTACACTATAGCTACAACATATTAACAGAGTTACCATCACCTTACCATCATCAAACTTTTTAGTGTTTACAATAGATTCAGGTACAGATTCTAAAGCAGAGTTAAAGGACAGCTAAAAGGAAGAGAGCGTTCCCTAAGAAATAATAATCTTTATAACACCTCAGTACATTATGTTCTATTCAACTGGAACTTAGTATATTAACATTTCAACACCTTGTTTGCATCCAATAAGCATCCAATGGGCACCCGATAAGTGTGTGGTTTCTTCCCTTAGATATTTTTCAATGTCTCATGAACTGTCCTGACCTAGGAAATTAAAAATTTATTGCAAACAAATTAGTTTTTGTACAAGAGCAAAACAACAGAAAGAAAACACATACAAGAAAATTTAAGATTTCTTTGTTAAGGGAATTAGATCGGATAAAAGAGAAATAAAATTAGAGAAAAATTGAAATCACAACAAGCAGAAGTAATAAAGTGTTTGAAATATTTTATTTTTATTCAAAATGTATTACAGTATAAAAATTATTGCTCACATTTTATTAACACTTTTTCTAATAATGGACCAGATTTCCCTGTCAATATAATGAAAATTTATTTTTTGCGTAAATGGTACAGTAACTTCAGATGAGGGGCAAATGCATGATTAAACAAAGAAGTACAAAAGGTTATTCTCTGAGTTGCAATGTCCCATCAAAATACTGTTTTCCTCACCATTGAAACGTATTGAATGGATAAAGTAGCTGTATTTCGATGGTGGATACATATTAAGTTTGCCACAAAAATTAAGTCAAGTCATTACAAGTCAAAGTGTTGCTCTAACAAGGTGATAAATGTTATTTGCTGCCAATCAACCTCTTTGGGACTGAAAATTAACTATTACAAGTATGGAGTCTCACTCCTTCATTACTGGAGATTTAAGAATATTTAGATTATGATTTATTTTAACTTTTCCTTTGTCTCCTTCTCTCTCTCTCTTATCCAAATTTTCTTCTCCTCTCATTATTTCCCTTTCTGGAGCAGAAATTTCTTCCAAAATTAAATATTGGGAAGACTGGAGCCCTTGTCTTCGGTCTCCACTCCAAACTCTTTCCCTAACTTCTGACTCCGTCCCTCTCCTTGGCAACTGTCTAAGACTAAATTAGACTCTTCGCAACCTTGGTCTTGTATTTGACCCCAAGATATCTTCTAATTACATATCTGCACCATAACCTTGGTCTTGTATTTGATCCCAGCATGAGCTTCTAAATTCATATCTGCACCGTCACTAAAATCACCTATTTCCACCATTTTAAAAAATTTTATTTGTAGGATGGGAACATCACTGGCAAGGCCACCATTTATTGCTCATCCCGAATTGCCCTTGAGAAGGTGATAGTGAATCACCTTCTTGATCCACTGCAGTCCATGTGATGTAGGTACATCCACAGTGATGTGAGGGAGGGAGTTCCTCTGGTGCCAGCACCAGTGAAGGAGTGGCGATATATTTCTGTGTCAGGATGGTGTGTAACTTGGAGGGGTATCTTGCAGGTGCTGGTGTACCCATGCATTTTCTGCCCTTGTCCTTCTAGGCAGTGGAGGTCATGGATTTGAAAGTGCCGTCGAAGGAGTCTTGGTGAGTTGCTGGAGTGCACCCTGTAGATAATACAACCGGCTGTCAGTGTGCACCAATGTTTGAGGGAGTGAATATTTAAGGTGGTGGAAGGGGTGTCAATCAAGTGGGTTGCTTTGTCATGGATGGTGTCGAGTTTCTTGAGTGTTGTTGGAGCTGTACTCATCCAAGCAAGCGGACAGTCTTCCATTACATTCCTGGTTTGTGCCTTGTAGATGGAGGACAGGCTTTGGGGAGTCAGGAGGTGCGTTAATCACTGCAGAATTCCCAACCTCCAATCTGCTTTTGTTGCCACGGTATTTATATGGCTGGTTCAGTTAAGTTTCTGATCAATGGTAACTCCAAAGGTGTTCATGCTGAGGGATTCAGCAATGGTAATGTCATTGACTATCAAAGGGAGATGGTTAGATTTGTTCTTGTTAGCAGTGGTCATTGCCTGTCACTTATCAGCCCAAGCCTGAATGTTGTCCAGGATGGCTTCGTTATCTGAGGAGTTACGAATGAAATTGAACTTTACAGTTATCAGCGGACATCCCCACTTCTGAGCTTATGATGGAGGGGAGGTCTTTGATGAAGCAGCTGAAGATGGTTGGGCCTAGGAGATTACTCTGAGGACCCCTTGCAACATGTCCTGGGATGCAATAATTGGCCTCCAACAACCACAATCATCTTCCTTTTATGCATGTTATGACTCCAATCAGCAGAGAGTATTCCCCTGACTTCCACTGACTTCAATTTTAAGATCTTAATACCATAAAAAAGGAGCAGAATAGGCCAATCAGCCCATCAAGCCTTCTCCACCATTCAATAAGATCATGGCTGATCTGATTGTGGCCTTAACTCCAGTTTCCTGCCTGCCCTCCATTACCCTTGGTTCCCTTATCAATCAAAAATCTGTTCACTGGGGCTGCCACATTCGATCAAATGCTGACTTGATGTCAAAGGCAGTCACTCTTACTTCATCTCTGGAATTCAGCTCTATTGTTCATGTTTAAACCAAGGCCGTAATGCGGTCCAGAGCTGAATGAGCCTGCTGAAACCCAAACTGAGTATCAGTGAGCAGGTTGTTAATGAGTAAGTGCCACTTGTTAGCACTGTTGACAACACCATAAATCACTTTTCTGATCACTGAGAGTAAACTGATGGGGCGATAATTGGCCAGATTAGATTTACCCTGCTTTTTGTGTACAAGGCATATCTGGGCAATGTTCCAGGTTGTCAAGGAAATGCCAGTGTTGTAGCTGTACTGGAACAGCTTGACTAAGGGCAGCAGCTAATTTGGAGCACAGGTCTTCAGTACTGTAGTTGAGGTGTTATTAGGGCCCACAGTCTTTGCGGTATCCGGTGCCTTCAGCCGGTTCTTGATTTCACATGAAGCGAATTGAATTGGCTGAAGACTGGCATCTGTGATGCCGGGGACCTCAGGAGGAGGCCAAGGCGCTTCATCCACCTGGCGACCTGGGTGAAGATGGTCGCAAGTGCTTCAGGGTTGTCTTTTGTACTGACATGGTGGGCCCTCCTATCATTCAGGATGGGAATGTTTGTGGAGCTTCCTCCTCAGGTTAGTTGTTTACTTTTCCACCATCATTCACGACTGGATGTGGCAGGACTGCAGAGCTTTGACATTCTATCGGTTATGGGATTGTTTAGTTCTGTCTATAGCATGCTGCTTCCGCTGTTGTGGCTTCACCAGGTTGGCACCTCATTTTTAGGTATACCTGGTACTACTCCTGGCTCCTCATTGAACTAGGGTTAGTCCACTGGCTTGATGGTAATGGTAAGTGGGGGATATGCCGGGCCACAGGGTTACAGATTGTAGTTGAGTACAATTCTGCTGCTGATAGGCCTCATGGATGCACAATTTTGAGCTGCTAGATATGATCTTAACATCACGCATTTAGCATGATGGTAATGCCACACAAAACGATGGAGCGTGTCCTCAGTGAGAAGACAGAAATCGATCTTCACAAGAACTTTGCGGTGGTCACTCCTACCAATACTGCTGTAGACAGATACTTCTACAACAGGTAGATTGATGAGGATGAGTTCAAATAGGATTTTTTCCCTTGTTGGTTCTCTCACTGCTTGCTGTTAGCCCAGTCTGGCAGATATATCCTTCAGGACTTGGCCAGCTTGGTCAGTAGTGGTGCTACTGACATTGAAGTCCCCTACCCAGAATAGTGCCCTTGCTATTTTCAGTGCTTCTTCTAAGTGGTGTTCAACATGAAGGAATATTGATTCATAAGTTGAGGGAGGGCAGTAGGTGGTAAACAGCAGGAGGTTCCTTGTCCTTGTATGACCTGATGCCATGAAACGTCATGGCCTCCAGAGTCAAAGTTGAGGAGTCCCAGGGCCACTCCCTGATGACTGATTTTCTCTGTGTCAGCACCTCTGGTGGGTATGTGGGGACAGACATGGAGAAGTCTTGGACATCGCCTGTAAGGTATGATTCAGTGAGTATGATTATGACAGATTGGCTAGTCTGTGAGACCGCACAAGTCTAAGTAGGGAGAACTTCGCAGGGTTCACTGGTTCCTTTGTTGTTTCCGGTACCTAGGTTGAAGCTGGGTGGTCCAGTTTTATTTTTAGTTAAATTTTCTGTAACGGTTTGATACAATTGAATGACTTGCTAGGACAAATCAGAGGGCAGTTACGAGTCGGCTACATTGCTATGGATCGGGAGTCACATATCGGCCAGATCGGATAAGGATGGCAGATTTCCTTAGATTCTACCCTCCATAAACTTGAGGACATCCTAAACTCTGCTGTCGAGTCCTTACTTGCACCTAGTTGTGTTTACCTATCACCCCTGTGCTTGGTGACCTACATTGGCATTAATGAACTAGATTTTTTTTTTACAACAATCCAGTAGTTTCATGATCACGTTTACAGAGACGAGCTTTTTATTCCAGTTTAATTAATTAATTAATTAAATTTAAATTCCCTCCAGTTGCCATGGTAGGATTTGAACTTGTGTCCCTGGAGCTTTAGTGCAAACCTCTGGATCACTAGTCCAGTAACCTTACCACAATGCCACCATTCCCTTATGCACCTCCATAATGTTGCCTGACTTCGTCCCTGCCTCAGCTCAACTGCTGCTGAAACCATTGTCCAAGCCTTTGCTACCTCTAGTCTTGACTATTTTAACGCACTTCTGGTTGGTCTCCCATATTCTACCCTCCATAAACTTGAGGACATCCAAAACCCTGCTGTCCTGTCCTTACTCACACCAAGTTGTGTTTATCTATCACCCCTGTGCTCGGTGACCTACATTGGCTCCAAATCAAGTGATACCTTGATTTTAAAATTCACACCCTTGTTTTCAAATTCCTCTGTGTCCTCACCCCTCCCTGTCTCTGTAATCTCCACCAGCTCCACAACCCTCCAAGAGATCTGTACTCCTCTAATTTTGGCCTCTTGAGCATCCAGATTTTAACTGTTCTATCATTGGCGGCTGTACCTTCAGCAGCCAAGGCCCTAAGCTCTGGAATTCCTCCCTAAACCTCTCCAGTTCTCCACATCATTGGCCAAACTTTTGGTCATCTGCCATAATATCACTTTATCTGACTCGGTGTCCAGTTTAGCTTTATAATGCTCTTGTGGAGTGCTTTGGGGCATTTTATTATGTTAAAGGTACAATATAAGTACAAGTTGTTGTTGGTCGGTCTGTACCTGACTTAACATTGAATTCACACACTGTAATTTGCATTTCCTCTTCTGTCCTTCCACTGTTAATTTCACCATCCTATGATTTGGTTAAGGGGATACACACTGCTTGTCCTCTATTCAACCTCCTCAGTTGGTCACAACAGAGGTTTAAGTTTCTTTTTTACGAAGATATGCCTTTATCAAATCAGAATTATTTAACTATTTAAGCTGTGATCAACAAGGAGTGTGATAAAAGTATAGTAATTTTCATAATATTTTTCTGGTTTATTGTGAAGTAGGTTTATGGGGGCAAGTATAGTTGGGTCTGTGTATGATTTAATTACATTTTGTAGTCAAGTAGACTGCAAGTTTGAAATCAGCAAAAGGAGCTAGGTGCTATTGAGTAAACATGGATGCTGGCTGAACATGTAAGATGTGAAGCGAATATGTATTTTTAAATACATGAAGGAATATTTGGATTTCAAAGGGATCTTAGTCTGTTTACAACTTGCCAGATAAACAAGGGTAGGGAATGTGTTTATTTTTCCCAAAGGTTACTGACAATATATAGTGGCAACATGAAAGTTTTTTATATTATGAGGAAGATAGTTTCAAAGACATATGGAACAATAGAATTTACATATTAAGAAGAGAGACATATATAAAGGAGAATGAAAGGCTATGCGTCAGAAGATCATGTAAGATCTAACATGAGTGTGTGAAATAGCCTTAATGAAGCCTCCAGCATTTGTGCATAAGTCTGCTATATAACGCTTAGGTTGTGTACATTTAAAATTTTAGTCCCACTCCTTCAATCTTTGAAATTAGCTTCAATAGTTATCTCTATATGAACAGCTAGCTGCTGTGATCCTGTGTGTTTGAGATGTAATCCTTCTGTGCCAGCGAGGTTCATCACAGTGATTTATAAATCCAACACCATTTCACAAGCAGAAGCCAGTCACTTGTGCTGAAAGGTTTTGTGTAAATGCTGCAGGTGTCTGTCTCTTAACACTTAGTACAGTAAACTTTGTGTTATTTGGCACTCTCCCATCCGGAATTCTCTAGTAACCGGAATTTCTGAAAGCTTGGTCTCTTTTAAAAGTCGATCACTTTCAGTGTTCAGGCGATGAATTCTTTAAAAAAAACTAATAATAATAGTGACAATAGATTGTAAATCTGCAAAGTTGATCTTAGGTTGGCATAGTTTTGGCTCTTGTGCTTGAACAAAAATATACTGCACTTTGCATTACAAGACAATGCTGCAATAACCAGCATATTTGATTAACTGGCACAACCCATTCCCTGAGCATGCCGGATAAGTAAGATTTTACTGTTTTATCATTTCAGAGTTGCAGTTTACACCAATTAGTCAAGTTCAATCGGCTTTACAATGACTGAATTTTTCCCTTTCAATTAATCCCTCAATAATAACAATATCTTGTGGATCCAACTAGAGATCAGGCTATTTTGGATCTGGTCATGTGTAATGAGGCAGGTTTAATAAATGATCGCCGAGTCAAAAATCCCCCCAGCAACATTGACCGTCACATGGTAGAATTTAGCATTCAGTTTGAGAATGAGAAATTTGAGTTGGAAACAACTGTACTAAACTTAAATAAGGGTAATTACAAAGGAATGAGGGAAGAGTTGGCTGGAGTGGACTGGGAAATGAGCTTAGCAGAAAGGATGCACAATGGCAGATGTTTAACAAAATAGTTCATGACTCACAACAAAGATATATCCCAGTGAGGCAGAAGGATTCTAGGAATTGGATAAACCAATCAGGGTTAACCAAGGAAGTTAAAGATAGTATCAAATTGAAAGAAAACACATACAACGTGGCAAAGATTAGTGGTAAGACAGAGGATTGGGAAAGTTTTAAAAACCAACAAAAGATGACCAAAAAATAATAAAGATGGAGGAATCATACGATGAGGGTAAACTAGCAAGAAATATAAAAATGAACAGTAAGAGCTTCTTTAAATATATAAAAAGGAAGAGAGAGGCCAAAGTGAACGTAGGCTCCTTAGAGAATGAGGCTGGAGAAATAATAATGGGGAACCAGGAAATGGCAGCGAGTTGAATAAATACTTTGCATCAGTCTTCATGGTAGAAGACACTAATAGCATTCCAAACAGACTAAATAATCAAGGGGCAAAATTGAGGGGAGGAAATAAATACAATAACTATCACTAGAGAAAAAGTACTATGGAAACTAATGGGGCTAAAGACCGATAAGTCCCCTGGACCTGATGGTCGCATCCTAGGATATTAAAGGAAGTAGCTACAAAGATAGTGGATGCACTGGCATAATCTTCCAAGAATTCTTAGATTCTAGAAAAGTCTCAGAGGGTTGGAAAACTGCCAATGTAACGCCCTTATTCAAAAAGGGAGGGAGACAAAAAGCAAGTAATTATACATCCTTCATTGGGAAATTAGAGCCTATTATAAAGAATGTAATAGCAAAGCATTTAGAAATGCATAATATAATTAAGCAGAGTCGGAATGGCTTCATGAAGGGGGAAATCATGCCTGACAAATTTATTAGAAGTCTTTGGGGAGGTAACAAGCAGGATAGATAAAGGGAAACCAGTAGATGTAATATATTTGGACTTCCAAAAGGCGTTTGATAAGATACCACACATAAGGCTACTTAATAAGACAAGAGCACGTGGTGTTGGGGGTAGTATATTAGCATGGATAGAAGATTGGCTAACTAATAGCAGACAGAGAGTTGGGATAAGGAGGGGATTTTCAGGATGGCAACCTATAATTAGTGGAGCGCCACAGGGATCAGTGCTGCAGCCACAATTATTTACAATATATATTAATGACTTGAATGAGGGAAGTGAATGTACTATCACCAAGTTTGTGGATGACACAAAAGTAGGTGAGAAAGCAAGTGGTGAGGATGACACAAAACAGAGGGATATAGACAGGTAAAGTGAGTGGACAAAAACTTGGCAGATGGAATATAATGTGAAGTTATGCACTTAGGCAGGAAGAATAGAGGAACTGAATTTTTTTTAAATATTCGTTGGCATATGGGCCTTGCTGGCCAGGCCAGCATGTATTACCTATCCCTAGTTGTCCTAGTACAGAGGGCATTTAAAAGTCAACCACATTGTTGTGGGTCTGGAGTCATATGTGGGCCAGACCAGGTAAGGGCAGCAGATTTCCTTCCCTGAAGGACATTGGTGAACCAGATGGGGTTTTACAATAATCAACAATGGTTTCATGGTCATCATTTGACTTTTTAATTCCAGATTTTCATTGAATTCAAATTCCACCATCTGCCGTGGTGGGATTCGAACCCAGGTCCCAGAATGTTACCTTGGGCCTCTGGATTATTAGTATAGCGGCGATACCACTTCCCCATTGCCTCCCCATGCTCCATTTATTTTAATGGAGAAAGACTGCAGAAAGCTGCAGCACAGAGGGATTTGGGGGTCCTTGTGCATGAATCACAAAAAGCAGGTAATAGGGAAGGCAGATGGAATGTTGGCCTTTATTTCAAAGGGAAAGGCACGAGTTGGACCACACCTAGAATACTGTGAACAGTTTCGGTCCCCTGAACTAAGGAAAGATATACTGGCATTGGAGGCAGTCCAGAGAAGGTTCACTAGGTTGATCCCAGGTATGGAGGGATTTTCTTATGAGGAGAAGTTGAGTTGGTTGGGCTTGTACTCATTGGAGTTTAGAAGAATGAGAGGCAACCTTATTGAAACGTATAAGATTCTTAGGGGGCTTGACAGGGTGCATGCTGAGAGGTTGTTTGCCCCTGTGGGAGAGTCTAGGACCGGGGGGGGGGTGCATAATCTCAGAGTAACTTAAGACAGAGATGAGGAGGAATTTCTTCTCTCAGAGGGTAGTGAAACTTTGGAATTCTTTACCATAGAGGGCTGTAGAGGCTGAATACTCGTTAAGTATATTCAAGGCTGAGGTAGACAGATTTTTAATCACTAAGAGAATCAAGGGTTATGGGGACAAGGCAGGAAAATGGAGTTAAGGATTATCAGATCAGCCATGATCTCATTGAATGACAGAGCAGACTCGATGGGCCGAATAGCCTACTTCTGCTCCTGTGTCTTATGGTCTTATGCAAACTGAAGTTGGGGAAAAGCCATTTCGATTTCCACTGTCCAGAGTATTGTGTTAACTTGCTGGGTTTGTTTTAAATCTAAAATCTATTTTGGATCGTTGCCTTAAGGGGGTTTAACTGGGGATCAGGTTAATTAGGAATTTTAGGAGTTATTATTTAAGTAATTTGTGGTCTTATGTATGAGCTTAAAATCTTTTACATTTTGTTAATAAATGTTTTAATTTAATTTTTAAAATCCCTAAAGGCCTTGGTGGACTTAATACTTCTGAATTCAGTACATGCATCTCATAATAAATATAAATTGCAAAACCATTGTGATAGTGCGACCAAGTTTCCCTTGTGGATTTGGTCCGTCTGGCCCGCATCATCTGCTGCGTCACAACAGGAGTCAGTCAAACAAGGTGTTCTTGAGTCAAAGAGCGAGCAAATTTATTAACCACTAAATCTGAGAAAAATAATAAAAACGCAACATCAAGCTTTCGGCCCTCATGCAGTCATTTGAGCCCATTTAGACACACACACACACACACACACATACACGTGTATCCGAAATAAGAGGAGTTAGAGTCCAATAAAAAAATGGCAAAAGAATATATAGTTAAATGTCCTTTGATTGTCCTTGAGGCGTAGATTTTAAATATTGCAGCTAATTTAGGTTAGCTAGTTTCTTGGATATGGTCAGATGTAGAAGATGTTGCAATTATCATGAGATCTCAGTTCGCTGGTAGGTTTCTGGTAGAGTTGCCTTCTCGAACCAGGCGACATGCTAATTCCAAAAGAGAGAGAGAGCCCTCAGTTTCCTCCACCGAAGATTTTCCTAACACTACCAGTGTCACTTGCAATCTCGCTCTAGTGGCTGGGCAGCCTTGCCTTAAAATACTTCATCCATTGTGTATTTTCAAGAGGTTTTGGGTGGGTCTGTCTGTGGCAGACGTTGCTTCACTATCCAGTACTTTGCATTTTTAATGTCTCTTCTTTAGACAGTTACGAGTTTCAATTTGTATCTGGATTACAGGAAATGTCTCTCTCTTCATAATCCACTGAGGGTGATTTGTTGGTTTCTTACCTTCAACTTGGAATGTAGCCTTGCATTTTTAAGCAGTTTGCTCTGTCTCAGTTCAAATTGCAAAAGTTTCAGTCAGTTGAAAGTTGAAAAATCGTGTTTTCAAAAATAAAGTGGTATCGCTTTGTAACAATGACATCTCTTGAGTAAATGAGTGCCCAAATTTGGTACTAGGTCGAGACATTCAAATTCATTTCATGTAGAACTCCTGCTTCTGACAGAGAGAGCAGGCCTCCATCGTTCAGCAAGCATCAGAGATGAACTGTGGATGCTTAGTCATTCAGTATATTTAAGGCAGCAATCAATAAATTTTTGATTTCTAAAGGAATCAATG
This sequence comes from Cetorhinus maximus, assembly GCF_964194155.1. Classification (NCBI taxonomy): domain Eukaryota; kingdom Metazoa; phylum Chordata; class Chondrichthyes; order Lamniformes; family Cetorhinidae; genus Cetorhinus; species Cetorhinus maximus. The sequence continues at coordinate 72,982,470 of NC_135880.1, read as the reverse complement.
AATATGGGAATCAGATGGAACATGGAGTTGAGGCCGAAGAGCAGCCATGATCTTTGTGCAAGGTGGAGCAGGCGCGAGGGACTGGATGGTCTACTTCTGCTCCTATTTCTTATCTTATGGTCTTTAATTTATTGTGTCACCCAGTCATCTTGAAAATCTGTTTTTTTTAAGTATAAAGTATCAGTCCACAGTGTATAACATCTAGCCCTTGGCACAGATTAACAATTTACAATTCATCAGGGAAATTTGCAGTTGATTTGTGCTGTTGTCTTGTATGCAGTTATCTAATATAGTTTATATCAGGAAAAACACCACAGGTTGACAAAATATTGTACATTCAAGTCAAGGAAATACATGCAAAATCGTGGAGGTGCAGCAAATTTAGTTTGGATGGATGAGCTGTGTTAGGTCAAATGGCATTTGCCATCTGTGCCTTTTTTGAGATTTTGAAAATATAAACAAAGATAAAGGGAAGTAATAATGTCAGGGTCATTACCGTGACTCAAAATGATGTATCCCCAGATGTGTAATGCATTTCATTGAACAAAAAGAACTCTATGCATAGTTCCTTTTCAGCATCTACATATGGAGCATATATGCTGAGCAAAGAGTGCATCAACTTCAGGACTCTGCTGTCTTATGAGGCTCGTTATACACCAAATACCTGGCAAATGATGTGAATGAATTGTTTTTAAAAATCATAATTGATTTGAAAATGGCCTTTCCAGTTGTCCATTTTGAACTGCTCAGGAATTGTCCTTTATAAAGGTAGTTAGCAATTTAAAAATTAATTTGGTGACACAGTCTGTTTAATGGGTGTTCTTGTGTGTGGAAGGTGATCCCCATCCACCACTACTCTTCTCCGTCTGGCTGAACTTGTTCTCACACTGAACAATTTCTCCTTAAACTCCTCTCACTTCCTCCAAATAAAAGGTGTGGCTATGGGTACCCGCATGGGCCCCAGCTATGCCTGTCTCTTTATGGGGTATGTGGAACATTCCTTGTTCCTGTCCTACTCCGGCCCCCTCCCACAACTCTTTCTCCGGTACATCAATGGTTACTTCGGGTGCTGCTTCATGCTCTCGTCTGGACCTGGAAAAATGTATTAATTTTGCTTCCAATTTCCACCCCTCCATCATTTTCACATGGTCCATCTCTGACACTTCCCTTCCCTTCCTTGACCTCTCTGTCTCAATTTCTGGTGATAGACTGTCCACCAATATCCATTACAAGCCTACCGACTCCCACAGCTACCTTGACTACGGCTCCTCTCACCCTGCTTCCTGTAAGGACTCCATCCCATTCTCTCAGTTCCTTTGCCTCCGTCGCATCTGTTCTGATGATGCCACTTTCAAAATCAGTTCCTCTGACATGTCTTCCTTCTTCCTTAACCGAGATTTTCCACCCACGGTGGTTGACAGGGCCCTCCACCGTGTCCGGCCCATCTCCTGCGCATCCGCCCTCACACCTTCTTCTCCCTCCCAGAGACATGATAGGGTCCCCTTTTCCTCACTTATCACCCCACCAGCCTCTGCATTCAAAGGATCATCCTCTGCCATTTCCGCCAACTCCAGCATGATGTCATCACCAAACACATCTTCCCTTCACCCCCCCCGGCGGCATTCCGTAGGGATTGTTCCCTCCGTGACACCCTGATCCATTCCTCCATCACCCCCTACACCTCAACCCCCTCCCACGGCACCTTCCCATGCAACCGCAGAAGATGCAACACCTGCCCCTTCACTTCCCCTTTCCTAACTGTCCAAGGGCCCAAACACTCATTTCAAGTGAAGCAGCATTTCACTTGCACTTCCCTCAACTTAGTCTACTGCATTCGTTGCTCCCAATGCGGTTTCCTCTACATTGGAGAGACCAAATGCAGACTGGGTGACTGCTTTGCAGAACACCTTCGGTCTGTCCGCAAGCATTACCCAGACCTCCCTGTCGCTTGCCATTTCAACACTCCACCTTGCTCTCATGCCCACATGTCCGTCCTTGGCTTGCTGCATTGTTCCAGTGAAGCTCAACACAAACTGGAGGAACAGAACCTCATCTTCCGACTAGGCCCATTACAGCCTTCCGGACTGAATATTGAGTTCAACAATTTTAGATCATGAACTCTCTCCTCCATCCCCACCCCCTTTCTGATTTTCCCCCTCCTTTTTGTTTTTTCCAATAATTTATATAGATTTTTCTCTTCCTACCTATTTCTATTATTTTTAAATGTATTTCCATCCATTGTTTTATCTCTACCTTTTAGCCTTTTTCGATTCCTTCACCCCACCCCACCCCCACTAGGGCTATCTGTACATTGCTCGTCCTGCTTTCTACCCTTAATTAGCACATTCCTTTAGATAATATCACCACCTTCAACACCTCTTTATCCTTTTGTCTGTGACATCTTTTTGTTATCTCCACCTATCACTGGCCCTCTATCCAGCTCTACTTGTCCCACCCCCCCCCCCCCTTAAACCAGCTTATATTTCACCCCTTTTCTATTTTTCCTTAGATCTGTTGAAGAGTCATGTGGACTCGAAACGTTAACTGTGCTCCTCTCCACAGATGCTGCCAGACCTGCTGAATTTTTCCAGGTGTTTTTGTTTTGGATTTCCAGCATCTGCAGTTTTTTGCTTTTATCTTACCTTTTCTGTTTTGCCAATGTTTCTACATGTCATTTTCTCACTGTATTGTGTGTCTAGTTCCTTTCCCACATTTAGGAAGTTGGGATCTAGTGTCATGAACTATGGGTGTTGCTATGTTAAGTATTTTTTCTAGTTTGCTCAGTATGATCATTTTCATAGTTATTAGATATTTGGAACCATAGTTATTTGTGTGTTCCAGAGTAATTGTATCTTTGTTCATGATGGAAAATGTGCATTTTTGTGATTTGTTTTGATTTCATATGTCATATGTGATGTAATATTTGTAGTTGTTTCAGTTAGCGTCTCCTGTACCAGCTCAAGCTAATACATATGAAATAAAACTTAAAACAAAAAAGGGAATTTTTCAGCTTTATATAAAAGGGGGTGAAATTGGTCCTCAGCAATAACACAAATTGACCTGATAGTGAATTGTCAATGCATTTTGCAATTTGCTCGATTTTCTTTTATATTTTACACTAATGCCAGTAAACCAGTTTCACCCCCAAATATTGCACTTTATTTGGTTGTTAGATTTGATAGTGCCCTCCAACTCTAACCTTCATTTCTACTTAATAGTCCTCAAACATGTGGCCCCTATTTTATAGCCCCGTTCCTACCTATCCAACTGTATCTACAGCAGTACTTCATTTTTATGTCCTGCCTCATCACGTCCTGAATTCCTCATAGATCTATCCTTGGCCCGTCCATTCTTGCATCCAGATTTTGTCCCTCAGTAATATCATCCACAGGTCAGTCAGTTTGCTTATGTATGCTGATGACATCTAATTCAACTTCTTCAGTATATCCCTTGGCCTTAATGATCAGACGGTCTGTCTGGCATCATTAAAGAGTCACAACTTTTTTCCACTGAAAAGCAGGGGGACCAATGGGAAGGATGTTATGTTTCAGTTGGAATGAGTCTTGGTCAGACCCCATCTGGAGTACTGCATTCCATTTTGGGCACTGGACCTCAAAGGATTTATTGGCTTTGGAGGGGAAACAATACAGATATATTAGAAAGATTCCAGAGCTTAAAGGATTAAATGATGAACTCAGGTTACATAAACTTGGTCTATATTCCCTGGAGTTTAGATTATTGAGGGATGATCTAATTAGTGTGTTTAAAATTATAACAGCATACAGGGAAGTTATTTCCCATAATGGGGGAATCCAATGCAAGGAGGCACAATTTTAAAATTGCAGCTAGGCAATTTTCAAGTGAAATCAAGAGGCACTTTTTCATGCAAAACGTAGAGATAATCTGGAATTCTGTCTGCCAAAAGACTGAGGATATTGGATCAATTGAAATTTTCCAAGACTGAGATCAACTTATTTTGGTCAGATGAAGATATCCAAGGGATATGAATCAAATAGAAGTTGAGATACAGATCAGCTATGATCTAAATGAATGGTGGAACAGATCCAAGGGACTAAGCAGCCAATTCCTGTTCCTGTGCATTTAAGACCAGTGTCATTTGTTATCAGCCCTCACTGTGAACTCTGGTGTCTTACAACAGTCTCCCTAGCCATTCCGTCAATGTGAGCCAGACTATTTTAAATTTTGGTATCCTGTTTGATCTTGAATTGAACTTCAAGCCACACATTCTATCCAGTACTCAGACTGTTAACTTTCGCCTCCACAACATCTTTTGACTCAGCTCCTCTCACTGAAACCCTTATCCATGCTTTGGTCACATTTAGACAATTATTCCAATGTCTTCCATGTTGGCCTCCCAATCCCAGCCTCCAGAAATTCCAACTTATCCAAAATATAGCAGCATGTATCTTACCCTGGACGAATTACCACTCACCAATTACTTCTGCCCTAGCTAACCTACATAAGCACCTTGTCCTCAATATATTAAATTTAAAATTTCTCTTTAAATCCCCTCATGGCATTATTTCACCCTATCAATGAAACCGCTTCTAACCTTTATACCCAATGCTGTAACCTTAGGCCCTCCAATTCTGGTGGTTGAATATCACCCATCCCTGCGTCCCTTTATTTGGTGGAGTGATTGGCCACCTCTGCCCTACTCTCTAGAACTATCTTCCTAAACTCTAATTTTCCATTTCTCTACCTTTTAAAAGACACAATGCTTAAAACCACCTTTTTGACCTAGTTAACTGTCACACTTTCAAATCATTCCTGACATTATTCAACTTTCTTCCCCTATTTATTTCTATTATGAAGCACTTTGAGTTTTTGATGTAAGTTGTTCCTGTTTTTTTATATAATATATATATATATATATATATACACACCTATTAAGATCACCTCTCAGTCACCTGCTTCCAAGGCTGACAGATCCAAGTTTCTCTCATCTCTCCTATCTCAGGCCTCACACTAAGAATCAGCCTCATGGTTGTTTACTGCATTGTCTCTAGCCTTGCAAGTCTCCCTTAAGTAGAACTGGACACAATATTTAAGGTGATGTCTGACCATATTGTGATCATAACTTCTTCTCACTTGCATTCTGTTGTTTTGGCTACGTAGTTCCACCTCTTATTTGCATTATTGATTATTGCTTCTCATTGACTGACCATGTTGAGTGTCAAGTCTACTTGGACCCTTAGATCTCTTTCAATTACACTGTGCCCCATCCAATTTAACTTCCAATGTGCAATATTTTACACTTGTCCACATTACATTTCATTTGCTGTTGTTCTGCCCCACTCACACATTTTATTCAACTCATTTGTATTTTGTGAGTTGCACTCTCAAAATCAGCTGCCCTTCCTGTTTTGTTATCATCTGCAAATTTCAACAATATACATCGAGTTTCTGAATGTAAGTAAGTGATGTAAATTATTAATTGTCATGGTCCAGTACCAACTGCTGGAGTATTTTACTCAGCAGTCCAACTCTCCAGCCTCTCACGTTGTTTCTGTAACTAGCAACTGCTGCTTTTTTTTAGCCAGTCAGCATCAACATGGAGTGGATTAATGCTCGATAATGCTTTTTGGCCAGTGGTAAACAGCAGACGAAAGTCTTAATTCCTGGCTCATACCTCATGAAGAGGTTTAACTTTCCTAGCCATTTGGCAACAAACTTTTTACAACTCTTCAACAACTCTGTCTTATAAATAGGGCATTTTTACAGGGACAGGTGCACAAGCACTGCAGAGCCATTTTGGGAAGCAGTTCAACAATATAATTGCACTCCATTACAAATCAAGTCAAAATATTTAGTTGATGGGAACTAATTCATTCATTCTTCACTAGCATAAGCTAGCAACACACATTGGCCCAAATCTTCAGTTGGCCAGAACGGCCAGAACCTGGACTTAAGTCTGTGTTGCATGTCGGGACCCTGCGGAAGTCCTGACGCATGCACATGTGCTGTAACTGGTCAGGAAGTTTAAACTTCTGATGGGCTGATTTGTGCTGCCTGGGACACTCCATCAATGTATCTGACTCTGAGCTCAGTGTCACAGACTTGGGCCAGACATGCGGGGCTTACCTGGATATTTACCCAGGAAATTGTACGCTGGTTAATGCATGATCTAAAGGACCACAACCAATCACCATCTCCCCCCCCCAATCACCCCTCTGACCTGACCCAACTTGATTACGCCTCCCCAAACCAACCCAACTACCTACACGACCAGACTGCCCACCCAACCCAACTGCCCACTCATTCACCCACCCATTCACTAATCCACACTCATTCGATAGAAGACTTGAGACCTTTAAAAACTTACCTGAATACAGCAGCTACTGCCGTAAAAAGAGGGCATGTCCTCTCCTTGCTTTGACTCTCCTGCTGGACTTAACCCTGGAGAGGCTATGCTGGCCCATTTCTGCTGTAGCTGGGATCAAAGTCCCAGCTGAAAATGGGCAGTTCCATCAGTGGCAATGCTGGACACATTTCTGCTGACCAGAACATAGAGGTCTACAGCACAGGAAAAGGTCCTTCAGCCCATCGAGTCTGTGCCGGTCAAACAAGTACCTAACTATTCTAATCCCATTTTCCGACACTAGGCCCATAGCCTTGTATGCCATGGTATTGCAAGTGCACATCCAAATACTTCTTAAATGTTATGAGGGTTTCTGCCTCTACCACCCTTTCAGGCAGTGAGTTCCAGATTCCCACCACCCTCTGGGTGAAAAAATTCTTCCTCACATTCCCTCTAAACCTCCTGCCCCTTACCTTAAATCTATGCCCCCTGGTTATTGATCCCTCCACCAAGGGGAAAAGTTCCTTCCTGTCTACCCTATCTATGCCCCTCAATTTTATACACCTCAATCATGTCCCCCCTCAATCTCCTCTGCACCAGGGAAAATAACCCCAGTGTATCCAATCTCTCCTCATAACTAAAACTCTCCAGCCCAGGCAACATCCTGGTAAACCTCCTCTGCACTCTCTCTAGTGCAATCACATCCTTCCTATAATGTGGATTCCAGAATTGCACGCAATACTCTAGCTGTGGCCTAACCGGTGTTTTATACAATTCCAGCATAACCTCCCTGCTCTTATATTCTATGCCTCGGCTAATAAAGGCAAGTATCTCATATGCCGTCTTATCTACCTGTCCCGCTGACCTTGGACATGCACACCAAGGTCCCTCTGATCCTTGGTACTTCCCAGGGTCCTACCATTCACCGTGTATTCCCGTGCCTTGTTTGTCCTGCCCCAGTGCATCACCTCACACTTATCCAGATTAAATTACATTTGCCACTGATCAGCCCATCTGACCAGCCCATCTATATCCTCCTGTAATCTAAGGCTATCCTCACTATTTACCACCCTACCAATTTTCATGTCATCTGCGAACTTACTGATCAACCCTCCTACATTCAAGTCTAAATCGTTTGTATATACCACAAACAGCAAGGGACCCAACACCGATTCCTGTGGAACCCCACTGGACACAGGCATCCAGTCACAAAAACACCGCTCAACCATCGCCCTCTGCTTCCTGCCACTCAGCCAATTCTGGATCCAATTTGCCAAATTGCCTTGGATCCCATGGGCTCTTAACTTTATTATCAGTCTCCCATGCGGGACCTTATCAAAAGCCTTGCTGAAGTCCAAGTAGACTACGTCAAATGCATTGCCCTCATCTACACACCTAGTTACCTCCTTGAAAAATTCAATCAAATTGGTCATACATGACCTCCCCTTAAAACCATGCTGACTGTCCTTGATTAAACCGTGCCTCTCCAAGTGTAGATTAATTCTGTCCCTCAGAGTTGCTTCCAATAGTTTCCCCACCCACTGAGGTTAGATTGACTGGCCTGTAGTTCCCTGGTTTATCCTTTCCTCCCTTCTTCAATAATGGTACCTCATTAGCTGTTCTCCAGTCCTCTGGCACCTCTCCTGTGTCCAGGGAGATATTGAAAATTATTGCCAGCACCGCTGCTATCTCCTCCCTTGCCTCACTCAACAGCCTGGGATACATTTCATCCGGGCCTGGACATTTATCTACTTTTAAGCCTGCCAGATCACTTAGAATCTCCTCCCTTTCTATGCTAATTTCTTTAATTATATCACAGTCCTTCTGCCTGATTTCAATGCCCACGTCATCCCTCTCACTTGTAAACACTGACACAAAGTATTCATTTAGAATCCTATCTACATCTTCCGGCTCCACACACAAATTACCACTATGCTCCTTAATGGGCCCTAGTCTTTCACTAGTTATCCTCTTAATCTTAATGTACTTGTAAAATAACTTTGGATTTTCCTTTATTTCACAACATCTAGACCATTGTCTGTCCCTATCACAGAAAGATGTGATAAAATGTGCATGATTGTAAGCAGCGCCTCATCAAAAGAAACCTGACGCATTGACTGATGGTTAATAAAGAGAAGCATAAGTGCTAAAACTTGAATTTGTATGTATGATCATTCCAGACAGGGTTTTGGGAATGACTTTTAAGAGCCTTTACATAACACCCTCTTGTTACATATATAACTGATTTTACATTTACCAGGAGCATGCATCCTGTATATTTGCATATAAAGTATGGTTTTGAAGGAAATTTGTTTTTATATTTTAAATAATAGTAGAGGTTAAGCACTTTGATTGTTTTAATGACATTGGGAAACTATTGTAGACATATAATAATGAGGTGTTAAGGTGGCCCAGTTTAGGTGAACAATTAATAGTTTAATATCTCCAGGGTGCAAATGAGGGCACAGGCTTCAAATTATGCATTAACATGTAAATTATTTAAAATAGAAAAAATAGGTTAATGTCTTGTTATTAAAATTATATGCTAATAGGCAGGTAAACATCAAATATGCGGTATAGAAAATAAATGGATGATTCCTGAATTGTCTGAGACCTGACTTGGAGTATAATAGTGTAGTTATTGTGTTGCTGAAGTAGCAATCTAGAGGCCTGGAATAATATTTCTAAGAATGAGAGTTCAAATCCTATCATAGTTGTCTATGAATTTGAATTCAGTTTTGACAATCTGGGAATCATATGAACATAAGAACTAGGAGCAGGAGTAGGCCACTCAGCCCTTCAAGCCTGCTCCGCCATTCAATAAGATCATGGCTGATCTGATTGTAACCTCCTGCCTGCCCCTGATAACCTTTCACCCTTGTTAATCAAGAATCTATCTAGCTTTGCCTTATAGATATTTAAAGACTCTGCTTCCACAGCCTTTTGAGGAAGAGAGTTCCAAAGACTCTCAATCCTCTGAGAGAAAAAGCTTCTTATCTCTGTCTTAAATGGGTGACCCCTTATTTTTAAACTGTGACCCCTAGTTCTCGATTTTCCTACATGAGGAAACTTCCTCTCCATATCCGCTCTGTCAAGACTCCTCAGGATCTTAAAGGTTTTGATCAGGCCACCTCTTACTCTTCTAAACTCCAGTGGATACAAGCCTAACCTGTCAAACCTTTCCTCATAAGACAACTCCCCCCCACCGCCCCTCATTCCTGGCATTATCTTAGTAAGCCTTCTCTGAACTGTTTCTAATGCCTTTACATCTTCCTTAAATAAGGGGCGGGATTTTTCACACCTGCCCACCACTGCGATCTTCCAGTCCCGCTGCAAGTCAATGGACTTCTGGCTGGTGCGCCGCCTCACCTGCAGTGGGTCCTGCCTGCGACAGGGCCGGAAAATCCTGGCCAAGGAGACCAATACTATACACAGTATTCCGGATGTGGCCTCACCAGTGCCCTATACAACTGAAGCATAACCTCCCTACTTTTGTATTCAATTCCTCTCACAATAAATGATAACATTCTATTAACTTTCCTAATTACCTGCTGTACCTGCATATTAGCCTTTTGTGATTCATGCACTAGGACACCCAGATCCTTCTGAACCTGCAGGTGGTGGTGTTCCCCTGCACTGCTGCCCTTGTCCTTCTAGGACCAATGGTAGAGGTCATGGGTCCAGAAGGTGCCACAGCAGCAGCCCCGATGAGCTGCCGCAACGCGTCCCACACACGGCAGAAGCTGGTACCAATAAAAGCTGCCACCAAGCCGTGATTTTTCAGCCTAATACAACAATGTAATTACTACAATAATGTAATCAGGCTTCCTGAACCTGAGACTTAAGTGTTCTCTGTTTGGCTGTGTGGATTTTTTGATTTATGAACCATTTTAGGGCATTTAAGAGGGCTTGATTACATTTCCATCTTTACAGTCCTGTCAAATTGATTAATTTGCTGCTTCATCAGATTGGTTAAATATGTTTGATAGAATATCCTGATGGCTGAGTGGCTGTCTGCACTGTGTCATATAGCACCAGGAAGGTTAAAAGCTTAATTCTCTGACTGTGCTGTGTTAACTGATATTTGATGGGCCTATAGTGGAGATACTTGTTGTCTCATTGCTCATATGTTGGTTAAGGGAAAAATGAGCCAAGATTATCACTCCAAATCTCTATCCAGTGACCTTAATGGGAAATGCGCACATGTAGATGTCAGATGTGGCTAGTTTTGGGCTGGACCGTGGTGCTACGCTACAATAGCTGCTGACCATCACTGTCTGGTCTGTAAGGGAAGAATGACCACCTGGATGAGATATTGGATACCTGATGTTACCTGTAGATCTGTGATGTAGAGGCAAAATGTGAGGGAAAAGCGAGACTTCAATTTTTAAAAACTCTTATATCTTGAAATCCATGTTTTATAGGTGAATGAAGACACAGTGGAACGTCTAGTTCAAGAATACCCACATATCACATTCAGCACTGTGATGCAAGACTGCAAGCGGACACTAGAACGAGCCTATCAGATGGGGTGGATTCCCAATACATCAACGGCATCATAATGCTATAAAGAATCTTCTGTCATATCACTTTGTGGTTCTTGTAATTCTTAAACACAGTAATGTAAAGAGTGAGTGCAAGAGAAATCACAAAAAGTAGGCTCTGCTGGACTGAACTTATAATCACAAAAGACAGTACTTTTCCACTTTATGTTCCTGTTCTGACAATCTTTTCCCTTTGAAGGTTGAAATCATGGATTTTCAGACATCCATGGAAGGATTTTAAAACAAAATAATTGGGGCCAGATATGGATTCTAGCCCAAAGTAGTTTTATTTTATGAATAATTTGACACCAGCTGTCTTATTTTTGAAGCAGCTGTAATCAAATTTACTGAAATGTATATTCAGAAAGTTTAAAGTGAAAGAGATGTCTCCTCCCCAACCGATTTTCTGCTCATTGCTACCTCCTAAACTCCTAAGAGATGTAATGGGATTTTTCAGGTGTGACAGTAATCTACTAAATTCATCCAGTTATACTCTTGTTCAACAAATCCTCTCTTAGATATTATCTGTTAAGATTACATCTCATTTTATTATAAGCTTGGTTAAAAATCTGAATTCCATTTTATTAAGCTTCATTCATCCTTGAAATAATCAATTACGACTGATGATAAAAACTAGCAACAGCCCTGTTAAGATTTCACTATAGACGGAAGAATCAATGGAGTGTTTTTCCCCTAGATCCAAACTTTAACTGTAGCCAGCATGTACAATAATGACTGACATATTTTATTACTGTTTGTATGTTCTTTTTCTACATACACAGTTGTTAAGAACTAGTTTGTGCAAGACATACTTTTTATAACATGGTCAAAGTAAAATAAAACTAACCTTTGTCAGTTATACAATTGTTATAAATATCATGCCTGAACATTTTATTAATTATTTAGTAGAATAAAGTGTTCTGAAAGGTAATAGTTAAAGTTAATGGAATAACACTGGATTACTCTGTTATTTAATATTTGTCATTAAATGAACTTAGTCTGTGAAAATAACTGTGCACATTGTTGTGTTTCAAATTCAGAAGCCAAGAAGTTCAGTGCTTTGGCCTTCAGTTTCTGACCAAAGTGATCACACTTCAGAATATAGAATAGGTGTACAACTCTTTCTTACTTGCACATGATAATTATGTCCTACCAGCTCCTGAATTACTTACGTTATCATAAGAAAAAGGAGTATGCAGTTTGTGACCCTATGTATATTTTAAAATAAGATGTAAGCCATTTTACAGGAAAACCTAGGAACTTAAAAGGGGATCTGTGTGTTTAAAATATATACAGTTGTTCTGGAATACAAACTGTACAGGCAGCCGGAGAAGCTGCTTTAATGTTCCATGGCTATGCTAAAATTAAGGAGAAAGCACGAAGGAGAAAGAAAAGCCAATTTAAGTGATATTTGGTAAATGCCACCTTTGAGAGCCCATGCAGTAATTGAGCAGGTTAAGATAACTGACAGTAACTGCATAGTGTGAAAACTGGAGGTCTCTGTGGGTCGTATCTCAGATCCTATGTAGAAACGTTAAACAAGTTTGTCAATTTTCCATTAGATTGATTTTTCTCAAGTGTAGAAGAGTTGTCTCATTTTCTCTCTGAGACGCAACCATTTCCCCAATTTTGTATACTGCTGTTTAATTCTGCGTTAGAATGTGTTAAAAAAAATTGGAATTCACAGCTGATGGAGATGATTTAATTTGGGGAATGCACATAAGTGTTTTCATTGTTTCTGTGAAAGGGGCTTTAACCCTTCAATAACGCTTTGACTAGGTAGGATATACAACAACCAACATTACACATCTTTAGATCAATCACCAAAGACTGCTGATTAAAGGGAAGCAATACTTACTATTCAAAGTATTTCCCTGCACTCTTCCTATCTGAATAGAAATGATAGTTATAAAATTATCTGGTACTTGCACTAGAGATTTGTTGCTTGTAGGGAATCTCATCATCGTGGATCTCCTCATTTCCTTACTGCACCAATACTTTCAATTGTATGGAGCAACCTTTTGCATCTTGGAGTCCTTACCCATTTCAGTGGAGTCACGCGGGAACGTTTAGGTTAAGCTGAGCCCAGAAAACCCTCTCTTTACATAGAATTATATAGAACAAACAGCACAGAAACAGGCCATTCAGTCCACCTAGTGTTGATATTTATACTCCACACAAGTATCCTCATATTCTATCACCATATCGTTCTATTCCCTTTTGTCTCATGTATTATTCTAGTTTCTTTTTGAAAGCATCTAAACTATTTGGTTCAACCACATCCTGTGGTACATCCGCAACATTTTCTGAGTAAGGAAATGTCTCCTTAATTCCCTGTTATTAGTAACTAGCTTTTATTTATGCCCCTAGTTTTGCATTCTCCCACAAGTAGAAAAACACGCTCTCCACATCTACCCTTATCCAATCTATTTATTATTTTTAAATTCTCTTACCAGGACACCATTAAGCGTTCTCTTTTCTAAAAAAAAGCCCCAACCTATTCAGTCTTTCCAGATAGATGTAATCTCACCATTACAGTACCATCCATTTTTGATTGAGTGCACAGCAGTACTCAGCCAGCTGTGTTTTACCTTGGGGCTGGCTGTCCGACTGGCTCCGGTCAAAATGAAATGCTGAATCCAATTGAAGTGAATGGAGCACATTGGGTGCAAGTGACTCTCTCCTGTAAATAACCAGAGCAGCTCAAGAGAAAAGATGACAATAAATGACAAATGTCTCTATCAGGCAGTGAATTTGATGGTATTGCAATGCAGGTGCCATATTGTTTTTATAGCTGTATTATTTTCAAATTGAGATGTGAAAGTCCTTTCAACAGAAGGTACCCTGCAGATATTTTTCCTGTCTAGAGTTTTGAATGTTCCATGATTTCATACATTTGTCTAATTGTGATAAGTTAAAACAGTTTTGGCACTGTATCATGAAGTTTTATACATAATCTCAAAACCTTACATTTTAATGATACTAAAAAATGTGTACCCTCACTGAACAAAACATGTGAAAAGCCCACCTTTTCAACATTAAAAATTGAATTTTTTTCAGAAAATGTAGACTCTAAATAAAAGCTCAGTCATCTTGTCTGAACTCTTGTACCTGGTTTTATTGATAAAAAGCATCCTCTGTTCCTTTGATTGTGTTTTGTGTTTTTTTTCTTCTCCTCCTCCTGATTTTTTACATCAGTTGGCACTGCAGGATAAGCACAATGGTTATGTCTTGCATAAATATATGCAAGCTGATAACGAAGCCAGCTCTAATCTGCAAATTGTGCACACAATTTCCAAGTAATTCAATAAAACTTATATGTTACTTGTGTGGCAAATTGATGCTGACTAGAATGAGTATACCCATAATTTTCATTCCCATAAGTTGATTTTAACAAAGCCTCAAGCAAATTTTGAGATTAGAAGGATTTCCCATCCAATTAGTGGGTATCTGGACTAGATTCTCAAATGATGAAGTGTTATTAATACTTTTTTTTTAAAAAAAGAGCTGTGTAAGTATCCGGTTAGGAATGAGATTGTGAGTTATAATGATGAGTACTGACAGAGATGATTAATGGGACATGATAGTCCTGTTCTGCTGAAACAATGGAATGTCATGGCAACTGGACAAGGATAAATAATATCGGGTTTATTGTCAAATACTCTGAGGTTTCATTTCATTTCCCTTTTGGGGGGAGGCAGGGAGAAACTTTACAGAACTTTTGTTCAGGCGGGTTTGGTATGATCTTTAATAGAGCAAGTTGTCCATGATTTGGGGAAGGAATGCTTGATGGGCTGACTGGCCTTTCTCAATTCGTGCTTTCTTTGATTCTCAACAAATATTGAATTTCCAAGTGATTTGGGGCATTTTCCTGTCCATAGAAGTTTTTTCCTCCAGTGTGTAAATTTGATTCATTTTACCAGGGAGCTATTCAATGAAAATAAACTATAAACTGTCTCTTGTAAAATCACAGTGATATAAGGTGAGAATATAAAATGTTGGAAATTACTTACCTATTTGTTACGTAAAGATTGTCCAATAAATACCATTTCAAAAAACATTTCTACCAGGACATTGTTGCAATTTTGTGTTCACGTATTTATTTCATTACATAAACCAACTGCTCAAGGGTCTATAAATAATCACTGTTGGGTCTGTGTTGCTGACTATTAAACTTATTGGGGGTAATTTAATGTGTCTCCCATTGGGGCAGATCTTAAATTTGGACACCTTCTGTCCTCAATCTTCTGACTACAAATGCATGCCCAATTTTCCAAATTTCACTCTCAGCAAATAGGTCTCAAAGCTGCCCTCTTTATTTCTTCATCAGCCTCAGTACTTTCAAATCTACAACCTGTACTGCCTAGGACAAAGGTAGCAAATATGTGGGAACATCACTCCCTGCATGTTCCTCTCCAATTAAACACCATTCTGACTTGGAAATATATCACCAATTCTTCATTGTCACTGGTTCCATATTCTGGAGCTCCCTCCCTAACAGCACCATAGGTCCACACTCCACAGACTTGAGTAGTTGTGCTAGGCGGACCAAGTCCACAAGGGAAACTTGGCCACGCTATCACAACAGTTTTGCAATTTGTATTTATTACGAGGAGATTTCGGCACTAAATTTGGAAGTAATGAGTCCACCAACACATTTAGAGATTTTAAAAACTAAATTAAAACATTTATTACCAGAAGAAAAGATTTCAAACACATACATAAGATTAAAGTTACTTAATACTATAACAAATCCCAAAATTCCTAATTAACTCCCAACTACACACCTCCTTTAAGGTGACAGTCCAAAATAGATTTTTTAATTTAAATAGCAAGCCAGCATGTTTACCACAACACCTACTCAGCAGTGGAATTCCAAAGGCTTTTCTCCAACTTTAGCTACTGGACACATCAGACTTTTGCAAACAAGGCTGTTTCACACACTTTTTAGTTCTTATATGACCCCCCCAACATCACCTTCCTTCTTTATATATGTTTCTCTTTAATCTGTAAACTCCATGGTTTTATATGTTTTTGGAAATGTACTTTTCCTATATTATAAAAATCTTTCATGTTGCCAATGTGGTCAGGACCTTTTGGGAAAAATAAACATAATAACCTTGCCCTATTTATCTTGTTAGTTGTAAACATCCTACCATCCCTCTGAAACCCAGACAATTCCTTCACTTATCTAAAAATTCATATTTCCTTCATACCCTACATGCTAAGACCTCATCCATGTTTACTCATTAGCATTTCAAATGCCTTTTACCCCTAGCTTCTTTTGATAATTTCAAGCTTGGAGCCTATCTGACTCTAATTTAATTACATCACACAGACAGAACCATCCACACTCACACCCATAAATCTACTTCACAATAAACCACAGTAATATTATGAAAATTATTATAGTTTTGTGACAGGAAAGGTGATATTTCTGTTTCTATTACCAATTTGCATTACCTAACATTTATTTGTTAAAGTTCATTTATTACTTAACTGCCCATTCTGCAAGTTTTCCAATGTCATTTTGTATTATTGCATTTGTCATGTGTGTTACAATGATATAAAGGCACCAGTCACTCACAAGGGACTCTGCAAACACACTGTGGATTCATTTATTAAGGACAGGCACAAGTGAACATATATATACGTGGATAGGGAGTTTGAGGACATTAGCAGCAGGGCTGCGTGTGCTCTGCTCCAGACCGAAATGAAACTGGGGCTGAATCACATGGCACACTTCCCTAAAATTGATGGCATGCTGCTATCCCTTAAAGCCATATTACAACACCCCTCTTTTTAAAGATACTCCCTCCTCTTGTAACGAAGTATAACTATTTACAATACATGTCCATGTTTAGTTACCATTGGATAATTTTATAGGACTGGTGAATCTATGAGCCTCCAAAGCACAGAGGTAGCCTGCTGGTATGCCCAGATCTTGTAATGGTAACCTTGTCTGGAGGTTTATGTAATTGCTCACAGTAATCTGTGGAATTGTCATTCTTCGATGTTCTCTTAATGGTGTCACTCTCAGGTGTAGCATTGCAATGTGTAGATCTTGATTGGTCTGTCTACATTTGAGAATAAGGGATTTCACTGTGCGAATCATTCATTCAGCTTGGCCTTTAGATCAAGGGTAATGAGGAGAAGAAGTAGTGTGATCGATTTTTCACTTCTCACGCTTATGGCTTACCAATAAATTATCTGTAACGATCTCTCCAGGCCCACCAAATAGACAGAAAACAGCATTTAGATTGTGCGCAACTGTTGTGCTTGATATATTGTGCAATTGTCAAATAATGCGCAACTTGGTAAATAATCGACGATGATGAAGTCAGTGCCATGGACATGAAAACGTTCAGATGTGATTTTGGACCAAGGATAGGTAGGAACTTCATGTGGAATGAGTGGTGTTTTATTGCTGACTTGGCATATGCTCTTGACAAGCCTCGTACTTCTTGACGATAACTTCAGTGTCATTGTTCGTACCAGCCTGTTGACTGTCTCTGTTGCGAGTCTTCTCCAATGTATGCCCATATCTGAGTGATGAAGTTGTTGAAGAATATTAGACTGCAAAGATTCTGGTATGATGACTGGCCTGCCTTTAAAAATGACTCCCCGGGAGATGCCTAACTCATCCCGATTAGGCCAAAATGGTCTTGCATGTTCCTGGACATGCTGAATTAAATCAGACCATCCTTCGATAAAGGTTTTCCACAGTTTCTGTAGTGTGGAATCTTTTGCCATTTCTTCCTGTAGCTGCCTGCATTTGCATTGTGCAAAATGTGCCAGATAAATTTGGAGAACATCAAGTTCGATGTCAATGAAGTCAACTTGTTGATCTAAGGATGCATCTTCTGTTTTTGCTAGGTCAAGCAATCTGCTAAGTGTATCCATTGTGATCATCAAGTTATCCGGCTTGTATCCAATCTCACAGTCATAACCTTGAATCTTTATCAAGAAACATTGCAATCTTGGTTGTGCCCTGGTCAATGGCTTTTGCCAAATCATCTCCAGTGGCTTTTGCAAATCTTTTGCCAAATAGATGGGAATGAAAACGCATGATTCCACACACTAAAGCTAAAGTTTCTGCTCAATTTTGAAGTAGTTGGATTGAGTTATAGACAGAGATTTTGAAGCAAATGCAATTGGTTTTCCTTTTTGTTGTATGCATGCTCCCAGACCCTTGTGAGGCATCTATTTCCAGGGCAGTTGCCCCTATAGGATCATAAAATTGCAATGTTGATGCTTCTGATGATGATTGTTTCAGTGCTTTGAGAAGGTATTGGTGGTCTTCATGCCACAGGAAAGGCACATCCTTTCTCAACAATTCCCTTAGTGATGAAGATTTTTTAGTGAAATTGGGAATGTATGGAGGCAGGAAATTAAAGCAACCTTGACATCTTTGAAGGTTGTCCTGGCCTTGAGGAGTTGGCATGGCTTCAATGTCTTCTATTTTACTTGGATTGGGACATATGTCGATACTGCAATAAATAGAGCCAAAGAAATTGATCTGCTGCATACCAATGGCGTATTTCAGACTGTTGGACACCAATCCTTCATTACATGCTGCTTGCATTAATAAGTGCAGATTATGGTCATGTTCTTGCTTTGTTCTGCCCACAACAGCAATGTCATCAGCGATGCAGATGCATCCTGGCCAGCGCACATAAAGCGGTCCATGTGAGCTTGAAAGAGATCCTGACTAATAGTCTGAAAGGAAGTAGTTGAAAACAGTATCGTCCTAATGGGGTACAAAATGTCGTAAGTTCTTGGGATTTCTCCAAGAGATGTACTGACCAGTAACCATGCTTGGCATCAAGCTTTGAGAAGAATTTTGCACCTGCAAATCTCAGATTAAATTTTCTAATGTGGGTATTTTATAAGGACAACGTTTCAAAGCTGCATTTAAACATCGTGGATCAAAGCATAGTCTCAATGATCTTTCCTTCTTTATGACACATGTAATGGAGCTGCACCAATCTGTGTGTTTCTGTACTCTTCTGATGATTCTGTATTTCTCCATTTTGTCTAGTCTGACCTTTAATTTGTCTTGTAAGTGGATGCTGTACTTAAATGGTGAATCAATGGACCGACTTGCATTCTCATGCAAGTGTAATGTGTCAGCTCCATTGAAATGGCCAATTTTGTTGAAACATTCTGGATACTTTGATGTTAGGTCATGAACTGAGACAATAGGAGTAGATTCTGAGGTTGATCTGTCTTGTGATGTCCGAATAATTCCATGGATTGTGACTAGTGTGAAGTTACAGCATGCTGGTAGACCTGCAATTGCTGGGCCTTTAGTTTGCATGATGTAGAAATCTGTGACACCCAGGAGGATTGATTGTACTTGCACTCCAGGATGATGGATCCTGCACATGAAATAAGTGAACCCTTGTACGCTAAAAGTTTCACAGTAGTAAGTTTCGCCATGATCTTCCATGTCTGTGGATACACGTCTTTTACAATTCATAGGGGCATTTACAATGTTGGCATTTGCTCCTGTGTCAATCTTGGCCAATAATGAATAGTTGACAACTTTCTTAGGGCAGATCATCTGAATCTTGGCAAACGCCTCGGATGGTGTGACAGTATCTATTTTTTCCACGAAATTGATGGTGTGAAACCTGTGTTCATCACTCCACATCTCATTGTGCACATCATCGTCATGATCTGGTTTGTCAATCACCTTATTTATATGATTCTGATGGGATACCAGATGGTCATTCTTATTGTTTGAATCTATGTGTACTGTCTGTTTGGATCAGTGCATGGCTCTTTGTAGCTGCATCAGCCTTTGCCCTAGTGCACTTCTGCTGCCAATGGCCCTTTTTTCCACATGCCCTGCAGAATTGATGAAAAGCTGGGCATTTCCTTGGTGCATGCAGAAGGCCACATGTCCCACATGTCATGCTAGGTCTGGGTGTTCTTGTAAATGCATCAACAATTGGGGTTGTACTTAGGGCCTGTAAGCTTCATCAACCTACGAGGATCGCTTCGTACTTGCATCCATCCTTGAGTAGCTCTTTAATGCCGTATGCTCGGACTTGACTAGCAGATCCTTCTGGAATGTTCCATGGGAGTGGATGTGATCATCAACTCAACAATCCTGTCTGCCAGTTCTGCATTTGAAAAATCACAGTATGTACCCCTTTCTTTGCATCTGCTGATGAAGTGGTCTATGGATTCTGTAGGCTGTTGTCAAAATGACACGAACCCTATTCAATGAATACGGAAGTTTAACCTGACCCTGAACTGGTTTTTCTGATGTAGTCCGTACCTTTTGGATATCATTTAGCTCTCCCTTAGTTGTTAACCCTGACATATTGAGCCTATGTAGACCTTCATTCCCAATTGCTAGGTTAATTTTTATGGCTTGCTTGTCTGGTTTAGATACACTTGAATAAAGGAACCATAGCTTTGTACACTATTTAAACATTTTGAGGTCAGGTACTAGATCAGCTGCATCCCAAATCAGACTGGCAAATTTTGTGGACATTTTGACAATATCCCTTTGATCTTCCTTCTTCTATATTACCTGGGATGAGTATCGCTGTAGCTGCTTTTGTGCACTTTTTCAAAGCTCCACCCGTTATAATTGCAACTTTCTCTGGCGCGATATTTATGATTTTTTTTTTTGTTTGACTCTCCCTTGCTCACCGTTGATCCGGCTCACCCTGGTCACTTGCCTTTCCCGACTGAGCTAACCCAGTGCTGGTCCTCTCAATGCCCTGTCCCACTCACCACGAGGTATCTGTCTGCTGACCAGCTTTTTACTTGTGCACTATCTCTATGCCGTGTCTTCAAAGCTTTTCTGTGCAGTCACCACGCTGCGGTTTCAACACTTTTCCAATGCTGTGCTTCGCTGCAGTCTGACCAGAATGGGAAGGGTTGTCTCATGCCACATAGCATGATGTAAGACTGTTCGTCATGTCATGCCTATACTTAATCTTGCTGCCAGCCTGAGCTGTATAAGGAACCACTGCTGCACACCATGTTGCATTTGTTATAATGATATAAAGGTACCAGTCACTCATTAGGGATTGTGCAAACACACTGTGGGTTCGTTTATTAAGACCAGGCACATGTGAACATTTATAAGGGCTAGAAATCTTGAGGGCATCAGCAGCAGAGCTGTGTCTGCTGTGCTCTCCACCAGGCCAAAGCGAAACTGAGACTAGATCGCATGACACACTTCCCTTAAAGTGATGGCATGCTGCTATCCCTTAAAGGCATGCTACAGCAGCATTCTTCTTCAGTGCTAGGTATACCCTTCAATTTGATATTATCTGCAGATTTTAATAA
Source organism: Cetorhinus maximus (assembly GCF_964194155.1). Taxonomy (NCBI): domain Eukaryota; kingdom Metazoa; phylum Chordata; class Chondrichthyes; order Lamniformes; family Cetorhinidae; genus Cetorhinus; species Cetorhinus maximus. Next base: position 72,961,290 of record NC_135880.1, on the reverse strand, counting down.
TGAGTTACTTATTCCTAAATACAAATCCTTAATGTAAATTATGAATTTTGGTGGCACTGATACTTATATAATAGTCTTTTATCCTCCTCCACTCTGAATAACCATCACATACTCCTCAGTTTTATAGTTTTTAGCCAATTTGCAATCCAGTTAGCTATTTGTGCCCTATTTCCAATTGTTACTGTTAGCAACGTGGAGTCTCACATTTTAAATGTATAACCAGCTGAATGCAGCCAGTTATAGTGTGATCTAATGGATTAGGCCAGTGCCTCAACTTTCACACACATGGAAAGCTTTAATTGCTTTTTCAGATTGCCTGCAGACACCAGTGTTCAGGGTCTGCAGCAACAATACTCTTTACTCCTTCTCCCCCAAAATGGGTATCTCTGTGGCACTGGAATTCTTGCTGTAATGGAGCGAAAATTCTGCAAATGAAGATGATACCCGAAAATCCACCATCTAAGCACTAAACCTATCCTACCACAACTTCCTTTGGATTCCTGTTGAAAAGGAAAATATAAGCAGTTCTGATGTAAGTTTTAAAAATAATATGAATTTTTGTAGTTGTTAAGACAGTAATATTAGAGAATTAAACACTTTTGGCAGCATCTGCGGAGAGGAACACAGTTAACGTTTCGAGTCCAAATGACCCTTCAACAGAACTAAGTAAAAATAGAAGAGAGGTGAAATACTTCTATTTTTACTTAGTTCTGTTGAAGGGTCATTCAGACTCGAAACGTTAACTGTGTTCCTCTCAGCAGATGCTGCCAGACCTGCTGAGTTTTTCCAGGTATTTTTATTTTTGTTTTTGTTTTGGATTTCCAGCATCCGCAGTGTTTTGCTTTTAATTAAACACTTTTATCTGTTTTACCCCTCTCAGGACAGCCTGCCTTTCTACATGCTTAGATTCTGCAGAACAATTTGGTGGAATTTTCCGTGTCCAATGTGTTCAGCAGCGTGAGAGGACAATATGGTGAGAAGGCCAAAAATCAGTTTCACGACGTCGTGAAACCAGTTTGCGATCACCCGCTCAGCCTGTCGATGGTGGGCCATGTTTCCTGCCACCAGACGTCAGGAAGCTCATTGTAATACATCTGCATATCATTATAAGGCCAGCCTGCTGGAGTCATCTCTCCCTGCTGGATCATCCGCCCACATTGGCATGACTGCACATCGACATGGTTCTCAACAGCATGCATGTGATGGGCTGCACTTTGAGGGGAACACGGAGGTGAGTGCACTGTAATATTGAGCAGCGCTTACCCCGGACACCTGTTGGACTTCAAGGTCAAGGTATGTTGGGGGGAGGGAGGCAAGGGCTGGGCTGTGGTTGAAGTGTGTTGGTGGGGGGGCAAGTGCTGCCCTGCAGTTGAGGCACATTGGGGGAGAAAGGGCTGCCCTGCGGTTGAGACACGTTGGAGGGGGGGGCAAGGGCCGACCTGCGGCTGAAGGTAGTGCACAAGCACATGCGGGTAGTGAGCACTCCTCTGTAACTGAGACAGTTCAGATGCAGCCACATTGACATGTGTGGAATCGACCTCAAACTTATCTGCCCACTCAAGCAACGCAGAGGCATGTGCCACCAAGTGCTTCAGAGCTTTTCACCCCCCCCCGGGCACAGACTGCAAACTAATGAGCATTTTAGTGAGCTGCAGAACAGTAGGACGACTGGGCATGTTGTACAATCTCCTTGCGAAAGCTGGCCATGGAGCAGTTACTGGTGGAGGTGCTCACAGCCCCTTCAATGTCATCATCCTGGTTTGGATCAGTTTCCTGAACTGGGAGCACAGCATGCAGTCCAATGGGCAAAGCTGCAGCCAATCGGGCAGGTGGAGTGGGGTGGAGGTGGGTGGGGTTTCGGGCAGCCATGCAGCGCACTAAACTCTGGCCATTCAAGTGGTGGCCAGCACTCTCCGGGATGCATTAAGAGGCCTTCAGCCTTAACCAAGAGAGGTTCTTAGTACACCCAAGCTAACCCATGTGTCTCTCCCTTTCGTCCTGCAGGAGGAGTACATCAAGAGCATGGAGCCAGATGAACTAGCTGTATGCCTCATGGCTTACAGAGAATGAAGACGACAGAGAAGAGAGCGATGGAGGAGCCTGTCTGCACAGAGGGAGGAGCAGCACCCTCAGGAAGAAGGGGGGGAGGGGGGGAGGTGTGGGCGGCTGGGGCACCCGCACACCCCGCCAAAGAGCTACAGCGAGCTGTCACTGGTCAGCGCCTAGCTAACCCAGGGTCTACAGGCTTCTCCTTTCATTCCTGCAGAATGAGGACTGGTGTCACCGAAAACTGCGCATGTCTAGTGAACTGGTCGCTCCATCTGCCAGCTGCTGCAGGAGGTGGTGCCAAGGGGGCATGGTGGGCATCCACTGCCAGTGGCTGTGAAAATGACTGCGGCACTCAATTTCTATGCCAGTGGCTCCTTTCAGGGCTCCACAGGTGACCTCTATGGGATATCACAAGTCTCCACCCACAAATACATCCATGAAGTCACGGATGCCATCTTTGCGAGGGCACACAATTTAGTGCATTTCACCCGGGACAAGGAAAGCTAGGATGCAAGAGCAATTAGATTTGCCCAGATCTCGGGTTTCCCACAGGTGCAAGGTGTGACCAACTGCACTACGTGGTGCTCAGATCTCTATCGCAATCGCAAGGGCTTCCACTCGCTGACTGTGCAGCTGGTGTGCGACCACCACAAACGCATCCTGCAGGTCTGCGCATGGTTTCCAGGGAGTTTCCATGACTCCTACATTCTCAGTCACAAATCATGACATCTTCCAGGGTCCACAGAGACTGCAGAGTTGTCTCCTCGAGGACAAGAGCTACCTGCAGAGGATATGGCTGATGACACCAGTATCGCAACCTCAGTGACTGCAGCAGAGCATCAGTATAATGAGGCTCATGCTGCAGCTCACAACTTGGTGGGGCAAACCATCTGGATGCTGAAAATGAAGTTCCTGTGCCTGGACCAGTCTGGTGGAGACGTGCAATACAGTCCACAGAGGGTGTCACGCATCGTCGTCATCTGCTGTGCCCTTTACAACCTGGCGCTGCAAGGGGAAGAGGAGCTGGCAGAGGAGGAGATGGAGGAGCTGCATGCCTCCTCCGATGAGGAGGACATCGATGGTGAGGAGGTCCTCGAAGGTGACGATGATGACAACGAGGCCCTCACACTGGCCAGATAAGGCAGGCGAGCTTGGGAGGCCCTCATAGCTGCTAGGTTTGTGGAGGATGATGACAACATGCAGTGAGGAGAAACCGTAGATCCTCACATTGCATCTATGAGCGTTTGATTCCAGTCTGGCTTATGGCAGCGCACGCACCCTCTGTGCTAATGCTCGTGTCAGTGAGGCACAGTGGAGGCCCTCATAGTCGCTCGATTGCAGGACGATGATAACGACATGAGTGAGGACAATCCAGAGATCTTCACATAGCTTCTGAGAATGCCTGACTCCTGTCTGGCTACGGGCAGCTTGCTTACGCTCAGTGATCAGGGTCATATCATAGAGATGCAGCCATGAAACTTTAAAAGCGCATGATCCTTTGTCCGCCTTCAATACCTGACCCCTTCAGGAGCACAGTGTCACTGGTCATTGATGCTGAAGAGATGGGGGCCAGCCCCACCATAAAGATGTTAAGAGCACACGGAGAGAATGACAGAAATCTGTGACATCTTCCCACGACATCCTGGCTGTAATGACAAGCACTGCCGAGGCGCAGGCATCATTAATGTGTCCAGGGAGTGTGAGGCTGGACCATCACTTTGGTCTGAAGGCTGCACAAAGCACAGGGAAGAGGCCCTGGACTGAGACACCTGCCTTTATCTTGTACAGAAAGATTTCATCTGAGTGACACGAACACTGCTCATCAATACAAGGAGCTATCGGCAGGGAGACATTCTTGGGAGTTTATTTACAATAGTGAACAGTATGTACAAGTGATTAACACCTATGCCCAGGCTGCTCAACTACATCTTCTTAACATTCCTAATTCTGCCGCTATGTCTTGGTGCTCGCTGGACATCCATAGCAGTGGTGGAGGCAGCCTGCTGACTGCGACGCCCTGTCTGTGATGACCTTGGCTGACGTCACCTGGAGGGTCGAGACTTGGAGGGCCCCGGCCTGCTTTCGGGATCCTGATGAGTGGCAGTGGCACCCTCCTCGGCCTGTGGAGATGGAGCTGCTGAGGTCACAGGAAAAGGGGATTCGCATGGGCCGGACATACCCAGAGTCACCTGGATGGATGGCCCTGGGGTGTGCACCTGCTGATCCTCTTCCCTATGGATGCCTGAGGGCCCCTGAATGACTCCTTTGAGGAGAAGGGGTAGCTGGAGTGAGATCGGACCGCCCCGTACCCTTCTTGTGTACACACTGTTGGAGGCCAACATGGCATCAGCATTGGAGTTGAGCCCACGCAGCAGTGCAGGAGTATTGTCCTGGACCAAGGTCCCCATGGCGACCGATATCCTACCAGAATTGACCTCGGTGCATTGGCATGCCAGCACTATCAACTCAGCCTGAAGGTAGACAGACTCCGTGCCTTGCAATCTGAGTGCAGCGGACATCCCTTCCTGATGTTCCCGAGCTGCCTTTGCAGCTCCAGCAACTGTGACATGACCAAATCCAGAGGCTCATCATCTGACTTGGACTTAAAAGATTTCTGGCCTTCAGAAGTCCTCTAAGTGCCGGGGACCTGGGAAGTCCCAGCCGCTGCCTGCTGTGGATCAGACAGTGCGATGTGCTCACCAGATTGTGATCCTGAGGCTACTCTATAGCTAGGTCCCACCGAGGTGTGTGTCTCTCTGCTGATGCAGGATGTGGGCGAGCGCCGTTGCGGGTCTTCAGGGAGGATTTCAGCAGATTTTTCTTCTGAGCTTTCCTCGGGGCTTGATTGGAGGCCCTGGGTCGTGGACTCCCTCAGCTGTTTCCCAGATGTGCCTGGGAAAACAAGGAGACATAATTAGTGCATGGCAGTGGCCTGTGAAGCAGGGCACATCATTCACAACATGGTTGTCTGATGGATGTTGCACTGCTGGACCCTCACTTGGTAGAGCACCGCTGACCTCACCGTCAGCATAGGAACAATCCAGATTTCCGCCGGCCAGCTGGATGTTTCTGTTTTCAAAGTCTGTGAGGACCTTGATTTCAGGCATTTCTCCTCCGGTCTGCAACCTTTCCCCCTTGTGTGCTAGCTTGTCCTGCATGAATTCAGATGGACAGAGTGTAAGCAGGATGTCTGCCACCCAGATGAAAAGTATACCTGGCCTCTGTTGGTGGTGAGCGGACCCACGGAGGGGATGAGGACACTGAAATGTAAGAGTGGATGGTGATGTCCCTTGAACTGGCAGTGAGTGAGGACTCTGTGGACGTGTGATGGGTTTGTGAGCGTGTGAGTTGAGAGTGATGAGAAGAGTGACTTATCCTGGCGAAACGGAAGAGATCATTCATCCTCTTGTGGCACTGGGTGGCTGTCCTCTTTTTCAGGGTATTGGCACTGACTACCACTGCCACCACCATCCAAGCCAGATTGGTGATGTTGCTGCCCACCCTGCAGCCAGAGCAGGGGTGGAGGACATCATCGCGCGCCTCCACTGCATCCAAAAGGCACTCAAGGGACACGTCATTGAACCTGGGGGCTGCAGTATTTTTGCCTTTCAGGCGCATCCTGTCTTCTGTGCAGCGGTCCTGAGCTGGAAGCACTGAGGGGTGTGCGCATGGCTGCACTTTAAATATGGTGCCCGGCATGATGAAGCGACGAGGTGATAGCATGGTGGGCGAATGAGAGCCCACCCACCAAACAGCGTATTTCCCGGGAATGCATAATTAATGCAGCGGGTTTGGGACGACACAGCGTGAGAAGCCGCCATTGCGGCCAGCGGGTAAAACGTTGTTATCCCTATCTGTTACCATACTTAGTGCAAATCTGGGACAATTCTGCCCTTTATTTTTCTAACAGTTGTCTGACAGTGTGGCTTATTTCCAACCTCCCACTGAAATGAAACCTTTTCTACTTTCCACACCAGCCATCATTATGGGCTGCCTGAATGATATTGCCAGTTTAATGTCAATTTGTGCAAATCATGTACAGCTTATTGTGTCACTTTGCATTCACTATGAAATGGGTTGAGACTGCCCAAACTTATTTCTCGTAGAATATAGAGAGCAGAGAGAGGAGACCTTGACCTAGTACAACTTGGCTGGATTCATGCTTGTACATGAAAGAACATTGCATGCACCCACTGTGCAGCCAGCCTGTTACCGCACTGTGACTTTGTTGTAGTTGTAGATGCACCATGCCTTAACCGAGTTATTTGATGTTTATTCCTAGTCAAGTTGAAACAGACAGAAAAATTGCTACTTCAATAAAGACAACTTAGTCAATACTGGAAGATGTCATTACAACCTCATTGTACACCACAATGATTACCATTAGGAGTTGAGCTATTTTAAAAGTGGATTAGCGCAGACAGCATCTTTTTGTCCTCCGTTTTTTGGGTTTATCAACCTGAAAATGCACCATAGGCAATTCAATGAGGCTTTCTTAAGACTGATACAGATCATAGAAATATAGGCCAGAATTTTATGTCCCGTGGGCGGGCGTGTGTCCGACCTATCCGACTGCGAAATAGCAAGACGACATCAGGCGAGCATCTCGATGTCATCGCACACTTGTGCGATATCTCGCTCGGCAGACACGTGTGGCAGTCGGAAATGCATCCACCAACAATTCAGCAGGCAATTAAGCCCATTAAGGAAGCAATTGAAAGCAATTTTTCGTGGCCAGCCCACTTTTACGGTTGGCAGACGGGCCATTTGGCCAGGCGGCCAAAACCTCAACTTAGGGTGGGATGAAATCTTCATGGGGAAATAAAATAAAAAGAGATATCTGGGGACTGTTTTTTTTATGAGGTATGCTTTCAGGTGCTTTATTGTGCTGCATGGACATATTTTGTAGCATTTTTGTTGTTTCGTTTATTCTGTGGAGGTCGACAGCTCTCTGAAGCAGCTGTCTGCTTTCAGGGAGCTCCCTTAAAGCTCTCACCAGCACCCGCGCTGACATCAGCCCCCACCCTCTTCCTGCCCCCAGCGGCAGTGCTGAGCCTTTCTCAGTGCGCGTTTCAGGCTGCCTGGCTGTTAATTGGCCAGCCAACGTGAAATTGCAGTCGAGGGCCCGTTTCCATCTGCTCCTGGGCCCGCCGATCGCACGTGCCCAACGAGTGAAAAATTAAGGCCATAGAAAAGCTGATCCACACTTTCCTCCAGTTGTTATTCCTAGAAAGAAAGCTGGTTTGAGTGTAAAATGGAAAACCATTTTAAATTCAAGCAGAATATTTCATGCTTCAAGGACTGGAGCAAAATAATCTAATCTCCATTTAAATGTCATGTGATAATGAGCGGTGATTTATAATTCATGTCTCAAACATCACAACTTTTTAAAATAAATGCAGTCGAGAAACCAGTGTTTAGTTATCCACTGTACTCTCTATAAAGGTTCAGTGAATTAAAAAATTAACAAGTATGTTTACTACTTTGTTTACCAATTTTCATGAAGTAATAGAAACTTATATCTGGTTCACTAATGTCCTTTAGGGAAGGAAATCTGCTGTCCTTACCTGGTCTGGCCTACATGTGACTCCAAACCACAGCAATGTGGTTGACTCTTAAATGCCCTCTGAAATGGCTTAGCAAGCCACTCAGTTCTCAAGGGTAATTAGAGATGGGCAATAAATGCTGGCCTAGCCAGCGACACCCCCATCCCATGAACAAATAATTTTTAAAAAGAGGCTATTCTGCCTGGCATGCTTATGCTGACTCTTTGGGCAGAATTTTACCTGCTCCGTGGTGACGGGCTTGAAGACGGGGGAGGGGTGTTGGGGGTTAGCTGAATATGTAGGAGAATAGGTAGGAGCAATCCCCGACACCTTGTCGCTACTGGCCAACTTTCTCGGGGTGATCAGACAGCGAGATTGGCACCACATAGGCAAGAGGCAAGAATCCAATTGAGCTTGTAAGCAGCCACTTGACCAAAATTTTCCACAGGTTTTAGTGGGTGCATGGATCCCACAGAGCATCAGTCTGCTTAAAGGAGGTGAGTGCTAAGCAGCAGGAGAATCCTAGTTGGTCACCAGCAGCTATTACATTCTGCTGTGTTTACAAGCAGAAAGGCTCAGGTTGAAGATTGGAAAGCTGGAACCTTCAGAGGGAACGCTGAGTGGAACTCCACTTTTAGCAGAAGACTATCTCCAAGATCCCCTGCAGTGAGTATGGAAATTTCAAGGGGACTGAGAGTGATCTGATGTGAAGACTCCAAAGGGAGATGGGCATGTAATCAGATAAAAATTGACACTGAGCCAGAGTAGGAGATATTAGAATAGGTAATAGACGTGCCAGAGCAGGTAACAGAGGCTGCGACAGCTACGATCAGTCCTCACGGAGCATTGAGGACAAGCCAAGTAACGTTTCGATGGCTGAAGGAGATAGGGACAGATCAAGTCACGGAGGCTTTAGAAAAAAGATGGGAAATTTAAAATGGAGGCACTGGCAGGTCAGCAACTAGTCTAGGTCAGTGAACACAGGGGTGATGGGTGAACAGGATTTGAGAGTTAGGATATGGGTATCAGAGTTATGGATGAGCGCAAGGTTATAGTGGTTGAAAGATAGGAGGCGAGCCAAAAGAACATTGGGATTGGCAATTCTGGAGCAAACAAAAGCATTGCTGTTGGTTTCAGCAGCCGAAGGGCTGAATCCAGGGCAGAGATGGGCAATGTTATGGAAGTGGAAGTAGGTGCTTTTTGTAATGGAGAGGGGTATGGGGTTGGAATTCAGCTTTGGGTCATGTAGGATACCAAGGCTGCACACAGTCTGGTTCAGGCTAAGAGTAGCCAATGAATCGAATTGATGGCAAGGGAACAAAGCGTGTGGCAGGGACAAAAGACAAAGGGCTATCGGGAAGACTCTGTGGACCTTTAAAAATGGTGGGCGAGACCCGGATGTGGAAGTCTTCCAACAGATCCATATTTTGCCAGCAGAGGAAAGGAGGCAGAGTGTTATTCACACAAGAGAAACCCACACAGAGGACCATTTGAACTCAATGCTGAGTTCAAACACACCTCAGTTTTGCTGTTGCAAGGGCCTTAACCCACAGTGTGGAAGTCACAAATGAATGGAGGAGGTGCAAATGCTCTTCAAGTGTGGCTAAGGTTTGTATAACTTCCATGATCTGAAGATTTTAAAAAATTCCTTGCTCTTTAAACTAAAAAACAAGGCTGCAGCTGTCAATGAGATTTTAAAAATACCCTCTGCTGGACTGCTTTGATTGACAGGCCATTTGCTGCAAGTTAGAAAAAAAAGTAGCATTAGTTCTTGCAGTTTCAATTGAGTTCTTTGTTCATGCTTGGCTGAGTTTTAAAAGTTACAATTATCTCAATCTCTGGAGGTTCTGAGTTCACAGTTTGATGGTTTAAAGGGGCCGTTGAAAGATTATCTGTCTTTGATGTGGGGTCTGAATAGAGGTTTGTTTTTATAAGAGGTTAACGACTTAAGATTTAAAAACTTTGATTGGGTTCGATGAATGGGAGTTTTTTCACTAGCAAATGTGTATGAGTGAGAGCTGTATTAGATTATTAGAAATGTTTTAAAATCTTCACATGGCTCCTGAGATCTGCCCATGGTGGATACCAGGTGAGCGGCTAAGGAAGCGGAGGGTATGAGGGGCCATGGCGGTAGGTGGGGGGTATCAGTTGACATTGAGTTGGCATGGAGGGAGGGGAGTGGGTGGGGGTCTGGGCATGCGGGGGTGGTGGTTAAAGGGCCTAACAGTTTCTGAAATAACTGGGACAAAGTCGCTTTCTAATTAGCTTGCCTCGGCACTCACCTGTCCCCCAGTGGTTGCCTACACTCTGCTTCCGGGGTCAGCAGGCCCAACTCTACCCCACACCCTTAGAACAAAAATCTTGCAATTCAGGGTACTTTTTACCAAGGCAGGTCTGGTGAATCATGAAATTTCTCGACTCGACTTGCCTCAGTAGTGAAACTCCTGCCCAATGCCTTTGCTCTTGCTGATATTTAATTGGAAGAAAAGTTGGTTCATCCAGGACTGTATGTCAGACACGCAGTCGGACAACACAGAGGCAGCAGAGGGTTTGAGAGAGGTGGTGTTGAGATAATACTGAATGCTGTCAGCATACATGTAAAACCTGACATCACGTCTTTGGATGATGTTGCCAAGGGACAGCTTGTGGATGAGATGAGAAATAATATCAAACCAGTCTAAGCAAGTATGGAATACATCTCATTATCATTTGACTATAATTTGAAACAAATTATCTTACCCACTGTCATTCTTTGGCAGGTGCACATTTGACGTACTGTCTGCCTCACCTTCAAAACAATATTGATGCACTGGAGTTTTTTATTTTCTTTGATGAACTGAAGTTTGGGAGGAAGTTTGATGACAGTTTTTAAAATATTGAAATCCATTGTTAATGCTGTATCTGTAGAGAACTTAAAACTGTGATCATAGAACTGGAGGATACAAGTTCAAAATTGCCAGCCTCAAGCTAAATGGATATGAGAGGAGTTCTTCTTCGATTAGTAGACCATGTTGAATGGAATATCATCAAAATGGTTTCATGCTGTCAATTAACTCCTTCAAAGAAGAGCTGGATGAATATCTCATTGAGAACTGGATTGAAAGTCACACTGCTAAGTACAGACAAAGATGATGAAATATTCCATGGAACAGTGTGATTCTAAATTTGCTGGGATCATGAAAATATCAAGTGGAATATAACCAGTCAGGAGTGAATAATGTAGTCAAGGATAACAGAATTCACTGTTTGCATTTAAGTTTCAGCAGGAAACCTGATGCTCCCACAGCATTGTTTTACTGAACAGTGTGTTGAAATTTTAAGTTCCCTACTGCCTCTTCTGCAGCCAACTTAAAATTTGCGGAACGTTTACAGTGTAATGATAGTATCTGTTTGCGCCTGTCAATCTATTCAGAAATCGGAAAGAGAACAACTTCTATTTTTACTGATTTTATATTGAAGCTCCAAGATCATAGCAGTTTGATTAAAAAGTTAGTGATTGATAAGTGCAAGTACCAAATTAACTGTGTCTTTAATTTGACATAGGAACATAGGAAATCGGAGCAGCAGTAGGCTATTCAGCCCATTGAACCTGCTTCACCATTCAATTAGATCATGGCTGATCTTCTACGTTAATACCATTTTCCCACACTACCCCCCTCTCGCTTGATGTCTTTACTATCTGGAAATTTATTGATCTCTGGGCAGAGAATTCCAAAGATTTACCATCCTCTGATTGAAGAAATTCCTCCTCACCTCAGTTCTAGATGGCTTGTCCTTTATTCTGAGACTGTGTCCCCTAGTTCCAGACAATTGGAGCAAGACATCTTTACTCCTGTACACAAATCCTCTTGCAATAAAGGCCAACATGCCATTTGCCTTCCTAATTACTTGCTGAATGTAAAAGGTGATACAGAATATCTCTGTTACACATAGTCTGCTGATTTCATACTAACATCAGGATCTGGAGAAAGCTCAAGACAATCATCCAGTGTACTTCCGTCAGTAGGAGTAGGAGTGGGGAAGCTATAACCCTCAGACTACTTCATCTGCACAGTCACTGCCTCACCATGTCAGCGAGATACATGGCACTGACAAAAATTTGTTTTCAAAATTTTAACATAATTTACAATTTTCACATTAAATTTAGCAACCTAATTAAGTATTTTATTTCCATGGGGCAGGATCTTCCCCCCGTCGGGGGTGGGGGGGGGGGTTGTGCGTGAGCGGGTGCGAGCAGGCGGGTTTCCGATCGGCGCCCCCCCATTTTACGTGGGCAGGCCAATTAAGGCCCGCCCAACATGACGTCCACCAGGAAGCGCAATGCACTCCCTGTGTGGGCGGGGAGGGATTCCCTGAGCCGGGAATGCGCTCTTACGTGCATGTGTGCGAAAGAGCGCACAGATCTCTCTGGGGCAAAGTGCTGCCTCAAGAAGATTGGCTCAGGTTTGAAAATTTCAATAAAGAAGGGGAAAAAAATTACTGACATGTCCACTCGTGCCACTGTCACATGAGCTGGGACATGTCAATTTCTTTTATTTTAAACATTTTATAAAAATTTAAATCATCCCGCTCGTGGATGAGGTTTCAGGTTTTTTCTGAAGCCCGCCAGGGCTCCCGGCCTGCCCGCCAACCTTAAGGTTGGACGGGCAGGTCCTTTAATCATGTTAATTACTTCTTTAATGGCCTAAATAGGCCTTTGAATGCCTGTCGAGCTGAAAATCTAAATGACACCGGGTGATGTCGGGACACGCCCAGCGTCACCCCACGTCACTTTACACATCGGGCAAGCGACCCCCCCACCCACCCCACCCCCCCCCCCCCCCCCCGCGCCCCACCCCCCCCTCCCCTCCCCAACCGCTCGCCAAACAGAAGATTCTGCCCATAGTGTTTTTATTTGGTCGAAAAGTAGGAAAACTAAAGTCCCTACTTGTACAGAAGCATGCTTCAACATATCAGCAAACAAAATTAAACTCAATTCTGACAAAGCCAATGACAACATAGGAATTGGAATTTCGAAAATAACCTTTAGCATAGTTCACGTACAGGTCTAACTGTAAGGTAGGACACTCACCATTAGCTTACAAGGGTATGGAGATGCTGACAACTGTTTGTACTGTAGCTATTATAATGTAATTAATGCATGGTAAGAGCATCATTTGAAGCTACTTGGTCATAGAAGTTAGCAGAAGATTAGATTCTTAGGAGAAGGGGAATAGAATGTAAGTTGCTGCAAAATATATAATGCGGTTGTAAATAGCAAATATTATCTTCGAATTCTGTAACCTCTGGGTTGGAAGGATGTAATAGCAAATAATGTGTTTCCTATTATGAGGGAAACATAACTGTATGAGATATTATTTGATTGAATTGCCTATTGTGTCATGGATCAAGGATAAAATAGTTGCAGTAGAGGCAACATCAGAAATGACAGCCAAGATAAATTATGGGGACATCCTGAGGCTGTGAAAGGAGCTACATAAATTCAAATTTTCTTTTAAATTGTAGCTACTTGTTAATATAAGCACAGTATGATTAACCATAAACGTACATTGGTTTTACTGGTTAAAGTGTCTGACTCAGATCCTCAGTTCGGCGGGCGCACATCAGAGTTGGCTGCGCACCTGCCGAACTGTCAAAGGCCTATTTAGGCTATTTAAAAACCAATTAAAATAATTAACTGAGCTGCCCATCCAACCTTAAGGTTGGCGGGCAGGCGAAGAGCCCAGGCAGCCTTTGCATTTATCATGAAACCTCATCTATGGGCCGGCTAAGGTTTCATGAAGCTTTTTAAAGTTTAATAAAAATTTTTAATAAAATTCATTGTCATGTCCCAGCTCATGTGACAATGTCACATGAGGGGATGTGTCTTAAGATTTTTTTTAATTAAAATTTTAAAAATCAAACTAATCTCCCTGAGGCAGCTCTGTGCCTCAGGGAGATTTCTGCAGTCCTCCGCGCACACGCGCGAAAGAGCGCAGGCCCCAACTCGGCCTATTCCCCCCCGCCCGCACAGGGAGCACTCAGTGTAAAATGGCGGCACGCAGCTGATCACAGACGGCCGTCAGCTGCCCGTCCGCCCACGCCCACCCAACCTCCCCGATGGGGAGAAAACTGTCCCCTAAGTTTTTGGACGTTTATACAGAAGTTTTTTAAATACAATATCTTGTAAACCATTTAGATGAAAATCATTATGCTTCTGGGCATGTCAGTGCAAATACAGTCTGACAAGTTTTAAGTGGAGATTTCAATTCACTATTAGAAGAGGCATTTGGTCATACAAGGTACACTAAGAATGAAGAAGTAATGCTGCTGGTGGCATTATTTTGGGCTGATTTTTTGGAGGAGAAGCAGCACACACATAAATGAGAAATGACAACCTTTCTCACAGTCCTGAATTCAAATTTATGAAATATCAAGTTCTGTTTTGTCTTCTAACCCCTGTTTGCTTTTTTCTATTGTTTCTTCTCAGTACTGTTGTGCATATGTTGATTCCACCAAATGGGTTTGTGCATTGACTGAGATCATTTATTTGGACTTAATAATATCAGTCTTGGCGGAGTAGAACATTTTACAATATGACAATATAAATAAGTATCAAATAAAAGATTCCAGCACAGTACAGTGAGTTGTGAATAAAGCTGCATCTGCTTTGTCTGAACAAAGCATCTTATCTGCAACCTCAGAAGAGCACGTGCTACATTACCAGTGTGACATTTCTATTTCTCACACCAGCCAACTTCATGGCCTTGAAATTAGTGCAGATTATAGTAGTTTTGTCCTGTGCAGTTGCACTCATTAAGTCCTTGACTGAGGCTGTCCAAACCCATTCATGACAGAGCTACAGGCAACAGAGAGGGGAAATCTGCAACCTATCAGTCTGGATTTAAACTCAAATCCTTGAGGTCAAAAAAAAAGATATGCCACCACACTTCACCATCCATTCTCGTCTGAGACTCCCACGTTTGTCCGTGTACTTGTAATGCTTCAGCACTTTTTAAGCATGAATCACAATCTCAAAGATAACTTCCTTAGCATATTGATTTAAATTAGCACAAAGCTCACATTAACACATGTCAGGAAGATAATTGATGTCATCTTCAACCAACAAAGGAAACTAGAGCAATGAATAGATTGTCATCAAGATTGTAGATTCTGTGACGTCGTTTTATGGGCTATAGAGTTGCTGCAAATTTTAATATTGGTGCTGGGAGGCCAGTGCCACATAAAGCCATACTGCTGCACTGTACTACTGGTCATGCACAAGTCTGACTTAGCTACTCATGTCTTAATTAACAATTTGACAATTGTTTTGAGAATATTTTACCTGTCAAAGTGCTGGCCTCTGTGTGGTTGTTTACTGCTAAAAAATGAATACTGATATCCTCGGGATTTCAGTTAAGACTACTAAGGATCTGTTCACACCATTTTCCACACTGACAAAAGGTACTACTAACTCGATTATGAACTGGGGTGAGCATTCTTTATCACATGCAGGTTAAATTTCCACTCTTAAATTAATATAGTTTTTTTAAATTTAGCAAGCCATATTATCTGATTTTAAGAACAAGAAACAGCAACAAGAGTAGATCATATTGCTCCTTGAGCCTGCTCTGTCATTCAATAAGATCGTGGTTGATCATCTACATCAATTCCATTTTCGTGCCCTATCTTCGTATCGCTTGATTCTTTAGTGTCCAAAATGCTTCAATCTCAGCCTTGAATATACTCAATGACTGAATATCCAAAGCTCTCTGGGATAGACAATTCCAAAGATGCACAACCCTCTGAGTGAAGAAATTACTCCTCACCTTAGTCTTAAATGGCCAACTCCTCAGCCTGAGACGATGATCTCTCGTTCTAGATTCTCCAGCCAAGGAAAACATCCTGTCAGCATCTACACTCTACCCTGTCAAGTTCTCTAATAGAGCTCAATATGGGGGTCCGGCATCAAGCACCACAGAATACATGGATTCAAATTCCATTTACCACCCTGCCAGGTTCTCCAAGTGGTTATGTATAGGAGGTATCAAACGGACAACGAGGGGAGATCATATAGGAAGTGTCCACTGGACTACCACATATTGGCTAGCCATAGGGCATATTGGCAGTAATTGGGAGCAGGCAATGTGCCCACTATAGACATCACTGTTGCATGTTCTCATAGAAGGGCATGTACCCTTTCAAAAAATAACAAAGGCAACACTTTTATTTTTCCAAGTACCCCACAAAATGAGCCACTGCAGCTCTTAACAGTAAAGAGACACAAAAAGCCATGTCTCCGCTCAGTACAGAGCTTAAACCACTGTTTTTGTGGGTTTCATTCAATACTGGTTTCTCTGACAAAGTCCATAGAGATCCAGCAAGACAGCAACCTTGGCAATGTTTTCTCACTTAAGTGGTAAGATTTAATACTAATAATGGAGCCATCTTCTTCGTAATGTAGAATCGAGCACACTGATTAAAGGACCTGACCTGCCTGTCTTCAATTCTCCACTGCTGTGCAGATGGTCATCCATTGTAGCTTAAATAATCACCGATTGTAGTACTACCCATTTGAGTGTCTATTTGTTACATTCATGATATTAGTGCATTTATTACCTCATCTATCACAAAGAAGGCTTTGTCTAGCATCTGGAATATATTGCCCAGATCTTGTTTTTATTGATTCAAATGGTTTCTGGTATAAGATACTAATGGACCTTGTCTACTCTGTAATCATGTTCATCAAAAAAGGAAAACTTCTTTAGATATGCAGTGCATGCATTTTAACAGTGGTTAAATGGTTTAAAAATGAAAGAATTGCTGATCATAGTTGGATGAGACTGATACCTTGCAAAGGTAATGCTGTCTCCTGTAGAAATAGATTGTGTGTATTGATTCTTACCCAGTTTGATGAAATAATAGCTATTCAAATATTAACACTTCTAATGTAATGAGCACAACAGCTATAATTCAAAGGCAGGGTTTGCTTTTTAAAAATTATTAATGAAAATATAGAAGGTAATGATGTTTCAGGTCACAGTACTTATATTCTTCTACTCCCGTATTTTAGAGAACATTCCAATAAATAAGTATAGTTCCCACTATTTTACAAGCTGTCAGGTTCTCAATTTAAATTCAAGATACCTACCTTGCAAGAACAATTAATGGATACTCTGGGATTTTCATGATTTAAAAAATATTATTCTATAATAAAAATCACTTGGGTTAATTTTATATTAAAATGCACCATTTTGCCTATCTGTTTTCTATACTCCTACTCATTCTTCATAAGGAAGGCAAAAATTTGTTTTTCTTCCCTTTTTTTCTGGAGGCACTGGGTGTGGCTGGATACTGTTCTTTGGGCACCCAGTTGCCCAGCACCTTAGCTGAATAATTATTCTTCCTATCAGAGGTCTGACTGTGAGTGTTGGCCAGTTTTAGCTTTGCAGAATCCCACAGTGAAGTCTCACCCATCCCACCCACCATTTACACACACACCCTTTCCAGTATGGAGCCTTGCCATATTTTCTCCATTTGAGTGACTACACAGTGGTCCAACAGTAAAGCCTCTTGTGTGCATGACTTTCTCTTGAACACTGAGACACAGGGCAGAATTTTAAGATCCCCCAATGACAGGTTTGATGACCTGCAGACAGCTACAATTCAGATTTAAAACCACAATTGTCCAATAGGTTATATGTCTGCTCTGCTTTTTAATAAAACATTTCCTTAAATGTCAGACAGCAAGGTCTTTGCTTTTGCTGCCTGATGCATTTTGTATCCTGTTGCAACTGATGATAAATATAAACGAGCAAGTTCTTAACCAGCATGGGTATTTATCCATGATATTGGAACTCTACCAAAAGCTAGAACTTGCCAGCTTAATTAACAGGATAAAACTAAATTACTGGCAGAGTACTGGAGGAAGATGCTTCCAAATTTGCCATTAACCTTCAAACCAAAATTCCTACCAAGTATTGTCTCCATGTATCAGATTGTAACCCATAGCAGTGTTGTTGCTGAAAAACTATTCAGCCACTTTTACATTGGGCAGAATTTGACAGAACCCCCACCAGTAGGTTTGAAGGCAGAGGGTCTTGTAAAATGTAGTGCTTGGCCTGTTTGCCACCTACCTGCCTGCCCATCTTCCATTTTAATGGGGAGCGGTGGGACCACTTAAGTGCCTCATCCCACCCCACGGCTGAGGGAGGCCCACATGAAGTAGGTAGCCCAGCAGTTTTTACTGGGCGAGCTGCTGTTGAACAAGGTGGGGGCGGCGGGGTTTGGAACCTCCTCTGGGGGTCCCCTGTGCCCATCGGAGGCACCATCTCCCGCAAGGTCATACCCCCTTTTAACCCTTCAGTACCCCCTCCCCCCAGCACTAGCCTCTCAAATCTGGTCCCCAGACTCTTCATCCCCCTTGATGGGGCCTGTCAACCAGGTCCTGCCGATAGAAGTCCGGCCTCCATCAGCTTCTCTTCTTTGGGGACTGCCTGCAGTCCCAGCAGTGGCCACTGCTTGAACCTAGTGCTGCTGGGGCTAAAGAGCTGTTGGCCAATCTGATAGGCCAGCAGCTCTCTGAGGCGAGATTTCCTTCCCAGATGTGGGTGGAAGTCTTGCCCTTAGCCAATTAATACCCCACCGAATGTTGAATGGTTCTGGGGAAGCTGGTATCAGTGGGATGTGTTTCCCCCCTGACTCTTTGGGTGGTGGGGTGGAAAACACTGAAAATTTCTGTCCATACCTCTTGTTAGAAACAGCCACACCAAATAAAAGATTACACAATAGCAAATTTATCAAGGTACCCAGTTAAAATTGATCAAATGCTGTCAAAAGGAAATAAGGATAGACTGTGTTGACCAGCAGAATTTTTTAATAAGTTAAAATAAAGACTCTCCCTCATAACCTCAAAAAGTAAAAATGCTACTTAAAACTGAGAATGTACATTTACTGTCTAATCGAACCTAACTTGTGTATTTATATATTACTCAGGAAACCTAATCATGTTCTTCATGAAATATGGAGGCTTAGGGTTTAAAATTGGTTTGCACCCAATTTTGGGCACATAAGTCACAAATCAAACTCATTTCTGTGGAGGTAGGCAGCATGCAATCATGAAATAACAGAAGGCCTAATAAAGAGTGAGACCAGCCTGTACTGGAGCTAGCAGGTGGCTCAATTGGTAGCACTTTTTGCCTCTGAGTCAGAAGGTTGTGGGTTCAAGTACAAAATCAATGCTGTCACTCCAGTGCAATACTGAGGGAGTGGTGCACTGTTGGAGGTGCTGTCTTTCATATGAGATGATAAACTGAGGTCCTATCTACCTTCTAAGGTAAATTTAAAAGATCCCATAGCACTATTTCAAAGACAAGTTGGAGTTATCTTTGTGTCCTGGCCAATATTGTTTGTCACAAAAACCGAATACTTGGTCATTATCACATTGCTGTTTGTCGAAACTTGTTTGTACAAATTGGCTGTTGTGTTTCCTACATTACAGCAGTGACTGTGCTTTAAAATAGTTAATTGACCATGTAGTGCTTTGTGACGTCCTGTGGTCACAAAAGATGCTTTATAAATGCAAGTTTGCTTTTTTGCTCCAGCTTTTAACAGCAAGCTATTCCTCTTAAAGGGAAGCTGCACTGAATCACAGGAGATTCCTGCTCACTGACAGTGCTGCAATTCTACACAAGGGAAATGGAACACCAGGGCAAAGAGAGAGGACTCAGTGGTTCAGTGATGTAGTTCCTGTAACTCTCCTTGTTGATATCTCTCCTTGTAGAACTGAAGCCTGAAAGCCTACAATGGTGCCAATGCTAATTATGCTCATACTCAGCTAAACAGACACTCAACAGCATGAGGAACTCCAATCCCAAGCCCCTTCCCTCTCCAAACCCTCCCTCCCCCTCCCATCTACTAGTGTTATTCAAAGAGCCAAGAACCAATTTCCAAGTGAGGTTCTTTCGCTTTACTTCTGGTTAGGCAAAGTTAGTGGAAGTGCTATTGTATTTGTAGGTGTTTTAGAGAGCTGCTGCATAAAATCAGGGATGGCACAGGATTTGGTGACCAAGACATGGGGTCTGTAACATGACCATCAGATGGATTGAAGGCAGCAGAGAAGGAAGCTCTCTGAAGAGAGAGGAGGAGGAAGGCTTTGCACAGAAGGCCTGACCTACCAAGGGCCCACAGAGCCATCTGAGTGCAGTCGATGGCACCCTGCACCACCGGAATTTCTGCTATCCTAGCAAATCCACACAGCCCCTCATCCTCCTTCTCCCTGCTGAGGGAAAATATGATGTATTCGCTTCTCCTGGATTCTCTGATGGATGGTATACATTCGTGATGTCACTTGCTCCTGCCTGAAAAAAAATCTCAATGTATAGAAATTCAATGCAGCCTTCACCCTTTACAAGGTCCCAGATCAGGTTGAAAGAGGTGGCGCTGTGACCATCTCCTTGTTGAACTTGAGTCACCTCAGGCACTGCTCCTGGGTGAAGCGGAAATAGCAGTGCTCGTGAAAAATCCTTGATGGGTCAGGCCTTCTGTGCAGAGCCCTCCTCCTCCTCTCTCTTCAGAGAGCTTCCTTCTCTACTGCCTTCAATCCATCTGATGGTCATGTTACAGACCCCATATCTTGATCACCAAATCCTGTGCCCTCCCTGATTTTATGCAGCAGCTCTCTAAAACCTACAAATACTAACATAACATAAATAATAAGCACTTCCACTAACTTTTCCTAACCAGAAGTAAAGCAAAAGCACCTCACTTGGAAATTGGTGCTTGGCTCTTTGAATAACACTAGTGGGTGGGAGGGGGAGGGAGGGTTTGGAGAGGGAAGGGGCTTGGGATTGGCGTTCCTCATGTTGTTGAGTGCCTGCTTGGCTGAGCATGAGCATAATTAGCATTGGCACCGTTGTAGGCTTTCAGGCTTCAGTACTACAGCACCAGTGGTATTACAGAGCCCAATTTCACGGCCTGTATTCCTTCAATTAGTAGGGAAAATATTAGTCATTACAAGCAGATAAAGTTTTTACATTGTTTCCCATGTTTCCTTCCTTTTTGACATGAAGATGCTGACCATGTGCTGTGACTGGATTCCGCACATATCAGCACAAGTGATTTGTCAAGTGTGAGCCTCAATAGTAATCCTTAACCAGCTATTGAATAGTGGGACGGAATCCAGCCTGATCCTTTCCTTTTTCAGCAAGGATCATTGATTTGCAATGAGAAACTGAAACACTGGTTGCATTTATTATCTTTGGGCAGGAGCACTGAGGTTGACTGCAGTGCCCGTTACCACTGTCTCAGCTAAAGTTAACTAGCCTAGCACAGACTGGGAGATAAATCTGAGACCCTCCTGCCCATTTGACCCAAAAGCTGTCAGGTTTGGGAATACAAAATGCTGTCAATGTTAACAATAGGGCAGAATAAGTTCAATGGACCCAGATGGTTTATTCCTGTTCCTATGACTCATAGAAAATGAGAATTATGCCTAATTATATTGACAAATTTCACGAAAACCTTAAACTCTAGGGTTCTGAAATTTTGAAAGTCTGATAGCTATGATTTCTATTCCAGTAAATCTCCTCCCTTACACATAGCTCTTTGCCCACTTGCATACTATTTTGCACTCAGTCTGCTCACCAAAATCCTTGCCCTTGTTGACCTCCACAAACCGATCGCCCAGCACAATGATTTGGAAATCCTTGTCCTGATTCACAAATCTCACTGCTACCTCTCCCATTCTTATCTCCAAATCACATTCTATGTTCTTCCAACTCTGATGTACTCAGAAGCCCGTCCCTCTGTTCAACATGTGGTGGTAGAGTCTTCAGCCATCATTCTGCTGCACTCTGCAATTCTTATCCTCAAGCATTCCACCCTCAAAAGATTCCTCAAGGACCTTTTCACCCATACCTCCTAGCTGCCGCCCTAATCCTCTCCCCAGACTCCTAGCCAATATCTGGTCCATCTTGTTATGTTTTAATATTGGTCTAGCCGATAACTTTTTAAAAACTAATCAATACTCGGGGAGGCGTGGAGGTGATTGAACATTGAACTTTCATTTATTTTACTGCAGTAACAAGACTAACAAAACAACATGGATTCTGAGATCCCATAATGCACTGGTTTGCAAAGTATGGCAAGCTAGACAAGACATTCAATACATAACATATTCCTCCCCCATTATTGGAAATGTCAGTTTAACAAAACATTTTCTGAACTAGGGAAAGAGGGTAGACTGCCTCTATTTCTACTGAACCCATCTTAAGTTTATGACTTTATAAATTCAGATGTTCAGAAGGTCTTCTCTTCCAGCGTGGGTTACAACAGACTTTTGGTGCTTTTACAAGGTAATGTTCATCAGAGACTAATGGCAATTTTGGACTTTAGCGTAATCTGAAGTTGTGTCTAAAGCAGGTGAAGGTGAGATGACTTCAACTTCAGTCGAGCTAGACTGAGGAGATGAGACTGGAGTCAGCATTCCTTGACTTGGAGGTGGCTCTTCCATAAGAGGTGTATCCCTAGATGCTGCTTGGCTTGGTAACAGTTGGTCAACCTGTCTCCGCCAGGTGAGGTCATTTGCAGTTTGGACTGTCTGAACAATCACTGTAGCAGGAACCCGTTTAGCTCTGGTTGCATAATTATGAGCTGGAACTTCTTGTCCAGAACAGAAAATTCTTGGCTTTGATCTTTGTGCTCTACTCTTCATTTGGTCGTGCTGTTGATCTTGCAAAACTTGTCGTGTTTTTGTTGGTCTCAGCAGATCAAAGCTAGTGCGCATTTGCCCTCCCATTAGTGGGAATGCTGGAGATGTTTTAGTCGTAGCATGTGGCATGTTTCAATATGTCAGCAGAAATGTGTCTAGAAACTTTTGAATGGAGCAATGTCCTCGTGCCAAACTTAAAGCATTTTTCATGGTTTGAACAAATCTCTCTGCTAATCCATTCATGGATGGATGGTATGGTGCTGAGGTGATGTGATGAATTCCGTTACTTCTCATAAAATTCTCAAACTCTTGCAAGACAAACTGAGGTCCATTTTCGGTTATGAGTAACCTGTAACGACTGAACATTTCTCTTAGCCTTTGAATTGTACTTTCAGCTGTAGTAAAGGACATCACTGAAACTTCTGGCCATTGGAATGAGCATCCACAAACACTATGAACATTGTTCTTTCAAATGGCCCAGCTAAATCAAGGTGGATGCACTGCCAAGGATTTTCTGGCCTATCCCATGGATGGAGGGGTGCCAATTGAGGCATGTTTCTCACACTCTGACATGAAGAACAAGATCTTGTCTTGGCTTCAGCATCTTGGTCCAGGGCAGGCCACCAAAAGTAGCTTCTTGCAATCTCTTTCATGTGAACTATTCCACAGTGTCCAAAATGCAGTTGTCCAACACTAGTTTCCTCAATTTTGGTGGAATAATAACTTGCATGCCCCAAAGCAAATATCCTGAAGTGACGGATAACTCCATCCTCCTGGAAACATAAGGGTGATGGTCAGGTGAGATTTGGAAGTTTGGGGAAGAGTGGCCATGCATCACAAGGTCCATGATTTTGGATGGTGTTGGGTCCACTTGAGTGGACTTCTTGTTTTGGACTGAAATTATGGGTATATTCTCCATGTGTGCAAAGTAGAAAATGTCTTTCTGAGCAGTGTCCACATGGCTGTCTGGTAGGGCAGCCTTGAATGGCCATCTGCATTGCCATGCAAAGTGGATTTTCGATATTTGATGTCACATGTGTGAGCCTCAACACCAATGCCCAGCGCAGCATTCTGCTTGCAGCTAAAGAAGGGGTACTTGTGTGTGGACCAAATATTGAGGTGAGTGGTCGATGATCAGTCAGCAGGGTGAATTTCCGTCCAAACAGGTACTGGTGAAATTTCCGGATTCTGAAAATGATTCCCAGTGCTTGACATTCAATTTGAATTCATTGGCTCCCTGCTTTGCTTAAAGTCCATGAAGTGAACGCTATGGGCCTCTCCAGACCTGAAGGCATTGTGTGTGAAACAACAGCCCCAACTCCATAAGGCGATGCATCACATGCAAGTTGTAGAGGTAAGGAGGGGGTCAAAGTGCGTCAATAGCTCGGAATCTGTCAGCGCTGCTTTAATCTTCTTGAATGAAGCGACACAGTCTTCTGTCCATTTCAAGGCTTTGTTCTGACCCCAGCTCCAGCAGGGGTTTCAGCAGGGTTTCCAGCTGTGGAATAAATCTCCCGGAAAAGGTCAGTAGCCCTAAGAGTGAGCGAAGCTGGCTGGTATTCTGAGGAGCTGGAGCATCCACAATAGCCTTGACCTTGGAAGGTGCTTTGTGAAGCCCAGCAACATCAATAACATGCCCCACATATTCCACAGAGAGCTGAAAAATCTCACATTTGTCTTTGCGAATCCATAGGCCATACTCCTTTAGCCTTTGTAGTGCGGCATCCAAGTTCTTGAGATGATCTTTGCCTGTTATCAAGATGTCATCAAGGTAGCCGTGAACTCCAAAAAGCTACTCAGGTTCTGGTCCATGGCCCTCTGAAACTAGGCTGGAGCTGATGTTATTCCAAAAGGCAAACAGCAATATTGGTACAGTGTGTGTTGTGATGGTAAGATATTCTGTGACTTCTCATCAATGTACATTTGTAAGTAGGCCTGGAATAGATCCAGTTTGCTGAATTTCTGCCCACCAGCCAGGCCAGCAAAAAGGTCCTCAATATGGGGAAGTGGATATTGTTCACACAACACAGGGTTAACAGTAACCTTGAAATCTCCACAGATGCATATGGAGCCATCTTTCTTGAGGACTGGAATGATGGATGTTGCCCATTCGCTATGGGAGACAGGTACCAAGACTCCTATCTAGACCAGATGCTCCAGGTCAGCTTCGACTTTTGGTTGTATGGCATAAGGCACGGTTCTGGCCTTCTGAAATTTTGGTTGAGAGTCAGCTTTGATATTCAATTTTACGATGATTCCCTTCATGTTTCCCAAATCCCCTTTGAAAACAATAGCATGTTTTTTTTGTAACAGCTGTCAGGCCAGTTTCTTCTTTTGCAATGCTGTGTACTTCTGCCCAGTTTAACCAGGTCTTTTCAAGCCATGACCGTCCGACTAAAGCTGGGCATTTGCCTTTCACCACAAACAGTGGTAGCTTAGCAGTCTGTCCATTTAGATCCGCTTTAACATCTGTTCTGTCCATCATAGGTACAGATTCCCCTGTATATGTTTTCAGAACGATTTTTGCAGGTGTCAAGGGAAGATGTTTAAGCTTCTCCTTATACACAGCATTTGGGACCAGAGTAACTGCTGCCCCTGTATCTAGTTCTATAAATATTGGTTGGCTCTCCAGTAGTGATGTTACCCAGTAGCCCTGTGAACCACCTGCCACTGACCAAGATGTGGAGGGACCCTTCTTCATACTCAGTGTCACTATGGTGGAAGGGAGAGAGGAACTTGAGAAAATTACAATCACTAGGGAAGTGGTATTGAGCAAATTGTTGGAGCGCGGGCTGACAAATCCCCAGGTCCGCAAGGACTTCACCCTAAGATCTTGAAAGAAGTGGCTAGTGAGATAGTTGATGCATTGGTTTCAATTTTCCAAAATACCTTAGATTTGGGCAAGGTCCAATTAGATTGGAAACTAGTAAATGTAACTCCTTTATTCAAAACGGGGGAGGGAAGATAGAAAGCAAGAAACTATAGGCCAGTTAGCCTAACATCTGTCATAGGGAAAATGTTAGCAGCTATTATTAAAGATGTTATAGCAGGGCACTTAGAAAAATTCAAGGCAATCTGGCAGAGTCAACATAGTTTTGTAAAAGGGAAATCATGTTTAACCAATTTATTGGGGTTCTTTGAAGGAGTCACATATGCTGTGGATAAAGGGGAACTGGTGAATGTACTGTACTGAGATCTCCAGAAGGCATTTGATAAGGTGCCACATCAAAGGTTATTACAGAAAATAAAAGCCCATGGTGCAGGAGGTAATATATTGGCATGGGTAGAAGATTGACTAGCTAACAGGAAACAGAGAGTTGCCATAAATGGGTCTTTTTCTGGTTGGTAGGATGTGACGAGTAGTGTGCCCTAGAGATCAGTGTTGGGGCCTCAACTTTTTACAATTTGTATAAATGACTTGGACAAAGGGACTGAAGGAATGGTTGCTAAATTTGCTGACGACACAAAGATAGGTAGGAAAATAAATTGTAAAGAGGACATAAGGAGGCAACAAAGTGACATAGATAGGTTAATTGAGTGGGCAAAGATCTGGCAAATGGAGTATAATGTGGGAAAATGTGATATTGTTCATTTTGGCAGGAAGAATTTAAATATAGGTTATTATCTAAATGGTGAGATTGCAGAGCTCTGAGAGTCAGAGGGATTCGGGTGTCCTAGTGCATGAATCACAAAAGGTTAGTATGCAGGTACAGCAGGTAATTAGGAAAGCTAATAAAATGTTATAATTTATTGTGAAGGGAATTGATTTCAAAAGTAGGGCGATTATGCTTCAGCTGTGCAGGGCATTAGTGAAAACACATCTGGAGTATTGTATGCAGTACTGGTCTCCTTATTTAAAGAAAGATGTAAATGCATTAGGAGCAGTTCAGAAAAGGTTTACTAGATTAATACCAGGAATGGGTGGGTTGTCTTATGAGGAAAGGTTGGATGGGTTACGCTTGTATCCACTGGAATTTAGAAGAGTAAGAGGTGACTTAATTGAAACCTTTAAGATGCTGAGGGGCCTTGACAGGGTGGATGTGGAGAGGATGTTTCCTCTTGCTGGAGAATCTAGAACTAGGGTTCACTGTTTAAAAATAAGGGGGTCACTCATTTAAGACAGAGATGAGGGGAAATTTTTTCTCTCGGAGGGTAGTGAGTCTTTGGAACTCTCTTCCTCAAATGGCGGTGGAAGCAGAGTCTGTTAATATTTTTAAGGCAGAGCTAGATAGATTCCTGATTAACAAGGGTGTGAAAGGTTATCGGGGGTAGGCAGGAATGTTGGGTTGAGGTTACATTCAGATCAGCAATGATCTTATTGAATGGCGGAGAAGGCTCACGCAACAGAGTGGCCTACTCCTCCTAATTCATACGTTTGTATGTACCTTCGTATGGTCCACCTGTTCCTGCTGTATGACATGCAAACATTTCTTCTTGTTACGACAGACAGCAGATTCCTTTTACTCTGGTTTGCCTTTCTGATTCACTGCTACTTTTTTGTTTTTACAGGCATGCTCATTGTGTCCCTTCTTGCTACGCCGATGGCATTCGAGGTCTAGGCACCAACATTCAGATGGATGGTGACCAGGCTTTCCACAATGGTAACAATCTCGGCTGCTTGTTATCTTGTGTGCACACTCAGCTGTCATGTTGTGCACGTAAATTGATGCACTCAGCTGCTGTGCTTCTTTTGCAGCCAGCTCCATGGAAACTGCAGTCGCTATGGCTTTCTGCAAAGTGAAGTTAGCCTCTGTCAGGAGGCGTTTCTGGATTGCTTCAGTACGAAGGCCACAGACCAACCTGTCATGGGGGCTATCGTTCAGTGCTCCCTTAAATTCACAATGTTCAGTGAGCCTTTTAAGTACTGCAATATACTGCACAATTGTTTCCCCCCTCTTGGTTTCTTTTGTGAAACCTAAACCTTTCTGCTATAACAAGTGGCTTAGAGGGGAAATGTGTCTCCAGGACTTTTACAATGTCCTCATACGATTTTGTGCCAGGTTTGTCAGGTTGCACCAAGCTTCTTAAGAAGCCAAAGATTTTAACTCCCATTACACTTAAGAAAGTTGCCACCTTTCTATCATTTTCAATTCAATGCGCAAGGGCAAAGAGCTCTAAGTGTTCAGTGTAGGAGCTCCACTGTTCCACAGCCTCATTGAAAGGTCCTATAGGTTCAGTAGTGTAATTATTTTCCACCTTTTTATTTTCTCTTCTTCGTCAGTTATTTTTTGTTTACTGTCGTTTCCTTTTTTTTGTAGTTACCACTTTAAATGCTGTTACTGCTTTAAGACAGTAACCTTTTTTGTTAACTCAGGCTGTCAGCAGCTGCCGGTTATGCCTCTGTGATTTTTCCCGCGTTTTTTGGGTTTTTGGAAAGCTCTGCAGCGACCGTGGATCTTCCCTTTCTGTAAGTTTTTAAACTTTTTAAAACCACAGCACGTTCTTCTCTCGGTGTCTTTTTGAACCCTGCATGTCCTGTATATTTGGAGCTTCGGAGACTGCCTGCAGCCAACGGCCCTGTCGCTGTATTTTTCCCGCATATTCTCAGGATCCCTGCAATCGTGGGCCTCTTCTGTTTTTTGCAAATGTGGCTGCTTCACTTTTCTCTGAGCTTTTTTTTTCTAAACTTCTTTCCTGTTCAGAAAAGCACAGCAGCAATTTCTTCCCTTTTTGTCTTTTTATCTTTGCCTTGCAGATCCCTTTTGTCTGAACTTTGGGAGCGCTCTGGGGTGTGTAGGCATGCCTGTTTTTTTTACTAATAATTTCCTTTTATTCGCCGTTTCACCTTTCCAGTGGCCTTACCACTGGTCCATCAACCTCATCGCGAATTTGTTATGTTTTAATGTTGGTACGGCCGATAACTTTTTAAAGGCTAATCAATAGTCACGGAGACGTGGAGGTGATTGAACTTTGGAGCTCTCGTTTTTTCGACTGCAGTAATAGAACTAACAAAACAACATGGATTCTGTGATCTCATAATGCACTAGCTTGCAAAGTATAGCAAGTTACACAAGACATTCAATACTTAACACATCTTGTAAAGGGACATTTTGTGACATTTAGGATGTAATAGATGTATTCTGGCCACAAGCTGAAAACATGTGCTAAGTGGGTGCTTTACTAATAAGAGATGACTATTCGAAAGTCTGGATTTAATTTAGCAAGCAATTTTCAGGCTAATTGATGGTTATCATGATTTGCACTTGCTTGCTTCCCAGAAAGCAACAACTGCAGGTTTAGCACTCAATTTTGCTGGAACCGTACACTTAGCCTGCACTCCCCCACTTCCAGTGAAGATATGAAGTATGATGGCAAGGAGTGGGAGGATGCCTCAAGAAGAAGAGAGGGTATCCAGTACCAATGTGACACTGGAGGTCCTGATAGAGGAATTAGAGAGGAGGAGAAGGACACAGGGACACCTGATGTGGCACATGGGGGATGAGATCATTCAGGAGGTCACAGTCAGTGGCCTAGCCCCAGGATATTGTTCAGTCCCACAATAAGCTTAATGTGCTCAAAACTAAACCACCACCATCAGCAGCATTGTAGTTTTGTGAAAGGAAAATTGTGTTTGGCAAAGTTATTAGTGTTCTTTGAGGATGTTTATTACATCTCGGGATGGATAAAGTAGATGTAGTGTATTTGGATTTCCAAAAGACATTCAGTAGGGGAAATGGTTACTACACAAGAGAAGAGTTCATGATGTTGGGGGTAATATATCAGCATGGATAGAAGATTGGCAACCCAGCCACTGGTGCAGGCAAGTCAGCGTATATTGGTGTTGCCATGCCACCCCCACCCCCCCACCCCCCCGATAAATAGGGAGGTTTAGCGGAAGGAAGTGGGATCAGGCTGTAAACCACCCGCCAGATCAAAAAGAAATGACAGTTGACATGAAAGATGAGCAACCAGCATTGTGGCAATCCATTGTAATATGGGAAAAGCTGAAAGAGAAAGGAAAAGATGTATAGAAGATTGGCTAACTAACAGGAAACAGAGTCTGCCTGTGCCAACCTGGAAGGCTCCAGTAGCATAAAAATTAAGTGCTACTGTCATGAAGCTATCAATGTATATAATGTTATTGGAAATTTTTTTTTTTAAGTAGAGGTTTAGTCCGTGGATGTGTCTGTGTGTGTTTTAAGTGGATTAAAGCCAGCTAGTCTGGGTGCTTTGATGTATAGTAGTTTTGAGATGTAAACAGCGAGGTAAAGAGTACATTTGCATTTTGTTGAAGAGAGCATTCAAGAAGGGGAGTGAACTCTTACACCTAGCTAGGAGAGACCAAGCAATATGTTTATATTACTAATAAAATTGGTACTATGAAAGGGGTTTTATTGTCAGAAAAGGTGGAGTTCATAGGGCCTGGTGATACATTGAAAATTTACATTCAAAGAGATGTGCTGAGTATAACAGAAAGCAGTTTTGTGTGTGCAGAGCAGAGGCATGTAACATCAAAGCAGCTGTAAGGCTACAACTGTCTGCAAAGGAACCAAAGTGAAAGGAACCTCATTTTGAATTTGTAAGGTGAAAATGCTTTGCCTGGTGTCTGCTTCAAGTCTACAGGTTGCTGTTGCCTTAGTGGAGATTAGTATGGGAATTTGTTAAAAAGTTATGATAGTAGTAATTTGTAGCCGTTGGTATATGTTTAACTTATGTAAATTAATAAATGTCTCATGTAGTTTGATATAATAATTTCTCGAGAACTGGTTGTCTTATTCCTGAATTTAGAACTGCATATCAAACATACCAATTGAAAATATAGGTTATGACAGTTGTTTAAAGTTTCCCTCTGGGATTCTAAATAACTCAACCTTTAACAACTGCTGTGTCATAACAGCTACTGTGATCTTGACTGCCACAGACAATACAGTCCTGGCTTCGAGGTCTTAGTCTTCATTCCATGACCTCCTTGGTAATGCACAGCCTCCTCATCCACTGGTTTTGATATAAATTTAGGAGTACTCCTCTCTGAATACTGTGGCACTAGGGCCTCCTATTGAGAGCTTCCCTTCCCCTCTTGTCTCTCCTGTTCCTCTCTCCTGCAGCAGCTGATGATGCTTTGCCAGGCCTCGCTCTTCCTCCAATTTCTCATGCAGAGCAAGGGGAGTCCCCAACACAATGTCCATCACCAAAGCACTTCCTTTCTCTTATGACTCCTATAAGGTAATCAATAAGGTACAGTAGCACAGCACTCATTCTTTTTAGATGAAGTCTGGAGCAAATATTTAGGGAAAGTGTTGATAGAGTGGTAAAGTCTTGACAAAGTGTTCCAGAAAATCTCGCAATGTGCCTCAAAAATCCTCTTCAATGCCAGAGTTGTCAGACAATCTCAACCAGCAACTGAACTTTGAAAGCTCATTTTGACATTAAGTAGTGCTTGAAATTCTCAGCGAGAACTCATTCACACCTGTTCACTGACTACTGTTAGGAGAGGTTGTTAAATGAAGCATTTCCCACCATAACAACTTGCAGCCTTTTTAATGAATGTTAGCATGCAATTCAATTGTCAACCAGCCCCTGATCAATCCTCCGGGTGGCCATTCCTAGCACACCTTTCAACCAAGATGGCTCCTTGCATTAAACACAGACTAAACAGGAATTGCAGTTAAGTCCCCAAGTTAGCCACCTCAGAGGTCTGTTAGCACATGAAGTATTTGCCAAAATTATCCCCTACAAAATTACAGGCGATTATCCATGAGGGTACTTTTTTTTTGTTTTGTACAGGAAGTTGACACACTTTCTGTAACAAACCACATTTCAAAGTCTATTCCATAATATAGATTTCATAATACTTGTTAGTACATAAAATGAGGATCACATAGTTATACAGTTCTACACATGAGGGTAATGATGACAGGAATTGGGGTTTTCATGATCATAGTACTAGAGGCTCAGACTGATTGGTGGGGGAATTGTTGCATTCGGCTGAGGCAGAAGCTGCTCCATGTCAGTTTTGCTGTGAGACTTAAAATCAACCTGGCTGTGGGAGCTGGGACTGTGTGCAGGTTTGGCTGGTCGGGAGATTTCTCATATGTCCTGATGTCTCTCAAGCTTCAAGTATGGCCTATAATTACTTGCTTTGACTGGCAAATATCCAAATGTTCTTTATCGGTGGGATCTTCCGGTCCTGCTGCAAGTCAATGGACTTTTGGCTGGGGTACCGCCTTGCCCTGCGGTGGGTCCCACCCACAACAGGGCCAGAGAATCCCAGCCTATGTGTTGTAGGAGGGAATGGGGTGTTTTGTATTTCACACCAAGGTAATGCATTTCCTCCTCGACAAGGGTGAGATCTGTTTGAACATGTGAGTGACAGGGGTTTCTTGCCCAATCAACACTAGCCAAGCATACATGGAGTTGGGCTAGGGGAGATGTCACAGCTCCTGTAATTTGTGGACTTTTATTCAGAAGGGCTGTAAGCTGGTCAGGACCACAGCTCTTGTGCTGCCCATTTCACTGACACATACCTGCCAGGGTTGAATTAATTTTTTTTTAAGTCAAGGGTATCTGCCTCAAGGCCTTCTTCAATCTTTTGCTGAGAGCAGACAGTCCAAATCGTGTGACCAGGAGCCTACTGGCTCATATTGGGTTACAGCTTCGTGGGTACTAACCAAAATTTGGTACCTCACCAAAGTGGCTGTGCATCATGTTTGAGTCTACAGACTGAGATTTTGGAAACTACTTGACTGTGGATACGTCACTGCTGAGCCTTATACCCACACATGCCCTCGTGAAGCAGGAGTCACTGCATACTGATTTAACCACTCCTTTGCTAAGTGCTGCTGAGACTAATTGTATGAGCCCTATTGTTCACCTGCTCCCTCCACATGAGCTAACTTTTTTTTTATCCTTCCACAGGATTTGAGCATATTTGGCTAGGCCAGCATTTGCTGCCCATTTCTAATTGCCCTTGAGAATGTGGTGTTGAGCTGTCTTCTTGAACTGCTGCAGTTCTTCTGGTATAGGTACACCCAGAATGCTGTTATGAAGGGAGTTCCAGGCTTTTGACCTATCAACTGTGAAGCAATGGCGATATAGTTCCAAGTCAGGATGATGTGTTAATTGGAGGAGAACTTGCAGGTGGTGGTGTGCCCATGCATATGCTGCCCTTGTCCTTCCAGGTGGTAAAGATCGCGGGTTGGAAGCTGCTGTCAAAGGAGCCTTGGCAAATTGCTGCAGGTATCTTGTATATGGTACAAACTGCCACCACTGTGCACTGGTGGTGGAGGGAGTATGTTTAAGACAGTGGATGGATGCAAATCAGGCATGCTGCTTTGCACTGGAGGGTGTCAAGCTTCTTGAGGGTTGTTAGAACTGCATTTATCCAGGCAAGTGGAGAGCATTGTATCACACTCCTGACTTATGCCTTGCAGTCATCAGCGAATATCCCCACTTCTGACCTTATGATGGAGAGAAGGTCACTGATGAAGCAACTGAAGATGGTTGGGCCTAGGACATTACTGTGAGGAACTCCTATGGTAAAGTCCTCAGTTATGAGTTGATTGACATCCAACAACTACAAACATCTTCCTTTGTGTTAGGTATGACTCCAACCAGTGGAAAGTTTTCCTCTTGATTTCCATTGACTTCAATTTTGCCAGGGCTCCTTGATGCCACACTTCGGCAAATGCTGCACTAATGTCAAAGGCAGTCACTCTCACCTTACCTCCTGAGTTCAGCTCGTTTATCATGTTTGGACAAAAGCTGTATTGAGGCCCAAAGCTGAATGGCCCTGGCGGAACACAAACTGAGCATTGGTGAGCAGCTTATTGTTGTGTAAGTGGTGCTTGATAGCACTGTTGATGACAACTTCCATCACTTTTGTTACGATCTCAGTAGAGACCAGTAACATTATTTTTTGGGGGAAAGCTGGAAAGCCAGGCATTTACTAAAAAAACGAAGCAACAAGGTTCACTGCTTAAAACGAAAGAATTCTGTTACACAAAAATTCAAGAATATGAATACTAATAACTACACTCCATCTTAAAAAGTTGGTTAAGTGTCCTCAGCCCAACCATCTTCAGTTGCTTCTGACCTTCCCTCCGTCATCAGGTCAGAAGTGGGGATGTTCACTGATGATTGCACAATGTTCAGCACCATTCGCAACTCCTCAGGTACTGAAGCAGTCCATGTCCAAATGCAGCAAGGCCTGGACAATATCCAGGCTCTCGACCGCCTTCTTCTTGCCACAAGACATTTCTGCACGTGTCTGCAAGACAAGTGGGCTAGAGAGAGTGAGATTAGATTTGTCCTGGATGGTGTCGAGCAGCTTGTGAGAGTGACTGGCCTTTAACTATGGTGCCCGAACCTTTGACCCTGCCAGATAACGGACGAATCAGCTTCCGACCTGCCAGGTGATTCGGTCTAATACTCACCTGTGCAAAATTAATTACCCTCCAATTGCTGAATCGGGCACGATTTTCTACCATTCCAGCCAGTGGAGTAGGTGCCGCTGAAACCAGCCGCCATCCCACTTATTCTCATAAATGATAAGTTCCACCCTTAATCTCTAATTTTTTTTTATTTGTCCATGGGATGTGGGGAATCGCTGGCTAAACCAGCATTTATTGCCCATCCCTAATTACCCTCATTCAGAGGGCATTTAAGAATCAACCACATTGCTGTGGGTCTGGAGTCACAGGTAGGCCAAGCCAGGTAAGGACGGCAGATTTCCTTTCCTAAAGGGCACTAGTGAACCAGACGGGTTTTTATGACAATCGGCAATGGCTTCATGGTCGTCATCAAACTTTTAACTCCAAACTTTTATTGAATTCAAATGTCACCATCTGCCAGTGTGGAATTTGAACCCTGTCTAAGGCAGTGACAATACCACATATGCCACTGCCTTCCTTTGAATTCCCTTTTACACCATTTGATTTATACCCACAAAAAAGCTCAAGTCGAATACTTAACAAAAGTTGGGAGATTAACCACTTGGCCTGAGTACTGTTTCAAAGATTTGGGTGAAGGTTGAGAGTTCTTTGGTCTTCCACTTAATTCCAGTGAGGTTGTCTCTTCAAATTTCTTCCAGCCATCCTATGATTGTAGACTCCTAGTTCACCACAGGTTTAGTCACCTCAGGTCAGAACTCTTCTGATTCTAATGTGCTTTAACTTTGGAGTCTTGCATCTAGGAACTTCTTTCTCTCTTTTCTCAGCTTGGCTATCCAATTCAATGTTAATGGGCCCTTCATTTATCAAAAGGTTAAAAACCCTTTTAGCTTGCACACAGAATTTCAACTGAACTCTGCTTGAAAGAGATGTTCCCTGCAGCCAGTTTGATCTAAACTAAAACTGCTTTGAAACAGAACCACACATAGAAGTCTACTCCCGCTGTAACTAACTTCTTGTTTACCCTTTACTTTGCTATTGTTTATCCTGTAGGCAGCTTGGTCACATGATCAGTTACTGGAAGCAAGTTGCTTTTCACAAGACATCATCTTCCAGAGAAACTTACTGCTTAAAGGGACCATTGCCCCAACGTCAAATATAGTTTTTTTTCCCCCCAAAAGCATACGGGCCATCACTCTTTGCTGACGATTGAGACTGATGGTGCAGTAGTTGAAAACATTGGATTTGTCCTGCTCTTTGTGGACAGGACATACCTGGGCAATTTTTCACATTGTCAGATAGATTCCTGTGTTGTAGCTGTACTGGAACAGTTTGGCAAGGGGACTAGTTAGCAGCTTAGCTATGGACCGCAATTTTTCCATAATACAACCAGGACGTTGTCAGGGCCAATAGCCTTTGCTGTATCCAATGACTCCAGCCATTTCTCTTGTCACATGGAGTGAATCAAATTGGCTAAAGACTGGCATCTGTGATGTTGGGGATCTCAGGAGGAGGCAGAGATGGATCATCCACTCAGCAATTCTGGCTGAAGAGGGTTGCAAATGCTGCAGGCTTGTCTTTTGTACTGACGTGCTGGGCTCCCCCATAATTAAGGATGGGGATTTTTGTGAAGGCTGCTCCTTCGGTTAGTTGTTTAATTGTCCGCCACCAATCACAACTGGATATGGCAGGACTGTAGAGCTTTGCTCGGAACTGTTGGTTTTGGGATTGCTTAGCTCTATCTATTGCATGTGCACATATATATATATATTTTTTCTTCCTGGCCTGTGTTGCATTGCACTAAATTGTACATTGCAATTACATGCTAAACCAGTTGGGAGTTCAATATTAATAATTTATGTTAATTAGATATTATAATGAAGAAAAGTTGCTCGACTATGAAATGAGTTTCCAAATAACAAAGCACTTCAATAACTCCAACAATGGATTCATGGGTAAAGGGACTGCTTAGTGTCACACTAGACCATGGTGGCCAGAAGATGTTAGTTTCAGTACCTGATCTTTCTTATGTTTGCTGATCTCAGCTAATACAATAACTTCTGTATTATGGTTGGCTTCACCATGCTTGAAAATTGTGGATTGTCACACTTTAATTGTACTGCAATGTACCTTTACAAATTTTATGAATAAAGTATATTTTTGGATTAACAATCCCTGCCAAAGAGAAGGGAAGAAAAGCTAAGTACCTGCTCCCAGCTGTTCTTAATGAACTAGGGTGGGTTTTCCTATTCATTCACACGATGTAGGCATTGGTGTCAAGGCCAGCATTTTTTGCCCATCTCTAATTGCTCTTGAGAAGGTGGTGTTGACCACCTTCATGAATATAGCCTCGTGGTTTACTAGGCCATTTCAGAGGGCAGATAAGAGTCAACCACTTTATTGTGGGGCTGGAGTCCCTGTCGGCCTGACCAGGTTAGGACAGCAGATTTCCTTCCCTTGAGGACATTAGTGAACCAAATGGGGTTTTGCCATTAATCCAGTCATTTCATGTTTACCATGACTGATTATTCCAGATGTTTAATTAATGAATTGAATTTAAATTCCCTTGCTGTCATAACAACAAGTTGTATTTACATAGTATCTTTAATGTAATAAGACATCCAAGGCACTTCATAGAGGCATTATAACAAAATATCACACTGAGCCACAAGAGGAGATATTAGGACAGATGATCAAAAGCTTTTAGGTAGTGTCTTAAAGAAAGAAAGCAAGGTTTACATGGTGAGATTTGAAGTCATGTCACTAGATCATTAATCCAGGTCTCTGGGTACTAGTCTAGTAGCACAGCCCCTATATTACCATATCCCCATTTAGGAACAGATAAAATTTTGCTTGGCTATGATATCCTCTGAAAATCGTTTGCCTGCTTGGTTTGTTGAAACACTGGAGAATTGTTGATGCCTTTTTATTGCATTCCAGCAAAGTCAGTGACCTCAAAATCAACAAAGGGCCTGAACTCCAACACAGGCAGAGGTTCGGTGAAATGAAACCTCCAGCTGATCATGGCTGATTGTGAGGATGTTTAGGACAGACCCTCATCCTCCATAAAAAAATACAGTTACGCAGTATCTTTCATAAAACATCTGATAAGATGTGTGAATGAATGAACCAAATACAGGGGTAGATCCTTCAACGACATGTTTAAAATTAATCTTCTAGCCATAGCAATGTACTCAAGCCAGTATTGCGGTTTTGTTTCATTTCATTATCCTTGCAAAAATATTTAAAACATTCATCACATTTTTACGCACAAAATATGACAAATACCTTTTTCATGCTGGTCATGAATTGAACTATGGATATTGGTGGGGCTTTTGAGTATGAATGCCTTCAACATATGAAATGGGTGCCCACAATCACCTGTATAGTGACAAATATATTATAATAATTAGAGAAGCATACAAACATTGGGCCAATTGGAACTGGTTGTTTACCTATTCAATATAATAACTGAATTTGCTAATTTGTCTGCAGGCATGTTCTGCACAATTAACCTGATCTTTATGCAGCAGTTTATTAGATATTCATATGGGAGTCATTTTAAAAATGGTGTATGTAGCGCACCCTTGCTCCAGTATGCAAATTGATATGCAATAAATATAAGGGTAATTCACCACATAAATGTCAGAAACAGCATTGTGAACCCATAAATCATATTGCTAGAATGTTTGCAAAATGCATCCTCTTAAAGCAGTGTTACAATGATGGATAAAGCGTCGTGACATTTTTCATGGGGAATGGATATCTGTTCTTGGAAAACTCCTCCCATGTACTGCAGAGAAGGAGAATAAAAGACCCACTCAACAGCAGGCAGCACTTGTTCATGCTGGTTCCACCTCTAACCAAAAGTCTAACAAAACACAGTAAGCATTTATTTGTTTTATTTTAAAATATGGGGCAGTGCAGTAGAATCTATTAGAAGGCTAGTGCACGTCATATCATAAACTGATGAATTCCTTTCTTATTCTGTCCAATTTCATCCATTGTTTACTATTGTCAGTATTCCAGATTTCAAAAGCATTGTTTCTTTTCCTCCATAATGTTTTCCTCTACCCTCCCATATCCTTATTCCCTGATGTTGATGACTATTTGCTAGGATTTGGTTGCACAGTTATATAGTGCCTGGCCCAAATGCTCATTATTGAGTGTGTGAACGTTGGCAGTGAGTGTCAGCAGGGGTATTTGGTCCAGGGTGGCATCAAAGGCAAGCCCAAGGCTGAATTCACCCAACATCCACAAACTCACTTCCAGCAGACATTACCCTGGCTGATTATCTGCACCAGGGAGTTGAGTTTGATTACAATGTCCTTAGTGCTGCCCTGCATGAATGCTCCTAACACAGTATAGACTAAAGATTCAAATGGCCCACATGGCTTAATTATATAATGACTAAACTCACTTAGACATTCGAGGATTGTTGGTAGCGTTAGCTTATTACTGAACTATCTTAACTAGCATCATTCTCTCCAGAGTGTCAAAAGCCAGAGAAAATAACAATGGATCCAAACTTTTTAGAGTCCAAAACCAAATTAGGATTCATTTTAACCGTATTCACGTGCTAAAAAAAAACTCCTCCTCCTCCTAAGATAAACCTGAGTCCAGACTGAACCTTCATTTCCAAAACCGTTACCTTCCCCATGCAAACCTACAGAATGGGCAGAATATAATTCAGGTTGCTAGAGCAAGAACCAGAGACTAGTGTGGGAGGCTGTGTGTTAGAGGTACAACATTGGGAAATCTGGGCTGAATCATGTGGGTATAATATTAGAGGAAACAAGGCGATAATGCTACATGCAAGTGGCTGGAAGGCAATTGGGATCTTTAAAAATGTCATAAACTCAAATGAACATACCTTAGAATGGAATTAAATGCTGCTCTCTGAATTTAATGTGCACCAAACAGGGATTACATTCCATTTACAGCTGCCTTCCATAGGAGAGCAAACTTTCGTCGAAAGGAGAGAGGAAGCCAAAGAAGGTGTGAAGTAGAAGGGCAGCTCTGAGAAACTGATAGGCATTGATTGGACTCTGCATCCAAAGACAATGGAGGAGAGGCACAGAGAAAGGGTGCACCAGGCCCCAGAGGCACCATTATCAGGGCAGCAATACGTGCAGCCCGGAGCTGGGCAGGCTGCACCAGGACACCATTGGGAATGGCAGCAGGAGAGAGGCTGAAGCTGGCTCATGCTGCGTACCAGAGTTTTAGAAGTTGAAGGAATTACCTGCAGTTGTTAGAGTGCACTACCAGAGAAGACTGCGCCTCACAATGGAGTCTGTCATCATGCAGGATGACCTGCAACCAATGGGGCAATGTGGGCACCTGGTGCCATTGGTGCTGAAAATAATTGCAGTGCTGAATTTCTAAACCTCTGTCTCTTTCCAAGGATCTACCAGGAACGTGTAAGGATATTCCAGGCAGCCACACATGGCTGCATTAGGGAAGTGACTATTATGACACAGCCGATGGTAAATGCTGAGATGTTCAAATCCCAGAGGGAAACTTGAAACAACTGTCATAACCAATTTTACAATTTATATTTTTCGAGATGCAGGCTTTGAATTCAATAGCAATAAGAATCTCGAGGTTTTTATAAAACTAAATTAAACATTTATTAATACAAGAAAGATTGTAAGCATATACATATGTCTACAAAATTACTACTATAACTACAAAATTCCCCTAATTTATCTGACTTCTAATTACACCTCCGTTAAGGCAACAGTAAAACACATAGGGCCGAATTTACTCCCCCGGTTGGGGGGGGTGGGGGGTGGGGGGGATGTACGGGAGCAGGCGGGAGCGAGCGCAAACCCGATCGGCGCCCCCAATCGGGTCTGCGCCGTCATTTTACGTGGGCCGCCCAGCGTGATGCTCGCCCGGAAGTGCTGAGCACTCCCTGTGCGGGCAGGGGGGGGGTGGGGGGGGCGGGATTCCCTGAGAGGTTCCCTGCGTTCTTTTCGCGCGCAGAGAAATCTCCCTGAGGCACAGAGGTGCCTCAAGCAGAGCAGTTTAAGGTTTTAAAATTTAAAGGAAGGAAAAAAAATACTTTTAAAACATGTTCCCTCACGTGACAGTGTCACATGAGCTGGGACATGTCAATGAATTTTTAAAATAATTTTTACTGAATTTTAAAACATTGCATGAAACCTCATCCTGCCTGTAGATGAGGTTTCATGAAAAATGCAAAGGCCGCCTAGCCTATTCACCTGCCCGCCAACCTTAAGGCTGGACAGGCAGCTCATTTAACTGTTTTAATTGGTTTTTAACAGGCCTTAATTGGCCTTTGACAGTTTGGCAGGCACGCAGCCAACTAACTGAAAATCTAAATGACGCGCGGTAATGTCGGGACGCCTGCCCGACGTCGCTGTGCATCATTTTAGGTGTTGGTGAGTGGGCCCCACCCCCGCTTGCCGAACGGAAAGTTCTTCCCATAGAATTAAACAAACCCCTGGCAAAGCACACTCGGGACAGTCACATTCAAAATGAGTTTCTTTCAGGGTCCTTGCAGACAGCGGCTTGAGGCTTACAGGCTGGAGACTTTAGACCTTAGAATCCCTCTACCTTTTACCAACAGCCCTTTCTTCCTTTATACATATTTTCCTATCTGGATGCAAATTTTCACATTGATATAATGTTTTTTGAACTTTACCTCTTCCAATAATAAGACCCTTTCATAATAACCACTTTATTAGTAATCCTTGGGAAAAATAAACAAATACACAGGCCAGAATTTTTCCGTTGGCGAGTTGGGGGTGGGGCCCGCTCGCCGACACAAAAATGACGCGGGATGACATTGGGAGGAACCCCCGACATCGTCCCGTGTCATTTAAATATTCAGGAAGGCAGGCAGACAGCGAAATCAGCTGTCTGCCTGCCGACCTGTCAATGGCCAATTGAGGCCATTGACAGGATAATTAAGCCAATTAAAGGCCCTGCCCGTCCAACCTTAAGGTTGGTGGGCAGGCTGGGAGCCCCAGTGGGCTTCTGATAATACATGAAACCTCATCCACTGGCAGGATGAGGTTTCATGTCTGTTTTTAAAAACTTTAATAAATTTTATGTAATATTTATTGACATGTCCCATCTTGTGTGACAGTGTCACATGAGGGGGACATGTTACTAATGTTTTTCTTTCTCTATTTTTAAAGTTTTTTTACACATTCAGCGCTCTCCCGAGACAGTTCTTAGTCTTAGGGAGCAGTGCGCTCTTTCCCGCGCATGAGCGAAAGAGCGCACTTTGACAAATGTGGAATCCCTCCACCCCCCGCACAGGAAGCGCATAACGCTTTCTGTCGGGCAGCCCGCTGGGCGGGCCTTAATTGGCCTGCCCACTCAAAATGGTGGCGGGGCCCATTTCAGCAGCAGAATTCGGCTGCCTGCCTGCCGCCGAGCTGGTGCGGCCCGCCCGCCCATCGAGGCTAAATTCTGCCCACTGTTTCTGAGCTTCACCTGGTTAGGTGTAATATTTCCCTCCCTCTCTCTGAATCCAAGCTACACTAGTTTGTTTAAAGAAAAATGCAAATTGCCCCCATGTTTATCTAATTAACATTTCAAACCTACTTCT
Source organism: Cetorhinus maximus (assembly GCF_964194155.1). NCBI lineage: Eukaryota > Metazoa > Chordata > Chondrichthyes > Lamniformes > Cetorhinidae > Cetorhinus > Cetorhinus maximus. The sequence continues at coordinate 72,920,094 of NC_135880.1, read as the reverse complement.
CTTCTATACATCAAAGCCTCTAGACCAGCTGGCTTTAATCCAATTAAGACACACACACACACACACACACAGACACAGACACCACTAAACTCTATTTTCAAATAATTTCCAATAACATTATAGACATTATTGTATCTTCTTGACAGTGACCAATACACTGTTTAAGAGGGCTGGAGAGTTTGTGCAATTCCAAACTGACTCCAATAGCCAGGCTGAGAGGTTCATTGGCTTCGGAGCCATTACAGGCTTCCCACTTGTGCAGGAAGTAATAGATTGCACACATGTGGCCATTAAAGCTCCATCAGACCAGCCTGCAGCCTTCAGCATCAGGAAGGACTTCTGCTCCATAAATGTCCAACTGGTATGTGATCACTGGAAGCACATCCTGCAGGGGTGTGTCCGTTTCCTGGGAAGCACTCATGATGCATATATGCTCCCACACTCCCAGCTGCTACAGTTGTTCGAGTCCCATGCATGCCTGAATGGATGGATCCTCGGTGACAGGGGGATGACAATGAGGAACATTCTCACTGAAGCTGAGGAATGATACAATGCCTGCCACTGGCCAACTGGGGCCACAATTGAACAGACAGTAGGCCTGCCCAAGATGAGATTTGATTGCCAGGGCCGTTCCAGAGAGCCTGCAGGTGTTTCCAGAATCATTGTTGTCTGCTGTGATCTTCACCACCTTTCACAGCAGAGGGGTAAGGCATTACATCCAGAGGACATGGAGGAGACTCACTCCTCTTCTGATGAGGAGAATTTGGAGGAGCAGGGCCAGGGAGGCAGGGCAGTGAAATCAGCTGCCTGCACCAGAAGCCAGAGATACACATTAAGAAGGCTTATGACAACCTTATTCACAGCCGTTTCCAGTAGGCAGCAGGTCTTAAGATGTCTGCCAGACACCATCAACAGGCCGAGTCTCCCCCACATCTCATCAAACATATTACTTACACCATCTATTGATCAGCCTCGTCAAGCCCAGTGCCTCATACATGGAGATGGCTAGAGTCCACCTTCACCACTACAAACCGATAGATAAGGGACAAGGGGCTGTCAAAGCCATTCAGAAGCCATAAGACTGAATAAAGGACACATGAATAAATGTACAAACACAATTTAATGAAACACAGCAACCATTAACTAACATGCCACCCTGGTGTGTCCAAGTGCTCTTTCTAATGTGCTTCCGAGTGCTCCGATGAGGTTTGGCCCCAGCATCTGCAGCTGAGGTGGAGGCAGGCTGCTGGATGTGATGCCCTGTGGCCTGAGATGACCGTGCTAGCCGTCTTTTGGGAGCCCAAGGCCTGACGTGCAGAAGTCTCCCCTGTGGCTTATTCCACTGGAGGCAGTAGGGTCACTGGCAGGGTGGCTGACGAGTGCCTGAGCACCCTTGGGAAGCGCCTTGAGTGGGAAACTCCAGATGCAGTAAGCTGCAGCACCTCCTCTCTCTCGGTGTGCAATGGCACCACCCTATCCACCGGAGATGGAGAGGCACCTGGAGGGGAGTTGAAGCACCATGTCCCTCTCTTGCCTGGCCACTGCAGCCTAAAACTCATCTCAAATGGATGGTATGCAGATCTATGCACATACCTGGCAGCCACTGAGTGGTCTGCTAGATCTGGCTCTCCATGAGGGTTGCCAATCTATCCAGGGAGGAAACCATGTGTTCACATACCTGAGACATGGCAGAGCTCAAGGCCTGCATGGACTCTTCCATCATCCATACTTGTTACACATAACCTCTGGCAGCTCCGTCAAATGTTCCCCTGTTCTCTGCTGCAATTCCAGCAGACTCAGTGCGGCTGATACCAGGGGCCCATCATCAGCCTGTGGTTCAGCATAGGCTTGGTCTCTAACAGTCCTCTGACTGTCAGGGCACTGGGCAGTCACAGCCTCTGTCAGCTGTTCCTGTGTCGGTGAGTGCTCACCAGCTTGTGACCCTGAACTGATTCCCGACCACATACCCATCAAGGTGGAAGGTGCAGGTGACGTATGTGTCGCTGCTTCCTCTGAGGCTTGAATGCCATCCTTCTCAGAGGTAGACTGCAGGGTCCCTGGCAAGGCAGCAAACTGTCCCTGCAGAGTACGGATACCTCCATGGAAAAACACAAACAAACAACAAAACACAAACACAAACAATTAGGTCTTAGGCTTTCCCACTCACTCCTCCCGCTTTCTTTCTGCCCAAAGGTGGACAGCATGTCTTGGCCTCTTCATTCTCATTGCCCTTCACTCTGATCTCTCCGTTAGTGACAGCCTGGACGATCTGCCCTCCGGCCAGGTCAAGAGCCTCCATGTCACCAGCTATCAGAGTTCTTGAGTCTGGCACACCTCTACCCGCCCTTTCCCTGGTGCTGTGGCTCATTTTCTCCTGCAGGTAGAACAGGAAAGTGAGTCCCCAGACAATGATCAACTGACCCCCTCATCATCTGGCATCCCTCAGGCCCCTGATGAGTCGTCCTAAATCTCCCTCTCTCACGTCCACTCTCATTGAACTTGGAAGACGCTAGCGTTGAGAGGCAAATGCCTGTCACTCATGTATGTGGCCATTCACCCTGAGGCGGCTGCTGCTGGGATATATTATCTTTTGCTTCCCGGCCGAGCCCTCCCTTTGCGTGTTACCCAGCTGGCAGCCACGGCAAGTTCATTATTCACTCAGACTCAGTCTGGCGGTGCAGAGGTGATCATTTGGCATAATGTTATTGTTGCTAGACCAGAAATCCAGAGACCCAGGGTAATGCTCTGGGGACCTGAGTTTGAATCCTGCCATGGCTGAAGGTGGAATTTGTATTTTTTAAAAAAATCTGGAATTAAAAGTCTAATGATGACCATGAAACCACTGTCGATTGTTGTAAAAACCCATCTGTTCACGAATGTCCTTACCTGATCTGGCCTACATGAGACTCCAAACCCATAACAATGTGGTTGACTCTTAAATGCCCTCTGAAATGGCCTAGCTAGCCACTCAGTTGCCTCAAAAAGGAATGAAACTGGACGGACCACCCGACATCAATCTAGGCACCGGAAACGACAATGGCAAACTCAGTCCTGTCGACCCTGCAAAGTCCTCCTTACTAACGTCTAGGAACTTGTGCCAAAATTGGGAGAGCTGTCTCACAGTCTAGTCAAGCAACAGTCTGACATAGTCATCCTCACGGAATCATACCTTATAGATAATGTCCCAGACACCATCATCACAATCCTTGGGTATGTTCTGTCCCACTGGCAGGACAGACCCAGCAGAGGTGGCAGCACAGGGATATACAGTTGGGAGGGAGTTGCCCTGGGAATCCTCAACATCGACTCCAGACCCCATGAAGTCTCATGGCATCAGGTCAAACATGGGCAAGGAAACATCCTGCTGATTACTACATAGCGCCCTTCCTCAGCTGATGAATCAGTGCTCCTCCATGTCGAACATCACTTGGAGAAAGTACTGAGGGCGGCAAGGGCACAGAATGTACTCTGGGTGGGGGACTTCAATGTCCATCACCAAGAGTGGCTCGGTAGTACCACCACTGACCGAGTTGGCCGAGTCCTAATGGATATAGCTGCTATACTGGGTCTGCAGCAGGTGGTGAGAGAACCAACAAGAGGGAAAAACATACTTGACCTCATCCTCACCAACCTGCCTAGCACAGATGCATCTTTCCATGATAGTATTGGCAGGAGTGACCACCGCATTGTCATTGTGGAGATGAAGTCCAGCCTTCACATTGAGGATACTCTCCACCGTGTTGTGTGGCACTACCACTGTGCTAAATGGGATAAATTTCAAACAGATCTAGCAACTCAAGACTGGGCATCTATGAGGCGCTGTGGGCCATCAGCAGCTGCAGAATTGTACTCAAACATAATCTGTAACCTCATGAACTGGCATATCCCATACTCTACCATTACCATCAAGCCAGTGGATCAACCCTGGTTCAATGAAGGGTGCAGGATGGCATGCCAGGAGCAACACCAGGCATACCTAAAAATGAGATGTCAACCTGGTGAAATTATAGCACAGGACTACTTGCATGCCAAACAGTATAAGCAGCAAGTGATAGCCAGAGCTAAGCGATCCCACAACTAACGGATCAGATCTAAGCTCTGCAGTCCTGCCATATCCAGTGGTGAATGGTGGTGGACAATTAAACAACTCACTGGAGGAGGAGGCTCCACAAATATCCCCATCCTCAATGATGGGGGAGCCCAGCACATCAGTGCAAAAGATAAGGTTGAAGCATTTGCTACAATTTTCAGCCAGATGTGTTGAGTGAATGATCCGTCTCGGCCTCCTCAGTAGGTCCTCAGCATCACGGATGCCAGTCTTCAACCAATTCGATTCACTCCACATGATATTCAGAAACAGCTGAAGGCACTGGATAGTGCAAAGGTTATGGGGCCTGACAATATTCCCACAATAGTACTGAAGACTTGTGTTCTATAACATGCCTCGCCCCCTAGCCAAACTGTTCCAGTATAGCTATAACACTTACATCTACTTGGCTATGTGGAAAACTGCCCAGATATGTCCTGTACACAAAAAGCAGGACAAATCCAACTCGGCCAATTACCATTCCATCAGCCTACTCTTGATCATCAGTAAAGTGATGGAAGGTGTCATCAGCAGTGCTATCAAGTGGCACTTGCTTAACAATAACCTGCTCACTGACGCACAGTTTGGTTTCCACCAGGGCCACTCAATTCCTGATCTCATTACAGCCTTGGTTCAATGGTTGAAACATGGACAAAAGAGCTGAACTCCCAAGGTGAAGAGAGATTGACTGCCCTTGATATCAAGGCTGCATTTGCTTAAGTGTGGCATCAAGGAGCCCTCGCAAAACTGGAGTCAATGGGAATCGAGGGGAAAACTCTCCACTAGTTGGAGTCATAACTAGCACAAAGGAAGATGGTGGTGGTTGTTGAGGGTCAGTCATCACTGCAGGAGTTCCTCAGGGTAGTGCCCTCGACCCAACCATCTTTGGCTGCTTCAACAATGACCTTCCTTCCATCATAAGTTCAGAAGTGGTGATGTTTACTGATGATTTCACAATGTTTAGCACCATTCACGACTCCTCAGATACTGAAACAGTCCATGTCCAAATGCAGCAAAACCTGGACAATATCCAGACTTGGGCTGACAAGTGGCAAGTAACATTCGCACCAAACAAGTGCCAGGCAATGACCATCTCCAACAAGAGAGAATCCAACCATCGCCCCTTGACGTTCAATGGCATTACCATCACTGAATCCCCCACTATCAACATCCTTGGGGTTACCATTGACCGGAAACTGAACTGGACTAGCTATATAAATACTATAGCTACAAGAGCAGGTCATAGGCTAGGAATCCTGTGATGAGTAACTCACCTCCCGATTCCCCAAAGCCTGTCCACCATCTACAAGGCACAAGTCAGGAATGTGATGGAATACTCCCCACTTGCCTGGAGGAGTGCAGCTCCCACACCACTCAAGAAGCTTGACACCTTCCAGGACAAAGCAGCCCGCTTGTTTGGCACCCCATCCACAAACATTCATTCCCTCCACCACCGATGCACCGTAGCAGCAGTGTGTACCATCTACAAGATGCACTGCCAGAATTCACCAAGGCTCCTTAGACAGCACATTCCAAACCCACGACCAGTACCATCTAGAAGGACAAGGGCAGCAGATACATGGGAACACCACCACCTGGAAGTTCCCCTCCAAGTCACTCACCATGCTGACTTGGAAATATGTCGCCATTCCTTCACTGTCGCTGGGTCAAAATCCTGGAACTCCCTCCCTAACAGCACTATGGGTGTACCCACACCACATGGACTGCAGCGGTTCAAGAAGGCAGCTCAACACCACTTTCTCAAGGGCAACTAAGGATGGGCAATAAATGCTGGCCCAGCCAGCGAAGCTCACATCCCGTGAATGAACTGTTCCGCTTCCAGCATCGGACCCAGTTGCACTGTTGATCCCCAGGGGTGTTAACCTCCACGGCCATCTCTGTCCAGGTTTCCTTGGCTAAGGGAGAGGGTCTCTTCTTTCCATTGTATTTGAACATGACCCCCCACTATTCCCAGGCTGCCTGGAGGATAACCTGCAGGGAGGCATCACTGAACTATGGGGCCATCTTCTGCCTGCCCTGCATCATTCCCCAGCTAACAACCCCTTGCCTCACTTTCTTCACTGAAGGCTGCAGACAATGAAGACGTAGCATGCTGTTATGGCCGCTGATGGATCCAAACCTTCCTCTTTTAATTCTTTCTGGATTGGAGCTGAAGGCTGGTGTTTGGATCTGTAGGGGGGGTCCTCTAAGCTGCAGGCACAAAAACAGTCAGAAACCTTGGGGCCACTGCAGGCCGATCTGACACTTAAAAATGATGCCAGCTCCTTTGCTGCCATCAGCTGACTCCGGGATTTCCGACTTAATGCCCACCCCCATCAACTGACTTGCCCGGCCACATGCCTCTACCTCATTAATTGACCAGCTGCTGCATGATTGCATTTGGCCAACTGCTTCTGCCCTAGTCTTACGCTGCCTCACAGCTGGGACTAGTGTCACCAACATTAAATTCCACCCAATAGATCTGAAAATCCATGGGCTTCGATAGTTGTGCCAAGATTGTGCCAGTTGGTGCCCTCCAGCATTGACCCTACTAGAGTTTATGGGGTCAGCAGGAAAAAGTAGTTATGAACATTTAATTTTACGATTCCTATGTTTAAAGAGTATAATGTATGGTTTTGGGAATTAAATTTTTAAATGTGAGATAAATGGAAAGAAACCTGCTTTGAGAAACTGGTAAATCTCCTAAATTAATTACAATTCAAAGGACAGCCCATGTTTACTTAAAGTTAGAGTTAGAGGTATGAAAACAATAAACAACAGGTTAGCTTAGCTTTGTAATGGAGCTACTGAGCCTGGTAAGATTGGAATTGTCCCCATCAGAGATATAAATTACTCATGTGTATCCCAGGATCAAAGGGATGCTTTGAAAATAAAGTTAATTAAATAGTCGTTTGGTAGTACAGAACTTGAGTATTGCTGAAAAAAGACATTTTGTTGAATCTTTTTGTCTTGTATCAATCAGGACAATCACAAGAATACCAATGTCAGGGGAAGCAACAACTTTATACTGTATGAGAAGAGAGCGCTGATTGGTTGACAAATGGACTCTGATTGGTAGAGGTGTTACTGTGGAGAATGGTGACTGATAGTTAACTGCCAAGCATTTTTGGGTTTAGAGAATGTGTTTACAAAATATAGTGTTGCTCGTAGTACTTGCTTTAACTCTTCTACAATAAACGTTTTGTTTAAAATGTGAAATCTTGTAGTGTAATTCTTTCAGTCAATAACTGAGAATTCGAATTTCTTTATGAAAAGTTACAGTACAGCAATCTCTTGTTCAATAAGTGAGTTGTCTGATGAGGGCAGGATTGGGCTAGGCTGTTTTTGTAACCATGTACATAAAAACTGACCAGATGGTAGGATCTCACTCATAAACTAGAGTGTATCTAAACCTGCCAAATATCTAGGTCAGGGCTTCCCAAACTGTGGGTCATGACACCCGGTGGGTCACAAGATGAAATTTTGGGGTCATGAGCTCTGAGGTGTCAATAGCTGCTGTGGAGATCGGACTGATTTCTGACAGCTGTGTGGCCCCTTTAAATGCTTGCATTTTTGGTTGGTGGATGTGACATAATGAACTGCTCTCCGGGGGCCGAGTGCTGCTATTGCAAAAAGCCTGTGAATAGGTAGGTTTCCTTTTATCTGGAGAAACCCTGCCTTTTCATCAATTCCCCCCATGCTCAGTTCCTGTTTTCCCACTCTGAAGCCTCTCCCTTACACACCTCCAGCCCCACAACTGAAGTCTACACCCTGCGTAACAATTGAATTCTCTTCCCTTACTCAACAGCTGAGCTCCCCCTCCACCCTGGCTCAACAACCCTCATACTCCCCAAATTTTCATTCTGGGGCATAAGGTGTTAAAATGGGGTCACACTGGGAAAAGGTTTGCGAAGCACTGAGCTAGGTAATTTATAGCAAGCTTAGGGATCAAAAGTAATATCCTCATGAATGTAGATTGGTTACTGGTAATATCGTGTGCCTTCATCTGTTTTTTGTTGACCTTGGAAAATAGTAAAATAAACACTTCCCTTGATTGTGTCTTCGGCTGTAAAGTGACAAACAGATGTATTAAAGAATAAGAGCAGAAGTGAATAGAGGCATTGACACACTGTGGATTTACAGCTGTCACAAGCTTAACTATTTCATTGGTAGATAGAATATAGCAAACAATTGCATCCGCTGCACTAAATAACAAATTGAACTATATGCAAGACCCTTGAATATTAACCTGATACTGACCACCCAGGGTGTCTCTCTCTAGCTGATTGATTAATATTCAGAGAGGCTACTTCATGCAAACAAAACTGGTGATATAAGCAACATAAAATCATAAGAAATAGGAGCAGGAGTAGGTATTTCATCCCCTCGAGCCTGCTCTATCATTCAATAAAATCATAGTTGATCCTTCTGTGGCCTTAACTCCACTTTCCTGTCTGACCCCCCATCTGGATTAAAAATCTCTCTAAAGTAGCCTTAAATACATTCAATGACCCGGCCTTCGCTGTCCTCTGGGGAAGAGAATTCCAAAGACCTCTGAGACAAGAAATTCCTCATCATCTCCATCTTCAATTGAAGAATTCTTATTTCGAAACCATTCCCTCTTGCTGGATTCACCCACAAGGAGAAATATCCTCTCAGTATCTAGCGTCTTCAGCCCTCTCAGAATCATGTATGTTTCAATAAGGTCATCACTCATTCTTCTAAACTCCAATAGTATAGGCACAACCTGCTCAATCTTTTCTCATAAGACAACCCCATCTTCTGAGGAATCAACCTAGTGAACCTTACCTGAACTGCTTGCAATGCAACATCTCTCAGTTTTCAATACACTGGTGCATAGGCAAAGTCACTGAGACTCCCTCGGCAAGGGAGACCGCTTCCTCTCATTCCCTTCTACCAAAGAGAAGCAGGAGAAATGAGCATGATAGTTTGTAACGATTGCGGTCTTCCCCATGGTGCAGGGTGCCATTGACTGCAAGCACATTGCTTTGCTTGTGTCCCATAATAACTCTATCATATACCTGAACCAAATACATTCCACTCCCTCAACGTTTAGCTGGTGTATGACAGGCAACACATCATCCAGGTCAATGCCCGTTATCCTGGTATTCACTCTGTTCACTGTGGGCAGAATTTTACGCCTCGTGGGCGGGTGTGTGCCCGACCCAATTGGGCGTAAAATAGCGAGGGGAGACATCGGATAAGTGCCCCGACGTCATCCCGCACGCGCGCAATCTTCAGGTCAAGAGGCACGCGTGAGTGTCAGAGCCCCACCCACCATCAATTGAAAGACCATTAAAAAGGCAATTTATGCCGATATTACGCTGCACGTGCAATTTCACAATCATCGTACAGGTAAAACGGGCAAGCGGGCAGCCCACATTTTTCAAAACCTCATCCAGGGCGAGATAAAAAGGGTCAGCAGCATTGCCAGTGTGAGTTGTGAGGAGCTCAGGAGATAATTTGCTGCTGGTTGCTTATTTGGATGTGACAGCTTCATCTCAGTTCTGAGCTTTATTCATATCATTTCTAGGCTTCATTTCATGATTCATTGGTGTCATGGAGGATTTTGACCGTGTGGACCCTTCCAGGTATCAGATAGCCTTCTGTTACCCTTCCTCTGAGGAGAAAGAGAAGGGCAGAAGGGAGAAGAGGCCAGGTGTGCCAATGCAGCTTCTAGGGGAGGAACCTCTGGGAGGAGAAGTGGAGGCACAAAGGGCGCAGGGCCAACAGGAAGTTGAAGGCGGAAGGGGCCGCAGAAGACACCACTACCCTGCTACCAGATTTGACAGGCAGCGATGCAGCTACCTCAACATGTCCGAGGTACAATGCTGAAGGAGCCACCAACCCCCCAGGGAGTTTGTGACCTCCATTTGTCAGATGATTGGGCCTGATATCACCTCCAACTATGTGGGCGGAAACCCCATGCCAGTGGCTCTGAAGGTCACAGTGGCCCTCAACTTCTATGCCTCCGGCTCTTTCCAGGGGTCAGTGGGCGATCTTTGCGGAGTCTCCCAATCAGCTGTCCACAGTTGCTTCAAGCTGGTGACAGAATCTCTGTTCAGGCGGGTAATGATGTTTATTCATTTCCATATGGACGAGGCCAGCCAGGCTGACGAGCCAGTAGGTTTGCTGTGATTTCTGGATTTCCCCACATCCAGGATGCAATCAACTGCACACATGTGGCCATCAAGGCACCAGCAGGTCACCCGGGTGCCTTCACCAACAGGAAGGGCTTCCACTCGATGAACGTCCAGATAGTTTGTGACCACAGGATGCAAATTCTGCAAGTCTGTGGCAGCTCCCATGACGTTTTATATCCTGAGACTCCCAGGTGCCGAGGCTATCCAGCCCGACTGGATGGATGGCTGCTGGGTGACAAGGGCTATCCCCTCAAAAGGTGCCTCATGACGCCTCTCTGCCATCCAAGATCAGACGCAGAGCAGTGTTATAATCGGAGTCATTCCTCCACAAGGGCGGTGATAGAGAGGACCATAGGTCTTCTGAAGATGTGCTTCTGATGCCTGGACCGTTCAGGGGGAGCACTACAATACCCCCCAGAGCGGCTGTCACTGATGGTGGTTGCATTCTGCGCTCTCCACAATCTGGCACTGGTAAGCGGAGACCCAGTGGAGGAAGAGGATCTTGACGCAGCTCCACAGGCTATTTACAACTAGCCAGATATGCAAGTCTAAGGAATGTGTTTATTTTTCCCAACATTACTGACAATATATAGTGACAACATGAAAGTTTTTATATTATGAGGGAGATACAGTTTCAAAGATGTATGGATCAACAGAATTTACATATTTAAAAAGAAAGGAGAATGAAAGGCTGTGTGTCAGGAGAAGGCCATGTAAGACCTAACAAGAGTTTGTGAAAAGCCTTAATGAAGCAAACAGCATTTGTGCATGTCTGTTGTCTACCAAAACTGAAGCTGGAGAAAAGTCATTTGGAATTCCACTGTCCAGAGTATTGTGTTAACCTGCCGGATCTGTTTTATATCTAAAATCTATTATGGACAGTTGCCTTAAAGGGAGTGTAATTGGGAGTCAGGTTAATTTAGGAATAGCTGTTTTACCCACTGGCCACGATGGTGGGTTTTAACACCGTATTATCCCAAACCCACCACATTATTTATGCACTCCCAGGAAACACGCTGTTTCCATGGCGAGCAGGCTCTCATTCGCCCACCCACCACTGCATCATGCCGCGTGCCATATTTAAAGTCCAGCTGCAAACATAAATCTCCGTGCTTCTAGACCACCACTGCTGCATGGAAGACATGTCCCTGAAACTGAAGAAGACTGCAGCCCCCAGGTTCAGCGACACATCCATTGAGCGCCTTTTGGATGCTGTGGAGGTCTGCCGAGATGCCCTCTACCCCCACTCTGGCTGCAGGATGGACAGCAACAGCACTAGCCCAGCTTGGGAAGCGGTGGCAGCAGTGGTCAGCGCTAACGCCCTTCAAAAGAGACAGCCACCCAGTGCTGCAAGAGGATGAATTATCTCCTCTGTTCTGCCAGGGTAAGTCACTCTTCTCTTCACTCTCAACCCATACACTCACAAACACATCACATGTCCACAGGGCCCTCACTCACTGCTGGTTCAAGGGACATCATCATTCAATCTCTCACACTTACCGTCATTGTCCTCATCTCATCCATGGGATCACTCACCACCCACACAGGCCAGGCATACTTATCATCTGGCCTGGCAGGTGTCCTGCTTACACTTTCTCCATCTCTATTCATTCAGGACAAGCTGGCACATAAGAGGGAGGGTTCGCAAACTGGTGGAAGAGTGCTTGAAATCAAGGTCCTCACAGACTTTGAACACAGAGCCATCCAGCTGGCTGGCGAGGATCTGGACCGGTCCTGTGCTGATGGTGAGGTTAGTGGTGCTCTATCAAGTGAGGGTCCTGCAGTGTAATGTCAATCAGACAACCATCCTGTGAGTGATGTGTCCTGTTTCACAGGCCACTGCCATGCCCTAATTATCTTCCTTGTTTTTGCAGGCACATCTGCCAACCAGCCGACAGAGTCCATGACCCAGGGCCTCCAATCAAGACCTAAAGAAACCTCTGAAGAGGAATCTGGAGGCACCCTCCCTGAAGTCTTGTACAGCGCTCATCTACACCCTCCACCAGCGCAGAACACACACCTCAGTGGTTCCTCGCTTTAGAATAGCCCGAGATCACAATCTGGTGAGTACTTAGCACTGTCCAATCCACAGCAGGCGGAGGCAGGGACTTCCCAGGTTTCTGGCACTCAGAGGACTGCTGGAGGCTGGAACATTGCTGAGTCTGAGTCAGATGACGAGCTTCTGGACTCAGTCATGTCACAGTTGCTGGAGCTACAAAGGCAAACTTGGGAACATCAGGAAGGGATGTCCGCTGCACTCCTCAAATTGCAAGGCACGATGGAGGAGTCCATCCGCCTTCACTCTGGGGTGATAGCGCTGGCATGCCAGTGCACCGAGGTCAACGCTGGTAGGATGACAGCCGCCTTGGAGACCTTGGTCCAGGACTTCGCTCCTGCACTGCTGCAAGGGTTCAACTCCATTGCTGATTCCATAGTTGGCCTCCAACAGTGTGTATGCGAGACGGGTGCTGGGCAGCTCATAGTAACATAGAAACTAGGAGCAGGAGTAAGCCATTCAGCCCTTCAAGCCTGCTCCACCATTCATTATGATCATGGCTGATCATCCAACTCGATAGCCTGCTCCCGCTTTCTCCCCATACCCTTTGATCCCTTTCGCTCCAAGAGCTATATCTAACTCCTTCTTGAAAGCGTACAATGTTTTGGTCTCAACTACTTTCTGTGGTAACGGATTCCACAGGCTCACCACTCTCTGGGTGAAGAAATTTCTCCTTATCTCAGTCCTAAATGGTCTACCCCATATCCTCAGACTGTGACTGCTGGTTGTGGACTCCCCCACCATCGGGAACATCCTTCCTGTATCTACCCTGTCTGGTCCTGTTAGAATTTTATAGGTTTCTATGAAATCCCCCCTCATTCTTCTGAACTCCAGCGAATATAATCCTAATCGACTCAATCTCTCCTCATATGTCAGTCCTGCCATCCCAGGAATCAGTCGGGTAAACCTTCGCTGCACTCCCTCTATAGCAAGAACATCCTTCCTCAGATAAGGAGACCAAAACTGCACACAATATTCCAGGTGTAGTCTCACCAAGGCCCTGTACAATTGCAGCTCGATCTCACTCCAGCTACCCCTTCTCCTCAAGGAGTCAAACTGGGACCCTTGACCACCCGTGGGGAGGAGGATCAGCAGGTGCACACTCCAGGCCCATCCACCCAGGTGACTCAGAGAGTGTCCAGCCCATCCCACTCCCCTCTCCCTGTGACCTCAGCAGCTCCAGCTCCACAGGCCGAGGAGGATGCCACTGCCACACAGCTGGACCCCAAAAGGAGGCTGGGGCCACCTAAGTCTTGGCCCTCCAGAGGATGCCTGCCAAAGTTATTACAGACAAGGCGTCACAGTCAGCAGGCTGACTCCACCTCCGTTGTGGATGTCTGGGAAGCATCAAGATGTAGTGGCAGGGTTAGGAAAGCTAAGGAGAATTAGTTGCACAGCCTGGGCACAAGTGTTAATCACTTGTACATACTGTTCACTATTGTCAATAAAACCCCAAGAATGTCTCCCTGCCTATGGCTCCTTGTTCTGATGAGCAGTGTTCTTGTCACTCAGATGTGAAACCTTTCTGCACAAGGTAAAGGCAGGTGTCTCAGTCCAGGGCCTCTTCCCTGTGCTCTGTGCAGCCTTCAGACCAAAGTGATGGTCCGGCCTCACACTCCCTGGAAACATTACTGATGCCTGCACCTCGACGATGCTGGTCATGGCTGCCAGCATGTAGTGAGCAAGCACCACAGAGTTCTTTCATTCTCTCAGTGTGCTCTCAGCACCTTTAAGGAGAGGCTGGCCCCCATCTCTTCAGCTTCTGTGACCAGTGATGCTTTGCTCCTGAAGGGCTCAGGTGCAGAAGGCGGGCAAAGGATCAAATGCTTCTAAAGTTTCATGGCTGGGTCTCTATGATATGACGCTGATCACAGAGCACAAGCGAGCTGCCCTCGGCCAGAGAGGAATCAGACATTCTCAGAGGCTATGTGAAGAATTATGGAGTGTCCTCAAGGCATGTCATCATCATCCCCCTGCAATCAAGCGACTATTTGGGCCTCCACTCCATGACAGGAGCATTCTCACAAAGGGTATTTGCGCTGCCATAAGCCAGACTAGTGTCAAAAGTTCACAAATGCGATGTGAGGATCTATGGGGTCACCTCACTAGCAGCTATGAGGGCCGGCCTTGTCTAGCCAGTGTGAGGGCCTCATCCCCGTCATAATTGCCTCCGAGGACCTCCTCACCCTCACCTCGTCAGCGTCCTTCTCATCAGAGGAGACATCCAGCTCCTCCATCTCCTCCTCAGCCAGCCATCTCCCCGTTGCAGCGCCAGGTTGTAAAGGGCGTAGCAGATGATGACGATGCATGACACCCTCTGCAGACTGTATTGCAGGATTCCACCAGACTGGTCCGGGCACCGGAGCTCTGGAGCACTTGGTGGCACTTTGATGCCTCTGTGTTGCTTGAGTGGGAAGATAAGCTGGGAGGCCAACACCAATCATATCAATGTGGTTGCTCCTGAACTGTCTCAGTTGCAGAGGAATGGTCACTTCATACAGGTTTCCCTAATGCGTGGCCACTTCCCTCGCCCACCTTACATCCCACCCCGAATGCTTGTGCGCTATATTCAACAGCAGGGCTGCCCTTGCCCCACCCCGCCTCAACGGCAGGGCTGCCCTTGCCCCACCCCGCCTCAACGGCAGGGCTGCCCTGAAAGCTAACCCCTCCCCGACGCCCCTGAAGCTTGAAGTCTAACAGGCAATTCTGGCGAGTGCTGCACAACATTACTGTGTACTCACCTCCGAGTTCCCCTCAAAGTACAGGCCGCCAAGTGCACGCCTTTTATGTTCTGCTGTGAAACATGTCGGCATTCTTCCCCACTGACATGGTTCTGACGATCCAGTGGGGGGAGATGATTCTGGCGTGCTCGCCTGATAATGAGATGCTGATGTATTACAGTGAAGTTCCAAACATCCGATGGCAGGAAACGTGGTCTGCTGTCCGCAGACTGAGCAGAGGATTGCGAACTAGTTTCCCGCCGTTGTAAAACTGATCATGCCATATTGTCCACTCATGCTACCGATCATGCCCAATGCCAGCAGGCATGTAAAATTCCACCCGTCGTCTTATGTATGTTCTTGACATCTTTTATTTTGTTAATAAATATTTTAATTTTAATTTTTTTAAAGCTCTAAAGGTCTTGGTGGACTTATTACTTCTGAACACAGTGCACACATCTTGTAATAACAAATTGCAAAACTGCTGTGATAGTGGGACCAAGTTTCCCCTGTGGATTTGGTCTGCCTGGCACACATCATCTGCTGCTACCTTGCTGGGAGTCAGAGCGGAATGGACCTGCGGGAGACGATCGGGAGCTGAGGAGCACCTATAAATACAGATTCGAGTGAGGGCTACCTTGCTGGGAGTCGGAGCAGAGCAGACCTGTAGGAGACAGTCAGGAGCTGAGCATTGTTTCACTGTTTCAGCTGTTGTGAGACTGCAGTTTGAGAAAAAGAGAAAAAAAAGCAATTATGACATCACAGGAAGCTAGTAAGTTGATTGGCCGGTAAGTGCTTAGTCCAAGGGACAGTGTATGAGAAACCAGCTTAGGACAAGCGAGTTCAGATAGATCGATAAATAAAAAGAACTAAAACTTTAAAATAATAAACCAAAATTTGAAAATTTCAAAATTAAAATAAAACAATAAAGATAAAAAAGTAATAAAAATAAATTAATTTAAACAAACATCGAAAACACTTACCTTTGTCGTTAAGAAGCATATAACCTTAAGTTGTCAGTGGTACTAGCATTCAATAAACACAGTAAATTGTAGCATACATAGGAAGAAAGTAATTCAAGTAAATTAACTAAATAACATAAGTTAGAATGGCAGGACAGATGTTATTTGCAGCTGTGAGATGTGGGAGCTTTTAGACGTCAAGGCGATCCATGACTAACACATCTGCAGGAAGTGTAAGCAGCCTGAAGAATTCCGGATCAGGATTATTGATCTGGAAGCCGAAATGCAGGCACTACGCAACATAAGGGAAGGGGAGAAATACCTGGATACTTTGTTCCAGAAGACATTTTTATTTTCTTCATTACCTGGATACATTACAAGAGACACCTCTTGGAAGAGGGTCATCTGTTTTGGTCAGCAGTGAGGGACAGGAGGATGTGACTGTCAGTGAGGCAGGTAATGGGATCGAGCAGATAGCAGTGAAGGAGCCTCAGACTTTGCAATTGTCAAACAGGTTTGAGGTGCTCACAGCCTGTATGGATGAAAGCGAAGTCTGCAAGGTGGATGTGCTAACTGGCCATGGCACTGTGGCACAGGAAGCCGTTCAATCACGTAGCATTTATAACAAAGTAAATGAATTGATGGCCCACATTGAAGTAAATAAATATGATCTGATAGCAATTACGGAGATGTGGCTGCAGGATGACAACGATTGGGTCCTTAATATTGAAGGGTACATGATATTCAAAAAGAATAGGAAATTAGGTAAAGTTGGAGGGGTAGCACTGTTAATCAAAGAGGGCATTGGTGCCATAGTTAGAGATGACCTTGGTTCATCGGTTTGAGTGGAGATGAGGAATAGTAGGGAAAAAAGTCATTAGTGGGAGTGGTCTACAGGCCTCCTAACAGTAGCCACAGTGTAGGACAAAATATTCAAGAGAAAATATTGTGTGCTTGTGATAAAGGGACGGCAATAATCATGGGTGATTTTAATCTATACATAAACTGGAAAAATCAGATTGGCAGTCGTAGCCTGGATGAGGAGTTCTTAGAATGCTTTTGAGATAGTTTCTTAGAGCAGCATGTTCTGGAACCAACCAGAGAGCAGGTTATATTAGACTTGGTATTGCGTAACGTGACAGGGTTAATTAATGACTTCAGAGTAAAGGCACTTCTAGGTAGGAGCGATATGATTGAATTTTACATCCAGTTTGAAAGGGTGTAAGACTAGTATCTTAAACTTAAATAAGGGCAACTATGTGGGGATGAAAGCTGAGCTAGCTGAAGTGAACTGGGAAACTAGGCTAGAGGATAGATCAATAGAGAAGCAGTTGCAAACATTTAAGAGGATATTTCAGAGTATTCAGAATAAGTACATTCCTATTATAAAGAAAAATTCTAAGGGGAGGACCCATCATCCGTGGTTAACTAGAGATTTTAAGGAAAGCATCTAACTTAAGGAAAAAACATACAACTCACAAAGATAGTGGCAGGACAGATGATTGGACAGAATATAAAGAACAGCAGAGAATGACTAAAAGGTTACTCAGGAGAAAGAAATTAGAGTATGAGAGGAAGCTATCTAGAAATTTAAAAACAAATAGCAAGAGTTTCTACATTTAAAAAGGAAAAGAGTAAGTAAAATGAGCGTTGGTCCTGTAGAAAGTGACAGTGGGGAGTTAATAATAGATAATGAAGAAATGGCGGAAGAAATGAACAAACATTTTGCTTCTGTGTTCACTATAAAGGAAACAAAAAACATTCCAGTAATAGCTGCAAATCAGGAGGTGAAAGGAAGGGAGGAACTTGGTGAAATTGAAATCACTACTGAGCAAATTTATGGAGCTGCGGGATGGCAAGTCTCCGGGTCCTGATGGACTGCACCATAGGGTCTTAAAAGGGGTGGCTAATGAGGTAGTTGATACACTGGTGTTAATTTTCTGAAATTCTCTAGATTCTGGAAAGGTTCCATCAGACTGGAAAGTAGCAAACATAACCCCTCTATTCAAGAAGGGAGGGAGGCAGAAAATAGGAAACTATAGGCCAGTTAGCTTGACGTCTGTAGTGGGGAGGTTGTTAGAATCGATCATTAAGAAGGCTATAGCTGGACACTTAGAAGAGCTCAAGGCTATCGGAAAGAGTCAGCATGGTTTTGTGTAAGGAAAATCATGTTTAGCCAATTGGAGTTTTTCGAGGAAGTAACATGCGCAGTGGATAAAGGGGAGCCTGTAATTGGATTTCCAGAAGGCATTTGATAAAGGTTATTACGGAAAATAAAAGCGCATGGTGTAGGGGGTAACATATTAGCATGGATAGAAGATTGGCTGTTTGGCAGAAAGCAGAGAGTATGCATAAATGGGTCTTTTTCTGAGTGGCAGGATGTCACAGTGGAATCTCACAGGGCTCTGTGCTGGGGCCTGAACTTCTCACGATTTACATCAATGGCTTAGATAAGTGGAGTGAAGACATGGTAGCTAGGTTTGCAGATGATACAAAGATAGGTAGGAAAGTATGTTATGAAGAGGACATAAGGAGGTTGCAGATGTTGTGAAGAGGACATGAGGGGGTTGCAGATGGATATAGATAGGTTGAGTGAGTGGGCAAAGACCTGGCAAATGGAATTTAATGTGAGAAAATGTAAAGTTGTTCACTTTGGCAGGAAGAACAAAAAAGCAAAGTATTGCTTAAATGGAGAAAGCCTGCATAATTCTGAGGTGCAGAGGGATCTAGGTGTTCTAGCACATGAGTCATAAAAAGTTAGTATGCAGGTACAGCAAGTAATTAAGAAGGCTAATGGAATGCTATTGCTTCAGTTATACTGGGCATTGGTGAGACCGCACCTCGAATGCTATGTGCAGTTTTGGTCTCCTTATTTAAGGGAAGGATGTAAATGCATTGGAGGCGGTTCAAAGGAGGTTTACTAGATTGATTCCTGGAATGAGTGGGTTGTCTTATAAGGAAAGGTTGGACAGACTGGGCTTGTTTCCACTGGAGTTTGGAAGTGAGGTGTAATTTGATTGAAGTATACAAGATCCTGTAAGGCCTTGACGTGGTGAGTGTCGAAAGGATGTTTCCTCTTGTGGGTGAGTCCAGAACAAGGGCGCACCATTTTAAAATTAGGGGTCACCCTTTTAGGATAGAGATGAGGAGAAATTTTTTCTCTCAGAGGGTTGTACAACTTTGGAATTCTCTACCTTAGAAGGTGGTGGAGGCGGGGGTCATTGAATATTTTTTAAGGTAGAGGTAGATAGATTCTTGTTAGGCAAGGGAATCAAAGGTTATCGGGGTCAGATGGCAATGTGGAAATCGAAACACAAGAAGATCAGCAGGCTTGAAGGGCCGAATGGTCTACTCTGTTCCTATTTCTTATGTTCTTATGTTCTGGCAAGCCGTTAGGCTAATTGACCTCTAGTTTCCTGCTTTCTGTCTCCCTTCTTTCTTGAATTAAGAGATTACATTTGCTATTTTCCTATCTGCTGGGTCCCTGCCAGAATTTAAGGAATTTGGGAAAATTTAAACCAATGCCTCTATTATCCCTGCAGGCACTTCCTTTAGGAACTTAGGATGCAGGCCATCTGGTGCTTGGGACTTGTCAGCTTTCAGTTAAATTGGTTTTCCCACTATCTTTTCCCAGGTAATGATGATTGTTTTAAGTTCCTCCCTCCCTTTCACTCTTGATGTTCAAGTATTTTCCAGATGTTTTCTGAGTCTTCAACAGTTCTGCAGTTTGCCAGACTCACTGGGCAGAATTTTGCCCTTGGCGGGCGGGCTCAGCGGGGGCGGTCGGGACTGTGATTTCATGTGAACCCCATGCGGCAGTGCTCAGTGCTGCCTGTGCGGGGGGGAGGGGGTGGAGGAGGAGGGCGAGCGGGCCGAGCGCGATCTTCACGCATGCGCATGAGTGAGCGCTTCATAATCTCCCTGAGGCACGGAGCTGCCTCAGGAAGATGAAGAGTTGCTAAAAAAAGAAAATGAAGAAAATAAAAATGTAATAAAACATGTCCCCTCATGTGACTCTATTATTAATTCAATTTTAAAACTTTTATTTTACCTTTATTTGCTTTTGGATTAAGACTGGGGATTGGGATTAGGTAGATTGCTCTTTCAGTGAGCCAGTGCAGACACTGTGGGCTGAATGGCCTCCTTCTGCACTGTAAAGATTCTGTGATTCTGTAATAAAAAATAATCTATCCAGCACTTTATTAGCTGAGCAGCGTTTTCTGGTATTCTGTCAAGAGTTAAAATTCCAGTTGATGTGGGAGGTGAGGCTCACCTGCCTCAACTTCACCAGAAAATCTTCAAAAGCCTCTGGAAACCTGGAAACTGGCTTAAATGTTGTTTACAGTTTTTCCAGGGTTTCTGCAATTTTGCTTCTGAAATAACAGTTGATGAGCTGGAGAACTGTAGTGGAAATTCATCTCATAAGGTCCAGTGTATTTCATTTATGTTGGTTATACCAAAACAATAAGTTATGATCAGTGGCCAATGAGAGATACTGACTCGACACACTTTTCTAATGGTCACAGGAACAGCAATGGCATTTCTACTGGTATGCTGTAATTTAATTCTGAGGTGGTTAATGCCTTACTAACATAAGTTTAAATCTTCTAATTATTCTGATCCTGTCAGGGAACATCTCCCAAATCATGTATACTAGCAGCAATCTGAATGACAAAAGACTGGTTATAATCAGGATGTCCCATTACTGAAGTTCTCAATTAATTCACTTTCAAGGACCTTAAAAGTATTGTCATCCCCTTGGGTCCACTTTCAAGTCAGACATTTTTCTTCAGTACTTTCAAGGCTTGTACAATTATCAAGGTACTGGCACAAAGCTGTAGTATCATCCTATTATCCAAGAATCTCTTTCTATTACTTCATTTTCAGAGACTTCAGGAAAAAATAAGAGGTAATGTAGCAACTGTATAACATGACAGAGCAATTTTATATAGCTTTTAAGAAGCAGCTGCCAGTATATTTTACTGTCGCAGGGATTTGTTTTAAATCCTGCTGTTCAAAATTTGGAGAAAATAATAGCAGAGTAAACCGTTTTCTCCTCGAAGACCCCTTAAGAACTATTTCATTAATATTTCAAATCTCCCCAAGGCATTTAAAGCTCAAATGACATGAACCTCAAATTGATAAGTCATACTTTGCGACAAGGGCAGACCACAACTTGCTTACTGGATCCATCTCCACCTGTCAATAATTGCTATTGAGCTCCAGTGCAGTAAGATGCACTAAGAGGGTCTAGGCTCTAGATTGTTTCACGGATGGTGGTAAATGGGCATACACCTCACTGAGTTTTAGCATTAACCACAATATAATCAACAAAAAGTCCAGCAGTTCCACTTTCCTTGGGAATTAAATGATTGATGAATCCCAAGGTAACCTAAAAGTTCTCCCCTTTTGAGACAATGTTGTGCGATTTCTCTTTTTGCAGCACATGGGCTGTCGTAGAAGCAAGTTTTGCTGATATTTCCAATATTCATAACCTGGCTAAATAAACAGGACCTACCTGACCATTCTGAAGGAACTAAAAAAAACTGCAAAAAATGGATCCAACAAAATCTCTGCTTTTGAAATCTCAGCAATGTACATGTAAGGTTTTCCTTTTTGCCATCCATTTTAAAACCATCTGAACCAGGTAAATCCCATGCTCTATCCACACAAACAAGTAGTTTCTCCTATAGTATTCAGCACAACACCATAATCAAAAGCATTTACCACCAAAGTAATCCATCAATTCTACATGTGATGCTTGGTAACTAATTAAATCAGAATGTTTTATAAACTCCACTCTAATCAAATATACCTCAGGATATACAACATGAAGATTCTAATCCTTCAAAGACTACTGCTTGGAGTTGTTAACAATTATTATAAAACAAGAGATGCTCAACAAGGGATTCTTGTGGGAAATGTTGTAAAACTACAGGGTACCTGGTGAAAAGTTACAGTCAACAAGAGAAGTTCTGGAATGTTTAACATCTCAGACAATTTTATCCAGTGTTTGACCCATTTATTCTAAAATACTCAATGAAGATAAGAGCAGTAAAAAAGAGACAAGACTGTTCTGTGCAAATTATCCTACAATTCGTTTGTTTATTTGGAAATCATATATTTTCTCCTAATGATTTCATAACTGTTTTAGGAACTACTGACCTCTTTCTATCTTTCAATAGCATTTAATTGACCAGCTCTAAATTTACCGATAATCATGTCAAACAACCATAAATTTCACCCTCTTAGGTTTCTAATTTGCTAATTGTATCTAACTCCCTTGAAATCCTACTGTCAATTCCCAGTTGATAGCTAAAGAATCTCTTGCTTTTTGATTATAAATTATCAGAGCATGCCCGTAGACGGATTTTGCCTGTGTTTAATTTTTAACTTGCATTTTGCTTGCTAGAATGTAAGGTATTAATACGTCAAAGTTAGACTGGATATCATCCAACAGAGAAGTCATCAGCTCAGACTAGAGAGTCAGGGCTATGCAAGGTGTGAGTTTCAAACACCAATACAATGATTGGTCTGAAGCGCGAATTGTTTAATGGACCAGAGTCATTTTGCCCTGACATTTATGGGAGTGAGTATGTGTTTGTGTTGGGCGGGGGGAGGGGTGGGGATCCCAGAAATGCTGGGAACACTAAGATCCTCTCCTGCTGAAATTTACAACAGGAGATCAGTTCATTGTATTCCTGTAACTCCATTTCCCACCCAGCAGTCAGCTAGACTGAGAGTCTGGCATCTGCCGGGCTGGAAAGAGCACCATAGAAGACTGCAGCAAGGAACCAGTAGGGACAGTCGCCGACAATCAGAATATATTGGAGCATGGGTAATGGGGGCTCACAGCACAGCAGTGAGGAAGTAGGAAGGGAGGAGAAGATTAGGGCATGGTGAAGGGGGCTCCGAAGATTGAGATGAGCATCTGAAGAAAGTTGGGAGGGAGGTCAATTGCGGCAACAGGTTCACTTGAGTGGTTGGGGTTCGGGAAGCACTGCTGCTCCTCCTGGTCCAAAAGTAGTGTTACAAAAAGCATTTACCTGCTTGATCTAGCCTTTCCCTTATCGCTTTAGCTGTTGCCTATCCAGGGGCCTGGAAAACCTGCATTAAATTAATTGCTATCTTGACTCCATTCTCTCTCCCCTTGTCCAGACCCTTCCCACCTACATCCGTGATTCCTCTGACACCCTACATCATTTCAACAATTTCCAGTTCCCTGGCCCCAACCGCCTCCTCTTCACCAAGGGCATCCAATCCCTCTACGCTTCCATCCCCCACCGGGATGGTCTGATCGCTCTCCATTTCTTCCTCAAACAGAGGCCCGAACAATCCCCATCCACCACTACTCTCCTCCGTCTGGCTGAACTTGTTCTCACACTGAACAATTTCTCCTTAAACTCCTCTCACTTCCTCCAAATAAAAGGTGTGGCTATGGGTACCCGCATGGGCCCCAGTTATGCCTGTGTCTTTATGGGATATGTGGAACATTCCTTGTTCCAGTCCTACTCCGGCCCCCTCCCACAACTCTTTCTCCGGTACATCGATGACTGCTTCGGTGCCACTTCATGCTCTCGCCTGGACCTGGAAAAATTTATTAATTTTGCTTCCAATTTCCACCCCTCCATCATTTTCACATGATCCATCTCTGACACTTCCCTTCCCTTCCTTGACCTCTCTGTCTCAATTTCTGGTGATAGACTGTCCACCAATATTCCTTACAAGCCTACCAACTTCCAAAGCTACCTCGACTACAGCTCCTCACACCCCGCTTCCTGTCAGGACTCCATCCCATTCTCTCAGTTTCTTCGCCTCCGTCGCATCTGTTCTGATGATGCCACTTTCAAAAACAGTTCCTCTGACCTGTCTTCCTTCTTCCTTAACTGAGGTTTTCCAACCATGGTGGTTGACAGGGCCCTCAACCATGTCCGGCCCATCTCCCACGCATCCGCCCTCACACCTTCCTCTCCCTCCCAGAACCATGATAGGGACCCCCTTGTCCTCACTTATCACCCCACCAGCCTCTGCATTCAAAGGATCATCCTCCGCCATTTCCGCCAACTCCAGCATGATGTCATCACCAAACACATCTTCCCTTCACCCCCCCTGGCGGCATTCAGCAGGGATCGTACCCTCCGTGACACCCTGGTCCACTCCTCCATCACCCCCTACACCTCAACCCCCTCCCACGGCACCTTCCCATGCAACCGCAGAAGATGCAACACCTGCCCCTTTACTTCCCCTCTCCTCATTGCCCAAGGGCCCAAACACTCCTTTCAAGTGAAGCAGCATTTCACTTGCACTTCCCTCAATTTAGTCCAATGCATTCGCTGCTCCCAATGCGGTTTCCTCTACATTGGAGAGACCAAACACAGACTGGGTGACTGCTTTGTGGAACAGCTTTGGTCTGTCCGCAAGCATGACCCAGACCTCCCTGTCGCTTGCCATTTCAACACTCCACCCTGCTCTCATGCCCACATGTCCGTCCTTGGCCTGCTGCATTGTTCCAGTGAAGCTCAATGCAAACTGGAGGAACAGCACCTCATCTTCCGACTAGGTACTTTACAGCCTTCCGGACTGAATATTGAGTTCAACAATTTTAGATCATGAACTCTCTCCTCCATCCCCACCCCCTTTCCGATCCCCCTTTTTTCCAATAATTTATATAGATTTTTCTTTTCCCACCTATTTCCATTATTTTAAAATGTATTTCCATCCATTGTTTTATCTTTGCCTTTTAGCCTATTTCGATCCCTTCCCCCCACCCCATCCCTACTAGGGCTATCTGTACCTTTATTATCACTTTCCTTAGATAATATCACCACCTTCAACACCTCTTTGTTCTTTTGTCTATGGCATCTTTTGGTTATCTCCACCTATCACTGGCCCTCTATCCAGCTCTACTTGTCCCACCCTCCCTTAAACCAGCTTATATTTCACCTCTTTTCTATTTTTCCTTAGTTCTGTTGAAGAGTCATACGGACTCGAAACGTTAACTGTGTTCCTCTCCGCAGATGCTGTCAGACCTGCTGAGTTTTTCCAGGTATTTTTGTTTTTGCTTGATATTAAATTTAAATGGTTGCCTAAATCTGGGGAATGGAATTTAAATTAAATATTATAATCACAGATCCACCTCTCCAGAGTGGGTTTTTTGGACACCCCAAACTCACTGCGATGAAACCATAAATAGCTATGTTGGGGTATGTTTAGGGTTGGACTTCATTCATATGTTTACCAATTTAATCCCTGACCCTTCTGTGGTCACGTTTGAGGGAGGAAAGTGCTAGGTTTTGTTGTGGAACCCTGAGAAGCACATCTGCTCTTCCTAAGCCCACACAGAAACTTTTTAAATAAAAAGTGACTTACCTTTTGGCCCTCCTCTGGTACTGGTACTGCTACTCTTTTGCACCTAGTGCTCATAGCAAGGCTGGCACCAGGCGTCAAATGCAGCTGACAGCAGTTTAAACCTGAGGTCAAGACCAGAATGATGTCATCAGAATTCAACTTTTGAATTTCACTGAAACACTCACTTACCTGGTTAAAGGCTCATTGGCTTTAAATTGTGGTCTGCTTGAGACCAGTGAGGATTGGGTAAGTAGGTCACTACAAGAAGTTTAACCTCTATGTGTCCAGTTGCCTTTATCACTAAACTAGCTGGAAGTTTCTTGTGTTCTGGGCATGTAATCCTATTTAATGAATTTAATTATTCACTCACATTATTTAGATTGGCACTCTTCGAAAATTACTGAACATCTTGTAAAGGACCTAGAAATTGTGCAAAATCAGAAATCAACTCTACTTACACAGCCTTTGGCTCTTTAACCTTTTAGCCAATTCATCAGGATGGGTCTCAGGATGGAAAGTTGCCAAGTATGAATGGATTTACCAGTCTCCTCCTAATAATCTTTGGCTGTCTGCTGCAACACACTTTTAAATATGTATCAGTCAGTGGATTCAAGGTCAAGTGGTCTTCTGTTCCACCAAAATAAGAAATGGGACTATCTTCTAGTTTTTTTTTATTACTATTTTGCAGTAATTAAACTCTGAATGTGAGTGAAATAAGGCTACCATGTTCTTTTCTAGAGCTTGCTGCCAAGTGAATACATAAAGAATGAACTAAAGCGATGATCATACACTTAACCCTGAACTGACACAGGCTATGATTCTGGTGTTACACTGCAAATGTTCCACCGGTGTCTTCCAGCGCTGACCTCACCAGAATCTGTTGGGTTAGTGGGCACATCATTCACATGAAGCTAACAGGCACCTGTACCGCAATGGGCTGGTCTCAGATGATTATAGTTGCAAACTCCAATGCTAACTACCATCCAGGGCAAACAGTGTTGGCAGAAGGAATGAAAAAATTAGCCTTCTTTTGTTTTAGCTTATAAATAAAGGATTAAAGCAAGTAAATTAACTTGTCATTTTCTCTTTAGCCCAGAGATATTGCAGTTAACCCAAAGCTTCCACATTTGAGCCCTTATTTATTTAGAATGCAATTTTATTAGGAACTGCATATAGGGCAGAATTTTCTGCTTGGTGTGCAGGGGGTGGGTCCCGCACGTCAGCGCATGAAATGATGCGCGTTGACATCAGGCGAGCGTCTTAACGTCACCGCGCGCCATCGCGATATTTCACTGGGCGGGCACACGATGCAGTTCGACACGCACCCGCCATTAATTAACGGGCTAGTTAAGGCCCTTAAATCGTCAATCGATGGTGATTTTCAGCCGCCTGTGGGATCTTCGGGTCGGCGCATGGGTGCAACGGGCAGGCGGGTAAGAGACTTTTTAATCAAACTCATCCACGGGCGGGATAAGAGGGCTCAGTGGGGTTGTCAATCTGGTCTGTGAGTATTTATTGCAGAAAGTTTTTTAAACTTGCCTGTGTGATTTGTAGCAGTTCAGAACAAATTCCAGCAGCTTTCTGTGTACTTTGAATCTTCAGGTCAGCACTCTGCAGTCAGTAATCTTTATTGGGCCTGCAGCTTTCCAGAGGCCTCCCTTTAGCCTGGGTATGGGCTCTGACATGTCCACTGGAGGCAGCTCCTCTAAGGAGGAAGGGAAGGATAGAATAAGGAAGAGGTCAGGAGTGCACACTCAGTCTCCAGGGGAGCCACCTTTGGGAGGACAGGCGCATGCACAAGGGGGCGCAGGGCCAAGAGGTAGTCCAAGGTTGAAGGGGCCGCAGAAGACACCACTATCCTGCTGCTAGGGTATACAGGCGGTGAAGCAGCTACCTCAATATATCTGAGTTGCAGTGCCAAAGGAGGCTCCATCTCTCAAGGGAGACAGTCAACTATATCTGTCAGATGATTGGCCCTGAGATCTCTCCTAACTGTGTGGGTGGACACTCCATGCCAGTGGCTCTGAAGGTCACAGTTGCCCTCCACTTCTATGTCTCTGGTTCCTTCCAGGGCTCGGTGGGTGATCTTTGCGGTGTCTCCCAATCAGCTGTCCACACTTGTGTCAAGCAGGTCACAGACACTCTGTTCAGGCGTGCATTGACCTTCATCCACTTCCGCTGGGACCAGGCAAGCTAGGCACAACGAATCAGAAGCTTCACGGCCATTGCTGGCTTCCCCCGTTTACAGGGTGCAATAGACTGCATACATGTAGCCATCAAGGCGCCAGCAGGTGAGCCCGGTGCCTTCATCAACAGGAAGGGCTTCCACTCCATGAACATGCAGATAGTGTGTGATCACAGGATGCTGATTCTACAAGTCTGTGCAAGGTATCCAGGCAGCTCCCACGATGCCAACGTCCTCAAACACTCCCAGGTGCCGGGGCTCTTCAGTGCTCCGGCTCGGCTGGATGGATGGCTGCTGGGTGACAAGGGCTATCCCCTCAGAAGGTGGCTCATGACGCCTCTCCACCATCCAATATCAGAAGCTGAGCAGCAGTATAATAGGAGCCACGCCTCCACACGGGCTGTGGTGGAGAGAGCCATCGGTCTTCTCAAGATGCGCTTCCGATGACTGGACCGCTCAGGGGGTGCACTCCAGTACTGCCCAGATCATGTGTCGCTGATAGTGGTTGCATGCTGTGCTCTCCTCAATCTTGCGCTGGAAAGGGGGGACGCAGTAGACAATGAAGACGTTTATGCAGTGGATGCGGCTGCACACGATGAGTCCAGAACTGATTCTGAGGATGAAGAGGCAAAGGGGAATGCTGAGGGGCTAAACGCTGACCCGGGACTACACCAAGGAGGCAGGGACACTCGAGAGACTTTAATCCAATGAACCTTCAGCTAGCTCCACACAATTGGATCAGCAGGACCAGCCTTGCCTGGCACTTACATACTCGGCACTTAAGTGCTAAATCTGTCAGGTCATCAGCTGCAACTAAGGGCTTTAGACATAAACTTCAATGTCCACTCAAACACTCATGACATGTATGTAAAACATACAAATGCAGAACAAAGGACCCACACTCAGCCATGGTAACACATCTGGTTTTTAGTTTAACCATCAGAAGTTCTCACAAATCCAAAACAAAACGTTAATCAAGCAGAAAAAAATTATAAGTACCTAATCTTGGGCCAACGTAAAAGCACCAGTAAGAAGCCCGTGGTGTGCCTAAGGCGCCTTATGCTTATGTTTACAGGTACTATGTCTTGGTGCCGCCCAGAGTGGCATCTGAGACAGCCTGCTAACTCTGCTGACCTGTTGGCCTCGACGACCTTGGCAATCATCCTCTGGCCCATGGAGCCTGTACTGGGCCCGCCTGGGAGGGACCTGCCAGTTGCACAGCTGGCATCTCCCCAGTTGTTGCAGCCTCACCAGATGAAGTGGTCACTGGGAGAGGGGTGAAGCTGCTGATGCCCTCATCCAGAGCACCATGAGGGGAGCCTGCAGATACTACGACAGGCAGCTGCTGTGTTGATATGAGGTCGCCCTGGACCTCCCTGCTCACCGTCAATGGATGGGCAACAAGCTGGGAAGCTTGAAACCCACACCATCTCCCAAGTGCTGAAAACGCTGCCTAGGCCACAGCTATAGCTCTGCGTGCAGTTTGTGAAATGTGCTTCATGGAAGGGATATGATTGGAGTGGAGAGAGTGCAGAGGTCGTTGACCAGGATGCTGGCTGGCCTGGAGAGTTTGACTTATGGGGAGACAGAGCATAGACTGGGGTTATTTCCCCTGGAGCAGAGGAGATTGAGGAGTGACATTGAGGTTTATACAATTTTGAGGGGCACAGATAGGGTCGACAGAAAGGAACTTTTCCCCTTGGCGGAGGGATGAGTCACCAGGTGGCATAGATTTAAGGTAAGGGGCATGAGATTGACAGGTGATGTGATGAGCAACCTTTGCACACAGAGGGTGTTGGGAATGTGGGATGCACTGCCTGAAAGGGTGGTGGATGCAGAAACCCTCCTAACATGTAGTAAGTATTTGGATGTGCAGTTGCGATGCCATGGCATACAAGGCTATGGGCATAGTGCTGGGAAATGGGATTAGGAGGCTTAGGAAGGTGTTTGACCCACGCATCCTCGAAGGGCCGAATGACCTTTTTCAATGATCCACACCTCTGACTCTATCACTCTGTGACCGAGCAATGTTGCAACAATAACAAATTAAACAATCATCAGTGCGATGGATGTTGGGAGGACATTGCAGATCTCGCTGTTGGCCTCAAATACCTGGCTGTTCCACCCCAGCCTCACCGACACCAGTTGACCTGGGTGCATGGCGCCTCTCAAGCTCCAGGGCTTCCTGTTTGAAGTAGCTTAACATCATCAGGGTGAGCCTGGTCGCCTCCAGTCCTCGAACGCTCACGCGCATTATGAGCATTCTTCTCCTGAAAAACAGAGAAGACCATTCATTGTGGCAATTTGCACATGGGCTCTGCACGCGCGCACGTCACACCCCAACCACAGTGGCCCATATCAGGCCTCCAGTGCCTCCTCTCCCCGCTACTGCTGATCAGTCACACAAAGATAGTACGCCTCCTCCCAACCGCCCCCAATGGCCACCTTGGACACATTCTGCGTACATCACTTTAGGAAACACACAGTCTTTGCTCCCATAGCCAGGAGGCACAACTACGTGCAGTGTCGAGGGCAGCAGATGGTTTTTGGCCACGACACCTTGAGGCTCCCCTTTCACAATCTCATCACCGTGAGTAGGACATGTATTGGAGTTTTGAGTATGCGCCTAGCTGCATTTCTTGCAGGTTGCCCCCAGACTAGTCATGTGCAACTAAGGGCAATACATGGTGCGGGGGGAACTCATCTCTTCACGGACCACTCAGGCTGGTCTAAGCATGGGCACTATCTGCTTGCCCACCCAGCATACGAGAAAATCCCAACATGATTCAATGCAGTCACAACAGTAAGACTTGGGGGGGCGGGGGGGGCCTCAAAGGCTAAGGCTACCTGCTGGGTTAAATGCCCAATGCCAACATGGTACTCACCCTTCCAGAGCACAACAAATCGTTGAAGTACTTACGGCACTGGACCCAGGTGCTTCGCACCACGTGGCAGGAGCTCACCATCTCCGCCACCTCCTCCCACACACGTTTGGTCATGTCGAGGGGCCTTCTCCTCCCATCCTGGGGGACCAACACCTCCCGTCGTGCTGCCACCTCCTCAAGGAGGGCAGCAAGGCAATCATCAGAAAAGCGAGGGGCGCATTGGCCCCCCATTGGCCTACCCTCCAGTCTGGCCTGCTCCTGTAGCAGATCCTGCAGCCTGGCCTGCTCCTCTGCCCTTCCCTCCAGCCTGGCCTGCTCTGCCGACCCCCTGCGGTGCGACCTGGAACGGGCCATTGTGAGCAGCCTACAGGAGGCTGCCAGGCCTTCCTTTAAACAGGCTGCTGGGTCGCCATTGGACCCGGCGGTCTGTGCACGCCCACCACAGCCCGCACACTCCCGCTATCCACAGGAGTCGGCAATTGCGCTGGGCGGGCCTTAATTGGCCCGCCTGTGCAAAATGGTGGCACAGACCCGATTGTGGGCACCGATCGGCCCATGGCCTCTCCGGTTCCGCCCGCCTGACAAGCAGAAAATTCTGCCCATAGGATTTGAGAACAGTTGACCTCTTACCAATTAGAGTTGTGCCGTTTTACGATCACACTTCGGTAAATTGTTTTCTTATTGTGTCCCAATTTATCCATTGTTTTATATTATCAGTACTTCAATTGAAAAAGTTGATTTTTAAAAAAATAATGCTTTACATCCTGCTTAGTCTTACACATTGCGGTTAATTTTAACCGCCCTAAATGGGTGGGTTGGAATCGGGTGACATAAAATTTAAGAAAACTTACCCTGTTGGCAATATACTTCCAACCCTCTCATTTTTGGCTTTAAAGAGACAGGGGAAGGTGAGCATGCTGCTTCCAAGAGCTGGATTGATAATTTAAATGCACCATAACCTCTTCAGTACGGAAATCTGTTATTTGGAAGCACCAGTTGTCCGGAAATATTTTGAGCAGACCCTTGACATCATCAGCACTATTTTAGTACAGAGCTTTGGAAGCGGAAAAATGGAAGATATGGATTTGGATCAGTAAAAATTTTACTTCTGCGTTATAAGATTTTATCACTGTTTTATCTTTCAAATAAATATTTATATCTACAGTGTGTTCCGTCTCACTCACTTGTGGCTAGGCATTCTAACGTCATTCTAGAATTCAGAAAATTCTGAAATCCAGAAATAACTTGGGGCAGAACTTTGCCCTTGGTGTGCGGGATTGGCGAGGGTGGGTGTTTGGGAAGCCGACTGCTGCCCACGATCGACAGCGCACCGCGATTTCACGTTGGCAGGCCAATTAAGGCCCACCCAGTGTGATACGTGAGCAGCAGCACTGAGCACTACCTGTGTGGGCTGTGGGAGGAGGGCGAGCAGGCCTAGTGTGAACTTTGCACATGCACACGAGAGAGTGCTAAATAATCTCCTTGAGGCACGGAGCAGCCTCAGGGGGATGAAGGAGATATTGAAAATATTAATAAAGCACAGAAAAATGTAATGAAACATGTCCCCTCATGTTACTCTGTCACATGAGCAGGGATATGTTTTTAATTAAAAAATAAAGTTTTTATTTCGTTTGTATTTGCTTTTGGAAACATCATTCTGCCCGTGGATGAGGTTTCCAAAAAAATGGAAAGACCGCTTGGCCTTTTCGTCTGCCCGCCAATGTTAAGTTGAATGGGCAGTGAAAAATTAATGACAATTGATAACTTAATAGCCTTAATAGGCCTTTTAATTGTTGGCGGGCGCACTCCGGTGCATGCCCACTGACCGACTGTCACATGACTGCGCGATGACATTGGCACCCTCAGTCGATGTCATTGCGTGTCATTTCACGCTCGGTCGGGCGCGTGCCCGCCCGCAGAGCTAAAAATTCTGGCCTTGATCTGGACTGGAAATGTTACAGCAAATTATAATGAGACTGCATGCCTCAGATTTAACCTGTCTTCCAGGTTTAAACCTGAACAGTTGGTTTTCTCAGGTTCCGGAAAACATGACAGACAAACGAAAAGGCACTCAGGAGAGCGCATTCCTCTGCCACCCTGTGTTAACTCATCGTTATTACAATTACGCAACTTCCCTGAGGCTTTTCCTGGTCTGATTGGTGTTCTGAAACCACTTAGCTTAAAAATGAAACCTTATAATTAAGAGCTTCCATCTCACTGAGGAGGCATTAGACCAATCCACATCCAACAACCTGCTCTGAAAACTCTGCTTACATTTTCACAGCTGTGACAAATTACACCACACCAGCTAACACAATCCACAACATTTTAAAACAATCAATAATATTTCTAAAAAAAAGCACAACATTCTGAAAAATGTCTGTTCACCCTATATCCCAATGTTAATGGATCTAGATCCAATCTTCACTGAAAACTAATCAATTCTTCCTTCGGCCATCTGTATGCCAATTTTCATTGAAATCCACCATTAGTTTTTGAGATATATCATTTACAGGCAGACTAATGGGCAAAAACATTATCTCTGCCCACCTTCAGTGGCGGACATAATAAAGGGAGGCCTTTACAGCACTGCTTGTAGATTAGGAGGAGCAAGAGTGCTTTCCTTTGTACTGATCCCCACCCCCACACCAAGCTTATCTCCATCCCTGCCCAGCACCGGGGATCAGACCTCCCTCCTGGGATTTGAGATTGGAACCCACCACCCACCACCCACCCCCTCGCTGAAGTCAGACATACTGGGATTGGGGTTCTGATTCCCTCCCCCATGCTCCCACTAATACTGCAGGCTGCTCATCTGCTCCTGAGACTGTGGGGGGCCTCCAGTGTGTTCTCAGAATCACAGAATTGTTACGGTGTAGAAGGAGGCCATTCGGCCATTCGTGTCTGCACCAGCTCTCTGAGCATTTTAACTTAGTACCTCCTGCCTTTTCCCTGTAACCCTGTACATTGTTTCTATTTAGATAAACATGCAATGTCCTCTTGAATGCCTCAATTGAACCAACCTCCACCACACTTCCAGGCAGTACATTCCAAACCCTAACTACTCGCTGTGTGAAAAAGTTTTCTCTCACCTCACATTTGCTCCTTTTGCAAAACACTTTAAAACTGTGCCCTTTAATTCTCGATCCATTTATGTGCAGGAACAGTTTCTCCCTATCAGCTCTATCCAGGACCCTCATTATTTTGAAAACTTCTATCAAGTCTCCTCTCAGCCTTCTCCTCTCCAAGGAAAACAGTCCCAACTTCTCCAATCTTTCCTCATAAGTGAAGTGTATCATCCCTGGAACCATTCTCGTAAACCTCTTCTGCACTCTCTCCAAGGTGTTCACACCCTTCCTGTTGTGTGGCGCCCAGAACTGTACACAATACTCCATCAGCTGAGGTCTCACCAGTGTCTTATATAAGTTCATCGTAGCCTCCCTGCTCTTGTACTCTATGCCCCTGTTAATGAAGGCTAGGATACTGTATGCTTTAGAAACAGCTCCTGTTCCCTATCCTGCCACCTTTAATGACTTATGTACATATACACCTGGGTCTCTCTGCTCCTGCACACCCTTTAGAATAGTATCCTTTATTTTATACTGTCTCCTCATGTTCTTTGTACCAAAGTGTATCACCTCACACTTCTCTGCATTGAACTTCACCTGCCACCAATCTGCCCACTCCACCAATGTGTCAATGTTCTTTTGAAGTTTTACACTGTCCTTCTCACAGTTTACGATTCTCCCAAGTTTTGTGTCGTCCGCAACTTTGAAATTATCCCCTGCACACCAGGATCTAGATCATTTATATATATCCGGAAGAGCAAGGGTCCCAATACCGACCCCTGGGGAACTGCATTACAAACCTTCTTCCAGGCTGAAAAATACCTATTAACCATTACGCTCTGTTTCTTATCCCTAGGCCAATTTTATATGCACGCTGCTGCTGTCCCTTTTATTCCACAACCTATTATTAGGTAAAGACAGATGCGAAGTATTCATTTAACACCTCAGCCATGCCTCTTTCCTCTATGTGTAAATCTTCTTTTTGGTCCCTAATTGGCCCTACTCCTCCTTTTATCACCCTTTTACTATTGATGTGCTTATACAATACTTTGGGATTTCCTTTTATGTTAGCTGCCAGTCTTTTTTCATAATCCTTCTTTGCTTCTCGCATTTGCTTTTTCACATCCCTTCTGAACCTTCTGTATTCATCTTAGTTCTTAATTGTATTTGCTACCTGACATCTGTTGTAAGCAGACTTTTTCTTCTTTAACTTAATTTCTATCTCCTTTGTCATCCAGGGAGCTCTGGATTTGTTTGTCCTACCCTTCCCTTTTGAGGGAACTTACCTTGACTGTGCCCAAACCATATCCTCTTTGAAAGTAGCCCATTCTCCAGCTACTGTTTTTCCCGCCAATCTTTGGTTCCAGTCTATCTGGCCTAGCTCCATTCTTACCCTATTGCCCTTTCTGTGCCAGTTGATTATTCTTACTCTGGATTGACCAATATCTTTTTCCACCGTAATCATAAACCTTACGATATAGTGATCACTGTCCCCTAAATGTTCCCCCACTGTCACTTGATCTACTTGGCCCACCTCATTCCCAAAAACCAGGTCTAGTAGTGCTTCCTTTCCTGTTGGACTGGACACATACTGCTGTAGGAAATTCTCCTGAACACAATCTCGGAATGCTTGTCCCTCACTGCCCCTTACACTACCACTATCCCAGTCTATATACGGGTAATTAAAGTCCCCCATTATAACTACTCTACCATGTTTACATCTCTCTGAAATTTCCTTGCAGATTCATTCCTCTATATCCCTCCCACTAGCTGGTGGTCTATACATTACACCAAGCATTGTAATTGCACCCTTCTTATTCCTTAGCTCGAGCCAAATCAATTCTGTCCTTGAATCCTCTGACACATCCTCTTTTTCCAGTACTGCAATACACTCCTTAACCAAAAATGCCACCCCTCCTCCTTTTTTCCCTTCCTATCTTTTCTGAACACTTTGTAACCAGGAATATTTAGCACCCAGATCTGCCCTTCCTCAAGCCAGGTCTCCGTTATCGCCACAACATCATAATCCCACAAGGCAATCTGTGCCTGTAACTCCCCAATTTTATGAACTATGCTCTGTACATTCACATACATGCAGTGTAACCCTGATTTAGACTTCATTACTTGCTCCCTTACTCCGACCCCATCTATTAACTTACTATTCTCTATTTTAGTGCTATTTGCCTCTCCCAACATTCCGTGCACCCTGGTATTACTTTCTAATATTCTCTCCTGGTTCCCACACCCCTGCCGAGTTAGTTTAAACCCTCCCCAACAGCACTAGCAAACAGCCCGCAAGGAACTCAGTCCCGGCTCTGTTCAGATGCAACCTGTCCAGCTTGTACAGGTGCCATCTCCGCCAGAGCCAGTCCCAGTGTCCCAAGAATCTAAAGCCCTCCCTCCTGCACCACCTTTCCAGCCATGCATTCATCTATCTTATCTTCCTATTTTTGTACTCACTTGCACATGGCACTGGGAGTAATCTGGAGATTACTACTTTAGAGATCCTGCTTGCTAATTTTCTACCTAGCTCCCTAAATTCCGATTGCAGGACCACATCCCCCTTCCTACTTATGTGGTTAGTACTGACCTCTGGTTGTTTGCCCTCCCCCACAAGAATGTCCTGCAGCCGTTCTGTGACATCCTTGACCCTAGCACCAGCGGGGGCAACAAACCATCCTGGAGTCATATTGATGGCCACAGAAACGCCTGTCTGCTCCTAAAAGTTTCCTAATTATAAAAACATGTCCCATCTCACGTGACACAGTCACATGAGATGGGACATGTTTAAATAAATTTTTAATCCATTTATGTAATAATTTCAATAGCGATTCAACTAAAGAATCCCCCATCAGCACTGCCCTTCTGCTCTTCTTCCTCCCCTCCTGTACAGCTGGGCCACCCTTTAAATTTAAATTCAATTTCACAAGGGGCCCAATCTGTCAATTAGGTTAGCCCTTTTAGGCATAGGTCTCTTTCCCTCTCTCTCCGTAAATATATATTGTGATGGCCCATGTCCTTTTGGGGAAAAACCCACATTCTATGTTGGGATGATGGTCCCTTGAAGGACTAGGTTTTTCTGGATGGCGATTTCTTTTTAAAAAAAACTTGCTCTCAGTAACTGATGATGTGACCAAGCTGCCCAGGAAATAAACAATAGTAAAAGTAAGGTAAACGAAGTTAATTACAGGGGGCAGTAAATCCTATTAGCGACACCTATGTTGAACTGGAATCTATAACCGTGGGATAGTTAGAGGAAGTTTGAAGGAGCAACCTTGCCAGAAGTTAGCAGAAGGCCTAAGGAATCTCAACTCTTAAATGAATCTTAGAAACAGTACTGAGACCAAGTGGTTAATCGTCCAATTGGGGTGTAAGTTAAATGGGTATAAGAAGGAAATTTGATTAAGAAGTTTGGCTTAGAGAATAAGTAAATGTGTTCATTGTACTTTTAATATCTTTTTAATGCAATTGACTATTTAAGATAGAGTGTAGTTATTAGTATTCATGTTCTTTGAATATTGTGTAGTAAAATTTGTTTGCTTTAAAGAGTGAGTCTTGTGGCTTCATTCTTTTAGTAAATACCTGGGTTTTTGGATTACAAAAAAAAATGTTATTGATCTCTACCGATACCAGGGGCAGGATTTTTCAGTCAACGTGTGGGGGCGGGCCCGATATGTAAAATGACGCGCAATGAAGTTCGGTGTGTGTCCCGGCGTCTTTGCTCTGTCTCTGGCTGTGCGCCTGCCAATATTTAAAAGGCCTATTAAGGAAGTAATGAATGTAATTGTTAATGCTGCCCGTCCAACCTTAAGGTTGGTGGGCAGCCGAAAAGGCCAAGTGGCCTTCACATTTTTTAGGAAACCTCATCCACGAGCGGGAAGAGGTTTCCTAAAGCTTTTATTAATTAAGTAAAAAAAGGTTCCTAAATATAAAATATGTCCCATCTCATGTGACACAGTCACATGAGGGGACATGTTGAAATAAATTTTTAATCCTTTTATTTAATAATTTCAATCGCAATTCAATCGCCCTGCGGCAGCTTCGTGCCCCAGGGAGATTGAAGCGCTCTTTCGTGTGCATGCTGGCCTCGACTCTCTCTCCTCCCCCTGCCTGCACAGGTAGCACTGAGCGCAGTCATCGACTCCACAGACTCTTCCCTTGCACGTTCACCTGGACATCACCCTCCCTTACTCCTTACTCCCACCCGGATTCCTTCCTCCTCCCTGGACTCCTTCTTCCCCCCTGGCTCCTTCCTCCTTCCGGGTCCCTTCCTCCCCCTGGACATTTTCCCCCTTGGAACTCCTTCCTTCCCCCGAAGTCCTGCCCCCCCTCCCAACTCTTTCCTGCACCAGACGTCCTTCTCACCTCATAACTCCTTCCTCCTCTGAACTCCTTCCCTTCTCCAAACTCCGTCCCTTACACCTTCCCCCTTACAGCTACCTCCCCAGTGGCTGTTTTCTCCTCCATTAGATCCTCCTCCCTCCGTACTCCCTCCTCCCCACCTCACACCCCCCCCGACACCTTCATTCCCCCACCAAACATCACCCCCCGACACCTTTGTTCCCCCCTTCCAACTTCATCCCCCCCTGAAACCTTTGTTCCCCCCAGCCTTTTTTTTATTATTCATTCATGGGGATGTGGGCTTCCCTGGCTGGGCCAGCATTTATTGCTCAGCCCTAGTTGCCCTTGAGAAGGTGGCGGTGAGCTGCCTTCTTGAACTGCTGCACCCACAGTGCTGTTAGGAAGGGAATTCCAGGATTTTGACCCAGCAACAATGAAGGAATGGTGATATATTTCCAAGTCAGGATGGTGAGTGACTTGGAGGGGAACTTCCAGATGGTGGTGTTCCCATCTATCTGCTGCCCTTGTCCTTCTAGGTGGTAGTGGGTTTGGAAGGTGCTGTCTAAGGAGCCTTGGTGAATTTCTGTCGTGCATCTTCTAGATGGTACACACTGCTAGTACTGTGTGTTGCTGGTGGAGGGAGTAAATGTTTGTGGATGTGGTGCCAATCAAGCAGACTGCTTTATCCTGGGCAGTGTCAAGCTTCTTGGGTGCTGTGGGAGCTGCACTCATCCAGGCAAGTGGGGAGTATTCCATCACACTCCTGATTTGTGCCTTGTAGATGGTGGACAGGCTTTGGGAAGTCAGGAGGTGAGTTACTCATCGCACGATTCCTAGTCTCTGACCTGCTTTTGTAGCCACAGTATTCATATGGATAGTCCAGTTCAGCTTCTGGTCAATGTTAACCCCCAGGATGTTGATATTGGGGGATTCAGCGATGGAAATGCCATTGAACATCAAGGAGCAATGGTTGGATTTTCTCTTGTTGGAGATGGTTATTGCCTGACACTTGTGTGGCACGAATGTTACTTGCCACTTGTGAGCCCAAGCCTGGATATTGTCCAGGTCTATGATGCCCGGTGTGAGGAAGTGGCAAGGTGATGTCATGACGGGCGAATCAGAGGCTGCCCACAAGAGAAACGGCGTGTTTGCTGGGAATGCATGATTAACGAGGCGGGATTGGGACAATATAGCGTGAAAAGCCACCACAGCAGCTGGCGAGTAAAAAGTCCTATTTCCTGCCAACTACCGCACTTAGTGCAAATCTGGGTCGATTCCGTCCTTAATGTTTAAACTTGCACCTTTGTGCTCCCTCGTTCTTGATCCTTTAACTATTAAAAATATTCTGCTTCTATCTTCCTGATTCCATTTTTCATTATTTTAAACACTGCAATCACATTGCCACATAATTTGCATTATTCTAATGTATAAAGATGCAATATTTTAAGTTTTATTTTGTATTTCTATTTCCTCATATGAGGTGGCATCTTAATGAACTTGCTTTGTACCTTTTCTAAAGCCTCAAAGAAGCCCAACTCTGCGCACAGTACGCCAACTAAAGTCTTATTGAGGTTTGGTATAGGTTCATCATTACCTTTTAGCTTTTATTTCCGATGCCTTGTGAGATAAAACCTACAATTCTATTAGCTCTTTTCATGACCTTATCAACTTGATATATTACCATTAATGTCTGTGAACCTGTACTCCCAAATTTGTTTGCTCTTTCCTAGCATCGAGTCTACTTCCATTCAAAGTATAATTATTGCTTTTATTTTTAGAAAAATGCATCAGCTCACATTTGCGAATATTGAATTCCGCCTGCCACTTTTTAGCCTATTTCTCCACCTTTGAAGTTTCCTTTCATCTTCTAAGGAATTAACCACACCTCCTATTTTGGTTTCAAATACAAATGTTAACGCCACTGTCCCTAGGAGAACATCCAAATGATCGAGAGAAAGAGCTGAATTTTCCTGGCCCTATGGAGACAGGGTTGGAGATGGGGGTGCTGGGAAAATAGGGGGAAGTCACGTCGGGATGCCTCCTCAGCATATTCGTGTTTTTGGAGTCTTTCCCAGGGTCCCAGGGAAGACTTGGAATCATGGTGAAAGCAAAATACTGCAGGTGCTGGAAATATGAAATAAAAACAGAAAATGCTGGAAAGCCTCAGCAGGTCTGGCAGCATCTTAAGAGTCGTACGGACTCGAAACATTAGCACTTTCTCTCTCTGCAGATGCTGCCAGACCTGCTGAGTTTTTCCATCATTTTCTGTTTTTAGTTAAGACTGGGAACCATGTTGGCTGCTGCTCCATGGATACAAACAGCTAATTAGGACAATTAAGGCCCCACTTCTGGGTCATTTTACTATGGTGCTGGTATTTTCCCCACTGTCAGAGCACTTTCCTGCAGTGTGTGGAGCTGCAGCTCAATCAAGGTAGCCTCCTGCCAGCAGGCCAAGTGACCACAAGAGCCAGAGGCTACATACCCTAATAATGGGGCCATAGGCTTTAAAGGTCACAACCAAGTCCATTACTACTCCTGGGGAGGGGTTTTCCTGCCACCCTGGTGGCCTTACTGGCTTCAGATCTCTTTATTCGAGAACTTTAATGCAGGAAACTAAGAGTGTCTTCATATTGAGACCTCCTCGCTGACTTGCCTTGGCAGTGTCTACCTCTCCTGGTGATTGGGGATCACTGATTGGGCCCCCAATCTCAGGAACCCGCCGCCGTCCTTAATAGGGTGGTAAGTGCAGAGGCGGCAATTAGGAGGTGACCTCCTTGAAGGTTGCACTGGCAATTGCACCGATGGGATGGGCAGGTTGGGACCCCACGTGGACATGACATTGGGTTCCAAACCCCACCCGAAAATGTAGCCTTTACACTGAACAGAAATGGCCCAAAACTGAACGCTATGGGACATCACTATGCACTTCCAACCTCTTTTAAGACCTACTCTTGACTCATATCTCTGCTTTCTCCCTTTTAGCCAATTTTTGGTCTGATTTGCTGTTCTCCCCAAAGTTGCTTACCCCTTAATCTTATCTAGTTATCTTCCATGTGGCATCTCTTCAAAGGCTTACCTGAAGTCCATTTACACTATATCCGTTGCATTAGCTCGAGTAACCATGTCAAATAACTCCGCAAAGAATCCTATAAGGCTTGACAAGAATAATTCTTCTTTTTCAAATTCATGCAGGCTAGACACATGGTCATTTTATCCTTAATTAAATACTCTAAAATGTTCCAAATGAATGATGCTAAGTAGTTTGTATTACTTGGTTTAACTTTGTCTCTTTAAAAAAAAGGCCACTCTATAGTCATCTGGCACAAATTCACACTCAATGGAGCTCTGAAATATAAGGCTGAATTTTACCAGCTCTTTGGCGATGGGCTGGGAGGTGAGAGGGCTGGTAATATGATGGAGGAAGCTGTCAGGAGCCCAACGTTTTCCTGCTGCCACAGCATTTTACTGGCCACAAGAACCTCAGCAGTGTGGCAGCCCATCAGGTGGCTAATTGAGTCACTTGTCCAATTAAGGGCCACTTTCCACTCTTGCTGGTATTTTGCCCACACCGAAATGCACCGTGGCTGTGTGGGGAGGTAATACCTGGTGGTCTCTCAGTAGGTGATGGGGGTAGGAAACCCAAGTGGCTTCTCCATGGCAGCAATGGCTACTGCTATGGCTAAGGTGTCACTCCTGTAATATGCCCCACCCTGACCACCAGGGCAGGCTTCCCTGCCCTTGGCTTGATGAAAAACTAATCTCACCTTCAAGAGTGCCACAGTATGGAGGTGCCCTTTCCTTCGTCCTGCAGCCTCTGTGATTGGTGGCCCTGTTGAAGCTGCCAGGCTGCCGAACTTCTGATTGGGCTGACAACTCTGGGAGATGGGCTGCCATCCTCAATTGGGTGGTGGTCCCTGTGGCAACCTATTAACTGGCTACTGCCAGCAACTGTTGCCAAAGGTCCTGCTGCCTACTGGCATGGAGCCAGCTCCCACTTTTGATACTAATGGCAGAACTTCTCAACTTCTGAAAAATTTCAGCCCATAATTTCCAGAGCCTCTACAATTTTCTCACTGATCTCAATGATATAACTTGTCAGGACCTGGCACTTTCACTTATTTTCACTTTACGAACCAATATAACATTTTTCTTTATCCATCGTAATGTTGCTCAGCTTGCTCTCAACCACTTCAGATTGAAATTCTCTCTGATATCTTTCTATTTGGTAAAGTGAGATACAAAGTACTTATTTGATACCTCTTCAATTTTTTTTGTCCATCAACAAATTGACATCTTTACCTCTCAATGGTCTGACCTTATTTTTAACTATTAATTTTATACTGATATACTCGTAAAATACTTCACTATTCCTTTTCATGTTTTTAATTTATTTAATTATATTCCCTTCTAGTTTTTCTTTTCCTGCTTTTAACCTCATCTTATTTTCTCAAGTTCTCCTTCAGCTTTTTATTACTATTATTCTTTAGTCCTCAAAGGCTTCTTCTTCAACTTTAATTGGTTTCTTACCTCTATATTAATTAATTGCATTCTAAAGCTATTAGTAGTTTCCTTGCTTTTTAATTGAAAAATTTAGCTGATACCTTGGCGATCATTTTAAAAAAAAAAAATCCCGCGTTGCTCTACAGTTCCATGTGCCGATTTCTCCTTCCACTTCACCTCATCTAGTTCTCTCCTCATCCTTCTATACTCTCCATTAATCCAACCTGGTGCTCTAGTTTTTTTTGCACTGACTTTTCCCATATTTAGTTGAATCTTAAATCTTATCATATAGTTTTCACTACTCCCAAGGTGCTCACCCACAATTAGCTTATCTACCTGATCTCTGTCACTATTTATAACCAGATTTAGCAACAGCTCCACCCTTGTAGACCTACTAATGCACCTGCTTTGGGAATCCTGCACACATTCTAGGAATTCAATTCCATTTTCTTTATTTGTTTCCTCTATGTTCCAATCGCTAAATGGATAATTGAAAACTCCCAGCACATAACTTTGTTATTCATCTCTCTAATCAAACTGCAAAGTTCCTCTTCTATTTTCTTTCCACAATTCAGAGGTCTGTAATACATCCCTGATAATGTAACAAACCTTGGGTACCAACCACATTGGCTCTGTTTGCACCCTTTTCTTGTTTACGGCAACTCTGTTTCACTGCTGAATCTTTTTATGCTGAATAGTAATGTATCACTTTGTACTTGTCTGACGGGATTTTTTTAGATTTTAAAAGATTAAAACATTTTTGTTAAGAATACCCAAACTTTTGTCAAGCCTGCTTGCATGTCAGACAACATAGGCAGGATTTCAGAAACTAAGAGTGTCCTGGGACCCACTTTAAAATTAGAGAGCCTCTTAAATATAGTGATTACAAGGAAGTAATCTAATCAAGTGGTTCAGATGACATCACAAACCACAAGACTGAAGCTCCAAAGGTTAATAGCTGTCAGACAACTCTGGGATTTGATTACATCCTTGAAATCACTTTGTGGTATCTCCTACTGTTTAGAAAATATACTGTTTTGATTTCTGGTGAAGGTTTTATTCAGTTTCTATGTCTGCACTG
This sequence comes from Cetorhinus maximus, assembly GCF_964194155.1. Classification (NCBI taxonomy): domain Eukaryota; kingdom Metazoa; phylum Chordata; class Chondrichthyes; order Lamniformes; family Cetorhinidae; genus Cetorhinus; species Cetorhinus maximus. The sequence continues at coordinate 72,876,697 of NC_135880.1, read as the reverse complement.
GCCTTGAATGTTGACGCCAACTGCCATTCGGCTCCTTGCTCTTGACCCATGATAGCACTTACTGTGGACAACTATCCACAGTGAAATAATTATTGCAGAGATATCAGAGATGATCTGGAGCTGAATGTCCAAAAAAATTCTATGCCTCATGTTTATTGTCATTGGTTAAAATTGTTGAGTAATATAATTATAGGACTAAAGTAAACCCTATCCTAGAGACTTGCATTTAAAATGAAGACTTTGATCTGATTAGGGCAATGAGCTTTGACACTTTATACAGGCAGGGCTGCTGGATATCTGGTCCAACATGGTTAATGTCGTGTGCAGGAAAACTATTAATTTTTTAACCAGATCCCTCTCTATGATACATACTGTTATTCTTACTGCAGTAATTGCAATTAGAGCTCTTGTCTAGTAGAAAATAGAGTAGAAATTCTCAGTAACTAAGTTAGAGAATGTACCTGTTGCTTTTTGCCAACTAATTCTCAGGTTCTATAACTCACAAAACTCACATCAATTGGAAAATATTCTTAACCATAAATATGTTACATACGTTGGGATTATGTCACAGATCTATTAATTCATCTGATAAGAATTTATAGTTCATTGTATCTGGCCAAAATATGCATTTAAAGTTTTCACATTGAAGATAAATGTTTGCACATTAATTTAACTGAAAATCGTCATCCCAGAGCAGTGCTAATAATGAGCTGTATTTGAAAAGAACCAAATCAGAAAGCAAGGAAACTTATAGTTTACTATAACATTTACAGTGATACAGATACAAAGAGTAATACAAAAAGTAGGCATAGAGTACATAAAAAATAAACAAACAAAACTACATGGTAATCACGAAGAAAGACTTGCATTGAGCTGGCACCTCAAACCTCAATACATTTCTCAAAAATATCAAAATATACTGACATTGTTTTATAGAGGCTGACACAGCAACCCTTTTGCGTTCAATGCAAAGATAAACGCTCAGGTCTTTTAGGTTTTAGAAGAAAAACGTTAGATAGGAAATTAGGAGAATTCCCTTCAAACATTGCCACTAGTTTATGTACTCAAGTGGACTTGGAGGCCATTATCTTCCAAATAAGGTACAATACCAACTGAACTAAACTGACATAGCTGCAATGCTGCCATTAGTTATGAACTGTATCAGGATGGCTGGATTACCAATTGTAAGCTTTCGTCGATGAAGCGTGCAGGAAGGCATGCCAGGAGCAGCACCATACCTAAAAATGAGGTGTCAACATGGTAAAGCTACAAGACAGGACTACTTGCATGCCAAACAGCATAAGCAGCAAGGATAGACAGAACTAAGTGATTCCACAACCAATGGGTCAGATCTAAGCTCTGCAGTCCTGCCACATCCAGTCATGAATGGCGGTGCACAATGTAACAACTCACTGGAGGAGAAGGCTCCACAAATACCCCCATCCTCAATGATGGGCAGTCCAGCACATCAGTGCAAAAGATAAGGCAGAAGCTTTTACAACAATCTCCAGCCAGAAGTGCCAAGTGGGTGGTCCATCTTGGCCTTCTCCTGAGGTCCCCAGCATTACAGATGCCAGTCTTCAGCCAATTTGATTCACTCCACGTGATATCTAGAAACATAAAAATATAGAAAATATGAGCAGGAGGAGGCCTTTTGGCCCTTCAAGCCTGCTCCGCCATTCGTCATGATCATGGCTGATCATCCAACTCAATAGCCTGCTCCCGCTTTCTCCCCATATCCTTTGATCCCTTTCACCCCAAGAGCTATATCTAACTCCTTCTTGAAAACATACAATGTTTTGGCCTCAACTACTTTCTGTGGTAACGAATTCCACAGGCTCACCTCTCTCTGGGTGAAGAAATTTCTCCTCTTCTCAGTCCTAAATGGTCTACCCCGTATCCTCAGACTGTGACCCCTGGTTCTGGACTCCCCTACCATCGGGAACATCCTTCCTGCATCTACCCTGTCTAGCCCTGTTAGAATTTTATAGGTTTCTATGAGATCCCCCCTCATTCTTCTGAACTCCAGCGAACATAATCCTAACCGACTCAATCTCTCAAACGTCAGTCCCGCCATCCCAGGGATCAGTCTGGTAAACCTTCGCTGCACTCCCTCTATAGCAAGAACATCCTTCCTCAGATAGGGAGACCAAAACTGCATACAATATTCCAGGTGTGGTCTCACCAAGGCCCTGCATAATTGCAGCAAGACATCCCTGCTCCTGTACTTGAATCCTTTGGCTATGAAGGCCATATACCATTTGCCTTCTTTACTGCTGAACAGCTAAAGGCACTAGATACTGCAAAGGCTATGGGCCCTGACAATATTCCGGCAAAAGTACTGAAGACTTTTGCTCCAGAACTTGCCATGTCCCTCGCCAAGCTGTTCCAATACAGCTACAACACTGGCATCTACCCGGCAGTGTGGGAAATTGCCCAGCTATGTCCTGTACACAAAAAGCAGGACAAATCCAACCCAACCAATTTCCGCCCCATCAGACTACTCTCCATCATCAGTAAAGTGATGGAAGGGGTCATCAACAGTGCTATCAAGCGGCACTTGCTAAGCAATAACCTGCTCACCGAAGCTCAGTTTGTTTCCGCCAGGATCACTCAGCTCCTGACCTCATTACAGCCTTAGTTCAAACATGGACAAAAGAGCTGCACTCCCGAGGTGAGGTGAGAGTGACTGCCCTTGACATCAAGGCAGCATTTGACCGACTGTGGCATCAAGGAGCCCTAACAAAACTTGAGTCAATGGGAATCAGGAGGAAAACTCTCCACTGGTTGGAGTTATACCTAGCACAAAGGAAGATGGCTGTGGTTGTTGGAGGTCAATCATCTCAGTTCCAGGACATCACTGCAGGAGTTCCTCAGAGTAGTGTCCAAGACCCAACCGTCTTCAGCTGCCTGATCAATGACCTTCCTTCCATCATAACGTCAGGAGTGGGGACACTCGCTGATAATTGCACAATGTTCAGCACCATTTGCGACTCCTCAGATGCTGAAGCAGTCCATGTCCAAATGCAGCAAGACCTGGAAAATATCCAGGCTTGGGCTGACAAGTGGCAATAACATTAACACCACACAGGTGCCAGGCAATGACCATCTCCAACAAGAGGGAACCTAGCTTTCAACACTTAAAATTCAATGGCATTACCATTGCTGAATCCCCCACAATCAGCATCCTGGGGGTTCCCATTGACCAGAAACTGAACTGGACTAGCCACATAAATAATGTGGCTACAAGAGCAGGTTAGAGGCTAGGAATCCTGCAGCAAGTAACTCACCTCCTGACTCCCCAAAGTCTGTATGCCATCTACAAGGCACAAGTCAGGGGTGTGATGGAATACTCTCCACTTGCTTGGATGAGTACAGCTCCCACAACACTCAAGAAACTTGGCAGCATCCAGGACAAAGCAACCCACTTGATTGGCAGCCCATCCACAAATGTTCATTCCCAGCAGCAGCAGTGTGTACCATCTACAAGATGCATTGTAGGAACTCACCAAGGCTCCTCAGACAGCACCTCCCAAACTCATGACCACTACCATCAAGGGCAGCAAACACATGAGAGCACCACCACCTGGAAGTTCCTCTCCAAGTCACTCACCAGCCTGACTTGGAAATATATCACTGTTCCTTCACTGTCGCTGGGTCAAAATCCTGGAACTCCCTCCCTAACAGCACTGTGAGTGTACCTACACTACATGGACTGCGGCGGTTCAAGAAGGCAGCTCACCACCACCTTCCCAAGGGCAGTCAGGGATGGGCAATAAATGCTGGCTTAATCAGCAACTCCCATATTCCACGAATGAATAATAAAAAAGTATCATTAGTATTACCCCGTTTTTTAGTTTCAGGAGATTAATTTCTTATGTTATCTTCTATACGTTTTTGATCGTGTACTGTTTAGACACTAACATGGGAAAAGTCTCGTAAAATGTAAATCCCACCATAAGGTTCTTTATGCCTTCAAGTACGCCTACAATCATGACAATCAACAGTGGTGAATTTGATAAAAAGAAAAATTCTTTAAATGCTGAAAAATGGAAATAAAAACAAAAGTACTGAAAGCACACAGTGTATCTATCAACATCTGAAAGCACTAGACAACCACTCTACGGGAAAGCTGGCAAACATTAATAGAGACAAGATAGTGTCAGGAGGAGGGAAAGCATCCATTCACGTCCTCTCTCTAATTGAGGAAGAAGTAATGCAAATGTTGGCGATGGGTCACATTAAAGGTGCAGGGAATGTTGATGCTGGAAGACACATCTTCTGGGGCTCTTGCCATCTTATACTGTTTCTTCTCACTGAAATCTCACCACACACATTATGCATGGCAGAATGCAGCTGCTTTCAGCAGCCACTCATCTATTGCTGCTTATTAGTTGTGGCTTGGTTGGTAGTATTCTTGCCTGTGGGTCAGGAGGTTGTGGGTTCAAGTCTCACTTGAGGACTTGAGCACAAAAATCAAGATTAACACTTCAATGCAGTATTGTAGGAGTGTTGCACTTTCAGAGGTGATGTCTCTTGGAGGATATGTTAAACTGAGGCCCCCATCTGTCCTGCCAAGTGGATGCAAAAATCCCAAGTGCAGGGAAGTTATGCCCATTATCCTGGCCAAAATGTAATCCCTCAATCAACACGACAAAAACAAATAATCACTGCTGTTTGTTGGAGTTTGCTGTGTGCAATTGGCTTCCCCATTTCCTACAACAGTAACTACACTTCAAAAAAGTGCATTGGGACGTACAACGGCCATGAAAGGCATTATATAAATAGAAGTCTTTCTTTATCCTTCACACTTTAAGTCAACAAAATATATAGCACTCAGTAAGCATCATACATGATGACTCAGTGCCACTCAAACCTACTTTAATAAGCAGCAGCTCAGAGACTGGCACTATACACACAGCAAAGGATCCGTGAAAGGGGCCTGCACTTGGAGAATCAGCAAGCGCAAGGGCATGAGCAGGGGGTGAGACAGCCCAGGTAGCTACTAGGGAAGGAAGAGCTTGCATCTTAACTCTGTTGCAGTCAGCAGCAACCTGCATTTAAAGACTTATCCTCATACATCAGTTTGCAGACGACTGCAGTGTCATGGCTCACTATGCACCATATTTGCAAACCACTCTTGATCTCTTCAATTCTGCGTGCAAGAAATTCAGCCTGCCTTGAATTCTGCAAAAACAAAACTCATATCAATTCACACCTGGTCAGCCAAATATGTTGGAGAAACCCAGAAATATGTTGCGCACTTCCCATACCTTGGAAACTACTTCTTTCAAAAGACATCCACAAGTCAACCAAAGTCCTAGTATATAGAGCAGTTGTCATCACCATGCTCCTGTGCTGCAGTGAGATCTGAACTTTGTATCAGCAACACATTCGAGTGCTAGAGAGATTCCTTCAGCAATGCTTCTGCTACATCATTCAGATTCAATGGGAGGACTGTTGAACAAACGCTAGTGTCCTTCTTAAAGCCAGTTCCACTAGCATTCAGGCAAAACTACTGCAAAAGCAATTTTGAACTGGACACAGTGAAATAAGAGTTGCAGGCCATTCAGAAGGTAGGTCAAACATTGGGAAAAGTGACCTACTGGGATGGGGGAGGGCTTGCTTAGGAAAATCTCCCAATAATCTTTGGCCTTACAGCTGTGGCAGCATTGCTCAGACTTGATCTTCCTCATCCTCTCCTTCTTCATTGCTTCTTCCTCTTGTGGTGACTGCATGGCTAGGCCCTGCGAATGGCATAGCTGTGTAGCATGCAGCATGCCACTACAAATCTGGAGACCTGATTAGAGCTATACTGCAGGACACCATGAGATTTGTCCAGGCACCTAAACCTCTGTTTGAACATGCCTACGGTTTGCTCATGAGAACTCTGATATCTAAATGCTTTTCCACTGAATCGGTGCTCAGCATCTGTTCCCAGGTTCCCAGTAGTAGCCATGAGCCAGGTGCACAGTGGATATCCACTGCCTCCAAGGAGCCAGCCTGACACTTGGGTTGAAAATAGGAAAATTGAGGATTATGGCAGAATGAAGGCATCATGGCTACATTGAGGAAATCAGGCACAGACCTGCAATATTCACTGTTTATGGTCACAGTTGTTATAAAGCAGATAGTTAGGCAATGAAAGATAAGACTGGAGCCTAGTTTTTACACATTATAAGCTTTTACTTAGAAACACAATTACATATTGTACACCTCAAAGTCCAACATCCACAGTTTTCAGCCTAGTCCAATAAATGAGCACAGGTGAATCCTCAGTTATTGACCCCCACCTGAATACAATTAAACACCTAATTAATATACAGTTCACAACAGCCCAGTTGAGCATTCAAGGAGTAGAAGTCCTTCTTGATGTAAAACATACCTGATTCTTGAAACTGAGAGGACAATGTATGGTTAGTCAACAAAACCTTGAACCTGGGGAACTCCAGTGATGTGGGCAAATCTGAGATCTCTCTTCTGCTCAGCAGCCTATATTGAGAAGTCAATAGACTGCTCTGGCATCTGCCTGATAGCTGCATGGTTAGCAAAGTGATTGCTGTTGTTTATTTCACCTATTACAGCCTGAAATCAGACCAGGGTATAAAGGTTTGGAGCCACTATTCTCTTCACGGCTACAGGCTTTGTGTGCTTGTTCTTTGGCTCCAATTCTTGCTGTAACAGGTAAGACAGGTCAACTACACAATTAGTTATTACTTCTGGTACATGATTCTGATCTTTTTATCCTGAGAGAGCATTCTAAGATATTGAATTGGGTTGATTATATATACAAAAATATATTTTGTAGCAGAACATCTCTCACCGCTGGTCATATATATTGGGCAGGGGAACACTTTAAGTAAACACATAAAATACTGGAAATGCGCAAGATTCGAAAGATTCATATTTCACAGGAATATGGTGTGTGTGTGTTTGTAGTAAGTGATGCCGCCGCCAGGAGGAGTGTTGGAGCTGTCTAACCAGAGTTTCCGATCTGTAAACTCAATCCTGGGGACTGGGTGACTTCAGACAAATTCACATCCCCGTAATAAACTGGAGAGTGGAAAGAGCAGACACAACGTGCGAAACGCGGGCCAAGAGTCATCTTTGGAGAAATTCGATAAGCTGCGTACGTGGAAGCAAAGCTGAGTTACCTGATGCACGTTTTTTGTGACAGTGAAACTCTTACAGCTGCAGAGTGCTGCCTCTGATCACTCCTGATTTATGATTTTGTTGCCGTTGTATTTATAACAAATAGCCTGGGGCAGATAACACAATAGCTTCTCTGTTCTAACAGACGCAGGACTGACCATTTATTTTCACACACTACCAATGCTATTGATTTAACCTGACAAAGGCACATGATCGGAATCCGGTATTATTTTCTTACCGCGTTTATTTATTAGCAGATGGGTTTCTGACCATTAATTCATCATTGAGACATGGACAGTTCTGGGCAAATCGTGGGGAGGGGAGGGGGGGGAATGTGCAATTATTTTCAATACAATGAATCGGCTTGTGCAAGAAACTGTTGAAAGTTAAGACGAAGCTGTAATGATTGTTGAAGATATGATGTTGCAGCCGCCAGTACCTCACTAGTGTCTGGCCCAGCATTGCCGTCAGCTCTGTGACTTTGCCCCGGGCTTTGCCGAGCGCAGATATTGGTGGAGAGGAGCTGGAGGCGGGAAGGGCGGGGACGCTGGCAACTTATCAGCTGTTGAGAAGGGGTTTTAAGGGGTGGGGTTTTCATCTGTTCCTCCCCCTTTTCATGGGGTGAATCCTCTCCCACTGCTTGAAGCCGCTCCCCCCCCTGGGCTGGGAGATCCGCCTCTCCTGCCGGCCTCCAAAACAACACCGAGTCGCCAGACTCTGAATGAAGCGGCGGCGCTTGTCTGGCAGTGTCCGCTTTCCGTGTTCATCAGCACCGCTCATTCAGCCGCCCGCCTCGGGTTTCTCTCTGGATCCCGGCTGCTCGCTTATCTCATCCCGGCAGGGGAGGGGCGCGCACACACACACACATACACCAAACAAAAAAAAAAGCCCCATCCTGGAGAGGCAAACCCTTGTTTTGCATTCGGCTGCTCTTGTCCGGACCATGTTTGCAGAGTGCTGACCGTGTTGAGTGAGTGTGTGCAGGCTGCAGCGGCTACTTTGTTCCAGCTCTTCAAACCACATCTTTCAAAGTATATCTTCAGTGGGGAATTTTATTTTGGCGGATTAGGGGGGGGGGGTGGGTGGATGGGGGGGAAAGAGAGAGGATGCTTTGACTGGATGCTGCTGCCTCGGGAATCTCCAGCTGCTCTTGTTCTACTCCCAATAAGTGAATATATATAATTTAAAACATCGATCACACACACACACACACATCACCGGCAGCACCAACAACGCACCTGGGGCCACTCGGGTTCCCGGCACCGACTTTTTGCTGGTTTCTGCTGCCAGTTGCATACAGATTGCGGACTTAACCTCGTTTTGCTGAACAAGCCCAGAACTTTCGGCCGATCCCATCCCCTGCTGCCAGTGAGCTGGGAGATTTTGTAATTGGCTCTTCATTTCGCCGGCCACTGCCTCACATTTTGTGTTCAAATGCATCAATAATTCCTTCAAGTTCCTTGCGGTGTTTTGGAGGGGGTTTTGTTTTTTTTACACGTTTGCCGGCATTGCATCCTCGTTTCTTGTTCCGATCTTGGACTTTCGCCTCTCCCGATTCCGGACTTTGATCTTGTCTGAACAGACAGTGAATGAGAGGGATCTTCTGAAGCTGTAAGTTTTTGGAGAGAGAGAGAGAGAACGAGGTCCTCTCATCCCCCCTCCGCAGCAATGATCATTGTGGAGATGGTTGTCGTCTTCGTGGTGCTGTGGATGTGTGTTTGCTCGCAGGAGCCCAGCAAAGTGGTGGCCGACCGGTACGCCGTCTACTGGAACAGCAGCAACCCGAGGTAAGGCGCGCCTGGGAGCCGGCTGCGGGAGCCGGGAGCAGCCGGGAGCGAAGCCGGCTTCCCTTCCCTTCCCCGGCCCGGCTCAACTGGGCACGGAGGCGGGGGATGGAGCTCCAGGTTTACCACAAAGGAGATATCAGTAAATGGGAATTGTATAATCCTGCAGGTCTGGATCACCCTGACACTATTTCATGGTCACACAACAACAACAAAAAACAAGGATTGGGGAGGAGGGGGGAGCTCCTGGGTTGTTAAAACAGTCCGACTGGACTTTCCCTTGTAAATTATGAGGTAGGCGAGAGGGCATTTTCAGGTGAACTGCGCACATCACTCTGGTGATATTCTGAAGTGGGATAGTGTTTGGAATTGTAATGAAACGCCAGCTCCATTTATAAGTTAGTGTTCAGACAGCCTGAGCCACTTTGGGCTGCTTGTTTGAGGCGCCGCTGTCGGTTCTCAGCCCTCCAGTTTGGGGTTGTTTTTACTGCTGCTGTCCATCGAGGCTTTTTTTTTAATATATATCTCGAGCAGAAGTTGACCATTGAGTTTTTAACTGGACCCATGTCCCGATGAGTTGAAAGCTGTTTTCCCGGGGATGGGTTGAGGTTGAGGCTGAGGCGGCGGGGCCCACAGCCTCTCTCTGCCAGCCGCTTGCTGAGGTACAGGAGGAACCGAGTCAATTCATCAAAGTCGGCGAAGGCTGCAGCTTCCTCCACGAGGGCTGCTTTTAATTTTGTGCCCAAGTCGGTTTTTATTATTGAAAATTCAAACGGTGTTAAAAGGAAGCGGCTGCACATTAAAATTGACTTCGCGCCGGAATATCCGTTCCCCAGAGGAGAGTTTTTTTTTATAAAAAAAAACACTAGATGGAGGTTTAATTTTGGAGTTTTGAAACGAACACAAATGTTTAATTGCATAATTAGGGTGAATAAAGTCGTAGACTCTCGGGCGGGTTGCTGGAAGCGGGAGAAAGGCGCTAAAGTTTTGAGCGAAACTTGGCGACTGCTTCAGCCCTGGGTCTGTGGCCGGACCCGGCTCACATCCGAACAAGACCAGGTCAGGATGCAAAGGAAGACAGCTTAGTGTTGTTTTATTCAAAGTTTCACCGTACGCTTTGTACAGTTCCAATTACTGCAGCGTTGAACACTCCCATATGTTGTTCGATAAAGTTTGCTTTGCCTTACATTTTCCGGAACATAGCCGCACACTCACCAGTCCTGTCTGCCGCGCTGTTTTTCCCTTTACCGAAGCCAAAAATATAAAACCTGTTTTTTTTTTTTACACACATGAGGAACAACATCTGGGTTTGGATTAGCAGCTGCGCTTTATGCAAGCGCCCCTCATCCCTTTACCGCCCTGTTATTAATGTTTCATTGATCTGTAGAGGCCGAAAGTTTAATTAGAAATTTAAACTAGAAATGCAAATCCATTTGTTAGATAATTGATAAACAATTCAAGGATTAAATACTAAAAAAGTTCTATTTGTTTTTTTTTGAGAGAGACTTAAATTGCAAATGTTCCCATATCAGGGATGACCTCAGCACATTGAGAGCCTGGTGCTGTGCCGCAAAATGCTTTAGAACAGCATTAGGAACCCAGCCGCCAATTATCACTATAAATTTATTTGATTTTGAGTTTTGTCACCAATTTTTTCCCAGCGATTTGTATGACTCATTGTGAACATTGATTAAAATATTCAGAAATGTCCAAATTTGATATTAAGTTATTGAATTTTCAAAGGTGAAAATATTTTGCAGATCAGTCCATACTTCACAGTAGTATACATATAGTTTTCTTATGAAAAGTCTTTTTGCTACAACTAAGAGAAAAGTCTTTTTGCTACAACTAAGAGACATGTATGAATTCCATTTAAATCCGGTTTAAATGATTCTCCCCGAGTTCATTCAATCCTTTTGGAAACACTTCAGGGGTTCAGAGTGAGTACAATAAAAAGGTTGTTTTATTGTTTCAGTCTAAATTACACATTGCAATTTAAACCCACAATTAGTGGTTTGGGTTGGTGCTGTTGAATGAACCTTCCCTTAGCCTTTCTGCATGTATCTGTCATTATGTTGCTCCCTCTCTGTTGCTCCCATTGTGTATGCATGCCCTCTGTGTGATTTTATATCTGTGTAAAATTATTTTTCCCTGCTGTTCTCATGTTTATATGTCTTTGTATTTTGTGTGTGTCACTTTCTTGCTGTTTTCCTTCTTTCTCCCTGTCTCCATGGATCAGTCAGTTGCTTCCTCCTTTCTTTGTAGGTATTTCTCATTGTGTCACCTCTCTGCCTTTCTCTTTGACTGCATTTGTATGTGTTTCATCTGCTTTTTAGTCTTTTTTCTCTTCTGTATTCTCCATTGCATGTTCTCTCTTTTTTGGTGCCATTCTTTATGTACTTGTGTGCCTGTCATTCCTGTATGTATCCTACTTTGTATGTTCTCTGCTTTGCAATGTTCTCCCTTGCCTTATGTATATCCTTTCTTTCTAGCACAGAGGTGATGTCCCAGTTTGAGCTGAGATGAACAAACGGATTTGGGTCACAGGGCATGTTTTTTTATGCATTTACTACACTGTCAGGCAAAAACCTGCTTCTAGATTACAAATTGGATTTTAAGCTATTGGGAGAATTTCCTCACCTGGGTTTGTATGATTGAAGATGCAGTATCTCCTCTGTGGGCCTAAATATGATGAATTGAGAGTAAAAAAAATAAATTCAGCCAACTTTTGTTACATTTACTAGATATTTGATTTGTCCATAGGCTTCAGCAATAAGTTTTATCAAAGAAAATGGTATCCGCAGTGACAAAATATGTTACCATCTTTTGAGTTATAGTTACCTTGTGGCATTTCAAGTAATTGTATAAAGTAACTAGTGAGATTCTGTTTAAAGCTGTTTATATAGAAATAAATCATATGCAATATTACACTTTGCTGATATCAAACTCATCTCTGCTTGTTCCAGTCTTGCCAATTGTGAGCAACAGCAAAGTGGGCAAAACCCTTTTCATTTGGGGTTCAAATTCTCTGAATTGCTGGGTTAATACAGTAGCTTACCCTCTCCTCTGGAAAACCGGCTCAGCACAATATTCCCTGTTAAAGAAAGGGTGCAAAATGGCCATGGAATTCATGATCCATAAAATTGTATGTTGCAAATCCAAATATCATACGTGTGGCAGAATAAACATTATTACGTTTTAGTGCGTTCTGACACTTTCCTGTAGATACCCCGACATGCCCCCAATGGCAGAAAGTGGCTGCATAATCGTAACAGTAGTCACTGACCTCGTAATGGCTGTAAGTCTTCTATATCCAGCTGAGCAAAAGTTATGGATAAACCACAATGTGACCTTTTTTGAAAAAAAATGATTAAGCAGCTTTTCTCTGAGAAATATAAGCTTAAGGTTTTTAGCTGTATGGATAATATCTATTATTGTTGTAGATTTTAAGTTTTGATACCTGAAAAAAAGGCAAAAATTTATTACATTTAATAATGCAGTTTAGACAGGATGAATTTAACAACAAAGCTGCTTTAAAAATAAGAGCTCACAAGCTCTTGGTGACTGAAGACATTTTTTGAATGTAGTAATCTTTCAGCACCCATTAGTAAAAACAAATCTATTTTGCTACTTGATGTCTTTGTCTATTCCACTTTCATATTTCTATAGCCGGACCTTTAAAAATATTAATTGAAAATGAAAGCATTGATGAGCAAGGAAACAGAGTGCACATTGCAGTTCTGTAGGTTTAAATCAGCCCATGCCTGAAGCATTAATACTAATTAAGAGTCGGTGGTTGTCAGCATTTTATTTGCAAGGGAAAGTTTTGAGTTTACTATTTACTTTCTCTCAGCACTCGGGTGGGGGCGGTGAGGGAAACTGCTGCTGCTCATAAATGTGTCCGGGTTTTGGTTGTAAAATTCAACAGAAAGGGGTTTTGCAGTTCATTATATAGTGCTTAGTGAAAGTTAATAGCATCACTGCATCCAGTGACTGTTACAGCAGGAAACCCTGCTCTTTCAATGTGGTCCCTTTGTGTGAGCTTGAGAGAAACCAGGACCCATAAGGGTTTCACAGATTGCAGCCTCATGAGGGAAGGTACTGACAGGCAACTTATTAGAGGTTAATTATCCCACTCTCTTTATATAAAAAAAAGGGAAAAATTCTTCCCATTCATAACTGCAAATACCTTAATGAAGGGGTTGCATTCCGACCCGCCCAGATGCTATATTTCCTGTTGGTGAGGTGCAGCTAAAGATGAGTCGTCTTCTATCCTGTTGCTATGAATCTGGTAATCTAACAATACCATGCTGTGCAGAGTAAGTGAATGAATGCAATTAGTTCTTCAGGAGTCCTGTGCTCACTGTGTGAGAGATGAGAGAGAAAATTAGGAGAGAAGAAAGGGAAATGAAGTGATTCATTGACAGACATATATGAACATACAGGTATAGTCCTGCACACAGGACATAAATCTGATTTAAGGTACGAATCCTTGCACCAGAAACTTGGGCAAGATATAAGCTATAGTGTCTCTTATTTAAAATAAAGCAAGCTGCTAAATTTTTCTGGTCTTTATTAACTAATAGCTGCGCATGTGCATTGAACAGTTATTAATTTTAAAGCTAAAATATTGGGTATAATTTCTTCCATAGTGATACAAACGAAATACCATTATATATGATCGTTTTCATGGATTTTGCATGTCGCAATGTAGCTGTTTTGCTTTTAAGCATATCTTTACAAGTAACAAAATGCCAATGATTTCAGTTTGTCATCATATGCAATATGAAACAGTGCTAACCATAGACAAGGTCTATGGTTAACTCTCACTTTGTGTCTCTGCAAGAAATGTTTCACTTACTTTGCATCAAGAAAATAACACCAGTAAGAGTCCAGATGATGAAAATGTGAAGTTTAGTGAAGAAAAAAATCCCTTTGCCTCATGCTTGTGCTCTATATGCAAACACTTTCCAATAATGTGATTGAGCAAACATTTCTGCAATCTCTTGATTTCTTGAACTAATTTCCTGTTCTGCACAGCGCAGTACAATGTCTGGAGTGACCCCCTGAAGAAGGATTACAGCTCTGTCTTGCTGTTGTACAAAGATTAAATGTAAAATAGTCAAAATCAAGCCTTTCCCAATGTTTCCTAAAAATGCCTTTAAATTTGGGTAAGCACAAAGCTTTCAGTTTTTGTCTAATTCCAGAATTAATTACTTTGCTCTATTTACAAGCCGCTTTACCTGAACTTTTGGCACTAGCGGAGCTTTTGAGATACTTTACATGCTTTTGTGTTTTTTCCCCTCATTAGCTTTGTTAATACTGATTGCAATTACCAGTGAAACAATTATTGTTCAATGCAGATGCAATAAAAGGAACTTAAACTTATTCAGGTCAGTAGAAAGTTGCTTTACTTAAAATAAAGTAATGCACTAGAGGGAGGAAAAAAATCTCTCCCCAGTAACAGCTCTCCCCTTTTACACCACAGTCAACTTGTGCAGTAGATTTTGATGGTTCCAGGCTACTTTCCCAAGCTTCAGATATGCATGCATCCAACTGCTAGATAACCCAAATAAATATTGCAACCTAATTAGGACCCAGGCAGGTCAACAGAAATAGGAGTGCGAAATTGCATTGTAAATGACATGTATTCTATTACGCTGTATCCTTTTCTTTCAAAAATGCTGTCATGACCCACAACCCCCCCATCCCCACACACACCCCTTAAAAAATACTGTTGGCCCTTCTGCCCTTGCGAACTCTGTCTCCAACCTCCCTTTTCTCTCCAAAGTCAATGAACACATTGCCTCCCAAATTTTTGCCCGTTTCCTGCAACCACCCATCAGAATTGCTCCAATTACAATTCTACCCCTCCTACAGTACTGAAATGGTCCTTAGCAAAGTCATAAGTAACATTTTCTGTGACTGGTGGTGATGCATTATCCTTCCTCACCACTCCTTGTTTCTGTAACCTCACCCAGGATTAAAGTCCACTCCTCAAATTCACATCTCTCCTAGTCTGACCTCTTGTGCTTCCCTCCCCACTTTACTACAGCTTTGACTGCCATGTCTTCAACTGCCTGAGCCCCATGTTTTACAGTTCCCTCCCTAAACTTCTGCATCTCTCCACAACACTATCCACCCAACCCTCCTTCATACCATCCTCTTTGACCAAGCTTTTAGTCACCCTCTCATGATATCTTGGTGTCCATTTTTCCCTTGTGCTTCTATGAAGTGCATTGGGACATGTTTCTATGCTACAGGCACTAAAAATGTAAGGTGGTGGCATTGTTGAGTGTAGCTCAGTGAAAAAACGTGAATAGTTTTCCTGTCCATTCTCTGTTTTTAAAATGATTGTGGCAGTCTGTCTTTCCTTTGTACCCATCATGACCTGTCAGCACCACATAGTAATTAAATACTTGTCAGTGGAGCATTTTCCATAATATTTAAAACAGCAAAGACAGGGTCCTGCTTTGAGCAATGACTATCAGGGGAACAATGAAAACTAATTACACACATGGCTGTCACTATTGTTAAACTTGTCATTTGGGGAAAAACATGACAAAGTATGTGTTTTACTGATGACTGTTTATGGCAAGGGGGCCAGCTTTAAAAGAAGTATTATTGCTTTTTTCAGGTCTCCAAGCCTCCTCCCAAAGATATATTTTACAACTGCAACATCCCCACCCTGCACCCCAGCCTAGCCTTCAGTCTGCATTCCCCTTTTTACTCTGCTTGATGTTCATAGGGTTTAGCTGAAAAATGCTGTGGATTACTCCAGAGGATAATTGGGAATTCATTAGTTGAAATAAATCTGGTTCACACAAGAACTGACCCTACACTTTGGCACAGTGAATAGGGAGCATGCAGAACAACTGATGCTAACCTCACATGTTGGTGAAGTAAGTAAGATAAAACTTGGCATAAAGGTAGTGGTCCCACACAAGAACTTGCTATTAATCAAAACCTCAGTGTGTGTGCACATTTCCTGACTGTCTGGTTTGATTTTGAATTGGCTACAGGCAATTCCAGCACTCTTGCTTTAGTTATCATGTACATTTTGTAAATATATGATTGCACCCTGAGAAGTAAGATTTTTATTGTATATTTCAAGGTACTGTATTGTAAAACTGGGCAGAACCATCAGTTTGTATGTGTTATATATAATTTGCAGCAAGATGCATTATACTTGACTAGCCCACTGTGGTCTTTGTACAAAGTATTTTAAATAGCGCCTCTTTTCTTTCAATTAGTTGTGGGTATATTTCATTTTATGAAACTTCAGAATCCTTTAATTCATGGACATTGCATTTGCTGTTTCTATGCAAACAGGTGCCTCTTCATACATTGCCCAGAACAGCACAATAAGAGTGCTGTGTGTTGTTAAAGAGAATGGCGATTGCAGAAAGTTCATCAGCTTAGCTCCACATCTCCATGGGTCAAGTCCCAGAGGAGACCAGAGGGTTTCTTTTTGATGACGTGGGGAAAGACAATGAAAGGAATGGCATGGAGTGAAAAGTGAGGGGGAGGGGTGGGGAGAGAGAAAGGAGGGTTAAGGCATTTAAATTAAAATTGAGAAAACACTTAAACTTCACTTGCATAGGGCTTCATTTTTAAAAATTGAAATTTTTAATCTTATAAATGATTTTAAAAAGCTGTGTGATATATATGAAATGAAGGAGCTGATGTCCTTGCTTTCAACCACTGCATTTTTACATCACAGTCTCTGAGTAGTTGCACAAAATGACCTTTGAGGTGCACTCGTGTTCAGAGCTGGCTGAGGTAACTGTGAGTGACTACTTTCAAAATGGATGCTGCTGGAGAGACTTGTATAGCTTCAGAGAACAGAAGGATGAAACATTGAAGACTCCCTTTGCACTGGTTGGAATTTACTCTTGATAAGCTTATGAGCAGCTTAGCAGCTGCCTTGTATCTGTGATTGAAAGCAATATCCCTCTAAACCAATAAATAATCACTCTAATTAAGTGTGAGAGAATAGCTAGGTGAGGATTAACATGAATACTGAAAGGAAGATTGTTGCTCCTCTCACGTTTAAAACAGTACAGATGATCTCCCTGAAAACTGTCTCTTGTAAGATTATATTTGTTAATTTACAGTGTGTTAACCTGAATGCACACACCTGTGGGTTTCTCGAATAGCTCTCAAATTGCAATGACAGAAATTGTTCCAAGGCTTATATTGTATTTTGTAACTTGGAAATGAAGTATCACTCTCAGCTGGTAGCAAACTGTGGGTGACTTCTATTCCCTTGATGAAATGATGAGCAAGGACCAGGAAGTTGGAATTGAACATACCAAAGGAGCAAGCTGCAATTTTCAGTCATTGAGAGGTTTTGTTAGTGCCTTTCAGTGGTCAACAACTATTATAAGACGACTGAGAATACATTAGTGTCAGCTGTGGCTCAGTTGGTAACATTTTTGCCTCTGAGTTAGGAGGTTATTGGTTCAAGCCATGCTTCAGGACAAAAATTATCAGACTGCTTATCTGACATCCAGTACTGGATAAGCAAAAATTTCCTCCAGTTGAATATTGGGAAGACTGAAGCCATTGTTTTCGGTCCCTACTCCAAACTCCGTTTGCCAGCTACCACTCCATCCAGCTCACTGGCAGCAGCTTGAGATTAAGATCACAATGTTAGCATCCTGGCCCCTGGTATGAGCTTCTGACACTTTTGCACTATCACTAGGACTGCCTATTTCCACCTCCATAACATTGTCTGACTTTGCCCGTGTCTCAGCTTATTTGCTGCTGAAATCCTCATTCATGCCTTTTGTTACTTCCAGAGTACTGGTATCCCATGTTATTCTCTCTAAACTTGAGGTCATCCATAACTGCACTAATCCTGTTCACCTATCATCCCTGTGCTACATTGGCTCCCGGTCAAGAAATGTCTTGATTTTAAAATTCTCAACCTTGTTTTTAAATCCCTCCATGGCCTTGTCCCTCCCTATTTCTAATCTCCTCCAATCCCACAACTATCCGGGATAACTGCGTTCATCTAGTTCTGGCTTATTGTGCATCCCCGATTTTAATCACTGCACTGTCGGAAGCCGTGCCTTCAGTTGCCTGGGCCCTAAGCTCTGGAATTACCTTGCTAAATGTCTCTGCCTCGCTATCTTGCTTTCCTCTTTTAAACCGCTCCTTAAGACCCACCTCTTTGACCAAACTTTTTGTTATCTGACTTAATGACACCTTGTGTGGCTCGGTGTTATAATGCACCTTGGGATAGCGTATTACATTAAAGGTGCGATATAACTATAAGTAATGTTGTTGAGTACCACAATCTAGACTGACATTCCAGTGCTAAGGAAGTGCTACACTGCCAGAGGTGCTGTTTTTTGGATGAGTCGTTAAACTGAAGCCCTGTCTGTCCCCTCAGGTGGATGTAAAAGATCCCATGGCAGTATTTCTAAGAAGACCAGAGAAGTTATCCCGAGTGTCCTGGCCAATATTTATTCCTCAACTGAATTCCCAAAAACAGATTACCTGATCATCGTTATCACATTGCTGTGCACAAATTGTCTGGTGTGTTTGGTATATTACAACAGTGACTACACTCGTTTTCGCTGATTTTGCTGGAGATGGCTGATAGTGCAGGTTATGTTCTTGATCAATGCCAATACTCTCAAAGGATCTAATGTTGACCAAAGGGTAGTGTGTGAAAACTTATCCTCACGTTTATTATGCAAGCTGCATTCTCTTTTTAAGTAAGGGGTCTGTGATGGTCTGATGGCATTTTGATGGTGTATAAATGCATTGTATAGGACATCTGAGCTAATATTCTACTCTAGTATACCTGTGCTGGTTGTGAGGATCTTAGAAGGGAAAAGATAAAATGTGAGGAGGAAACAGGTGAAAAGTCTTATCATAATCGGGGCGCAGCATCACACTTCCTGCAGACCAACATACCTGTTCATATTTAGTGAAGCTGTCACAACGCATTTTGCGAGCATTGCAAAAGTTTGTTCAGGTGTCTGAAGGTAAAACTGACTTGTAAAATATACATGGCTCCTTTTGCAATCACTGGCAGCAGCAATAGTAACACATTACAAGATTCTTACAGGTGAGCGAGGCCATTTGGCCCATCTTAGTTCCTAGAAGCTGTTTTATTTACATGTACTTGAAGTCAGTGGAAGTATAAATAGGGAGAGATGTAAAGCAGGCTGCTGACCTGTCATTGTCCGATTGACACAACTGCACAAAATCAAGGTCTGCCACAGAGGGTTTATTAGCTTCAAAGATCAGTTTATAAAATCAAAAACAATTTTGTGCATGAACTCTTCCTTAATTGGGGTTCCACAGATAATATCTTGGAAATAATTTTAAATTGTACAAAGAGCTTTCACAAATCTGTACTTGCTAGTGAAATATATTGAATATTTCACTGCAGATACTGAGCTCCAACTTTCTTTTAGAAACATTTGACCACTTTTTTAAAAAAAAGTCCCCCCCCGCCACTCCATCCATAGGAGGCGTTCTCAGTTTGTTGTGCAGCAATTTAGGAGAATGTTTATCAAATATTTAAAAAAAAATTCTCACACATTAACACACCTTCCCTTCCCAGATATTCAGCCCTCTGAGTTTTAATTGCTGCATCAGATGCCATTGATGCGTGATACTGGGTTTGTCTCTCTTGTTAGTGGTGTAATGTAATAATTTGTTATAACAGCTGACATTACAATCCAGTAGATTTATTGGAGGAAATGGAGAAAATTATTTTAGTTGGTAGAGGCAGAATCACATGCATGAGAGGCTCCTGACAGGTCAGCGAATGAAGTTAGTGATGTTTCTGCTGGGAACCATTGCTTTTCTTTTTATTCTGTAGTCGGGTGTCCCAGTGGTGATGGGAGGAACACAGCAGTGTTTCGGCATATTGTTGTCAGAGGTAGTATTTTTTCCCATGTCCCCTGGTTTTTCTGGTTATTTTGGTTTTAATGCTGTTTGCCCAATATTTCTGGAAATGCAGGCTCTTTCATGGCTCCCTGCTGCTGAGTTCCACTTGGAAGGAGCAATAAAATGATACCGTCAAACCCCAGCAAATATTGACTGTGTCTTGGAGCTGTGACCACTCTGAAAGTGGGAAGCAGCAGATTAAAAGACTGCTATTGTTCTGTCCTTAGCCAGTGCTCCATGACTGACACCAGAGTATGTATGTGATAAAAGCTAAGAATCAGCATAAGGAAGATATTGGAAGAAGCAAGGAGGGAGGGAATTAAAACCAGTAACACCTCTAAGTACTAATGTGAAGGAAAGTAAAATATACAAAGAGCACTGACATGCACTGAATCTCAGAAATTTCCACACACTTCCACAAAGCTAAGTGAAAAACACCGTCTGCCTGTATGGGGAGGCTGGGTTTATAAATGGAAGGAGCTAATTGATGCACTTAACATTTTGCCCTTTGCGTCATTGAGCAGGGTCTAAACACATGGTATATTCAGCTTATACATATAGATTCAGCTAAATTTAACGCTTTGTCCAGGGAGCTCATTAGAAAGTGTTGTGGGGCTAGTTTATACCAGCGAAAGTGAATAGGGCAGTTTGTGGGATGCCTTTGCGAAATAACCTAAAACCTTAGAGCCCCAAACCACATTTGTTGTGAATTTGCAATTAATTTGACACACAAATTGAGGCTGGATGTGCAGTTATTCACTGTAGCTGAACTGCAATTTTGGAAGTGATCTGGTGTGCAGTTTTAAATAAGTTTAAATAAATCAAAGAATTCACTCAGTGTACCAGGGTAAATGTCCAACCCTACCACTGATTCTGGGGAGAAGCACCATGCCTGCTAATTTAGTACCATCTCCTCAGTGCCCTACACTTTGTAGTGAAATAGAGTTTGTTGGGCTTGCTAGCACAAACCAATTCAGTCTATCATCATTTTATTTTTGGCTGAGTATGGGTAGACTAGGGTTGGTGCCCTAGTTAGCCAAATGGACACTTCAGATGAAGAGTCTTGACAATACATGAGACTGTTTGGATTGGAGCTGGTTAGCTACAATTAGGGATTAGATATACTTAAAAGAACTGCCACCCTTGTTCAAATCTCCTTAACTATTCAGTTGTCTTTCCGCTTTCAATGTGCATACTAGTTTTCTTTTAAAAACAAAAAATTCCGGTAAATTGTGCACACTATCGAGTGCAGGGGAACTTTGCTGAAATTATTCTATAGTTGCTGTAATCTTAAAATATACCACAGAAAATTCCTGGGGAAGTTACAGTTTGATGGGTCATAGTGGTGGGTTACAAAGTGATTGTCTATGTTGCTGTTTGCATTTCTGATTTGCATGCACATCTGATCTTGTATGCTACCATAGCCTGTGTTTAATGTTAAGAAATAGTCCTCAAGGAATATAGGATGCATACTCTCACCTCAACCCTCCCCCTCCTGCATCCTTGACTGCAAATTACAATTTAAATCAAAAGTGGGTCGTGGGGGTTTGTGGAGGGGTGGGAGCATTGGCTCCTGAGATTCTTGTCTTGTCAGTTGTGAAATCCTATTTTATCTGTTTGATCTTTTTGTGCAGCAGTCAGCAAGATAAGGTGGTGTCATGGCCAGTCAGGATCAATGCCATCATACCAAGGCTGTGTGATGACAACAAAAATTCCATTTCCTACACCAGCAAAATATGTGTTTGATGAATGCACAAAAGGTTTAGTGCTGCGAACATTACAGGGTTATAGACAGATTGTTTTTTATGTTGTGCAGCTAAAGAAGTTGCCATAGCATAAATATAATTAGCACTGTAAATAGGTTTCTGTACAGCAGAGGTTTCAACCTCAGTTGTTGGTAATATTTATTGATTGTATGGCTGTTCAATGCTGAACAGTTTCATTCGTCCTGATGTGTTGACTGCTTATTAAATTGTTCACTATGTGATTATTAGATTGTTTTGAAATACTTGCTCATTCTCCCTTAAACTTATCTTGCTCAACTTGTATCCAGTTTACTTCTGTCCAGGTACGAATTACTTGCTGTACAAACAATTTCTGCCTTTAGAAACAAAGATGGTTTTCGTGATGGCAGCAAACGCAATTCTGTATTGATTATAACAAAATCCATGACTCACCTTCAGTGTTTCTCTCTTTTTTATCAACATTATGATAGTCAGTACTCCAGTGAAATTTCCTCTTTTGTACCTCCAAAGCTTCAGAAGTCACTATTGCATACATGTTTCTTCTATGTACCACCTCAAAATTTAAAACTGTCTGCAAATTTTCCTACTCAAACTCGTTCTTCTGGATTTTGAAACCGTGGCACTCCGCAACCTTGCTAATCCTCCCTTCCATTCTGGCTTTTAAAACCTAAAACTGTCAACACTGCTTCCTGATTTCCCTCACCTTCTGATTTATTGCTTTCAACAGTGTCTTGCATTATGGGCCTCAACCTTTCTTGTTGGTTTCTAAGAGCAGATATTCTATTAATGAATGTGGTTCCCAGTGTAACGTAAAAGTACTTATTTTCATAGTTTTTGGAGTGAGGTATGCTGCTGCAACCACTGGTTATTAACTGCTACATTTCTAGTGTTGAAATTGGCTTTTCTTGATCTTGTATATTTGCTAATAAATAGGATTGAGCTGGTAGTAGAATTACCAATTATACCCAAGAATAAACAGGTATATTTTGAAGAAATTTGTACCTCTGTTGCAATGTGCGCTAACTTGATTTCTTGTTTTCTAAGCTAGGATTTATTAAGTCGCAACTAATTCTGATTGATCTCGGACATTTTCTTTCATTAGACCCAGTGCCTCATTTATGCTACAGTTGCAAATTTGCATTTGTTGTGAATTCGCAGATGAATGTAAAAGTTCTGGAGGAATTCATGAGGAATGTTTGAAATAAAGGCATTCGCCATCTTCAGTTGAAGACTCATCAGATGGCCATTAATGGCTGGCACAAATCTTAAACCATGTTTAACAGGGTAAGCTTAATAGTTCCTGGAAATAACTCTTCACAGTTGCAATTATTCAACTGTGAAGGCCATCATAGCCTAAGCTCACCAGAGTACTTGGTGGATAGATGCACTGAGTCATACAGACAGGGAATGTGTCAGGCTCAATCTCTGGTGTGCATTTAAATTGCTGGCCTTTGGATTAGGCTATAGTGTCCACTAGGTGAGGTAGAGTCAAAATCAGCTGAAGGGTTCAGGTCCCTATCCAGTTACTCCTTCTAGAAAGTGCTTGTCTGGATGTCAGCTCTATTAGAATCAAGTTTTACCACAGTTGCCTCAATAATGGAAATGGCTACAGATAGTGCCTTAGTTCACTCAAGTAAAATGATGACTTGGAAAAATGGTGGAACCATATACCAGCATAAACCAGTTTCTTCAGAAGATAAGAGGGAAACTCTCAGTGGGAGAATTGTATTTTGCTTGGCTCATCCAGAGTTACTGGGGGGGAATGTGTGGGGAGGGGGTGATGGGGGTTAATTTCAGTGTACCACCCTGGACTAAAACTGGCTATTTTCAGATCTGATGCCATTTGTTGAAACCAATGATTTCAATAATGAAAATGGGATGGTTTCTGTAACAGGTGTTCAAATGTATGATCTTTGCTGGCTGAACATGACAATGGCTCTAAAATTCTCACAAGCATCTAAAGTGCTTTAATTACAGTAAATTTTCTCCATAGCCGGAAGTAAGAGGCTGAGACTTTTCAGATGTTAATTTAATGGAATTATTGGAGGAAGGCAAACCTTCCCTCCCCACCTCAGCTTCACTGCACCGAAGACATTACATGTTAGTGCCACTGTTTAGATGTTTTAAAGAGGCTTTTTTTTGTTGTTGTGTAATTGTCCCAACGTTGTACAGTAATAAGTATAATGTGGAAAATATGCATTATGATAAAAGAGCTCCATACATCACTATAGAACTTCGGCATTGTTTACAGACCTTTTTGTCTTGCATTGATGAGGTTTTGGCTCTCATTGAAATTTATGAGTTCATCCATAAAATTATGAGGCATCCTAGAGATCCATGATTCTTGGCTTATCCGTGACTGCAATCCTACTGCAGCTTCTCAGCAGCTGGTAGCTTCGCGTTACTTTATAAATCTTTACTGGCCATTGCAGCTAGGTGACCAAGATCTCCCCCCTCCACCCCTCTTTTGTGCTGAGCCTTTTACGGGAGGTTGCTGAATCTCCGAAGGTCTGGAGTGTACAGTGGGGGAAGCATTTTATTCCCTTTTGCCTTTGGAGCATTTTACTCTATAACCATCCACACAATAAAAAACATTCCTGTTTCACAGGAGAAAACTTTCAGCAAAGCTGGTGCTTTGAGAGCTTACATAAGTTGTTTCATGCTGTGTATAATTTCCGTTCAAGGTAGAAAAAATTCTGAATCACAAGCTGTTATTCTGGGGTTTATTTTCTCTTCGTGTACACAACAACTTAAATTGATTGCATAAAGAGCTCAATTTGACCAGCTCCAGTTCATTTGAATGCAGACTCTCAATCCCAATGATGAGAGCGATGAAGGATTTAAAAAGCCACCTTATCATTGTCCTGAACACAAAACCCTTCCGTTGAGATCTTTCAGCTAACTTCTTCACTTCTTCACTGGCCAGTTTGCCCCCTGGATATTCTTATTAATCGGCTTAAAGTTAATGAGATGAATAGATCTTAAGCAGGACCTCAAACTGTCTTAAGCCCTCCACGTCAGCAGTTTTGAAGGGAGTTTGAGGAGGGTGTCTATGTGTGCAGGGGAGGGGGTGGGGGTGCAGGAGAAGTAGATTGGACTCAGAGAATAGCTGGTCCTTGTTTTTCCAAGATGTCAACACATTCTCAAGTTTTACCTCGGGTATTAGCCTGCCCCTTCCCTGTTCAATCATGTGCTGACGAGGCTTGAGAAACAATAAAAGAAGGAATTAGTTTGCTTTTTTTGGGTGAAAAATAACCATGGGAAAAGCAGGAAAGGCTGAGCTGGTTTCTGGGGACTTAGCTGCTGACTTGTTGTCAGTGAAGTCTATTTGAATAACCTGCCCCTTTAGCCTTCATTTTCCCCCTTTGTCCACTCCAGTTCATAAACGGTAGCAGCTGGAGATTTTTATTCATGTAAGCTGCTGCTTAATATCCATGAAGATTTCTAACTGGGTCAGAAGAGCAGTAGGATTTCTTTTTTTGTTTTTCTTTTCCCCCCACATCTAGTTAAGGCCAAAACTCCAAATGTCCCTTTTTAATCCAAAAGTACTCACCTTTTGTGTGATCTTGGCTTTGTCCTTATCACATTCTTTATTAACAGACGCCTGATACAAACCGCATTTTCTTCGCAGAAGCTTGAAAAGTCCTCAAGCCGCCTGAGGATTAATAAGCTGGAGTGCTTGAAGTGCTTGTTCTGGTGCTGTGTGAGAAGCTGGACGCTGTACTGTAGAGGTGTTAGCAGCTGGGAGTCAGAATGTTTCATCCAACCATATGCTTATGGGTTGAACAAGTCACAGTTGTCGGCAGTTGTAGAACATATCTTCACCCTGTGTAGATATAGCAGCTATAGATTATATCTTGACAATGTGTAGGTACAGCAGTTATAGAGGGCACTTGCATACTGTGCAGCTACAGAACGCATTTTTCATAACCACGTCTATACATTTGTGAGGATGTGATAGATTGTGACATCGCACCATGTAGGTGCTGTTCTGATAGATCGTAATATTGCACCGGGTGCATCAGTGGTAGATCGTAATATTACACTGTTGGCGCATCAGTGATAGATCTGAACATCGCACTGTCCAGGTGCATCAGAGATAGACCATAACATAACATCACACTGTTAGTGTGGCTGTGATAGATCATAACGTTGCAATGTGTAGGTGTATTGATAGATTGTAGTGTCACATTGTGATAAATCATAATATCAATGATATAGGTGCATCAGTCATAGATCATAATATCACACTGTGTTTAAGTGCAGTTGTGATAGATTATAATGTTACTGTGTAGCTGCAGTTGTGATACGTTGTAATATCACACTGTGTGGATGCAGTTGTGATGCATCATAATTTCACACTGTGTAGGTGCATCAGTTAGATCGAAATACCATACTGTGTAGGTGTGGTTGTGATAGATCATATAAGCACACTCTGTAGGTGCAATAAGAAATAAAGAACGTGCATTTAGATTGCATCTTCCACCACCTCAATGTCCCAACGTGCTTCACAGGCAATAAAGTGCTTTTTGATTGTAGTGACTGTTGTAATGTAGGGAAACTTGGTAGCAACTAGGGCACAATAAGGTCCCACAAGCAGCAACGAGAGAAATGATCAGACTATTTGTTTTTGATGCTTTTGATTGAGAGATATGTCTTGGCCAGAACATCATGAGAATGCCCCTGCTGCTCTAAGTAGTGGGACAAGATCTTTTATGCGCACTTAAGAGGGCAGATGGGGCTTTGGCTTAATATCTCACCTGAGGGCAGAACCCCTGACAGTGCTACACTGCCTTAGTACTGCATTGGAGTGTCATTCTTGATGATGTGCTCAAATCTCTCAGTAGGACTTGGCACGCAACCTTCTGACTCAGACAAGAATGCTACCAATGAACTAAGGCTGACAGTAGTGATTGTTATCGTTACACTGTGTAGGTGCAAAAGTGATTGTATTATTGCATTGTATAGATACAGTAGTGATGAATTATATTATCACACAACGGGTGCAGTAATAGTTATTGTGCCCCATCCACACTGTTACACTGACACAAAAATAACAGTTTAATTCAGGATTTTCAATTTGAACCTGAACTCACTGAAGTCAAAAGGAAAATACAGGTACTGGACCCCATATCCGAGAAGCTGTGGACCGAACATCTGCCGGATTTGGGAGTTATACAGATTTTGGGTCCTAAGCCTAGCATGTACTTATGATGCATAAGATAAAGTATGAAAAACAAAAGAATAAAAAGGTTTTATTCAAATTGCTACCCAGGGCACCAGCTTCAAATGTAGCTGGTTTTTGGGCCCTTCCAAATTTTGGGATGTTGGATATTGGGTGCGGTACCTGTACTGTGGATGCTGGAAATCTGAATTCAAGTTATGTGAGATCATGAATGAAAGGATCCTCAGCATTAGGTAGAATTAACTCCAGCCTAGTTTAAATTTGAGTTTTAAAAATTGTCCAGGTAGTCCATTGTACGCCTGGGCACTTGGAAAATTTACATTTGAATCATTTTAATGTTAACAAATAGCTCACACTCCAATCAGAAGCTGAAGACTCCTCTTGTGTGTTTGCACAGCGATACTGAGGTTGGTGTACAACTGAGAACGTAATCCTATGTCTGACGACTCCTTATAGTACTCTGCAGATATTGATCTGAAATTACTACCTTTATTTAGTTCCTTTAATTAGTACAAACAGTAAAATAGTGTAAAACAAATTTCAGGCTACTAAGATATGTTCATTAGTCCATTGAGTGATTGGATCTGAAGAATTTTTTAAGCATTCCAAGATGTACTAGCTCACCTACTGTTGTGACTAGAATGTAACCTTATGAACAATTTTATTAATTTAAAGCTTAAAGTCAATTTCATGTCTGTGGGCAACTTTCGTTCATTTTCCCTTGAAAAGCTGGAATTTAAACTCTTCCTGCACTGTGCCACCAGTGGCAACGCGAACATGTAAAACTTCACTGCTGCTTCTGGAAGAAAATATTCAGTGAGAAATCCTTCCGTTGAAAAGTCTAGATTGGGGATTTTGCAGAACCCTGTGCTGCTTTGCCCTAGGTATTAGTGTGTTTGGACAAGAAGGAAAATTATGATGGCTTGGCCAAGCCAATCAAAATGAATGCACTTATATTATTTTAGGAGGAAATAGTTTCTTGTCACTAATCTAAAGGACTAATTCCTTTTTAGGTAAGTTGTGACATACAGTAATGGTTTAGACTCTGAGGAAACATTAGATGGTGTTTGGGAAGTATTTGTGCAGTGATTTAGTTATGATTTGCACACTACTTACTTTCTCTGTTTGATTTACTTCATCTGGCGATGGAGGTATATGAATGTACAATCAGTTCATATGTGTATAACAAACTATACATCTGGCCACTGACAACCCTGATCCTTGACGGACAGACTTTTGTTTAATTGCCAATAAAACCTCTATTTGAAGCAGTGTGGGTTGGGTTCTCTGTTTATATGTTTGTAAATGTTGGGTGGAAATTTACACAATACAGACTCCAGGTTGCTCTGTATGTGCTTACATTATAGGCTGAGCAGTACAATGCTTTCCTGGGTATGTTTACAAAGTTTGAGGTCATTTTATTTAAAGTTAAAGACCAAAGGGAATATTATTTATTTCCTGCCTCTTCAGACCTTGAGCAAGTAAATACTTACACCTCACTTAAGCTGCTGTTCCTTCCTTGTATAGGACCGTGTTTAGCGAATTGTATTAAAAAATGTTTTTAGAAAGAATGTTTAAGATTGGCCACTTTTGTGCGTCATTTCCTAAAAACTTGCTGTGACTTCTATTTGGGCTGAGTTTTTGGATTATTAGTCTGTAAAGGAAGAGATAACTCATTTCCTTGTATTGAATTTTGGCACACTCTGTTTTATTGCCAATGGGAAATTAAAAGATGCCTGAGAATTAGTGGCAAAGCAAGGCATGAAAATTTCACATGCATATAAAAGGAACTTTTGAGGAAATTGTACTTCCCGTAATTGGATAATATTTTGCACCCCGTATCTTGTGCAAAACACGTTTTCTTGTTTGTGTATTGTTGATCTTCCTTTAATAAAATAAAAAGTTATATTCACAGTAACTCTTTTTTGGAATATTGCACCCTTTTCTATTGTACAGATGATGAGAATTTTTATTCTTGTCTGTATAATGACCATCAAGTGGAAGAAAAATCACTCATGAAGCTATTTTAAATCCCGTGGACACCGTCTGTATTAAGTATTGCTCCTACTGCTGTATGTTTTCCACAGGTAGAATATTTTTCCGTACAGTAATTAAAATGTGATTGAAGCAATTGAAAATAGTCTTAGAAATCTGTTGTGTGCAGATAAAAATCATCATTTCTTGCAATGCTTTGGTAGCAGAAAATGCCAGCATCTGTAGACTAACATTTTGGGTAGAGACCCTTCAACAGAATGCTAGCTCCATGATGGATGTACACCCTAAACATTTAATCTATCATTTTTCTTCACAAATGCTGATGAATCTACAGTATATTTCCAGAATTGCAAAATGTATTATACAGAAAAATATAATGTGTATTTGAGTTTTTTTATTTTCTAAGACCTGATGCACAGTTCTAATTGTTTATAGCTGCTTTACTTTTGATAAGTAACCATGAAGCAAGCGACTGGTCATCTATTATAGGACGTTGGAACTGCTATTTTTGCGTGAGTCGTGCAATAAAGGAGCATCTTTATATTGGGAGTTTTTGTGTTAAACTGCGATGAAAATAGTAGAATATGATTTTGCATACAGTTGGATTCTCTAGGAGAAACGTTGTCCTTCTCAGAGAAAAAAGGTGATCGCTAACGTTATTTTGAATGCTTAATCCTATTGCAAAATCATGTGTATTAATAATCAAACACTGTTAGTCTGTTACTTGTAAATTTGAAACATTCGTGCAAATGTGTCCCCTCCTGTGTTGTGTAACGTTTAAAAGGATGCTGTATGGAATCAAGTTTTGGTAGTTTTAGAATCTGACTGAGATAGCGTGAGAAATGCTGATATTAAAATGATGTAACTAAATGGACTGACCCCAACCCTAGATTAAAAAAAAAATCTGAGAGTTGATCGGTAGCACGCAAGCTTCCCATTAACTTCAATGACGTGACTGCAGCTGCGTTTCAGAAGCCTGGGGAGACTTGAGGACCTTGCGCAGTGGGCACGAGATTTATTTTTTGTCCTTAACAAGGAAGGGTCCTGGAATATTTTTAAGAAATTGTTGTTGATGTCACAAAGACCACCTTTTTATTTTTGACTACTTTCTTTTATATATATATATAAAAAAAAAAATTTGGACCAACCTTCATTTGCATTTGTGCCTCTAAACTTAGGGCAGGGAAGAGATGGGAAAAGAACATCCTGAAATTCAGCAGTGACAAGAGACCGCAGCTGAATAATGCAGTAACTTTCTGCCGACTTAAAAGTAAACGGGGAGTTGTCAGTACATTAGGAGGAGGAACCTGCCCTGTCGGTACATTACTTGGACTGGGCTAGTATCGCTGGTAAAAGGAGCATGGCACGCAGGTGTCTAAATTATTTACAATCATAATTGTCCTTTATGTTACATCTCAAAGCCATGGCTCTGTTATTCTTTTGCATAATTGATGGTGCTCAGAACTGGAAGAGTTAGAATAGCAGAAGTAATGTGATGCGAATGTGCAGTGAGGCAGCAAGTCAGTCAGCTGGCATTGCGCTGCAGTGATGTGTGGGTACAGTAATCACTGGTTTGCGTGTGTAAGCCCAGTAGATGCACAGCTAGAAGCAGAGAAAGGGGGCCATCTAAATATAACAGGACCTGACACTTAACAACGACTGGATGGCAGTCAGATCAGAAGGTATTGGTTCATAGTTATAAACCATCTGTACTGGGGGAGGCAATGTTTCCAGTAGCGCCTGTCCCAATGCTGCAGGGTGCAAAATGCTATGAGATCAGTAATTTTTTTTTAGGGCAGCCCAGTGCCACTTTATGTTTTGGGGGAAAAGTAATTGTATAAGCAAGAATATATTCATTGTGAGCAAATTCACACTTTAATGATTTGTTTTGTTCAAAAGCAAGATGAAATACTGCATCATCTTACAATTAAGCTATTTTACACTTGAGATCGCATAACCAATTCTTATGAATATTTTTCCTACGCTTTGTGCAGGATTGGTCTAATATAATAAAATTCCATAAAAAAGTGACTATCAATAAATAATGAGCGAACATGTATTTGTTTAACAGTAATTTATAGAAGATAAACAGGTACAAATAAAATGGTAGTAGATTATAAATCAGATTGTTTTTCTATCTGTTGGCACTCAAGGAGCTTTGTTTATTAGAATTTCATTGAGCTCCAAACCTGTGCTGCATTAGGAAGCTAAAACCCTTGTACAGAACCCTATAGATTATTACTAACTGTTACCAATTGGAGAAGGTAAGGAAGGGTCGGAGACCATGAAGCCAAGAGAAAACAAACTTCTTATGTTGGTCCTCAATACGTTTTTCCTCATTACTGAATATTTCTCCATTTTTTGCTCTGATAGTTTTTGAAAATTGTGATACAAAAGGAGGAGAAAAAAGCTTTGTCTTTGGTATGTTTCACTTTACTGAGATGAGCATTTGAAGCAGGAATACTAGATTGACATGCATATATCTTTCCTCGTATTTAGCAGCAAATGCTGGCCTAGCCAGCGATGCTCACATCCTGCGAAAGAAATTAAAAAAAAAATGTTATTCTGAGATGATTTAATATCAACATATTTCCGTTTTAGTGCAATGTGTGTAGTGGGATTGATGGTCATTCACAGACACTGGACTAAACTGGAGAGGGCTGAATCTAGGGTTTGATTTGGAAAAAGTAAAACTGGCATCATGTAGATTTTAAATTCCATTCTTATTTCTTTTAATATAAATAGATAAGAAAAATAAGCTTTATCCTGCATTAGGTCCACCAAAAGCCCCTAATGGTACAGTGGGATGTTTTGTCGCTGCTTATGAATAAGACCACATTACTTGTCGTAGAAGCATTGCATCAAGACAAAAATGCAATCACATTTTTACTATAAGCTCAAAAGTTCATTCTTCTCATTAGATGCTTTTTTAAGTCCTGAGTTCCTATCCAAAATGTTGCTTTAGTTATTCACTGGAAAATGCCTGTGCAATGAGAGCTTTATTATCATCTCCAGCGAAGTTTAATCATAACATTTGTTTCATCGCAATATTCCCGTTGATGTGGTTTCATAGTGAGAAAATCAACGTTCTTGTGCAATTTCAAAAAGAACACCTTTTCTTATGTAAACTGCCTGCTATGTTTTGAATTGGTGTTTCTAGAACAGGAAGGAATCGCATAACTATATGGCCTATGTTTTTCTGTACTCTTAACCGCCATGCATTGGCAAAATCAAAATGAAGCCTCGAGCGCTAGAGAGTGACAGGCAGTTAGGCGATAGCTGAACCTTAACAAAAGAACATCCTTATCTTTGCAAGATATCCCATGACGTGAACGCCTTGAAACCTTGAACGTTAGATGCGTTTTCTTGTACCTTTCCAATACCATCTTCATTATAGCCCCACACTGCAGCACTGTTTGGTGAGACAACTGCACAAGGCAAACAATCAAGGAAAATGACTGGTTGCCGAAATAGAGGTTAGTTTGCACCACCATCTTGTTCACTGGCATTGAATGGAGTCAGTGCAATCAAAATTACCTGCACAACTTCGAAAGCTTCATGAGAATAAATAAAATGATTTTCTCCGGTGAGTGCTAAAAATCTTAAAGGCTTCTCCTTTAAACAGCATGGTAGTGAAACATTTTCTTCATGAGCTTCCAATAAACATTTTTCTTTAGCGGAGGAAAATTCTACTGAATTTTGCTTCCATTCTTTGTCTTGGGATAGGAATTAAATTAATTTATCATATACTGTAGGCCTCCCATTAATTTAGGAGAGATGTAACTTGTAAAATCATCAGCATGAATTTAAGCAAATGATGATGAGGAGTAAAACATGCAAAATATTTCATTTCAACCAATCTTTTGCTATTTAATGAACCAGTGCAGAAATATTAGTCCAATTCTTTGAGGATTAGAGTATGAAGTATCCTAATAGACCATAAAACAATTTTCTTCTGTTTTAAAATTACAATTGGCTGAAAATTCACTACAGCCTAGCAACCATCACAGACAAGCAGATAATTAAGTTTCAGGGAGGAGGATCTGAGTTGCTGCCGTTAATGTGTCACTTTCTGTGCATTCATTTCCCTTTTGCACTTCAAATATTGGACTGTATATGTTTGGGGAGTCAGTAGGGGGTTAATGAAAGCACTGATTAATGAATCATTATCTGCGCTTAGAGAGAAAGACTTGAAATATGTTTCATAATCAAGTTTCTCTGCGATGGGAAATCAAAACCATTCATCTATCAGGGCAGATTAAGCCATTTTAAAATTTGTTTCAGACAGCGCGATCGATGCTCGAGTTGCCATCTCAACTCACTGAAGCGTTAACATTTCTCGTGCTATAAATTCTTGCTGTGTGCACGCAAGTGGCGGAATGGAAAGCATACTCAGCCCTGACAGCCTTCAGCTCTGAAATTTCAATGAAATCAGCTTTCATTCAACAATATTCCTAACTACAGCAAAAACCAGCATATTATTAAATATCTCTTGATCTTTACGTGAAGGGGGGAGGCAATTTACAATTATCCTGTGCATAAGTGTTAGACTGCGCCATGTTAGATAAACTATTGAAAACTGCATGGAGCTAGGCCAAAATGATGAGTTTGGCATTATTTCTAAATGTACTCCTGTCGATTTACAGTATATAGTGTAAGTGAGAAAATGTTCTCATTCCATTGTTTTATAATTTTTAACTTCATAATTTTGATTTACAGTATACCAGTTTCATATAGCAAACATGAATGTTTTAAAATTCATATAAAGGGCATCCAATTTTCAAAAGAATTAATATAAAAATCTATGATAATTAAGCACTAATTCCAAAAGAGAGAAAGGTAGGTTGATTTTAAATAGGTACAACGAAGACTATCATTTATGTAGTGCCTTTCACAATCTCAGGACGTTGCAAAACGCTTCACTGCTAATGAAATCTTTTTGAAATGTAGTTCTTTGAAATGTAGGAAATGAATATAATGTTGTAATGTAAGATCATGATACACAATGCTGCTACCTTTCATTATCCATTTACTGAAATTCATCCGCAACTGATTCAAAACATTCTGATGAATTACAGAACCTTAATTTGGCTGCAAAAAATGAAATTCTATATCAAGATTTTTCCCTTTGTAAGTACATCCTTAAAATATATCAATCCTCAGAATAATAGCATGGTAGAAAAATCTTATGTACAATTCACTGAATGTGATTGTTTAACAAATATCTGAAATATTCAAATAACTCCAGAATTCAGAAATCCCAACTACACTAATTTATTGACTATAATTAATGACACAATAAGATTTTTAAAGTGCAGTTACAGACCTTGTTTTGAGGATAATGGGTGGGATAGCACAGTTATCTCCAACAGATTAATTGAATGGCTGAGATAAATAGCTTGACTTTGAGCTGAGTGCCGATAAATAAGACTTACTGTCTATTAAAATGTACAGCCACCGTTATCAAGTGCCATATATTATATAATTAACATTTACATGCTGTATTAGCAATACAGCTTATTTCCCTCAAACACTATTATACTTCACGTATCAGCATCTTAATTCATCAATAAAAGCACACGGTTAGAATAAATTAGAGTGACATTTGTGAATATGATCTGTGATTGCAGAGACTGCAGACATAGCCATAATCCATTAAGACAGTTTAACCTATAGCACTATAGGTTATGATGTGCAGCTTAGTTAAAACAAATGAACAATGAAATATAGACGTGCTTTCTCTTTTGCTTAGAGCTGTATTTATAGATGTTTCGGTTATCAGTTTTATCAGACAGATTGGAGTTACCAGTCTGATATCAATACCCACAGACTGGCGAACATCAAAATGGACACATGCATGAGCATTAAAGAGAGACTGATCGCAAACACAATACTATAGTTTCCTACACAATAAAGGAGATGTCTAACGTTTCCTTACAGCCTTCATGAGTGCCAAGCATGAGGCACGACAGTATAGTTAGGTTTCTGACTAAGCAATCCCCAAAAAAAGATAATGGATATGAATAAAGTGAAAACAATATATTGTGCAATATATACATTTGCCAAAGTGAATTTCGTAAAAATGCCCATGTTACCTTTGTGCTCTCACAAATTGTTTTCTTTTCCTACCAGTACATCTTGGTGTGACCCCAACATCAGCTGAGGTGGAGGCAATCTGCTGAGTGTGATGCCTAGTTGCCTGCTCTGACTTTGGTGGGCCTACTTTGAAAGTCTGGGGCTTTGAGGGCTCTGGCTTACAAGGGGTGTCCTATATGAGTGCAGGGGCAACTCCTCAGTCATACTTACTGAAGGCAATGGGGGTCAATGGTAGAGGAATGAGGAGAGGTTGCTCAACCTGAGTGCTCTGAGAGGAACCCCCTTGGGCAGCTGACACACACTGCTCCACCATCTGGGTATGCAGTGGCACCTCCCTGTTTCCCTGAGGAGAAGGGGCACCTGGACAGGTGTCTTGTCCCCCTCTCGTCTAGTTG
Organism: Cetorhinus maximus; assembly: GCF_964194155.1. Taxonomy (NCBI): domain Eukaryota; kingdom Metazoa; phylum Chordata; class Chondrichthyes; order Lamniformes; family Cetorhinidae; genus Cetorhinus; species Cetorhinus maximus. The sequence continues at coordinate 72,841,431 of NC_135880.1, read as the reverse complement.
CTGCTGTATGGAACCCATGGCTGGAGTGCACTTGAGTTAATTGCTCGACGTAACTCTCCAGGGTGGTGACCAAACTCTCCATGGAGGAAGCTATATGCTCATATGCGTGAGACATGGCAGAAATCATGGCGTATGTGAGAATCCTCCATACTTGGTGCAAATCTACATAAAACCTCTGGCATCTCCACCATATGTTCCCCTAACCTCTACTGCATTTCCAGCAGGCTTCTTGCGGCCACAACCAGATCCTTCATCAGTGTGGGGCTCAGTGGGGCCTGTCCCAATGGTCCTTCGAGTGTCAGGTTCCTCGGCTGTCACAGCCCCCCTCAGCTGCTGGGATATGTCTGTGCTATGCTCACAAGAACGTGGACTGATTCTAAATGCAACCCATCTGTGACCTGGGTGGGTGTACCTGAGTTGGTGGAGGGTGCGGGAGAGAGGCAGGTGATGGTGCATCCTCTGGCTCACTGGTGTCATTGTGTCTAGAGGTGGAGCCTTTGTGGGCCTTTGTAAAGGAGAACAAAAAGAAACGCATTTAAGGTTCCACAGCATTTATGAGCACAGCACAATTCCTCACGTGGTCCTGAGCACCCTTATTGCAGCAACAGGTTTGATTCATTCGCCTTCCTAATCCAACCTTTCTGTCAGCTACAGCTTAGCTGGACTGCTTTCCCGCAATCTGGAGGGCTTCTTTCTTAGCAGGGATGAGAGTCTTTATTGGCCATCCCTCCGTCCATCTTTGTCCTTTCAGCTTATGAGTCTGCTTGTCCTGTGGGAGATAGTGAAGGTTTAGTGACTTGTCAAATGCCAACTGACTCCCTTGTCTTCACGCAACCCCATCACACATGCAGGCCCATCAAGATATTAGGATGCATCTAATCACTCACTCAAGCCAAACTATGACATGCTTTGTCCTCATGTGCCATGCATGATCACATATTCACTCATCTAGCTGTATGTTTGCACCAATACATAGCCTGATGCTATGTGACAGTTTCCCAGGCGGATTGAATGAAGTTATTGACCCTTTTCCTGCATTGAACCCAGGATTTTTGGTGGACCCGCAGTTGCTAACCACCTCTGTGATCTCCATCCAGGCCGCCTTGGTCACATGTGAGGGTCTCCTGTTGCCATCACTCAGGAAGAGTACCTTCTTCCATTCCCTGATGCCCTGAAGGAGAATTTGCAAGGAGGTGTTGCTGAACCATGGGGCTGATTTATGTTTTGGCTTTGACATCTTCAAAGTGGTGTGGAAGGGCTTCGATGTGATTGGGGAGGATCCCAGGACAATAAAGATTAATGAGGGTGGGAGGTGCTGGAGGGAGAAGTTGGAGGGGTGGGGGTGATGAAGGGGTGCAAAATAAGATTCTGACAAAAAGCAGTTAGACAAGAAAATTGTGGCCTTGATGCAGAGCATCCCTGCTTGTGCAGGCGGCTCATTTCTAGCCTGCCTGGACTTGCTGAATTGTCATCTGACTGTGGGACTCTCTGATGGAAACCCCTCCACCACATAATTGAACGTGTTTAATATCATCACCGCAGGCCTTTTAAGTTTTAATATGAATGGCACGGGGGCTGGCTTCCGACTTCCAGTTCCGCTGTCAGGAACTGCGTGCTATGGATTAAATTCTGCCCTCCGTGAAACAAATAGAAAATCAAAGAATAATTCTCCCTAATTTTCTACATAGTTTATAAGCATTATTGATTCAAATGATAATCTTTTTTGTGCTTAATCCTTTCATGTTAGTATATTAAAATGGTTGATGTTGGAGGTGGGGATTATGCGTTCGTGAGATCTGTCAGATACCCCAGCTCAGACAAACAAAAAGTACCAAGTTGTCTGTTCCTTTAGCAACCTTGGTCTCATTTTTATTTTAAGACAAGGTTATATAGTTCAGTCGTTCGAGAACAGACCTTTTTTTGCCATTTACAGAGGTAACGACCTTTTTTTGTTGGAAGAAAATTAGAAGTTTAATAAGAGTCATACTGAGAAATCTATTGAAATAACTAACATTGTTTTGCAATAATGAACTAATAACTGCGGTCACATTGGAATTGTGAAACTTTACTGAACAAAGTAAAAAAAAAACCTTCTGTTCACAAAAATAACAAATTAAGGACAGAAACATTTATTTTGCAGAGTTCACTGTTTCAAAATCAAGCTTTTTCCTTGAATGCCAATTTGATTTTGGAGCAAGATATGAATTCTAAAAAATAAATCACTAAAAAGAGCCTATTATTTTTAAATGACACTAAGCTGAACAGTGAAGAAAACAAGAGTTATTTTCTTATGGCAATTGTCAAATGCTGACAGGTGCCATTGTAATTTGCCACAGAAGGGACTGATTTGAAACAGGGATTGATATTGGCAGGGAATTGAAAACACTGAGAGACAATAAACTGCAATGATCTTAATAAGAGCTTTTGATTGTAAATTGATTTGAAACAGGCTGCACTGCTGCAGGTGGGTTTTTCAACCTCAATTCCTGACTGGAAAAATTGTCGTCTCTTTAAACAGACTGTAACCACAGTTCTTGGGCTATGTTAAATCTGGAAATTCAACCTGTCTGTGGTTTCAACCATGACAAAACTTCAAAGAGCTGCATTTTGTGATTGTTCTTTTATATTGCACAAAACACATGTAAGAGAAGCGGGCATCTGGTTACCAAAAATAGACATTTTTTTATATACCGTATTTAAATGCAATGCTGAAGTGCAATCATTTTTTTAAAATCTGCATCATCTGAATTTTGGCTGTTGCCCAATAATACATCTCAAAATGAGGGACTGCATCCAATTGACTCTCAAAACTCAGTCTGTATTTTTCCTGCAGAGTCCCCTATCTGTCATTTCTTCTCTTTCATGCTTGTATGATTATGCAAAAAATATTTCAGAGAAAAAATGTTTAGGAGTAGCGAAGTAGATAAGTTTGCCCGGTTGTGACTGCGCATAAAGTAGCAGCATCAAATTCAGTTATAGGGTAATGTGCTGAATTCTGATTTGTCTGTTACAGTCATATGGACCAAATGTGATGCTAATATTTTCAGGCTGTAAATATTTTCAAAATCTTCAGAGACACAACCCCTGCCCTGTAACCTCAAGATATGCATTTTCCAATACCAATGCAAAATACATTTATACATCATTGTGATACTATTATAGACTTTTAAAGCAGCTGTTTCTGTCTGTTGGACAGGGAGCTGTAAATAATGACCGTTACACCAAAAAGCAATATAGTAATGGAGGCTGATCTAAAGCAGATATTTTATATACTTCCTATAATGGAGGCAGAGAAAGGATAGATGGTTAAGTGTTGCAGCTGTGATTGGATGTAAAATATTCTATTAATAGCCTGAGACATTCTGTGAACAACCAAGCAGCCCATTGATGGTATGAGGGGAAAATTGATTAAACATCACTTGAGAGGAAAAGAACCTGGAATTACTACTGAGTGCATCCTATTCACCTGACTCTGCCCAAGGCGAAGTAACGTATTCTATACCACATTGAAAAAAAATGATGCAATTCTTGAACACAGCTTTCTTTATTTTTATTCCCCTCTTCCCCTATATATATATATATATATATATATATATATACACAAAAAAAATTGAGACAGTGTCACCTTTCTTCATCTTGTAGTCCTTCAACAGCCTGAGGGTTAACAGATCTATTCCAGCGCTCACTAGCAATGCAGTGCCTATATTGGAGCTCCATGCTGTGTGGAAGCTGAGTCTTCACTCCGAGTTATCTGTCCCTGTTTGATTCAGCTGTTTTAGTTATGCCATTGATGCTAATAACATGGAGAACTGATCAAAGAGCTCTCCGCTAAAGAGCGCGTGACATTTGATAATTTGAATAAGGCACCGTCCAAGAGACCGGGGACAGCCTTTAGCACGGGTGCTTTTAAAGTGACTCCCCAAGCCTGGGTTGTAAAAGATTCTTAAAAAAATATTCTGGCAATATCTAGTGCCTTTTAATAAAGCTGCTCTACTCCACACATTGTGGCACACTTGAGTGATACACTTTATTACCAAACTTGTATCTTAATTGCATTTTCTTTTAAAATCTATTAACTTCAGGTGACTTCACCACTTCTAGGGTTAGTTTCAGGCTCTGTGACTTGAAACGATTATCAGAAGGACTAAGGTTACATGTGATTGTAAAGCAAGTTGTACTTAATTCTTCCACGTGAGGTTGAGACTTTAATTTCAGAAAAACACCCACCTTCATTCTAAACCATATATATAATATAGCTTCATTCAGAGAGCTACTGGGCTTAGTTCCTGATTTTCTCATGTTATGGTGTATGTTCTTTTGGGACATTCACTATAGCACATGCCTCATTACAATATAAAAACACTTGGGGGTTTAATTTCCTCCTGTGTGCTATTTTTGGCCTTTGCATTAAACTCCTGTATGCACTATTTAATATTGTTATTAACCCATTTTATTTTAAATGGGTTAACAACTATATTAAAAAGGCACAGAATAGAATTTAACACATGCATTATTCAGTGTGTGAAAACAACAGGCAGAAAATTATACTCCGTGTTGAAATTGTGTTATACAGTATTAACTCATTCATATGAAATTTCTTTCTCTGCTAATTTAATGAAATTTTAATCCATTTATTTTAAAAGCATGAGTTAATATAGTGGACAGAGGGATTGCATTCAAATGCATTTGTTACCAGCACGACCCAATGCAATTTCAGCCTGCCGGTTCCAAAGAATGATGCTACATCAAGGCTGTGGTGCACATTTGATGCTGATTTTTATTCTACAATTTTAGCATATCCTCAGCCACCCTGTGTCAAAAGAATAATATAAAATGAATGAATGAACGTGCAATGGTGCTGAAACTTGCACTGAAGTAAGGCCACCTGCAAGAGTTGATCTCACACTGATAACCACACATCAGTAGTAGAATAAATGCAGCCAGTGGGAAGTTGGTCACTAAAACAAATTTTGAAAGTTAAGGAGCAGATCTAGTAGCTTGCTGTGCTACCATTCCCACTTCAATATTTGAAAAGCACTGGCTATCCGATGAACTTGCTTCAATCATTAAAAAAATACCTGACCAGACAGAGGATGGTGAACAGCAACCCATGGCTATGTTTCAGTAGATGGTCACACAACAGTGTGTTCCCATAATGGGTCCCAATAAATGCTGCTGCTTGATCGCATAACTTTTTAAATGCGCCTAATATTTTTAAAAAGGGTATTAAAAGGGGGAAGGAAACATGATTTGAGGTTTTCATGGAAAAATAACACATTCCAGAATATAATTCCCTTTTTAAAAAAAAATCAGTCTAAATCCCATGTAATAAAATAGAATTGGACTTAATAGAGTCAAAAATCAGTTAGCGAGAGGGAATCTTGGCACATCCTATGAGTACTATATTACATTCATCTATGGCTACTATTATTGACCCTTCCAGAGTTCAAAATAGTTATGGGGAAAACCCTTACTTTCTTGGTTTGCCCAGTTAGGATGCAGGCCAGCACCAACTTATCAAAAAAAAATTGGTTTCATGGAGGGCCCCTGAAAAGGATAACGAAGTGCCTTTTGTAACAGGGCTGAAATTTTCTTTCCTTGCCTTTGAATTCTTTGGAGACTTTGAATTCAGTTCGGGACTCTCAGAATTCTGGAATTGATATCCTGACAAACAAATTTAACAAGGAAACCAAAGGAACTCTTAATCTTAAATCCTAGATAGTTCATTGGTGAGTTACCATGCAATTTATACCTAGGAGTTAACAATGTGTAAACGAGGCTGCTCAAAATGTCTTACATCAACCAGTTTGGATTTTATTAACATTTAGACTACCCATCAGAATCCATACAAGGTACTGGGTGAACAAATTAACTCCTCCTTGCCAATAATCAAATAAATCAGACAAAGTCATGCAATAATTTTTTGTCATTAACTATCGAATCATAGTTAGCAATATTTAAACTTAAACATTGAGTTTGCAAATAATTAGTGGATAAAAAATTAAACTGTTGAATTGAAATTTTAGACTTTAAGTTTATGCTTTCTCCTGAGCTGCTTCTGGATGATGTTACATTACTAAATTACCAGAGGGCACAACTGAAGTACTAATGCCAGCAATTCTTGTTTATCATTAATAGTGGTAGATTTCACCTGTGATGCTGGTCATATTTCATACTATCTGACAGGACATCTGAATCTAACTGAATTCGCCCTTTGGTGGGTGAACCTGCAGATGCATTGAAACAGAAGATCTCAAAAGATTATCAATATTCAGAGAATGGGTTAGGAAGAGTGTGGAACCTCTAGGTAGTGCCCTCCAACAGTCTTTTGTTCTACTGTGCAGCAGGAATTTGGTGCATTTCAAGTAAAATCTGGGATGAAGTTTTGTTGGGCTTATGCCGAGATGAAATTAGCTGCAAAAGGAGCTCACTTGTGATGCCTGTCCCTCAGCTTTCAGTGCTTTCCCTCTTTGAAATGGCACACATCCTTAGCAGATATTGTAGAACAAAAAGTGCAGACCTGCTTCCTGTAACTGCCCTTGTTGGTTTGTAGGCACTCGCCTTTTACCGGGCCACTAGAATGAGTCCCACTTGAACCCGGAAGACAACAAATTATTTTAAAACAAAAATCACTTTTTTGGTCAAAAACCCAGGAGGAGAATAAATCCTTCGCCTGTGCAGTTTATTGCAGCAGTATGCTTTTATGATGTCATAACAATGACAATTTATAATGTGACCCTACCAGGGCAGAAGAAGCAATATGCAAGAAACCAGTTATTACCTGTCAGTTAATTCAAAAAGTGCAGAAATTCCCACTGACTTTGAGTCAAACTTTCCCCTCCAGAAGAAATGTGAGCAAAATGGCACATAAAGTGAATGATATGCAGAAGTTCTTGAGCTACACCGTTTAACGTGAAAAGCAGAATTTGTTTGCTGAGTATGGTACCAGCACATAATGCCGGAAAGGTAGCTGGAGAGAAAGACAATAACCCTGAAGTGAATGGAGGGTGTTCTATAATACAAATATTTACAACCTACAGTGATATAAAGAATGAGTTCATTCAGTTATTAGTAGATTCCACTAAATTGCACTGAGGTAGGTGTTTTTCTGGTGAAGATATATGTAAAGACAGCTGTTTGTAAAGAAGTCCTCTGCTTGTTATTTCAAGGGAAACTGTAAACAGAAGAAATGCATTCACAGTGGTGTTATCCCAAGATGAGATTTTGATCTCATTCACTGAGACTGCCCATTTCTACTTCCATTACATTGCTTGACTTTGCCCCCGTCTTAGCTCATCTGCTGCTGAAACCCTCGTCCATGCCTTTGTTACCTGTAGACTCGACAATTCCAGTGCACTCCCGGCTGGTGTCCTACATTCTACACGTTGTAAATTTCAGTTCATCCAAAACTCTGCTGCCTCTGTTTTAATTCGCAGCAAGCCCCATTCCCCTGTCACCCCTGTGCTCACAGACCTACATTGACTGAAGGTCAAGCAATGTTTTGATTTTAAAATTCTCAACCCGGTTTTCAAATCCCACCATGGCTTTGCCCCTCCCTATCTTGTTAATCTCCTGCATCTTCACAACCCCCTGAGGTATCTGCACCCCTGCAGAGGCTCCTCTGGCCTCTTGCATTCCCATTATAATTGCTGCACCATTGATGGCTATACCTTCAGTTGCCTAGTTCCCAAACTCTGGAATTCGCTCCTTACATTTCTGCGCCTCTGTACCTCACTTTCCTCCTTTGAGACACTCCTTTAAAAACTACTTAATTGACCAAGCTTTTGGCCATCTGACCTAATATTTCCTTATGTGGCTCAGTGCCATAATTTGTTTTATCAAGCTCCTGTGAAACATCTTGGAATGTTTAATTATGTTGAAGGCACTATATAAATATAAATTGTTGCAAATAGTGACGAGGAAAGGTGTACATGCAAACAAAATAAATCCCATTATTTTCCTGGAAAAAATTGTTGCAGCCAGTCAGGGAGTGTCATTGAGAGAACCCTAGGGTAAAGTGCCTTAGCTAATGATTTATGAAGGACAAAATCCACAGATTTGTAAAATCATTTGATAGCCACAGAATAGACTTCGCTAATCAGCTGTAATGATTCATGATGTATCACAGTAGAAAATGCTGATCCTTAGTGGATAGCCCTTGACAATCCAGTTTGGATTCCTCTCTCATTCCCTGCTTTTCAACTTAATTCAAACCTGTTTTGTAATAACCTCCACATTTTGTTTCAGCTTGCCCAGATTAAGAAGCACTTCCCACAGTAAATTGAAATTAGGCTGCATGGCAGTTTTTTTTCCCCCTGTGGGTTTGACTAGAAGGGTAGGTGGCTGGGAAGAGGGATGGGAAAAGTTGACACTCAACTATCAACAACCTGAATTAGGTCTATTCTTCAATAGCTGAATCACAGAATTGTTACATCGCAGAAGGAGATCATTTGGCTCATCGTGTTTGCACCGGCCCTTTGAATGAGTATTTCATCTTGTGCCAATCTCCTGCCTTCTCACTGTAACCTTGCAGATTTGTTTATTTTCAAATAATCATCTAATTCCCTCTTGAATGCCTCGATTGAACGTGCCTCCACCACATACTCAGGCAGTGCATTCCACACCCTAACCACTCGCTGTGTGAAAAAGTTTATTTTCATGTCGCTTCTGCTTTTTCCATTTTCTTTAAATCTGTGTTCTCTTGTTCTCAATTCTTTCACAAGTCGAAAGTTTCCCTCTGTCCACTCTGCCCAGGCCCCTCGTGAGCTTGAATACTTCAATCAAATCTCTCCTCAGTCGTTTTTTCTCCAATCTGTCTTCATAACTGGAGTTTCCCGTCCCTAGAACCTTTCTTGTAAACCTCTTCTGCACTTTCTGTAATGCCTTCACATCCTTACTGAAATGTGACATCCAGAACTGTACACAATACTCCAGCTGAGGTCTTAGTATCTTATACAAGTTCAACATAACCTCCTTGTTCTTGTACTCTTTGCCCCTATTAATAAAGCCTAAGATACTGCATGCTTTATTAATGCTCTCAACCTGCCCTATCACCTTTAATGACTCATGTGTATATACACACCCAGGTTCCTCTGCTGCTGCACCCCATTTAAGGTAGCACCCTTTAATTTATACTGTCTCTCCATGTTCTTCCTACCAAAGTGTAAAATGTCATGTTTCTCTGCATTGAACTTCATCTGCGATCTAACTGACCATTCCACCAACTTGTCTATGTTCTTTTGAAGTTTTACACTGTCCTCCTCACTGTTTACAATACTTCCAAGTTTTGCATCATCTGCAAACTTTGAAATTTTTCCTTGTACACCAAAGTCTAGATCATTTATATATATCAGGAAAAGCAAGGGTCCCAATACTGACCTCTGAGGAATTCCACTACAAACCTTCCCCCAGCCTGAAAAACATCCATTAATCATTACTCTTTGTTTCCTATCACTAAGCCAGTTTTGTATCCATGTTGTTACTGTCCCTTTTATTCCATGAGTTAAACTTCCTTCTCTAGTCCGTTATGTGACACTGTATCAATAGCCTTTTGGAAGTCCATGTACACCACATCAACAGCATTACCCTCATCAACCCTCTCTGTTAACTCTTTGAAAAGTTCCAGCAAGTTAGTTAAGCACGATTTTCCCATAAGAAATTAGTGCTGACTTAACTTAATTAACCTGAATTTGTTCATGTGACTATTTTGTTCTGAATTAAAGTTCCTAGAAGTTTCTCCACCACTGAAGTTAAACTGACTGATCTGTAGTTGCTGGGCTTATCTTTACACTTTTTTTGAACAAGGATGTAATGTTTACAATTCTCCAGTCCTCTGGAACCACTGCTGAGTCTAAGGAAGACTGAAAAATTATGGCAAATGCCTCTTCAATTTACACTCACATCCTTCATTATTCTTGGATGCATCTCATCTGGTCCCAGTGTCTTGACAACTTTAAGTACAAACAGCCTATCCAATACGTCCTCCTAATCAATCTTAAGCCCTTCCAGTGACTGAATTTCCTCCTATTTCACCATGGCCTGGGTAGCATCTCCTACCTTGCTAAAGAAAGATGCAAAGTATTCATTTAACACCTCATTGCGATGTAACAATTCTGTGATTCAGCTATGCCTCCATATGTAAATCCCCTTTTTGGTCCCTGATCAGCCCTACTCCTCCTTTTGCCACCCTTTTCCTGTTTAAATGCCTATAGAAGACTTTGAGATTCCTTTTTATGTTAACTGCCAGCCTTTTCTTCATACTCATTCTCTGCTCTTATTTGTTTTTTCATCTCCCCTCTGGGGGAGACATAAAGGTAATATCACAGGTCTAGTAATCCAGAGGCCCATTGGGACATGGGTTCAAATCCCACCACGGAAGCTGGTCAAATTTAAATTCAATTAGTAAAATCTGGAATTAAGAGCTAGTTTTAGTAATGAGGACCCCGAAACCATGTCAATCGTCGTAAAAACCCATCTGGTTCACTAATGCCCTTTAGGGAAGGAAATCTGCCATTCTTACTCAGTCTGGCATACATGTGACTCCAGACCCACAGCAATGTGGTTGACTCTTAACTGCCTTCTGAAATGGCCTAGCAAGTTCAAGGGAATTAGGGATGGGCGACAAATGCTGACCTTCCTAGCAACACCCATATCCCGTGGAAAAAATTCAGTCTTGTTCTCAATTGTATTTTCTACTTGACAACTGTCATAAGCACACTTTTTTTTCTTTATCTTAATTTCCACCTTCATGGTCATCCAGGGAGCTCCTTTTGAGGGAATATACTTTGACTATGCCTGAGCCACCTCCTCTTTGAAGGTAGCCCATTGTTCAGCTACAGATTTTCCTGCCAACTGTTGGCTCCAATTTATTTGGCATAGATCCATTCTTACCCCATTGAAGTTTGCTTTCCCCCAGTTAATTATTCTTACACTGGATTGTTCATTGTCCTTTCCATAGTCACCCTAAACGTTATGGATCACTGTCCCTAAATGTGTCCCACTGACACCTGATCTTCTTGGCCCACCTCATTCCCAAGAACCAGGTCTAGCAGTGCCTCCTTTCTCATTGGATTGGACACATACTGCTGGAGAAAATTTCCTGAACACGCTCTAGGAACTCTTGCCCCTCTCTGTCCATTACGCTACCACTATTCCAGTCTGTATTCGGATAATTAAAGCCCCCAATTATAACTACTGTGTAATTTTTGGTTTGGATCAAATTATACTTGGGAGAAACAATCAATAGGAGTGGGGACCCTTAGGGATAAATTAGTAATTGAAACACCTGCCCTGTTTGAAATATCTGACTGATATTGTCAGAGAGGGGCTGCAAAGCATTTGTATCATATCCAGCATAAATCAGGGTCATGGACGTTGTGGGGGGAATGCATAAGGAGAGAATATCTAACTGTGTCTCACTGTCGTGCCTTCAAAGGCTACTCAGAATCTTAAACATCTTGCAGAAAGCAGGATTCGATTCCTGTGATTGGGCAGGTCCCAAAAGCTTGATGACCTAGCCATTGATATATTTTTCCACAGATGAAGTAATCTTCAAAAATAATCACGTTTTCAGAAAATAAATGACAAGAGGTGGGTTGGTTGGGGGTGGATGAGGCGGAAGAATGATCCTTCTTGGTAGCTTTAAAGTTATTGGCCTTGGAGGTGGCAGACTGGGCCAACTTTCAGCCAACTGCTGCCAGTTGCGGCAAAATTTCTGCCATCATAATTCCTATTAAATTTAGAAGAAAAATGAAGTAATGAAACACAACTGGATATAAAAATCAAGTCCTGCACACTTGTAGGAAAGGCGCTGCCGAGATTTATCAATCCATTTTTGAGAGTCCATTCAATTTTAGCTTTTCAATGTATTTTTGTCATAGGAGAGCTAAATATCAGTTTAAGTAGGGTTAGGTTAATTTCCAGTCCTGTGTCTTAACCTCCCCCATGCTATGCTTTTGCTACCCTTAAAAGAAAGAAGGATCCTGCTCTAGTTGTACAACCGTATCTTAAAAAGAGCAGCTCTGGAGCTGTTGAGATAACGGGGCCAGATTCCCTGAAAATAAGAAGTTGGTCAAGCTGTTACATGTGGTACAACTGCATATAACCTTTGTCTGAGCTCCTCTTTGAGGGGCCCACAGGAGCCTGTACATTGTGTCTGTAACTATATTTATTATTGTCTACTTGTGTATCTTTGGCCCCCACCTCCCCCTCCAATTCATCGCCACTTCTGAGGCCTAGGGACCTAAATTCAGTAGCTCCTGAAAACTGACGCAGAGATACTGATGTGGTACTAACCTGTGCCCATTGTCTCTGATGAAGGCAGCAGGCCAACTTTGTGCTGCCTGCTAATTAACATGATTTCTGCATTCACCCAACACTAACTGAGTGGCTTCACACCTCAGCATGAGGTGCAAAATTGTGAGAAACTAGCAAAAGTTAAATCTAACCTGCATCTCTTAAAGGGGAGGGGCATTGTGGCTGGTGCAGGCAGTGGAAGTTGTTGTGGAACTTGTTCTCACGTGGAAAAAGGTCTAATCATGGCACAACATGAAACAGCACAGGTTTCAAAGTTTTCTGAAGCTACATTGGAGGCCTTGGTTGAGGAGGTGCAGAGGAGGAGAGATGTGCTCTCTCCACATGTCTTCATGGGTCAGAAGATCTTCCAGACAAGCTCTCAAAGCAGTGGGACCAGATAGTTGTTGTGGTGGTGTATGCCAGGAGTCAAACCCCAAGAACTTGGCTGCAGTGCTGCAAAAAGTTCAGTGACCTCACACGCATGGTCATGGTCAGTGAATGTACTTTTAAATGCCATAATCCCATCACTTGCACCACTAACCTTAGAAGCTGCTCTATGCACTATACCCACATCATTCATCTACCACCTCTATCAATCATGACTCATTGCTAACATACATAGCTTCACCTCACCCTCACAGACTTGGCTCTGCTGCAAGCCTCACACCCACATTTCACATACTGCCAGCTATTCAATCATGACAGCCACATCACCCACAGATGCACCACATTCATGGCCTACTCCCCTCTATCTTGCAGGAGAAGGTGCCGCACAAACAGGTAGCACGTAGGCAACAGGTTCTATCTTGTGGGCTCAGGCTTGGCTATATGTCCTCTCCCCACAGAGGAGATGGTGCCTGTCATCATTGGAGCGGTCATTGCTGAGGCCATTGTTAGAGCCTGGGCTGAAATGAAATAAGATAATGGTAACTTCATAGCTAACCCTCCTTATATTCCACTTCCTCTTCATCCCACTATCTGATTTACAAGCTTCAGAAGATGTAAACATGCACCTCTTGCTTTTCTACTAACTGTCAACACAACCCTGTCCTTGTAACTAACTTTTAAGATACCCAAGAACTGCAGCCTGCCCAGGATATGTTGGAAGAGCAAGACGACAGCAATGATAAGTAAACACCGTCACAAGCTGTCGTACTTGCAGCTGCTCGTTCAGATGCTCTCATTGTACATGTAGGATAGCCTAAAGATGGGACATACAAATAAAGAGACAGGGTTTGGTCTGCATGCAGAGCAGAGGAAAGGGAAGGACAGATACCATCTTGCCAGAGGATATGGTTGCACATGAGTTTGGCTGAGCACTTTGATAGGACAGACTAGAAAAAGCTTATGGATATGTACAATTAAATGCTCGGTGCATTGGCAGGCCTGCCAGAAAGCTTGCCTGCAAAGTCAAGGAGCATAGAGGTATCCGGTACTAACTTTGTGCAGGGCTCTTCACAGAGCTTGAAGCCCTTCCTTTCTAGCATGGAAGTATGGGCAACTCCGTTAGCATAGCGATGGACCCAGCCATGAAGCAGCATCTGATGGCTGATATCTCAGCTTCAATTGCAGCACAAACAGAAACATGTGCTGTTTGGGTACTGTGTTGGAAGCTCAGGTTACTCACATTCAAGCTCAGACTAATGCCATGTGACTACAGATACCAACGTTCAAAGGTACTTGCAGAGTGTCACAGCATCCAACAGATTACTAGGATTATTGAGGGAGTGGCACTGGCTCCTTGGAGTATGATCCTGCTGTCCTCTTTCTGGATGACAGCATTTGTCCACTCGCTTCAACCAGTACCCTTGCTGTTGCCTGTCAGCCAGCCATCTCAGACTGCTGCCACCCTTGGCAAAATGGTCCAGACCAAAGCTGGAACTTCAGTTCAGAGCTGATCAAAGTAGGCTTCAGCAGTCTTTCCCACTGAAGGTCAATAGCCTTTCACCATCCATGCTGCAGCCACAGGGATAGGACGGCATAGGGGACTGCACAAGGACGATGGGTACTAAGGGAACACCCACAAGTCATTGGCCGATGCTTGTATACAATATGGTATTATTTGATTTACATTTTGGAATTTTTATTCTGTGGTGGCTCTTTTGCAGTTTGGTGAAGCGCACACTGTGATAGAGTGACAGAGGGAAGATTAATGTGTGGAAGTGTTGGTGAATTGTAATTGCATTTACTGGTATAATAGTTGAATGAGTTCTCGGTCAGCCCAACCAGAAAAGAACTGTCTAGTTTACTCTCCCTTTTTCTCATGCTCCTTCTCCAAATCCTCAGTTACTTGCATATAACTGGTAGCAAAGACTGCACCCTCACGATGGTGAAGTGGTGCATCATACACTAGACCACCATAAATGTTAATGCAGAACTTCTCCAGAGGGACAGCAGAAGTGTCGTTTCTGTATGCCACTGGTCTGTTCTATCATATTTTGTATGGACACCTGACTTGACTATATGGAGCCCACGTGTGCATGGGTTGCATCTGATGACATCAGTGATTGCCCTTGTCGTGCAGTAGCCATCCTCTGGTTTGTTGTAGGGATTTAAATGCAGATAGCACTGCAGCCTGCCATAGAAAATGAAGTGTAGTTATCTTTCAAAATAGAGAGCATAGGTGATCTCCTTTGTACCACAGTGAATGGTGAACTGGAAGTTACTGCAAATATCTCCAGCTCCAGCCTGAAAGGCACCAGATACATGAGTTCATCACCAGAGACTCTGGAAAATTGGTCCTTGCTTGGACCAAGGGGGCAGATTTGAGGTGAGAACATCCTTACAGAAGTGGAGACGTCTCCGACATTGTTCCTCACTGAGGTTCATGTAGGAGAATTGGTCTTTGAACACCCTAGTGGAAATTGCCTCCTTTCTCTTCCAGCAGCTTGTCCTGTTCTGAATCACCTCTATTGTTCTTCCAATCATACTATACTCCAATGGGATGCCTACTTGTGCACCCGCGCCTAGGAGTGACTGGCTTGTGCAAAACGTCAGCAAAACGTGCTTCAGCATGTGCCACGACACCCCCTTAAGCTTTAGTAACTTTAAGAATGCACCAAACATATGAAGAATTGTCGCATTAATCAGTAGAAACCAGTCAACAACTGATCTGTATGTTGTTGACACCTTTTAATAGGCAGGTGGCCCTTCCTGCTCCTACATGTGTGTTTGTCCATGCATGATTAAGGGAGGGCATTAACTGAAGCATTGAGTTCCATAATGGCAGCACTGGTGCCAAATCAGCACCACATATCTCACCAGCATGCTGTTTGGCATGAATTGCTCCAGCAGCATGCTATAGGTGGCATTTTGGACCTCCTATGGCTACTCCTAGTGCCCCCCAAAAAATGGATGCATTCATCCAAATTTTGAACTGCTGGTGTTTTGGTGATTGGTCCTTATCACTTCACTCAGATTGTCGTTATTCATATAAAAATGATTCCTGCCATTTGGATCACAGATGATTTCATTGGCTGTTTTGGCCAGATATACAAACTTGCATGAGTTCTGGGTAATTTCCCTTTCCCTAACTCAGCTGCTGAGGTTAATCTATGGATCCATGCTACCACACTGGCTGAGAACAGCTAACTCACTGTAGAGCTAAGATCAAAATTCAGTTATATTACTGCTTTAACATGAGACTCTTAGAATTTAACTGTTAAATATGTAATTCAATGTTGGCAGAGACTGAAGTGGTCACAGTTTTGGAAATGACAAGTTATAGCCAGAGGTTTGCATTTTGATCAAGTCTTGGACTGTGCAGATTAACACCAGTAACATTTTAAAATTATAATGGATCCAGAAGTTTAATAAAAAAATCATTGTGTTTTTAGGAACACCACAATTTGAAAAACATTGTTTTAAAGTGTCTGTATTATTCACCTGGCCTCCGTCTAGACATGGCATCCCCACCCCACCCCTTCTAGGTGAAAGGCATCCAGAGGACCAGAGAAGGGTGTTCCTTCCGTTCATACGTGACTGCACATGGAGACATTGTTCTTTGCCAGGGTGTTGAACGACATGTGTGAGAAGCCTCCCTCTGACACTATTCCCGCTTGTCTTCACTACCCTCGAGACTCTATAGAGGGATCATTGCTTTGGCAGCATTGAAAGACTAACCAGACGATCTCTTGTTGGCCATGACCATTCACCCCAGAGGATGGAGGTTTGGAGTTACAAGTTGGCTGCTGTCTACCAGCTGAGCCCCTTGGAGGCATCCTCCTCCCCTCCCTCCCTTCATCTCTCCCTTCATTCCCGCCCCTAATAGCAGCAGATGGCAAATGGCACAGAATTGGAATCTCGATTTTATGAGACCACGAGTAAGGAACAAACCTGCTGCTGTGCGGGCTTCGCCATAGAGAGGCCAACACAACTGGATGTCAACCATGCTCAGTTGCCTCATAGTTATTTGGGGGTCCCTTTTGTCAGCCACTTGTACTGACCTTGAACGCCACCCATCCAAAGAGACTCTCCTTCCAATTTGAGGGATTTCACTGACTAACTGTGTGGTCAAGGCCAGATTTGAAAAATGGTGCATGTCACCACATCCAACATCACCGCCCCCCCCCCCCCCCCCCCCCTGCCCAGTCATCCTTGACCTGCCCAATATCACCATTCCCCTCACCGCCGGTCACCCTTGAACCCCTCCCCCAGTTACCTTGACTTCACGTCTTCCCTCCCCTCAGAGCCGGTACCCGTTACCGTCCCCATACCAACCCTGATCCTGCCCCCTTCTGTTATACGAGCCGCTTGTCTAGCTCTCTGACAGCACAACGCCCCCCCCCCCCCCACAAACCCAGCTTGAGACCTTCACCTACTAAATGCTCACTCTGGACCTGCCACCCTACCGCATCCCATTACCAGGCTCCCACGATCAACCCCACTGACCCTGCCCTCTAAGCCTCTTTTTCCCCCCCATATCCCTGGAGACACTCTCAACCCCCTCCCTTCCCCACTTAGTCTGTCTCCTTGTCCTGCCCTGGCGTAGGTTTTGCTACTCTGAGTGAAGTTATGTGTGGTCACCAAGATGAAAGCGGCATCTACTGACCTCAAAAGTTGTGGAAGAAGTGAAGCTCGCCAGGTGTACCCCACTTATATAACTGAACATTCTAAATTCTTGCTGGCGGGGAACTTAATTTGGAGGGTGAACTTAATCCCAGCGAGGTGGCCTTTTAATGAGCATGCACGAGATGCTAATGAATGCAGATGGGGTTCCCGACATTGTTCATTGGGAAGCTTGACCTGCCTTGAAAGCTGGGAGAACAAAATTCACAGAGTTTATCCTGCTGTCGGGAAACATATTTTTTGCCTCTCACCAAATTGAGTGCTGCCACCCGCCACGATTCCGGCTGCTTGCAGGACTGAAAAATTCCACCCACAAAGTAATGCAGCCAGTTTGGAGGTGAGTGGCCTTTTGTTTTGCTGTTTCTTTAAAACACTGGGAGTTTTGTATTTTTGTGAAACTGTGAAAGACTGGTTTGAAACTCGCCCTCTTGGAGGCTCAGTATTGTCTGGAGAATTCAAAGGATGAGCCTGTGTCACATGACTCTGCGGTGCTGCCATGCACCTGGATATTCTTTATAGTCTTTAAGTGCTGTACTTTGCCCCATTTGGGAATTATTTTTCAAAGCTTCCAACTATCTTCATGATAAGACAAAATCACCCATAACTGTTGAGTAGGTGACCCTATTCTGGCATAGGTTCGGAGGTTGTTGTGGGGGGGCAGCTCTACAATGATCCAAAAGTTTTTTCATGTCATGTGAGCCATGCGGCTCAGTAGATTTACAGCACCAGGATTATTATTAAAATGGTGCTACTTTTAGAATAAAGTATTAAAATTCAATTGACACTCTATCTACTTTTGGGCCTTAATGGGAAATGCTAATTTTTGCTGAGTTATCTGTTTTTTTAAGAGTTAATTGTATCAACGTCTCTCTTTATTAAGTGTGTTTAGTATTCCACAATTCTGTTTTAAGTGCTGGAAAACATTTTGTTCTTTGTCATATTACCCTTCAGTATCCTGTTTTAAAATTCAGAAGACAAACATTCTTACAACTACCAGGCCATAACTCTACTGTGGTAAATACTGTTCCTGCATAATTCATGCCTCATGTTTTTGTTTTTTTATTTAGTTGGTGTATAGTATTATTTCAGTTTTTATGTTCTTAACTCTTTTGAAGTAATAACTCTTAGTTAATAGCGGTTTAAGATATTGTGGTTTAATGACGTCTCCTTCAAGATTTCATCTTCCCCGAACAGTTACGCAACAAAATCAGCCATTTGTATAGAATGAAGGCCCAGAAAATGGACACAGAATGATTCCTGAATTGGAAACCTACCTGTCCAATATGAGGCCTCAGGCATTGTTTACATGAGATTGGTGAGCTTTAGACCCCTGCTGCTGCCTCCTCCCCTCCCCTGACCCGGGGAAGAGCATTTCAATTTTGGGACATCCTCCAGTATGTTCTGGAGGAGGTGGGTGGGTTTGAAGCAATTGGGAGGTAGGGCGTTGAGCAGGAGGGCAGGTAATAATCTTCGGCCTTGCAGTGGAGATGGGAGCAGCACTGCTGCAACTCCTGGTCCCACATTCGGTTACGTATTTTAAAAAGACATGCCATTTTTGTGGTGGCCTCCAGTGGTCACTTTAAGGACCACTAGTTAGGCCGCCTGCAAGCAGTGTTTTCCTGAATGCACTTGTTCAGCATTCAGGATGGCTGCACTTTACAAAGAGGCCTCAAACAGAGGAAGCACTGTGGTATTGCTGACATCTATGGAATTGTATGGTAAGTCACTGATTTCAACAATAACTTGTTTTTACATAGCATTTTTAACATAGCAACATACCCTAATTTATTTCATGGAAGTGTAAATAAAAAAGGACACTGAGCTAATGAAAGAGAGATTAAGTGGGTCTTAAAGGAGGTAAGAGAAGTGCAGGAACAGGAACCTTGGGTAGGGAACATAGACACAACCATTCCATTTTTTTCCCTGCTGGCTATTTGTTTCAGGATGGAGATGGCAAAGACTGGAATTTACAATTACTTTTATTGTGCAGGAGGATTGAAGCAATTTGGATTGCATGCAAAAAACTGAGAGCCCTACCGTTTACAGCAAGATCCATTTACTATGAACTGGTTGTGACATAAATTAGTGACACATTCCTGATTAAAGTTGGGAGCAGTAGCCTTCATGCCTGAAAAGGTGCTTTTATGTTGTAATAATGCAGTGAACACTGTCCACAATGTTCTCTCAACATTAGCTGCACTTAAACATGAAAGGTGACAATTTACCTTAGTCTGGACGCAGAAAAGACCCATTTTTCTGTCGGTTTTTTGAATGTGCTGCTGGATTCACTGGTTTCCGGCCTGGCTGACATTTGATTTAGAATGCAGCTTGTGAGATGTAAGTGTGGAAAATGGTACTTGGAGCTGACATCACAGTGCTCTCTTGAACCCAGTGCAGCAATGTCAAAGTGCTATAATTCAGCTCTTGACCAGATTCTGCAGATTATAGCCATTAGTTTTGTGCTGTTGTGCGGAAGGAAATTGCGTGCTTTTATACAAGAAATACTAAAAGAGGATTAAAGAGAGTAGCCTGGGGATGTAGAGGCTCAATTTACACCATTGCTGAATGCTTACAAGTTGATTCCAAACAGTGGAGGCTGATGTTCCTTGTTTGAGGAGTCTTTCCAGCTCTTTCTTTATGCCAGAGGCAGCCTTATCATACTTTGGCCCCAATTTAAAAAATACATACTGAAAGCATTGTTCCACCCTGTGTAGGATGGTGTCAAAATGTCCTATTTTCCACACACTGAATGTTGAAAATAGGATACCAAAAGATGTTGACCATCAATGGCCATGTACCATAAGCTGCAAACTGTCAGCTTCCTAACTGGGTGAACATGAGATTTGCTCTTAAATCTACCTTACACAATTGTTTTGACATATGGATTCAGGAGCAAGAGCCATGGCTGCCCGGTTAGGAAGCCTGCAGCCTATAGTCCATGGCTGTTACTGCTCAACATCTTGACCAGGTATCCACAAGAACAAATTACTTATTCAAATCTGATGGAATGAGTGCAAGTACAGCTACATCGTACAAGTTTTGGGGACTGAAGTTGCATTGTGTGAATTTAGTAATGAATGCTTTAGTACCTTTGTCTGAAATTCTTTTGTCTGCTGCTTAAACAAAGGTATCGGCCTCTCTCTAACCACAACTCCTGGGTCTCAACCCGCACTAAAAGGGGTTTCAGAACAAATTACCTCTGCAGTGTGATCACCAAAGATCTGGTATGAGAAAATCTCAAATGGAAAACAACAGTTTTCATTCATGTAATACTGCTTGCTTGCATGAAGACAGGGTGAAAAAACAATTGCTTACCCTACAGGGGTGATCCAGTGCTGCCACTCACCAGGAACATCAAGGCTACCTTGTAGGCTGGCCTCCCACCTGTACTCTCACCAAGCTGGGTTTCCCCGTGGAGACTGTGCGATCCAGGAATCAGTCATTATGGGCAAGGCAACAGCTTGGTGACAGAGGAGTCTGTCATGATTGTTTCAGCGTTGTCTTTGAAGATCAAACAGTGCAACGTTCACATATACCATTCCTGGATTAAATTCTTCAAACACATCGAGAAAGACCATTGTGGGCCTGGTGCCTGGCGCCATGTTGGATTCTGCCGAGCCGGCAGTTTGTTTACATCTAGATGCGACTGTTTTAATATTGGGAGTACTGTCAGATCAGCAGTTAATTTGAATAGAGTTAGAATTTTCTTTCTGTAGATCAATGGGTTCTCTCACAAGAAGCTGCTTAAAATGACCACCTGCATTCACAGCACAAAGCACTGGATTCCCAGCCCACTGTTTGCTCCCAATAAACATATTGGTTGACAAGGCGTTAATTGTGTTAACTTTTCAATGCTTTTGAGCTGCTATGTACTGCTGTATAAGGGTCCTGTAAGAGAAAAAAACATTTTAAACTGGTATAAATTTCTGGAATTTAAAAGAAGCGTTTTCAAACAACCTTGTCCAGCCATTTGGATATCCCCTCATTAAAATGACACAATTGTGAATGTCTAAATCAAACAAGTACTAAATGCCTGACTATAGAAATACATCAGACAAAAATCCTTTCACCGGCTTCCAGCATTAATGCCTATTACCAATGCAAACAATAAACAAGGCTCTAATAGAAGGCTCTGACCAGCCTTTCAAATGAAAACAAGCAACAATCTGTAACAAATTATAAAAGAGCAAAGGGCATCCTAAAGAGCCAGCATAGAAACACCTTAATGGAAAGAAAATCCTACCTTGAACTTTTTGGTTGCAGTTCAGTAGGGATTGGGTTAGGGGAAATTAAATACACACATTCCCTTCCTTTGATCAGTCTTCTTTGCCTGTGAAATGTTTCTTCCTGTTGGTGTGTTTCTGGCTTCTCTATTCTCCTGCTTTCCCCTGTCCATCTGGGATTTATCCATTATTTACCCCACCTAGTTACAGCAGCCATTGTATCAAAAGGATGTAATCCTTTCTCTTGGGGTTAAGATTTAAAACAGATTGGGAATATTTAATAGGATGAAAGTGACTATAGGAAACTCTGATCATGCACACCATTTCAACTAAGGAAACTCGGAATTAAAGCAAAGAATAGGATCAGAATTTTTTGCCAAGTACAAAATCAGAGTTGGTAAAGGCAGGGGTCAAGCCAGAGAAGCAGTGGAATTCTGGTTTGGCCTTAGCTTTGCTTTGTTGATAAAGTAAATCCTTCGAAACCTTAATAAATAGTCTTCCAATGCCAACAGACAAAAAAAATAAAACCAATTATTTAGAAATTTTGTGACATGCCTTCACGTGAAGTCCCAGACAAGTGCGCACAAAAACTGTATTAACTTAACCAACACTGGATGTGTGGCACCGTTAAAGTGATGTGGGTGATATTTATATGTGGGTGTGGAATCATATATTTGTGTATTAATTGATTTAAAATGCCTTTGGTGCAGACACTTTACCGTCATTAAACATGTCTAAAAATCTGACTCCTGGAAGCGTATGTCTTTGCATGCAAGTATATTCATTGTTATCTTCAAATCTTCTTCTGAACAATTAAATGACTCCCCACCTCCTTCATACACATTCCAATATTATTTTTCAGTCCAGTATTTTTTGGACTTTCTTGGTCCTCAAGCTAGTTAAGGAGCTCATTCTAAGTGTTTTGTTTTCCATGACACATGTATTGTCTGGCTACAGCAGTTGTCTGGCTTTCATTTGCCTTTCTTCTCCTCGGTGGTTGCCTGCTGCTCCTTGGCACCACAGATCCTGCTGCTGTTAGTTTAGTGACTAGAAGCCAATCTATCTCTCAGCAAGTTGTTTATTTTCTGAATACATAGGGAGGAATCCCTGTAAATGAGTAAGTGTTACTTTTCACTTACTTCCCAGCCAGCAGGTGGCCTAAAACAATTTTGCCTTAACTACCTTGGCATCTGCAATGTGAACGAAGCCTAATCTATCATCCCCTCCTGTCAGGCCTCCTTGAATATGACTGTATGTCCCAGTTATCCTGAGACGGGGTAGTTGGAATAGAGTTTTAGTTACTCAAAAATGGTAAAATAGCCACGTTCCGCAGGCATTTGAATGAGCTGTACTCCAGCATAGCTCAGCACCTTCGAAGGATGAGAGGGGAATGAAATGGGCAAAAGCAATACCTTTGTTGCAAATTGGCATAATGCTACACTGATTCTGTCATTTAACCCTTTTGGTGCAATTTTTCTAAAAGTATTGATCTAATTGAGTGCCACTTCCTTGGGACCACTTTATAGGATAGAAAGCCGAATGTGACTGGATGGGAGATGAATTATACCTGCATTCAAATTCATTGACATTTTTGAAGCCTTTTCAGGGACCACAACATGATCTGAAATGTAACTAGAAAGGACCAAGACATTTCTTTTATTATGTTTTGTGGTGTGAATCATTTTGTCTTTCTTTCAGAGCAGTTGTTTTAAAGCTACTCATGTGTGTTTTTCTGGGCTAGCTTACAGTCCTTGTAACTCTGGACCATGCGCTGGACTCCAGCTCAAACTGAGGGGTTGGATGTTTCCCTTCTCGGATAGTTTCATTAGTTTTACTTGAAATGAGCCTGGGCTGTCTAGGTACAGTTCCTAGTAGATATAAGAAAGAGCACAATAATTGCTCATTACAAATCACAGCATTATTCAGAGATACTTTGGAAAATGGAAAAATACCTACAATTATAGATGGGGACACTGTACAGAGCATGGGCTCAAGAAAATTTACCAGGCAGCATAAATGGAGTTGTATGCTTCATCTGACCCATGGTGCTAACATAGGAATACTTGATATCAACACTTAATGTCAAAGTTGGGAAAAGTTTGTTCCATTTCTTAACACACAGGTCCTTAACAATGATTAGCATAGCATTTTATGCAAAAATATACTTTAAAAATAATTAAGTCTCCACAACATGCTAACAAATAAGAAAATCTGGCTTGCAAGGAGCAAGTCCTGCCAACAATGCACCATTGAAGTTTTTCAGTTTCTGCTGCTAATCTCTAACATCTTTATACTTCTATTTTCTATTAAGTTCTGGAGCTGCAAGATGGGTCTTATTTCCATTTAATTCATAGAATGATCCTTGAATAATGACATGAGATATATTTCTGAAAATTAGCTGGTACAGTTGTAAGTACGAACAGCTCAGATATACTGATAGAGCTCTGAAATGGTGTCACAAAAGTCAGCTGTGAATGCTTAGGCTGTGCACCAGGCCTGCCAAGTCCCAGCTATTGGGAGTGGCAATCGCCTGTTGTGGTTTTAAAAGATAAACTATTTCCATTCATGTGACTCTTTCAAGAAAACACAGTTATGCTTATTTAAGAGTTTACAATGTGCCTTATTATTTTATGGGAATAAATCTCAGTTCTGGTATTTCTTGGATGTTGACTGGAGGATAGTTGCTCATCTGCTTTGGTTCTTTGAGGGGGCCAATAATTTTGATATTTGAGAACTGTACAACAAACCCAAGTAGATAGTCCTGTGTGCACATTAATAACAGATTAACTTAGTTTTCAGAAGATGGCTTTGAATTGGACTGCAGCAGGATTTTTACCAAAAACGGCAGAGCCATTCAAAAGGCGGCACAGTTTTGGTAATACTAACAGCAGAGTGCAGGGAAGCAATTGTCCCCCCTACTGCTTGTCTATTATTCTTAACATTAAAACTACTGCCTTTTGTTTCCTGCGATGAGAGAACTATAAGGCTTCAGTCGATACAAAGAATGCAAGCTCCGTTGATAGTTTAGTGAATCAACACACACTGCCTTGTGAGACTAAGCCATCCAGATCATGAGAGGCCCAGATTAGTTCCCTGGGTTATGGTGAATTAGCTGAACTCTGAAGGAGCAACAGTGCAGATGCTACGGATGCCAAGTGAAATCTCCCAATATTTGAATAGTCTGTCGTCACCTTTCAATGTCTGGGCTCACACCTGAAGAATATGGATAGAGTACCATTGAGCTGTCAGAACCTGTGGAGTTGTGTCTAAGCAACAGCAGTTTCAGCAGAGCAAAGGAGAAGACTTGGAAAAAGAGAAAGTTCAATAATTTGCTACACTTGACTGATCTAAGCAAGTACTGGGTTTACAAGGAATTCATTAAGTTGAGGAAGTGTCAGTCAGCAGAGGTCTATGCCATACTGACCCCAGCGCTTTGATCTGCAACCTCCAGCCTTGCTTGTAAGTGTCCATTTACCAGCCATGCACTGTGCTAGCATTGAACAAAGTCACTAATCTATTGTAATTAGCTCCCTGCCTTATTTAAGTATATTCCTATAGTGGGTGAATGCATTGAGATATGAACCAGTTCCAAGCAAACACACACAACCAACTGAGACCCCCAGTTCAGCCTGAAGGAGATGTTCAACTTTATTTGACATTGTTGTAGCTAAATTCGGCAAAGCTAATTCAAGATTGTTTGGAAATCATTTTTCACATCTTTGAAGGAGTTCTACTTTCCAATGATTGAAGGTCAAAATGTAATTTGTAACATTCTGATTTACCAGTATTGGACTTGTGATGTTTCCTTAGACATGGTACTGGCTTTAAAACAAGTTATTTGTTTTAACATTATTGACATTCTTGGTGACAACATTCTCCGAACTAACTGCTGGTGTTTGTACACTGCGGGTGCTCTGCATAAACAAAAAAGACTGCATGAAAATGAAGGAAACAAGAATGTGCTTTATGTTATACAGATACATTTAATGTATGTAGTAATGAGAGAAGTTTTTCAGTCAGCCAGGATGCCAGGAGGTCGCTTTCTTCTATATGGAGTTGCCATAGTGATGAAAATAAAGTTAAGGATGAGGTAATTGCTTATGGTACGGAGGTGGTAAAATCCATAGCTTCTGACCATGGCTTTTCTGAAAATGGCAGGTGCAATGCTTACATTTCTTTGCACCACCTCCCCCCCCGCCAAACCCCCACACACATGCATTTTTTTTGTCTCCTCAGTTCTAATCTGATTATTCAGTTTATGACTTTGGGTAAAATGGGAAATGTGCTCTCACAGTGTGCATTCACCTTTTGGTCCCCTTTGATTAGCCACCCATGTCTTTCTTTTACCATTTCCTTTTTTTCGAAAGAATTAAGTGCAATCTCTCATGCTATTCTTTTTCTGGTACATTTTGGGGATTATTGTGAAATAGTTCACACCTTTTCTTTTGGGAGAAGAGGTTGGAGGAATCATTTCCATGTTAACTTCTAGGAAAGCATTCATTTGAACTAAATTCTGCCGTCACCCTTTCACTTCAAGATTAACTTTTTTTCTGTTGATTTTTAAGAGGGCTTTGTGAAGGGTAGGCTTTAGCAGACATTTGTGATGCACCCTTTTGTGTGAGTTATACAGTCATGAAGATCACTTTTTCCACCAGCTTTGCTACGCCAGAAGAAAAAAGCCCCTCATGTTAAAGGATGAAAGCTGGAGGCTAATCTGCTTCCATCTGGAAAATCAGAGAGCCAGGAGTTGCAGTCATGGGGTCACATCCCTTATGTAAACTGTCAGATTCTTTTTACATTAAAAACATATCACATAAATACCCACTGAAGACCTGTCGGAGACACTCCGAAAAATGCAAAGCCAAGTTCTCTTAAAAATTATGGCATCTATTATAGGGAGAAAAATGAGTTTCTTGACTGTCTGTATAGCACTTATTATTCTTTTGGGAGTCAGCAGGAAGAGAGAAACTAAGTTGCTGGAACAAAGCCCCATGACCACTGTGGCAAGAGATGTCCAAACATGAACTCGCTTTGCACTTTCACTATTATAGTTCTCCATTGATTCCTCAATGGTTCGTTTTCCTTCTCTCTTTGAAGTCATTAGGTGGGAAGAAAATAGAGGAATTGAATCCCTGGGGGTGTTGTTTGTCTATGAATCAGATAGCAAGCTCTCCAGTGTGACTAAAATCAAGGTATTTGCTCAGGAAGCTGTGGATGCCAGCTGGGCATTGAGAGGGCAGAGATTCCTGCCTGAATGCTACAAGATCAAAGGTCCGCTGTTGGGGTCTGCACTAAATGTGTGCTTTAGATGGAACAATTTGTCATGAGAGTGGATGCCTCAACTGAAATAACTTGCCTGTTTTTGCTCTAAAACGACTCCAATTGATAATGGTGTGAATGTTTAAGGCATTGTGGTTATTGTCCCGTGACATTGGGTTTGTCTATCTACTCTCTTGAGTGCAGGAGCAGCGAGGGAAATAGACTGATTCCTGGGCAATATTTTACACTCAAGTTGTGTACCTGCTGAATGGATAGTGGAAGAAAGGGTAGGAAAAAAATAAACTAACTTTGTGTCATTCAGTGCATTCAGTCTCTTCCTTAGATTCCTCTGCCTAGTGGTTTAATTGTTTTACCTCTGTGTGCAGCTTGCCCAGATTACATGGTTTAACACTGAGGAAGCTAAAACTGTTTCTCTTGTTATCCCAGTGCAATATCACTAGTGCCTTTTGATCAGTATTTGTGTCTGTAATGCTTGTCGCATGTTAAGTGTTTAAGTCTTTCACCAATGTGAACTGTGAGCATTAGATTAAAGTTTCAATTGTATCCTGCGCTCGCCAATTTGAAAAAAATATATTTTTTTCAGGTGTTCCCATTTCTGATTAAACTGGGTACTCCTGTGAAATAAAGTGCATGTCATTTGACTCGCTGGGTTTTCATCATTTATTCCTGGAGTTTGTTAGGTGATAAAGAGTGGATTTGTGTCAGAGAAAGTCAATAGACATTTAAAAAAAAAGCTTAAGAAAATATCTAGAATGCTCTAGTTTTGTTTTCTCTTATCAAAGGAGTTGCATTCATGAAAGAAGCATTTGCCAATCATTTTTATGAAGACTGCATTCCTTGAATTACTTGGTCTCGTTCATTTGTGAGGGAAGAACAGTGAGGTACTGTAAACTTCTCAACACCTGTTCTTGGGTGTTTCTTGTTGGATCGATGAACGTGCTTTCCATGGTTGTGATTTTAAAATGTTGCTTCCAGGTAGAGCATTCAGGCATGCTGGTTAACTGGTCCCAACATCCAATAATCAGGTAAAAATGTAAAAAATATACTGCCAACAGAAAGATATCAATCTCAAGACTATGAACTGCTCTGAGATTCAAGCCTATGATTACCTAGTTTATTAGTTTCCTGTGATACAGGCTTTCAAGGGTGTATATAATATGCAACAAGGGCTTGGATTTTTGCAGTGAGTTTGAACATCATCTTTTCACCTTTGAGGCTGGGGTTTTAGTGCAGCCTCAACTAACTGGATCAAAGTCTCCTCCCACTGCTGTCTGTGAGGCACCTAAATGGAATGTGTAGCCAGTCTTGATCCATTTCCTACTGTGCAAAGCTGGTATTAATGATCACTATTGGCACCAATTTGGTAATAATTAGCACTAAATTGGTAATCTACCTCGAAGAGGCTAGGAGGAAGTGGCATTGAAAATGGAAGTACTGAATTGTTGCAGCAGGGGGCGTTTTTAAGTGAGGTAAAGGGTATTTTATTGCAGGGGGAACATAACGGGAAACGATTATGGTGCATCTGGTTATCATCTTAATACCTTTAATCAAGAGGATTTGAAGTTGGGTTTTGGTTAAAAATGTCAAGGCTATTCAGTTTACCAGCTCTTATTTCATAACTAGCTCAAAGTGTCATGGCCCATGTGCTTTTGGGGGAAAAAACCTATATTTTATGCTGGGACATGGTGATTTCTGATAAAGCACTTGCTTCCAGTAACTGATCATGAGATCAAGTTGCCTGGGTGACAAACAATAGAAAAAGAAGTTAATTATAGGGGGGAAGTAGATTTTGCGGTGTGTGTTTGTGTCTGAACCAGGATGCCTGTATTAAACTGAGAGTCAACCGTGGGATAGTTGGAGGAGATTTGAAAAGAAAATCTTGCCAGAAGTAAGCGGACAGCCCAAAAAATTTCAACCCTTATACGAATCTTCAAAGCAGACCATCTTCCAATTTTTGATTAGTATCTGACTTGAGTTTTGGGGGTGTAAGTCTAATGGGTGTAGAAGGAAATTTGAGTTAATAAGTCTGGTTTAGATAACAAGTAACTGTGTTCATTGTGCTTCTAATATCTTTAATGTAACCAGCTAGTTAAGACAGAGTTGTAGTTAATGCTATTCATGTTTGCTTTTTGTATAGCAAAGTTCTTTTTATTTAAACCGTCAACTTAGTGGCTTTATTCCTTTAGTAAATACCTGGGTTTTCAGATTTTCCCCCAAAAATAATGTTACTGGTCTCTATCGAGATCATTACATGTTTTTATGTATCTTTTATTGTGTAATGTTACCATAGACAAGGAGGTTTGCTGATGGAATTGCTTATTAAGATGCAGGTTCAGAAGTAAGCTGCTGATCCTAACTCTTCAGGTGTGTGATGGAGAATAGATTAGAAGTCAGCAAAGAACAGAACAGGACCACTTTTAAAACTGCAAGTGTGTTATGACGGATGTAAATGAACCATGATCTTCTCCTGAACGGAATACGTATTTTAAAGAGTTGAAACTGTAACCTGCGTGTGGTCTCTGCTTCAGAACTATTGTTACTGAAAAGCTTATAGCACACTTGTTGCAGGAGTACTGGAACTTTCAGCAATGGTCCCAAAATAGATTGCAGTCAACTCCATGATTTTACCACTCACTGCAATCCCCTGTGGGGAAACTGTGACTCCATTTAAAATGTACACTCCTGATATCATGACAAATGCCATTCTTTGAACTTAGGATCTTTGACTGATATAATGGTTGCCCCAGCGTGAGATGTGGCATTTGCCCTTTAGATGTAGCCAGATATACTTAAATCATTCTGTGTTTGGATTTCTCTGTTTTAAAAGCCTTCTGCTATTTACACCAAAACTCTGTGGCATCCCAACAGATTTCAGCAGGGTATTTAGGCAGCAAACATTTAACAGCATGAGCTTCAACATCAGTATTCAAAACACGGAATGAAATGAAAAGAGCACCTGTCTTGAACCTGGGTCATTTCTCAGGAAGAAATATTGTTCGGTGATTTGGAGAATGGCTATACCGTGACTTTGAAGAAGCGTAATCTCCATAACCTGAAGCTCAGATGGCAAAGATATAAAGATGTTGCCAGATTTTATCACGCACACTCCATTGTCTGTAGTAATGTGACCGATGCTCTTTATGAAATTGATTTGCATAAGCTTAAAGCAAATTCGTTCATACACTGTTATTCAGACAATTAACGGCACAGACTCTTTGAAGCCCAGTTTACAAATAACTATAGGCATATGCAGGTGATTCAGTAATATTTTAGTAGAAACATGGGAGAATAGGGTGGGGGGGGGGGGGGGGGGGGGGGCGGATTATATGCTCCGTCTCCATCAGATTTGAAGGCAGTGGGGCGCATAAAATCCAGTGGGCGCTGTGCCCACCTCCACCAGAATTATACGTGTGACGGGGAGTGGTTGGGTGGTGTGCCTGCCCTTCGGCCTATTAACATCCTTAAGTGGCCAATTAATGCTCATGTAAGGGCCTCATCTGGAATTAAATCCATGGTGGGGTGGAGAGGCCCAGGTCAGTCGGGAATCCCGGCAGCTTGAGCTGCGCGGGCTGGGGGGCGAACCTCTTGTGGGGCCCCTCGGCCCACTTGGAAACCCCCAGGTCATTCCACCACCGCCCTCCCCGGGCTCTCAAACCCAACTCCCTAACTCCCTCGCTGGAGCCTGCCAATCTGACCCTGGCAAGACCTCAGGCTTACCTGCCTGTCCGAGCTCCATATGTGTGGTGGGACTGCCCGTGGTCCCAGCAGTGGCCACCGCTCCCGGTGCTGGAGTACTACTAAGAATCAGTCATTATGCACATGCAGATGGATGCTTTATCTTTGTCTTAATTAGAAAGCACAAAAGATTGAGATAATTACCCACAAGACATTGCAGTTTACACATACTAATTGACTCTTTGTGCATGCCAGGTCATTCTTGCGTTCCGTCAGGCAGTGCATGTAAAGGCAATGATGCGAGCCACCTGCTTTTCTAAATGTATTAAAACATGCTGTCGCTTATGAAATTATTGTTGTTTGACATTTAAAATGGAGCATTAATCACAGTTAATTATGTGACATAGTACAACACATGCCAGAGGCCAGTTGCAGAACTAGCTACTATGGTTGATTTAAAAGGCAAAATGAAGTGCCTTCAGTGGATATTTTGACTGTTGAGTGCTGCTTATGCAGAACAGTCATCTAAAATGGAACATGTTAAGAATTAATACTTGGGAGCCTCTGTCCTGTGAGCTGAAGGACACCCTGAATAATTTGATGGCCTGAAAACAGGCATTGACAATATTACAAGCTACTGAAATATTGGTTTATTTTGTAAGGTAAGGAGTTTAGATACTTTTGGAAGAAGAGAATGAAGGTCGGGTTTACCCTTATTTAATTTTTAGCAGAAGCTCTATAGCCAGATCATGGATTTCAATTTGGAGATTGAACGCAATCTCCCTCGAGATAAACTAAGATCCCTTGCACCCACCCACTGGTAAAATAAGCGCCTATGTGCAGCTGAGCGTTTAGCCTACATTTGTAGGGCTCGAGAGACTATATAAGTCTCATCTGTGTTTTTTTTTAAAGTCTCCACAGTCTACTTGCTGAACCACATTAGGTACATTTAAGTGATTTTTTGAGAGGGGGAGGAAAGAATAGCAGACTTACGCTGATTAGTTTTGCATATAAAGGGCAGGCAGATGGTGGAGGAGGCAAAATATTACTGCAGCATGTCTGCGTCTATATAATGTTTGCTTACATCTGATTACGCTATAGGAAGTTGCCACTTATTTGAATTTTGCAGCTGTTGCCTCCTTCTCGTCCCAGCCCTTTTGCTTTTAGACAGGTAGAGTTTGGCTGTCAGGACAAAGGATCCACTTTTTGTTGCTAGAAAGTATTAACAAACCAGTAACTGCTGCCATTATTGCTGCTTTTGCAAAAGTATGAAGAGTTCTGATTTAAATTGCTTGTACGTTGACTAAAAGCCAGTTCATTTCATTATGTTCAAAAAGTAGACACATGAATAGCACAAATTAATCAAATTTGAGGCAAGAATAGAAAGTTCTCAGCCGCTAAATGCTTGTGAAAGCAGTTCTTAAAACAAGGGTGAGGACCCGTCAAATACACATAAAAAATGGTTTGTTTATTAGGCCTGTGGAATTGTGTTGCTTGACCAAGTCTGTGTGCCACCATTGAAAGGGGAACAAGGCAGTAGGCTGCTTTTGGAGACGTTTCCCCCACCCCGATTAATGCTGCTGGGACTGTGAACGAACTTCTTGCTGAGTTGGAGGTCAGAGGTTGAAGTGCAGTGCCAGCTGACAAGTTTGCTTTGTAATGATGGTAGTGTCCTATTCAGAGTTGGAGAGGGAAAAATAAATTTCCACCAGCAGATGCTGTAAGACCACTGATGGTGTTTGTGACAACGAGATCTTTGCACTGAAAGTTGGATGATATCTAAAAATGTTTCACTTTTACAATTTCCCATCTTTATTTGCAATTGATCTAAGTAAGAATTAAAGCATTGATGACTTTGCACTGATCATTCAATTAAATGTCATTGGAATGCTACAGTACAAACGCACACAATTTAGCAGAGACACACAAAAGAAGGAAACAGAAGAATGTAAAATACAATTCATTAAATCAGTTAAATGAGGATAGATGCTAGTGGAAAAAGTACATAATATGATATATCTGGAATTTTTAATATGTGAAAAAAGTGAGCCATGTGAAAATGGTTATTTCAATTTTTGCTCTTATATACTGCTCTTCAATGACAATCTTTTATTTATCTTTACTGCTGTCTTTACTGTAATAATCTGTCAGGGATATGACTTCATAGGATTTAAATGTACCTGCTACATGCTCTGGAATTATATTATCTGTCACATCTTCACATAATGATGAGTTGACAACAATGATGGCAGGGATATAATACATCATGAGACTTCATGGAAAGAATAAAGTAATGCCTCTGTGATGTGTAATTTCAGAAAGACTTGCTTCATTGAAGTCCCTTATCACATCTCAGGAACACCTTAAAATGCTTCAAGCATTTAGCGACTCTCGGTATGTAGTAAGTGCTACATCCAACTATATTATGCAAACAGCAATGATTTGAGTGACCAGTTAATCTGTTTTGATAGTATTGATTGAGGGAGGACTATTAATTTGGAAATATCCTTCAAACTTTTTTGCAAATAGTACCAGGTGATCTTTAAAGTCTAATTGGACGAGCCTCGCTCTATGCTGCTAAGTAATTTTAATGACGTCAACAGCATCTATAGCCACAAAGATCAACCACCCCAAAGACTGAGATCACTTCACTTCCCTGCAGCACCCCCCCACCCCGGCAACCTCTCTACCCCCACACCACCATCCCATTTATATACATGAACCAGCTGGCTCTGCGATGGAGCCATAAGATCTTCCCTCTGATCAATGAACTGCTCCAAATATGTAAGGAACTCTCCAACAGCCCATGAAAACTGGTCAGCATACAGGCCACCCCCATTGGGTGGCTAATGGGCTTGCTCTGCCCATCTCCCACTTAATGAGTGGCCGTGAAAATCTGCATCAACGCTTCTTTGTGATCTTCCTTATAGCTGAGGCTCTTTGTTTGTCAGTCCTCATTTTAACACTCAGTTTGTTAACTTCATGTCTTGGTGGTGTATTTATTATGTTTGGTTTGACCTCTCTGAGTGTGTGTTGTGTTCCTGTTGCTCATTTGGATAGATCTGCCTGAAATACAACCTTCACTTTCTTTTGGTATATGGTGATTTGTCCTCACTGGTACAAAAACCTAGATGAACCAGTGAACAAATGATAGTCAAGTGGATGGTGGAGAATGGTTTTTCCGCCAAAAATTGTACCTCTGTTTCATTTATTTCAGAAACTCAGGATGGCAAAATCTTACCTGCCACCTCTGCAAGAAATTACTTTTGGCATGCACAAAGCTTTAGTTTTCTATCAAAACAAAAAATTTACTCAAAACAACCACAAAGCTAACAATAGGCAGTGAAACACAAATTCTTCTATTATTCATTAACAGGGCAGTAGTCATAAGAGAGCATTCTACCCATGCTGTCACTGCTTTGTGGCCCACCATGGCAAGTGTTTCTCTTGAGGCAGCTACCTGGAATAGTTTGCATGCTCTGCTAAGCTTCATTACCTTGATCTGACAGCTGAATTTGACAAAGTTTTAAGCACCAAAGTGTTTAAAGCTGACCAGAACATGTGGCCTTTGGATATTTTTATATTTTTCCATCCATGGACGGAAGATCAGTTATCAAGTGGAGAATGTTGATTGATTGCTTGCCCTATTTTTCTTTTGCATTGCGCCTGTTGGAGGACCAATAAGAAGGAGGCCTGAGCTTTATTTTGGCCCTGTTCGCTGGTTCTAAGAACTGCCATCATTCCGATGCCAGGATCTTGAGTATTTACATGTTTTGTCTCCTTTTATGTTGTCAGGTGCCCCCAGTGTGCGGAGTGTTTGTGTTCTTGTTGCACATCAGGATAGACTTGCCTGAAATGCAGCCTCCACTTTCTCTTGATATGTTGTGATTTGTTTTCCCTGGAATCATACAAAAACACTGAAGATATACAGAAGAGACATTAGGAAGGAGAACTTAAATGAAGAGGAAAAATAATTGAGCACAAAGAAATCAGACCTATGGATTTCATAATGAGAGTAGTGTATGATAGTGATCCAGCCAGAGAGAAAAAGGGTAGACATTGAAGAACAAGGAGCACCAGAAAAAGAATTGGAGAGTTGGCAAGAAGTCGAAAGGCAGTTATCGGAAGAGAATTTTTTCCTTCTGTTTGTGAACGCTGTCATAGAAGTTCAACTATATTATCATATATTGTGTGCTACATGGCAGCATGCTCCTGTCATTATAAAACAGTATATCTTCGAACCACAGGGTCAGAATGGTCCATTACATAGTTCTGCCTCTTGCTTTATTGTAATGCCTCTCATTCAGCTTTTTCTCTTCATCGACAAGTGATCTCCTGAGATTAGCAAAAGGCTATTGAATATGTTCCAGTCTTTTAGTTGCCTACTTTAATTTCAGTTTCTCATTTTGACAGCTGTGGTCAGAACCTTTTTGTGAGACTGTTGATGGTGGCAGAGTTAGTGTTGGAAGATCCAGGAGTCAAAAAAGCAGAATAGGAGTATATCAGACTTGGTTATCGCCAAACCAGAAATAAATAGTTGAGGCAACAATTTTACTGGAGACTATTCTGCCCTGTTCCCCACTCTTGTTCCCACGTCTAGCTGGTGCTCGGCTCCAGCTGTGGTCATCTTGTGCACTGCGATCAGCAAGAACTATTGTAGGATATTTAGTCACAAAAGTTTCAGATGCTTGAGTAAAAGGTTCGGTAGTGAGCTATTAAGTTAACTTGTCATGCACCAAATCACCCATGAAATGACACTCATGAAGTAACACAAAGTATTAGATTATCAATTGAATATTAGTATGATTTTCCCAAAAATATTTCATTCTGTTGTGTGCAAGTGTTCCTCACTTGAAGGCAGGTTAGAATGAATCCTTTTGTAACTGCTTGAAATTTGTGCTTAGTAGTTTTGTTCTTCTAGATGATGTATTGTTTCTAAAAAAAAAGCAACATTACACTATATAGTGGCAGATATACTTTTTGTATGAATAGATTTTTGCCACTTGGGACTAAACCGAATGCTGCCTGAAGATAGCTGTGAATAGCTACTAAAACCTGAGTTTGTGGAGGATGGTCAAAGGTTATGAAAGCAGGACTAAATGTGGATGAATTCAGAAATTGCACAGACAAGACTAAATGTTCACAGGAGTGTGGGGAGGGAGGTGATGTGCATTGTGGGTGGTGCTAAGTATCTCTAATTGCTATCTCCAGATTACTGAGTAACATCATGGGAATGTGGCAGTATGGTATAAAATATAACAATTGCTGATTCAATGTTATATGATATTACACCTTCCTAGGCTCTGTATCAATCTGGGAACAGCTTATGTTTTGCTCTATGTGGTTTATACATCTGCATTCCTAAACTGCAGTTGCCTTATAATACTGCCCCTGTTCAAAAATAATATCAAAACTAAGCCTTCTCTCATTGTGGCTTATTTTTGTTGCTTTCTTCATGGTCAAACCCAGATGTTCGTTCCCTATACACAAAGAATGATGGTATAAAACGTGTCTCTTTTTTTTAACTGAACTTTTGAAATTTTCTACCATTCTGCCTTTCCCTGTTGAAAACAGTGACAGAACAGGCTTACTGTTTCCTTCATACCATATTTCTCCATGCCTGTTCTGGGGTGTGTTGAATGAGTATTTTACCCTGGCAGCATCAGAAATGAAGTGAATTCTGCCCCCAGTTTTGTGTTTTCCAACAGGGTTGCAGGGATACTGAGCACTAGTGGGATATCCCAGTGAACCCACTGCTTCTCTGAGTTCAGCTAGCTCCTCGCAGATTGGGAATTAAGCTCACTACCATGATAGGCAGTATCATGATGGGCATTCTATTAGTACGTGAGCCATCTGGGTTTCTCATGTGAGCTCTACCATATTTGCTAATGAGCCTGGTAGAAAATGCTTCTATTTTCAATGCCTAAGGGCAGAGATTGGAAAAGCATAATGAATTTTAAATGCCATAGCTTTAGTGGTTTCTGACCGTGTCACTGGCACCGATTTAATGACTGCTGGTGAAACACTAACTGCTTCAGGTTGCAGATGTTAAATAAATAGCCAGTTCGAGTTACCCTCACCACCTCTTAGATTTATTACTTGATACTTGAGTCTGGGCCACATGGAGCTCGAAAGGGTCAGTGGAATTCCTCACATTCTGCTATTGAAAAAGTTGTTGAAATTAATTCAGATACTATTAACCTACAGACTAAAATGGCCCTCATTTTCTTAGATTTTCTCTTTTCCATGATTATTTTCACTGTTAAGCAAGAGTATAGAATGTGGCTGAAATTAAGGGGTGTATGGTATTCAACAGAATAAAATTTGTAACAGCTTTTGGGAAGAGAAGTAGTTACTTTTGCATGCCTTTGGGTAGATGGCATTAGGTTTGGATCACTGCAAAGACTTGTAATTCAGACTTTCATGAGAATTGCTGAATTTTTTTTGAGTTATGGTCTCAAGCAGTGTCTCGTTTGAAGGCAATCTTGCAAAAGCTGTGGGACACTGCATTATGGGATGACATAGGCCTTAACCTGGTATCTGCTGTGGACATTAGCAAGTGGGAGTTAAACAGTTCCCAGAAGAGGGAGGAAGCAAAATTTATATGATCAATCAGTCTGAGCAAGTCAGGGGCACCTCCTCATGGCTGACCATAGACTGGCATCATTGGGACCTAATACTCATGGAATCATTAAGTGGTTACAGCATGGTAGGAGGCCATTTGGCCTGCGAAGTCCTTGCTGGCTCTCTGCAAGACCAATTTAGCTCGTCTCACTCCTGGGCCCAATCTCCTTAGCCCTGCTTTTGAAAGTCAGGATTGAATCTGCCTCTCCACCCTTTTCAGGTAGTGCATTCGAGATCATAACTACTTGCTGCGTTAAAGGAGGTTTTTCCTCATGTCACCTTTGGTTCTTTTGCCAATCACTTCAAATGTGCATCCTCTGGTTTTTGACCCTTCCATCAATGGGAATAGTTTCTCTCTGTGCTCTGTCAAGACCCCTAATGATTTTCTATCAAATCTCCTCGAGCTTTTCTAAGGAGAATAACCCCAGCTTCTCCAAATTGTCCATGTAATTGAAGTCCCTCACCCCCTGGAACCATACTCATAAATCTTTCCTCCGCCGTATCTTAAGCCTTCTTTTCCTTCCTAAAATGTGGTGCCCAGAATCATGCACAATGCTTCAGTTGAAGCCAAAGCAGTATTTTAGGAAGGTTCACCTCAACTTCCTTAAACCTTAGAATCCCAGATGCCTTTTTACCCGCTTTCTCAACCTGACCTGCCACCTCTAATGATTTATGGACATAATATCCAAGGTTTCTCTGTTCTCACACCCACTTTAGAATTGTACCCTTTAGTTTATATTGCCTTTCCTCAAAAAGTATCATACTTCTCTACATTAAATTACATCTGCCACATGTCTGCCAATTCCACCAGCCTTTATCCTCTTGAAATCTATCACTATCCCCCTCATAGTTCAGTATACCTCCAAGTTTTATGTCATCTGCAAATTTTGAAATTGTGCGTTATACACCCAAATCTAAGCCGTTATATAGATGAAGAAAAGCAGTGGTGTTAATGGGATGAATAATGACACTAATAGAACATTTCATCTTAAGAACACTGCAGTATCTCTGCTTTCTAGTAGTGCTCCCTTGCTCTAAGTTTCTTAAGAACAGGACAGAATTGCTACCTCCATCTAGGTGACCTGTGAGAAACAAGAAACGGAAAACCCAGCAAAGAGCTCCAGTGCAGCCTCCAAGTTCAATTAGTGTCTACATGAAGACTGAATTTGTACAAGTTACTCCCTGTGGCATTTTATTATTTATTATTTTTTAAAACCATGTTACTTATGTGTCATTCGTTGTCTTATTTTGGTTAGGAGTTTCTTGTGTTATTGAGCACGTGAACCTTTATTCAGTGTGGATCATTGACTTTTTCTCACTTGATGAGCCTCATCTCTGGATCCCTTTTCTATGTGGAATTGAGCATAGGTCACTCAGCCCATTTATCCCGCATTTCCCTCTTGGAAATACAAATGCAACTCAGTTCAGACCACTTTCACATTTGTCCTGCCTTGGATTTATCCATCTGTACACTGAGAATGAATGCATTTTTAAAAATGCTTTAATTGAGTTGCATTCACTGTTATATGTTCATGTTTTGTTATTCTAATGAAAATGTCAAAGCAGTTGCATTTATTGCTGAGTTACCTTTGTTTTGAATAATTTTCTCCTGTTTTCCTATGCTGGTTCTACACAAAGAAATAAACTCTCATGTACACCTCGATTTCCTTCATTAGTTTAAGCACATGTATCATATACCTTCTTGGTCTCCTTTTTCCACAAGAACAGATTTAGCTCCCTTAGGTCATTGAATTTTTGTATAGTTCCCTGTTAGGTTTTCTCTTTCTAGTTGTTTTTTTTCTACTTTTGGTCTAATGCTGCTCAAGATGACAACCGAGTGAATTCTCTGTCCAATTATCCTGATTTTAAAATGTCATTTTTGTGTGGTGCTTTAAATTGCCTTTTAAAAATTTTAATAGAAAACATTCACTTGCAGTTAATATATCTCTCTCCTTATGTATGCAATTAATGTATCAATGAGTGTCTCTTTCCTTTATGTAAATGTAAGTGTCCTGACACCCTGCTCTAAAGTGATTTCCATAAACACACTAAGCTCCCTCATACCTTTAATTTTGGTGAGCGTCAGTTTGCACACTCTTCCCACAGCTGCTTTTGAGACCAATATATTTGCAAGTTTGAAATCTGGGTTAGTGTGTGCGAAAGAGCGCACTCATCTCCCTGAGGCTAAGTGCTGCCTCAGGGAGATGGCGCCAAATTTAAAAATGGTACATGTAGAGAAATGAAATTTCCCTGACATGTCCCTTCATGTGACACTGTCACATGAGTTGGGACATGTCCATTACTTTTAAGTAAACTTTTATTACATTTTTAAAAACCTACATGAAACCTCATCCCGCCCGTGAATGAGGTTTCATGCTTTTTCTGAAGCCTGCCAGGGCTCCCGGCCTGCCCGCCAACCTTAAGGCTGGACGGGTAGGTCCATTAACCAGTCTAATCACTTTTTAAATGGCCTCAATTGGCCGTTGACAGGTCGGCGGGCGCACAGCTGATTCGGCTGTGCCCCCGCCGACCTGAAAATTGAAATGACGCGGGGTGACGTCGGGAGTTCCGCCCGACATCATCCCGCGTCATTCTAAAAGTCGGCGAGCGGGGTGGGGGGGGGGCGGCGCTCGCCGACCTCAATATCCTGCCCTCTGTGTGCCAGCTATTGGATGAAACCTTACCTTGAGCAGTTAACTTGCTGATGCATTATTGTCTGCTATCTTGGTTCTTGTAATATCTGATTGCCATTTTGTGAATACTTGTTATGCAAAGTAAGAAAATCCCTTTCACTCATTGCATCTCAAATTGCTTTAAAGCCAGAAAATGCAGAAATTTTTCAGAGCTAAGGCAGACGAAAAAGAAACATTTTGTGGTTCTAATAAGGTTGTAAGCAATGTTGCGAGTCACATTATAACTTCAGCTGGGGATTGAACACCCTCGCATTGTGGATGCTGTGTGGTGACATAATTGAAACAGCAAATTGGAAGGTGGCAAATTAATCCAGCTTCATTAAGCCCTGATTCCTTCTGAGGGTGTTGTTTTGGTGTGGGGTATGTATGGGGGAAAACAAATGGCAAAAAAGCAAATCCACATGTATGTACCTATAAACGGATATATAAAATTATATGATATCTGTACGGTATTTGAGTCCAACTTTTCTGAAAAGCTCATGCAAAATTATTTCCAATAGCTCTGCAAGCATGTCAAAAAAGGGAAAAGATTTGACTGGTTATTCATCCAGAGATCATCTGTAATGTCTGATTTGAAGTTGAAGACACAATGTTCCAAGCAGCAGAGCCATTTCATTTTCTTCTCAGCACGGCTGCTGTGGAGATTTGTACTGATGTGCACAAAGTCCACAGCTCCTCTATTGCCATACTTAATTTTCTGTGATATGTTCTCCTAAGGACCAAAATTTATCAGAGCACCTGTATACTCCTATGAGGTATAAAGTAGGGTATCACACTTCACAGGTACTTTTATCCACCTGGACAAACCTCATATGTGTCAATCATGCAAAATACTGCTGGAAAGCAAGGCTTGAATGAAAGCAAAAGGATTATATCTGACAGAAAATACAAATTCAGGAAATAAATGTTGTGAAAATGAATATTGGTTTTGGCTATTTTAAACTTTGTGCAAATATAATTTTACCGAACTAGCTTTCATTTGAAAGAAACTATTCATCAATATGCAGGAGCACAATCTATCGACTATTCTTCTGCACGCTTGCATCGATATGAGACATTATATAAAAGCATATTGAAGAACCAGATATCAAACAAATAGAATTTATCAAGATTACAAACATACTTAATCAATGAATCCCACTTTTGATGGGGTTGAATTGAATGAAGAAGTAAGTGATCTGCATAGAATTCTGACTCATTGCAATCACGTATTTGAAGGTACATGGGCTCATTGCTACAAGTGCAGAAAGATCAGAACACTTGAAAATGGACACCTGGAGATGTTGATTTGTACCCTCTAACATTTTATAAATTGGGAAAACAACATCAGTTGGAACCCTAATTAACATGTACAGAGGATTTTAATTCAGAGACATTTTGCACAAGAAGTACTTTGCTGAAAATTTGGTTTGGCTCTTAGTCTTGTAAATTT
The DNA here is from genome assembly GCF_964194155.1 of Cetorhinus maximus. Taxonomy (NCBI): domain Eukaryota; kingdom Metazoa; phylum Chordata; class Chondrichthyes; order Lamniformes; family Cetorhinidae; genus Cetorhinus; species Cetorhinus maximus. The sequence continues at coordinate 72,800,143 of NC_135880.1, read as the reverse complement.
GTCAGAATCAACCTTAAGTGGGAGGCTGAGGCTTAGTAGCTCTCTTGTGAAGAATGCTGAATACTTGCCTAGAGGAATTCAATTTCACTCTATTTTTAATTAACTTTGGGTGTTTGTTTTCTTTAGAGGATGAGACTTGGCCAGTTTATTGGGGTAGGGATGTTAGAGGATGACCAGTGTGTTTAGGGTAGGGGTGGGATTGAAGTTGATTTCTAGCACTGCTAAAGGTCAAACAAGAAGCTGCATTGATGATGCTAATCAAGATGTTTCTTGCTTTCAAGAGTCTTGCATGAATATGGAAGCTAACATAGGAGGGGAAAAGGAGAGGCTGGAAATGGTAATAGAGTTTAGGACCTTGATATCTTGACCGTAGAACCTTTTGGAAAGTTGTCAGATATGATTATTCTTGATTTCTAATTCTGATGCTTGGTTTAAGATTTGTTTTCCGGTGCAGTACAGACAGTAAGAGTTTCGAAAAAGGAAGAGAGGGGCCAAAGTGAACATAGGCCCCTTAGACAATGAAGCTGGAGAAATAATGGGGAATCAGGAAATGGAAGAGGAATTGAATAAATACTTATCTTCTACTGTGAAGACTGAAGCAACTAATAGCATTCCAAAAGTACTAAATAATCAAGGGGCAAAAGGGCGGGGAGGAAATAAATACAATAACTATCATGAGAGAAAAGGTATTAGGGAAACTAATGGGGCTAAAGACCGATAAGTCCTCTGGACCTGATGGGTTGCATCCTAGGATATTAAAGAAAGTTGCTACAAAGATAGTGGATGCACTGGTAGTAATCTTCCAAGAATCCTTGGGAAAGTTCCAAAGGAGAAAACAACCAATGTAACACCCTTATTCAAAAAGGGAGGGAGACAAAAAACAGGTAACTATAGGCCAGTTAGCTTAATATCTGACTTCATGAAGGGAAAATCATGCCTAACATTTATTAGAATTCTTTGAGGAGGTAACAAGCAGGATAGATAAAGGGGAACAAGTAGATGTAATATATTTGGATTTCCAAAAGACGCTTGATAAGGTAAGAGCCCATGGTGTTGGGGGTAGTACATTAGCATGGATAGAGGATTGGCTAACTAATAGAAGACAGAGAGTTGGGATAAGGGGGCATTTTTGGGATAGCAACCTGTAACTACAGGGATCAGTGCTGGGGCCTCAATTATTTACAATACATATTAATGACTTAGATGAGGGAAGTGAATGTACTATCACCAAGTTTGCGGATAACACAAAAATAGGTGGGAAGGCAAGTGATGAGGATGACACAAGGGGTTTACAGAGGGACATAGACAGCTTAAGTGAGTGGGCAAAAACTTGGCAGAAATACTATAATGTGGGAAAATGTTAGGTTATGCACTTTGGCAGGAAAAATAGCGGAGCTGAATATTATTTAAATGGAGAAAGACTGCAGCACAGAGGGATTGGAGTCCTTATGCATGAATCCCAAAAAGCTAATATATAAGTTCAACAGGTAATAGGGAAGGTAAATGGAATGTTGGCCTTTATTTCAAACGGAATGGACTATAAAAATAGGGAAGTCTTGCTAAAACTATAGTTAGACCACACCTGTGAACAATTTTGGTCCCCTTAACTACGGAAAGATATACAAGCATTGAAAGCAGTCCAGAGAAGGTTCACTAGGTTGATCCCAGGTATGGGGGGATTTTCTTATGAGGAGAGGTTGAGTAGGTTGGGCCAGTACTCGTTGGAATTTAGAAGAATGAAAGGTGACCTTTTTGAAACGTATAAGATTCTTAGGGTCATGACAGGGTAGTTGCTGAGAGGTTTTTACTCCTTGTGGAGGACCAGAGGGCATAATCTCGGAGTAAGGGGGTGCCCATTTAAAACAGAGATGAGGAGGAATTTCTTCTGAGGGTAGTCAATCTGTGGAATTCTTTACTGCAGAGGGCTGTAGAGGCTGGGTCATTAAGTATGTTCGAGGCTGAGATAGATTTTTAATCAGTAAGGGAATCAAGGGATGGGGGGAAAAGCAGGAAGATGGAGTTGAGGATTATCAGATCAACCATGACCTCACTGAATGGCAGAGCAGACTCAGTGGGCTGAGTGGCCTACTTCTGCTCCCACTTCTTATGGTTTGGTTGAGAGAAGTTTTAAATTAAATTTTCATTGTAAATTAACTTAAGAGTTGATGGACGATTTTGTAAACTCATTCGAAGGTCCCAAGGTGCATTTCAGCGTCACTGCCCTCCCACCTGGAACTTGAGACTTGACAGGAATGATAAAAGCCTCTTTATTGTTACACAGCAAATCAACTGTCAGGTGCTAGGTCTGAGTGACTAACACTAGTCAACAACCACATACCTGGCCTAGCTTCACCAGCTAACGTGGATGATGTCACTGAAAATAACTACTTCAAATATTTTGTGTTGGCCCTTAAAATAATGAAACACTTGTAGTTCAAAGTTGAAAGCTTGCTGGACATTATTGAGTACATCATATTTGGACAGAGGAACCCTCGAACATAATTCAAGGAAACGCAGTTATGTCATGTTAGCATTGCAGCAGTGGACAGTTTCTCCTTAGATATTCATCAGGAGAGCTCATCATTGACAGCTAGGAACAGACTTGTTTGGAAGAACTATTCACTGCAAGAGCATGATGCACGTGGCTGCATAAATATTTCAGCTGAAGGGGACAGTCTCTCTTTGTAATCTAAATAGCTTCATATAGAATAGCAGGTGGGTTTTGTCTCCAGATACCATCCTACTGCATCTGTCTTTGCTTTCCTGTAAAATTTGTTGTGCCGTGATTCAGTCAAAAAGCAATCAGAGGAAATGATGGTAGTAGTCTGAAGCTTATCACATATTAGTATTTGTTGCACTTTCCCCTTCCTACTGACCCCTTACTCATTCATCTGGAAGAGTGGAGCATTCAGGATGGAGACTTTACCATAGCCTGCCCACTTACACATACATCTCAACAAATGTGTGCATATGAAGGGGCAAGTTTTGCTACTTATTTTCTCATCTTCATCCTCTCTACTGTGGCACTGAGAGTTGGTGCAGTCTGCTGATGTATGAGGGCAAAATCAGAACTAAGAACAGGATAGGATCTCAGCACTACTACATTATAGTGAGATACCAGACTGACAGCATTTTTAAACATTATAGAAAAGCTTCAAAAGGCTCTTTAAAAATATGCACAAGATAAAACTGTAGTGCTAGAATTTCTGAGTTATTTCTTCTAGCACATTCTTTTTCACTTTCATTCCTCAAAAACAATACCACCTCAAATACTCGCTTCCAAAAAAAAACTTGTATTTCTCAAAATATCCCCAAATGCTTTTCAGTTATTGAAGCATTTTTGAAGTGTAGTCACCATTGTAATGTAGGAAATGTGCCAGCAAAGTTACGCACAGTAAGCTCCCAGAAACAGCAATGAGATGATGACCTGATAATCTGCTTTTAGTGATGTTGGTTGAAGGATAAATATTGCCCAGAATGCGAGGAGAATTCCCTTGCTGTTTTTTTGAACAATGCCGTGGGATCTTTTTACAACCACCTCGGACATTGGTTTATTGCCTTATCAGAAAGAAGGGACCACCAGAAATGCAACACGTTCTCTTGAATAGCATTAAATTGACTGCCAAAGTTTTGTGCTCACATGGGATTTCAATCCACAACTTTCTGACTCAGAGGCAGGGTTGCTAGCACTGAGCCATGCCTGACACTTAAAATAAGATTTGCAGACGAGCATTGATCTAGATCACTATTGAGAGGTTATATTTTGTTTCTCTGCCTGTTTTAAAATAGAATGCTTCCCTACCATCAAGTTATCCATTATGGAGCCTCAAGTTCAAATTCCAAATTTGAAAATTATTTAGAGTTTGACTTCCAAAGTGGAAAGCTTTAAATATGCTCACAAACCACAGCCCCACCCCAAATTAAATTCAGATACACAGTCACTATTGTGCAATGTTTATGGTGTACGACAAATTTTACAGAATGTAACAAATGCTGCCAAAATAAAATACAAATCCACAAAAGAACCCTGAGGTAACAGTGTCATTTTAGGAGCATTAAGAAAGGGAAAATAATGACCTAGCACATTGGCACTGTGTACCCCTCCCTCTTTGTTCCATTGCTTTAGTTGATTGCTTCTTTTTTCTACAGATGTTTCATTTGTTTTTACTTATTGCCAGGATGTCAAATTACTTGTCATTAGCTGAATAAATTTTATGGTAGGGAAGTATTCCATTCTAAAACAGGCAAAGAAGCAATATAAAACCTCACAAGGGAATAGAGTGTTGGACTGGTCAATGTGGAGCACCATGGGCTCCCCTTAATCAGCTTTGGGACGAATTCCACTTTATTCCAGTAAATATTCCATTATTATCTGATCTCTTGCCAAGCTCTTGGATTGTCCATTAAAAGGAAGAGGAGGCTTATTTTCATGCTGCTTTTAATTGTTACAGGGTGCAGTGCTGGTGTGGCTGTCGCTCTTAAGAAGCTTTGCATAATAGCGCGTAAGTTGGGCGATGTGCTTCAGCTGCTATCTGAGACCGTTTGTTCTTAAAACAAGGCCTCTTGTGAACACGAGCATTTTTTTTTTTATTATTATTACCTAGGGAATTTCTCATGTCTTTTCCTTCAGCCTAACTCCACAAAACAAACAGTCTTCAGCTCTAAAAAATGACCTTTTATATTCACTGCTTTCTGAGAGCTATGATATGGCCTCAGCCTTGAGGTTTTATATGGGGGTGGGGGTGCGTTGGGGTGGGGGTGTGCAGTTGGAATCCATTACAAGAAAAGTAAACAAGGAAAAATTTGTGAACAATTTGTAGGATGTCGCTCACGTAGCTGCTGATACCAAGTGACTTCCCACAATCCTCCAATTAGGAACTCTGACGAGAACACAGTCCACTATTTCACAGTTGTCACAAAGGGATCTCTCAACGCACCATGACCTTTGAGAATTAATGAGATTTTAAAGTTAGCTTTGCAGTGAGTTCTGAACATGCACTGTGTTTGAAAAATGCAAGGTTAGCTTCTGAAGCCCTTCAGTGTCCAACACTGTATATTGTTCTTGGTGTGCATTGATGACAGGAGGAACGTGTTTGATCTGTACATCTAAAACCAGATGGTTTAATGGACTTGCATGTTCTCAGACCCTATCCAGAAATTGTGAACTCCAATTTTAACCCTTATATCGCTGAGGCCTTATTTATTTACTACTTTGCTCCATGCTGTGTTTGGTACAGTGTACAGGATACATGATTGTACTTGTAACCCCAACTTGTCTAACCCCTAAGTGTCTTACTAGTCAGCAGACAATTTACATATGCTACACATTGTTCTTGTTGCAGTTAGCCATTAACCTCTAGAGCTGTATTTTCACTACTGAGGCGGGTAGCTTGAGTTGGGAAATTTCCTGACTTGGCAGATCTGCCTTGGTTTAAAAGGCCTGTTACGCACAATCTTTGCTCCAGGTAGGTGGCAGGGATGGGCGGTGATGGTAGCAGGAGAGAGTTGGGCCCACTGACACCAAAAGCAGATAGTAGGCAGCCACAGGGGCTGGTGAGTATTGAAGTGGACTGCTTAGAAGGCCCGCCTCAGTTATCTGGGACTTTGTCCCAGTTGTATTAAAAGCAGTTAGGCCCTCTAGCCCTCACCCTGTGTACACGCATCCCACCCAGCCATTCCCCATATGACCTGCATGCCGCCGTGCCCTGCCCATGTCTATTCACCCAGTATGCAATTTGTATAGAACCTATGAGCCAGTATTGAGTTGTTGAGAGGAAAAAACACACATTCAGAAACTGCTTTGAAAAGAACTGCTTTCCTACAACCCTGCAAAAATGTCAGTTAGACAGGGCCTTACAGTATTAGTAACAGAAGCTTTACCTACTTCACACCTTGTAATCTGTCCAAATACACATACAGATGTTGACAAAAGAGATGACCAAGGACTAATTTATAACCTCTCAGGTATAACCAGCTCAGCCAAGCATTCATAATAAAACCTTCTGGAAAGTGTATGAGATGGCCAATATCTAATTCTCAGGTTCTCATCAGAGGCACTGAGATACCTACCTCCACAATGGAGCTGGACCCAGCCTGCACCCTTATCCTGCAAAAATTGCCAGTGCCAGAAATAGGGGTGGGAGTCCTCAAATTGGGTCCCACCTGCTATTTTTAAATGGTTCAGGAGTTGACCCAACTGCTTGAAAACCTGGCCCTTAAAGTCCTTATTGATGGCTAGCCCTCCCTCAAATACTTCTTATAAATCATCTTCTTCTGTTCTACTGGCAAACCCCGCCCCCACCACCACCACCACCACCACCACCACCCCACCCCCACTCCCCTATTTGCCAAGCTAAGTTTCCAAGATAGCTGGTTTAGTTTCTGCTACCTCGACCACGTGGGGATAAGCTCATGAATGCACCCTGATGGTGATTTTCACAGGCTATTCATCATGGGAAACATTACAACTGATGTTGCATTTTTAACGTGAGACAATAGATAATGATTAGCAGTGACAGGCCCTGCTCACTTCCTCCCCTCAGCCCAGGGACACAGATCAATTGTTGTGGGTTGCCAATTAATTCAACACAGACCAGAAATGTCACTAAAGCCATACCTGGTCTGTATGGCTGAACTACTCACTGGGTTATCAGGGAAGCTAGAAGACATTGGGCTGAATTTTACATGCCCCATGCGATTATGTTTCCTGTGGGAGGTGCATGTAAAATAGGGCGGGCGCCAACCCCTGAGCTCACCCCCAGGCACTGAAATCGGCAGCCTACCTGTCATATTTAAATGTATGATTAAGAGTCAATTAGGCTTAATTGACATGTTGCCCACTTCATAAAATATTTGCTGTGGGCAGTCAGGTGGGAGGAGGCAGCCTGATTTTTTTTTAACTTAGCTGTTTAAAAAGCCGGAAGGAAGGGACCCCCCCCCCCTTCTTGCCTGCTCCCTTCCTAAATCCAAACCTTCCCCGCACACCACCCCCACCTCCCCACCACCAAACCACCCACTAACCTACCCAAACTCTTCCAGCCCAAGACTTAGCTGTCTCAGGGATCCATGGGCCTTGATCATCATCTCCTGCAGTCCCAGCAGCAGCCACTGATGCCTTCTGGCACTGCTGGGACTTGGCTGGCAGCTCCAGGGGGCAGGACTTCCATCCCAACGAAGGGCGGAAGTCCAACTCTGCTCTCATTAGTCTGCCCCGCAGCTCTTTATGGCTGCAGGGCATGTCAGTGTGGAGCATGTTGGCTCCATGCGAACATTGTTTCCAGGGCGACGGGGTGTGCCATCTGCCCACCCGCCCTCCCCATGTACTATTCTGCCCATTTATTACTGTTGCCACATCACCACCCATTATAAATGGCTCAATAAAATTACCTGTTGAACTTGGAAGTTCTTGAGAACTATACAGTATATACAACTAGCCAAAGAAGGATTCTTTCTGATATTACCCAAGTGTATATTACGACTGGTTGACCAAGTTATGTCGTTAATGGAGTTGTTAAGATGTTGGTTTACCCTTCCTTGCCAACTTAGTAAAGCTGGGGGAGAAGAACATAAAGATATACAGATTTAAAAAGATATCCAATTATTAGCAACTTCTAATCGTCCTTGAGGATGTAGTCTCAAACCCAGTGCAGATGAATGTAAAGGTGGTTGTTTCATTCAAACACCAAGTTTGGGTATTGTAATGTTATTCCCAGTTTATGCCATGTCAGAAAAGTGTTCTCATGATTACAGTTGTATGAAATAAAAATGGGATTGGTTATCAGCAATAGTGTGGTGGGGGTTAAGGATGCTATTAGCTCCAAAAGAGTTTACAAAGGAAATGTTTTACACCTGATTCTTTATCGCTAAGGTTATTTCACAAACGATTACTGAAGGTAGTCTTAAATCGGACAATGTTTTGTGAAGGAAAATCCCTTCTAATCCCCTTAGAGTTGAAACAGTTCTGTTAACATGTAACCAACAGACAGTGGCAAACCCTTCTGACAGGTAGCTGCACAAAAACCTTTGTGTGGTGCAGCAGAATTAGAATTTTAAAAATATAGATAGGATTGTTTTAGACTTGAACGTCGGAGGGTTGATCAGTAAGTTCGCGGATGACACGAAAATTGGTGGGGTGGCAAATAGTGAGGAGGATAGCCTTAGATTTACAGGAGGATATAGACGGGCTGGTCAGATGGGCTGTTCAGTGGCAAATTGAAATTAATCTGGATAAGAGTGAGGTGATGCGCTTGGACAGGACAAACAAGGCACGGGAATACACGATGAATGGTAGGAATCTGGGAAGTATCGAGGATCAGAGGGACCTTGGTGCGCATGTCCACCGGGCCGTTAAGGTAGCGGGACAGGTAGATAAGGTGGTTAAGAAGGCATATGGGATACTTGCCTTTATCAGTCGAGGCATAGAACATAAGAGCAGGTAGGCCATGCTGGAACTGTATAAAATGCTGGTTAGGCCACAGCTAGAGTACTGCGCGCAGTTCTGGAATCCACATTATAGGAAGGATGTGATTGCACTGGAGAGAGTGCAGAGGAGATTTACCAGGATGTTGCCTGGGCTGGAGAGTTTTAGTTAGGAGGAGAGATTGGATACACTGGGGTTATTTTCCCTGGAGCAGAGGAGAGACATGATTGAGGTGTATAAAATTATGAGGGGCATAGATAGGGTAGACAGGAAGGAACTTTTCCCCTTGGTGGAGGGAGCAATATAAAGGGGGCATAGATTTAAGGTAAGGGGCAGGAGGTTTAGAGGGGATGTGAGGAAGAATTTTTTCACCCAGAGGGTGGTGGGAATCTGGAACTCACTGCCTGAAAAGGTGGTAGAGGCAGAAACACTGATACCATTTAAGAAGTATTTGGATGTACATTTGCGATGCCATGGCATACAAGGCTATGGGCCTAGTGCTGGAAAATGGGATTAGAATAATTAGGTACTTGTTTGACTGGTGCAGACTCGATGGGCTGAAGGGCCTTTTTCTGTGCTGTGGACCTCTATGACTCCGACTCTGTGATACACCAGAGAGACAGCTCCTAACACAGAAGCATCTAACCATCGATATTGATATCAAACTTCAGCAGTTCAAGAATGCAGCTCATCACCACCTTCTCAAGAGTAATTAGGGATTGGCAATAAATGCTGGTTTAGCCAGTGACACCCACATCCCACAAATTAATAAAAAAAAAGCTGTGTATATTTTAAAAAATGAGGCAAACAGCACTGTGAAGAAATATACAACTCTATATAGTGTGGGAGCTCTGTTATATTACACGCAAAAAGAATGGAGATTGAACTTTGACAATATTTTTGAATAAAGTGTCATGAAGAACTTATAATTTTGCTTTCTGCCTTAATTATTTATTGTAAAATATTTCCATTATCATGTTCTTTTAATATTCTTTTTGCAGGCATTGCATAAAGTACAATTGATTTGGTCTGTAGAACCCAGGATTCAATTAATTATCTCAAGATTTGGTAGAATAACTCAATGTATTTTTGGAAAGAAAACTACTGGAGTCCAATGACCAATGTTGTTTTACCTCCATCAGCATTCTTTCATGTGCAGAGGAGTGTTATTTTTATTCTGCTGTCTTTAAGTTATTGCCAAAAAATTTCAACGTCAATAAAAAGTGAATTTGCTGCAAGCTGCTGGATTTCCCATGATCTTAATATCACCTCACCTCCTCCAACTTGGAACATTTGACAGAATGCAATTAACATTGATGTACAGTGAGCAACCTCTCACCTTTTCCTTAGCCCTTCCAAAGTAAACTTTGACCTTCTGGTTGGTGTTTGTCTAAGTCCAGCTCTGAATATGGGAAATCAGAGGTAGGTGACATTGATATCAGCTTGGATAGTGTTTGAACTTGATGATTACTTTTGTCTTGCACCAAAGTGATCTGAAACGTCTCAGAATTGTCTCTGGAAGTTTTAAGTTGTGTACATTGCTCCATTTCCACCTCAATGAAATGACTACATCAATTATAATGCATTGTGTCCTAACAAATGGCCAATATAGATTGCAGATGTTGCATGCATTTCTATATAATTGCCTATTTTATGATTCTGTAACAAAGCGGTAAAGAATCAGAAGCAAAATCCCATAGGAAATATTCACCCCCCATTTAAAACACAAATCTATTTACTCATGCAGGATTTTGAGGGATTTTTTAATAAATGACGCTTCATGCTCTCATGCTAAGTTACATTACCTTCAATTGATTATTGAATTTTTTTTTGTTAGTCACGCAGCGATGGCAATTTACACAATCCATTTTCTTTAGTGGCTGGAGAGAGGCTTTGGTACTTATTTTTTTAAAAATCAAGAATAATTCTTGCTACTGCATTCTGAATATTTTATTTGAACAGTGGCTGCTGATGAGAGCTGGGTTTAGGGAGTTACTGAGCTCGTTGGTGCAGGGAGCTGAATTAACACACAGTTGAAATGACACAGTAATTGAAGGTTAAGGCCTTTACCCACTTGCATTAATTCAGTTTTTTCACACTGCAAGATTTTGTAGCCAATTGCAATCAGACATCATATTTCCAGCATTCATTTTAAACAAAACTATTTAGAAAATGAAGAGGATAAAAGGCTGTTAATGTTTTAATCTTAATCATTTTAGCAAACTCCAATTGAGATAGGGGAGATGATTTGTTTCTCTCATTTTTTTGTTGGCAATGTCTCTGAAGCACAGATTATCCCCCAACAGCGGATAGCAGGTAGATGGCCTACTGCCTCTGCCAGTTCCCAACCTCTATATTTTTTGTCCAATACAAAGTACACAAAGATGTTCTGGAATAAAACAAAGACTTACATTTATGTAGAGTATCGGAAGATGAGAGCTTCCTGGCTTGCAGCTTCCAGGAGGTGGCCATACCACAAGCAGTCAAGAGTTCAGGATAGCAGATGGTTGGCTATCTGGAAGAGGCAGGAAGAACGAAAATCTTTGGGATGTGTGCCATTCTCGAACTGGCACTCAGCGTTCAAGACTGCAGGAAGTGTCAACACCTTGGAGGGGTAAAGTCTAGCCCAGGCACCAATGTACAAGGGGAACAGCAAAGAGTAGAAATGCAGCCATCATAAGAGATTCATAGTCATGGGGACAGATAGGCATTCCTGTGATTGTCATCATGAGTCTCACATGGTATGTTGCTTCCCTGATGCCAGGGTAAATGGTATCATAGAGTGAAGAATATTTTGGATGGGGAAGAGAGTGAGCCAGAAGGTGTGGTATACATCGGTACCAACAATGGAGTGAGAGCAGGTATTGAGGTTGTAGAGTCAGATTTCCTGGAGCGAGGGAGGAAGTTTAAAAATTAGGACCTCAAGTAGTTTTCTCTGGATGGCACCTACAATACTGCAGAAGTTCCTCAGCTCATGCTTCATAATGTCGACCTAAATTGTTGTACTGAACTCCTGAAGTAGGACTTGAACCCACAACCTTCTGACTCAGAGGTGATAGTGTTACCAACCAATCATGCTGACATAGCTGACTCTGATTATAAGGAAGCAAGGACCTGGCCTCTGCTTGAGGATACCCTTCCGTTCTGTTCTCTCCACTGTTGCTGAGATTGGGAAGTCAGTTTTTGAGTGCAACACGTGTTAAAGAAGGTCAATATTAGAATGTCACATAGTGGCAGTGAGATTTGCTTGTGAAAACAGATGGGAACTACACATGAACTTAATATTTCATTATTTTCAAGTGCACAACTGCATCCAGCTTGGTCTGACCCATACACAGGATATAATGTTCTTTGTGGTGGTTTCCAAAACTTGACTATTCCTTTATTGTCCATAACTATTAACATCACCCAAATAAATTAGACCCATCAGACTTTAAATGGCTGCCAGTTTTATTTACAGTGTAAATGAGGAAGCAGAGGCATTTACTATTCCTTAGTTTAATTTGTTTCAGTGCCATAATCACAACAGACTTATCTTGGTAAACACTTCTGTTGGTAATATTTTGATAACAAGTTTCCCATACTCTTTTCCACAAGTTTAAACGTTATTTAAAGCTCCAGCCTGTGGATTACTGTGACTGATTCCAACATGGGCTTGACAAATTTTAACTGCTACGTTAAAATTTTTCCCACAGGAAGTCATATCTGCAGGAACTGCTGCGAGATGGAAATAGTAACAAAAAAAAATACAATTTAAGGATCTTGTGAAGGCTAAGACAATCATATGGTAGATAATTCATACATATTCGGCATCTGTAGGTCCAATTTAAGCTCTCTGAGGAATAATTTATCATTTTGTATTTGGTTTAGAGATATAAAAGCCAAATTCAGTGCATTTGACATAACTATGCTGTGCTACTGTTGGTGATGAGCAATGGCCAGTTACTGTGTTGTCGCTAAGCTTTCAGTGACCACATTGAAATTTTTGTATTATGCACAGTTGACCGAGCAGTTCCTATAGATTTTGAGCTTCAAAACTTACATCGGGTCTCTGAAATTTTAAGGATTTTAAGCTATGTAGCACCAGGTAAAGTACTGGACACTCTTGGTTTGTCAGTAGATTGTGGTCTGTACTACAATAACCGAGTTAACTGTTGATCTTGCATGACCAACTTCTTTGAGTAAGTGATGGGCTAAGTAGACTGTGGTAAGATCTGTGATGTGGTGTACCTCAACTTAACACAAAACCTTTGACAGAAGTTTTACATGAAGAGCTATTAATTAAACGCAACCTATGGTGATTCAGAAGAAACTCTGGGAATTGGTAAACTGGTTAAAGAGTAGAAAACAATGAGCGCTCTACGTTCTGTCAGAGGATCAGACTCCATAAGGGGCTTAGTTTTATTTTGGGTTTTGACTAACAGATTAATTGGCATCCTCACAGCCCATTTGACCCTGCCCAATTCTTGTGCACCTTTCCATCTTTTGGATATTTGTCTATTAACTGATGAGAGTTTAGTTTATAGTTTTTAGCGGAGTCAGATTGAGTTGGATTTTCTCTTATCTGTGAAGTGTCCTCATATAGGTATGTCTTTGGTTTGTCTCATTACAAGTTAGTAAAGTGTATCAACATGTCTGGATGGTTTGCCTTAACTTTGTACCTAATGAATTTGTCACATTTTGCTTAACATAAGACACCAATAAAAATGCGATTATTACATTGATATTTAATCAATGAAGAGTGCTGTCCATACCTTTTCTTTGTGTTTGAAATGGAAGAGTTAACTGAGAGGTTCTAATTCCAAGTTTCCCATAACACACAGATAATCGTCCAGTACACAATAAATCCTTTACCACTGCACTGGCAGACATGTCAGATCATGAAAATAAACCATAAACCAAGTTTGAGATGTTGTGCTTGTGTATATAATCATGATTGTACAGTATATGTATATGAGGATGGAGTCTGGGCTTCTATGTAGAGGATCGTATCAAGAAGTGGTGAGTGTTACAGGAAGGAAACCAGTGAAAGGTATTGAATAATTTAATTTCTAAGCATTCCAGATTTTAGTCTTGTATGCTTTGCCATGAGTAATAATTGACTACTGTCCTGATATGTGATCTGTTTATATTTTGTAAAAAAAAAAGATATTTTCCTAATTTTATATGTAACACTGTATGTTCGATGCTCAGCAAATATATCCTAGAACCATTGTGCAATGAGATCTGCTGTCAAGCAGCTGTTGCCGCCTCGTTCTGTGGCTCTGAAATGCACATCAAGAAGAAGTATCATTACAGTTGAGATTGAAGAAAACCACATTGCAAGCAGAGTGCCATCTTACCACTGTCTCGTGTCAGTTGGGTGGTTATAGAATTATTTTAAAAACACGTTTTTAAAAATGAAATATAACCCCTTTCCATTATGGAATGCAATGCAGAAATGTTACTACTGTTCATCTCAGAAGGTCAGAAAGGAGACATGACACCACCAGCTTCTCTTTCTCCATAGTTATTGATTTACAAAGAGTAGGATTTTATATTCTGCTGAATGCATTGTTATACCACAGGGATTTATCCCCCTCCAAAGTTCTCATCACTTCAGTCTAATTGTGAATGCATGGGTTTATAGTCATGGTACACTAGACAGGTGGAGGCAAACTGAAACAGACTTTTAAAAAAAACTTAAAGGCTCTTGATGCATTAATGGGGAGTGTTTAACAACTTTTGAAGTGATTTTATGTGCTATTGAAGTGATTTGTTCAGTGGAAATGGAGTCCAGTGTTAGATTCAATCACAGGCTACGAGTGGAATAGTGATGGCAACAGGATGAAGCTGCTGACAGCTGAGTATTACTTTATCCCTTATTTTAGCCCATCAGGACTCGTTGTGGAACCACAGTCTTTACTCAGTCACTGCAAAGGTGTTAATCACTGGAGTCACTGATGGGCAGGTAGCAGTTTGCTGAAAATCAATTATTGCTGTACTGCCAAATGAAAATCAATTATCTTAGAGGTTAATGGAACAAGGAAGCATGTTCATTTTATAGCCTCCACTAATGGTAGCTGGCTCTGCACAGGTCAATGCCAGGCATTTCTGTCTTATATAAGAAAGCCTGGACTGAAGGTTGAGGTTGTGATCGAAAGAGAACAAAACTCCAATCGTCTAAGGCCAAGGAGGTGTTGGCAAAGACTGGGGCAAATCAGATGCTGTTTACTGCATCTTTTCACACTTTTTGTTCTTTTCCCCCTCATGTTTGTAAAACATCAATGTAGCACTTTAATAGCCCACAGCTAACTAGCTGCTCACTGAAAGCCCAAGTGCTCACGTGGAACAATTTACAAGTCAATATCAGCTGCATGATTTGCTGTCTGAAGCCTGCATCCTTTACAAATCTCTCATGGCTGACTGCATTGCCAACAGGCTGGGGTGGCGAGGACAGTCCCAGTAAAATGATGTCATTTCTTTAGTTGATGTAAAGGAAGATCTATATAGTTGCAAAAAACTGGAATGTTCCTCCTCAGGTTAAAGAGATACCACTACAGGTAGAAAAAGTACTTTGCTGCACAAAGACATTTTTAAAGTTGCATTTTCAAGAATTAAATTGTCTTCTTGACTATCATAGATTAATAAGCAGGGATAGCTGAAATATTCTAATGACGTTATGTTTCCCACAGAGATGGAATATCAATCACTCACCAGCTTTCTGGGCCCACGTCTCTTCTGGGATTTTCTGTCAGAGGAGACAGATTATTAATGTGCCAACCTTAATATGATCAATTGTATTCAAAAGATACACAGATTATGAGAATATGCTATGTGACATCCATCCTGGCATTTGCACCAGGAAAGTGCAAGGTGATTGGAGCACCACAGTATTCTTGACACTCAGGGTTGCTAAGGAGGGAAGATTAAAACGCAAAGGACCCTCTGGTGCAATTCAGTTGCTTTCTGATGTCAATGTAGTAGAGAAACTCATGCAAATAAATTGCATTGAGCAAACTGAGATTCTTGTTCCCAGAGGTTGTTGGCCAAGCTACCCTGAAGTCATTGTCCCTGTAGGGATATGGACTCTATACTAAACCTCAGAGTAACGGGGAATAACCTTATTGGCAAAAAGGATAATCACTATTTTAGAAAGCAGTTTAACAAGGTTTATTGGACAGCAAAGACAAATACTTAACATTCCATGAGTCAAGGAATGGCATGTTACACAAGTTCAACGCATGTAGGTCTGTCTTTCCATAGATCCCAAGACTTCTGAGGTCTCCTCCTCTTGGTTTCTTGAACCTGGTTTTTTGACTTGCAACGCCCTTCGAGATTTTAACTTAGTCAACTTAACTCTGATACATATACACATCCTTTGTAGCTTTAAGACTTCAACTCTCGTGGATCATTCTCTCTCCCTCTCTCTGGTGGAGAGTTTTCTAATAAAGACTATTCACTTTCTTTTAAGGCAATTGCCTTTAGCCTTAATACCGGGTTCTAATAATGATCTGGATTCTTATGGCAATCCCCAACCTGTGACCATTACTTTAGTCATTTATGGGTTTTTATGGCAATCCCTCAACCTTGTGATAAATACCAGTTGACTGGCAATGTTCTATATAAGTGTTAACTTCCTTGCAATGCTCTACTACTAACCTCGAATTTTCACTCCTGACAAATGTCCTCCAGCAAGTGTCCTGAGATAAATGCTATCTTACCCCTGGCAAGTGCAAAGTGCTCAGTGAGACACCCCTATTTGTGTATCATTTTCACTGGTAACCTTGCAACATTTAGCCCAAGTATGTGCACTGGTGTCAATGCAACTGACAACTTCTAACCAATATTTGCAATTCTTAACTAATGGGAAGTGTGCTCCTGGCTTCCCTGCAACAATCTAACCTTAACTTGCACCCCTTTGACTGGAGACCCATCTTTAGACCATTCTTCTAGCTAATCAGTATTGCAGTCTTGCCTTCTGTTACTGCTAGTGCCAGAATCACTGGAGCCCAAATCCGCCCTAGCTATAACTCCATGTATTCTTTCTTAAAGCTATATTACAGTATTTTGGCGCTTAGAGATGCCAACTTAAAAACTCCTTAACTCCAATAATACATACACTTCATCACTAAGCTTATGGACAGTTCAATTTGCTAACTTAAGCCTTATTAATTACATAAATATGCCAATGAGGTGAAGTCTAACAGCCCATGGCAACTATTTTCTCTGTCCCTCCACCAAACCCCCTCGATTCCCCAACAAAGTCACTGTTGGCTGTTTCTTGATTTGAGGATAAATCTACTCAGGGCCACGAGTTTCTGCCATGGGTTTTCATGTGACTGAATAGGTTAATTCTTGACCCACAGGTCTTTGAGGTAGTGGGATCCGGAGTGCAGGGTTTGCGTCCTTAACTTCTTTGCTGCCACTCTGCCTCATCATTAAGACGTTGTTACTCAAAGCGTGATGCAGCTTGATGGACAAGTTGTCACCTTTTTGAACGATTGGTAGCTAGCTCCTCCCAGTCAACGCTGATGCGCTTTGAAGAGAGATTCAGAGTAGATCTCTAATAAATGCACGAGTCCTGCTCGGAGCATGTTGGTTTAAAGAACAACGTGTATTAGAAATGTCTGGAGATAGCAGTAAGGTTATGCAGTAGAAACAAATTCCGCCTCCACAAAGGGAATTGGAAATTGGAAATCCCAGCAGCAAGCCATGTAACAGTGATGGTTTTACACTTATCTGGTTGCCCACTTTTTATTTTTCACATTTACTGTGCTTCAATTCCAATGATTTAAAGAAACCTGAAAAGTGCTTTGGAGTAATTTATGCTGAGGCAGCTTTAAATCAGTGGCAGTATGGTGGCCTAATAGTGAAGCAGGCTGTAATAAAGCTCACCAGTGAGGTGACACTGTCCATTTAAGCAGAAAATTAAATAATAAAGTCTCAGAAACCTAGAACGATTCCAGTATGGATTGGACGTGCACAGATGAGTGTTAAGAACACTGCTGGATTATATATTCTGTAGGTGTATCAGCACAGTTCCTATCCTACGTCCTAGCAGAACAAAACAAAATAGAGCACTCCAGAGCCAGCTGTGATGCGTTAATGGGTGTGTAGGTGCAAAAGGTTAGATGATTTCTCATTTGTAAACTAGAGCCTCTATCTTTACATGTAGCTAGATCACCTAATCACTTCAGAAAGATGTTTTTCACTGTGCATAATAACTCCCTGCTCGTTCTTCAGTGGAGCTTAATCTTTCATTGCAGTTATGAAAGTACACATCATTCTGATATTTAATTTTATTGCAGAAAAGGTTAAAAAGAGCTTGACGCCAATTTGAAAAACATTGTGGATGTAAACAGTTTACTTAACTTGGATTACCGATGCTGAGCTACAGGACCCAGAACACATCAACAGAATATCAAAGCTCAAGTGAGACTGGGAATTAGACAGCAATCATTTTTCAGAAAGTCTAGTGGAACTGAGTCCCTGCCAAACTACTTAATGTTATGTTAGCCCACAGGTTTCCTCCTTGAGCTCAGGTCTTAAATACTGGCCTGGCTAGCTTTCTCTATTTCCCACACTTCTTCTGTTAACCATCTCTCTCCCCTACATGCTCCCATCCAGCTACCTTTCATTACTATCAATTATTTCCCCTTTGTTTCACCCT
The DNA here is from genome assembly GCF_964194155.1 of Cetorhinus maximus. Taxonomy (NCBI): domain Eukaryota; kingdom Metazoa; phylum Chordata; class Chondrichthyes; order Lamniformes; family Cetorhinidae; genus Cetorhinus; species Cetorhinus maximus. The sequence continues at coordinate 72,782,072 of NC_135880.1, read as the reverse complement.
TGCCCTTCTTTGGCTACTGATAGACTCGCCCTTTTCTCCTCAATACTTATGCTTACCATCAGCTATTGACTCCTATCTCTTCTCCCTGGCACATGTCTAAGGATGAACCAGACTGTTTGCAACCTTGGTATCGTATTTGGCCCCAAGATGAGTTTCCAAACACAGATCTATACCACCACTGAGACCACCTATTTCCACCTCCTATAACTCCACCCCAGCCTCAGTTCATCTGCTGCTGAAACACTCATTCATGCCTTTGTTATCTCTGGCCTTGACTATTCCAACACATTCATGGCTGGCTTTCTACAATCTACCATGCGTAAACATGATAGGGTCCCCCTTGTCCTCACTTATCACCCCACCAGCCTCCGCATTCAAAGGATCATCCTCCGCCATTTCCGCCAACTCCAGCATGATGCCACCACCAAACACATCTTCCCTTCACCCCCCTTGACGGCATTCCGTAGGGATCGTTCCCTCCGGGACACCCTGGTCCACTCCTCCATCACCCCCTACTCCTCAACCCCCACTTATGGCACCTCCCCATGCCCACGCAGAAGATGCAACACCTGCCCCTTCACTTCCTCTCTCCTCACCGTCCAAGGGCCCAAACACTCCTTTCAAGTGAAGCAGCATTTCACTTGCATTTCCCCTAACTTAGTCTACTGCATTCGTTGCTCCCAATGCGGTCTCCTCTACATTGGAGAGACCAAACGCAAACTGGGCGACCGTTTTGCGGAACACCTGCGGTCTGTCCGCAAGAAAGACCCAAACCTCCCTGTCGCTTGCCATTTTAACACTCCACCCTGTTCTCTTGCCAACATGTCTGTCCTTGGCTTGCTGCATTATTCCAGTGAAGCCCAACGCAAACTGGAGGAACAGCACCTCATCTTCCGACTAGGCACTTTACAGCCCTCTGGGCTGAATATTGAATTCAACAACTTTAGATCTTAAACTCCCCCTCCCCCCATCCCCACCCCGTTTCTTTTCCCCCCCCACCCGCTTTTTTTTCAATAATTTATATAGATTCTTCTTTCCCCACCTATTTCCATTATTTTTAAATCTAAAACTAAAACCTTTAGTCTTTCCACCCCACCCCTACTAGAGCTGTACTTTGAATATCCTGTTTTCCATTCTTAATTAGCACTTTTCTCAGACAAAGACCACCACCTTCAACACCTCTTTGACCCTTTTGTCTGTGACATCTTTTGATTATTATCTGCTCACACCACACCCTCAATGTGTCTCTTCCCCCCCCCCACTCCCCCCACCTTAAACCAATTTATATTTCTCCCTTGTTGAAACTATGCTGCAGTTCTGCCGAAGGGCCATGAGGGCTCGAAACGTTGACTGATTTCTTCTCCGCCGATGCTGCCAGACTTGCTGAGTTTTTCCAGGTAATTCTGTTTTTGTTTTGTGATGCGTAAACATGATGCCATTCAAAATTCTGTCTGTGTTCTTTGTTACGATCCTCGTAGAGACCGATAACTTCTAAAGAGATTTGAATTCCCAGTGACCGGTTCAAGTGATCACACAAGATTTCATCTTTTAAGACATTTACTGTAACAAACAAACTAAACTCACTCTCTATCCCAGCCTTAAAAGTAATCAACAATAGAGCATCCACAACCCTCTGGGGTAGAAAATTCCAAAGATGCATAACCTTTTGAGTGAAGTAATTTCTCCTCCTCAAAGTCCTAAATGATTGGTCCCTTATCCTGACCCTGCATTTTAGACTCCCCAACCAGTGAAACAATCTCTGTATCCACCCTATTAAGCCTCTTCAGAATTTTGTAGGTTGCAATTGAGATCGCTTCTCATTCTTCTAAACTCTATTGGCTAAATATTACTTAGTACATAAACTAATACACTAAACTACAGACAAGATATCCCCTCCCCTTAACTTCCTAACTCAACCAAAAACCCCATGTCATATTTATACATTGCACCACACATACTGATGAATTGTAGTCTTTATAGGAACCAGTCCAAAGTTACTCCCAGCTGCTGTCATGATCCCCGTAAGACCATTGAAGCTTAACCCTTCAAGCACCCAGTGATCAACTGAAAGAAATTATGCCACAAAATTTCACATTTTTAAATAAAAACAAACTTTACTGTATAAAAGAAGCAAGTATTACTAATTTAACACTCTCTTGGGCCATTTCTTGTATATTATGTCGAGAAACACAATAAACACAACCACAGATACTTTAAATTAAAATCCTCAACTCAAACTTCGCTTTTCCATTATGAGTTGCCCGAGAGGTCTGTGGCTATTTATCAGGTTCTTGAAATTTATCCATTTTCTTGGGACCAGCTCCAAACTTTTCCATAGCTGCCTTGTATGTTCTGAGACTTCTCAGCTTGAGCCTGAGCTTCACTTGCAATTCCTGTGCAGTAACTTAAATAGAAAATTAGAAAAACACCTGGTTTCTTATAGCTCTATTCTCCTGATTCACAGCTGCTTTAGAGCTCCTGCAGACTTCCTCTCTCTCTCTCTGCCTTCTTCAGGCTGACTGTTTGTTTTCACTCAGGATTACTTTAGATTTATTCCTCTAGCTCCAAGCTAGGCAAATCTTCCAGCCTCTTCCCCTCATGTCTCCAAACTGAATGCAAGCTCCCACATGCAAGCCACATGGGAATGATATTTTCTCTGCTTAAGGTGCAGGCCTAGCTAACATTTATCTCTCGCTCCCTTGACTCAGTGAGCTGCAAACTACACCAGAAGTAAGCTGCAACTGTCACTCTCTGCTTCTGTGAGCAAAAACACAGATAAGTCAAAGACAGGAAAGTCCCTAACCCCACAGCCCATTTCCATTGCAATGTGGCTGACTTGGGATGTCCCAAACAGAAAGTTAAATTAAACATATTTTACCTTCAAAACAATCCCTTTGATTCTGGGATGCACTTGAATGATTTATATCTCTAATGGAGTTAACGGTCCTTTCTCCAGACTCCTGGATTTCACCAAGAAGCTCCGTTCTTTACAAAGGTGCTGTTTGCTTCTTTGATCTGGGAACTGCAGGAATAATCTGAAGTCCTGTTCCTACCAAAAGCTCAAAGGTGTGTCATCATTGTTTAGGTTTTCTCCCTTCTAATCTGACCTTATTAAATAAACACTTTGGATGGAATTTTACAATCTTGCCAAAGTCAATGGACTTTTGAATGGCTCGCCTCATTTTATGGGCTGTAAAATTCTGCTCTTTGAACTGTAATTACCCCAGGCCTGTTTGAATTGTATTTACTTCAGAGTTGTTTATCAGTTTCATAATCAATGTTTCCATTTAACTTGCATTTAACACTTTAATTGCCAACATTAAAGTTATATTCCTAAAACTAAAAGCTATACCTCTAAAACACCTGAATGGAATCAGATGTTTGCAACATTTCCAACAGGTTTGCTTCTCCCCATTTCGCTGAATCATAATGTCCAGTGTTTGCCGAAAGTCATTCCTTCAGTCTTCTGAGAATCCCCGGACAAACTTCCAGCAGCAAGACCCAATCCAACAACTCCTCCTCCTGGCCATGCCAGAGCAAACCTTCCAGTGCACTTACATTTTTACAGGTTCCGTCTCTTCAACCAGTGAACAAACTTCCATCAGCATTCTCACTGATAGCTAACAGAGCCTTTTCCCTTGCTGTTTGCAGCAGCTCATCTCATTCTGGCCTCTTGAGCATCCCTGATTTTAATTGCTCCATCACTGGTGGCTTGTGCCTTCAGCTGCTGAGGCTCTAAGCTTTGGAATTCCCTCTTTAACCCTCTCCAACTCTATATCTCTCTTTCTGCCTTTAAGACACTCCTTAAAACCTTCCTCTTTGACCAAGCTTTTAGCCATCTGTCCGAATATCTCCTTATGTGGCTGTGTCTAATTTTGCCTTACAATACTCCTTTGAAGTATCTTGGGATATTTTATTACATTAAAGGTTCTACATAAATGCAAGTTGTTTTGTTGCTTATGCTACAATCTCCTCCATCTACGTTCTGCACTTGTGAAAATCCCTGCCTGAAAGTTGGATTTTCTTCCATTGGCATGAGAAATGTCATTGAGGACAGTCTACACTGCTGTGAATCAACAAATGGTGGCATATTGACTGAGCTGCAGTAACACTGACAGCATGAAACTCTGATTGGATCCTGGGAATATGCTACTTAACTTTGGGACGCTACAGAACTTCATATCTGAAAACCATTTAACTCCGTGATAGGGCCTGATTAAATAATGATCTTGATGAACTGAAAGGCCTTTTTTTTCTTAGCTTTATGTTGCTACATTTAAGCTATAGTTACATGGTAATACATAGCCATGCTTATGTCTTCTGCAAGTGGGGATTTTGATGAATGAGCAGAAAAAGCAACAGGTTTCCCATTTAAATAGTTACTGTGATTGGATTCTAAAATAAAAATTCTGCACTCTTTTCTCTTTCTCCCCCCCCCACCCCCCCAACAAATTAGGACTGGTTGGAATTGTGAGATGGGAAAATCACAAGGGACTAGCTTAAAGAGCTGAAGCAACTCTGCAGTGAATTCAAACTGAAAATCAAAAATCATCACATGTGGACTCGCATCCCAATTTTGACTTTTCTATTTAAATCCACAGGAGATTGGCATCAGCAGCTCATTCTAATTTGATGTGAATCTCCTACCAGAATGGGTGGGTCATGTTAACAGTTCCAGACTTAGGACAGCCTTCATTGTAAAACCTGGGGTCGAGTAGGTGGTGGTGGGGTGGTTCTATGTTTTATTTGCGACCATTCTGATCAAAGTGCAATATGCTCTGGATTTTCATCAAAGCATAAAGTAGGTCTGAAATGCGGAAACAAATTCCAACGCACTGAGATCTACAGTCTGTATTGACTTCTGCATCATATAGAATCACATCATTTTGAGTTGATCTGTCCTGTGCTGAATAAATCATAGTAACTGCAGGCAGCATCAGAAAATCCAAAATGAGAAAATGCCATTTAGTCCATTTGCCATTTTTAGGAAACAAGTCTGATTTACACTCTCGTAGACTCTTCTCGGTTTCTTTCATCTCCTGTGGGAGGTTAATAAACACAGAGAACTTTGAATGAAGAAACCTGCAAAATTCTGTCCTAACCTTGATTGAATTTTTTGAGGAGGTGACCAGGTGTGTAGATGAGGGTAGTGTAGATGATGTAATCTATATGGACTTCAGCAAAGCCTTTGACAAGGTCCCACATGGGGGACTTATAAAAAAGGCAAATGCACATGGGTTACAGGGTAATTTGATGAGGTGGATTCAAAATTGGCTAAGTTGTAGGAGACAGAGGGTGATGACAGAAGGATGCTTTAGTGACTGGAAGCCAGTGTCCAGTGGCGTACCACAGCGATCTGTGCTCGGTCCCCTATTATTTGTCATTTATATAAATGACATAGATGACTATGTGGGGGGTAGGATTAGTAAGTTTGCGGATGACATAAAGATTGGCCGGGTGGTTAATAGAGAGGTTGAGTGTCTTGGGCTACAGGAAGATATAAACGGGATGGTCAAATGAGCAGATAAGTGGCAGATGGGATTTAACCCTGAAAAGTGTGAGGTGATACACTTTGGAAGGAGTAATTTGACAAGAAAGTATTCGATGAAAGGCATGACACTAGGAAGTTCTGAGGAAGAAAGGGACCTTGGCGTGTGTGTCCATAGATCTCTGAAGGCAGTGGGGCATGTTAGTGGGGTGGTGAAAAAGGCATATGGGACACTTGCCTTTATCAATCGAGGCATAGATTACAAAAGTAGGAAGGTCGTGAAGGAGTTGTATAGAACCTTGGTGAGGCCACAGCTGGAGTACTGTGTGCAGTCCTGGTCGCCACATTATAGGAAGGATGTGATTGTACTGGAGGGGGTGCAGAGGAGATTCACCAGGATGTTGCCTGGGATGAAACATTTAAGTTGTGAAGAGAGGTTAGATAGACTTGGGTTGTTTTCGTTGGAGCAGAGAAGACTGAGGAGGCGACCTGATCAAGGTGTACAAGATTATGAGGGGCATGGATAGGGAGCAGCTGTTCCCCTTAGTTGAAGGGTCAGTCACGAGGGGACATAAGTTCAAGGTGAGGGGCAGGAGGTTTTGGGGGGATATGAGGAAAAACCTTTTTACCCAGAGGATGGTGATGGTCTGGAATGCGCACTGCCTGGGAGGGTGGTGGAGGCGGGTTGTCTCACATCCTTTAAAAAGTACCTGGATGAGCAATTGGCATGTCGTTACATTCAAGGCTATGGGCCAAGTGCTGGTAAATGGTATTATGTAGGTAGGTCAGGTGTTTCTCACGTGTCAGTGAAGACTCGATGGGCCGAAGGGCCTCTTCTGCACTGTGTGATTCTGTGAACCCCAAAGGCAATCAAATTATCTAATCTTATTGACCACATTACTCAATTTAGATTAATGCAAGTTGTCTAAGAGTTATAAGGAGCAAGTAGCAATTGAGAAGCAGAAGAATGAAAGTTGTGTGTAGCAATGTATGACAAGAGAAGGGAGGCAAGGCTAAGGAGGGAATTGGAGACAAGGACTGGAATTTTCTGCTCCCATTGGCAATGTCATGTTTGCACGTGAGCGGACAATATAGTGAGAGAGCCAGAAATTGATCTTGTGTCATCGTAACACCAGTTTGCATTCGTCCGATTCACTCGTCAATGGTAGGCTGTATTTCCCACCGCTGCACATTAGGAACCTAACTTGAATACTTTGGTATCTCATTATAAGCCCTGCTCGCTGGAATCATCCCCCCCATGCTGGATTATCTGGGCACGTTGGCGTGATTACATGCCGATGTGCTTCACAAGTGTAAATGAGTGATGTGCACCTGGCGAATTACACTTTGCTTGGGACTTTGAGGCTTGTTGCCTACCTTGCTTCGGGCCACACACGTGGTCACCAGCTCCATGCTTCACAGGCAGCACCACATCATTTTTAGGTGGCCTCACAGGCAGGCCTCTACCAACCAGACCAGCCATAAAGTGGGGGTGGCTTTTCAATGGCTGCAGGACTAGGGCTTGCTTGGGGAAGGGGGAGGGGTGGGAAGGCAAGGGAAGAGGCTGCAGGGTGAGGTCTGTAGTGAGGAAGGGGGTTATCCCACGGTGTGGTGGGGGGGCACATGTTGATCTAAACATGCGACCTTGACGTTGAGTCCTGAGGAGACAGTCTCCAGGTGGAGATGTGGGGTTGAGAGAGAGCAAGTGGTGATGTCCCTTGAGCTGGCAGAGTGAGATACCAGTGAATGTGTGATGGCCTTGAGTATTAGAGTTTAGAGTGGTGAGATGGTTGCCTTAGCCTGGTGGCACGGTTGAGATCATTCATCCTCTTTCTGCACTGGCTGGCCAACCTCTTCTGTGCAGCGTTGGCACTGACTTCTGCCTCCCAAGCTGGAGTGCTGAGATTGGTGGACCTCCTGCAGCTAGAGCGGATGAGGAGGACATCACAACGGGCCTCCGAAAAGCATTCCAATGATGGGTCACTGAACTGTTCTTGGCTTTCAGGGCCATGTTTTCACTGGAGCAGTCCTAGGCTGCAAGCATTGAGAACTGCGTGCGCTGCTGCAGTTTAGATATGGCACCCGGAGTGAGGAAACAGTGAGGTAATGGTGTGGCGGGCGATTCAGAGGCTGCCTGCCAGTGAAGATGGCGTGTTTCCTGTGGCTGCACAATTAACGAGGCTGGAAGTGGACGATAGGGTGCGAAAATTTGCCATTGCGGCTGGCGGGTAAAACGTCGTTTTTCACACCTGGTACCATGCTTAGTGCAATTCTGGGATGATTCCGCCCAAGGATAAGGATCTTGAAGTGGGTTAGCTGGATCAGAAAAGCAGTGGTGTTTGACAAGAACAGGCAATGCTAAGTATCTGGAATTCGGCGAGGGAAAGAATTCAATTTTGGATTAGCTCCAGTTTGTGAATAGTGGAGGCCGACATAAAGGATGTTGAAGAAATGTTAGAAATTAGAAATATGTTTTGGATAAACATCTATTTAGTAGTCAGCCTGAAATAGGTAAAAGAATAGGTTGGTGCTGTGAGGTTTGTTTTACTGAAAACTGCTTAAAGTTCAGTTCCTCTAGAAACAACTCAGAGTGGAATGATTATTCTTGGGTGATGACGACAGTATAGCAAGTCTTAAAAGGGGCCATGATCAGACAAGTCCTCTGCAATAGTGGGAAAGCAACTGATACATACTTGAAACAAATAATCAAACTACAAATCTGTAGTAAAAGCTGGGCTTTTCATTTAACCTTGATTAATTAAGATGCTTGCTGCAATGCAAATGTTAATTAGTGTGTGAAAATAGAGTAGAAGTTACTTCAGTGAACACCCTATGGTCCAATAGCCTAAGGAATTACACCATTTAGACACGATAGACATTGTGAACAGCTCATTAACAGGCCAGTATGAGTAATAGAGCCCCTGAAAGTTGGTTGAAGTCTGGAAATGAGGTTGAAGGGAGTTATCAAACCAGTCATGGGGAGCAGCCTTGGTTGAGCTGAGGAAAGGTGATGTAAAGGCCTGGTTGATCAAAGACAGAGGCCTGAATTTTTGTGCAGATGAAAATGGCCTGGAGGCCCAGATGTGGGAGCCTTGTCCCCTGAACCTGGTGCCCACTATTTTTGCTGGGTGTTGTGGTTTGCAGATCTATGGTTCATGGAGGAAGCTGCACATGTAAAAGTGCAGCATGGATCTACCCTTAGGAGCTTCTCTCAACTGCCTACTGCATGGAGGTCTCCCAATGTCTCTTATTTTATACCCTTTCCCAGGGATGGATCTGGATGTATTATTGACGAGGCCTTGTTGACTCATAAAGATTCCTTTATTACAGAATGCCCAATAATATATCGCGTTCTTTGTCTAAACCATGGTTGAATTGAGATATTTGAGTGAAACCACGAGGGGGCGATCTCATGGTGATGGATAGCAGAGGAGGGAGGGACCATGAATATATCAGACAGCAGAGAGGCTGGTGAGAATGGGGATTCAACCCTGTCACACCTTGCCTGTGTACGATATAACAATAGAAAATGGTTTCACCTCTTCAGCACAGAAACGAAAGCTTGGAATGGCAGATAAGCTTACTTAAACCCTTTGAGCATTATAAGAATCTTTCTGCGGGTATTCAGTAAAGAAGATAGGTTTAACACTTTATGCACAGCGCTCTGTTACTAAACTCAATGCCATAACCTATTTTTACCGTAGTCACTCAGCAATGCCAGCATTTTAGATGAGAAGTCTCTGGTTTAGCATTAGGTGCAAAAGTGCTCCACAGACATGAACAGAGTGCTGCTCTTAATAGGATTATGCTGCTGAATTGTTTAAAGAGGTAGACTTCATATGACACTATTAAAATGCCTATTATTTTTAACAAGTTAAAGCCCGATGTCTGCTTTGCAAGTTTTTTTCTTAGTATAATGACAAACTTACCCCAGTAACTCAGAACTCATGATATCACCATAGCAAATTGATGGCAAGGATTTGAATGGAAAATTGCACGAAAAATGGTAATATGATTCATTCCATTTTGTCACAATTATGCACACTTTATCAGTTCCGATACAGGTGTAATAATACTTAAACTGTTTAATAGCTGAATCTTTCCGACCAAAAAAAATGCAGTGTTAATTTATCTTCATTTGTCTTCCTGCTCTGTCAGGCAACTAACTAAGAAGACTAGAGAGACATTCTGAATGTCATTGTCCTTTCATTTACTCCCTGTTTTGAGAAAGACAAATGTCATTTCTGTGGTGACACATGAACAAATGCATTGATACAAATAAAATTTGAGCTGGATTGTCAGTATTTGGTAAATAAGGTGAGTGATTCGCTGTGTGAGATTTGGATAGCGGGTGACTAGGACAAGGTTTCAGATTTTATTCTGGGTTGTGAATGTATTTAAATTCACAAAAACATAAACAATAAATTGTTATTGTAAAACAACTTAAAAGGAGGCCAGATTAAAAATCAGATTACTTCTGTTTTGCTGAACACCATGACTGATTTCAATGCCAATAGTTACCTCATCAGAAAAGTTGAGTAATTTTATGTAAAAACTATTATGGTGTAATGAATTTGGGCACAACATATATGAAAATTACAAATTCCTGATATAAGATGATATAATTTATCTGGAACCATATTTTCTGTGAAGTTTTTTCAGTCCTGCTATAATTATAGCTCATTGTTTCCAACAGATGTTGTACTACTCCAAACATTACATATTACCCTGGCACACACTTACTGAGTGTAGAATGCTGTTTGCGTGTTTGGGTTGACTTCACCAGACGGAGCTGGGTTTTATCACTGAATGAGCCTGTGTAAATACTAGCTGTGGTTCTGCTCTTAAGATAACGCAGTAAATGTGAAACCTTTGGAAGTCCAAAGGTCCTTTATAGCATTAGAAGGTTACTCTCATCTCTGCAGCATTTCAGTTGTACTGGCTACACTCATCAGAATTTCTTGTTTTTCAGGTATTTTTTACCCCAGAGCTCACAAATAGGAAGTCCTGAGCATATAAAATGTTTGCAATCCACAATTATATGTTATTTTTAACATACCAGTTAATCTTCTGTGGTGTTTCACATGGATTGTAACAATCAAATGATGTCAAGTCAAACAGGATTCGTGGGTAGGGATGAAGAGGAGGAAGGAAAATGGGGTGTGAAAAATGTTAAAAGGGAAGAAGGATGAAGTGAGAAAGGGGAGTGGTTAATAAGGATAGGCAAGAGATGGGATTAGAAGAAGCGTGATGAGGTGGAGGCACATAGCAGGTCAGGGGAATGGTAATAGGGGATGGGAAGGAAGGAAAACGTAGTGTGGGGTTCACCTCAGCAGGTGTGTGGTTGTTGGGAAAGTTCCTCAGCAAGAGGATGACTGGTGAAGCACCTTGCAGAGAGTGCAGTGGAAAAATTATCGTGGGGACTTTGAAAAAGTCCCTGAGCAAGGAGAATCTCTAATTTTCCAATGAATGAGGAAGCCTAGTTCTCCCAGCATTGAAGAGGTCATTTTTTAAAGAAAAAACAACGGAGATGCCCACCTTTACTGCTAAGACTTATTTCCAAACATGTAGCAAATTTTCCAAAACAAATTCAAAGTACTGCAGATGCTGGACATCTGAAATAAAAACCGAGAATGCTGGAAATGCTCAGTAGGTCTGGCAGCATCTTTTTCTTTATTCATGGTATGTGGGCATCACTGGCACAGCCAGCATTTGTCACCCATCCCTAATTCCCCTTGAACTGACTGGCTTGTTAGGCCATTTCAGAGGGCGTTTAAGAGTTAACCACATTGCTGTAGATCTGGAGCCACATGTAGGCCAGACCAGGTATGGGTGGCAGATTTCCTTCCCTAAAGAACATTAGTGAACCAGATGGGTTTTACAACCAATGATAGTTTCATGGTCACTATTACTGAGACTGACTTTATATTCCGGATTTTATTAATTGAACTTAAATTCCACCGGCTGCCAATTCCTCCCCCAGAGCATTAATCTGGATTACTAATCCAGTCACATTACTACTACACTACCATCTCCCTACTAAATCTATGGAGAGAGAAATAGAATTAATATTTCAGGTTGATAATCTTTCTTCAGAAACAGGTCTCCAGTTTTCTTTCTGCAGTTAGGGCTGGATTCCTTCGCACAATCTTTCATCAAGTGGAACTGAATAGCAATAGAGAATAAGGCGTACTACCACGTAATCCTGCCCCACCACCCCAACTCCCTTCACTCGTGCAGTTGCCTGCACTTTCCCCAGTCACTACAGGCAGATGTTGGTGGAAGAGAAAAGGAATAGAGGCTTGGTCTTGCATTAGTCCCAGTTACCTTGCTCATTTATCTGCATAGCCATTGTTTTGCTGAGGCCTGCAAGGCTGAGGTCTTGCTATCTTTAAGGCTCTCTTGCCTGTTTTAATGTCCAACAACCTCTTTTGATGCTGTAGAGGAGGCATCAACTGCTGTTCGTGAGGCACATTAGGTATATACCTCCTAACCATAACTCAGTGAATTTCCAGTGATGTGCAATTATATGTAACTGAGAAAGAACATTGTTATAATCAAATAAACACTTAATTTTAATCCAGGACACCCAGTTACCATTTGTTGTTTACCAGGATGTTACTGGATGTTGCAAGGGTAGCTTTAAACATCTTCCTTTTTATTTTTCAGTGTTTCAGTGTATTTCAAAAAATAAGTTTGCTCCAAAGAGCAATTTTGCAGGCAGAAATACTGTCTGTTTCATAGCTATTTATTATGGACAGTTAGTTTATACAGAAAAGATGGCACTCTTCCAGACCACATACAACCCAGGTTGGAGAGCTAACATTCATCAAAAGGGGCCTGATAACTAACTACAGAGTGGGGGTGGGGTATCTCTGTCTGCCTGTGTGTTTGGAGGAAGTATCCTTTTGCAAATTTTAAGTGGTCTTTTTCTGTGGTATCTGGGTGTTCTGTTGATTTTAAACAAAGCAACCAAAACAATTAATGCGGTCTGATCTTCATTGGAGCAGCAGACATAAAACATGATTGGGTTTAAGTATTTGGCCTCTGTCTGCCCATGTGCTGGATAAGGAAGAGTTTTAGAGCAGGGCAGGAGAAATTTCTTTGCACAATGTGCTGTGACAGTGTGGAATTCACATCCAAAGTTTGTGGTTGAGGCAGAATTGCCAAAATTGAGGTTAGATTTGGAAAGGTGGATGAAGGAAATAGAGAAGGAAAAGATGTGGGAACTGAACTGTTTAGGACTATTTGCTCAGGTAGAGGGTAAATAGAGGCATACGTTTGTTGGCCTGAATGGCCTGTTTGTGTTACAACATCTCTGCATTTATCCTGGAAGTGCAATGTCCCTATACAGGCCCCAGTAAACTCAAATTTGGATTGGCCGTGTGCTTTTGATGATCAGATTGCACAAACTTGCAGGGGATCGACGGGGAATGGGACTGACTGGATTGCTTCACAGGGCACTGGCATGGATTTAAACGGCCAAATGGCCTCCTCCTCACTTGGAAGTCAGCGGGGTAAGTTAGTTCTCTGGCAACACTACAGAACTCCCTAACAGCACAGCGATTCAAGAGGCAGCTCACCACTACCTTCTCGAGGGCAATTAGGGATGGGTAATAAAGGTTGGCCTAGCCAGCGACGGTCAATCCCATGAATGAATAAAGAAAAAATGAAGTGTCAGGATTAAAATGCCCCTAAATGTCTCATTTAAGTGCAATCACTGTGCCTGCAACTATTGCAGGGGCTTGCACCCTGCATCCTGCCTAGGGGAAAGCCCTGGACCCGGGAAAACATAAAGGGGACAGAGGCACAGAATCATGGGTCATTAACACCTGGCTGGGATTTCTCTGAGGACAAGCTAAGCAATTGCAGTAGGCCTAGACACAGCATTTAAATTAAGTGGAGAGGGCATTCATGTCGTCCCTACCTCATTTTTTTACTGTTTTGCTGGCAGACAAAAGGAGGAGGCCAAAAAGCTTCCACCTAGGCAGTAGCAGATCATCTGAAGTTTTTTCCTTTCAGCAAAAGCAGCTGGAAGGTCCTGACCATTTCATTCCTACTCATAAGGGATAGAAGGTGCGACCAGAGCACTTACAAGGCCTGGTCGACTAATCGGACAGACGTAGCACACCTTGGGCATCAGTGTATGCCCAGAAGAACAATCCAGTAAAACTTGGGAAATGACTGGTACTGGCCTGAAGTGGTCTTGTATACCTTAAAATGGAACTCCAATTTGGATTAGAACCAGTCATTTACAAAATTTTCTGTTTTTTCCTTCTGGGTGGGTAGAATGGGGACAGGAGAATCAGCCCCATTGTCTCCTCCAGTGAGTTTCTGGCTTGCTTATAGCCTGCTGAGGAATAGCCATCCCTTGAAATCTCTGGTCTTGTTCTCCAACCTGGTTCCTGGGAAAATCTATCATGTGATGGACTTGAAGAGCCTTATGGTGCAGCACTCTGCATTGTTACATTTACAATTGAATTCTAACGTGATGTGTACAAATGCCACCAGAAAAGATTGCTTAATGATCCTGTCAATTGTGATGATTAATGGTTTAAGGCTGTCTTCAGGGTAAATACAAAGTAGAGTTGTGTTTTACATTTTCTATAGATGTGCTGTTGTATGTAAGTGTATCTATAGCACAACTGTCCTGTCCTGTGCTGTTGTGTATAACAAAATTCCATGGTTCCCATCCGTATTAATTTTGAATCCCTCAAGAAAATTTTGAAAAAAACCCATTAACCAAATAGGATTTTCATGCCAGTGACATTGTTTGTATTTTTAAGTTTTAAAATTTGCAGCTTAATTTTGATCATCTGGGTCCTACAGAAATGTCTTTGTTGTCATTGCCTTCCCTAAGAGAACACGCACAAATTTCATTGCTCAATCTTATGAATTCTCACTGGGGTAATAGAACTTGCACAAAAGAATTTGTATAAGTGTTTTGTTAATACCAGCCATGGTTATCGGATTGAAACCCAGTTATTTTGCTCACTTGTTTGAACTCAATTTAATTCGTACATAACCAACCCATATAAAATGTGATTGATTCCTTAAACATTATCCACTGCACACCAATAGACAGGGCAGCTCTCAAATGAGCGAAAAGCCTCCTGATTACACTATGACAATGAACAGACACACACTCCCTTTGAGAAATGTGGTGCATTATCAATCTCGATTCACATACCAACAGGGTTGTCAATCAAGTTATGTCAAACAATATTAAACAAACTGGGCAGACGCATGACTGAAATGACCCTTCTGAATGTGCTCAGAAGAAGAGTTTGCTAATTGGGTGGAAGTGTGTGCAAACACAGAGCATGAACAGTAATAAGTAGCTCTTGGCTTTGTCTTCTGGCAGCGTCTGCTAATATTCTAGGCCCTCATTGTGGTTGGGGCCCTTTTTTCAATTTTCTTCCATCCTTTTGCTGTAGGTAGTTTGGTTCCAGGGGTGCTTGCTGCTCCTTGTTACCTCATTCAAATATCTGTTTACCATGCCGTAAAGTCAACTGGCTATACAGTCATAGGGGGCATCACAGCCAAGTCTAATCTTGCCCATACCCAATATGCTTGTGTGTATTTGGTTTTTTAATTCATTTTTACAGTGAAGTAACGGTTTCTTCAAATTAAAGGAGGTCATTATCTTCAGAAATATTTCTGGCTTGCAAGCTGAAACTTGATAAAATAAAATAAGTCAACTGTCCATCACTGACAACATGCAGAGTGCTGGAGTGCTGATCCAAAGGCTGAACTTTTGGGATTATACCATTTTGATGAATTGAAATAGCATGACCTCAAAGAAGCTTCTGTCTGTAGACTGAATGCCTCACATTGTTCAGACTGCAATGGTAGACCCCCTTTTGGACATGAGAACAAGGAGCAGGAGTAGGCCATTCAGCCTGCTCCGCCATTTAATAAGATCATGGCTGATCTGATAGTAACCTAAAATCTGCATCCCACCTACCCCTGATAACCTATCACCCCCTTGTTTACCAAGAATCTGTCCACACCTTTTCAGGAAGAGAGTTCCAAAGGCACTCAGCCCTCTGAGTGAAAAAAATTCACCTCATCTCTCTAAATGGGTGACCCCCTATTTTTAAACAGTGACCCCTAGTTCTGGATTCTCCAACAAGATTATTTGCTGTACCTGCATACTAGCCTTTTGTGATTCATGCACTAGGGCACCTAGATCCCTCTGCAGCTCAGAGCTCTGCAATCTCACTCCATTTAGATAATATGCTTTTTTATTCTTCCTGCCAAAATGGACAATTTCACATTTTTCCACATTATACTCCATTTGCCAGACCTTTGCCCACTCTCACTTACCTAGCTTTTTGTAGCTTCCTTCTGTCCTCTTCACAATTTACTTTCCTACCTGTCTTTGTGTCATCAGCAAATTCGGCAACCATCCCTCCAATCCCTTCATCCAAGTCATTTATATAAATTGTGAATCGCTGAGGACCCAGCATTGATCCCTGTGGCACACTGCTCGTTACATCTTGCCAACCTGAAAAAACCCAGTTTATGCCTATTCTCTGCTGTCTGTTGGCCAGCCAATCTTCTATTCATGCCAGTATGTTACCCCCTATACCATGAGCTTTTATTTTCTGCAGTAACCTTTGATGTGGCATTTTATCAAATGCCTTTTGGAAATCTAAGTACAGTACATCCACCGGTTCTCCTTTATCCACAGCACATGTTATTTCCTCAAAGAACTCCAATAATTTGAGTAAACACTATTTCCCTTTCGTAAAACCATGTTGACTCTGCCTGATGATCTTGAACTTATCCAAGTGTCCTGCTATAACTTCTTTAATAATAGCTTCTAACATTTTCCCTCAGACAGATGTTAAGCTAACTGGCCTGTAGTTTCCTGCTTTCTGGCTCACTCCCTTTTTGAATAATGGAGTTACATTTGCTATCTTCCAACCGAATGGGAACTTCCCTGAACGTGGGAGTTCTGGAAGATTAAAACCAATGCATCAACTATCTGACTAGAACACTTCTTTTAAGATCCTAGGATGAAGTTCATCAGGACCTGGGCTCTTATCAGCCTGCAGCTTCAACAATTTACTCAGTACCACTTCTCTAGCGACTGTCATTTTCCTGCCTTCCACCCCAACTTCCATTTCCTGGTTTATAGTTGGACAGTTACTACTACCTGCTGTTGTAATCATCATAGGTAGAAAGGCAGTAAAGCAGACAGGGCTGTGCTGCAATATTACCCACCTCTACACCTGCTCCAACTCTAATGCCACTGAAACCATTATACATGCCCTTGTTGCATCTCGACACTTGAGCACTTTCCTTGCTGGCCCACATACTCCATAAACTCCAACTTGTTTGAAACCCGACTACATATATTCTGTCTCCCTCAGCCCTATCTTGCTAACCTGTATTGGTGCACCCAATATTCTGTCCCCCTCACCTATCAATCCTGTCTTGCTCTCCTGCATTGATTCCCCTGGTCTTAACACAAATTTAAAATTTGCACCCTTTAAATTCCTTCCAACACTCACTTCATCCTGTCTTTGCTATTCGCACTAGTCCTTTATCAACACCCCCCTTTCCAAGCTTTTGCCTGACTTGAATGCCCCCTTCCCCTTCAGACTACTGGCCTCCTGGCTCCTAATCTTTAGGAACTTCCTCCCTAACCCTCTCCACCTCTGCCTTTTACTTTAAAACCTATTCAAAACTCATCTCCTCAGCCATGCTTTCAATCGCCACTCGAGATTGAGAAGCTTTCCTGCCTTACTCTCTGTCCTTCTTGCACCCATCTGTGAAATGCTTTGAGACATTGATTTTTACATTAAAGACATTATGTGAATTAAAACTATTGTTGTACTCTTCTGGCATTTGTGCCGCCCCCCTCCTTAAAGTACTGCATAGTTTGGCTTAATCGCTTTCATTGTGAACAGTTAGGCTGCACAGAGATCAAATCACTTCCCCATCCCCACAGTTTATGGGGAACTTTATAGTCTGGGTTGTGGTATGATCATTTCTCTGCAGGGAGTTGTTGCTTTCCCAAAGTAATTGATATTGGAACAAGTGCAATTAATCAAATTGTACAGCAGCAAAATGATGGCAGAGGTAAAACTGGGGAATCTAATATCTTGAGTGTTCCCTAATAATTAGATTTTTTTTCAGCAGGAAGGAAAGTTCAATCTAGTTATAGTTATTCACTGTAATGATAATGCAAAAAGTAGACTCTCTGCTAATCTTGACCTTATTTATACCAAAGCCCCATTTTGTTCCAGACAAAATTTTCCTTTTTTAATTTAAAACCAAAGATAGCATGGATACAGTCTACCATTTCCTCTTTTACTTTGCATGAATGTCCCTCAGAATTGTGCATTATACTGGAGGTGATACAGAATGCTACATGGAGACATTTTCACTTCAGTGTTTACACTTTCAGTGCATTGGTGGATAGAAGTTATTATCAGACTTTACATTTCTGATGGGGAACCTTGTCCAGAAGGAATGCAAATTGGAAATCCGGGCATGTGTGGAGCACTCATTTTCAATCATGTGTAGCGGTGCGTGAATTTTCAATATATCTTCCTGCCAAGCAAGGCTGTCTGCTGGGAGTGCAAAGTTGGAAAATTATTCTTCTAGCTGTGACATTTAGGCCTATACTGTTGGCTTATTACATAAAACATGAGGACCTGGAAATCCCTATGACAGCCTCCTAGATTTGAATTTCCTCCCATCTCATGAGCACACGCTTGACGCCATTGAAAATCATGGCATCATGGTTATTAACATATTTTATTGGCAATCTGCATAATTTGGCATGGGAGAGCATCACAGCAGTGCTTTATTATAATATAAATAGGGTTGCTGTGCTGGCCGAAGACCTTAAAAGTGTTAACAATGTAAATTAGTATTTGCCACTACCTGAATGGCACAGCGATTTGATCTCCAATCCATCACTGTGAGGAACCTGACATCATGCAGAGCCTGCCCTCTCTGTAGCTTTGTTCCATCTTCCTCTAGTTCTGCAGACTTAGAGGCACTGCCACTGTTGGGACCCCTGATCCCTCTTGCTAACTGTTGCCGGCTTTGCAGCCACCAATTACTGTCTGCCCTTCCCAACCACTAGCCCAGCCCACATTGTGAGGCTGAGGCAAATAACGCAAGAGTTGCCCAAAATGCCTCCGAAAACACTTCCAGGGTGCTTTTTCGTCTTTCATGCAATGTGGGCGTTGCTGGCAAGGTCAGCATTTGTTGCCCATCCCTCATTGCCCTTGAACTGAGTAGCTTGCTAGGCCATTTCACATTGCTGTGGGACTGGGGTCTGGAGTCACATGTAGGCCAGACCGGGTAAGGATGACAGGTTTTCCTTCCCTAAAGGACAGTAGTGAATTAGATGGGTTTTAATGATAATCGATTGTAGTTGGCATGGTCACCATTACTGACACTAGTCTTATTTCAGATTTATTTATTGAATTTAAATTCCACCAGATGCCATGGTGGGATTTGAACCCATGCCCCCACCCCACCCACACACACACACACACACAAACACACACACCTTTTCTCACCCATTATTTTGTCACATTCCACATTTCAGTAACAACAATTTACATTTATGTAGCACTTAAATGTAATGAAATGTCCCAAGGCACTTCATGGGAGAATAATGGGACAGAAATTGACACCAACCCATAAAAAGAGGAGTCATTAAGAGAAATGAACATAAGTTTGGTCAAAAGATGTTGGTTTTGAAGAGTGTTTTAAAGGAGAAAGAAGGGTGGAGAGGCAAAGAGGTTCAGGAGCAAATTCCTGAGCTTAAAGCTCACCAATGGTGACACCTTGAGAAAATGGGGGACCCAGAAGAGGCCAGAGTTGAAATAATGCAAAGTTCTCAGACGATTATAGGCCTGAAGGAGGTTGGTGAGGCAGGGAGGGATGAGGCCATGGAGAGATTTGGACAAGAGGATGAAAATTTTAACATCAAAGCATTGTAGATCAGAGCTCAGGCGTAATGCCTGAATGACTCCATACAAGTTAGGATTTCCTATGTTGTCCTCCTCATACCTCACAACAACCTACATTATTATGCATTTCTTTTTGGTCACAAGGGTACAGCAGTCCAATCCATGGACATGAACATCTTAGGCACCAAAATGGTCCCATTTTTAATCTGCTAGGAGGCTGAGCAGCTTCCAAACCCAAGCAATGAAACAGATCTGATAAAACTCATCTAAACACATTTGTGATTGCTGCTCAAGAATTGGCTGAGAGATGGTGGGCTTTGCTGTGGCAAATAGGATCCTACTTCTGTGAACTTCTGAAATAGAAATTAAATATCTGGGTCTCTGTTGCTTGCTGTATCCATGCTGTGTTTACTTGTGTGTGTCTGCTTTGTGCGTGCCTGCTGGTTTTAAGCAAACAAGTCTTCTACCTGGAGTTCTGAGTTGCAACTCCTGGAATTGTTTTGCCAGTACAACAACCAGTCTCTGCCTTATCTTCCTGGTTGGAACAGGTTTGTGATCCTTTCAGGCTGTAAGAAGTTACATTTAGAAATATAGTCAAAGCTTACCCATTGTGTATAAGAAGATAAAGCACTGGGGAGTGTCTAATTTTGCATGTTATTATAGCCTTGAATTGTAAATACTGCTCTATATCTTTGAGAAAAATATCAATTATCCTTTAAAGGTATGCAGATGGGCCAAATCACGGCTATCACAAATGCTAGCAGCCATGGGACCCCGGTTTAATACGATAATACCATTTGAACATTATTTTGAGATGTGACTGCTGACTATACAAGTCTCATTCCAGAATATCCATGATTACCATGACATACTGGAATAAATTTCATAATAACATGGCGTGAAATCATATTAGAGATTAAAACTTAACAGTCTAGATTTTCAGCTTAGTTCATTTCTGGCAGGGACTTCTGCCTGTGACAGTTAAGTTAAAATTGTTTTTTTAAAAAAATCATTGATTTGGCTTCAACTGCAGTATTGCGTCCAGTTCTGGCACTGCAACATTGGAAGGATGTGAAGGCATTAGTGGCAGTGCAGAAAAGATTCATGAGAATGGTTCCGGAGATGAGGAACTTTAGTTATGAAGATAGATTGGAGAAGTTGGGTCTGTTTTCCTTGGAGAAAAGAAGGTCGAGAGTAGATTTGATAGAGGTATTCAAAATCATGAGGTATCTGGACAGAGTAGATAGAGAGAAACTATTCCCTGGTGGAAGGATTGAAAACCACAGATTTAAGGTAATTGGCAAAAGAATCAATGACAATATGAGGAAAAGCTTTCATGCAGCAAGTGGTTAGGACCTGGAATGTGCTGCCTGAGAGTGTAGTGGAGGCAGATTCAATCAAGGCATTCAAGAGGGAATTGGATTATTATCTGAAAAGGAAGAACATGCAGGGCTATGGGGAGAAGGTAAGAGATGGCACTATGTGCATTGTTCCTTCCAAGAGCTAGCATAGACATGATGAGCCAAATGGCCTCCTGAGTTGTAACCATTCTGTGATTCTATGATTTATCGCAGAGATATGCCTATGATTCTGGTTGATCTTCTGACCTCGCAGTCATCAGAAGTAGCTTCCGCTCTGGAGTTTCGTCAAGTGCTGCAGATAATCTTCATGTTGCCTGTAAGACAGTTGTTTTAAAAACAAAAAACATACTCACCTTTTTGGGCCTGTGTAATGTTTGGGTACAATAGACCCTGGGGGCTCCAGGTGATGCAGAGCAAGACAGGAACATGACACAGCGCATCTTCAAGCAATCTCCCATCTTCCCTGCTGCTCCCCCACTTGCCCTGACCTGCTGAAAAATGGGGGTTGAGGGGTGGTGGGTAGTCAGACAGATCTGTTTGAAACTAGTTGACTGACTTGATTGCAGTCAGTTTTTTTTAAAGATGATTTTTATGCCAAAGGATGTCTGGTACATTGTTCTCCCTCTGATGACTGCTCACAAATAGAAATCTGGAGATCTCTGGAAACCCAAGGGCACCACAATGGCACAATTTATAGATTTGCAAATTGCCATCAGGCCTCAGTTTGCCTCTTGATTTAATTTTTGCTTTAAAAGAGTGCTGCAGAGTGCTGCAGTAAGAAACAAAATGAGAGGAGCATCCATGGCGATTGAAGATTTATATTTGAGTGCTGCTCTCCCCCATGTGCAAATTTAACATGGAATTGCTTTAAGTGTAAACTGTCTGTCCAAACACTGTCGTATGTTGAAACCCTGTAGCTTGCTGTCTACAAATGAGACTTGATTGGAATTCACTTTCCTCGGTTAACTGATCCAATGCTCGGTGGTAAAGTGCTGGTAGTTCACAGCAAGCTGCACATGGCGCAATATTCCTAAAGGAAAGAATTCAGTTAGCTGACAGACAATTAATTATTTTAAAAAAAAAACATTGGGGCTGTGTTTTCTTGAATTCTGCTTTTTAAAAACAACTGGTAATTACTATACTACCAGACACACAATGCAAAAAAAGGTCAGCTGAGAGCCTACTATGCTCTCAACAACGTTCGTCACACTTTTAATAGCCTATCTTACTTTTATCAACAATAAAAAGTTGAATTTCCATTTTACTATATGTGGTGGGAGAATTCTATTAGCTCCCCATGATCTAGAAATCTTTCACCACTCACGAATGGGTGGGCATATTCAGATTATATGCTGATGATGTACATGCATCATGGGGATGTATTTCCTATCATTAATACCATTGTATCCACAACTTCAGGGCAACAACTTGCATTTGTATATAGCCTTTAATGTACAAGACGCTTTGCAACCGTAATCAGCCAAACATTGATACCAAACAAAGGTGGTATTAGGAGGGTTGAGTAAAACCTTAGTCAAAAATGTTTAGTTTAAAGGGGGGAAGAGAGAAGATGAGGATGGTAATTGTAAAATCAAGGTATTGGTGGACTGGGAGTGGGTGTAGGCTAGTGAGGATTTGGTGCAGTTTAGGATGTGGGCAGCAGAGTTTTGAATGAGTATCCAATCTTTCCAGTTGCCTCACAGGCTTCCAGCCACAGCACTTTCTGACAGTCATTAAGGCCTGTCATAGGCACTTACCATATCCTCCTTAGGTGGGCTCCCATTGTGGCCTGGAATCTCACTCGAATGCCACCAGAATTATGTAAATAATTCTTGCACCAGAAGATCCCCTGAAGTTCGTCCTACAAGAGATGCATGAGTGTAAAATCGAGCCCTTTAAAATTTGGCCAGTATTATTCAGTGTGTTGGTATAAATAATGTGGCAACAAATCATTTTGATTTATTGTTATAGGATGCTCTTAATTCATCATCTCAAACTGCTCCTATTGCTAGTAACCACCTCAGCATGATAAAACTTGAAGTGCTCTTTCCAGACACAGTATATTTTTGAGGGACAGCAATCTATAATTGTGCAACTGTATGTTTTTCACAGTTCTTATGAACAAAGTTCACTGCTCAAAAAGGATTAGGCCTTGCCTATTGTGCCATTCAGCTCGATCATGGCTGATCTGAACCTCAACTCCATCTCCCTGCCTGTGTTTCATATTCCTTCATACTCTTAGGTCTGAAAAATGATCTCCATCTTGAAAATTTCAATTGGCTCAGCATACACACATTTCACTGAAATTCTACAGTTTGGCTGAGAACATCTACTAAAACTCTGCTGACAGGATGAACCTATTGCTGTATATAAGACAGTAATTCAATCTGGGAGCTTGTTGTTAACATTAGCAAATACCTTGAGTTATGCAGTAGTGTTTTATGACATTACCAGGAGAGGGCTATCGAATTACTATCCTGTAGTTCACTGGTGGCTATTCAGTTCATATACATATGCAGACGCTTGTATATTTTCCATTATTTCCTGTTGTAGTAAGATGACACAGAGATGAATACCTACCGTAGAGAGTGTTAAAGACTATAAGAGAAGGAATTTGGATGACATCAAGCTCTTAAGGTTTATAAAGTCATCTAAACCAGAGATTATGTTATACTTTTGTGCTCCGAGGTAGCTGTTATTATTTCTAATAAGCAACTTGTTTTCCATCTGAGCATTTAAATTTAAATCAGACTTACTCAGTAGGAGTGGCTCGCACTTGAAATAATAATAGAACAGACATGATGAAGTATGTAATGACATAGGAACAACATTGTTAACCAGAAGAGCAAATTAAATGTTTTTTTTCCAGTACCTCAAAGATGAACATTTGAAATAAAAATAGGAAATGCTCTAAATCAGCATCTGTTGTGGTTAACACTGTAGGGTGTGAATAGGGGTGTTACAATTGGCCATTGCACCCCTGGAATAGGAAGGGAAAAATAGACTAGATTGCCTGGAGCTCCTGATCAGTGTCAAGTAAACCTTACTTGCTGTGGGTTTGTGTAAATTTTGGGGTAGGACAGGGTTGCACCTGAATGTGATGCCTCTGTGATGGAATGGCCTGCTGATATCCATTGTCAAAGCTTAAGCAACAATAGTGGCCACTTGGGTGGGTAGTGAAGGGTGACCAGCTCCCACTGAACCATATTTCCAGAAGCTAATGATTTCAGGTGAAGGTGGTGAAACTGATTAACTGAGGAGATATGGAAGAGTTGCTACTGGAGATGAGTATTCAGAAGGAAACTGCACTTCAAAAGTTGATGGTTTATTATACCTTTAATTCAGTTATTAAATGCAGATGGTATGGATATTTGAAAAAAATTCAGGTATGGGAATTGGGCTAAAATACTGGAGGGTGGTAAATAATACAAATATTACAGATTTTTGCCACCTTATTTAGCTTGACTGTGGATAAATCAAGCAGCCCTGTCAAATTGTTGCCTTGATTTGTGAAATCAATTTGCGATCGTCCACCACGCCCGCTGACGGGCCGCAGTTCCCGCTATTGGACATCAGGAGCCTCGTTGTAATACATCAGCATAATTGTTATAAGGCCAGCCTGCTGTAGTCATTCCCCCCCACCTCCACCCCACTGAGCCGCCCATGTTGGTGGAAAACACGCTGGAGCAGAACATGTCTTGACAACTGTGATATGCAAAAGTCGGGACTTACAGCCAGGGCATTGTTCACATCACAGACATCCGAGGAGCAGAAGATGCTGGAGCTCGATAGCAACAGGATCCTGGAGGAACGTCCGTGGCTTGCTCGGTGGATTCTCATGGACATGGCTTTGCTGCAAAGCAGCTCACGGATGTTGGAAAGTCACCGGTGATGCTCACAATGGATGGTGGTCGAGGGAGTGGGTGATGAGCTAGGATCTAATGGGAGAGGAAGAGGTGTCAGGGGGTGATGTTGGGAGGGGGGAATGAAGGTGTCGGGGGGTGGGAGTACAGGGGTAATGGGGGAGAAGATGGCAACTGGGGAGATAGGTGTACGGGGGTGGAAGGTGTAAGGGAAGGGATTCGGAGGAGGAAGGGGGAAGGAATAAGGCTGGGGGAAGGAGTAAGGCTGGAGGAAGAGGTAAGGCTGGAGGAGGGAGTTGGGAGGGGGGAAGGACGAAGAGTGGAGGAAGAAGTAAGGGTGCCTGAGGGATTTAGGAAGGGGGAAGGACTAAGTGGAGGTGGAGGGACTAATGCGGGGATGTCCAGGTGAATGTGTGAGGGAGGGGTCTGATGGGTCCATGACTGCCTCCTGGGGAGTGAACTGAGGATGGATGTGGAATGAGAGAATAGTGACAATGACCGAGGGCAAAGTGAGGCCGCAGGGTAGAAGGGCAAGGGTTCGATAGTAGCGGTGGAAGGGACGGTGAGGGTGTTTGGTGGAGACTTGGAGGCAGACATGGACCCTGGTGGTGGGAAGGAGGAGGTTGTGGAGGTGAATGTGGATGGGAGTGGGATTTTCATGAAGGAAGGGAACATGCACGTTCACCTGGAAATCCCCAAAAGATAAGAGTTGTGGCTGGTAGGTCACTGAGGGGAGGTGGACGGTGATGCCGGGGGTGGGGGTCAACTATAATGGGGGAAAGGAAATGGGTGACTGGGGAGGGGAAAAAACGGGGAGTGCACAAAAAGCTGAATCATGACCATGCTGTCTAAATTGAAAGTGAAATGACAGTCATGGCGGGCGAGGTCAGGTGCTGTATGAGAGTGTGATAATTGGGTAGTCAAAGATGCAGGTCAGCTCAAATGGACAACTGAAAGCAGGCAGCATTCAAAATGCTCAGGACTTTGAAGGGACTGTGATATGGGAAGGATCTGCGTGCGTGGGAGGGTGCTTGCACGAGGCTCTGAAAGGCCGTGCCCCACATGCACGTCTCCCTTCAGAATCACTCGTGGGCAGCCTACTCCCTCTGGAGTGACAGACGATGAGGCTGAGGGGCTCACAGGCAAAGGGGACTCAGAGGGAGAGGACAGCCTCTGAGATTCCTGAGTGGATGACCCAGTGGTGTCCAGCTGCTGCTCCTCCTCCCTTCGGGTGCCCAGAGGCCCCAGCCTGACTCCTTGAGGTGAATGAGCACCTGGAGAGACGTTGAGGTGCCCCGTTTCCCCCTCATGTTGCCACTGCAGGAACATGCCAATGGCTCCCGTGATGGAGCGCAGGTCTGCACATATCTCCGTATTCTGCTGGACTAGGATCTACATGGTGTCCGCCATCCTTTCCATGGAGACTTTCATACATGCACATTGTGGGCACCGCTTCGCCAGAGAGCAGGTGGACGCACTCTTCCGACTTGCGTGCCACTCTGCTGAGGGCTTCCAACAGCTGTGCGTGATGTTCCCATGCCTTCTGCTGACTCTCCAGGATGAGTTGGAAGGCCAAATCTAGAGACTCATCATCTGACCCGGACCTCAGATGCCTGATCCCCAGCAGGCCTCCCAAGTGCTGGGGAGCTCGCATGAACTTGCCTCCTGCTGCTGTCAACATGTGTCCGTATGGTGATAACCAGATTGTGAACCCGAGCCTACACTAGATCTAGGCTCCACCGAGGTGTGGGTCTCTGCATTGGTGGAGGGTGTGGGTAAGTACTATGAAGGGTCTTCCAAGCTGCTTATTTCCAGCTCTTCAATGAAGGAGGCGTCCTCTTGGCTGGAGGTGAGGATGTTGATGAAGCTGAGGGAATGGTTCGCTGAGGGTGTTGGTCGCTTGGCAGAGCTCCCTGTGAGCCAAAGTAGAGGGAAGTCGTGCATGGCAGCAGAGTCAAAAATAGGAGAGCGAGCACTCACATTTACGTTGAGAGAGGGACGATATGGTGCAGGATCCTTAAAAGGGTGTTCGCCGAAGACTTCACCATCACCACAGGTACGGTCCACATCCTCACCAGTTGGTGTGATCCCACACTTGTCAAAGTCATTAAGGGGCCGAATGTGGGCCTCTCCACCCCTATTCTGGGACTTCTCCCTGTTGATGTGAACAGGCTTCTCCTGAATGAAAACAGATGGAGAGTGTGTGAGCAGGACACATGGCACTGCATGGAATGTTTGTGTGGTGAGCATGGACAGGATGAGGATTCAAGCTTGAGAGGGTATAAGCCTGATGGAGATGAGAGGGTGTGTATGAGAGTTAGTGGCGTTCTCCCTTAAGGTGTGATATCCCAGTGGATGTGTGATGGGTTTGGATGTGAGAGTTAGGAGTGATGAGAAGAGTGAATTATCCTGGTTGAATAGATGAGACCGTTCATCCTCTTTCTGTCCTGGGTGGCTGTCCTCTTTTGCAGGGCATTGGCACTGCCACCACCTCCCACCTGGATTAGTGATATTGCAAATTTAGCAACCATACCATCAGTCCCTTCATCCAAGCCATTTATATAAATTGTAAAAAGTTGAGCCCCTGCACTGATCCCTGTGGCACACCACTCGTTACATCCTGCCATCCAGAAAATGACCCATTTATGCCTATTTTCTGCTTCCTGTTATTTAGCCAATCTTCTGTCTATGCCAATGTGTTACCCCTACACTATGAGCTTTTATTTTTCGCAATAACCTTTGATGTGGCACCTTATCAAATGCCTCCTGGAAATCATAAGTACAGTCCATCCACTGGTTCCCCTTTATCCACAGCATATGTTACTTCACCAAATAACTCCAATAATTTGGTTAAACATGATTTCCCTTTCACAAAATCATGTTGACTCTGCCTGATAACCTGTACCTTAAATTTTTCCAAGTGCCTTGCTGTAATGTCTTTAGTAATAGTTTTTGACATTTTCCCTATGTCAGATGTTAGGCTAACTGGCCAATAGTTTCGTGCTTTCTGTCTCCCTCTGTTTTTGAATAACAAAGTTGCATTCGCTATTTCTAATCTAATGGAACCTGCCCTGAATCTAGGGAATCTTGGAAAATTAAGACCAATGCACTTTCTATATCACTAGTCACTTCTTTTAAGACCCTAGGATGATTTTCATCAGGACTCAGGGACTTGTCAGCCGGCAGATCTAGCAATTTGCTCGATACCACTTCCTGATTGTAATTTTCTTGAGTTCCGCCTCCCTTCCATTTCCTGATTTACAGCTATTTCTGGAGTGTTACTTGTATCCTCTTCAGTGAAGACCGATGCAAAATACTTGTACAATTCATCTGCCATCCCCTTATTTTCCACTATTAGTTCCCCAAACTCACTTTCTATAGGACCAATGCTCACTTTGTTAACTCTCTTTTTTAAATGGCTATAGAAACTCTTGCTACCTGTCTTTATATTTCTAACTAGTTTTCCCTTGTACTCTAATTTTTCCTTCCTTATCAATCTTTTAGTCATTCTTTGCTGTTTTCTCATATTCTGTCCACTCATCTGACCTGCCACCCATCTTTGCGCAATTATATGCTGCTGCTTTAAGTTTGATATTGTCTTTCACTTTTTAGTCAACCACGGATGGTGGGACATCACCTTGGATTTTTTTCTTTCTTGTTGGAATGTATCCATTCTGTGTATTCTGAAAGATCCCCTTAAATGCCTGTCACTCATCTTTATGGACCCACCTTTAACCTAATTTGCCAGTTTACTTCAGCTGGCTGTGCTTTCATGCCCTCAAAATTGCCCTTATTTAAGTTTAAGATACTTGTCTTAGACTCACTCTTCTCTCCCTCAAACTGAATGTAAAATTCAATCATACCATGATCACTGCTACCCATGGGTGCCTCCTCTATGAGGTCATCAATTAATCCTATTACATTGCACAATTCCAGGTCTAGTGTAGCCTGCTGTCTGGTTGGCGCCAGAACGTGCTGTTCTGAGAAAGCACCCGAAGACATTCTGTGAATTACTCATCGAGGGTACCTTTGCCCATCTAATTTTTCCAGTCTATATATACATACCACAGCTACATTGCAATGGAGCTCTGCGATTGATGCTGCATTCTGCATTTCTGGAGAAGCCAGGCTGAGAAGACCCAGCAAGAAATGCAAATCAGCATCTAGGCATGGGAAATTTTGAGTGGCATGGCAATCCGCCAATGATAGCTGCTTCACAGAAGATCCAGGCTGTTGTGACAGGTACTGGATCTCATTGTGATTGTTTTATGAAGCCCAAATTCGGGGATCGATGTGCTTCCCCAAGGGAGCCAGAAAAATTTGCCACTTGATATTGAGTTGGACCATTTTTCAGGCATCCTGGTGTTTGTCTCAAACAAATATTAGGCTCAGTGGTAGCATTCTCACCTCTGAGGTAGAACACTGTGGGTTCAAGTGCCACTCCAGCGTCTTGCAGACAAGAACCTAGTCTGACAGTTTTGTACAACATTGAGGGAGTGCTACACTGTGGGTGGCACCATCTATTGGAAGAGGCTTCATCAGCCCACTTGGATAGATGTAAAAGGTTCCATGGAATTACTTAGAAGAGCAGGGAATTCTCTTGGAGTCCTGGCTAATATTTATCCCTCAACAAACATTGCTGAAAATAGATTTTCTGGTCACTACCTCATTTCTGTTTCTGAGACCTTACTGTGTGCAAATTGGCTACATTACAACAGTGATTTTTAATAACTCAATTGTCCGCAATTTTACGTTGCCACTGGATCATTGGGCATCGGATCTAAAGAAATTTGGGAACCTTTCAAACCAACTAAAATGGGGCGGCACAAGGGTGGCAGACATTGTTGAGTGTACCAGCAGATTTTTAAAAATTCATTCACGGGATGTGGGCATTGCTGGCTGGGCCTGCATTCACTGTCCATTCCTAATTGCCCCCAAGAAGGTTGTGGTGAGCAGCCGCCTTGAACTGGGGAAGGTGGCAGTGCCTGTATTTACTTTGATGAATTTTTAAATCCTTTTTGCGCCTTCAACATGCTTAATGAAGACTGATTCTGAGAGCAGGAGGGCTTTACAATTCTAGCGTGACCATGGTATTACCCCTCCACCACAAGACATATCAGCCTGCAGTGCAGATTCTGGAGTCCTCGTACCAAGATGTTTCAGTGAATGTAGCTGCAACAAAATTCAACACTATTATTTATTATATTAAATCAAGTCACGCGAGCTTGCTATGTTGTGGCATTTTTAAAAAAGGCATGAGTGGCTGTCCCTGATATTAACTGCAAGCTTGGAAAGGAGCAGGGGGAAAGGTTTGTGGTCGAGAAGCAAGCTTCTTATGTAGCTATAATTGGCTGGCTTTCTGCTAGGTGACTGCTGATTGGCTGCAGTATGTTTATTTGGCATGTATAAAAGGTGGGAGCAGGATTTGGCAGACTGCGTACATCCAGATTAGCCTCCTGCACCCTGCCGAAAAACGTAAAATTCACCCCTGCATATCAACAGTATTTCAGTGAGTTGCTTTGAGATGTCCTGAGGTTGTGAAAGGATCTGTATGAATGCAAATTATTTTTATTATGCCTGCTTTAGGCCTTAGGCTTAAATTGATCTTAATGTGATTTTTAAAAAGTACTCTCCAATGGAGACAGGAGGAGCAGGAGTGCTGCTCCCTTCTGAGGATGACTGCCATCCTGCAGTTTCCCCCCCTCTCTCTACGAACAGTTTTTCTGATACTAAAGCACACCTCCCAAGTAATACCTTACCAGAGCCTTTAGTCAGAAATCTACCTCACTTTGTGCAGGCTAACACGGAGTAGCTATTGCCATTTAGGTGAGACACAAGGCAACCAGAGTTTATACGACTGCTTTCGTTATCAGTGATGTGATCTTTTTCAGAAGAGGCGTGCTGGAGAAAGTCAGGAGACAAATTGGAGGATGACAAAAATGACTTGAATAGAATGAATTATGGTGAGATTTTATGGAGACCTGTATCCAGGTCTGAACACTGTTTTATAGCTAGAGTTGGCACATCTGGAAAACTTCACATGACCTTCTCTTGAAGGAAAAGAGATGAGTACTTCAATCCTTGTTTAACCATCTGTCCAGTTTCACTGTCCATCTCCCACAGTTTGCAAAATGTAGAGTGAATTCTATACTGTATCATGTTACTGTCAACATCAAGTCAAATAAAAACTCCCTAGATGTTCAGTATTAATAACCAGTATCTCAGCTGCACTTTATAGTGATAGGAAAGTAAAGCTGGTAATCAGTGTAACTATTAAACAAAGGATAAAAATTGATGCGACTGCTGGAAACCTCTGTAGATTCATTTTCAACTAAAATGGCATCTGTTTTTGGTCAGTTGAAGCTGTGGCTTTTTAGTTAGTGAAGGTCTGGTAGAAATTGGAGTTTCAGCTTGAAAAAGGCAGAGATTATTTTTTTCAATCGAACAGTGGCCTGGGCAAACTGGGTCAATGCTGATATTTTCCAAGTCCCACTTCCTGAGTTATGTTTTCTCAGTCACAGACATAATTATGATTGCACTGTGGATGCAACCTACCCCTGATTATACTTAGTCAAAAGACCATAAGAAACAGGAGCAGGAGTAGACCGTACAGCCCATCGCGAATGCTCTGACTTTTAATACAATTATGGCTGATCTTTGGCTTCAACTCCACTTTCTTTCCCACTCCCCATATTCCTTGATTCCCTCAGAGACCAAAAATCTGTTAATCTCAGCCTTAAATAGATTCAGTAATGCACATCTTGCTTTCACTGCCGCCCTGTCAGTGCTCCTGCTCCATCTGCTGATGATAGAGGCATTTGGGTGTTGGTCCTTTTGCTTGCAATAAAGAAGAAATGGAAGAAGCCACTGTGCTGATGCTCATTTTCTTCTGCCATTCAGTCTGCCATTCTTAGCATGTTGGTGTGCTCTGCACCTGCAATTCATTCAGTTCTTAGCCATAAGAAATTATTCACTTAGGGCACATTCATAAGGCATTTCCAAACACAGGAATGCAAAGAGAAAGAATCATTAGACATATTTTTGATTTTGGTGGTTTGGGAAGCAGGCAAAATACTTGTCAAGATTTGAACCTCCCTTAAAGGCTAGCCTGAGTGAAGGGAAAGTTTTAAAAAAAAACTCAATCTTGTATGTGTTTAAGTATAAATCATGTGAAGGAAGGAAAAAAATGGTTTGATCTTTTGTTGAGGCAGTAAGCTGTTTGCTTCAGCAGTAAATGAAGCTGTGTGTTTTGGTGTTTCTTTAAGGGATTGTGCACATTTGTAGTACAGAACAATAGTGTTTCATGAATCGGATAAAATGTTTACAGAGATGTATTCAGACAGCAAATATACTTTCAAGGCTGCCTCTGCACGACGAAAGCTCAGTGAAAACCTTTTGTCTGCAGCTCTCTTGCTTCCTCCAGTGACCACAAACATGCCGACCTCGAAACCACCAATAGCTGACCAACTGCAGCAAGACAGTTCACAATACAAGGACGGATCTGGCATAGTTACTTGGGCTTTGTAACTTAAATTTTAGGTATACTTGTATTGAAGGAGAAAACGGTATATGTATGAAAGTCTAAAGGAGAAACCCAAATAGTAAGGGATAAAAGAGATTGTGCAATTCTAGAGTGGTAACTTCCTAGAAGAAAAATGTTATACTTTGCTATAAATGAACCAGATTGCATAATTATTAAAGTTTAAAACATATTGGGGTGAAGTTGGTCTTGGGCGGGGTGTGGTTGGCGCAAAACCACGATAACGGATCGATGGCCCATTTTACACTCTGCCTGATTTTCTTTTTCACCAAAGTCAATGAAAGAGAAAATCTGGCAAGATGTAATATGGGTTGCTGATTTGTCATCACTCATTTTATGTTAACCATCCCCCCCCTCGCCCCCGATGCCCCAGACTAAGTTCAGCTCCATTGATTTTAATGGAAGAAAAACGGTGGGCACCAGGCTCACAATTTTGTGACATGTCCTGGCTGCCTGCAAGGCCTTGCTGGTGGTATAAGGCCTCACAAAATTTATGCTTTTTTGTGTGTCTATTAGCAGCGAACTCAAAAAGATAAGCACTTTTCAATACGAGAAATAAGCAGATGTTTTTGATTTACTGAATTCTCAACGACAACTCTTTCAATGTTGGTACGTAGCTGTAAGCAATCTATGGGTACCATTGTGACAGTCATTGATGCCACTCACATGGCAGAGATCAGTGTTTCCTCTACTAAAGATGTATCACAATATTAACAATATGCAGTTTGTTGAAGAAACATACATATATATATTATGTGTTTCTGAGAAGAGCACCAATAATTCAACAGCACATTGACATGCTTTGACAGAAGAAACAATTGTGAGCTTATACATTGGTGATAGCTGTCAAAATGTCTGCGTGGGGCCCATTTTTACAGTTAAGTTATGTTAGTAGAGACTTTCATTTTTTTTGACAGGGTTCTCGATCATAGCTACAAAGTTTTTAACCAGTCTATTTACCACTTCTTATCTAAGCATCTTATATTGAAGGGCACCAAAAAGGTTGAAGAGTTGGAAAAGAAAGGTAGCGAATTATTTGGAGAATTGAAGTCCACACATGGACAGTCTTGGGGGGGGTGGTGGGGGGAATAAAAATAATTTTGACAACAACCAAGTGGTGGATACTATGGAGATACCAAGCTCCCATTTTACTTTGCCCTCATTAGTTTTGTAGCACGAAATGAATTCGAATGGTCTCACTTCCACGTTCTTTAATCCAGTAGTTCAGCCCCCACCATGCACCTTATTTTTCACCATCCACTGTTAAACAGGCAAAACAAAGAGATGTTCCAAGCGGAACAAAGAGATGTTCCAAGCACTTGTCCCTCAATACCTTTGCTGATCAGCATAGAAAATGCTACATCAACATGTAACATCATGCTTCAAATGGCTGTAGTGAAGCTAAAGGCTTCAGATGTGAAGGTGCTTTTTCTCTGGTGTGTAAGGAGGGTCTTTACATAATGAGGGGGGGAACTATATAACAATGAGACTCTGCCATCTTGCTGTACAGTGAGAAAACACTAGTGAATTTTGAAACACAAAAAATATTGGCAATGTCATACAGTTGCCAAGTGATGCCAAACAAGATAGCTTCACTGAACTGATCTAATGATCCAACAACCTAACTAAACAGCTGCTAAACAACTTTATCAAACTTTTGATTCAAATTTCAGACAATTATAACTATAGAAATGGGCAAATGCACACTTGGTTAATAGCAAGTGTGCAGCAGCTGCTATTACTTTTCCAGACTGAGCTCTGGGCATGCCTCTCTCTGACTCAGCTTCCAGCTCCAACTTTGACTAGCCACTTCCTACTTACTGTCATGGCCTTGGACCCAAGTGCCTTGCTTTTTGCCTGTGTGCTCTCAAAGTTGATTAACATTAAATCTACAATGCTGAAGGCTGGAGTTGGAAACTGGGCCAGGTTAAAAAGCTGAGGCTGAAAGCCAGGAGGTGTGTCTAAGGTGCTGAAACTAGCTGAGTCTCAGGCTCAGCATTGAGGCCTAGAAGCTGGGATCTCAGTGAATGGAATAAGGAAACAGAAGAGAATAAAGAGATAAAATAAAAAGACAATTAAATTCCAATGGGTCCTTTATACATCACTGTTAAACTGCTGCCATATATAATAGTGTGTACTAGAATCATAGTGCAAATATGCTGCATTTTGCACAGGATTGATGCAACCAGTCTCTTTGGCTCCATCAAAGCCTTACTCCCACCTCTACTGCACATTTCAACCACAGGATATTTTCACTTCTGGTCTACAGTGGAAACTTGGGCAGATGTCGACCATTTGTCCTCAACTCCATAAAGGCCCCATTTCACTAGGTTCAGTCTTTGCTGGTCCCAATTGCCACGTGAGGAAACTTTCATCCTACCCTGCACTTCTGCTCCTTCATGCTGTGCTCAGGTCCCTGCCTGACTCTCTGTTCTTCAATCATGGCCTCCATTTCCCAACCCTAAGACTGCTGTGTTGTGCTGCATATGATCAGTTCTCTACATAACCCCCTCCACTCCCTGACCCATTCTCCAAACAACCTATAAACAATAGCATGGAAGATCTACCAATAGCAAATTGATATTTTAATCATTTTGTGGTGCCATCAATGAAACAACAAAACCTCTGGAAGAAATTAATTGTTATGACATTTGGCTTCGAATCAGTGTATGATTAATTTGGGTGTTTATTCAGAAACAGTGAAAATTTAACAAGACTGTTTTAAGTCCACATTAACTGACATATTACGAGATCATTAGCTTAGCACCACGCAGGGCTCTCATATTAACTGGCTTTACTCCAGTTTATTGTATGCCTGGCTAATTTGATTGTTTATCAAAGGAAAATGAAGCTAAGTTAGTAAGTGTAATGGCAAAAGAGAGTGTTCCTCACAGAACACAACACAAACTTTCTTCTAAATTATTCTTTGGTCTCCTTCCTTAAGAAAGGATATGCTTCAGAGGAGTTGCAGTAAAGTTCACTCAATTGATTCCTGAGTTGAGAGGGTTGCCCTATGATGAGAGAATGAGTAGACTGGACTCATAATCTCTGGAATTTAGAAGAAAGAGAGATGATCCAATTTAAATGCAAAAAATCATCGAGGGCTTGGCACAGTAGGTCATGAATGGTTGTTTCCCCTGGCTGGAGTGCCTACAAATAGGGATCATAGTCTCAGCTCAAGGGGTTGGCAATTTGGGGCTCAGATGAGGGGAAATATCTTCAGTCAGAGGGATGTGAATCTGTGGAATTCAATCCAGAGATCTGTAAATGGTATTGGTTATATTCAAGGCCGAGATAAATTAGATTTTCAGACGTTAATGGAATCGAGGGATATAGGAATCAGTTGGGAAAGTGGAGTTGATGTAGAAGATCAGCAATAAACTTATTGAATTGGTGGCACAGGCCCAAGTGGGCATATGGCCTCTCTTTCTATTTCTTAAGCACTAGATTCTCGGTTCCCATTTTAACCTGCACAAGATAGAGAGAATACTGAATTTCTAGGAATAATTGCAAACTAACAGAAAGGGTAATTAATATCCAATATTGCAAGAGCAGCACTTGAGTTACTTATTGTTGTTATCTAAACCTCCAATGTAAGATTGTAGCTCTGTAATTACTCTAAAGAAGCTCTATTTTGTAAACTTTTAAAAGCCTACAGCTGGGTTTAGCTTCCATGGATACCATGTGCCTATGCTACTTGGCCTGAGTGATTGCTCTTCACATGTGAGTCTTGAGATTGAGCATCTCACCCAACCTGAACCCTTCCTCATCTTGCACTCACCTATGTGTGAGAAACGCTGACAGCATACATGCACGTATACACCATGTACACTCACACACAGAATACAGGCACCAGCAGGCGCTAATACTTAACAAACATTTCCTCAGTGCTAAGGAGGTTAGTTGTAGCACAACTGACATAATCCTTAAATCAGCAAAGATTGAAGATAGAATCTTGAACCTCCGTTTGCTGGGCGGCCTTTTGAGGGCCCGGGAGAGTCGCGCAGTCCCATTTAATCCCCAAGCCACCACTAAATTGCGATTGGGTGTCAGTTACCTCATTAATGAATCTAACTGACATCCTGCCAGCAGTGGCCAGGAGTTCCACATCAGCCCCTTCTGCCCTTTCACTTAGTCACAGGAGGTTTGTCATGGGAGGTTTGTCACGGGAGGGATCTCCCTTGATTAAGTGGGCCCGGGTACCATGTTAGCTGCATTAAATCCAGCCCCAAATGTCAGGAGGATGATT
Source organism: Cetorhinus maximus (assembly GCF_964194155.1). NCBI lineage: Eukaryota > Metazoa > Chordata > Chondrichthyes > Lamniformes > Cetorhinidae > Cetorhinus > Cetorhinus maximus. Next base: position 72,745,625 of record NC_135880.1, on the reverse strand, counting down.
CAAGTCCTTGATGGATAGTGAATTAAGACTACTAGAGAATTAAGGCTTGCGACATTAACACTGCAGCTTTATTTGAGCGGTAATGTAATCGATGATTGGCAGATTCTGTGCCTCGTTTATCTTGTATTACTGTTTGGTCCAGCTCAATTTCTACAATTCGCAACCTTTATCCTGTTCCTGATGAGATTCTGATTTCCAAGTACTATAAATTAATGAAATTCCTGAACAATGTTTGCAAAATCTAGTGTTTTTACTTTAGCTTCCTCCTCTAGATCCCTTTCCCATTTTCATTTTTCCTGTAAATGTGTAGTAATGTAAGGGCATGCTCCTGTGGGTGGAAGTATGCCTTTGGTGACTTGTTTAACCAGGTAGGAAGCATCAACGAGTATTCCCAGGTAACTCTGCCCTAATCCTAGCTACTTCCTATTTCAACTGTGCATTACCAAAGACAGCTATTACATTTCAACTAAGTTGTATTGCAATGATGTGGTTACAGCCTCAGAGCACCCGTACAGTAGAGAAGATGAGAATTTGAATCCCAAGCTTTGCTGATATTTGTATCCAATTCTCTGGAGGCTGGGTTTTCCCAATCTCAGCTCAGTCATCCATCAGACAGAAACTGATCCCAGAGAGGGGGAGAGTGTCTCTAATGCTCAAGTGTGACTCTTGAATATCTCAGAAATGTCTTTGGAGATTTTTGAATATTTGAAGGCTGCTATTTCTTGTCCCCCTGACTCAGGAAAATGCCAAATATATGTAGGGTGTGGGCGGAAAAGAAGAGTAATTAGTGGGAGTAGGAGGCACCATGAAATTGAAATGAGACTGATGTAATACATAAGGGCATAGCTTTTTCGCTTCAATGGACAAACATATGAACACATGAACATAGGAAGTAGAAGCAGAAATAGGCCATTTGGCTCCTCAAGCCTACTCTGCCATTCAATAAGATCATGGCTGATTTGCTTGTGTTTTGAATTCCACATTCCCATCTCCCCCCGATAACCTTTGATTCCCTTCCCTAACAAAAATCTAACTACCTCTGCCTTAAAAATAGTCTGTGACCCCCGTCTCCACCACCACCTGAGGCAGAGTTCCGAAGTCACACAACCCTCAGAGAAAAAATTTCTCCTCGTGTGGGACACTTGCCTTTATCAATCGAGGCATAGATTATTAAAGTAGGGAGGTCATGTTGGAGTTGTATAGAACCTTGGTGAGGCCACAGCTGGAGTATTGTGTGCAGTTCTGGTCGCCACAGTATAGGAAGGATGTGATTGCACTGGAGGGGGTGCAGAGGAGATTCATCAGGATGTTGCCTGGGATGAAACATTTAAGTTATGAAAAGAGGTTGGATAGACTTGGATAAAAACAACAAACTACTGTGGATGCTGGAAATCCAAAACAAAAACAGAATTACCTGGAAAAACTCAGGAGGTCTGGCAGCATCGGCGGAGAAGAAAAGAGTTGACGTTTCGAGTCCTCATGACCCTTCAGTTGTTTTCGTTGGAGCAGAGAAGCCTGAGGGGCGACCTGATCGAGGTGTAAAAGATTATGAGGGGCATGGACAGGGTGGACGGGGAGCAGCTGTTCCCCTTAGTTGAAGGGTCAGTCACAAGGGGGCATAAATTCAAGGTGAGGGGCAGGAGGTTTAGGGGGGATGTGAGAAAAAACATTTTTACCCAGAGGGTGATGACGGTCTGGAATGCGCACTGCCTGGGAGGGTGGTGGAGGCAGGTTGTCTCACATCCTTTAAAAAGTACCTGGATGAGCACTTGGCATCTCATAACATTCAAGGATATGGGCCAAGTTCTGGTAAATGGGATGAGGTAGGTAGGTCAGGTGTTTCTCGTGTTGGTGCAGACTCGATGGGCTGAAGGGCCTCTTCTGCTCTGTGATTCTGTGATCTCTGTCCTAAAAGGGTGACCCCTAATTTTAAAACAGTGCTACCTAGTTCTGGGACTCACCCACAAGAGGAAACATCCTTTCAATGTCCACCTTGTCAAGACCATTCAGGATCTTTTTATACTTCAATCAAGTCACCCCCTCACTCTTCTAAACTCCAGAAATAAGCCTAGCCTGCCCATCCTATCCTCATAAGACAACCCGCTCATTCCAGGTATCAATCTAGTAAACCTCCTCTGAACTGCCTCCAACGCATTTACATTCTTCCTTAAATAAGGAGACCAAACCTGCACACATTTTTCGAGATACAGCCTCACCAATGCCCTATATAACTGAAGCATTACATCCTTATTTGCTATTACACAGACTTGGTTGAAAGATGGACAGGATTGGCAGATAAACGTTCCAGGATTTAGATATTTCAGGCAGGATAGAGAGCGATGTAGAAGAGGTGGGGGAGTTGCACTGCTGGTTAAGGAGAATATCACAGCTGTACGACAGAAGTACACCTCGGAGGGCTCATGCAGCGAGGCAATATGGGTGGAGCTCCGGAATAGGAAGGGTGCAGTCACAATGTTGGGGGTTTACTATAGGCCTCCCAATTGCCGGCAAGAGATTGAGGAACAGTTATGTAGGCAGATTTTGGAAAGATGTAAAAGCAATAGAGTTGTTGTGGTTGGTGATTTTAACTTTCCCTATATTGACTGGGAATCACTTAGTACTAGGGGTTTGGATGGTGCAGAATTTGTAAGGTGCATCCAGGAGGGCTTCCTGAGACAATATGTAGATAGTCCAACTAGGGAAGGGGAAATACTGGACCTGGTATTAGGGAATGAACCCAGTCAGGTGGTCGAAGTTTCAGTACGGGAGCATTTCAGGAAAAGTGACCATAATTCAGTAAGTTTCAAGGTACTGGTGGATAAGGATAACAGGAGTCCTTGGTTAAGGTGCTTAATTAGGGGAAGGCTAATTATAACAATATTAGGCAGGAACTGAGGAATCTAGACTGGAGGTGAATGTTTGATGGCAAATCAACAACTGACATGGGGGGCTTTCAAACGTCAGTTGATAAGAATTCAGGACCGGCATGTTCCTGCTAGGATGAAGGATAAGTATGGCAAGGTTCAGGAACCTTGGATAATGAAGGATATTGTGAGATTAGTCAAAAAGAAAAGGGAAGCATTCGTAAGGACTAGAAGGCTGGAAACAGATGAAGCCTGTAGAGAATATAAAGAAAGTAGGAAGAAGCTTATGCAAGGAGTCAGGAGGGCTAAAAGGGGTCATGAAAAGTCATTGGCAACCAGGATTAAGGAAAATCCCAAAGCCTTTTATACATATGTAAAAAGCAAGAGGGTAGCCAGCGGAAGGGTAGGCCCACTCAGGGGCATAGGTGGAAATCTGTGTGTGGAGCCAGAAGAAATGGGAGAGATACTAAATGAGTACTTCTCATCAGTATTCACCAAAGAGAAGGACTTAGCGGTCGATTTGTCTAGGGAAGAGATCATGTTGAGATCAAAAAAGAGGAGGTGTTAAGCACCTTGAAGAATATTAAGGTGGATAAGTCCCCAGGGACAGATGGGATCTACCCCAGAGTACTGACGGAGGCAAGGAAGGAGATTGCTGGGGCCTTGACAGAAACCTTTGAATCTTCACTGGCTACAGGTGAGGTCCCAGAGGACTGGAGAATGGCCAATGTTGTTCCATTGTTTAAAAAGGGTAGCAGGGATAATCCATGAAATTACAGGCCGGTGAGCCATATGTCAGTGGTAGGGAAATTATTGGAGAAGATTCTTCGTGACAGGATTTACTACCTTTTGGAAGCAAATGGGCATATTAGTGAGAGGCAGCATGGTTCTGTGAAGGGGAGGTCGTGTCTCACTAACTTGATCGAGTTTTTCGAGGAAGTGACAAAGATGATCAACGATGGAAGGGCAGTGGATGTTATCTACATGGATTTCAGTAAGGCCTTTGACAAGGTCCCTCATGGCAGACTTGTACAGAAGGTAAAGTCGCATGGGATCAGAGGTGAGCTGGCAAGATGGATACAGAATTGGCTTGGTCATAGAAGACAGAGGGTAGCAGTGGAAGGGTGCTTTTCTGAATGGAGAGCTGTGACTAGTGATGTTCCGCAGGGATCAGTGCTGGGACCTTTGCTGGTTGTAGTATACGTAAATGATTTGGAGGAAAATGTAACTGGGCTAATTAGTAAGTTTGCAGACGACACTAAGGTTAGAGGAGTTGCAGATAGTGAAGAGGATTGTCAAAGGATACAACGGGATATAGATCGGTTGGAGACTTGGGCGGAGAAATGGCAGATGGAGTTTAATCCGGACAAATGTGAGGTAATGTATTTTTGAAGGTCTAATACAGGTAGGAATTATACAGTAACTGGCAGAACCCTTAAGTGTATTGACGGGCAGAGGGATCTGTGTGTACAGGTCCACAGGTCACTGAAAGTGGCAATGCAGGTGGATAAGGTGGTCAGGAAGGCATATGGCATGCTTGCCTTCATCGGCAGGGGTATTGAGTGTAAAAGCTGGGAAATCATGCTGCAGCTGTATAAAACCTTGGTTAGGCCACACTTGGAATATTGTGTGCAATTCTGGTCGCCACATTACCAGCAGGATATGGAGGCGTTGGAGAGGGTGCAGAGGAGGTTTACCAGGATGCTGCCTGGTCTGGAGGTTTTTAGCTATGAGGAGGGGTTGGAGAAACTCGGATTGTTCTCACTAGAGCGACGGAGATTGAGGGGCAACTTGATAGAAGTTTACAAAATTATGAGTAGCATGGACAGAGTAGATAGTCAGAAGCTTTTTCCCAGGGTGGAAGAGTCAATTACTAGGTGACATAGATTTAAGGTGAGAGGAGAAAACTATAGAGGAGATGTGCGGGGCAAGTTTTTTACGCAGAGGGTAGTGAGTGTCTGGAATTTGCTGCCAGAGGAGGTGGTGGAAGCAGGTACGATAGTGGTGTTTAAGAGGCAGCTTGACAAATACATGAATAGGTTGGGAATAGAGGGGTACGGACCCCGGAAGTGCAAAATGTTTTAGTTTGACAGGCAGGCTTGTGCAGGCTTGGAGGGCCGAAGGGCCTGTTCCTGTGCTGTACTTTTCTTTGTTCTTTTATGTTCGATTCCTCTTCTAATAAAGGATAGCATTCCGTTAGTCGCCTTGGTTACATGCTGTACCTGCATAACTAACTTGCACCAGAACACCTAGATCCCTCTGCACCTCAGAATTCTGCAGCTGCTCTCTGTGTAAGTAATACTCTGCTCTTTTTATTCTTCCTGCACACGTGGAATTTTTTAAACCAGCTAATGACTGAGATTTAACAGCCACATCACTTTGACTGCTGCAGCAAGTCTGCATGATGGTTCTGTATTTGTTGCAGTTCTTTTTCAGTGCAGTTTTAGCAATTTCCACCAGTTTTTAACATTAAAGTATTAGTGCTTTGCATATTGACAGGTAGGAAATTCTCAGTTTCATTTGAAATATAGAGGGGAAAAAAATCTGCAGCAAATGGTGTTTCTCTGATTTGTTAATAGAATGAGTATAAGATAGTAGTGGGAACATCTGCCTAAATACTGTGACATGTGGGTTAGGATGTGTGTTGGGCTTAAAAAAAAATAGATTCTGCAGTGAATAGCTGTCCAGCGACAGCTGCATTGAATTGCTATTGATTGGGATCATTTACCAGACACAGTTGGCTGAAATAAAATTGCCAAAGTATATGTAAGAACTGGCAAACTGATCAGAGTTTAGCAAGAGCTTAACAGCCTGTCTTGACAATAAAAATTGACCAACAAAAAGGTTACTCATGAACTATGTACCCAAATGTCCTTTTCCCTTTGCAACCATGAACAAGCCTACCACCTATTGTGAACTACAACCTCCAGGCCCCGTTCAGCAGCCTTGAGCCTGCAAGCTTGAATGACGTAAACATGTCTGAAATTACTCCAACCCAAAAGCGTCTAGTTGCTGTGTCTACATTGAAAAAGGTCTGCTATGTTTCCCCAGTGTGTCCACACCATTTGCAGACTAATTTATTTGCACTCAGATTTGGGTGATGCCATAGTTATTGACTATCCCTAGTTGCTCCAAGAAGGTGGTGGACCTTCTCCTCAAAATGCAGCAGTCCTTGTGGTGATGGTGTTTCTGCAATGGTGCCAGCTAAGAAATCCCAGAGTTGTGAACTAGTGATGATGAAAGAACATCAGTATATGTCTAAGTCAGGACACTGTGTTATCTGAAGGAAAATTGGAGGTTCAGATGTTCCCACAACATTTCACTCTTGTTTGATTGGGATTGCCAGGGTGGGAGGTGCTGTTGAGTAACCTTAGTGAGTTGCTGCAATTCATACTGCAGCCACAGTGTCCTGTTGGCGAAGGGGAGGAATACCAAATTCAATAGCAGGCAATGATCAATTGAACTGAATGGCTCTGTCCTATATGGTGTTGAGCTTCTTTAGTGTTGTTGCGGCTGCACGCATTCATGCCTGTGTAAAATGTTCCATCATATTTCTGACTTGAGCCATATAGATAGTGGATAGGCTTTAAGGGGCCATGGGGTGAGTCATTTGTCAGAGTACAAAGTACACAGTCTCTGTCATGTTTGTTGCCGCCATGTTGATGAGGCTGGCCCAGTACAATTTCTGGTAACAGTGATCCCCAGGATACTGATGTTGCTGGTAAGGATGAAAGAGAGATGGCTAGGCTTTTCCTTGTTTGAGGAGACCAGTACCAAGCATTTACATGATTGAATGCCACTTGCCAGCCCAAGCCTTTACATCCACAACATTCCTCATTGACTTCAATCCTTCTAGAGTTCCTTGGTGCTTTACGAGTCGAATGCTGCCCTGATGTTGAGGTTAACTACTCTCACCTTTCCTGTATCATTCAGCACATCACCCATGTTGGGATCAGGGTAGTAATGAGATCTGGAGCTGAATGATTCTCGTGAAATCCGATCAACGCATCAGAGAAGTTGAGATAAATTTCTTGATAACGTATTTATGGCTACTTCCATCGTGGGAGGCGGTGACGTAGTGCTAATGTCACTCGATTAGTAATCCAGAGGCCCAGGCTAATGCCCTGGGGACACGGGTTCCAATTCCAGCACATCAGCTGGTGGAATTTAAATTCAATTAATAAATCTGGAATTAAAAGTTAGTTCCAGTAATGATTACCCATCTGGTTCACAAATGCCCTTTAGGGAAAGAAATCTGCCATCCTTACCTGGTCTGGCCTATATGTGACTCCAGACGTGTGAACACGCATGGGAATTAGAGCAGGAGTAGGCCATTTGCTCTGCCATTCAATAAGATCATGGCTGATCTGAATATAACCTCAACCCCACATTCTTGCCTAAACCCGATAACCTTTCACCCCCGAGGGAATCAAGAATCTATCTAGCTCTGCCTTAAAAATATTCAAGAACACTCTTCCTCAAATGGTGGTGGAAGCAGAGTTCCAATGGCCTTCTGTGAGAAAGATTTCACCTCATCTGTGTCTTAAATGGGCAGTCCATAATTTTTAAACAGTGACCACTAGTTCTAGATTCTTCCATAAGAGGAAACATTCTCTCTACATCCACCCTGTCAAGACCCTGCAGGATCTTAAAGGTTTCAGTCAAGTCACCTCTTACTCTTCTAAACTCCAGTGGATACAAGCCTAACCTGGCCAACCTTTCCTCCTAAGACAAATCCCCCATTCCTAGTAATAGCCTAGCAAACCTTCTGTGAACTGCTAATGCATTTATATCTTTCCTTAAGGAGACCAGTACTGTACACAATACTCCAGATGGGGTCTCACCAGTGCCCTGTACAACTGAAACGTAACCTTCCTGCTTTTGTCATCAATTCCCCTCACAATAAACAATAACATTCTATTAGCTTTCCTAATTACTTGTACCTGCATACTAGCCTTTTGTGATTCTTGTGCTAGGACACCCGATCCCTCTGAATCTCAGAGCTCTGCAATCTCTCACCATTTAGATAATCTTTTTTATTCTTCCTGCCAAAATGCATAATTTCACATTTGCCCATATTATACTGTATTTGTCAGATCTTTGCCTGCTCACTTAACCTATCGATGTCCATTTGTAGCCTCCTTATGTCCTCTTCGCAATTTACTTTCCGAACTAACTATCAGACCCGCAGCAATGTGGTTGACTCTTAAATGACCTCTGAAATGGCTAGCGAGCCACTCAATTGTGTCAAACTGCTAGCAAGTCTAAAAGGAATGAAACCGGACAGACCACCGGGCATCGACTAGGCACCAGAAACGACAGCGCACCCAGCCTGTTGACCCTGCAAAGTCTTTCTTACTAACACCTGGGGGATTGTGCCACAATTGGGAGAGCTGTCTCACAGACTAATCAAGCAACAGCCATAGTCTTGCTCACCAAATCATACCTTACAGACAATGTCCCAGACACCACGATCACCATTCCTTGGTATGTCCTGTCCCACTGGCAAGACAGACTCACCAGTGGTATACAGTTGGGAGGGAAGTGTCCTGGGGCACCTCAATATTGACTCCAGACCCCATAAAGTCTCATGGCATCAAGTCAAACATGGCCAAGGAAACCTTCTACTGGTTACAAACTATCACCACCCCATTCCCCCACCCTCAGCTGATGAATCAGTTTTCCTCCATGTTGAATATCACTTGGAGGAAGCACTGAGGGTGGCAAGGGCACAGAATGTACTCTGGGTGGCGGTCTTCAATGTCCACCCCCAAGAGTGGCTCAGTGGCACCACTACTGACCAAGTCCTAAAGAACATAGGTGCTAAACTGGGTCTTCAGGTGGTAAGGGAACCAACAAGAGGGAAACACCGACTTGAGCTTATCCTCATCAATCTGCCTGCCGCAGGTGCATCTGTCCATGACTGTACTAGTAGGAGTGACCACTGCACAGTCCTGTGGAGACAAAGTCCTGTCTTTACATTGAGGATATCCTCCATAGTGTTGTGTGGCACTACCATCTTGCTAAATGGGATAGATTATGAACAGACATAGCAACTCAAAACTGGTTGTCCAGGAGGTGCTGTGGGCCATCAGCACCAACAGAAATGTATTCGACCACGATCTGTAACCTCAAGGTCCGGCATATCCCCCACTCTACCATTACCATCAAACCAGGGGATCAACTCTGGGTTAATGAAGAGTGCAGGAGGGCATTGCCAGGAGCAGCACCTAAAAATGCCTATATACCTGAAAATGAGATGTCAACCTTGTGAAGGTACAACACAGGAATACTTGCATGGCAAATAGTAGAAGCAGCATGCGATAGGCAGAGCTAAGTGACTCCACAACCAAGGGATCAGATCTAAGCTCTGCAGTCCCACATCCAGTAGTGAATGGTGGTGGACAATTAAACAACTAACTGGAGGAGATGGCTCCACAAATACCCCCATCCTCAGTGACGGAGGAACCCAGCATGTCAGTGCAAAAGGTAAGGCTGAAGCATTTGCTACAATCTTCAGCCAGAAGTGCTGAGTGGATGATCCATCTTGGCCTCCTTCTGAGGTCTCCAGCATCACAGATGCCAGCCTTCAGCCAATTTGATTCACTCCATATGATATCAAGAAAAGACTGAAGGCACTGCACACTGCAAAGGCTATGGGCCCTGATGATATTCTGGCAATAGTCCTGCAGACTTATGCTCCAGAACTAGCTGCACCCTTAGCCAAGCTGTTCCAGTACAGGTGCAACACTGGCATCTAATGTGGAATACTACCCAGGTACGTCCTGTGTACACAAAGCAAGACAAAACGCCCCTGCCCAATTACCGCCCCATCAGTCTACTCTTGATCATCAGCAAAGTGATGTAAGGTGTTGCTGACAATTCTATCAAATGGCACTTAGTAGATAATAACTTGTTCACTGACGCTCTGTTTGGGTTATGCCAGGGCCACTCGGCTCCTGACCTCACTACAACCTTAGTCCAAACAGGGGCAAAAGAGCTGAACTCAAAAGAGATGAGGTGAAAGTGACTACCCTTGAAATCAAGGCAGCATTTGACCGAGTGTGGCACCAAGGAGCCCTGGCAAAACTGGAATCAAAGCGAATCGGAGGAAATCTCTATGCTGGTTGGAGTCATACCTAGCACAAAGGAAGATGGTTATTATTGTTGGAGGTCAACATCTCAGTCCCAGGGCATCGCTGCAGGAGTTCTTCAGGGTAGTTAGTGTGCTGACACAACTATTTTCAGCTACTTCAACAATGACCTTCCCTCCATTATAAGGTCAGAATGGGGATGTTCGCTGGTGATTGCACAGTGTTCATCACCATTCATGACTCCTCAGATACTGAAGCAGTCTGTGCCCATATGCAGCAAGAGCTGGACAACAATCAGGTTTGAGCTGATAAGTGGCATACATTTGCACCACACAAATGCCAGGCAATGATCACCTCCAGCAAGAGAGAACCTTGTCATCTCCCCTTGACATTCAGTGGCATTACCATCACCGAATCCCCCACTATCAACATCCTGGGGGTTACCATTGACCAGAAACTGAACTGGACCAGCCACGTAAGTACTGTGGCTGCAAGAGAGGTCAGAGGCTGGAAGTTCTGCAGAGAGTAACTCACCACCTGACTCCCCAAAGCCTGCCCATCATCTACAAGGCAAAAGTTGGGAATATGATGGAATACTCTCCACTTGCCTGGATGAGTGCAGCTCAAACAGCCCTCAAGAAGCTCGGCACCATCCAGGACACAGCAGCCTGCTTGATTGGCACCCCATCCACCACCTTAAACATTCACTCCCTCCACCACCAACGCACAGTGGCAGCAGTGTGTATCACCTACAAGATGCACTGCAGCAACTCCCCAAGGCTCCTTTGACAGCACCTCCCAAACCCGTGACCTCTACCACCTAGAAGGACAATGGCAGCAGATACCTGGGAACACCATCACCTGCAAGTTCCCCTCCAAACCACACATCCTGACTTGGAAATATATCGCCGTTCCTTCACTGCCGCTGGGTCAAAATCCTGGAACTCCCTTCCTAACAGCACCGTAGGTGTACCTACAGCACATAATTGCAGCAGTTCAAGAAGGCAGCCCGCCCCACCTTCTCGAGGGCAATTAGAGATGGGCAATAAATGTTGGCCTAGCCAGCGACACCAACATCCCATGAAAGAGAAAAAACTACTGATGATCGGGGAGAGACTGTTGGAGCGGTAAATAACCGTGTTGCATTTGTTCTATTTCGATGGATGGGAAATAACTTTACAATCGTCCACATTGTCAGGAAATAACTTGGTTGGAGAAGTGGCTGTCCATAGCCATTTCTGTGATTATCTTGTCAAAGGTCATACCTTCCACACACAGTTTCATGACATTGGCAAACTGTGGACTGCTCCCTTGATGCCTTAATTTAGATCATTAATAAGGATGATGAAAGACAATGGAGTTACCACACATTCATGCGAGACTCCACTGGTGGCAAGCCTGTGGAGTGCTTCTACCATTAAAATACCTTATTTTTATGTAAATACAAACATTTTGCTTTTTAATCGCTTCAAAAATGTAATCAAGTTGGTGAGAGAGGACCTGCTTTTCAAAAGCCATGCTGGGATTCCCCAATAACTGCTGGTCTTTCTGGATAATCTTCCAACACATTTCAAATAATACCTTTTTACAACATATGTATGACTGAATTTGAATTTGAACTCTGGGCTTACTTATTGCCCTTTTCAAATATGGACAACATGACTTCTGCCTTGTCTACGGGAATGATTAAGACCTCAGTGGGTTGTTTGCTATATGAGCCAGTGGCTCACATAATATTCCCATGTCCAGTGTGGTGGCTGCTCTTTGAAAGATGCCCTTAACTGAATCTTGTTCTGATTTCTTTTGGAATAATTTCAATAGTGGCTAAATTGTCAAAATGAAAAATGACATTGGAGTTGTACATTTGTACCATTGCTGCTGCTGTCAGATAGAAGTCAAAGCTGTAGCACCATTTCAGTGAAAAAGGATGGAGTGCATTTTTATCTTAAATGTATTCGCATCAGATATCATGGCAGATGGGTTAAAGGACATAAAAAGCAGTGCTGCAATGATTGTATTTTAATCCATGAAGTTCAGAAATATTTGAGATTTTAAAATGTGTTTTCTTCAGTTGTCTGCCCGTAACTACTGATTTTATGTAAATGTCCGCTCATGTATGAGTCACTAATAAATGAGAAGGCATGTGTACAGGAAGAGCAGAGATGTCAGCCAAACACCAGCTGTTTCGGTGTGACACCAGGTCTTGTGTGCCTGTCTTTTCGTTCATTATAGGCATTAGATTCTACTTGTTTCATCTGAAAATAAGGGTAAAATCTCATGACCAGATCTAAAATTTAAGGTTAGATTCATAAGCTACCTTTTAAGTCTGTTGTGACCAATTATTTATTCCAGACCCTGTCAGAATGTATACATTGAGGTATGTGCAGGACAAAATTAAACAATCTAATTGTGATGATCTGAATGTGTAAACCTGCAATATTGTGATAAGGCACTGACAGCACTGATGTAATCTCACCATGATCTTGTACTGTCGAGATTTGTGCGCAACTATAGATCGTTCCTTCATTTGGATTGTCCTTGAAATAAACTGGCAACAGTTGAAACTTCCTGTAGTTTGGATGTAAAGAACCTGGTACAATCTTCAAATCATTAACTTGAATATTCTGCAAATTGGTTTAATTTGTTTGCTGCACATTCTTATTTAACAGTTAGACAGTCAAGGTGGAACTAATGAAGATGAACTGGTAAAGTTCTGCACGTTGTAAAGTGCAAACAACAAGTTTTTGACCGAAATAGAAGAAAGAAAGCTTCCCAGCATACAGTGCTTATGTTTGCCTGACCTTATACATCAGCACCATACCGCAGTGTCATAATCCCTGAGGCAGCAAGGTGATAAAACCAAGCTCTAAAAGAATGTGTGTGTGATGACTGGAAACATTTTTAACATGGAAAAAGCAAACTGATAGCACAATTGAAATATTATCTATTCATTCCTCGGTAGGTGTGGTAGGATAAATTTATTAATTCCTTTGATAGGTTGTTAAAGAGAATAAACAAATTCCTAAAATTGTGATTATTATAAGGTGAACTATAGCCCTATTCATATTAAATTTACCTACTCTTTACTGAATTCGCTGGTAGTCACTGTATTCAGGTAGTTGAACTGTAATATCAATGTCCTGAGGTAAAACTTGAATACTATTATATTCTTACTGCTGTATGAATGAAACTGTAGCTACATTTATATTAAAAAATGCATTCTGTTGAAATTGAAGCCACTTAAATGAGATCAAGTGCAAAACGGAGTTTTCTATAAACTCATGCCTTATTGAATTACGTTCTTGTTTCTTTAAGGTGTTGTATCTTGAAAAATGCTTTACAACAACGAAAAGTGTATTTTGAAGATGTATCTCTCATCTTCATACACTTAGGCAGCAGATGTCTCACAAATTAGATCAGTTTACTCTTCTCTGCTGGTGCATGTATTCTTGAGGATGTCAATGTCTGTGGCCCACAGCAGTGTAATGAGGCAGAGGACAAAGGCTTTAGTGACGCATTATTACTGTGAGTGATTTTAGAAACAGCCAAATATCACAGCCAAATTAGGAACATTTATGAAAATGAGGGAAATCACAAAATCTATCCAGTTAATGTTGCTATTCACTTTTTGAGATGCATTTTTGACAATACCGCAGTACAAGGATTAATATGACAAGTTTATAACTATGGAACATTCTTATAGTGAAACCTGATCTTATGGGAATTAATTTTATATTTAGAATGAAGAACTTGCTCTTCATTGTTTAAATGGCAAGCAGCCAGTCAGGAAGTAAACTGACTGACTGACTGTTTTATTTAGACCTGGAAAAGCATTTGTGCCATTTTATCTATAAAAAGGAGCCATGACTTTTTTTTTACATATGAAGTCGGTTCACATCTATGAACTGTGTATCTCATTCAAGACGGACTGATCGATGTGAATGAAACTGTTGCTTTCCCAAGGATTTTCCCCTCTGCAGATGAGTGGGAAAAGTGGCGTTTTCCCTGCCATGCACATTGGCGGGTTTTCGGGTCCAATTGTCCGCTTCTTGCCACATTAACTCTGCAACAACAGAAAATACATATTGTGGGAAAGGTGGACTTTGATTCACTCACCCCTACCGTGACCTCAGCGGATCATCGCTGCAGGCGCCATATTTAAACTGCACCCGCGCACCACTTTGTCAAAGTCTGCATTCTAGGACTGCTGCAGGCAAGACATGGCCCCCAAACCGAAGAAGTCTGCAGCGCCGAAGTTTAATGCCACCTCACTGGATCACCATCTAGAAGCCACCGAGGATCGCCAGGAGGTGCTCAACCCCTGAGATGGTAGAAGGAGGTCCACAAACCTCTCACTGTGGCTTGGGAGGAGGTGACCACTGTGGTGACCACCAACTCTGCACAGAGGATACCTGCCATCCAGTGCAGGAAGAAGATGAATGATCTCATCTATCCCACCAGGATAAGTCAACCAGGTCATCACTCTCACGAGCCCTTCACACATTCGCAGGATAACACTCTACAGGGATCTCACACACTGCCAACCTAAAGGAGATCACTCTCGTTCACACCCTTACATCTCCATCTGGGCTCATATCTTGTATACCTTGCGTCCTCATCCCATGCAAGGCTCCACTCAGCACCCACACAAAGCAGGCATCCTTATCATTTGCCTTGACATGTGTCCTGCTTGTGCTCTCTCCATCTACCTTTATACCTTTATGCAGGACAGACAAGCTCGCCAACAATAAAAGGGAGAGATCACAGGCCAGGGGGCGGGAGGGGGGGGGGGGGGGGGGGGGGCGGTGGTGTGGAGGTGGGAGGCATGAGCTCAAGTCCTCAAGTCCTCACTCCCTATGAGGAGCATGCTGTCGAACTGGCCGGAGAGAACCGGGATCATGCCTGCAGAGACGGTGAGGTCCACCCAAGTGAGGACCTTGTGCCAGCTCAACCTTCAGGCAATGATACTGTGAGTAAAACAAAAAACTACTGCGGATGCTGGAAATCCAAAACAAAACAAAAACAGAATTACCTGGAAAAACTCAGCAGGTCTGGCAGCATCGGCGGAGAAGAAAAGAGTTGACGTTTCGAGTCCTCATGACCCTTCAGCAGAACTGAAAGGGCACAATTCTAAATGAGGTGCAGGAGCAGAGAAACCTGGGTGTATATATGCATAAATCATTGAACATGTCAGGTTGAGAGAGCGGTTATTAAAGCGGTTAATAATATGGCATCCTGGGCTTTATCAAAAGGGGCAGGAAGCTAAGTTAAATCTTTATAAAACGCTGGTTCGGTATCAACTGCAGTATTACATCCAATTCTGGGTGCAGTACCTTAGGATGTGAAGGCATTAGAGAGGGTGTGGAAAAGATTCACTAGAATGATTCCAGTTACGAGGACCTTCATATTTTGGAGAAGTTGGGATGTTCTCCGAGGAGAATTCTCAAAGGAGATTGATAGAGGTATTCAAAATCGTGAGCGGTCTGGACTGAGTAGATAAGGAGAAACTGTTCCCATTAGTGGAAGGATCGAGAACTAGAGGACACAGATTTAAGGTGGTTGGCAAAAAAAAAGCAATGGCAACATGAAAAGCTTTTTCATGCAGCGAGTGGTTAGGATCTGGAATGCACTACCTGAGAGTATGATGGAGGCAGGGCCAATTGAGGCTTTCAAAAGAGAATTGGATCCTTGTTTGAAAAGTAAAAATTTGCAGGGCTATGGGGAAAAGGCAAGGGAGTGACATTAATTGAATTGCTCCTTCAGAGGACCAGCACAAACATGATGGCAAATGGTCTCCTTCTGTGCTGTAACCATTTTATGATTCTATGGCCTGGATTTTCATGCCCCCATCCGTGTTGGAACGCAGGTGGAAAGGCCAAAAAATGGCCGTTGTGCAGTGCTGGCAGAATTCCTGCCTCTATTTCCACCTGTGGCCATTTCGCAGGGCTTGGGAAAGAGCGCAGGGCAGGAAGGCTGCTAACCCCCATCCAAAGGCCCAAGGTGTCGGACCTTTCAGGGTTTTCACTGGGGCGGACAGGCTTCAGAACCTCTCAGCAACACCTTCCCATCCCCCTCCACCAATTGAGAAGAAGCAGAAATGACCATGGAGGTGGGACAGAAGGCCAGGAAACTGGAAGGCAAATTAGATCAGTTTTATGGGCTTAAGGGTGGCATTGGAGGCAAGTTAACATGGAGGTCAGCATGGGAATGGGGTAGAGGCAGGGGAATGACTGCATAGAACGGTCAAATTTTGAGTCGGCATCTATTTTGATGGGGCTTCTCAGAGGGCCCAGGAGGCTCATTTCTGCAATTTTAAGTGCTGGCATATGAGGCACAGGAATATTGTGATCAGTTATAAGGAATCATTGGAACTCAAGGAGGGTCCTTCAGCTGGCCCGCTTTGGGCCATCCCAGCACAGCTCCTGCCTTGGATCTGCTGCTTGATATGGTAGACCTGCCTCCGGCACAATGTGAGGCCATCACTGGGAAAGTCACACTTCCTGGCAGCCTGGCGACAGAGGTGAGATTGCGACGCCGAGATTTGTCCTGCCTCCCAACTCCCCCCTCTGATATGAAAATCCAGGCCTATGATTCTAACACAGTTGTGACCCACTTTTTCCTGGGCTTCTTGATCTACTACCAGAACACTGACTTGCCCGTAGGCATGTAAATATGTTGAGACTGAGTCATGTCATGACATAAGCATGGTGACATAACCAAATGGCGTATCCCTTATGGGCACATGGGCAGTAGCAGAAAAGTTCAGAATGCAGCACAAGGAAGACACTTGTGCCATACAACTGATCTTTGACCTCAGAGCCGGCCTACATGGAGGTTCATTGTGTAAACATAGAATGGATTACACATACCTGGGACTGGGTTCAGATTCAGCCCAGGAGTTAAAGGCTCCTCTGTCCAGTAAGGATTTTGTGTGAAATAAGTTTCAGCAGTCTCCTTTTGGGGCATGGACCCACACCACCAAATGGTCTGTAATTTACTAAGCATTGGCACTACATTGGTTATCTCACTGAGGAAGTTGCTGGTATGGGAAATGGTAAAGAAGTCCCACATACTTGCAATAAACTAAAAAGCTACAAATACTGAAAATGTGAGAAAGTGGACTTTACTCTGTGTCTAACCTATTCTATACTTTAACTGAGTTCGTGATGCTATCACAGTATACCTGAACTAAAATTTGTCACTATGATAAGCGTTAGCCAGGTTGTAAAAGGCTTCAAGATAACATGTATAGGCTGGTATAATGGACAAGCACATGGCAGATGAAGTTCAACACCAAAAGATGTAACATAATACATTTTGATAGGAAGAATAAGGAGAGACAATACGGGTTAAATGACACAGTTGTGAAATAGATGCAAGAACAGAGAAACCTGGGCATTTTTGCATGCCGATCTTTAAAGGTGGGTGGGACAGTTAACAAAACACTTATTAAAACATAAGGGATCCTGGACCTAAATGGAGAAATAGGTTAAAAAAAAACATTATGCTAAACGTTAGTTCCACCCCTTTTGGAATATTGTGCCAAATTCTTGGCATCATACTTTAGGAAGGATGTGAAGGCTTTGGAGAGAATACGAGAAATTTGCCAGAAAGGTTCTAGGGATGAGGGATTAGTTACATGGATAGACTGGAGATGCTGCAATTGTTCTTTCTGGAGCAAAGCAGGCTAAGGAGATTTGTTAAAGGTGTTTAATATTATGAAGGGTTTAAGTAGAGCAAAGAAAGAGAAACAGTTTCCAAAAACTGAAAGGTCAATTACCAAAGGGCACAAATTTAACTTGACTGGCAAAAGAACTGGAGGCAACACAAGGGAAAGTTTTTTATTTGCATTGAGTATTTAATATTTGGAATGTACTACTGATCCCATGATAGTATAAATTTAATAGTAGCTTTCAAAATGGAGTTGGATAAATACTTGAAGGAGAAAAAATTGCAGGGATATGTAGAAAGAGTGGGAGAATGCGCCTAATTGCATTGCTCTTTGAAAGAGCTGACGCAGAGAGGGAACAACCTCCTGCTCATTGCGTTATTTAATGAATCTATAATTGGGTCATTGAATTGTGACCAACTTCACATGTCCAGGTAGAAACAGCCTAGCAGAGAAACTGAACTTGAAACAGTAATTTTTACATTATGCCCTATATGTTGAACATTATACGTACCAATTCTCTACTTCTGACTGCCCTTTATCTTTACTGGAGAATTTGAAAAGATAAAAAACAAAAACAGAATTACCTGGAAAAACTCAGCAGGTCTGGCAGCATCGGCGGAGAAGAAAAGAGTTGACGTTTCGAGTCCTCATGACCCTTCAGCATGACCGTTCTGCTGAAGGGTCATGAGGACTCGAAACGTCAACTCTTTTCTTCTCCGCCGATGCTGCCAGACCTGCTGAGTTTTTCCAGGTAATTCTGTTTTTGCTTTGGATTTCCAGCATCCGCAGTAGTTTTTTGTTTTTTAATTTGAAAAGATAGCCTGTTGAGAGTAATTGCACCTTTGGTTAAACTTCAATAGAGCAGAAATCAAGAATTTGTTTAAAATAATCCTGAAACTAATGACAAAAAAATCTGAAACGAATTACTCATTTAATGGAATTCATCTAAAGTCGGCTTATATCACACCAAGTAGGAGTTAAACAGTGAAGTGCTTGGCATTGGCATTTTCAGAAGAACTCGGTGATGTATATAATGGAGCTGGCACAGAGTTGAGTTTGTTCTCTGTGCTATGCAGACTGGCCCCCCGTATGATTAAAGTGATCAGGAAAAAGACTTGCTTGCTGTGGAAAGGAGTGTCAGGAGAGAGCATCAAGGCACTCCATACAGGACATGCTTTTTTCCTTCCACCAGGCTAGCACAATGTCCACAGTCATAATAGCCTTTGTTCATTGTACTACACAAAAAAGATTAAAGATCAGAAACAAGGTGCTTAAAGGCCTGTAAACTAATTAGTTTGCTGCATTGTTTTCTTAGGGATCTTGAGATATGAAACATCTCCATCCGTCCGTGAAATATACTCTGCCCGATTGCTTTTTCAATTTAGTTTTTGCTAGTATCATGAGAAGCAGGTAAAATATAGGGCCTTGATCCTGTCTAGTGACTGAACCTGACATCTTGTCATATTATGGCTGACATGGGAGGCCTTTATAATACCCATGTATAAATACCAGCTTCATTTTACACTATCTGAGGTTACATTGCAAAAATGATGTCATGACAAGACCCAAAGGAATTCCTTTTGTTGTAGAGAACTGCTTGGCATAGATGATGGCTGCTCAGTGTCGGGGCTCGACTGAACTGACAGAACGTTAATTAGGTTGCCAGGTAACCATGAAAAAATGGGGACAGATGTTTGACATGCCATAATTTTGAGATATTCTCATGGTTTTCACCCTTCCGAGCTGGGCAATTGCAATTTGCTGCTAAGGATCAGACTGCCAGTTAGGACAGGTACCCTGCATTTCAACAGAACCGTGGGAAACCAGAAAGTGCATTTGATTTCTGGCAGGTTGTTAGCATGGTGCACCATTTATAAATTCAACCCACCTGCTGTCCAATGTAAATACAATCTATGGAAATGTTCAATGTGTGCTCATGTATTGCTAGATATGTTTTTGGCATCCAATGATATTGGTCACCCCTGTCCCAGTTACTTCTTAAATAACTCATTTCCCATTCTGTAATTGGAAATCTCCAACCTGAGACCGATAAAATCCACACAGAAGGGAAGAAGCACATATCATGTGAATGTTTTCAGTACCCTTGAATTAAATAAAGGTCTCTGCCGTTTTTTGCTTATCAGTAGTACGTTGGAAACATAGAGCTCATGGGCATTTGGAAGAGGAAATTTGGATTCACTGAGCCTTCCTGCAGTTGTGGTAGGCAAGTGCCCATTCTTTGTGTGAACCTAGATTAGTGGCAACTGTTCTAAAAGTGTAAAAATCACCATAACACAGCTATTCAACAATGGTGGGTCATCACAAAACTCTGATTTGTTCTGCCTTGCATTCATATATTTACCTGGAAGAGTCAATGGATAACATTCAGGAGTAGAACCTTGGTCACAGGCCAAACCTGGTATGCCTACTAAAACCTTAGATGAATAAACTCAGCACTAACAAGGGATTGAACCTGGGGTCTTTGGCCTGTGTAATTCAGTTTCATATTAGGCAGTGCATTTATGAACTGAGTCATCAGTGTTCTGGTTGGATAAAGTATTTAATGGTTTCACAGGGATAGATGGGGAAACAGTGCTAGCACATAGCGATGGAGATTAATAAATCTTAACAACCTACACTACAACAAGTAATCTTTTTAATTTTGCACTGCTGTGCTATATTTACTGAGATTGGATCTTTCATTTCTAAACTGGAGAGGCAGCCAGAACTGCAAATCAATATGACCTAGACACTGTTTAATCATTATTTTCAAGTAGGCAACTCAAGTTCTAATTAGTAATAAATATTGTAAGATTTACTACTGTTTAGAATGAGAATCATTGTTGGTTACTATGAAAGTTGCTTCCTGACACTTAGGCCTGAATTTTCAGTCCCAGGCCGGGAGCACAGAGTTGGAATATTCTCTGGCTCCACAAGCCCAACCCAGGAGAAAGTGGCTTGGAAGGTCAAGTTTTCATTCTGAGGGGGCAGGATCCCCTGGGGGTTGAGCTGGGCAACCCTGGAACGAGTGCAGGAGATGTCGGTTGCACAGGTGGGTTGAACAGAAGGCCTGCCTCGGTGCACTGGCTCTCTATCGATGCTTCCTTAAAAAATACAGAAAAACACAAAACAGCACTCCAGTTTGCCCCCCCTACACACACACAATCCCCTTGCCTCATTCAAGCCAGCCCATGCCAAGCTATGTCCCACCCCCCATTGTCAGCCATAACATCCATGCCAACCTATGCCACTCTGCCTACCCCATACCTTTCATGCCAATGTATGCCCACCCCATGGCCTTTTATAGCCCCTATGCCAATTTAGTGCCAACACATGCCCCCATTGCCCACCACCCTTTGTCCTTACACTTACCATGCCAATTCACCCAGTATCCACCATGGGCAGGGTTCATGCCAAGATTAAACAAAATTCCGAATGTCTTTGCAGACTCTGTATCTTTTTTTTAAAAAAAACTCTCCTTCATAATAACCCATTTACTACATTTATATTCCCTGAGCTACATTATTCTTTCTAACAACAAACATTTCATTCATTTGCATAATCCCTTATAAAAACAAGCATTGGAATTCATAGTCCCACTTCAAAGAGTCCATAAGCACTTGGAGCTGCCAGTCAAACTGTGGAATGCACGGCACCCTTCTGTGATAATGCACAATTATGAAATCAGTCATGCAGCACTTATACAATAATGGTAACCCTAAGGCTTATGTCAACAGGCAGAGTGAAATAGCAAGCAATCATTTTTTAACACTGGGGACAGTTTTTCAGGCTAAAGGGTGGGAGTTTTAAATGGCTTGACAGTTCATCTTGTCACTTTTGACAGTTGTTTCTCACAGTTCCAATGAGCTTCATAGTTCCAACTGATTTATGCACATTTCACACATATTCATGCCTACTTTCAGAAATCTCAAAGGGCACCTGACCTCTCTTACCCCCCCCCTCCCCCCCCCCCCCCCCCCCCCGCCAAAAGAGTCCTGGGACCATATCCAAAGGGGTCCCTTTCTAAAAGGGTACCCTGGCTATGCAAATGAATACACAAAGTTCAGACCTGCTCTTACCAGGTCCAATCTGTGTATATTGGATTTCAGATATCTTTCACATGATCACATGAGTGAAGGCAGCTGCTGATTTCTGTGGGCAGCTGCCTCCGTGGAATGCACATGTATGAATCCTGACCCAGGCCCATTCCCACCTCTGCGAAAATGGCAGGTGCAGAGTTCAGGATGGGTTTTCCGGATTTGGGCCTCTTTCCCAATGAGGGAGAGGCTCTCCATTGTTGCAAAAGTCCCAGCCTTAGTCTTGACTAATAGTTTTATTAAGTTTCATTAGCTTTTAATGTTGATGTTCTCTGCAATGAATGGCTTACTCCATGTACTTTGGGGACAGTACATGCAAGTTCTTGTAATATAACGCTCTGGGTCTGATGTAATAAGAATAACTTTAAATTAATTTTTGGCAATTGAAACAAAACATTGCCACTTAAGCTAAATTAGCTGTAAAGAAATAATTTCACAATTACACTTATAAGATGATGGAAACAATTTTGGAATAAATCAAAGCACTTAAATATATCCACAATTGGGAGGGGTAAGAGGGTGAGGTGTGGCAGTAACTAGTGCAGAACAGCCAACACTGTTAAAATATTAACACTAAATCAGTAAAGTCAAAAATGGCAACAGTAGTGGAAGTCTGGAGTGTTTTTTAACAAAGATTATTTTTAGAGTGAATTTCAGGTTAATGCTCTCCATATTTCAAATTACATTTCAACATCGTGCATTTGAAAGTTCGGAGACTTCCTTATATATATTAAAAAATCCATTTGTTTTCTTTGGTAATAGAAAGGAGCCATTCTGCTTGTGAGCATGAATATCTGGCTTGCATGGTTATTATTGTTTAAACCTTTCTGAAGTGTTAGTCGCGGCATTTATTGTGCTAAACAGATGGTAGTTATGTTTATTCAGCAGGGTAAAGGCTGAAATACAATAATTCCCAGGCAGACTGATTGTGCACTTTATACCGTGTTTTCATGGGAAGTAAAACAAAAATTATAACTCAAAAGTACTCATTCTGATTCTGGTGTAACTGGAATCTATTCCAGATTTATAAATCTAGATGTAAACCTAATTTGGTCACTGATAGGAATAATATCACACTCTATAGGGATTGTGTTCAAGGTTACGCTGAATGAGGCAACATGAACAGATATCTCCGTATCTGAAGAGCTCCAACACACTCACACCTTGGTGTGAAAGCATGTTACATCCTTTCTGTTTAAATACACGAGCCATATACATTTTCACTTTAAGAGCCAGACAAATGTTTTAGGTAATGTGAGAAAATGCCAACATTGCACAACACATCAGCATAGCTGACTCATGAAAATGAGAGAGCAGAAAGCGCAGCACAATCTTTTATGAGAATCATTACTGAGCATTTGTGACCTCAAAACAGCTAAAATTGCCAAGTTCAGCTAATCTGCCAGACCTTTTCCTCACCCCTGTGCCTAGCCCTTACACCGTATTTCTCTCCACATGGCTGGGTTCTTCTGATGACTATCTTGTTTAAACCTCTTACTGAATATCTTGTAACAAATCACATTCTATAAAGCAGTCCCATTTTGTTTAGTATCCTGTGCTGTTTTATGTACCATAATCATGGTGCATTAAACCTTGACCTCTCTGCAGCCTTCAGCAAGCTCAGCTGCACCATCTTCCTCCACTTCCCTTGTCCAGCTCCTTTGAGCTAGCCTTGTTCTGTTCCACTCTTGCCTATCCAATTGTAGCCACAATATTTCTAGCAATAACTTGTCACACCCCTGTGCTGTCAGCTCTGGAGCCCCCAGATGATCCATTGTTGGCCCTCTCCTCTTCCTCTTCTTCATCTACATATCCCTTGGTAACATCATTTGCAGATGTAGAGACAGCTTGCATGTGTACACTGATGACAGCTCAGCCCAACTTCTCTACCACCTCTCTTGATCCCTCTAATGATGAAAAAAACAAAATCATCATCTTTGGACCCTGACACAAACTGTAGTTCCTCACCATTGACTCCACCCCACTCTCTAACCAGTGTCTCAGGCTGAACAGAATGTATGCAAGCTTGACATTTCTGAGCTGAGTTTCTGTACATATATCCTCTGTATCACAGGTACAAGGCATAATTTTCCACTCCTGCCAGCAGTGGGGTAGGCAGTGGCACAAAATTTGGTTTGATGGAAAAAGTCAGTTTCCCGCCAGCGGGAATTTTGTTCTCCCGACTTTGAGGGTGGGTTGCGTTTCCTGCTGATTTATGTCGGGAGTCATATTTGCATTTCATAATTCTCATTAAAAGGCCAACTCGCCAGAATTATGTTCCCCCTCCAAATTAAGTACCCCGCCAGTGGATAATTAGAACAGTCTTGTTTCCCGACTGTATATAAGTGACATACACCGGGCAAGCTCCGCTTCGTCAACGACTTCGAGGTACGTATACACTGCTTTCACCTACCTTTATGAGCGTTGCTGTGACATTTCTGGTGCTTGTATCCAAAGCTGCGCCAAGTCTGGGCAGGGGAGGCTATACCAGCGTGGAGTGGGGAGACTTGGTGGTGGGTGGTGGTGGTGGTGGTGGGGGGGGTGGGGGGTGGGTGGTGGTGGTGTGGTTGCGGGTGGGTGGGGTCAAGAAACATAGTGGATTGTGAAAGATTGTCCTGGGGCAAGAGTTATAAGACTGTCCAAGGAGGAGTCCGAGACTGCCCTGAGGCTGAGGCCATACTAGTGGGAGCATATTGAAGAGACTGTCCTGGGGCTGAGGCTGTGCTGTCAGGGGCATATTGAGAGACTGTCCTGGGGCTGAGGCCATGCTGTCAGGGGCATATTGAAGAGACTGTCCTGGGGCTGAGGCCGTGCTGTCAGGGGCATATTGAAGAGACTCTCCTGGGGCTGAGGCTGTGCTGTCAGGGGCATATTGAAGAGACTGTCCTGGGGCTGAGCCCATGACCTCGTGGGCATATTGACCAGGTTGCCCTGATGCTATGCAGGCCATGTTAGAGGGCTCTGTATCGCATGCATCTTTTGGTCCAGGCCTTAGGTGAGGGAAGGCCTCTCTGGGCAGTGATGGCCATGCAGAACATTGTGTACAGGGTTTAGTCAGTTACCTAAGGAATTTAGTCCTGGGGATTAGAGGCATGGTACTGTGAGGCAGATGGTACAGTTAGTCAGGGGAAGCAACTGTATTCTTTAAGTCGGTCGTTGAAAAGTCATGGGGGAAGGGGCTATTGGATGGTCTAATAGTGGGTCCTGGAAAGTCAGGGTGCATGTGGCTGCTTTGTAATGGGACAAGCACTCCACTAGCGCTCATCCTGAAGCAACTACATATAGAGGAGTTCTTTTAACCATGGCACAAAAGGTTAGTGGCCATGGCATCCTTCAAGAAGCAGAAACGCTGTCACACATATCGATGCGTTTCATGCCAGTGTGACAGCAGCTGAGCAAGGCAGCTCCAAGAGGAAAAACATCTGTCAATGTTTAGTGCTTGACCATGTGAAGATGGAGCTACACCTGGACAGCGCCGTCTCTCCAAACACCAGCTTTCATGCATGATTAATGCAGAGGCTGCAGCTTGATACTGAGCCCAAAGATGCCACTGGGCATCAGGCTGCAATGGTCTGTCACATGACAACATTGACGCAAAGCTGCGAGTTATGTTAGCATTATCTTGTTCTCAGAACAGTCCAGCAGGACCATCGTGTGAATATTGGCAAGCACTCATTACCCTGCATGCGTCAGTAACCTGCCAGGTTTACATGCTGCATACCTGGGCATCGGGAGAGACATGGCCCAGTCAGGTTTGACACAGCAGTCAAGATAACTTAGTCCCTGATGAACAATTTTCATGAGGCCACACAATGTGAGATGCAAGGATTACATGTGCATTGTCCAGCCATCATTTTCATGTAAGAAGTGCCTTTGTTCTTGTCACTGATGTGGAACTAAAGGTGATTGGCTGATGAGATTGAAAGAGACTTCATGGAACTGAGGGACGAGAAGAGAGATAATTGGCGGGGGGGGGTGTGCATCATTTAGTACCCTTGAATGAACACGGGACCTTGCATCATATCGATGAGCCATTCAAAACCTGAGACTTGGAGAGGGATAAAAGCGTAATATATTACAATAGTGCAGATTATATACAGTAAATGAACACCCATGCCACCATTGTGGATTCAAAACATAATTTTTCTTACCCTACTGCTATGTCTAGGTGCAGCCCTGGCATCCACAGCAGAGGTGGAGGCAGCCTGCTGACTATGACCTGTTGTCTGAGATGACTTTGGCAGGTGTCCTCTGGAAGGCCCTGGCCTGCTAAGGGTCTCCTGTTCTGCACCCTCTTCAGCCTGACCTGCTGGAGTTGATGGGGTCACAGGCAAAGGGGATTTGGAGCATCCGGGCACCATTGGAAACTTCTGGGAATCTGGTTGGACTCTAACCCTTAGACTGCCTGATGCCCTTATGAGAGTGTGAGTTTGGAGCGAGGAGAAGGTTCACTTACTCTGGAGAAGTGCATCAGATCATTCATCCTTATCCTGCACTGTAGGGCGGATCATTTTTGGCCACAGGCGCTGACCTCCTCCCAGGCCGCATGGTCAGTTGGGTGGACCTTCTGCTCTCATCCCGAGGAAAGAGGATCTCCTGCTTTCCTGGATGGCCTGGAGGAGAATCACCAGGGAGGCCTCGCTGAACCGTGGGGCAGAAGGTTTGTTTCTTTTGGACGTTGTTGAGAACCAGAATGAAACAACACATCTGGCCTGCAGTGGGTGAATGTACATGCGGGAACATTTAAATATGGCACCAGGACCTTCGACCCCTTGAGGTAACGGCAGGATGGACGAATCGCTGGCTGCCCAGCCATGAGATTCGACGAGCTCCTCACTGATGCGTGATTGATGAGCCGAAGAGTGAAAGATCTGGCACAAAAATCAGCCCTGCCACCCAGTGGGAATCACACCGACTTTTCAGCTCGTCGCTGCACTTAAGTCTCCTGAATGGAAAATTGCGCACACCATCTATCTCTACACCCATCACCTGCCTCCAACTTTCACATATCGCTTTTTGCCATTTCCTAGCTGGCTTCCCACTCTCCATGTTTTGTGGTTGTGTGTAGTGGTAATATTACCATGCCCAAATGTGTACCCTTGCAGTAGAGTACTGGTTATCTTACTAGATTTGAAATCCAGAAAATGCGAGTTCAAATTTCAGCATCGCAGTTTAGAATTGAAATTCGGTTCATAACACCTGGAAATAAAAGCTTCACTCATTAAAAGTGAAGCTGTTGGCTTGTTGTAAAATTCCAACTGATTCACTTACTTTTTTTAGGGAAGCAAACCTACTGCTCTTACTCAGTTTGGCCTGTATATGACTCTAATCTTGTCTCTCCTGTCTTTCCTAACACTAGTTATTTGTAGAATTTATTCGACATGCGTCAAAATCCATGGAGGCAATATATTTTGAAAATGAAACATCTACATCTGAACTGAGCAGTCACTTTACATGCCCCCTTTAACTTTAGCACTGTCGAGGTATCTCATTCTATAGCAAGAGCTTCTCAGACATTATGTCCTTTAGTTACTATCTTGTGCCAAAGCACTTGTGTCAACAGGTTCCTAGGTATCTTTGTTATTGATTGTGAAGTCATTGTGCACGAGTGATCTTGAAATCTTCAGTTCACTGTCCAAGGCACAGGTACCTTATCTTGGTGACTGGAGAGGAATTTATGGGATTTACTGAATTTTTGGGTGACATAAATATGCCCTCACTCTTCAGTAGATCTGTTTCTTTGGGAGTTTAGCTGCTTTATGTTACACAGACCAAATAAGTCTTGTGTGTCACTAGACTATGCTGATGCCTATGTAGGAAAATGGCAGCAACTCTCCTACTCTACCATCCTGACTGTTATTGAAAAATATGTTAACAAAGAAAGGAATAAGGCATGACTACAAGCAAGTTCTTTAATACTGTCACGACTGAAGTGATGTAACCACAACTCTGCAGTTATTATTGTAGTTCTAATGACACCAAACCCTTGCTCTCCTTCAGCTATGTTTCCGAAGAATTAACGTTGAATGGTTTTAACTGTGTCTCATCGGACTATGTGTATGGCTATTGCAAAGGAACCAGACATTGCATCTCCATGGGTTACCGACGTGAACAAATATTTGACTGTTGTGTGGGCAGTTAACAACTACATCGTCATTCAAAGACAAATGGAGAAAGGATGGTTGAAATGATGTGACTTCCACTTCATTAAATGTCTTGTCTGACAGGCAGGACAAAGCCTTGATCTAAATTAAGTTCAAGTTGAAATGTCTATCCTTAGCAAGGTGTTAAAATAAAAGCAAGTTGTCCCTCTTAGTCATGAGAGTCCTACAGTTAACAAGGGACTCAGCAGAGTCTCTAGGTTTGCAAGGTAATGAATTTAAAATATAGAGAGCAATATGTTGAGTACTGCTGGTAGTTTGGATTTCTATTTGCATTCATTTCTATGCAAAGAGTAGTTAGGTGGGGAAATAGATATAAATATATGTACTTTTCAATAAATTCTGTAATACTTGAATTAAACTATGGATTTAGCAAACCTCAATAGAAGACATTGTTGGCATTTTCTTTTTTGACTACGTACTTTTCCCTGATTCAGTGGGGTACTTTTTTGGCACATTGTCCACTTCCAAAGTTTATGTTTTCAGTATGCGATTGAGTAATTTTGCCGTTTTAGTTTTGTAAGGTTTCTTTGAAACCTGTCATGCTGCATTTCATGATGTCTAGTATAGTATAAGTACTTGCAGAAAAATCATTTTTTAGAAAGTTGCGCAAGTAATTTTTAATTACACAAATATTTAGAAAACCATAACTGTCTTTCAGATATTGGTACAGTGGGAAACACATTATCTTGTGTTACCTATACATTAGTGTTGTAATCAGAGCTCTCCACCTAAAGCAAGATTCGTTAATGTTCTGTCTTCTGTGGTTTTCCATATTTTCTGTAACTAGAATTAGTGTGAAGTTAATGAAACACCTTTGATATCAATCGTCCCTCAATATCTTACAAGATAAATTAATTGACTGCCAGGTATGGAGCCGTGCAGAATATGAAAGTCACAGGTCCAATCCCTGGCTTGTGCTAAGTTAAGCTGATCTTACCTTCAATATCAGTGGGGAGGCTACATTTGACATCAGTGTCCCCATGGGTGGCATTACTAAACTGGTATGTTGACAGCGCATTTCTTTCAAATGCAATAGAGAAATATAAAAATTGTAAACCTATCTGGTTAGCAATGGTTTATTTTTCCTTTGTGGGATGTGGGCGTTGCTGGTTGGGCCAGCATTTTTATTGCCCATGAGAAGGTGGTGGTGGTGAACTTGTGGTGCAGGTACACCCATGGTGCTAAACTCTTTCTTTATGAACGCATATTTTTGAGAAGACTGGAAAAGAATAACACTGATTGACAAGCTAATATCAGGACAATTAATTTATTCAGATTAGATGGTTTGCAAGCTACAATTGAATTAGCCATAAATTGCTGTTATAATGGAATTTAGATGCCTTTGAGCAAGATAGGAGTTCCACCTGTCACAAGGATGCTTCACTGACCTCATCTAAGTTTTCATGATCACGATAACTAGCATTTTTGAGATGGTCTCCTTGACCTCCACCAAGAGATCATTTTGGAATGAAAGGGACAGAGAATAGTTGCAACAGGCTTTGGAGGCATATGGCTGGCAACCTCTGTGGTGCTGTTCAATTTTTTGAATTGATAATTTTAAAGAATGGAGTATTCAATTGACTGCCCTGTAATTTAATGTGCTTATTGGGCTTTTCAAATTTAAATGGATCCTCTGTCACATATTGCATGTACTTTAATGCCTTTCCCCATGGCGGGACCCCACTGCCTTCCCACCTCTGCCCCGATTAAATCTGTGGTGGGAAGGTCCGAGGATGGCGTTGCCACAATTGAGGCCTTTAAGTAGGTAATTAATGCCTACCTAAGGGCCTCATCTTGAATCCGCTGGTATTAATCCAGTGGTTGGTGGGATACTTGCTATGAGGGCAGCCTGCAAAGCAAACATTAGCATGTATGCTTGTGCGCTTCCGTTGGGGGGGGATGGCGGAGGTGAGGAAGGTGATCCCTCGTTCAAAGACATGGCACCTGATCAAAGCATCCGGCATGTGGAGGGGTATGTATCTGCTGAGAGCCCCCCCCACGCCCAGCCATGGGCTGCCGATCACCCCTCCTCCAGCACCCCCTCCTCGTGCAATCACACACCTGCACACCTGTGTTTGGATCCATGGTGATCCTAGGCCTTGGGTGGGTGAGGTATCGGCAGCAGCAACTGCCTTTCCGGTGGTGCTGACTATCACTGAAGAGCTGCTGGACTCTGGCTCGCAGCTGTCAGTGGGTGGGACCTCTGGACCCTGGGGGTTATAGATCCTGGGGAAGATTTGCTGCTGCCCGGGTAAGCACCTGACCGGCACTTAATATGGCGTGCCTCCCCAAAAGGTGGTGACACAGGGCTCTTGTCAGCTGCCCAGCCAGCGAGCATGATCCCCTGTTGCTTCCATTAAATACCACCCATAGTAACACTGGCCTTAGGACTAACCTTAGGTTTCTGTGTTGCTGTTTTGCAAATGATGGAAGATATGTTGCATGATGTATTTCTGTCATTTACATATTATTACAATATACTTGCTGATTACACGGGCAAATGTATCATGCATCTCCCGTCACTGTTTGGGGTTGCACAGGAGCCAAATGAGTATCTTAAGAATTTTCCCCCATGTCCACTCAAATTGCTGCTGGCAGTGAAGTGTGACTTAGCTGGAACGTCTGGACCCTTCTGTCTCTGCAATGGGCATCATGCTTTTCTTGTGAATAAGTAAGAAAAAAGATTTTTGTATAATATTGCATATTTCTCTCCAAATCCACACTCAGTTCTTCTTGAGGAGAGGTTAATCTACCTTGTGGATATTGTCAGGGACACTGTCGATGATGTTGATTGGTTGATCGACCCTGTATGGACTGCTTACATGGAGAGTCTCTTCTCACCCTGTTTTACTCCTTCATCCAGCTGATCCTGCTAAAATTGGAATACTGTTCACTCGAAGTGAAGTATTTGGGTTTAAAACGTGTGTGTCTCAATTCAGAATGCTCTGCTTGAACATTGCAATTACTGAGCTGCGATTGTGTTGTTTTGGGTACCATTTTACATAAAGCTACCAAGGCAGCTCCATGAGATTGTGACTATTTGTGTACATTGTTGTCTGCTTGGTTCATCTGAGTTTTATGAGCTATGACCACAAGTCAAATATTCCGTCCAGTCTGCAGTTAGATATTAAATCCATCAGAAGCAATGTGAGCCTGTATTGTCCATTGGTGGTTTCTTTGTGACAAAACTCTCAACAATCTTGAGAAAGAAATCCAGCCTGTCCTTCTTGTTGTTGTGTAAAAAGCTATTTGTTTTCCACCATGTAAACTGGCTTTTGGGCCCAAAAGCTTTCATTGTCATTGGACAGTATCTGGGAACAAAAATCTAGCTGGATGTGCATGATATAAGTGAGGCTGAAAAAAAAATAATTTGGTGATTCTGTTGGGAATAGTTCCTCCTCATTTCATGCAAAACCTGCCAGAATTACTACATGGTTTGTGCAGCTTCTGCAAGATGTGAAAGGCTGGGAATTGGGGAGTAGCAGTTTACACCAGCCTGTGAGGTGACTCGCTCTTGATAGGTTGTTGGGAGGAAGCCAATCCTTAGCAGCATCCTACTCTCTGGGTTTATAAGCTGTCAGTGCTGCTGAGTGTTGTGTCTTGTGACATTTTGCCAAAGCTCTGTCATAAAATCTCACAATCCAAAAAGGAAAGTGCCAATGGGAAATGTCAATCCTCTACCAAGGTTACAATCTGGCTCTGACATCACAGTTGATGTGCACCGACCTTGCCAGTAACTATTTAAAAATACAGTGGATCTTTTTTGGGAAAATGTTTTTCGAAAGAATGTGTTGTTGAGAGAGGTCTTTGATATGGGTTTTTGATTAGCGAGAAAGCTGCATATAAACAATGCATATGTGGAAATTTGTGCTATGTCAGAGAACGTTATCGAACGGGTTGGTATCGGTGGCCTATGGTGAAGGGATTTTTTTTTTAATGTTCCAAATGTAATTTAATTTTCTCCTGTATCCATATGCAACCTTCCCTGTTTGTGGAATCTCAGATGGTAATTGGAGTCCATAGCAGTCTGTGGTACGGTTTGTCAGTGAACACACTGAAGGAGAATGCCACCGCCTGCACCCTCCCAAAAAGGTTGTTTCAGCTAGGTGACAGTTAGAAAATTAGCTTAAATGTAACATCAGTTCCAGTTATAAGGTTTTGATGAAGCATGGTGTCTTGTAAATATCACGAGTGCAATTAGTAACTTAGGTTGCATATATGTAGGCATTTACCAGCCTAAAAAATGATATGGAGTGGAAATTACTATCTCTACTGATAAACCAGAGTAACTAAAGTATAAAACAAAAACAGAAACAGAAATACCTGGAAAAACTCGGCACGTCTGGCAGCCTCGGCGGAGAAGAGCACAGTTGACGTTTCGAGTCCTCATGACCCTTCAACAGTTCTGTTGAAGGGTCATGAGGACTCGAAACATCAACTGTGCTCTTCTCCGCCGATGCTGCCAGACCTGCTGAGCTTTTCCAGGTATTTCTGCTTCTGTTTTTGTTTTGGATTTCCAGCATCCGCAGTTTTTTGTTTTTTGTTTTTATACCTAAAGTATATTTAGGTTCCCTCCCCAGTAAGTTAAGGAGGATTTAACCTATTATATTAATGCCTCAGTAAAATTGAAGAGAAGGAAATATGGTAGGAGTTGTTAAAACATTTATTATAACATTGCTGACAATACTTTCTATACTTATGTCTCAATTTGCTTAATTGTGTTTTGCTAATATAAAAATGCCTTAGTTTTTCCCTCCTCTAGAGGTAGAAACTCATAGTCTCTGGGTGACAGTATACCCATGTGTCTGTACTTATGTGTGACTCAAGTCACAGTTTGTTGCTGACTACTCAGCTATGGGGGCCAGCACAGCTGAGGACCACCCTCTTAATATTACTTCCAACTAGAGTCATTGAATAACATTCAAAAGTGGTTGATGTTTTTCACCTCCTTAACACAGGGACACTGAGGTCAACTGCAATCACCCTACAGCCACACCAACCCCAAATACAGAAAAGACCAGTGATTGAACCTGGGATTTTCTTGGTCTCTATGGCTCAAGATTGCATCATAGTGCATCCACCCATTAAACCATTGTGGGACTAAAGAGCTACCATAGAGAGGAAAAGTAGAAAGCTGTGCATTATTAATATCACCATGACATTGACATAATATTAGGATATTTTGGCACTGCAGATGGCAAATATTTCCCCACGGAGATTGCACTCTTTTTTTTTAAAAAAAAAGACCTGAGATTAAAGATAAGGCCCTTGAATATATAGAAAGAGAAATATGTACTTCTGCACAAGATCATGAAACTTTTTTTACTTTGGAACAGTTATTTTCACAGGATTGTGTAATGCTGAAAATACCTTTGCTAGTAAAACTAATCATCCTACACACATGTCCCTCAGATATGCACCCTGTGTAACCTTTGAACTGTTTAACATAAACTAGTTCAAACTTTGTGATGCTTTGACCTACTATTCAACAAAATTAATTGAATAAGTTACAAACTCGACAATATTGCAAGAACTACAAAATATAGCAGTTACAGATATTTAAGAGCAGTTGTGCTATCTATCTATTTTATATTTAGGTTAACCAGAATCTCTCAAACTAATGCATACATCCTTCAGTTGAAGCTCAGAAAATTGGCATCAGCCATTAACTGAGTGATATTTTGCCATTGAAACAGAGGCAGCTTCTTGCTGATGTAACAGAAGTCACGGGCTATAGCTTGTGGAAAGCAGGTGAAAACTCTTCCCATTTTGTATGTGGATGCACTCCATGGGAATAATAAAAGCAATGCTGGCTCCAGATCTCAAGCTACAAGCAGACCATTGCCCCTCAGAATACAGAATTCATCACCTCTGCGATAAATTTTTGAAGCCTAGCATAAAGCACTCTGTGTTACCCCTGTAATGGTCGATAATTTACCTCTAGCCATACTATAATTAAAATATTCAAATAATATAGACACTTGCAATAACTTTATATATGTTGTATTATTATGTGGCTCTGGACTTCCTTATGATAGAAAAGTTTCCTAATAACAAAGATGCAAAATTACGAAGAGTTTAATAGCAGTCATGCCAATGATTCTTACCAACTTTATTTCATTAGTATGCATGTCAGGAAATTTACCTTGAGTTTGGTGCAGTGCAGTAGGTATATGAAAAGTGTGATGAACAGTGGTTGTTCAGTTAAATGTCCTGACTTATAGACACCAGAAGTGGCTGCAGCTTGATATTTTCAGATTGTCTCTCAACACAGGATTGTCCCAAAGCCGGATGATATTTAGGGAGTGCTACATTGTTGAAGGTGCTAGCTTCCAGATGTTCAACTGAAGCTCCAATCATCTCTCTGTCCAAGTGATCCTAAAAGACTTCATTGTACAGCTTCAAATAAACATTGTATTATACAGCACAGAAGGAGGCCATTCAGTCCATTTTGCCTGTGCTGGTAGAACTACCCAATTAATCCCACTCCCTTGATTTTTCCCCATACACTACATTTTTTTTCTTTCAAGTGCTTGCCCAATTCCTTTTTGAATATTACTATTGAATCTGCTTTCACCAGCCTTTCAGACAATGTTTTCCAGATAACAAACTTGTTGTTTAAAAAAAACTATTCTCTTGTTGCCTCAGGTTCTTTTGCCAGTCGTCTTAAATCTGTGACCTCTGGTTATTGACCCTTCTGGAAACAGTTTGGTTTTGATAGAATAAATAAGGACATTCATAACTTTGAACACCTCTAT
Source organism: Cetorhinus maximus (assembly GCF_964194155.1). NCBI lineage: Eukaryota > Metazoa > Chordata > Chondrichthyes > Lamniformes > Cetorhinidae > Cetorhinus > Cetorhinus maximus. Next base: position 72,710,976 of record NC_135880.1, on the reverse strand, counting down.
CAAATCTCCTCTTAACCGTCTTCGCTTTAAGGAGAGCAATTTCCCCTTCTCCAGACTTTCCACATAACTGAAGTCCTTTACCCTTGGTACCATTCTAGCAGAAGAACATTGAATTCTCTGTGTCCTGGCCAACATTCAAGCTCTCTTCTAACATTACCAAAACAGATTAACTGGTCATTCCTATCGCTATGATTTGTGGGACTATGCTGATCACAAATTGGATGCTCTGTATCCCTACATTACGACAGTGCTTACACTTCAAAATTATTTCAATGGTTCTGAAACACTTTGAGATATTACCATTGTAAAAGTTTTTTCCTTTTGGACTTGTTGATTGGTTTGTGTTTCCACTATTTACATAATACAATGCTTGCAGTAGTGTAACATAATGTACAACTTATTACTGTTCACCCAACACATTGGTCACTGTTGATGTCCAAGAAAAGATTCATTCAAAGGAACTGAGCAGCCTAATTGTGTTTGCACAGGTCTTTCACTGTTAGGACCTTGGTTCAAATTCAAGTCTGCTGTGTTTGTTTGTCTATCTGCAAGATGTAAGGGTCCTACAGGAAATGAATTTCACCTGTCTAAATCAATGTACCACAAATGGAAATTTGCTCCTAATAGGCACTAAATTAGGAAACTCAGTCAAGAAGCTCATAAGACTTTTCAGTGTGCTTGTGGCAAGATTGCATTTAAGGCTTATTGGTAGAGCAAAGGGATCACACATGTTAGGCTGCACCGTATCTGATCTGGAAATGCTTGTTGTTGAGACTGAATGACAGAAGTTCCACTCTTCAACGCTAACGTTCTTCATCTTGATGAGCACAACAATTCACCTGGGAGAGACTTTTTGATCGGAATGATGAGCATCTTCATGAAATGTCATAATTTAACTTCCATTTATTTTAAATTGAGTTTGTCATTTGAGGGTTAAAATAGTTACTTACCTCATGCTGGCTATAAGCTAGTATCTATTTGTTGAAAAAATAATAATCTTGATTGAAACCTACAGCAGGGTTCACTTTTAAATGGGAATTTATTTAGATTTTTTTCTTTTTTTATTCGTTCACGGATGTGTGCACCTCAGGCTAGGCCAGTATTTATTGCCCATCCCACATCGCACTTGAGAAGGTGGTGGTGAAGGTGATTGTTGTCTTTCATGAGCCCTCATTTCCATATTACAATCTGCAACCCTTAACATTTATAATTCTACGAATCCATCCTTTTCAAATTATCTGTGTTTCATAACAATTTGCAAAGCTTAAAATAAAAATGCGTGCAGACATTGGTTCTGCTCATTTAGAATATACAAAGGAATATATTCTGTCTACCCCACCAAGACCAGTTTGGAAACAAGTAACTCACTTGGTCATGTGGGAATGTGAGCTTCCAACTACAGAGTGACTTGGAGTTTAGCTAATGTACAGCCTGCAGCAGAATGTCACCCCTTGTGTTAAAATGCCTTGTTCCAAGAATACGAAGAAATCTTTTGTTTGAGTTTGAGGGAGCAGCTGAGCATTGATTGACTTTCACGTGCCCTGCAGACCCCTGAATGAAATAACAAGACCTTTGCTTTTCCTTTTCCTCTCGCCTAATGCACTTGTTGGACATGATTGATTTTTGTCAGTTGAAATGAATAGGACAGTTAATAAGCCAAGACCGTTGAGGTATTTCCTCTTGAGATGCAAGAATGATACATGCTAATTGATTTTCACTTTAATTTAACACATGATGCATTCAATATATGTTTAGTTATGCTGGAAAATAATTTTGTACTGTACAGCTTCACTAACAGAAGATCTGTGACAGGGATGGTATCATTGAGCTGCAGACTGAAACAGATGCTCATTACTACACTGTATCCATGCTATGTAGCTCAGCCAATTGTAGCTGTATCTATTTTGCACTCTTTGATAGTTCATGCTCCCTCCTGAACAGCAATACTCAAAAGGTAATAATGTGGGACATGGAGCAGAACTGCTGGGGCCCAGAATGCTTTGCTGTGTGGCACTAGGTCATCTTTCATTCTCACTCATCCGATCTTTCTCTCTCATCTATATGTACGATGCATCTGCCCAGTCAAAAGCTGATACACTCTAGTTTTACACAAATCAATCCCTTTACAATTTAACAGGCACAGAGTTAAATCAGAAGAAAGAATGGCCCTAACATCGGCTGATTGGCAGCAGAGGGCACATCCTGAATGTAATCACTCACTGCATATAATCCTATTCACTGAACTGAGTGATTTCTGCGGTTGGCCTTCTCGAGTCCTATACTTGACTAAAGTGATAGGTTAATGGCTGCATCTGGAGGGCACAGTTGTGTTTTAGTCACTTACAAGGGAAGCATTCTGTAATGAGAGGATAAGCTGCAGTGGATGATGATGAGGCAAACTGCTCTACGCCAAGCTTGGGACTGAGCTTTCATCTCTGTGTGCACCGAAACAACCCCACAACCATCATTAATTTATTAGCTTCATGATGTTTCCTGAACATCAACAGCATATAGGGTCATGCAATTAAAAAAAATGAGGATTCTAACAGAGATGGATTCCTAGGAGTCACAGGGCACTGATAAGGCAGCCACAGATGTGACTCCTTTGTTCTTTGACAGTTTTCAGGTCAGGATCCTCAGCCCTGAAGCAGTTTTCCCTGTCAGTCCTTTGTCATGTTGCATGGCACTTTGCTAATGTACTTAATGAGTACTGTTTTGAAGGCGCTGACTTGCTTAGAAAGTATGGTACTAGACAGTTAAGCTTAATTCATTTGTGTTTAATTTGAGAGGCCTGTTATCACCTCTATCAGCCAGTGCAGGCTGTTTTTGAAAGTGTTTTTCTCTTTTTTTAAATGAAGGGCATAATCTTGTTAACTGTGCCCCAGTCATTTTAATGTATTTTTAATGCATTTAGGAGGTATTACAGTCTTGAAAAATAGCAACCAATAAACCCACATTTTCATTCCTGTGGCCTTGTCCTTTATTGGGAACTGTGAGGCAGTTTGTGAGATAAAAGATTGCAATGTTTTATGGAAGAGGTCCAAATTGTATGTTCTTGGGGAAGAGGTACTGCCTCTTGTGAGGTATAACGCGTTTTATTTCTGTGCTTTTTGCCAGAAACAGAAATCTGTCTTCTCGACTCCAGTGTTCTCACTTAGCTATATGGAAGCATCCTTGAAACATTGGCACAACTAAAGAAATTTGTGGGCTGCTGCCCCTTTTAGGTGGCTTGCTCTCATGAGAGCATTGGATGTGCTCGATTTAAGACATGAGCTAGCTGGAATCACACAAGCTTCATTTATGTTCATGTAATTCCGTCTGATACTGTTTTATCATGGGCTCTTGTCGCTAAGATGGTGTAATTGCTGTTTGGCGTCATGCTCCAGACAGCAAAGCTTCCTGATCTCATCCTCAAAGATTGAGCTTTTCATCAGGGAAAGAAAAAAATGTAAGAAAAGGATTACTAAATGCTTTATGGAGAGAGAGAGAGGGAGATGACAAAATCCAATACTATAAGGTCCTGTAGATCATTATTCCATGTTTAAAGTCATCTGCATCGTGTTTTGAAGGGATATAAACATACCTACATAGCTTAACATTTGATTTATCGGGGAATGTCTGTAAGATTGAAATGTCAAAAGTCTCCCACTGGGACTTGTGCCCAGATGGTTTCTAAAGATAACTTTGGGAACTGGCCTTGTATAAAGCTGATGAGCCAGAATAATATTGGAACCCTATGTCAGATTTTTGTCTTGTGAAGGATGCTGGTACTAAGTTGGTGCTCCAGATTGCTTGAACAGTTGGTGTGTGGAAGAGAGGGGCATTACAACATGGTGTCACTCTGGTAGAAACTGACTTGCTGTGTGAGCATGCTGGCACACAAACACATTCATTCACTTTGGAGGGTTTAATACACATGCTCGGTCTCGGTCAAAAGCTGGCAGTGGCAGTTAAAAGGCAGTTATTGGTCCCACCACACAGCACAGAGTGAAAGCACTTAACATTCCCTGATTAGTTTTCACCTGATCCACGCCTACCAATTGCATCTGTGAAAAATTTACTACATTGCAAGAATGTACAGTAACTTTGTAGGAGATTTTCTGTGCACCCCTGCCCTTCATTGCACCTTTTATGATCATGTCCTCATAATCTGGAACATTTGATTTATCTATGTTTATTCAGTATTTGTTGTCATAAGATAATCTAAACACAGAGACAAAGGAATCCTTTTTATTTGTTTGTATCTGTTCTATTCTGTCTATGGGGCAAAAATGCAATTAGGTGTTTGTGGCCAATTTCCGCTGTGCATCATCAAAGAACAGTTGGCATCCCTGCATGTAGACTGTTGGGAGCTGATTATTTTCCTAATCAGTTACAGTCACAATCAAGGGAGACAATTAGCTGGGTTAAGCCTCCAAAGCTTCCTTCTGTGGTCGGCAACGTCACTTGTACGACATTCTGAACCTACATCAGTGATACTTTCCAAATACCCTGCAGCCTTGATTCTCCTGTTAACTGCTCGGCCTGGATCCATTATAAGTTTTCCATTTATTGACTGTTGGAGGCTTTGAAAATACATCTCATTGTCAAATGTTGCTTTTTTAACAAGGGGGAAGATGGCATTTCACCATCGCACAGGAAGCTTATCACAGACATTCCTTCATTTAAATGAGATTTTATTGCAGGGATTCCTTGAAATTACCTGGCAGAATGTGTTACAGACAAGTACATTTTAAAAGAATCTTTTTCTGAATATTGCAGTGGAAGCTCGCTGTTTCTGTAGAAGACACAGTTGTATTACGGTCAGAATTCTAAATTGTGTTGCAATTATGGTGAAAGCAGTGAACAGGCAAAGAAAGTTGAAGTGATTTAACAAGGTTTATCAAAGAAAATAAACCTGATACAAGTTTTCCCTAGCTTACTGCTGCTTTGATTTCCATCGTGCCAGTTTGAACATGTACATGTAGTTTACTTACTATGTCTTCCAAAGCATAGATCTATAGACCTCAATTGACAAGTATTGATGGAGAGCCTTGATTTCAGCCTTGCCCAACTTCCTGGACGCGATGACAAAATGAACTTTTAATAGGCCATGGATGTGCTGTTTAAAATTCTAATCATGTCTGTATTTTCCAGCTCTCTATCTGCTTTGTGTTGTACTAACCCCCTGCTCATTGATACCAAACTGCTTTTACAGCAGAAATAATTGATTAGTTAGTACTCTCTGACGTGAAGCCATCCACTGGCACCTGTGCAAAATGAATAACAAGTGATGTGAGCAAGATGCGGTATTTTGTCCCATAGCCTCGGAACAAAAGTTGGCGAAATTAAAAGGAAATGTTCTCCATCTGCACACCATATTGTGGAGAATACTGTGAAGGCCAAATTAGGTTTGCTCATGGGAACTTGAGAACCATAATCATCTCAGCAAATTTCTGCTAATAATCCAACGTTTATCAGTGAGAGGAGGGACATACAGCTGTGCTGTGTGGAGGTGAGTCTTCAGAGAACAGCAGGCGTAGAATGGCTTTGCTTATTTTGGGCTGTGTGCTTAAGTCCCCAAACAGATGCAGGTGTTTTTTTAATCCTGACAAGATGTTACAGCAAGGGCCTACAGCCTCGGAGACCTAGAAAACCTACAGAAAAAGATGGTACAATAATGTGTTAGGTAAACAGGTGTTAGTCTAAAAACATTTTTTTTTTACATAACTGAGAGAATTTGGGGAGACTGGTATAGAAGGCTGTTTGTTGCATGATTTTTTTCATTGTTATGTGCGTGGTTTCAGCATTTTCTGTTTTTATTTCAAACTTCTAGTATTGGAGGTGATTCTTTATATTTCATCATTAATGACTGGGTGTCTATAAACTGCTGAGTGCGACGGTATAAATTCCCAATTGATCACGATAAGATGCTGAAAGAGTTGCAGCGTGTGTTTCAGAGACCCAGTGGAATGTGATCCTGTGGCTGGCATTAGCTGGCTCTGCCTGAGGCATGCAGTGACATCTTTCAGCGGATGCACTGGTGATGTCCCAGCTGCCAGAGAACTCATTATTCACATACTGAGCATTTATGGAAAGAGACTAGGAATAGAAGAATGGGAGTACTGACACAATAGGAGAACTAAACTGGGATGTGATTGATATGGAAAACCGGCAGCAGATTCCACCCATAGCAGCAGAAATGCCTTGTAGCAATTGGTTAGTGGTGTTTGGAGTGGCTTTCCATTCATCTGTCAAGTGGATGCATCAGGCCATGTTTTCAGTGCAGCCTGAGAACAGTTCTGGAGGGAAGGAGGTCAGCTCCAATTCACACATTACTGAGGCAAAATTAATCAATTAAAGTGAAAATATATGAGACAGTTATCAAGTCAGAAAAATCCATAGGTCTTCATTAGGTTTCATGAATAATATTACATTATCAGTTTTATTATATATAACCTTGGTCTGACTCAGTTATTCTGATGGTGTCACTTTATTGCTTCAATAATTCATATGGTTGTCTGGGATTTATTTTTAAAGTTGAATCTCATCAAAGTCAAATTGTTTGACGATATCACTCTATGCTAAAGGAATCCAGGCACAGTTTTGACCCAGTAAATAATTAGTGCCAAATCTCAACTGTCTTGTCAGTGGGCCAGTCATTTGTATTCCTTCTCAAGCTCAGATCAATAGAGACTTAAAAAAAAACAGATCTAGGAGCATCTTAAACCACACCCGGTCGTGTCCCCACCCGCAGTTGTGATAAAGGTATCTGAGAAGCAGACCAAGGGCTGGGAAATTATTTTAAAAAAGAGAAGTCTAAAACTTCAGCCCTGAAGTTACTTAGTGGACTACAAATAGATACATTCCTGCTATTTTAGCTAACGTGTTTAAAATATGTGTTTGGGAGAGGAATTTCAGATGAATATGTTAAACATTAATCATCTGATAGGCCAAGGTCTACATTTTAGGGCTGGAGAATTTTGAAGATTTTCTTGCCCGACTCTGTAATATTTTGTAAACAATTTTTAAATTGGTTGTTGTACATTTTTAAAAATAAAAACACTGCTGACTCACTGAACAGTGCTACATAATATTAGCCTACTGTAAAGACAAGCTACTCAGGGTGAACTTTAATGAAAAAATAATTCTTTCTGCACAGGACTTGTTCTTGTTAGAGGTAGGTATTCTGTTAGTAATCCTTTAGAATTCATCAGTAACTGTACTAGCCACTGTCCACATGAACCACTGGTGACCTTTTGGGTCCATTGCTTTGGGCCTACAATGTGTTTACTAAAACTAGAATAGTAGTTATGGGAAAGTGAGGCTGAATGAAGATGTGTGAGATGATACATGAATAGTCAGCAAACCTTCTCTTAATTCTTCAGCACAAATAATGTGAGCATGCATAGCCCAAAGGATGGAGATTGAGTAATCCAGGTCTTACATAACTCTTTAACAATTAGTTAAATTTTGACAAAAATAAAGGTGTTTCTTGCCATCATGCCTTTAGCTTCTCCATCCCTTTCATCAAAATGGCTTTTACCTATATCCCCCATAGCATAATGATTCATGCAGCATTTATTTTAAGAAATGAACAGACTATAGGCCATAAATAGCATAAACAATGAATTTAACACACAGTAACTCACTCTTGGGATTTGCTGATTGTCATAAACCTTCCCACCAAGTTTTGGATTTGCAGTTTAGGACACTAATACAAAGTGTTCAAATGCATTTGTTGGTATGTGTATTCTGCTCCTCCTGGTCCACAAGTAGTAACATAAAGGTACTTAGCTTTTTCTTGAAGATGCTCCCCCCTCCCTTTAACAATCATGAGTGAGACTGTGGATACTTCTTTCAGTAAACTGGAATGACCACTATGAGCCTAATGGCCTCCCTTTGTGCTGTAAAGATCTCTGGTTCTAACATTAATGGCTGAGAGCAAATTAACATTAAACCAAAATATCAGTTTGATCTGTTTTTCCCTCCTGTAGCCCTTAGTTTCAAGGACCCCAGCATATAGTTACAAAGACTGGGCCTTGGCTACCTGCCACTGAACCCATTTTGGATCCAACTTGCCATTGTCCTTGGATCCCAGATGTTTTTATTTTTCTGACTAGTCTGCCATGTGGGACCTTGTCAAAAGCATTGCTAAGATTCATGTAGACCACATCAAACATGCTACCCTCACTGACTCTCCTTGTTACCTCTCAAAAAATTCAATCAAGTTAGTCATACACACACTTCCCTTAACAAGTCCATACTGATTGTCCTTGATTAATCTGTGTGTCTCTATATGACGAATAATACAATCCCTCAAAATGTTTTCCAACAATCTGCCCAGCACTGAAGTTGGGCTAATTGCCCTGTAATTACTCAGTCTATCCCTTTCACCCTTTTTAAACAGCAACACAGTCCTCCAATTCTCTGGCACCATGTCTGTAGCCAGAAATGATTAGAAAAATGATGGTCAGAGCCTCTGCTATTTGTTCTCTTGCATTCTGAATAGCCTACGACACATTTCATCTGAGCCTGGCAATTTATATACTTTCAAAGATGCTAACCCCATTAATAATTCTTCTCACACTGCTTATCCCATTCAGCATTTCGTACTCCTCCCCTTTATCAAAGGTGTCTTAACTGTCCCCCTCCATTGTGAAGATAGGCGCAAAGTATTCATTAAGAATCCTGCCCATGTCTTCCACCTCATATACAGGTCATATTTTTGGTCTCTAATAGACTCTACTCTTTTCCTAGTTACCCACTTGCTCTTTATGTACTTAGAAAAAGTCATTGGATATTCTTTGATTTTACTTGACCATAGTTTTCATACCTTATCTTTGCTTTCCTAATTTCCTTTTTAATTTCACTTCTACTTTCTATACTCCTGAGTTTTTTTGCAGTATTGAGCTTTCAAAAATTTCCATTTTTGCCTTATCCTACCTTGTACGCTCTTTGACATCCAATTTGGGAGTATAACCTTTTTTCTTTGAGGGAGTATATTTTGATCAGAATCCTCAGTATTTCATCCTAGAACGCCACCCCCTTTTTTTTTTATTAATTTGGTTAATGGGATGGTGGCGTCATTAGCAAGGCCAGCATTTGTTGCCCATTCCTAATTGTCTTTGAGTTGAGTGGCTTGTTAGGTCATTTCAGAGGGCAGTTAAAAGTCAACCACATTGCTGTGGATCTGGAGTCACATGTCGGCCAGGTGAGGTAAGGATGGCAGATTTTCTTCCCTAAAGGTCATTAGTGGGGCAGATGGGTTTATACAACAATCGATGACTTTTAAAAATTATTTCACGGAATGTGGGTGTCGCTGGCTAGACCAGCATTTATTGCCCATCCCTAGTTGCCCTTGAGAAGGTAGTAGTGAGCTGCCACCTTGAACTGCTGCAGTCCATGTGGTGTAGGTACACCCACAGTGCTGTTAGGGAGGGAGTTCCAGGATTTTGACCCAGCGACATTGAAGGAATGGCGATATATTTCCAAGTTAGGATGGTGAGTGACTTGGTGGGGAACTTCTAGATGGCGGTGTTCCCATGTATCTGCTGCCCTTGTCCTTCTAGATGGTAGCAATCATCGTATGGTTGGTGCTGTCTAAGGAGCCTTGGTGAGTTCTTGCAGTGCATCTTGTAGATGGTACACACTGCTGTCACTGAGCATTGGTGGTGAAGCGAGTGAATGTTTGTGGATGGGGTGCCAATCAATCGGGCTGCTTTGTCCTGGACGGTGTCAAGCTTCTTGAGTTGTGGGAACTGCACACATCCAGGCAAGTGGAGAGTATTCCATCAAACTCCTGACTTGTGATTTGTAGATGGTGGACAGGCTTTGGGGAGTCAGGAGCTGAGCTACTCGCCATCGGTATCCTAGCCTCTGACCTGCTCTTGTAACCACAGTATTTAAATGGCTGGCCCAGTTCAGTTTCTGGTCAATGGTAACACCCAGGATGTTGATAGTGGGGGAGTCAGTGATGGTAATGCCATTGAACATCAAGGGGCGATGGTTGGATTCTCTCTTGTTGGAGATGGTCATTGCCTGGCACTTGTGTGGCAAAAATGATTCTTGCTACTTGTCAGCCCAAGCCTGGATATAAGAACATAAGAAGTAAGAACAGAATTGGCCATTTGACCCTTCGAGCCTGCTCCGCCATTCAATAAGATCATGGCTGATCTGCTTGTGTTTCAAATTCCACATTCCCATCTAACCCTGATAACCTTAGATTCTTGTTAGGCAAGGGAATCCATCCACTTCTGCCTTAAAAATATTCAATGACCCCGCTTCCACCGCCTTCTGATGCAGAGAGTTCCAAAGTTGCAAAACCCTCAGAAAACAATTCTCCTTAACTCTGCCCTATAAGGGCGACCCCTAATTTTAAAACCGTGTCCCCTAGTTCTGGACTCACCCACCCAAGTATTCTTTCGACGCCCACCCTGTCAAGACCGTTCAGGATCTTATAAACTTCAATCAAGTCACCCCTCACTCTTCTAAACTACAGTGGAAACAGAACCAGTCTGCCCAACCTTTTCTCATAAGACAAACCTGCTCATTCCAGGTAGCAATCTAGTAAACCACCTCTGAATCGCCTCCAATGCACTTACATCCTTAAATAAGGAGACCAGTACTAATCTCAGCATTCGAGATGCGGTCTCAACAATGCCCGTATAACTGAAGCATACCACCCTTACTTTTAAGTTCAACCCTCTCATAATAAAGGATAGCATTCCTTTAGCTGCCTTAATTACTTGCTGTACTTGCATACTAAATTTTTGTGACTCATGTACTAGAACACACAGCTCCCTCTGCACCTCGGAATTTTGCAGCCGTTCTCCATTTAAGTAATACTCGGCTGAATTTTACCTATGTCAGGCAGGCTGAGCTGGGGCGGGCGCGGAGCCAATCGCCGCCCGTGATGGGTTGCGCGCTGCCATTTTATATGGGCGGACCAATTAAGGCCCGCCCAGCGTAATACACGTTCCATAGTGCTCAGCGCTACCTGTGCGGGTGGTGGGAGGAAGGAGAGTCAGGGCCTGTGCTCTTTTGTGCATGTGCACAAAAGAGCGCAGCAGTGTTCCTGAGGCACGGAGCTGCCTCAGGGAGATTAAGTTGTTGATAAAACTTTTTAATAAAGGAAGTGAAAATTATTTTAAAATGTCCCGTCATGTGACAGTGTCACATGAGCTGGGACATGTTTGTGAATTTTGCAAAATTTAATTACTTTATACAAGTTTCAGGAAACCTCATCCTGCCCGTGGATGAGGTTTCCTGAAAAACACAAAGGCTGCTTGGGCTCTTTTCCTGCCCGCCAAACTTAAGGTTGGATGGGCAGCGTTGTTAATAACTTTAATTGCTTTTTCTATGGCCTTAATAGGCCGTTGACATCGAAATGACGCGCGATGACGTCTGGATGCACGCCCGACGTCATCGTAGGTCGTTTTACGCATCGGCGCGTCGGGCCTGCCCCCGCCCCTGCATGCCGACAGCAATATTCTGCCCTCTATTTTTTTATTCTTCCTGCCAAAGTGAACAGCTTCACACTTCCCCCACATTAAACTCCATTTGCCAGATCTATGCACAGTTACTCAACCTATCTATGTCAGTCTGCAACCTCCTTATTTCCTCTTCACAACATACTTTCCTACCCATCTTTGTGTCATCTGCAAATTTAGCTACCATGCCATTGCTCCCATCACTTAGGTCATTGATGTAAATTGTAAAAAGTTGAGGCCCCAGCACAGACCCTTGCGGGACTCCACTTATCACATCCTGCCAATCAGAAAAAGACCATCTATGCGTACTCTGTTTTCTGCCAGCCAGCCAATCTTCTTTCAACGTTAATGTTACCCAGGTCCTACTGCATTTGGACATGGACTGCTTCAGTATCTGAGGAGTCACAAATGTTGCTGAACATTGTGCAATCATTAGTGAACATCCCCACTCCTGACCTTTTGATGGAAGGAAGGTCATTGATGAAGCAGCTGAAGATAGTTGGGCTTAGGACACTACCCTGAGGAACTCATGCAGTGATGTCCTGGAGCTGAGATGATTGACCTCTAACAACCACAACCATCTTCCTTTGTGCTAGGTATGACTCCAACCAGCGGAGATTTTTCCCCGATTCCCATTGACTACAGTTTTGCCATGGCTTCCTGATGCCATACTTGGTCAAATGCTGCTTTTGATGTCAAGGCAGTCACTCTCACCTTGGGAGTTCAGCTCTTTTTCCCATATTTGAACCAAGGCCGTAATGAGGTCAGGAGCTGAGTGGGTTCCGCCAGGGCCAAACTGGGCATCAGTGAGAAGGTTATTATTAAGCAAGTGCCGCTTGATAGCACTGTTGCTGACTCCTTTCATCACTTTACTGATGGTGGAAAGTAGACTGATGGGGTGGTAATTGGCCGGGTTGGATTTGTCCTGCTTTTTGTATACAGGACATACTGGACATTTTTCCACATTGCCGGGTAGATACCAGTGTTGTAGCTGTACTGAAGCAGCTTGGCTAGGGGCGCAGCAAGTTCTGGAGCGCAATCTTCAGTACTATTGCTGGAATATTGTCGGGGCCATAGCCTTTGCAGTATCCAGTGCCTTCAGCCGTTTCTCAATATCATGTGGAGTGAATTGAATCGGCTGAAGACTGGCACCTGTGATGCTGGGGATTATCTACTCGAAACTTCTGGCTGAAGCTTGTTGCAAATGCTTCAGCCTTATCTCTTGCACTGATGTGTTGGACTCCTCCGTCATTGAGGATGGGGATATTATGGAGCCTCCTTCTCCAATGAGTTGTTAAATTGTCCACAACCATTCATGACTGGATATGGCAGGACTGCAGAGCTTAGATCTGATGCATTGGTTGTGGAATTGCTTAGCTCTGTCAGTCACTTGCTGAGACCACTGTTGGGCATGCAAGTAGTCCTGTGTTGTAGCTTCACCAGTTGATACCTCATTGTTAAGTATGCCTGGTGCTGCTCCTGGCATACCCACCTGCACTCTTCTTTGAACCAGGGTTGATCCCCTGGCTTGGTGGTAATGGTAGAGTGGGGGATATGTCGAGCCATGAGATTACAGACTCTGGTTGAGTTTAATTCTGCAGCTGCTGATGGCCTACAGCACCTCATGGTTACCCAGTCTCGATTTGCTCGAACTGTTTGAAACCTATCCCATTTAACACAGTGGTAGTGCCACACAACACAATGGAGGGTATCCTCAATGTGAGGATGGAACTTGGCCTCCACAAGGACTGTGCGGTGGTCGCTCCTATCGACCCTGTCATGGACAGATGCATCTGTGGCAGGCACATTAGTGAGAATGAGGTCAAGTGTGTTCCTCCTTGTTGATTCCCTTACCACCGCTGCAGACCAAGTCTAGCAGCTATGTCCCGTAGGACTTGGCTAGCTCACTTTTTGTAATGGTGCTACCGAGCTGCTCTTGGTGATGGACATTGTGTTCTGTGCCCTTTCCACCCTCAGTGCTTCCTCCAAGTGGGGTTCAACATGGAGGAGTACAGATTCATCAGCTAAGGGTGGGAACAGTATGTGGTAATCACCAGGAGATTCCCTTGCCCATGTTTGACCTGGCACTAGGGGTCCAGAGTCGATGCTGAGGACTCCCAGGGCAACTCCCTCCCCACTGTATACCACTGTGCCATCACCTCTGCTGGGTCTGTCCTGCTGGTGGGACATGACGTACTCGGATGGTGATGGTGGTGTCTGGGGCATTGTCTGTAAGGTATGATTCCGTGAGGATGACTATGTCAGACTGCTTCTTGACTTGCCTGTGAAGCAGCTCTCCCAATTTTGGCACTAGCCCCCAGATGTTAGTAAGGAGGACTTTGCAGGGTCGACAGGGCTGAGTATGCTGTTGTCCTTTCTGGTGCCTTGGTCGATGCCGGGTTTCATGGTCACTGTACTGAGACTAGCTTTCAATTCCAGATTTATTCATTGAATTTAAATTCCTCTGGCTGCCGTGGTGGGACTTGAACCCATTTCCCCAGAGCATTAGCCTGGACCTCTGGAGTACCAGTCCAGTGACATTACCACTATGCCACCATCTCTCCCTTCAAGTAGTTATTTCTAACCCATTTTTGTGAAATCACATCTCAGCTTAATAAAATTGGCCTTACCCCAAATGAGTACTTTAACTCCTGGTCCATCTTCGTCTTTTTCCATAATTATGTTAAATTTAACTGAAATTATGATCACTATCACAAAAATACTCTCTCACTTGTACAATTCCAAGTTGTCCAAATGACCTGGCCATCTTGGTTTACTCTCACATTTTTAAGATATGTGTTACAAACTAACCCACTTCTATCAGTTGTGATGAAGATTTTGGCTACAACTTGGCATCAACTGATTTATTTATTTGATTTGTTTAGTTACCTTTTTTTCCCCTTTCCTTAATTATTGTGCCTGCTGCATTTGATCACCTCTGACTTTCTGTGCTTCAAACTGTGTGAAGCTTTATTTATTGCTGACACTTGAGCAAAATACTTAAGTTGCCCCTGCTTGTCCTCTCACTTCATCATCCACAGAGCTGTGCACAATTGCTACTTTCACCCAGGAGACCACACTCAGTAGTTGCCTATGGAGGCATGGCAGAAATCAGATGATTACTTCTTAAACTATGTGCCTTTAACTCACAGCGACAACAAAATACTGAGCAACAGCCAGTGCATGACACTCAGGAACATTTCTACTTGGAGAAGGAAAGATGTATTGAAAAACTGATTTCCATGAAATATTACTTGTTGCAACATTACCTTAGCTTGTTGAATAAGATTCTTTCCTGAAGTTGATGATGCTATTTTAGTGTTATTTGAGCCTTTTTTTTAAATTGTAGCTCATGCCTCTTTTGAAATATCTGCTGCTCATTTCTTTGAAGCTGACAGTACAGTGCAACCATTTAGTTCACTGACAGCATCCAATTTCCCAGCTGGTACAGGTGATCCTTCTGACTTTCATTCATCGATTGGCTGGGTCCCACTATGCACAGCAAATTCTTGCAATTTCAAGAAGGGCATATTTTCCCAAAGAAACTGGAAATTCAGCTTAAGCAAAGGGGAAGCTCTGGTCTTGTGGTAATGTCACTGCTCCCAAAACCCAACACAGCAGTTGGTGGCATTTAAATTCAATTAATAAAAAGCCTGAAACATAGTTAGTCCCAGCAATATCATCAAGTGTTATAAAAATCCATTCGTTTGACTAATGTCCTTTAGGGAAGAAAATCTGCCATCATTACCTGGCCTGGCCTGCAAGTGACTCCAGGCCCACAGCAATGTGGTTGACTCTTAACTGCCCTCTGCAATGGCCGAGCAAGCCATTCAGTTAAAGGGCAATTAGGGATGGGCAACAAATGCTGGCCTTGTCAGCGACACCCAAATCCCATGAAAGAATAAAAAAAAACCTCCTGGACATTTATCTTACTTTCAAACAGAAGTACTTTCCCAATCTGTTAACCTTTAACACCCAAGGCACCCATGCTTCTTGTCAGCAGAATTCAGTGTAGGTCACATGACCTCCTTCATTTCTCCATCTTACGCTAAATTGGAGAGACAGTCCCAAACAAAACAATCTTATAAAACCTCGCATTTGTAACAGCTTATATTTCCTTGGTTTTGCAATTTGAAATCTACATGGATTAAAATTTGAGTAATCGCCACACAAATCTTATTGGTGCAGGCATTCAGCAAGAAATGTATCCATAACAGAAACAAGAAATTGAAACATCACACAGGAAGCCCATAAGATGGCTGGTGTTGGAAATGGAGAATTGGTCAATCGCATGAGGAATGCTTTTCAGAGGTTGGAACTGAATACAGATCCTAAAACGAAATATATTCCATTCCCTAGCATGTTTGATCAGAATTTATAAACAAGTTACAAAGCAATGTATTTAAGAGTGGATAATACTTGAAGAAGTAGGATTTTCAAAACTAATATGGTGAAACTCTGTTCTTTTATTAGTCAATGTGTTGGTTATATTTGTGTTATTGTGCTTATAACAGAACAAAATGGATGTGAAAAGGAATCTAAAAAGGAAGTTATAGAAAATAATAGATGTAAGATGGCCTGGTGTAGATAAAAACTGGAAGTAAAATTGGTTCACAATCAGTGTGAGAGAACTTTAAAAATGCATTATTTGGGCACGGCTGTGCTGACAATGTCCTGACTGGGGGTAAGTGGGGTTGGCTAAAGCAATTCACAGTTGAGCCAAGACATTTTACTTATTACGTTGGTCTAATGTCTCGTCCGAATGCTGGCACCTCCAAAAGTGCAACGTTTCCTCAATACTTCATTCGGGTGTTAGCCAAGTCTCTGGAGTGGAACTTAATCACAACGTTCTGCTATCAACTGAGCCAAGGCTGGCACCAAGGCAAAATTTTCTTCTGGACCCTGAGATTGGTGACTTGAAGCCACTACAATGCTTTTATGATATGAATTCTGTACATTTTATGTAAAATGTTTATTCAATTCTTGGTTTATTTTTATGCTGACAGTTGGTCCGCTCCATGTCACTGATGCATAATGACATGGACACCATAAAGTGAAAGAAAGACTGGCATTCAGATAGCACCTTATCTCACATCTCTGAAAAGTGTCTTGAAGCATTTCATTTGCAATGAATTACCTTGAAATGCAATTATTTGTTACGTAGTCAAAGGCAGCTATTTCATGCACAAAGATTAGACAAAGGGCAGTAGGATGAATGAGCGGTTAATCTGTTTTGGTGGTATTTCTTGTGATGTTATCAGTGCCATGTTATAAAGGAATAATAATTTGTTGGTTACTGATAATAGCTATTGCCAGAGTAGTAATCAGGGTTGCTTGGAATATATAACAGCAAACTGCATTTATATAACCCCCATAACCTATTAAGCGGCCCTAAGGCACTTTACAGAGGAGAACTGGATGCTGAAAAGTAGTAGCAGAGTTAGGCGTGATGAATAAATGCATGGTTGAAGAGAAAAGCTTTAAAGATGGAGAGAGAAATAGTGAGATGGAGGCAGTTAGCAATGGAGTTTCGTAGGTTAAAATATTGCCTTAAATGTTGGTTGGGATGAGCTCAAATGTAGACTTGAGTATTAAGATCATGAGTGGGGATGGGAATGTGTAAACGGTGAGAAGAATTTTGAATTTGTACATTGAATCAATGAAGTATTTTATACAAAACTAGGATTCAACATCACAAAGTGAATTTAGCACATTGTGCAAATGTTTTGAAAACTGATGTTCTATAATTCCAAGTCTGTATTTTCTTTTTATGTATTTGAAATTGGGAAAATCTGCAATTCCAAGTAGTTGGTACATAATATTAGTGTAAAAATAAATCAGGTGAATAGTAAATCGAAGTCCTGTTTCAAGGAAGTGTAATAGCCAAAGCAGTAATTTTAAGACTGATGAACTCCATTTGGTTTGTGGCCAATTTTATTCAGCTGTGTAATTGTAATGGAAGTGGTCCAATCAGGGTTGGCATTCCAGGCAACCTTAAGCGAATCTTGTTACAGAAAAATGGGTGAAAAGGTAGATTATAAGTAACAAGCCTCCCTATGCTGTAATGAACAAGCAATGAGCACCTGACTACAGTAGTAGCATCTACCAATTGCAGAGCAGGTTTGTTTTGCAGCCTTGCTTCCATATGTCACTGCAGTTCCCTTTGAACACCTGTAGCATAAAAGAAGACCCACAATTAGCATCATTTAACAACAAGCTTTGGCATTGGTGTTCAGTTTTTAATTAATCCCCATAAATTGTAATTTGAAAAGAGGGTTCAACATCATCAGTAAACAAACGTTCGCTTTGTAAATGGACAGTATGTCCAGCTGAGAGGAAACCTGAAACGTTAAGTACCAATAATAATGCTGATATTCTCCCTTGGAGTTTTCATGTACTGGTACCTTGCCAGCAGTGTATATATTTATTAAAGTTCAATTGTCTTGTATTGTTTGCAGCAACTAAGATAACAAAAATAGTGCTTTAGCAAAATAATGCTAGCTATGAAATGTTGTCACAAATAAAATATTTATCTGAAAACAAAAATAAAAAGCCCGTTGTGAATTCTTTGTTTCATCAAATCTCATTCTGACAATCATTTGGATCATTTGAAATGAAAGTGCTTTCTATTGACCCATGGGGCCATGGTAGCAGTGGGGTTGGTGCACTTGGCTTCAATCCCTGTTTGCTACCAAGGGGAAATAGAAATCAAGATTCCCACTGCCGAGCGATTCCTTCATTAAGGTGCGTTCGTGGGCTCTGGATGGGATCAGGCATGGCTTCCCATCCCTGATAAATAGCTTGGGTTTCCCAGCCCTAGGGTGGCAGGCAGGGCCAGGAAAATCATGGGGAGCGGCGGGACTGGATGAAGAGTGGCTGCCTGCTGAACAGAAGCAAGAAGCGGGCAGTTAATTTAAATATTTATTAATCCTATTACAGTCAAATCTTTGTACCTGCTGGTGTTTTGCCAGTGGTGAAGTGAACTCTTTACCCCCCAACCTCCTCCATCCTCGCAACCCTCCCCCACCCCTGTCATGTGGAGAGGCCACCAGCTTCATAAAGTTGGAGAAACCATAGTCGAAAGTCGGAGCCGCAGGCAGGTAAGGTCGCTCCCTTGGCTGCCACGAGACATCCGGAAGGGCTGGCCTGCTTGCCCCCACTGAATTTTAAGTTAAAACTTACCTCAATCACTGACCTGCCTCAGCAGCGCCCACTTCTCCTGATGGGGCTGCCAAGACTCTGAAACTGCCAGCCCTGTGATTGGCATCAGGAAGCCACCTCTGGGGAAAACGCTGGTAGCTGATGCTGCTGCCAGCAAGTGTGAGCTCAGGACCGCTGATGTCAGAGTCTCAAAACCTGCTCCTATTGTCTAAGTTCACACCTATGAAGTATGGCACTTGGAAAGGTGCAAGAGTTGTCCATTAACCAAACCTCAGTCAAAGTCAGTGGACAGGGGGGTAAAATTGGGACAAAGAATGTAATCAATTTAGTATCAAAGAATTCTTTCTATATTCTTTATATTGACTTGTTATTTTGTTCCAATATGAACATGGGACTGTGAATTCACCTTATCACTATCATACAGTAATATACCGAACTTTTTGCCATTTTTATGTATGCATGCAAAACTTTTGATTTCCAGGACGCTGCACTTCAAATCTGAAGAGGTTTGAGTAGAACTGTTTTCCCTGACTTGAAAAATGAAATGATGCTTACTACTGCTAGAACCTTCACACTAATGCATGCTCCTGTGAGAGAATACTGAACAGATCACCTGCATTATATGTGACAGATATGGATTGTGGTCACAATGCTAACACGGACTTCCTCCTTTTCAGCGTGTCTAGAAGCAGCTGTGTGTGTCTGTATGCTTGGTCAGCAAACTCAATTTGTGGTTTTGATCTAAGCACAGAGCAGCTCTTTCAGCACTGGTTTCATTACAGAAAGTCAATGTTTTCACTTAATGGTAGGCCAACTTGCTATGCTGATTATCTGACACTCAGGTAAACCTTTTGAATAATTGGGCCTACCAAGGCTACTGAAACAGATCTATTAGGATTTAAGCATATCTGCCAAGTCTCACTCATATGGATTGAATCTCACGATTTTAGTTGAAAAATGTCACCTTTCCTGAAATATCTCACTTTTAAAAATAAACACAACTCCATGCGTTTAAATGGGTTGTGATCAGTCTCACTCTTTTTATACATCAATCTCACTTTTAACAGTTCCCTGGTCTTGGCAGCTGTATTCAAGAAGTTTTTTTTCTACACTGAGCTAGGGAGAATCATAAAGTACTGCCTGGATTCTGGTTCCATCTCATTTAATCATTTTTTTCAGGAAAGAACAAACCTAGACAGTGTATTTAAAAATAAATTACAGAATGAAAGAACTAACTAACTTTCCTGGCGTTAAAATTGATTTTTAAGGGCAATGAGTCTGAAGTTTTAGCGGAGACAATTTGCTGTTTCAACTCGTCGTCTGGATTTTGGCTCTGAAATAGGTAACGGTTTTCGGGGTGTGTTGATCAGATTCTACCATTTAACTCACATCCTGGTACTCTGGAACATTGTGCCTTTCACATACTATTTGTAGGTATACTCGAGCATGTGTGCATTGTAGCTGGAAGGTAACACTTTATGAAGAAGATGCTCACTGAAATCTCCTACCTCCTGGAACTAGACCTGCAACCTCCGAGTATTGCAAGGATGGCCTGATAGTGACTGTGAAGATGACCTTGGCCATGAATTTCTGTGTGTCAGGATCCTGCCAGTCTGAAGCAGACATGAATGTAACATCTCATAGTTTGTGCCCATACTATGTCAGAAAGGTGACAGGAGCTATTTATGCTAGGAGAGGGGTCTTTGTGTTCTCTCTAAACAGGGAGAAGCAGGTGGAGCTCACCCATGTCTTTGCCAGGATAGCAGGTTTCTCAATGGTACAAGATGCCATCACTTGCACACTTGGGCTGTATGGGCAGTGCATCTAAATGCTGAGATGTGTCAGAACTGCAAAGGAAGAGATGCATGCTTACACCGTCTGCAGCTTGTACATTACAATAGATTAGGTAGGGACATCTCCTCGATGATTGTGGCCTCGTATGCCGGCCACTGCCTAAGTCTTAACCAAACCAATGATTGCCAGCACTGTCTCCTCCATGGGGGTGAGGGCATGCAGCCCAACCTGCCCCGCTAGTTAAGTGATGCTGCCTCTAATTATGGGTTGCATTATCCTGCAAGAGCGTGTGTGTGAGGATGTTGCAAGGTGTTTGGGTGATGTGTCTGCCACAGTTGAATAGCTGGTTGTGTATGCAAGCTGAGAGTGTGAGCTTTTCAGCAATGTTAAGTGTGTGATGGAGTGGTAAGGTTAAGCATGTTGGATATGAGTTGTGGTTGATAGAGACTGTTGGTAGACAAGTGAAGGGGTGGTGGTGATTGAGCAGTGTTTGAAGATATTGATCCATTTCTAAGGATATGGCATTTGAAGATTCATTCACTGACCTTGATCGGTCCTGTGAGGTTATTAACCTTTTTGCAGCATTGTATCTAGAGCCACAGAGACTGTTGACATTAACCACGACAGCTGTCTGCTCCTACTGCCCTGGTGGGCCTCCTGGCTGCCTGAGGGAAGAGGACCTCCCTCCTCCTTTCCACCTCCTGCACCATGGGCCCCAGTGCTCATCAGAGAACATTGAAACATGCTTTTTGGTGTCTACTCTTTCTGCTCATAAACTCTTCTTGAACAATTTCCAGCACCTGATACAGCCAGAATGCTACTCTCCTTTAAGAGATACAGGCTGGTTTTAATTGATGCTAACCTCACGTAAACTTGGGCCTCCCGCTGATGCATGCAAGCAAGCAAGCAGCAGTGCGATTAGCATTGGATTACATGCCACTATCATTTAAACTAGTCATGCTGCTTGCATCACTACAAACGGACGTGGATTAATTGTGCATCAAGATCCCTGCATCCAATTACTGGCTTTATCCAAATTCCCCACCCAGTGTGACTTGAAATTTGACAGTGTAAAAAACATTTTGACCGGAAGTACTTTGACTTCCCCTCCTACTGCAATAAATTATATGTGCTGAGGCACGCTGCTCTTGTGCCATTCTGGAATTTGAGAAGTGCCTTTTATATCATAAAAACATGATTTCATCATATCTTGACTTTATTTATAAAGCTCAAATCCAAGTATTGAATTTTGGGAGCCCTAGGAACTGGGAAAATTTGGGACCTTCCTCACCCCCAACACCTGCACAACTTATCTTGGACCATTGAAACCCACTCTGTGGTTGGATCTTCCAGACTCATAAAATTCACGGGCATCAGGACCATTTCTGGGTACAGATCCCACCACATCATCAGTCTGCCTGCCTGTACGATCTTGCGGAAGTGACCGATTAACAGGTCACCTCCACATTTAGGGATGGCAGAAGGCCCAATAAATTCATGGTAAAGGATCCTCTAGGTAAGTGTAATCATAACATGATAGAATTTCACCCTCCTTTTAGGAGTGAGAAATTTGGATCTGAAACTAATGTTTTAAACTTTAAAAAAGGCAATTAAAAGGGTATGAAGTCAGAGTTGGCTAAAGTGGAATGGGAAGACAGGTTAAAAGGTTAGACGGTAGAGAAGCAATGGTAGAAATTTAAGATATTTCATAACTCTCAACAAAGATATATTCCATTGAGAAAGAAAGATGCCACAAGAAGGCTGCACCACAAGAAGTAAGTTAAGGATGATATCAAATTGAAGAGATGTACAATGATGCAAATATTTGTGGTTGCCTGAGGATTAGGAAAATTTTAGAAACCAGCAAATAATGACTAATAAAAAAAGAAGGGAAATTGAAAATGAGAGGAAACTAGCAAGAAATATAAAAACAGACAAAAGCAGCTACAAGTAAACAAAAAGGAAGAGAGTAGCTAAAGTATGGGTTGTACTTTTTGAGGGTGAGACTGGGGAATTAATAATGAGAAATAAGAAAATGGCAGAGACTTTGAACAAGTATTTTGTATCTGACTTCACAGTTGAAGACAAAGAAAGCATCCCTGGAAGGGTTAGGCCAGTTAGCCTAATATCTGTTATTAGAAAAATGCTAGAATTTATGATAGGACTTTCAGCAAATCATAATACAATCCAGCAGAGTAAATGTGGCTTTGTGAAAGGGAAATTATATTTGACAAATTTATTAGAGTTCTTTGAGGATGTAATAAGAAAGATGAATAAAGGGGAACCAGTAGATGTGTATTTGGATTTCTAAAACACATTCACTAAGTTGCCACGTAAAAGGTAACTGCATAATATAAGAGCCCATGGAGTTGGGTGTGATATATTAACATGGATGGAGGATTGGCCATCTAACAGGAAACTGAGTCAGGATAAATGGGTCATTTTCACGATGGCAAACAACTAAATGAGTGCCACAGGAATCGCTGTTGGGACCGCAACTATTTACGATCTGTAGTATGATTTGGGACAGACCGTGCTATCGCCAAATTTGCTGACGAAGCAAAGATAGGTAGGAAAGCAAGTTGTTAGGAGGATATAAATGGTCAGTAAAGGAATATAGATAGGCTAAGTGGCAAAAAAATGACAGTGGAGTATGATGTGGGAAAATATGAGTTTGTCCATTTTGGCAGAAAGAATAGAAAAGCAGAATACTATAGAAATGGAGAGAGACTGCAGAATGCAACAGTACAGAAGGATCTGGGTATCCTTGTACATGAATCTAAAAAAGTTAGCATGCAGGTCGAGCAGATAATTAGGAAGACAAATGGAATGTTGGCCTTTATTGCAGGGGGGATGGAGTATATAAGTACGGAAGTCTTGCTACAGCTGTAAAGGGCGTTGGTGAGAATGCACTTGGAGTACTGTGTATAGTTTTGGTGTCCTTACTTAAGGAGGGATATACTCGCTTCAGAAGCTGTTCAGAGAATGTTCACTAAGCTGATTCCTGGGATGAAGGGGTTATCTTACGAGGTAAGGTTGAGCAGGTTGGACCTATACTCTTTGGAGTTTCGAGGAATAAGAAGTAATCTTATTGAAACATGTAAGATTCCGAGGAGCCTTGACGGTAGATGCTGAGAGAGTGTTTCCACTCGTGGAGGAATCTAGAACTAGGGGGTGCAGTTTCAAAATAAGGGGTCTCCCATTTAAGATGGAAACGAAAAGGAGTTTCTTCTCTGAGGTTCATTAGTCTTTGGAATTCTCTTCCATAGAGCAGTGGAGGCTCAGTCATTGAATATATTCAAAGCTGGGTTAGACAGATTTTTGATCGACAAGGGAGTTAAGGGTTATAGGGGACATAAAGTGAAGGAAAGTGAAGTTAATCAAATCAACCACAATTGTATTAAATGGAGAAGCAGGCATGATGGGCTGTATAGCCTACTGCTCCTATTGCTTAAGATCAATGGGACGGCTGGCCGGTAGCCGCACTGAGAGAGGTGAGTGCTGCTGAGGAAGAGGGAGACCTAATGGGTGCCTCAAAATGGCAGTGCTCACGAAGGGTCCAGAGGGAGTTATAAAGAACAAGGCCTAGAACTGTCACAGTCCTCAGTGTGGAGGGGGACCTGTCCATAAGAAATCATTAGGCTGCCTTGCGTCTTCCTGACACTGACATTTGCAGCCGCTGTTGGACTTCTGACCTCCTGCCGAGAGGCTGCCTATGAAGCATTGCCTGTCTCCTGACACAGCGGGGGACCAATGTCATGTCCGTAAACTTGCATCACTCTCAGAAAATAGCTTTTAATTGAGGCCTTAAATGAGCTTGATTGCCAGCCCACTTCCACTGAGCAAGATTTGAATCCAGTGGCAGTCCACCCCTGGGAAGCTTGGCCCAAGGTGGGAAGATGTCGGGAGTTGACCTGAGGCACTACGATCTGAATTTCCACACACGCGCCCTACCTTCAAATCTGCCCCCATGGGTATGGGAAACTCTGACATAAGTGAACAGGCTAGTTTGCTGCTCTCTGGTGCTGGAGCCTGCAGCCATTGATGGAGAGCTCCTTGTTCTAATGGGATCAGAGGATTTGGAAGCTCGGTTCCAAGGATTGTAAAAGTCAGCTACTGACTGGTCATGACTTATGTGCCCATGGCAGGGGCCATATTTGGCTGGTGTCCCTGGGCACGAGCCCTGTTCATTCTAGCTCATTCACAAACAAAATGGTAATTGTTCCTATAAATTCCCCACAAATTTAATTTATAATAGTGTTTATTAAAACAACATTTCACAGAACTTTCACTCAGTACCAGTCCAACAGCGAGGATGATTCAATGTAATCTAGTCTTGGGTATTGGGAGGGCTTGGGTTTTCAAACCAAGTTCACTTTCAAGATGTATTGAACATTTATGTGATTACGAGCGAGCAAATATATCTGTCATGTTAACAAATAGAATACCCATAGGGGATCATGAGCATCACCAGTCTAGATCAGTTTTTGAACAGTAGTACCCAGAGCATATTGCATTTTACAGTTATAAGAAACTGTTAGACATCATTGCTTTTTGTTCTGTTTTTATCTCAAGAAACTTGTATTATATATTTAACAGAATTTAGCAAGTCTCGCTTGATGCTGTGACCTGTCTCTCTTCCTCCGTGCTTTCATTGTTGTTCCCTTCACATGATGCTTTTCAACTATACCAAGTTGTTAACTGATTGTATTGCACAAAATCCAAAGTTTATTCCTGTACATAAAAAGAAAATCCAATAGGGAGCAGTGGAATGCATGGTCTATATCAGACATACTGAATTTAGCAGTTCTTGAGTGTTTCTTAGTCTCCGGAAGAATTGAGTATTTCACTATTTCCTATTGTGCATTTTTTTAAACAATTTCCTCAAACCCATGTATATTCATCACATGGGTAAAACATATTGAGGAGAAAGACACTATAATCATTTAGAAGGTCAAGAACATATCCTCAAGCTTACAAGTAAAAAGGAACGTATCATTAATGAAGCCTTAAAATCATCAGCAAGAACTGCTGACCTGTTACCTTGCATAGTCAATATGCTTTGTATATTTTGAGTGGTGACAATACATATGGTACATTTGTGAGACTATTAAAAATACATTTCAATACAGTTACAAAACATACTTTATTAACATTCAATTCACTTTTTTTCACAGTACAGTGCACAGCAAATAATCTTTGCATAGCTGTTCCAACTTTTAAAGCATTGTAGTAGTTTCAAATGTAAGGGCTGAGGAAGGGCCAACCTTATTCAAAATTATCAACAAAGATTGTAACTAATAAAAGTAGTTATCAGCAAGGGGGCAGAAAATTCATATGTCTTATGGGGACAGAGGAAATTGGTGTAATGACGTTTGGAATGGGTCTGGTGATTTGAATTTTTTATTTTGGCTGGTAGCCATCAAGTTATTGAACATGTAGGAAATGCCGAGGGACTTCATCTTCCTGGCCAGTGTGCATATCTTGGAGGATTGAGAATGATCAATTTGCTGTTTCAAAATCATGTAGGTGTTTGAAATGTGAGCTATTGTGTTTAATTATCCCTAATGAGCCATTTCAGACAGCAGGTACAAGTAAACGTGTATGTCATCTTTTAGGAGTGGTGTTGGGAAAACTTCCTGCTGTGTGCATCTAAAAATCATTATTTGCTAACACAAGCAGTTGTGTCAGCATCTTGAGCCAAATTTCATGGCTGGCTTTCATTCAGAGGTCTCGAGTCAAGCAGTTACGGCAGTAATTAATGTTGTGCATTCCTTTAATAACATATGTCTTAGCTCTTGATGTTAGAATTAGAGATGTTACTAGTGGTGTGACATTGTCAGTGAACTTCTACAAGTACCACTAAGTAGAAAGCCTTGATATCCCTTTATTTTATTTGCTAGTTATGTTCTGAGACATTGTCAAAAATTACAAATTTTGTTAATGTTTATCTTGCATCTGTGTGGTCTTTCTTCAAAGACAGTTAAATATTAGTGTTTGCAGGATTACTACTGGACTCTCAGTATATTTGTATTTCAGACACATTTGTAATTTAGAGTGTGTTGGGGCAAATATAGATGGCCAGTATTTAGAATGTTTTAAAAAGTCTCACCATCTGATTTCTTTCTTAAAAATTAAGTCTAGATGAGCATTATGATAACCAATAATTCACAATAATGTATTTTTGTGTTTTTCTCTCAATATAACTTTAGCTCCATTTAGAGTTTATGCAGAGATGTGAGACCCGTTCTATCAGGTGACTGCTTAGCGTGCGCAACAGTTGTAGTTTAATACTCCATGCAAAACCACATTTTAAAAAACGCCTGGGTGACCCATTAGTCTTTTTGAAAACTTTATAAGCTTATCTATTTTAATGTATTGAATATTATTAAGAAGTGATGCTCCCCATTTGCAACATAAAGTCATACTGTGACCTGAGGCCAAAGCTTTGTGCCCACATTCAAACAAGCTGACACATCACTCCTTCGTTACTAAGCACTGTTGGCAGTATATCTCAGGTCAGCTGACCATTACATATTCGAACTACTGTCCTAAGTTTCAGATCTGTAGTAACACTGATATAATTAAGGAAGCACCAAGACTGATGGATGTAGCTAAATTGATATTGATCAGTTCCTTTGGGCCTGGGCTCTAAATGATGTTATTAACACTTTTTTTAACAGAAATATTTTTACTAGACTCAGACAAATGACAAAAGAATATTCAAATTAACTGCAGCCCTTTAATTGATTTTTGGAAAAAGGTTATCAACTAAAGCTTCTGCCAAGGAGGATGGATGGAGACATGTTTAAGCACCAATCTGCTTAGATTCTTAGTCAACTTATGTAGGGAGGCTCCAAGTGGAAATATGGAAGCAATTACCATCTTCTAACAGGGGTTGGGGCGGTGGGGTGGGGTGTGGTGAGGGGGGAGATTGGAAGCGACACCTGTGTAAAACATGCTACCTCTCAGTGGCTGGACAGAACTCAGTGCAACCCTCCTTGGATGCAGAAGGGGGTTGTGGTGGGGGGGAGAGGGGTGAATGGATGGGGGGGAGAAACTTATCCAGCGTAAAAAAAACCTCCTAATTATGCTTACATTTTAATGATTTTGTATGAGTGATCATTGGGACCAGCCTGACGGTCAGAGGTTATCTCATTCTGCTGTACACATTCGTATCATTAGGAGTTGAGCGAAAATTTCGAAAAGCTGCGCACCTTGGAGTGTATAGTAATGTGGATCTAAATGCATGTGATTTGAAGTAGATTTAATTATTTTTAAGGAAATTTTGTTTCTCCTGAATAATTGTTGACAGAGGTGATATATAACACCTACAACTCTTGTTTATCTGATTAAATAAAATAATGTTCGCTTTCTTATTGCAGGTTCCTGAAAGGTGATTTCCACATTGAAGTATGCATCAATGATTACCTAGATGTTTTCTGCCCTCATTATGATGACTCTGTACCCGAAGACAAGACTGAGCGCTATGTTCTCTACATGGTGAATTTTGATGGCTACAGCTCATGTGATCACACCTCTAAAGGGTTCAAGCGATGGGAGTGTAACAGGCCTTACGCGTCCAATGGTCCTTTAAAATTCTCAGAAAAGTTCCAACTGTTTACTCCGTTTTCATTAGGATTTGAATTCAGGCCTGGCCGAGAATATTACTACATCTGTGAGTATTTTCCCTTTTCCATTGGTTTTCCCAACAATTTGAAAGTGATGTTGCACACGTTAGATGATTGTTTTTGCAAGGTGAATATTATTAATCAACTACCTTTATTGTTTTTAGTCTCCTAAGGCACAGTCTTTTTCATAGAAAGCATTTGACCAATATTTACTTTACGAACATATGACTCACTAATGAATCATATCCCATATTTTGCATGTAACATCATGACAAAAATGAAAAATTCTGTATTTTCTCTGCTTCTAAAGTCGGGGCAACTTTAAAGTCGTTGTTTTGAGCTGCAGTTAAATATCCTGAAAGTCAGTGGTAATGGCCCCACAATGTGGAATTATTCAATTCATTGTGAAAACAGGGCATTGGGCAGCATTGGCAGTTGATGAGGATCAGTATACATATGAACTTCAGCCTTGAATCTGCAATCCTAAAGATCAGACTACAGGCAACTTTTCCAGTGAAGAGTAACTCACAAAGCAACAAATCCGGTTTAAGATGAAATTTGCTCTGTGCTTAGATCTTTCTTTTTTCTATGAGAAATAAGGATCAGAGCAAACTATTCCGATCTTATCCAATTGTTTTTTCATCCATTCCAGTGTACAAACAGTGATTGCACAAGAGCTCAGATCACAAAGCAGAAAGGTTTGACTATTGATTTTGCTGTAGCTTTTTGGAAAGGTTGGCTACTTAGACATAACAGTATCTATTGGAGGAGGGGCACAGTTGATGTGCTAGGCTCCACTATCAACTGCTGATAGTAGAAAAAAGAGCACTTTTCCTTGTCAAACTAAACACAACTCTGTTTGAATTTGGTTATTTCTCCTATCTACCCCCATCCTCCCCCAAAAAACACCTAGTGCACAGGTCAAGGGAGCTGCCTCACACCCCTGAATCTATGATCAAACACTAAATAAATAGGCTGCTGGATCAACAACATAGTCCCCGAGACTATCCTGCACAGACATGTAGGGCACCATGAAATTGAACACCTTGGGTTGTTCCCTCTGCAGCCATAGGATCAGATACCATGGGGTGAATAATTGACTCCACTGTCACAGATTATAAGGAAGTCTAGTCAACCTTTCTAAACAGGTTGCAATTTTAAATGCCAGAAAGGAATCGACTTGGTCTGAAGTCAGACAAGTCTGTCACTTGTATGGTTGTTTGTATTTTGTCCCTGGTACTGTAATTCTTCCAGATACCCTGCAGGTGACCCTAAAACCCTGTTGCTTGGGTGCTGAGGGAAAGGGCAGTAGCATTTAGTTTTCTCCTTTATTGAGAAGACCCAGTGTGACTGTCTGGATGTTTGAAATGTCCCAGTGAGTAATCAGACTGGGAACCATGGGAACTGTAAAGATGGGGAGGACCAAAAAAGAGAGGAAGAAAGAAGCTTTGCTGGCAGATATTGTGGCAGTTTTGGCGATCTTATTTTAATGACACATCTTGATATTCATTATGATTTCATACTAGTGATATAGGATATTTTTGTATTTCAGAAGTAAAAGCCAAGTGGAAGTTATTTTGCTGATTAATATCATAAGCTTCTAGAACAAAAGGTTATAACCACTGGAGGAAATGAAGTGCGTGTAACTGCTGAGACAAAATTTTTATTTTTAATAAAATTAAATGTGTGTTTGGTGATGAACAGCAGTAGCAGCTTATCGACAAGTATATGGTTTTAGACAGAGAGAGAGAGGGGATCATAACCGGATTTAATCTTTCTGTGAAATAAATGTGGGAACTAGTCATTTTTTCAGAAGTGTGGTGTAACTATGTGCTCTGGGAAATTAAAGAATGTCTTAGAAGCATCACATTAGTATGAAGTGGAAGGAATTCTTCCATTTGAATTCTCAGAGGTGCTAGTTAGACCTGCTACATCTCACCTCGACAAAAACTCAAAGTGGAGAGAGTAAAACTGCCCACAGCAGCTTTTGTTTCTGCTTTTCCCCAGGCTGTCTGTAAAAGAAAGTCCTTGTTAAACACAGCAGCTAAGTTATGAAGGTTAAGCAGAGATCTGTGTAGATTGATCTATGAGGATTCAGACGTTCACTGTAATCATCTGTTGGAGAGGGAGAGGGAAAAATAAATTTATTTCTAGTAAACTTTACTTTAACCCTTTTAGCGTAATGAAATCTGGTTCAACACACTTTTGACAGTGCAGTTCGTTAAGGTTCTTATCTTTTAGATAACTAATTCACAAAGTCCACTCGACCTCCTTCAAAGAAATGAAAGTGTTGTAACAGTTCACTGTTGGCGTAGGTGATGGTGGACCAGGGCACAATCAAAGTGCCCTTTAAACTGCACCTTGTGTCTTAATTAGACTTTTTAAATACTTTTATTTCAGCTTTATCCAAAAGAAAGGTGGTCATGATAATTTGCAAGTAATTCTGTCAGGTTTTTTTTAATTAGCACATGTGCTGGCTGCCAAGTGGCATGCTGAAAATATTTTTAACTGCCGCTGTAAACAAAATAGTTATTATAGTGCTTAGATAAAGATTAACAGTTGTAGCAATTCATTTAAGAAAAACCCAATTTTACTTCAGTGTTCCAGTTCAGTGCGAGACGTCACAATAAAAGATGATTTGTTGAGCCTCTGATAAAATTAGATGGCAAAGACAGAAGCTGGTGTAATTCATTGGAGCAACAGAAACTAGTTAATCAACAAAGCTCGTGTGGGATAAAACCAAATTGAGGCAATATTTCTTAATTTTGGCACCCCCAGCTTTCAGTTTTGGAAGGCAAATTGCCCGTTCAGCCAGCAAAAAACATTAGATCTAGGATGCGTGTTCTTCCCCCTTCCCCACCCCGCATAAGAATCTTAAATATTTATATACGTTAAGAGGCATGGACTTCAAGTGGCTTCCATTTTACAATACAGGAAGACTTTTCAAGTGCTGTACATCTGCAACCAATCCTTTAAAAGACTCGATAAACTATTAATAAATAACAGGAATTATGTTGTAAAAGTGACCTATTTCATAAAAATACAGCACGCAGGTCATGTATTAGTACTTCTGGTTTTAAAAGTCTCATGTAGATGATAATCTATTCCCTAAGGCCATTTAAAATTAGTTTTTTTTTTAATGTGCAGTAAACCATACTCACAAATAATAGATATAAAGACCCTAAAGCAATCACTTTAGATTGTATGGAGTTCATTTTCCCCTCTTTCTCTTAATTCTTACCAGCATTGAAAATTCATAATGTTTTGCAGATGGAGCATTGATTTGTTTTTTAATGATGAATTTGCCTTGGTTGGGCTGCCGTGATATTTGGGAAGATTTGTGTTCACTGACACTTCCCAGAAACATAAATGCCGACAGTATTTTACCACTCGAGCCTGCACTATAAAACTTGCATAATGAATAACTGGCAAATATTTTGTTTTTTATATTCCCTTGCACAGCTGTGTCCTCCTTCCCCTCCTGAGCAATAGAACACACTGGCCATTTGTTGGTTAGTTCACATTTTACACTGTGGGGAATTGAGAGTGTGGAATATTTAGCAAAGAGGTCCATTTGCAGCAGCTACTGCATGCTTGGGTTCTTCCTGGTCATTTAACATCTGCCTAATGAGGTGTTCTAAGGCCAGTTTAC
Organism: Cetorhinus maximus; assembly: GCF_964194155.1. Taxonomy (NCBI): domain Eukaryota; kingdom Metazoa; phylum Chordata; class Chondrichthyes; order Lamniformes; family Cetorhinidae; genus Cetorhinus; species Cetorhinus maximus. The sequence goes on along the minus strand of NC_135880.1, from coordinate 72,679,267 downwards.
TTGCTTTTTTGTGCAATGATTATGACTTTGGTCATTATTCCCTCTATGTGAGGATACATGGATTTGCATAAATTTTGTCATCCTCTAATTGTAGAGACAATTCTGCAATGAATGTAATTCTCTTAGACCAGCTTATTTATAGAAAACAACCTGTTTACTGAATTAGAGTTGATCATGTTTTAGCTTTATTTTTCCTTTTTTTTTGTCTTTTCACGAGGGTATTTGAGGTGAGTACCCCTTTCTGTTATTTTATCCCCACCTTTCTCCTATGACCTGCTGCCATTAGCATCCGCTGCAGGGCCCAGGTGTCTTGGATTAGGTCCTGACTCAGTGGGCTGTATTGAGAAGGCTCAGGCTCATGCAGCAATCCTGCCCAATCTCATACACCACCTCCTCACCTCCCCCTCCCCACCCACCACCTCCGTTTGAATGGAGCTGCTCATCAGTACCATGTCCCAAAACCTCCCTTAGGAACCTCTGCCTCACAACTTGACCCTTTTCTTAGAATGACTGAATAGAATGGTATGGAAAGATTTCTTGTACAACTTGATGCTACACACTATCTTTTCCTTTTCTTAACCTTCTGCTTGGCTGCCCTGTGCGGAACTTCCTACAAATTGGCAGGAATGATTGTATTGTCCCGAGTGGAAAGCCCTGGATTTGGGGATCATTCCCGGCACCACTAGGGACTTGGGAGGGAGGATGTTGCATGGTAAATTATTAAGCCCTTTACAAACGCCAGTTGTGCATTTTGTGACGGTATCTGTTTTCCACAGTATATACAGTGCCAAACTGGAGGGGCTACTCCTACAATTCCGCTTGCACTTTCCTTCCACACTCGTCCTTGGTGCCTCCTCATTTATTTCGGCTCAGATTAGGAACTGAGTAGAGCAGGACTTGACCCTGCGTCGGTAATGGTGATATGACAAAATTTAATGATTCAGTTGTGGCATCTGGAAAGATTTTATTTTGTGGTTTTGCACAAGAAATATAATGTTGACAAAATATCATGGGATTGCTTGAGAAATAAATTGTGGTGAAGGCCCTTTACCATTTAATCCAGTGAAACTAAATAAATCAAACCAATCACCATTTTACTGAAATTTGTGTTTCTGCTGTGTGAAAAGTCTCTAGATAGTTTCTATAAATGGAAAAGCTAGGCTACAAGTTTTGTTTTTACTCTTCCAGAGCACTCTCACAGAAGGCCCATCTGTTCCATATTCATAAATGCTGCTCTCACTTACTTGAGCGTAGTCTTCCCTGGAGTAACATGGTAATGATATTTTCTGTGAGAGACTAAAAAGATCTAAGCATACTCAGTTGTGCTATTGATGACGGTAACAAGGCAGTAAGTAAACCCTGACTTTGGGTAGCACTAAACACCTTCCACAGTGCACCACAATGCTGACTTTTGAACAAGTTGTGTCTTTATGAATGACTTAATATCAACCAATGTGGAAGTTTAAATTGTTCAGTTTTTTTCTGTTCTATTTTGCAGTTCTAAATTAATATGGAAAATGTGTTTCTTCGAAGTTTAGCGTTTAATTATATATTCTATTAGAAATCCCTGAGTCCAGCATGTACATCCAAAGTCAAATTGATGACATGCATTAGGGGATTGACCATTTAACTATTTGTTCCTTCACCAAAATTCAGAAATCTGACCGTGTAGGATCAAAGGAATAGAACAGAGTGGAGGTCCAGCTCCTAATTTGAGCATATTTCAAGTTGGTGTTAAAAGAAAGTAAGACTTGAGTTTGTTGCAGTTTGGTAACCTAGAGGTTGTGGTGCTAGCTTAGATGAGCAAAAGCCCTGGATCCATTGAATTTAATAAAGCTGGTTGCATTGTGGGCTGACAGATAACTACAAAAGCAACTGGCATGCTGTAAAAGGCCAAATACTTCACTAATATCCTTCAGCAAAGGGAACCTGTCACCTCTATTCAGTCTCGCCACATGTGATTCCAGTTCCACTCCTGTGTGGCTGACTTGTGATGGCCTCCGGGCAAATAGGAATGGATAGTAAATACTGCTTTGCCAGCATCAATCATATCTCAACAGCAAGTGAGAATTAATAAAGCATTTTGTTACTTTCAGAAATATATCAAATTATCAAACACAATGACTTACTGTGCCTGCTGTTATGTGATCAAATAGTGGATCCATTATATGCAAAGATGAAGTGTATGGACACTTGATGTGTTTTTGGTAGTGTTGGTAGAGGGAGGAATGCTGATCAGCACATCAAGAGAATTTCCTGGAATTTATTTTGCCCAGTTAAACCAAAGAGAGAGGCCTTTAGTTTAATGCTGCAGTTGAAGGATGGCTCCACTGAAGCAGGTATGATCATTTTTTTTTTGTTCTGGTTTTCTTGTGGACCAGGAATGACAACTTGAACCTCCCCAACCCTTGGTTTTCCAACTCTCCATGAATACAGACTTGCAGAACCCCCACTCACCAATGCCATCCCTAGTTAGCTTGCCAGGAACCATTTCCAAGTGCTCCCAACCTGCTGCCCCTGCCAAATTTGACTCCTGCTCTCAGCACTTGCATAGTTCTGGTCAGCTTCAGATGGGCTTCAAATTTGGGGCTTGCAAATGAGGCCCCACGAGGTTCAGTTTCCCAGGCCTTATGGTGTGGTGGACCAGATGAGCCACCACATGCAGTTAAAATTGGTCCTAACATATAGTATCGCTTTCAGGAATAAAGTATGGGAGAAAACTGTAAATGATAACTCTTTATTTTTCAAACAATTCAGACTTCAAGATTATCGTTCAGGTGCTTCATTTTAAAATTTGCTTCTTAGTTTTAAACCAGAAATAAAAATAGTCACAGGACAGAATATGATATTATGTTTTAAAATCTTAAACTTCTGCTCTTTTGCAGATTTATTAAGCCAGCCGCTGTAAATTGCAATAATTTTTTTAAGGAAATTGTGTGGTTTTCCAGCCTATTAGTGATTCACAGTGTTTTATTTTCTGAATAAGGTGAGGATAATCCATCCTGCTCTCATAAAGCACACATTCCAAGCCTAAAATTAACCATATTGCATTTCAAGTGAGAAAGAAAACTGCATTATTGTGCATTAATTGTAATTCAATATCAGCGATTATTACCTTATGTAATGTAGTGTGCATTAGTGTAACACCAAACCAGACTTTTAAGATGCTTCAAGTTGTTTGGTCAAGCTCTTCATTTTTATAAGGTGCAGTGTAGTTTATGACCAGCAATAAAAATAATTATAGGACAGATACAGTATATTTTACATTTTAAAGTGGTGAAATTGCTCTGCATAGTTTATGTTTGCACTCTGTAGTGATACATTGTCAAGTCAAACTAAAAGACAATGAGGAGAGTCTCCAGTAAGACTGTTGTCGACACAATGGAATGTCAGGTGCTTTAGAGTCACTGGCATAGACAGCAGTTATTATTGCTGTGTAATGAATCCCTCCATGTTGCCTCTCTTTTACATCCTGCCAGATAATGGTCATAGTGATATGGTGCATATTGCTTTTAGCTCTTGAATTAATGTAGAAATTCAGTGCAATTTCCTACACAATGCATTGATTGCTGGCTGAAAATTAGTCCCTATCCTAGCAAGGGGCTTTCCAAACTAAAAAAGAGTTTAAAACAAAAACTGACATTTGAGCATTAACTATCCAGGTAAAAATCCTTTGTAATGATCGTTCTGAAGGAGCTAGAAAACCCCAGGAGCATCAGCATCTGAGAGAGGAACCAAGGTTAATATTTTGGATGGGATTCATAACTAAACTTATATTTATCAAGATCAGTGCAATTATGTAAATTGGTGAATTGTGAGATAATTTGCAGAACAAAAAAGTCAACCAGTCGAGTTGGATCCTAGTTGATGGAAAATGAGAAGATGGTGATGTAATGGTAACGTCACTGGATGGAGGCCCAGGCTAATATTCTGGGGACACTGATTCAAATCCCACCATGGCAGCTGATGACATTTAAATTCAATTAATAAATCTGGAATTATAAAGCTAGCCTCAGTAATAGTGACCATGAAACCACTGTTGATTATTGTAAAAACCCATCTGGTTCACTAATGACCTTTAGGAAAGGAAATCTGCCAGCCTTCGTGTGACTCTACACCCACAGTAATGTGGTTCACTCTTAACTGCCCTCTGAAATAGCTGAGCAACCCATTCAGTTCAAGGGCAAGTAGGGATGGCCAACAAATGCTGGCCTTGCCCACATCCCATGAAAGAATAAAGAAAAAAAAACGATGGCGTGTATTCTTTCACAGTCCCACCATGGTCTCTTGATGCCATAAGTATTAAATTATGGTGCTTAATATTAATGTTTCCTTTGTAGGACTCAAATTTAATTTATTATTTCTCATAGAAGACAAATTATTATCAATAGCTATAACTGTCAGAAGCAAATTTTCATTCTAGTAGCAAGATGAATTAGAATCAACAGTGATGACCAGAATTCAAATAAACCATCAGGACTAAATATCTAACATCAGCTCTTTAAGTGAGTGGAATGCTCTCTGGCAAAGTTGAAAAATTCACTTAAATCCTACTCAGCTGGCCTTAACTTTGGCTTCAACTTCGAGTTGTTGGTGGAATTTCTGTAACAAACCTAAGTAGCGCTGTTAAAGGGAACCATCATCATCTAATAAAGGGTTGTTCAAGTCCACTGTGCCTACATTATAACAGTAACTCAAAAGCTCTTCATTGGCTGTGTTTTGGCTTTCCTGAAGTTGTGAATGTGCTACCTAAATACAAGCCCACCTTCCACTGCATTTGTCAAAGTCAATAACTCAATCAGTGAGGCAATGGTGTTATATTACTGTTATCCTCTGCCATTTTAATTCAGTTTTAATTACAAAAGTAAATAATTTATTTGAAAACCACGGCTTTGTAAAAGTTTTACATTGCGGCACAAACTTAACATCATTATAAACTATTCTAATAGATTTCCAGCCTTGCTGTTTTAGTACTGCAGACCCTTTATACACTGATTTTTAAAATGGGGATTGTTTCATTGTCCAGAGATTAGTACTTCATTCACGCTTATTTTCCTAACAAAATTAACTGAGGTCAACCAAGGGATGGTGTTGATTTTCTCACTGAGTTCTGCATGCTTTAATGCTTTGCTGGAAACTGAGAAAAATCACCTGAAGCCCATTAAATAGCATCGCGGTTCCTTAATATATTTACATGTACAGATCTATTTTTTAAAAGACAATAACTTGTAAAAATTCCCCACAGTATTACTTTGATATAAATGTTTAAATCTCAAATACATGGTGACAGCTGCCAAGAAGCAGTTCAAATGCTGTATTGAATTATCTTTTTGTGATCATGGTTAAAAAGAGAATTCATTGCACAATCAGACAAGATACACGAGCAAAACCCAGGTTGATGTGGTCATTTCCACATTGTATGCGCCATTTATTAAGAAAAAATTTCTGCCAGTCCGGTGACATGCTTATGTATTATTTGGTATTCTAATTAGGTTCCTGTTTATTGCAGCCTTAAATTAAGTTTGGGCTCTGCAGAGAATTTGCTGTTTGCTACTTTATCAAATTTTTTTTGGATTGAAATATTTGAATTTCCACACCTTGAATTAAATGTAGTTTTATTTTGTTTTCTCGCTGCTTTATTTTCCTTTTTTGTTTGAATCCTGTCATTGCATTTTTCTGAAGCAACAGAATAGCACTGAAGCAAAGGGCTTGGAAATTCCTCAGGATCCCACTCCACTAGCGTATGTGTGGCAGAGCAGAATTTCTGTCAGGGTCTCCAAGTAAATTCCAGGGACAGTGTCATTATATATAGCAGGAATGGGCCACTGACGTCTGCATGGGCACAGTAGTGATCGTTTGGGACTAATCCTGTCCATCTTTTGAAGGTGGACCTGAATCCTCTGGCCCAAATTGGCCAAAGGTAAAGAAATTTTCAACCTCTTCACCTCCAGCTAATGAAGACAATCACTCTCTCCAGGATTGAATCGCAACTCTAGAGAAAGTTTGGGTCCTGGGGGGCCTCAATGGGACACACAGCATGTCCTACCTGGCATGAGTTCTGCTGAGGATTTTCAAGATTGGCAAAAAGAGGAATTTCCTGGAGAGGCCCAGAAATAATCCTACCCACCTGTCACATCTCTTTTATGTGGGAATTAGGTAGAACATCACCACCTCATCCTTCCAGAATTTTAAAACCAGGATCAGGCCCACGTTCCAGCCTCCCTCACTATTCAATCCCCCAACTCTAATACCTTTCTCCCTACCTTGATTTTCATGCCATGCTATGTCCTGCCAAAGCAATTTTGTTGCCTTAGGTTATAACAAACTAACATCCTTGTAAATGTACTTCGAGCAGGTTCCATTGGTTAAGGGTCAGGAGTGGAAACTATAGCACATTTTCTGCTACTTAGTACTTAGCACAAGATGGTTTTGCCAAGGATAGGGATTCCAGCATTTCCCTGACTGAGGTCATCTAACTTACGACGGAGCAGATATTGAGCTGAGGTCTATGTAACTCAGCTTCTCCCTGTGAACAACTGTGGAGCCTATTGGTGGGGGTTGGAAATTTGTTGAACACAATATATCTTTGAATTATCAGGAGTAGGCTGTACTTGTTTGCATATATAGTTATGTGTGTCTGATGTGTGTGTGTGCATGTATACATATATGCATATATATTGTGTCCATTGGCATGCCTGTATTTGTGTCTGTGTCCATGCCAGTGTCATTAAGAAGTAATTTAATATTGTGCACCTGTCTTTGGTTATTACCATGTGTACTCAGTAAGTTAGATGTTCTGCTCCAAGTTGTAATAAAGATTCAAAAAGTCCCCTGCTATCAGATGTTGGGCCTTTTCTGAATGTCAGAACACTTGCTACTATTTGCAGATTTCATTTGTATTAAAATTAAACTGCCCCTGAAGTAATTTATCACAAAAATTGCCATGTGATTTACCCTGTTTTCTATGTGATAATGGGGATGTTTGAAACTATCTGTGATGGATGTATCTGGAAAATTGAACTCCAGCACACTCTAGCTGCTTTGTAGCATTCCCATATCTAGTTTAATTAAACAGTGACAGAAGAAAAGACTAGACCGGGTGGTGCTATGTGTTAACACACTGTCGTTTTATCTCTACTCCTTGATTTAAATCCAGCCCAGTCTCATTTCTTTGCTAAGCTGCAAGAACCAATAAGAAATGGATTTCCATAATGTGACCAGTCCTGGTAGATATAAGCCCACAGTCCAAAACTGCTCATTTAATTTACCATGAATTAGTTATCTCATTTAGACAGACCATAAGGTTAGCTTGTGTGAGAGATGGAGAAAATTACACTGGTGCAGTAGAGGGTGCTGTTCTGAACTTGGGGTTGTGGTTTCTTGTTTGGTCAAAGTAGCGGTTTGGAAGAATTTTGCATAGATGCCAAACTAGAAAACCACAAAAGCTGAGAAGCCGGTTGAAAAAACTAGCACAACTTAATAAAGCAGGGCAACAAAAACTACCCTGAATATAAGACACTTAAATGTAGTGAGAATGTAATGTAATTGTCAAAGGCTATTGTGTGTACCTGTAGCCTATGCTACCACCTATATAGCAGGATCTTCTCTCTGTTTCTGTGTGCTGTAATTGTAGGGACTGGAGGTATATATTGGAACTCTGGCTTTGCTAAATGTGATTATTACCTCGAATAATGTGCTCCACCTGTGCTCGTGTTCCACCTTTCTTCCCCCACCCACCCCAAGTCACAGAGACACTGTAGTTTTGTACCCCCAGTTAAAGCAGGTAAGGTTGCTGCTCTGTGGAAACAAAGCTCTGCTACATGCTGCTATGAATACCAATTCCTGGAAATTCTACCTCACTGCTATAACACCAAGAATTCACACCCATAGTGTGTATCAAAGTTCTGGTGTGCCAGATCAGTTCTAGGTAATGGTGAAGAGAGAATTGGACAGTGCCACTAATATTTTCTGCAAAAAAGGGAGAATGGAAAAACTGACCGACCACATAAAACAAAGTCTTGTATGGTTTCTTCCTGGAGCATTCTCCTGCAATAGCATTCCCCAGCTGGATAGCTATCACAATAAACAGCATCATATAGCATGTACTAAGATAGGAAAATATCCAAAGGCATTTCACAAATGAAGGATTAGAATGCCAAACAATAATTATGGTAGATTTTCAGGTGTGTTTGAAAAGTTGCAACCAAGCCAGAGGTGTTTGGGAAGACAATTCCAGAGTGCAGGATATGATGGATTGTCTCTAGTTGCAACTTGAAAAAAAGCAACAGGGAGCATTACAGATTTTTGGTCGATTCTGATTTCATTTTATATGCATTCAAACAGGATCATTTTGACTGGCTCTCAAAAATAAAATGTGTCTCCAGCAAACAAATGAAGTGATGAGCACAATTTAAAATGAACAAAACCCATAATCTACTGTCATAATCCCTTTAAAATTGTAAATGGATTGTCTCTGGTGGAATGGAATGAAGATGGAAAATGCAGTAGACTGGAATTGGAAGAGCAGGGGTATGAGGGGAGAGACGATAGAATGTGGCCTTGGAGGGAGTTTTAGACAAGGACCAAATCAGGGCTTGGAGGTGAAGAGCAAATAAAAATTGATTAGAGTAGGGATGATTGAATGGGACAAATACAACTGAAAGTTTACAATCTTAAAGGGATTATGACAGTAGATTATTGGTTTTGTTAATTTTAAATTGCGCTTATCACTTCGTTTGTTTGCTGGAGACACATTTTATTTTTGAGAGCCAGTCAAAATGACCCTATTTGAATGCATATAAATAAACCCATAAGTAAAGTCAGAATCAAACACCAATCTCTACTGCTCCCATTTGCCTTATTTCAAGTTGCAACTAGAGCTTTTAATACCTGTGAATACTAATTAGAGATTGTGACATGCATATTTCTAATACAGTCAATCTGCCAGTCTGAACAATATTGTTGTCACTCCAGTCATAATGCACAGTGGAAACTCCCACCACCTGAAGCTAGTTTAAAATTGCCAGTGTGACTTAAATTATTCTGGCAAATCGCCAGTCACTTCTTGCCCTGAGGAAAACCACAGTTTGTATGTGTGGTGGAAGACAGATGAGAGGTTTGGGGGATGGTAATACAGTAATGTGCAAAGAAGATCTGGGCATAGATGAGCGCAAACACCAAATTTTATTTGAAGTAAGTGGATTCTTGTAGTTTTCCGAATTGCCATTGCTGTTCTTGTTTAACTCAGGGAGCAGTTATACCAGTTTCTATCCAGTTAATACTCTGGCACCTGTAATGAATGCCTCACTGGAAACATGACAACTTTTACTGTGTTTCTGGCAATGGACAAACAGTTTAAGTTGCGAGGAGCTTAGATTCGCTGTGCCTTGTAGAGATGCCTGTATGATGCTAGGCAAATTTGGTAAATGCTCATGGGGTTTTCAGGTGATGCTTGGTGGTCATCATCATTCTGTAAGGATACTGCCATCATCAAAAGGACTTCTCAAAACTTCAAGTTACGTACTGCAGTCATTGTATCCATTCACTTTGCTTGACTAATCAAGTATTTAGTGACTTGCATATTTGTATTTCTTGATGCAGATCGGAACCAAGCTCATGAATTTCCACTGACTTCAGAACTCTTTCTGGATTGCTTTTAAAAAGACAGTTGTAGCTGTGAAATTGTAATTGGTTAGTCAGCGACAAATTTGAAGAGACACTTAAGGCCATGGTTGGCATCATTAGGCTTTAGTGGTGAAAGAGGAAGCAAAAGATAGTCGAGCAAGTTCAGGGAAAAGTTTTCATGTAGGTTAGTTCAGGGTTAAACTCAGTATTGACATGTTGAGTTTCCTTCTGTGCAATGTCTGATCTCACAGAACAAGTTAATAGGGAACGAGGCCCAACAAAGACTGATTGATCCATTCTCTTATCAGGAGCTACTTTTCTAAATGCTCCTTTCTTTCAAACACAGCCCATTGCGATACCACAATGATCCTAACGTTCACTTTAGGCACTGTTGGGGAGAAATCCTTTTGTGACTGTGTTTTGTAATCTGTATTTATTTTCTGTGTGAAAGTAGTCAAGGTCTTAGTTACTACCGACCCTTCAACGGTATTGATGTGAATAATTTAAGACTGGTCTCTGTGCATCTTATTAACTATTTTAATCTGTCTAGCTGATTTAGTTCTGATTTCTTGGGTCTTGCTCCTGCTGTAGACAGCTCACAGTACAACCCCTTGTTCATCTCAGCACTTACCAAACTTTAATGTTCCATTCATACATTGTATTTTATACCTGCATTGCTTTTTTGTTAATTTTAATAGCTCTAATCTTTTTTGAGTGTTCTTGTTGCTCTGTTCCCTTGCTGTATCTCTCTGCCCTACATCTCTCTTTTTAAAAAAAAGACTGTCAGGAGTTTCTTACTGCTTGCAAACAGAATGACCAGTTTGGACTGCTTGAGCTAACAGAACATCTTTCAGGTTTTACAATGATATTTGTGGACAACTCCAGCTGTGCGTTCTTCACATAAAAGCTTCTGTGCAAATCAAATTGTCCAAAAATATAATATTTAGCTCTTTTAGCTCATTAAGTTGATCCAACAGCTCAGGCAACAGCTTAGCCCACTTTAATTACCAACATCGAAACAGAAAATGTTGGAAACTCCCAGCAGGTGAGTCCGTATCTGTAGAAAGTGAAACTGAGTTAATATTTCAGGTCAATGACCTTGAGTGTTTCCAGCATTCTCAGTTTTTATTTCAAATTTCCAACATGCACAGAATTTTGCACTTGTTTTAATTGCCAACATTTAACCTCTCCACTTTCACTTTAGTACAGTATAATACTTTTAACATAATTTTCCTGTCTCCATTATTTTTCTAACTGGTTCTTTTTTTTAATAACTTGTTACTGTTCCTCCAAATTCTTTTTCCCTCTTAAGCTGATTTTGAAATTAAAGGTTCTTTCAAGGAAACTTGGACAAGGGTTGTGTGAAAGATGCAGAGAATATCAAGTCCTGTCCAGCTTGTGCCCAGGATTTGTGAAAGTTTTCTTTTATTAGATTTCCTGTGGACAAGTAAATAGTCCCATAGTTTTGCACAGCATCGCTTGTAACGTAGGGACAGCAGGACCCACAGGAAAGTGGTCATTTCCTGCCTGTAATCACAAACCTCAAGCACTGTGTCCTAATAGCATGTTGTGTGCCTTAATTTAGTGATAGAGGAGGCAGCTCTAAGTTGTGTGATTTAGTGGGAGCTTTCAGCCAGGCTGCTATGCTCCAAAAGATTTGTTACACATTTCAAAGTGTTTAGGTGTACTGACTGACACTAGAAGGGGGAGAAAAATCAAAACTTAATCAACCAACTTCACTACAAAACCTTTTATTCCATGATGTATCATTAAGATGATCAAATTTTTGTTTTGGACCTTGCAAAACATTCAATGTTATCTTTTCTGAAATCTCTAATGCCACAAATTGAGATTTCTGACATCAAATTGATAAATATTTTTAAATAATAGCACTTTTACATACTGCCTTCAGCAATGTTAGGGTTCAGTTTTGGTGTAAAATTACACGTACAAAACATTAAATCTTTTTCCAGGCCACAAAGCACTACTTTGTTACATTAGCTCCAATTTACGGATTTCAGACATGTTTTAACTTGTTAGTAACTTTAAGTAAGAGTTCTATTGCAAAAACTTAAAATTATTTCTCTTCACACTTCACAGCTTCAGCTATCCCAGATAATGGAAAGAAGGCTTGTTTAAAATTGAAAGTTCTCGTGCGGCAATCAAGTAAGTTCCTATGACAGGCTTGCAAGGGTGGCTTTAGCGCATGCTTTTATCGTAAGCACCGGTAAAACTTTTTTTTCTCTTACTGTGTTTACCTTGTATGGTACCTGTTCTGTACACAGTATTTTCATTTTTTTCCCATCTTTTTTTCTTACATTTACTTACATTTCTTCACCAAGCTTTTATGGCAGTTGCTAACTTGTTGTTTCTGCAAGTTTTCCATGGTTAAAACAAACGGACTACTTCAGCACTTTTGACATGTACACAACGTGCAACAATAAAAAAAAGAAAACAGGGAAAAAGAAAAAATGTCACACTAACATATTTGGCTATTATTTCTATTTTTGTTATAGACAGCTGTTCGAAAACTGTAGGTGTACATGAAAGTGTTTTCGGTGCTAACGACAGAGTAGACAGTTCATTAGAACCAGCAGGTTAGTATGCTTAGAGAATCTTCTAACAAGTACGTCTGTTCTCTCCCCCCCCCCCCCCCACCTTTCTTATTGACCCTCCGTCACAGTTTGCATGCCCTGCATGGGTTCAATGTTGAAAGCTTGTTCACCTGCCCACCCTCCCCCCCCCCCCCCCCCCCTTTGGTGGTGGTCTCATTGCTAACTTTCTTCTGTACATATTGCAACAGAATGATGCAATACTTCTTGCATGGTGTGCCAGATTTTTATTATTGCCATTAGCTAAAGGCATGTGACATAAAATGAAAGTCAACTGATTTTGTACAGTGCTGGATATTCTGCTTAATACAAATGTAGTGAGACAGGATATCCAGGACATATAACACTTCTGTCTTTTAACTGCTATATTGCATTTGCTTTGCAAATAAATTGCTTTAATAAGGAAGAAGTTAAATTAACCAATCTTTTTAGTGCTCTGATAAAACTGCCTAATGATTTATGAAAATAGAAGCATGCAATTGACTAATTCTGTAATTGTTATGTGGGAGGGAGGGGTTTGTTCCAAAATTGAAAGGGGTTGCAGTTCTCATGTACTGCAAGAAATGTGTCCATGACAACTGAAAATAGTCACACTGTGACAGATGGCCCCCTCAGTTTGGTAGAACCCAGGCTCTTGTCTGCCTGCATCACTGCCTTGAACAGAAATACCAGACCTGTCTGGAGCATATTTATGTGTCTCTTTGTATTTTTAATGTTGTCCTTTCCATTAAAGTCTGCCACCAACATTTATGTCTGAGTATTTTTAGTTGTGTTAGTAACTCACTGCTGCTGCCAATATTTTAGCAAATCTAACATGAAAATTGATGCAACTCAATATTGCTGTTCATTTCATTATTGTGAAGTACTGAGTGGCACAGTGGATTAGAACATTCACCTTTCACCCTTGGAATCTGGATTTGGATTCAATGCAGATTGATGGGAGCATACTCTGTGCTCATTCACATGCTTTCTCTATGAAAGAATTGTATTGATGTGGTGCCGTTCGTGACTGTAGGACACTCCAAAGCGCTTTACAACCAATGAAGTACTTCTTGTGGTGTGCTCACCGTTTTAATGGAGAAAATGCACACTCCAATTTGTACACAGCAAGGTCTTACAAACAGCAGTGACATAAATGACCAGATTATCTGTGTCAGGATAAATATAAGATCCAGTCTAGGAGAACTCACCTGATTTTCTTAGAATAATATCATGCTATCATTTATGCCCACCTAACCAGGTGGAGCTCAATTTAACATCTCGTCTGAAAGACAGCATTGCTTACTGTATAGCAGCCATTCAGCATTGCACTGATATGTCAACCTAAATTATATGATCAAGTCCCTGGATTGGGGCTTGAACCCACAACCATATGACTCAGAGATGAGAGGGCTACCAACTGAGAATAGACTGACACCTATCTATTGCTATCTACAGCTCTCTCTCAAATTCTGAGAGGTTTGACCCTGAGTAAAATTATTTAGGAAAGTTTGAGATCTGTATCTAATCTAATCTGTATCTGCATAGCACTCCAAGAATATCATCCCAAAACATCCTATAAAGAACCTTGCCTAACTCCACTTTCAGAACAGTGCTAGTTGGAAATCATGAAATCTGGTTTTGCAGCAGTGTCTGTTGGTCTTTGTTCAGAGAAAATCAGTGAGGGGACTGCCACTGTGCACAATTTGTTTTCTTATTCCAATTTTGACTTTCCCTATCTCCTATCCTCTCCAGTAGTGTGCATTCTCTCACTCTGTCATACTTCCATTGGTGTGAGGTGCCCTTGTATTACCTTGGCCAGGTGGTGATTACTCACATGCAATCTCCGCAATGAATGTCGGTGGACTATCCAATTGTGGAGTACATTACAGCCAAACCCAACCTGTCCCCACCCAGCATTCAAGCTAACACAGCAATCATTACTGCAAGTTGTATCATGATTGAGGCAGTAACCCTGGCTAATATTGTCCCTCTTTCCCTTTCCTGCCCCTTCCTTTCACAATAGAGCTTCAGTCAATTAATGCTCCTCCTCCACTCATCATCTGAGATTGGCTAAGTCAGCACTGCAGTGCTGGAACCTTCCTGGCCTCTATGACTAAAAAAACTGAGCCATATTTCAGTTTTTTCATTTTTTTTTAGTTTTAGTTGTTCACACTAATTTTTTGTCACTGTGACTTGAGACTTGGAAATACAAAATAAATTCTTATCATAACATTCTCATTCTCAAAATTCAGGACACACAGACAAAATGGTTAAAAGGGACAATTTTGCAATTCCATATTTTGTAGAGTTTGACATTCACAGGGACTTTGATGCTATAGCCCTATTTTTGATCTGTGCTCCCTTCAACCAATGGGAATTTGGCCTCCCACCCCAACAAAGACAGGACTCCATGCATCAGAAAATCAAAATGCAGAAGAATCGTGTATCTCAAATAAACAGCTCTTCTCAAGAAAATGTACCCCATGCACCAAATGCGCTCACTATCCTCCAATGCCCACAGAGGTGAGGAAAGTCCTCTTTAATGACAAATGGGCAGTAACTTTAAATTGTCTTACCGCTGCAAGAGAAAAGCAGAAGTTCATGCTCAGACCACTCATCAGTAGCAGACTCGGTGCTCAAGTTTATATTGGTACCAAGGAAAGAAAATTAGGCCAATTGTTGGGGACTGCTTGGCTATCCCTTCAATCCCCAATAATGGTCTTATGTGAGTGGAGAGTGCTGGGGCTGTTACTACCACCACAGCTACTTATGTTTATATAGTGCAGCTGAACAGCTCGGTGTATTTGCTTGGGTAAGGGGATTTAGGGAGTGGACATGAAAGACTTGGACAAAGATAGGTTTTAAGGAGGTTTTTGAAAGGGGAGAGTAAAGTAGGAAGGTGAATGGTTTTGGAAGAAAGTTTCAGGGAGCAAGGGCAACATGGGTGAAAAATCAACCTCTGCTAGTGGTTCAGAGAGAATGAGGATCAAACAGTATTTGTGAGGGGAAAAGAGGGTGCAAGTTGGAAGCAGATACTGGGGAAGATCTCCCAGATAGACCGAAGTGAAGTTATGCAAGGGTTTGAAGATCATTTTGAAAATAATTTGCTGGAGTAGAGAGATGAAGGCAGGATGTGGGATTATTGGTTGTTGGGCAAGAGAGAATTTGGACTTCATAGTTTTGCATTTGGAAAATTCTGTGAAATTTTGATCAAAAATGAAGAGAACACTAAGGTTATACAAGGATCAGATCAGAAATGTGTTCCTTATAATAGCAAATATATAACAATTCATGTAAAAAATGGAATGACAGGACTGGATTCACAAGACCAAAGTCTTACACACCAAAATTCTAACTTAGATTATTCTGTCTTCTGGTTAATGATTTGAAAGAACAGCCTTGATAAGGGTGATACAGTGGATTTCCACTGCTAGCTGTGGTTAGTAACATCACAAATGGTCCTGAGAAAAAAAATCAAGATCTTTAAACAGAACATGTTTACAGTGTTGCTAATTCATAGCAGCCATAGAAAAGCACGTCCCAGTATACGCCCCTCCTCCCCCCCCACCCCCCGTAAATTTTAGAAACAATTTTACCCAGTAAAGGCAATATTTTAGAATTACACAGCCTTCTGTGTAACCCTAAAAACATTGTTATTCATTGTTGCTCAAATGTGAAATGCTAATTAAATTTAACAGATTTCTCAGTCCAGTGACTTTGACAAAGATTCCATTGTCCAAGGAAGGAATAAGATGCTAAATTCCTATAACTGAAGTTTTTCTAATTACTGTTTGTGTATTTGTAAGAATGGAAACAGTTCCTCCCCGTCCTAAGAACCAATAAATAATACCCTTACAACTCAGAGACAAAACAGTGAACAGATCCTATACTAATATTTGTGGGATCTACTTCCAGAGACAGCAATGGAAACTGATTTTTGAAAGTATTTTGCAGCCAGTAATTCAGATTTTGTATTCTGTGCATCAAATGTGGAATAAGTACATTATTTCCTCATTTACAAACTAAGTTTTAATGAAGAAATACACTCACTGTGCCGTTCAGCTGTTGCCAGTTTCTATCTGGATACCAAAAAAAAGTTCATTGTGATTGTATTAGCAGCAGCTCAGTGAGATGCTCTGTTGGTTTTCTCATGCAGTTGAATATATATTTTTGCAAAATCAAAAAAAAAATACTAGATCTGATTTACTTTAAGTAGCTTCAAATAGTTGGAATGAATTTAATTTAAAATCTTCCTTCATATGATTTCATTTTGCCAGCAAAATATGCACTGTTCAATCTTACAATCTTTCCAAATATTTTGATGAGAAAACCAAGAGTAGATGTGGTGCATGAAATCACTTAATTTCTAAGCAGGTTGTTCAATCAATTAAAATTAACAGGACAGCTCCCAGGCATTAAAAAAACTCAGCTTGTGGGTTTGTGGGAAGAAATCTTATTTTACTCAAAATATTAAAAGCTCATCAGTGCTTCTTAACCGTCACTGTTTTTGGTTTTCCATTAAAGTTAGTTAATGAAAGACTTTCCAGTGTGAAAGAAATGAGAAGTTTGAAATGCAATGCAAATTTTTAGAGCATTCAAAGACAGGATGACAATGAAATGTATTTGCCTGAGGAGCTTGGCTGACCTATAATTGTGACTAAAGTACTGCAGAGCGTTCTTTCTGTTGTCTTTTGCTGTAACAGTATTGGTTCTTCTGTTTGTTCTCTCTATAGATGATACCATACATGAAGCTGAGCCATCGCGCGGTGAGAACAATGCTCAAACACCCAGGATATCCCCGCTACTTTTGGCGACTGTACTGTTCCTTTTCATAACACTTTCAACATTGTAGTGTTCAAAAATCCAAGGAACCTCTGACACAGCATGGCTGGATCAGAAAACATCACAGATTCTGTAACTGCACTGTTGAGGAGGGGGAACATTCAGTTTATTCCAGACACAAGATTTATTTTCTGTCAGGAGAGTAGAGAGTGATTCAAGTGGGAAGATGTATCCAAACTGATAAACCCCCCAAAAATGCCAAATTATATTTTGAGACTAATGATTCTTATTTTCCCTGTACATTTCTTCTTTCAAAATACCCCTAGGTGGTTTAGCTCTTGTCATCCAAGTGCAGATGAGAAACAGTAGTGGCAGATGCAGTCACTGAAGAATAAGAATATTGAGCAGAAGCCCAAGAGGGTTTTACTTCTCCATGCAATATTTATACCTTCTCACTCAATACCGTAAGATGATCACGCAAAGCATCGAGTCACCGTGTCAGGACTTGAGGGGTGATATTACGAATAGATATAACCCCATCCCTCTCGGGAGTTATAATTGAACATGTGTCTGAAGGGAGAGTTTCTGTGCTCATGCAGTCGCTAACATTGTCTGTAATATTTTGTATTTTCCACACATTTCCTGTTTCACAAGCCCTCAGCAGGGCTTTGTGTTTTTTGTAGATGTGTGTACACTGAATAACCTTTGAAGAAATTGGGAAGCATTACAGAACTGACGAGTGGTGCAGTTAGCAATAGGCTACTAGCATTCTGCAGAACTATTTGCGAAACACAAATATAAAGGTTAAAATTGTAGATTAGAAATGCTGATGTCATTTGTAATATGGATAATTTTCATGTGAATAAGGATAGATATTGGGCATATCTGATAATTTTGCCGTTTATTTTAACACTGTTCTACAATTGAAAAACTAATGAACTGAGAATGTAAAAATACTGCATTTTTTTCCTGATAAACTGGATTGCAATCCAACTCTACTAGTGATGTAACCATTGCATTATTTTGTTCTGAGCAGCTGTAGGCTACAGTTCATTATTGGACATTATTAATTTCTGGCAGTTTAATCTGTTCCACAGTGGTTATTGCCAACATATTTTAGTCAAGAATGGATTCAATATTAAACAATTACTGAATGCCCCTGATATCATGGAAGACATTTAAGACCAACTACTTTCTTGCTTGTTCGTTTTTGGTTGCCTTTTTAAGCAGGGAAATAAGGATCAGTCTGTTCAGTGGATACTGTGTATCCTGTAATAGTCTATAACATTAGTGTTAGCTTAGTATATTGATTTGTACCTTCTTCGAGGGCAAAAGGAAAAAAAAACTTGTTTAAATTCTGTATTATTAGCAACCTATGATGTAAATAGTGTTTGATAAAGTATTAATTCCAATTCTTACTTCTTTTATAATTGAATACAATAGAATTTCTGGATTTGATTGAGCAGGTTAAGCAAACAGATCTATGTTGGAATGGAAGATGTATTGCTACAGTACTGCTAGCTGCGTCAGCGTATAGTACAAACGCTGCAGAGAGCTGGTTGCAGCCTGCAAATTGCTTGTTATGTATGAGAGGGGAGCAAAAACTGTGACTTAACATTCAACGTATTGGTCCTAAATGTTTGAGGCGATGTGGAATTCTGATCACAAAGCCCTCTGTGAAGAGGCATGTTGATCCTGCAAGTCGATCGATTTGTGTTCCTGGTTTTCTTTCTCTCCCAAAGATGAAGTGAATGTTTAATGGGAAGATCTTGCCAGTATCATTGTGGCATACGCGTAGACTCGAGTAAGGAAAAAAAAAAGTTTGTCGGTATAGTTTTGTAAATTTCGTCTACTGTTTTGCCCCTTTGTGTGGAAGCAGCTCATGACAAGGCCAGAAATAGGGGTATACTATACCTGTCAACAAGCAATCGCACTCACTGACCTACCTTGCTATGTGGAATGGAAATGGTTCTATAAATTTTAGAAGCATAGAAATTAATCCACTCCCCCTTTATTCACTCCACGTAGATCAGCTGTTCCGTGCTTTCATCTAAGCCTTCATTGAGCGGTGAATGGGCAAATCTGTTCTATTTGGCAACTCCAAGTTTTTCCCATGCATTCGCCCCCAAACTGCTCTGATGCGAGACGAATCTTCTTACAATAGCGTTGCTGCCATTGTCTGTACAGTTTAATAAATGCTGGCATGCTGAAGGTTACTCATGGAGTCTGCTAAATCTGTTTTAGATGCTTACTCTTGACACTCCGTTAGAGCCACTCATTGTGTGTGCGTCTGGATATTAGAGTCCAGTTCATTGTTGTCCTGTGCCTGTACTACCCTGCTCAAGAACCGCTTGAAAAGCAGATTCCTTGCACTTATTGAAGTGCTTTTTTGACTTGCTTATAAGAGGGGAAAAACCCTGTGGTCTGCTGCCATGTGGATACTCTATACATCTGTTTTGTATATACACGTGTCTGAGCAACTATACATAAATAAAACTAAAGATGTTCATCTTTATAAATAGTATGAATGTTCTGTGTCTTTGACCATTAAAAGTTTGAAAATATGTTTTAAAGGGCAGAAATGCGTCTCATTCTTGATATCTTAATATTCGGAAAATAAATAGCATGTCTATTATGAAAACGCAGATTGGGGGGGGCGGGGGGGGGGGGAGTTATGCCTTTCCTACCTCAAACGAAATCTCGAGAAATGCACTCAATGTGACATTCTCGCGGGAAAGAATGATTGTTTAATTACTTAATCAGGTTTTATCTACATCTGGCTTGACAATTGAAACACAATATAACAAATAGTTTTCATGTAATAATTCAACTGAAATTCCGCTGACATGACATTGAAAAATAATCAGGCCACAAAGTATCTTAATTTCAAAAGTAGTACTTTATGAGATATTGTGGTTAATTTGCTATGTAGTAAATTCTAGCATAATAGTTTTTAATTGAAGCCACACTATTCGCGAAAAAGCGAGGCGAGAAATTGAAAGGTTCTTTCACTCCTGAGTTTCCAGTTGGGACCAATAGGATGGCAATCGCCTTCCTGCTATCTCTGGGTGCTGGCTCTCGAAGCGAAATCAGTATGGCCTCGGTGACCACGGGTTTACAGCACAAAACTGACCGCCCTTATACATAAAGGTCACATCAGGCGGGGAAGTCATCTGGTAGAGCGGGAATGGAATAATTGCTTTGATACAACGTAGGGGCATTTCTGACTAGAGGAGGAGGTTAGCGGGAAGTTAATGTCGAACCCAGTTGATACTTGACCTGCTATTGCTTGATATTGTACCACGTGATCAAAGTAGAAAATGATACAATTCCCAGGCACCAACATCCCCCTCAACTTGATACACAGGGCACCAAAAACAAAATTAAGTCAGATCAAACACTAGGTACTGAATTAGAACCGCAACTTGAATGTATAAACTTTTTATATTCTATATTCATCATGCATATGTTATGATAATTTACAACTAGAGATTAAATTTGATCTTGATATAAAATAAAATCACGAGTTACTGAAATTATATCCCGCGCGGAATGGGATTAAGTTATAACTGTAATGTGTTAAAATGTAAAATTAACCTCCAGCAGCTGTCTTGTTTCACACACAAAACCCATGGTTGTTTGATAGTATAGTGCATTGCAGTTTCATTATTTTCTAATGTGGTTTTAAAATCCAGGGGACGCAGTCTGTCCCTTTCAATTTACCAATAAAAGACCAGAAGCACTTTTATTGAACAGGTTGTTCTTTGTTTGGTATTTAAAATAGAACTTGGCTGTTTACCTTTTAAGGTAAAAATTCATTGAGAAATGTGGAAAATTGCCATAGTCGAAAGTTGCTGTTTAAATGTTGCAATGTAGAGCTCTCACATTTTTCAAAGACGTTCTGACAAACTCTCGGACACAAGCCCTTTGAGATCACAGGACGAATATGTGATCTGTATTGAGGTCAGAAAAGTCACAACTTAAAGAATGCATCACTTTCAATCCTGATAAGCAGAACAAGGACAGTATGACAGGCTAACGTGAACAGCACAGAGACAAAACCAATCACACGAAATCTAACTATCAAAAAATGTTTGGGTGCAACCTACTTTGAGCATTATTAATTTACAAGATAGTCAAACATACAATTCTAACTGCTATACGTTTTGAAGTGCAAATATGCCTTTGTGTTAATCTTTGCTACCTCCTTAATCGCCAACAAAATTAAACGATGTAGGACATTAATAAAGATCTCTGTCATGTTTTACTGTTATGCTCCCACACATGCACACAAGATGCCATTTGATCAGCCAGACCATTGACTTTGGGTCGGTACTTATTCAAATGCATACTGCATAGACTGAAAGAAATGTATATTTAATTTCCCGTCACTTCTAAGAGCATAGGGAGTATATTTCTAAAGAACATAAGCAATGATTAATTTCAGGTGGCACTGAAGAAATGCTTGCCTACTGCAAATCGGACCATTTTCATACTTCTCTCCAAAACCAGCCAATCAGCATGGACTGTGAGCTCTATTTACTTTAGATCAGATACATATTTGATTCTATTCCTGTTGTGCAGTAATTTGATTTCATTAATACAGACATATTTTGCACGAAGTGCAAGGTCGGAATATTTCCCCATCGGAAACTATAGTTCCTAAACTGCAGATATCAGTAAGTTTAAGGTTATCAGACAAACTTTATTCCTCCAATGTTTTGCACAGCGAAACATGAACTACACAAATATCATTTATATCGTTCTAACAACTGCTGATTTGATAAAAGCTGTAACAATAAGTTTGCCTATACCATACAGCGATTCTAACATGCTCTAGCTACTACATTTTTATCAAAGATATTCGTAAATGTATTTCAGATAAAACGTCCAAAAGAGAAATACTTTTAAATTATTTGCACAAGTGATGTTTCCAGGCCAGTGTCCTGTGTGCACTGTTGTACTCCATCTCTTTCCTCCACACATTCGATCTATTTATCTTTATAAATGTATGTTTTGGTAGCTCGTGGAATTGAAACCTGCTTTTCAAACCCAATATATTATCCAGAGTCACGGGTCTGTCGTTCTCTTTCAGCCGAGGTAAAAGAAACAAAAGTGCAAGGATAGAAATACAGGGTAAATAAGGAAAAAGATAAACGCTAGCAAGATTTGTTGATTTAAGCGTGAGTGTATATAAATAGATAGAATGTATAAATACAGTGAGAGCAGGGATGAATTAAATGTAAACAAATACAGCAAAAGTCAACATACAGAAGGGAAATTTGGGATAAGGACAACAATTTCTGAAGATTCATCTAAACAGACGTGTACTAGCATTGTAGGAAACGTGATTACAATTGATTAAGTATTTGTTCAGGTGAAATAAAACACCGTGAAGTCTTGTCAATTCCGTGTCAATTGACAGGAAAGTCCAATCCGCTTTATGCATAAATTGAGGTTTTATAGTCTGTCTAGGTTTAAATGTGGAAAATGCATATAATCACGCCAGACACAATGACATAATCCCATTTCAAATCAAAATGCGATATGGAACCGTGCCTTTACAAAAATTTAGACCAGTCGGAGGCGTAATGCCAACACGTAAAATTAGCTGAAGCTCCTGAACATCACTTGTGAGAAAGGTAATACGGGAGATGTAGGCAAAGTAAACACCTCAGGGCTGGAATGCAAATAAATCATTTGATACACACGCCTTAGCGGGAGGTGACAACAATCCAGGCAGTATGAAAGAACCCACTGACTAGTGAATGTTTCACAGGTCACCCAAGAGTTCTTCTGTACGTGTGATAATGGCAGATGATTCGGAGCGGATTTCCTTCTGACCCTCCATGATAAAGACCCTTGACCCTCGTTCAAGCACACTTTACAGAGCAGAAAGCGTTTGTTGTGTCCAAGTTATTATGCCCTGCATAAGAGATCACTTAAACAGTATTTTAAAAAGCCAGATTAAAACAAGTTGCAGGATATCAAATCAATTGGCGCGGTGGAATCGTTTCAGATCAATAATCCTATTTCTGCCCATTCTTGAACCACCTCACGCGGTCCTGTACAGTTGAAGGAGTCATACTCAACTCCATTTTCGCAGTTGAAAGGAAAAAAAACTTTCTAACGCTCGTCTAACATGAAGCAGAATCCAGTGTCAATGTCATACATCGTTATTGACAACAGAAAGAGACTAGTGACTGATGCAGGTTGGTTCGCTAGCACCCAGTGTTGATTTGCAATCTGGGGACAGCTTCCTAACCGATTGCCCCTACTCTCTCCGACCCGCCAAACAGTTACATTTGTTGAAGCCTCGTTTTTCTTCAGTTCGATCATGGGATATGTATCGTCGGCATGGTCAGCACTTATTGCCCGTCCCTAATTCCCTTAAAAAAGTGATAAAACAACAGGTCTTCAGGGTTCACTTTTGCCCTTCATCCCTCAATTAGAGTTAACCTAGAATATAAGGTTCAGACCCAAACAAAAATGATGAATAACGAATTTACTTCGCTTACTTCAAGCGCAAGATTACTATTTTACTGTATTTCAACTACAAATACAACAGTTTCTGAAATACAAGTCTAGCTAAAAAAAATGACTCTAATATTAAATAAAACAGACATTCATTTTAATTTCCTATAAGATGCCTGTTTGATTTGTGATCTGGAGTCAGTCATCATTAACTATTAAGCATCTGCAAGATGATATGTTATCTACACATGTATATTTCCTTCTGTAACAGAAACCTCAGTAATGACGTTATCATTCTATCAGATGCATAGCTTTCTGGATAGTATGTAATCCCTGAATGAAACTCCATTCCTTCCATATAGGCATTTACAGTATGGTGTTTCGATAACTTGTTTAAAAATCAGATCTGGGGTCTCTACGTCAGTGATTTATGATTTTAATATCTCATGGCAGAGACACCAAACACAACATATATATTAAGGAGATGGAAACCCAACAAACAAGGTCATCTCGCTTATTGCCATCAGTAAAATATTGAGGCATCTTGCTGTAAGGTGTATACTGGCAGTATGCCCCTCCCTAAATACTTATTTGCCTTTTATGACTTAAAGATTAGAATCTCAATGGGTCCAGGAAATTGGCGGATTCACAGAACCTATAGGTTTGGAGGGTTTTCAGCTCATCCATCAGATCAACAAATATGCTCATAAACATCCATAACATCTCTCAATTGTCATGTGTACCTGGATTGCCAGACTCTTAACTACATGCAAACAAAGTACACAATTAAAACACCAATTTAGACTTTTAAAAAAGCTTTTCCCATTTGCCCTCCAATTCTGTGTTCAGTTTGTCTCCAAAATTACTTTAAAATCCTTTGTGTTTTTGTTTTCTTTTGGAATGAGGGCAATTTTTAAAAATAAGGATTTTATGATTGAAACTATCTTCCAAGAAAACTAATCCCTGAAATCAGACCCCAAAATCAGATACCAAATCAGCTGTCAAAAGCAGTCCCCAAATCAACCCTCAAATGCAATCCCCAAATCAGGCTCCAAAACCACAACAAAACCAGTCCCCAAATCAGATTCCAAATCTGATTCCAAATCAGCACCCAAACCAGTCCCTAAATCAGATCCCAAATCAGGTTCCAAACCAGCACCAAAGCCAGCCTCCCCCAATCAGTCCCCAATCAGACCCCAAATCAGATCCCAAATCAGCACCAAAACCAGTCCCTAAATAAGATCCCAAATCAGATTCCAAGCCAGCAGCAAAACCAGTACCCGAATCAGATTCCAAATCAGCACCAAATTAGATCCCAAAGCATCACTGAAGCAAGTCCCCAAATCACACGTTAAATCTGATCCCAAATCAACACCAAAACCAGTTCCCAAATCAGACACCAAATCAGATCCCAAATCAGCACAGAAAACAATCCCAAAATCAGCACTAAAATCAGTTCCAAAATTAGATCCCAAATCAGCACCAAAAATGGTTCCCAAATCAGAATCTAAATCATCAAAACAGTCCCCAAATCAGACCCCAATCAGAATCTAAATCAACACCAAACTAGTCCATAAAACAGACCCCAAATCAGCCCTGAATCCAGTCCCCAAATGAGATCGCAAAATCAGTACCAAGACCAGTCCCCAAATCCAATCCCAAATCAGCACCAAAACTAATCCCCAAATCAGATCCTAAATCAACATCAAAACCAGTCCCCAAATCTGAATCTAAATCAGTACCAAAACCAGACCCCTAATCAAACCCAAAATCAGCCCCCAATCAAGTCCCTAAATCAGATTCCAAATCAGCACCAAAACCAGTTCCCAGATCAGACTCCAAATCAGAGCCCAAATCAACAGCAAAACCAGTCCCCAAATCAGCACCAAAACCAGTCCCCAAATCAGACCCCAGTCAACCCCCAAACCAGTCCCCAAATCAG
Source organism: Cetorhinus maximus (assembly GCF_964194155.1). Classification (NCBI taxonomy): domain Eukaryota; kingdom Metazoa; phylum Chordata; class Chondrichthyes; order Lamniformes; family Cetorhinidae; genus Cetorhinus; species Cetorhinus maximus. The sequence goes on along the minus strand of NC_135880.1, from coordinate 72,653,851 downwards.
ATCCCAAATTCAGCACCAAAACCAGTCCCCAAATCAGATCCTAAATCAGCACCAAAACCAGTCCTCAAATCAGATCCCAAATCGGCACCAAAACTAGCCCCCAAAACAGATGACATGTGCACATGCACTGTAATAGCCCAGCCAGTTTAAACTTCTGATGGGCAGATTTGCGCTGCCTGGAACCCTCCACCAAAATCAGCACCAAAACCAGTCCCCAAATGAGATCACAAATCAGCAGCAAACCAGTCCCCAAAATCAGATCCTAATCAGCATCAAAACCAGTCCAAAATCAGACCCCAAATGAGCACCAAAACCATTTCTCAAATCAGACCCCAAATCAAAATCTAAGTCACCACCAAAACCAGTCCCCAAATCAGCACCAAAACCAGTCCCCAAATGAGATCTCAAATCAGCAGCAAACCAGTCCCCAAAATCAGATCCTAATCAGCATCAAAACCAGTCCAAAATCAGACCCCAAATGAGCACCAAAACCATTTCTCAAATCAGACCCCAAATCAAAATCTAAGTCACCACCAAAACCGGATCCCAAATCATCACCAAAACCAATCCCCGGTCTTCAAAGGTTTTGAAAGATGTGGCTCTTGAGATAGTTGATGCACTGGTTTTAATTTTCAAAAATTCCCGAGATTCAGGGAAGGTTCCATTAGATTGTAAAATAGCAAATTTAATTCCTTTATTCAAAAAGGGAGGGAGGGAGACAGAAAGCAGGAAACTTTAGGTGAGTTAGCCTAACATCTGTCATAGGGAACATGTTAGCAGATATTATTAAAGATGTTATAGCAGGGCACTTAGAAAAAATCAACACAATCAGGCAGAGTCAACATGGTTTTGTAGAAGGGAAATCATGTTTAACTAATTTATTAGAGTTCTTTGAAGGAGTCACATGTGCTGTGGACAAAGGGGAACTGAGTGGATGTGCCATATTTAGATTTGCAGAAGGCAATTGATAAAGTGCCACATCAAAGATTATTGCATAAAATAAAAGCTCATGGTGTGGGAGGGGGGTAACATATTGGCATGGATAGAAGATTGGCTAGCTAACAGGAAGCAGAGAGTTGGCATAAATGGGTCTTTTTCTGGTTGGCAGTATGTGATGAGTGGTGTGCTACAGGGATCAGTGCTGGGGCCACAACTTTTTACAATTTATATAATTTACTTGGATCAAGGGACTGAAGGAATGGTCGCTAAATTTGCTGACAAAGATAGTGAGGAAAGTAAATTGCAAGAGGATGTAAGGAGGCTACAAAGTGACATGGATAGGTTAAGTGAGTGGGCAAAGATCTGGATGCATAATGTGGGCAAATGTGAAATTGTTCATTTTGGTAGGAAGAATAAAAAAGCGTATTATCTAAATGGTGAGAGATTGCCGAGCTCTGAGATTCAGAGGGATCTGGGTGTCAAGGTGTCAACAAAAGGTTAGTATGCAGGTACAGCAGGTAATCAGGAAAGCTAATAGAATGTTATCGTTTATTGTGAGGGGAATTGATTACAAAACTAGGGACATTATGCTTCAGTTGTACAGGGCATTGGTGAGACCACATCTGGAGTATTGTGTACAGTACTGGTCTCCTTAGTTAAAGAATGATGTAAAAGCATTAGAACAGTTTAGAGAAGGTTTACTAGATTAATACCACGAATGGGCAGATTGTTCTGTTAGGAAAGGCTGGACAGGTTAGGCTTGTATCCACTGGAATTTAGAAGAGTAAGAGGCGACTTAATTGAAACTATTAAGATCCTGAAGGGTCTTGACAGGGTGAATGTGGAGAAGCTGTTTCATCTTGTGGGAGAACTAGGGGTCACTGTTTAAAAATAAGGGGTCGCTCATTTAAGAGAGAGATAAGGAGAATTTTTTTCTCTCAGAGGGTTGTGTGTCTTTGGAACTCTCTTCCTCAAAAGGCAGTTGAAGCAGAGTCTTTGAATAATTTTAGGGCAGAGCTAGATAGATTCTCGATTAACAAGGGGGTGAAAGGTTATTGTGGGTAAGCATGAATGTGGGGTTGAGGTTACATTCAGATCAAAACCAGTCCAAAATCAGACCCCAAATTTGACCCTACTGAATGGCAGAGCAGGCTAGAGGGGTCAAGTGGCCTACCCCTGCTCCTAATTTGTATGTTTATTTGCATGTTCATATGTGCCCAAATCAGACCCCAGCACAAAACATAAATCAGCACCAAAACCAGTCCCCAAATCAGACCACAAATCCAATCCCAAATCAGATTCCAAATCAGCACCAAAATGAGTCACCAAACCAGGCCCCAAATCAGAACTGAAACCGCAAATCACGCCCCAAATCAGCAGAAAATCAGATTCCAAAGCAGCACCAAAATCAATCCCCAATTCAGGCCCAAAATCAGCCCCCAAGCCAATCCCAAAATCAGATCCCAAAATCAGCACCAAAACCAGTCCCAAAATCAGATCCCAAACCAGCATCAAAACCAGTCCCCACACCAGATCCCAAATCGTCACCAAAACTAATCCCCAAATCAGATCCCAAATCACCCCCAATCCAATCCCCAAATCAGATCACAAAATCAGCACCAAAATCAGTCCCCAAATCTGATCCCAAACCAGACTTCAAAACTAGTCCCCAAAACAAATGCCAAATCGGCACCAAAACCATTCCCCAAATCAGAATTAAATGAGCACCAAAAAACCTGTCCCCAAATCAGACCCCAAGTCAGCACCAAAGCTAGTCCCAAAACGTGATCACAAATCAGCACCAAAACCAGTCCCCAAATCAGATCCCAAATCAGAACCAAAACCAATCCCCAAACTAGATCTCAAATCAGCACCAAAACCAATGCCCAAATCAGATCCTAAATCAGCACCAAAACTAGTCCCCAAATCAGAGTCCAAATCAGCCACCAATCTAGTCCCCAAATCAGATTGCAAAATCAGCACCAAACCAGTCCCCAAATCCGATCCCAAATCAGCACCAAAATTAGTCTCCAAAACAGATGCCAAATCAGCACCAAAACCAGTCCCCAAATCAGAATCTAAGTCACTACCAAAACCAAGCCCCAAATCTGACCCCAAATCAGCACCAAAAACAGTTATCCAAACATCAATGACTGAAGATGGTGTTTGTTGCAAAGTTATTTCAAAGGATACTGACAAACTAAAGAACAATTCACTCTGAACTATTAGATGAGAAAAGTTATGAGCAGGCAATGATTAAATGTAGGAAGCTTGCAATTTACAATTTGCATCACATAAGCTGCTCCGGAAACAGCCCAAGTTTGGAACGACAACATCTTTAATTGTATGTTTATGTTTATCAAAGATCAAACACACATAGTGAAAAGCTTCTGTCACTGTCATGCTTTACTGAAATCTTAGTGTCAACTTGTACCCTTATGCTGATAGGCTAGTTTCACTTTGTTCTCAGGATGTTGGTGATGCTGGCAAGGCCAGACATATTGCCCATCCCTAGATACCTTGAGTAGTGATTATATAACCCAATGGCATGCTAGGCCACTGAGAATGCATTAAAAGTCAGTCACATAATGTGAATTAGAGTCATGTGTTGCCTGATTAAATACAGGTAGTAGGTTGCATTTCATGAAACATTTTTTTTCCCTCATTGTAGCTTGCAATTTGCCAGATGTATTGGATTCAGTTTTATAACTAGAATTAGGAGTGTTGACCTCTGGGTTGCTAGTCTAGCCACTTCACTCTGGTAGTCTTTTAAAAATTCATGTTTCACTGGGCCAATACAGATTTACAGATAAAAAAGTCCCTAATCACAAAGATTACTATGGGATACTTTCACGTTCTGTAACTTTCTCTTGTACAATTATATATCCTTTTTAAAGTTTCTATTTCCTTTCCTACATTCATATTTGACCTTTTTCCAGCCTTCCATTGACAGCTTCTATCTCTCTCCTCCAGTTTCTTATGATTCTTGGGTTGTGGTCTTCCTCCTGGTCTCTGATTATTTCTATGGTCTCGGGGTCAGATGTGTCTTATTGTTTATTTGCTGCAATATTTGTCTCATTTCCCTCCTTGGACATTTTCTCATGCATTTACTTCAAGAGAGTCTGAGATTCTTGGCCTCATGGGCCATTTAGCAGTGTACCATGAAGCTTTAGGGGTGCATATAAAATGTAAATATAAATATGAAATGTAAATCTAAATGCTTAATCTACATGTATTGCCAACTGCAGTCACAAAAACACAAGAAATAGGAGCAGGAGTAGATCATATGGCCTGTCGAGTCTGCTCTGCCATTCAGTACGATCATAGAAGCATAGAAAAGTTACAGCACAGAAGGAGGCCATTCGGCCCATCTTGTCCATGCCAGCCCGAGGACACCCAGGCACCCTTTCTAATCCCACCTTCCTGCACCTGGCCCATAGCCCTGCAGCTTACAGCACTTAAGGTGCAGATCCAGGTACTTTTTAAAAGAGTTTAGTTTCTGCCTCTACCACCAACTTGGGCAGCGAATTCCAGACACCCACTACCCTCTGTGTAAAATTTCTTCCTCATGTTCCCCCTACACCTTCTGCCACTTATCTCGAATCTATATCCCCTGGTTCTAGAATTCTCCACCAAGGGAAACAATTTTATCCTGTCCACTCTATCTATTCCCCTCATAATTTTGTACACCTCAATCAAGTCACCTCTCAGCCTTCTTTGTTCCAGGGAAAATAACCCCAACCTATCCAATCTCTCCTCGTAGCTACATGGCTGAACTCCATTTTCCCACCCGCTCCCCATATCCCTTAATTCCCTGAGAGACACAAAATCTGTTATCCTAGCCTTAAATATATTCAATGATGCAGCATTCACAACCATCTGGGGTAGAGAATTCCAAGATTTATAACCCTCTGAGTGAAGTAATTTCTCCTCATCTCAGTCCTAAATGATTGGCCCCTCATCCTGAGACTGTGCCTCTGTGTTTTAGATTCCCCAAACAATAGAAACGATCTCTCAGTGTCCACCTATCAAGCCTCTTCAGAATGTTGTAGGTTTCAATGAGATTGCCTCTCATTCTTCTGAACTCCAGAGAATATAAACCCAATTTACTTAGCCTCTCATCATAGCCTCATCCCAGGGGCCAATCTAGTAAACCTTTGCTGTACTGCCTCCAATGCAAATTTCTTAAATGTGAAGACCAAACTGCACACTGTACTCTAGATGTGGTCTCACCAAAACCCTGCACAATTGTAGCGAGATTTCTTTACTCTTGTACTCCAATCCCCTTGCAATAAAAGCAAACATGCAATTTGCCTTCCTAATTGCTTGCTGCACATGGCATACTAACTTTTTGCATTCTTGAACCAACACACCCAAGTCTCATTAAACATCAACACTTACTAGTTTTTCCACTATTATGACCAAAGTGAATAACTTCACACTTCTCTATAGTATGCTCCATCTGCCATCACTGGATCTTGGAATTTTAATTTAGGATTTTTCCACCAATGAGGAGACAGCAGTAAGAATAATCCATTCATAATCTTTAGTCCCACAAAATTCAAATGGGACAAACCGAGTAAGAAATAAAATTGCAAACTGAGCTGAATTGCTTGTGCTTCATATACAGATTGCCAAGTGTTTGAGAGCTGCTATCGTCCACATCCACAGCTGGGCATCTCCACAAAATGCACCATGCCCTTTTGTGCTTTCATTTTCTGCCCTCGTTTCCTCCACTCCCACATGCCGCTGTACCTCTCCAGGCCTCAAATGATCCCCAGTCTCGTGTAGCCCTTTCTCTCAGCCTTCCTGCATTTTCAACTGGGCATAATCCCATTTTCTTTACTGTTGAATTCCACTTCAGTTAGAAGTTTAGCTTCTTCCTTGCAGTTTTCATTGGCGCTGCAAGGCCAAAACTCTCCCCATAACCGTCCTTGTCTCCCTCGTCTGACAGCTGCTTGAGACCTGCACCCTCTGGAACCGTTAGGTCAACTCAGTATCAAACTGCGGATGTCAAGGCAGAGCTGTCTCAGCGCCTGGTGCCGCTCAACCAGTTTCCGCTTTTTTGTCTGGTCAACATGCCATGACAGGAAGAATTCCTGTTCACTTACCACAAAAACATCGTCGCATTACCAGAATGAGTGAGATGCCCTGAATCTTCCTGTATGATTTCCCTTCGACAAAATACTCACGTCATAGGGGAGGGTAGCTTACTGGCGGCTCTATTAACTTTCTACACCTTTGATTCACGGTGACCGCACACAAGTGTATACTGGCATAGTCATTTATTTTTCAAATAAAAAAAACATACAAATAACATTAGCATTATGAAACGCCTTCCTGGAGTCTGGGATTAACGGAATCTAAACTTTATTTTAAATTTAGGATTCTGATTATTTCGTTTCGAGTTTGGGAATGTGGCTATGATAGTTTTGAAACTAGGTTGGACAAAATGTTCCTATTATCTGATAAATAGTTCTGAGGTTGTGATAGTTTTCGTTTTAACTGTATCCATTCGATTTTTCCTGTTCATACTCAACTTTCTCAACACCCCTCTCACTGGTTCCTCTAGTTTCACATGTGGTGCACAGGATTCGTACCCCTGCACTTCGGAATTCTTTTCCTAAATCTCTGCCTTGCTTCACTAAATCCCATCTTCAAAGGCCCCTGTTATCTACCTCCTAGCTCAGGCCCCTCTCCCTGCTTAGATTTTGCTCCTTTGCGATATTTCACTATGAGAAAGATGGCACATTAAATTGTAAATTGGTGTGTAGGCTTTGGGTTATTATTCTAGGTTGGGGGGTTAAGATTATTATAGAATCGTTTTAAGTTTTGCAATAGAATCGGTTTTTGGAATTAGGATGAAGACTGTGACAGTCTTGCATGAAGATTAGATTCTAATGATGACAATTTCAAATTGCCACCTTGCTCTTAAACCATTCCCAGGCCATTAAACCGGCTTGTCTCAATAGGCGGGCCTGCATTTTTACGGGCCATTTGGTTGGACAGAGTTTGTTTTCCCCCGCCGAGTTTAATTGTCAGTTCCTCATCGGGCTGTAAAACCGATAACCTCAGCGATACGGACACAATGGGCAAAGAAACCTCAGCAATGAGCTCATTTCGGCACTGGGCATTTCAAGCCTTTAGCAAGTCAACTCCCATTGTCCCACTCTCAGATTAATGGTCCGAGCATTTCTTTATTGTGCCTTTAGATTTTATTGCACATTTCAAGCAGCGACTTTAACAAATGCGGCTTGCAGCCTTGGGCAAGTTACAACGCACCCTGAAAACAGGTTTCCCCGGGCTGCACTAGACAACACAAGGACACCGGGATGAATTATACCCAGTAATACTTTCAAACCATCTAAAATATATTGACACAATTTCAAATGTTAAGAGTATACCGCAGTTAAAACAAATTGCATTTGCTGATCGATTCTGCTTAAGCAGGTCAAATTGGGGAAAAAATCTCTTAAAAACGGGAGAAATAATTAAAGGGCGGAATTTTCCGCCGAAGTCAATAAACTTATGCATGGTTCGCCGCATTTTACGTCCACTCCCCGCCGCAACGGTGCCGCAAAATTCCGCCCAATGGTACATTTCAAAGCCTCGTGATTTTGATTTTGAAAAACAAACATTTGCTTCATCATTAGGCAAAGATTTAGTCACCTTATTCCAAATGTTATTCCAGACGTACATTCTATTCCATAACAAGAAACTTTAATAAATTCTAAACTATTGTCGATGCTGATGTGTGTGTACTTTCCACACATGAAAATGACAACTTGGGAATGGATAATTGTTTGGCAAAATGTTTAATCATTTGTTCACAAATACACAACAAACACAAATTTATTATCACGTTGCTGCCATGCAACAACACTGAGATGAGGATGGGCACAGAGGAAGAAAGGTTTGCTTGTTGAATACAGATAATGCCTCTTAATATCATATATCTTTACAACCCTCATTGTTGTGATGTGTATTTCTTAATAAAACCCCATTTCACATCTGTGTTAGTGACAACTTTTGGGTTTATTCAGTGCTAACAGATATAAGAACATAAAAAAATTGGAGCAGGAGTAGGCTATTTGGCCCCTCCAGACTACTCACATTCAATAAGATCATGTCTGATCTGATTGTGGCCTGAGCTCTACTTTCCTATCTGCCCCGTATAGCCCTTGACTCCCTTGTAGATTGAAAACCTGCCTCACTCAGCCTTGGATATATTCAATGACCCAGCTTCCACTGCTCTCTCTAGAAGAGAATTCCAAACACCAAGGACCCTCTGAGAGAAGAAATTCCCCTTCATCTCCATCTTAAATGGGAGACTCCTTGTTTTGAAACTGCACTGCCTAGTTCTAGAATCCCCCATTAGAGGAAACACCCTCACAGCACCTACCCTTTCAAGCCCCCTCAGTCTTATGTTTCAATAAGCTCACTTCTCATTCTTTGAAAATCCATTGAGTATAGGCCCAACCTGCTCAACCTTTCCTCGTAAGGCAAACCCCTCATCCAAGGAGTCAGCCTAGTGAACCTTCTCTGAACTGCTTCCAATGCATGTATGTCCCTTCTTACATAAGGTGACCAAACTGTATACAGTCCTCTAGCTACAGTCTCACCAATGCCCTGTACAGCTGTAGCAAGACTTCCCTACTTTTACACTCCATTCCCGTTGCAAAAAAGGCCAACATTCTGCTGCCTTCCTAATTATTTGTTGTATCTGAAAGCTCACTTTTTTTTCTGATTCACGTACAAGGGCACCCAGGTCCCTCTGTACCATAGCATTCTGGAAACCCTCTCCATTCTGCATTTCTATTCTTCCTGACAAAGTGGACAATCTCACAGTTTCCCATATTGTACTCTATCTGGCAAAGTTTTGCCTACTCACTTAACCTATAGAGGCCTTTGCAGATGGCTAGAAATCTCTGTGGTAATATGGTATCCCTATGTCCATTATTATGATGACTACATTAGCCCATTGAAAGTAAGTGGGCTAACACCTGTGTGAAAAAGCAGACTTTTCCTGCCAGGTTGTTTGATGCAAGGCTATCCCATGATCTCTTTTCTGCCTTTACAATTGGATCCCTGTGTTCTGGGGGAGGAGCATGTGGAAGCTGGTCAGGGGTATGCCTAGGATGGCGGAGGCTGGGGTAGGGCGGTCTTTGTCTGTATGAGAAAAAAAACAAAATTAATTTGCCAAAAATAGAATAACTATTTATAATTAGTTGTTTACAATAAGCTACATCTTGCAACAGAAAAAAACATCATATTCATAAGATTCTTTTTATTTTTATCTGAAGTTTTCTAATGTTTCAGTGTGTAAGTAAAGGAAGTTGTGTGCTTCAATCATAGGGACAAGGTTTACTCACTGATCTATGTTGAGTTGTCTATTCCTGGGAGTGGTGGGGCTACAGGGTTCAATGACTCTGAGCAAGGGAATGGAAAAAAATGGTTGTTGGGGGTTATGTGGAATTAGGCTAGATTATTATTGCCCCATTAGCCTGTTGACGGTCTCTGCCCAGAGTCATCCATGAAAAATAACCACTTGTGTTGCCAGTACCTAATATCCATCATTAGCCACTGTTTCAGAAAATAAGCAAATAGAGTGAAAATACATTTAAAGCACTAACACTTTCATATTTTCATGTCTTGCGTTTTCCTGAGTGGTGTAAATGTAAATGATTCAGCATGTTGGGTGTGTACAATATCCTACTCAGGATACCATACAACCTACATAATCTATTTTGGAGTGTGAATAATATAACCTGATAACATTCAGTGAATCATTTCATACATTCCACCAGTTCACGGCATTTATTATGTAAATATATTTTAATCTTCTTAACTTGCACATGTGCTGGGGCACTGCCCTATATGTCAGGGATAATAATGAAGTATTCAGAAATTCTAACCTGTGTTATGGATAGAGAGATGTTAATCCTTTGATTCTTTAGTCCTTAACACAGTATTGAATTTGCAGATGGCATTCTTGGCTTCTGTAGCAGTGGCATTTATAGCAGTGGGATCTATATCAGTGGGTTTTTATAGCAGTGAGTTTTGCAGCAGTGAATTTTGTCAATGGAGTTTATAGAAGCTGGATTTATAGCAGTGGTGCTTATAGCAATAGGGCTTATAGCAGTGGGGGACTTATAGCAGTGGGGTTGACAGGACTGAGTTTTATAATAATGGCTTTATAGGAGATAAAGGAACAGGATTATGATATTCAGCTCTTTGAGTCTGTTTTGTGATTCAATTTGATCATGGTTGATCTTTATCTTAACTGCATTTATCCACCCTAGTTCTGTAACCATTTATACCCCTGCCTAACAAAAACATCAGTTTTGAAATTTTCAACTGACCTAGCCTCAACAGCTTTTTGAAGGAGAGAATTTGAGATTGACACTGCCCCTTTGTGTTAAGTGCTTCCTGACATCATCTTTGTGCTGCCTAGCTCTAATTTTAAGGTTTGGCTCCCTTTTGGTCTCCCCATTTGAGGGAATAGTTGCTCTCCATTTACCCTATCAGTACTTTAATAATCCTAAACACCCCGAGTCGATAATTCCTTAATTTTTATAAATGTAAGGAAACGAAAGGCTAATTTGTGTGACCTGGTCCTCAAAACTTAAAACTTTTAGCTTCAGTATAATTCTAGTGAATCTGTGCTGCACCTTTTCCATTGCCAATATATCCTTCCTGAAGTGTGTTGCTCAGAACAGAACTCTGTCCCCGGATGTGGTCTAACTGAAGTTTTATATAACTGTAACTTAACTTCCACGCCTTTGTATTCCAGTCCCTGTGAGATAGAGGCCAACATTCCATTAACCTTTTAAATTATTTTTTGAACTAGTCTACTAGCTTTTAGTGGTTTCTGTACTTGAACCCTAAATCTCATTCTTCTTTCACAATTCCTAGCATCTTGCGATTTAGAAAACTTTGATCTTTCTTTCTTAGGTCTGAAGTGAATGTTTTCACACTTTGCCATATTGAACTCCATCTACCACAGTTGAACCTACTCTTTTAATTTTTCAATGTATTTTTACAAATTTTTGCTCCTATCTACAATATTTACTATGTCACCTAATGGCACATTGTCAGCAAACCTGGACATATGGCTCTTTATTTCTTCGTCTAAGTCATTTATAAACATAATACAAAGCTGAGACCCCACTACAGATTCTTGGGGAAACCACTTGTCACATCTTGCAAATTTAAGTATATGACCATTACCCCTACCCTCTGTCTCCTACCTCCTAACCAATTCCATACTGATTATAGTAATGAATTTTAGAGCAAGGCATTTAATAATGGTGGGTTTCATGCACTGAGCTGACACTGAGCATGACAACACTAGCAGCATCTGTTATTGACACCTGAGTTAAGTGATCATAGGCATTTTTAAAAATTCATTCGTGAGATGTGGGTGTCACTGGCTAGGTCAGCATTTATTGCCCATTCCTAATTGCCCTTGTTCAGAGGGGATTTAAGAGCCAACCACATTGCTGTGGGTCTGGAGTCACATGTAGGCCAGATCAAGTCAGGACAGCAGATTTCCTTCCCTAAAGGGCATTAGTGAACCAGATGGGTTTTTACAACAATTGGCAATGGTTTCATAGTCATCACCAGACTTTGAACTCCAGATTTTTTTTTATTGAATTCAAATTTCAACATCTGCCATGGTGGGATAGCCAGTGAATTCCTTACCAATGGCCTCAATGCTGTTGTAAAAGTTTTAGGATCCAATCTCCATACGAACATACGAAGTAGGAGCAGGAGAATTGGCCCCTCAAGCCTGCTGCGCCATTCAATAAGATCAAGGCTGACCTGAATGTAACCTCAACCCCACATTCCTGCCTACCCCAATAACCTTTCACCCCCTTGTTAATCAAGAATCCATCTAGCTCTGCCTTAAAAATATTCAAAGAATCTGCTTCCACCGCCTTTTGAAGAAGAAATTCCAAAGACTCACAAACCTCTGAGAGAAAAAAATTCTCCTCATCTGTGTCTTAAATGAATAACCCCTTATTTTTAAACAGTGACCCCTAGTTCTAGATTCTCCCATAAGAGGAAACACCCTCTCCACATCCATCCTGTCAAGATCCCTCAGGATCATAAAGGTTTCAATTAAGTCGCCTCTTACTCTTCCAAATTCCAGTGGATACAAACCTAACCTGTCCAGACTTTTCTCATAAGACAACCCGCCCATTCCTGCTATTAGTCTTGTAAACCTTCTCTGAACGTCTCCTAAAGCATTTATATCCTTCTTTAATTAAGGAGAAGTACTGTACACAATACTCCAGATGTGGTCTCACCAATGTCCTGTACAACTGAAGCATAACCTCTCAACTTTTGCAATCAATTCCCCTCACAATAAATGATAACACTCTATTAGCTTTCCTAATTACCTACTGTACCTGCATACTAACCTTTTGTGATTCATGCACTAGGACACCCGAATTCCTCTGAATCTCAGAGCTCTGCAATCTCTCACCATTTAGATAATAAGCTTCTTTTTTATTCTTCCTGCCAAAATGAACAATTTCACATTTGCCCACATTATACTTCATTTGCCAGATCTTTGCCCACTCACTTAACCTATCTATGTCACTTTGTAGTTCCTTACATCCTCTTCACAATTTACTTTCTTACCCATCTTTGTGTCGTCAGCAAATTTCTTCAGTCCCTTCATCTAAGTCATTTATACAAATTGTAAAAGGTTGAGGCCCCAGCACTGATCCCTGTGGCACACCACTCATTACATCCTGTCAACCAGAAAAAGACCCATTTATGTCCAACTCTCTGCTTCCTGTTAGCTAGCCTATCTTCTATCCATGCCAATATGTTACCCCCTACACCATGGGCTGAATTTTCCCTCTTTTGGGGGGGATGTTGATGGGCGGGCTCGTGCCAGTGTGCTTCCGATCGGTGCCCCCAATCGGAGGCATGGCGCCATTTTACGTGGGCAGGCCAATTAAGGCCCGCCCAACGTGACGTCCTCAGGGAAGCGCTATGCGCTCCCTGTGCGGGCAGGGGGGAGTCCCTAAAATTGAGAGTGCGCTCTTTTGCGCATGCACACGAAAGAGTGCACTCATCTCCCTGAGGCTAAGTGCTGCCTCAGGGAGATTGGCTCTACTTCCAACAATATTAAAAATAGAAAAAAAAATTCCCTTACACGTCTGCTCATGTGACAATGTCACATGAGTTGGGACATGTTCATAATTTCCATAACAACTTTATTAAAATTTTTAAAACCTTACATGAAACCTCATCCCACCAGTGGATGAGGTTTCATGCTTTTTCTAGTTGCCGCCGGGGCTCCTGGCCTGCTGTCAACCTTAAGGTTGGACGGGCAGGTCCTTTAATTGCTTAATTGATCCTGTCAATGGCCTCAATTGGCCATTGACAGGTCGGTGGGCGCACAGCTGATTTTGCTGCGCCCCCGCCTTCCTGAAAATTTAAATGGGACGGGGTGACATCGAGAGTTCCGCCCGACATCATCCCGCGTCATTTTACGCAGCGGCAAGCGGGCCACACCCCCGCTCGCCGACGGTAAAATCCTGCCCCATGAGCTTTCATTTTCTGCATTAACCTTTGATGTGGCACTTTATCAAATGCCTTCTGGAGATCTAAGTACAGTGCATCCACTGGTTCCCCTTTATCCACAGCACATGTGACTCCTTCAAAGACCTCCAATATATTGGTTAAACATGATTTCCCTTTTACAAAAGCATGTTAACTCTGTCTGACTGCCTTGAATTTTTCTAAGTGCCCTGCTATAACATCTTTAATAATATCTTCTAACATTTTCCCTATGACAGACATTAGGTTAACTAGCCTATAGTTTCTGTGGGCAGAATTTTTCACTTGGCGGGCAGGCATGCGCCCGACCTGCTCGAGCGTGAATTAACGCATGTTGATGTCAGCTGAGTGTGCCGACGTCAACACGCACTCTCGCGTTATTTTAATGGGTAGGTACGCGATGTAGATGGAGGTATGCCCGCCATTAATTAAGAGGCCAGTTAGGGCCCTTGACATACTAATTGTCTCTGAGTTTACGTGGTCCATGCGAATTTTCAGATGCCGCATGGGCAGAACGGGCAGGCGGGCAGGCCACAATTTGCAAAAGCTCATCCATGGGCAGGATAAGAAGGGTCAATAGCATTGTCAATGTGAACAATGAGGAGTTTTGCTTTTGTGAACTGGACAGCTTCATCTCACTTCAGAGCTGCATTCTGAGCATTTCTAGGCTTCATTTCATGACTCATTGTTGTCTTCCAGGCCCCTGGAGGATTCAGACCCTATGGGTCCTTCCAGGTATAAGACAATCTTCCATTACCCTGGTAATGGGGAATGTGGCCTCTGCTGGTGGCACCTCTGAGGAGAAAGAGAGGGACAGAAGGGAGAGGAGGCCAGGTGTCCCAATGCAGCTTCCAGGGGAGTGACCTGTGGGAGGAGAGGTGCAGGCACAAGGGGCACAGGGCCACCTGGAAGTCCAAGGCGGAAGGGGCCGCAGGAAATGGCATTATCCTGCTGTCAGTGTTTACAGGTATCGATGCAGCTACCTCAATATATCTGAGGTGCAATGCTGAAGGAGGTTCCGCCCCTCTCAAGGGAGACAGTGACCTCCGTTTGTCAGAGGATCGGCCCTGTGATCAGATCCGACTGTGTGAGTGGACACCCCATGCCAGTGGCTCTGAAGGTCACATTGGCCCTCAACTTCTATGCCTCCAGATGTTTTCAGGGTTTTGTGGGGGATCTGTGTGGAGTCTCCCAATCAGCTGTCCATAATTGCGTCAAACTGGTGACAGAAGCTCTGTTCAAGTGTGCATTGATTTTCATTCATTACTGTACAGACGAGGCCAGCCAGGCAGAGTGAGCCAGAGGTTCCCCCGCATCCAGGTGCCATTGACTGCACACATGTGGCCATCTAGGCGACAGCGGGTGAGCCCGGTGCCTTCGTCAACAGGGAGGGATTCTATCCCATGAACGAGCAGATTGTGTGTGATCACAGGATGCAGCTTCAGCAAGTTTGTGCAAGGTACCCTGGCAGCTCCCATGATGCTTACATCTGCAGGCACTCCAAGGTGCTGAGGCTCTTCAGTGCTCCAGCCTGGCTGGATGGATGGCTGCTGGGTGACAAGGGCTATCCCCTGAAAAGGTGGCTCATGATGCCTCTTCGCCATCCAAGAACGGGGCTGAGCAGCAGTACAACAGAAGCCATGCCTCTACAAGGATGGTGATAGATAGGACCATTTGTCTTCTCAAGATGTGCTTCCAGTGCCTGGACCGTTCAGGGGCCGCAATCCAATACCCCCAGAGCAGGTGTCACTGACAGTGGTTGCATGCTGCGCTCGGCACAATCTGGCGCTGGAAAGGAGGGACGCACTGGAGGAAGAGGATGTTGATGTAGCTGCACAGGCAACAGCTGATGAGTCCATTAGTGAGTCCGAGGACGAGCACAGTCAGGAGAATGCTAAGGGCATGGATGCTGACTGGGTAACCTACAGAGAGGCAGGGACACCCAGGATGCTTTGATCCAATGCTCCTTTAGCTAGCCTACCAAATAAGAACCACCACCGCATGCTAGGGCTGCAGGCTCCATACTCGATACCAGAGAGGACCATTTCCATGGCCACCAACATACACTTTGTGCCTGTGCAACAAAGTTTCAGGGGACACACATCCATCATTATATAATGGCCTACCCTGCACCTACAGAAAAAATGAAGCCTAGAGAGGCCAATAGTACAGAATAAAATTTCATTTAATCGTGCATGTGAAACATAGCTGAAATGAACATTAACCAGTGTTGTTTATAACACCATTAAAAAAGTTAAAGCAAAATGGGAGAACAAAATATCACCCATGATAAGGCTGTCTTGTGTTTAAGGTGCTTGATATTTACGTTTGTGGGTGCTACGTCTAGGTGCTCCCCCCTTGTTGGCACCGACATTTGAAACAGCCTGTTGACCCTGCTGTCTTGTTAGCCTTGATGACCTTGGAGGGCGTCCTCTGGCCCGTGGAGCCTGTGCTGGCCCCACCTGGGAGGGAGCGGCCAGTTCCGTGGCTGGCATCTCCCTGGTCACCTCATCAGATGCCACGGTCACTGGCAGATGGGCGGAAGAGCTGCTGCCGTCATCCGGAGCGCCCTGAGAGGAGCCAGCAGAGACGACAAGGAGCTTATGTACCAACATGAGGTCCCTTTGGACCTCCCTGCTCACCATTGATGGGCGGACACCTAGCTGGGATACTGGGTGCCCAATCGATCTCCTACACTGGCACTGACCAGCTGAGGTCATTGCCTGTGTGTGGGATTGCAGTTCCGAGCACAATCCCAGGAACTCCTGATTGTATCCCTGGAGCAGCCTTTCCGCGCTCGGCCAAGTGGGTCAATGCTGTGGTCATGCTCCACAGGGACTCCTCCCAAACAGACACCATGGCACGCATTCCCTCATGGATTTTCACTAGGTCCTCGTGCACACTCCGCTGGACTTCCAGCATCTGCTGTCTAATGGATGACTCCAGAGCCCCATCATCAGCCATCGACTGAGCATTGTCCCAGTCTCCAGCAGTACTCCGATTGCCGGTGCCAGGGGCACTCTCTGCCTCCATTGGCACCTCAAGCGAGCCCTCATCAATGTGCACCGAGATACCAGATGGCAATCTTATGTCCACCAAGGTGCTGGTATCTGCACTGGTGCCTGCTTGACGGAGAGGGTGTGACGCAGGTGCGTACTTAGCATGATGATCCTCCGAGGTCAGGGGTGGCCCCTCAGGGTCCTCAGTGCGAATGCCTGCTGGTGAACCTAAAAGGGAGAAGAAGGACATGACATTTGTTTAAGACATGACACTGTCACTGTGCATGCCAGGCACTCTGGTGAGACAACGGAGATCTGCATCATGGTGCCCTCGCCTTTCCATTATCAATGGGGACTCCAGTTTCGAGGCTCACATCAAAATAGAGACTACACTAGAATGGTTGCAATAACCAACATCCTCACCTCAGAGCACTGCATTCTTATCTTCGTCTGACACCTCAACCTCACCGTGGCCGGTTGATCGAGGTGTAAGCCGCCTCTCAAGCTCCATGGCCTCCTGCTCATAACGTGTGAGGATGAGGAGGTGTGGGGGTCCCCTGCCACTCTGTGAACTCTCAATATTGTTATAGGATATTTTCTCCTGAAAGGACAGAGTAGCATTGATTAGTCCCCTCTCTACCTGCAGCGCCATTGCAGCCTGGCCAACCCCACCTGAGGAACACCTCGCAGGGCTCGGCCAATTTGTGGCCCTGGAACCGCAAGGTGCTCAGTCCAAGCAGCCAGGGCTCACCCCCTTGGCCAGCCCCTGCCTCATTGACAGTTATCACTCACACTCTAACACCCCTGAGATCCACGGGCGTGGATGGCCAGCCCTTAACTGTTCTGCACACTGTTCCATGCCAATGCGGTACTCACCCTTCCCAATCGCAGCAGATCATTGAAGCGCTTCTGGCGCTGCATCCGTGTGCGCCTCACCACGTCGTGGCTGCTGACCCTGGATGCGGCCTCCTCCCAGGCCTTTTTGGTGAGGTGCGGGGGCCTTCTCCTCCCGTCTCTGTGAACAAGGGTTTCCCTTCTGGCTGCCACCTCCTCCAGGAGGGCAGCGACGCACTCATTGCAGAAATGCAGGGCTGACTGCCCCTCCGACCTGCCCTCCTGCCTGCTGTGTCCAACCGCACTGGAATCCATCATCACTTCGGCGTCCTTCCATGGCAGCCTTCCAGGGGCTGCCTGGGCTGCTTTTGAATCGCCACCAGGTCACCATTGGACTCGGCGGGCGTCATGCCCCCTCCCCTGCCCACTCCTCCTCGGAGCTTCCCCAGCCACCTTTCATGCTGGGCGGCCCTTAATTGGCCGGCCAGCATGAAATCGCGGACCGTTCCCGATTGCGGATGGTTGTCAGCTTCTCGACTGCTCCCGCTGAGCCTGCCCGCCAAGGGCAAGACTCTGTCCCTGCTTTCTGCCTCTCTCCATTTTTGAATAAAGGAGTTATATTTGCTATTTTCCAAACTAATGGATCCTTCCCCAAATCTAGGGCCAGAAACTTACCTATGTCGGGGGTTCTGGGCGGGAGTGGGCGGGGGTGGGCATGGAGCCAATCGCCGCCTGTGACTGGCTGTGCGCTGCCATTTTACGTGGGTGGGCCAATTAAGGCCCGTCCAGCGTGATGCACGGTTGGTAGTGCTCAGTGCTACCTGTGCGGGTAGGGGGAGGAGCGAGAGTTGAGGCCTGCGCTCTTTCGCAAGGAGCTGCCTCAGGGAGATTTAGTACATAATGAAAATTTATAAATAATGAAGTTAAAAATTATTTAGACATGCCCCCTCACGTGACAGTGTCACATGAGCTGGGACATGTTTATGAATTGTGCAAAAATTAATTAATAATTTTATAAAACCTTCAGGAAACCTCATCCCGCCCGTGAATGAGGTTTCCTGAAAAACGGGAAGCCCACTTGGGCTCCTCGCCTGCCCGCCAACCTTAAGGTTGGATGGGCAGCTTTGCTAACTGCGTTAATTGGTTTTTTAATGGCCTTAATAGGGCATTGACAGTTCGGCGGGTGTGCAACCGCCTCCGGCGCGCGCCCGCCAAACAAAATATCTAAATGATGCGCGATGACGTCGGGACACATGCCTGACATCATTGCGCGTCATTTTGCGTTCCCGCATGCCGACAGTGATATTCTGGCCTAGGGAATTTTGGAAAATTAAAACCAATGCATCAACTATCTCACTAGCTACTTCTTTCAAGACTTTAGGGTGAAGACCATCCAGACTGGCGATTTGTCAGCCCGTGGCCCCAACAATTTGCTCAATACCACTTCCCTGGTGATTGTAATTTTCCCGAGTTCCTCCCTCCCTTCCATTTCCCGATTTACAGCTATATCCGGATGTTACTGGCGTCCTCTGTAATGAAGCCCAAAGAAAAACACCTGTTTAATTCATCCGGCATCTCGCTACCTTCTATTATCAATTCCCCAGATGCACTTTCTATAGGACCAACGCTCGCTTTCTTAACTCTAATTTCTTATTTAAATATCTATAGAAACGCTTACTATTGGTCTTTATATTGCTAGCTAGCTTTCTCTCACACTCTTATTTTTCCCTCCTTATTAATCTTTTTGTCATTATTTGCTGTTCTTTACGTTTTTTCCAATCTTCTGGTCTGCCACCCATCTTTGCGTAATTATATGCTTTTTCTTTAATTTGATACTGTTTTTACATTTTTTGGTTAACCATGGATGGTGGGTTCTCTCCATGGAATTTTTCTTTCCCATTGGAATGTATATATTCTGTGTATTCTGAAATATCCCTTTAAATGTCTGCACTGAACTTCTATTGACATATCCCTTAACCTCATTTGCCAATTCACTTTAGCTAGCTCTGCGTTCGTGCCCTCATAATTGCCCTTATTTAAGTTTAAAATACTAGTCTTGGATGTACTCATTTCTCCCTCAAAATGAATGTAAAATTCAATCATATTATGGTCGCTGCTACCTAGAGGTGGCTTCGCTAGGAGGCTATCAATTAACCCTGTCTTGTTGCTCAATACCAGGTCTAGTATAGCCTGCTCCCTGGTTGGCTCCAGATTGTGCTGTTCTAAGAAGCTATCCTGAAAACATTCTACAAACTCCTCATCTATGCTACCTTTGCCCATCTGATTTTTTCCAATCTATATGTCGATTAAAATCCCCCATGATTATTGCTGTACCTTTCTGGCAAGCCCCCATTATCTCTTCTTTTATAATCTGTCCGACTGTGTAGTTATAATTAGGGGGTCTGTACACCACTCCCACAAGTGACTTCTTGCCTTTATTATTCCTCATCTCAACACAAACTGCTTCTATATCCTGGGCCTAAATCCTCTGGTCGGCATGCGGGGGCAGGTCCCGCACGCCGACACGTAAAATGATGCGTCCTGACGTCACCGTGCGTCATTCCGATCTTCAGTTCGTCGGGCATGCACCGGAGTTGGCTGTGCGCCCACCGAGCTGTCAAAGGCCTATTAAGGCCAATAATCATCTAATTAAATTGATTCTCTGGGCGGCCTTTGTATTTCTCATGAAACCTTATCCATGGGCGGGATGAGGTTTCATGAAGGGTTTATAAATTAAATAAAAGTTTTTCTTAAAATACATAAACATGTCCCAGCTCGTGTGACATTGTCACATGAGGGGACATGTCTGAGTAATTTTTTTTTCTCCTTTTTACAATATTTGATTTTTAAATGAATAAATGATTTAAGCGCTGTTTTGAGCACATGCGCGAAAGAGCGCTGGCCCTGACTCTCCCTCCTCCTCCCGCCCGCACAGGTAGGACTGAGTGCTTCCAGATGCGTGTCACACTGGGCAGGCCAATCAAGGCCCGCCCACGCAAACCGATGGCACACAGCCGATTGCGGGCAGCGATCGGCCCCGCGCCCGCTCCTGGACTGCCTGCCCGACGGGGAGAAAATTCTCCCCCTGCTTTCCTGAGCTTAGGTCATCCTTTGCTAATGTGCTAATGCCATCACTAATTATCAGACCCACTCCTCCACCTTTTCCTAACTTCCTGTCCTTCCTAAATGTCACGTACCCTTAAATATTCAGGTCTCAATCTATGTCATCCTATAGCCATGTCTTTGCAATGGCTATTAGATCAATCTTATTTATTTCTGTTTGCGCTATCTGTTCATCTGTTTTGTTTCAAATGCTATGTGCGTTTAGATACAGAGCCTTTAGTTTTGTCCTTTCATTATTTTTGTAGCGTCTAGCCATATCTGGTGATTTACTCTTAGATTTGTACTCTCTGTCCCTTCCTGTCACAGTCTGTTTATTAAATCCCATATTAATACCTGTCTCTATTGCCTTTTACCTACTTTTTGGTTTACCACATCTTCCCACATTTGATCCCTTGTCCACACTATTCAGTTTAAAACCCTCTCTACTTCCTTAGTTAGGTGGCTCCTGAGGACACCAACCCCAGGATGGTTCAGGTGTAGTCCGTCCCAACGGTACAGATCCCACTTTCCCCAGTACTAATTTCAGTGTCCCACATACCAGAACCCACTTCTCCCACACCAGTCTTTGAGCCACGCATTCATTTCCCCAATTTATTTGTCCTCTGCCAGTTTGCATGTGGCTCAGGTTATAATCCAGAAATTATTACCTTTGAGGTTCTGTTTCTTAATTTGGTGCCTAGCTCATCATACTGACTATGCAGAGCCTCTTTCCTCATTCTGCCTATGTCGTTGGTACCTACATGGACCACTGGATCCTCACCCTTCCACTGCAAGATCCTCTCCAGCTCTGGGCAGATGTCCTGAACCCTGGCACCAGGCAGGCAACACAGCCGTTTGGACTCTCGCTCCTTGCTACAGAGAACAGTGTCAATCCCCCTCACTATCCTGTCCCCTACAACCACTACATTCCTTTTTGCTCCCCCCCACTTGGATGACTTCCTGTACCGTGGTGCCATGGTCAGTTTGCTCATCCACCCCCCAGCCCCCGCTCTCATCCAAACAAGCTGAGAGAACCTCAAATCTGTTGGACAATTGCAGGTGCTCGCACTCCTGCCCTTTGGATCCCCTTAGCTGCCTGACTTGCAATCACGCCCTCCTGTCCCTGGCCACTAACTAAATCAGGAGACCTTATCCTAAGCGGTGTGGCTGCCTCCTGGTATAAAGCAACCAGGTAACTTTCCCTCTCCCTGATATGTTGCAGAATCTGCAGCTCAGTGGCTTTGATCCAAAGTTCTTCAAACTGAAAACACTTACTGCAGACGTGTTTGCCCTGGATCACAATGATATCCAGGAGCTGCCACATGCTGCAGCCTTTACACCTCACCTGTCTTGCCGTCCTTAATGTGTTTTAAGTAATTATTTAATTATATTAATCACTTATTTATGTTGCTTACTTATATTTTTTATTAACTTTACCACCAAATTGTGTACTATTTTAAACCTTAGGGATAGAATAGAGCTTACCCACTTGTCAGATACTCCATACAGCTAACTCCTTTCCCTGTAGGAGAGGAAGAACCAATTTATATGGGGTGAGAAAGATAGAAAAAGGAAACAAGCAACTTCTTCTCCCAACTCCCCTCTCACCAAACTCCAAGCCTTCACTCAGTTAGTCAGTTGCACTCCGTTTGCCAGGGTAAAATTATAAAATAAAAACAGAAAGTGCTGGAAAACCCAGCAAGTCTGGCAGCATCCGTGGAGAGACAAACAGTTAATGTTTTGAGTCCAATATGGCAGTTCTGAAGAAGAGTCATACTGGACTCAAAACATTAACGCTGTTTCTCCAAAATATAAATTCATAAGAGAAAAGCAAAATACTGTGGATGCTGGAAATCTGAAACAAAAAACAGAAAATGCTGGAAAAACTGCAAATCTGGCACTGTCTGTGGCGAGGGAAACAGGGTTAATGTTTAATGAGTCTTTCCAGCATTTCCTGTTTATAAATTCATAAGATTTCTGCTGGTGAAAGCCTGTTTCTATGTAAACCTCCAGATTCTTTCCTCAGTTTTCAATATTTCATTGCTCCAAATTATATCCAATAGCTGCCCTTTCCTAATTATAATGTACACTTTTTCTTAGGTAAGTTTCCATTTATTGCCTCATCTCAGTCTTTGTCCCCCAGACAAAAGCACATTCAAGACTTCAAGTAGCCCAGTTTTTAAAAAATATATTTCTTGGATCTTTTCTTTCACCTGCCCACAGGCTAATGCTATTTTTGGCAAAGAAGAAAACTGCTTAGTTTCCAGCTATTATGTGGTTAATCATGCTGTCAAAAGAGATTGTGCAGCAGAATAATGCAGAAGTTGACATATCTGGCTCTCCAAATGCACTTGCCTCTCAATGTAGATGGTGCAGGCATGGGAGGTTAAATGAGCAAACTGCTTTACATATTTGTAAATAACAGGACCCTCCAATGGGTACTATGCATTTTTCATTTTTTGACCCTATGTCAGTTCGTGACAAGTCTAGGTCAGGTGTAGCATTGGTCTTAAACAACTTAAACTCTGTCCCATATGTTTCAAAGATGTGCCTCAGAAGAGAATGCAATGTGTTCATGTGTATTCTCCAATTCTCACACTAGCTATTCCATCTGAGATCTCATTGAATAATATTGTCAATTTATTGGGAGAGATTTTGAGGCCTCCCTCCCAGCAGAAATAGGGAGATGCCATCCCAAAAATGGTGGGGTGTCTCTTCCTGCCCTGTTCTCAATAATACTGTAGCCAATGCTTTATTCCCAAGGGACAAATGCTGTTGGGTTTGAGTAAGGCAGTAGAGCATTTAACATGTAAGACAGGGTCCTATGATTTTCATTGCTGTTTCAGGGCTCAAGCTAAATGCAGCATGAACCGTAGGCACCCTGCACTGTGATGGTCCAGAAGATTAGTTTCTATCTCTTTTTGTGGGGTTGCACTAGATTTTCCCCACTCTGAGAATACTGCCCCAAACCCTGACCTATTTTTTGTAAGGGATTTGGAACTGGAAATGTCACCCAATATTGCAGTGGCCCGGAGATCATGGACTCCTCTAGGGCACTTGTACTCAAAGCCCACTGGCTAGAAATTAAAAATGCATCGTGGTTTCCTTTTGGTACATTCAGGCAATGCTCAGGAGGTTGGTTGGTGGTGGAATCCACTCTATTGCCATCTAATGTCAAATTAGTGTCAGTTTTGAGCTGCCCACTGACTACCGTTAGGAGCTGGCTAGAGACTGCATCAGAATTATCACAAAACCCCTTATAAAGGTCAGACAGGAGAGATGTGAATATTGTAAATTTGAATACAATTTGAACATAGAGAAAAGCACAAAGGAGTATGTTTTTAACTTTGATAACCTTGAAGGAGTTTTGAACCCTGGATGTGTACATGGAAAATTTGGGCGTGAATGGATGGAAGGTTCTGTAGATGAAAGGATATTTGTGGATGGCATAGGAAGTTGTAGATCGGAGGGTTAATACTGGGGCCTGACAAAGCCAGAGAAAAATCAGCTGGCAGAACAATGATGACGTACCACACCCTCCGAGGATGATTGTCGCAAATGAGTGCATGGTCTGGCATTGGTCAGTGCATTGAATCACTTGGCTGCCTTTCAGCTGCAATGTTTAACCAGAATAACAGTATAGAGATACAGAATGCCCAATAGGATCAGTGTGAAGGCACTGGTTTTATACAAGTTAAGCTGTGGCAGACAGTTAAAGAATTCTGCCCTGCCCCACTTTTGTATCAGTTTAAATGAACCTTTCCATACATATGCATCATGGTAGGTCTGAGTAGATATGAGCCCAATTTGTTTTCTGTACATTCAAGAATTGACTTTAATTACTTCCCTGTGTAACCAGGTGCTGTAGCTGAACTGAAGAAAAACAAACTGATTGCGATGAAAACTACCCAACAGGGATCAGAATTTATGAGTGCCTGAGGCTACCAGATTATTATGCTAGTTACTTATTTCCAAAGTTAACTACTATCAGACTATATTTTAATGAGGGCAAAGTAAATTTGTTCTTCAGAACTCACTTGGGGAAATGGTTGTTAGGCTACAATCTTGATTGCTGATAAGGGAACTCTTGCTATAAGATGTATGTCTATGGATGTTAGCTAAGGACTCAGGTCAATCATAATGCTCTACTCTGTTACTGCAATAGTGGAGGGTGGTGAAAGCAGTCAAAGTCACAGATGCTGAAAGTTTGTGCATTTCAGCAATAAGCCTATGGGGTCCAGAGGCAGTTTCCTGCTTTGTATGTGAATGGTGGATGTCTGTACCTCTGGGCTGTATCTAGAGCACCAGCCATGCCTCACAGAGAAGACTTGCTAATACAAATAGCTGGTTCTGAGAGGAGGAAATTTACTGGATTCCTTTCCCAGGACCCCACCCCCACCCTCAGACAACCTCCCACCCTCAGAAAGCACCCCCTCATCCCCTCAGAAAGACCCCCACACCCCCCCCTCAGAAAGCCCCCACCACCCCCCATCTCAGAAAGCCCCAGTTTTCTTAATTGTAAAGGGGCTGCAGTTGCAAAGTACGCTTTTGTTTTGATTTGCTGTAAATTGAACTCATGATCATGATTTTAATTAGGAGGGTGCTGGGCTGGAGACAGTGTTTGCGAACTCTAAAACGGTCCATCTGGACACAAGTGAAAGATTGGGGCCTGGGTCAATTTTAATGACTGGATCTCACTTTCCATGAATGTTCTCAAATTCTCATCCAATCAATCTGGCTGGCAGAAAGGAGCGAAAATTCAGTGGCAGGCACTTGGCCATAGCCAGGAACGGATGGGAATGGTGTCTGGCACTCAGGAAAAGTGGTGAGGGGCTGGGCTTTGAGCATGATCAGGAGGAGCTGAGGGCAAGTGAGGCACTCGAGCTCCTGCTGGTGCACAAGGACACTCCAAATAACTTTTTAAAACTTACTTTGCTGGGCTTTTTCTGGTGTACAATCCATCTCCCAACAGGTCTGGCCTGACTAGGAATGTGTCACTCTTTTAAAAACAACAGTAAACTAAAATAAACTAATTAACGGGGAAACAGCCCCTTAAAGGGGCACTGTAACAGAAGCCAAAATGTTAAAGGAAACTTATCTAATCAAATTAAAATGTTGTTTTGGGGGATGATGAAGCACTCCAGCCCCATGGTACCCATTGGAATTGGAAGGCCTCAAGCGTACCAGTGAACACCACGTGCTCCCTCTCAAGGCACACCCGGATGTGAATGTAGCCACTAGAAAGGGGAAGACAATTGGGTGGATGACCCCCTCAACTGCCAGCTGCCTGGACCTGTTGATGGCCACCTTGGCCAGGCCCAGGAGCAGGCTAACAAGGAGGTCCTTCTGCCTGCCTGACCCTGATCTCAACTGGTGGCCAGGGATCAGGAGCATGGAGCTGAAGTGCAGACAAAATATCAGCCCCTTCAAAAAGCCAAAATAGGGGCAGCAACTGCCTGCAATCTATGTAAGCATGGAACACGGACTCCTCAAGGCTGCACAAAGTACAGGCGGCCTGAGAGACCAGGAAGTTGCCACTGCTTCCCCTGCTCAGGCCTCCAGTTAAAATTGCACATCGGATCCCCATGACATCACTGAAGTCCAACTACATATTTAAAGAAGGGTTTTGCTGCCTGCTTAAGGGTATCTTGCTCAAAAGAACAGGTTAACATCAGAGCACGGCTGGATGGTAACAGAAGTGGAAGGAGCAAAGTAGCTGCCCTCATTCAAATGCCCATCAGCCCACTTTCTAGCAGGTGGAGGTAGGTTCAAATTGGGGCCATGATTTCTGTATTCCAGTTCTATAAAATAGCCACAGCTACATGTCTGCTCATGCTGCTTACTGATGCAGAAGCCTGTGAACATTGACAGTTAATACACACAGAGGAAAATAAGGCCTTGAAGTTTGTGAAAAGTAATTAAGTTAAATGTAGTTGTTAAAAGTCAGCAACGGATTAAGTCAAAGTGCTAACATGGACCCTAAAGTGAATTGACGGATTGGTCTTAAATTTAAAATATGTATAAAATGTAATCACATGAAATGGACCTATAACCATAGATTTTTATTTTATATCAAAAAAATTGAAACAGTTGAAAAAAAGATGCATTAGTGAATATTTTATCTTAAGTATGCTCCAAATGAGATATTTGGTTTTATTAGTTTTTAAAGAAAGAACTGAAAGCAGTAGTTGTTTAATTAGCTATTCTAATTACTAAAAGTAAACATTTCTGTCCTGTTAATCTTGCTAAAGAATGTGCGAACATTCATTGACATTTGTAGTCACCTCATTACTTGCATGTAGTGTGCTCATGATGGCTGATAGTCACATCTTTAGAGATTTGTTTTCACTTTGCCGATGTTTTCCTATACCGAGGGTATCACACATATCAAAAATAAGTGTGATTAAGGGGTAAAAGTATAATAGTATATGAAATTGCATAACTCAAGTCTAATTTTCTGTCCGTTTATTTTTACATATAAATGTCAAGCATTCAAATACGCAGGATATAAATTAGAATGCGTAGGGTAGATTTTACACTCATGAGGCTATCTGTACTGGGAAAAAGGAGCACTTTCCCATACATTGCAGCTGAGTCAACAAAGGGTGCTGCTGCTTCAGGTACAGAATGGGCTGGGCGCAGTAAAGATTCCTTGATATTGCCTTATAAATGTGCCTTAACCTTCCCCTCAATTCATTCCCATGCTCCTATATTACCTAGGTTATGTTGAATCTACCATTCTCAGATTGCAATGTCTAATATCTGCAATTGGGTATTACATAGCACCCGCCATTATGAATGGCCCTATTATGTGTTTGAAGCGCTTGCAAATTTTTCCAGATCCCCAGCCTATAAGAAATAACAGGTATTTCTTTCTCATTTATTGAGCTTTTATTTTCCTTAACGAAAGAGATTGCTAGACTTGAATGAGTCACAATTTTTGACAGCTAAACACAGGGAAGACAAAAGCATTGTCTTTGACCTCACCACGAACTCTGTCCCTTGTCACTGATCCTATTCTTGTGCCCGGCCACAGTCTCAGGTTGAACCAGACTGTTTGCAACCTTGGTGTTTTATATGGTTCCTAGCTAACCTTCTAATCTCATATCCTCTTTGTTACAAAAACAAACTACTTCCTTATAAGAACATCAGTCTATTAGATGCTGAAACCCTCATCCATGCCTTTGTCACCTTCAGGTTGACTATTGCACTGGTCCCCTAGCTGACCACTCACCCTTCACCATCTCCAAATTTAAGCTGAAGTGAAGCTTTGCTATCCTTTTCATATCATGCACCAAGGCCCAATTACCCATTGTCCAGCCCTCACTGACCTAGATTGACACCTGAGTCCCAATGCCTCAGGTTTAAAATTATTATCCTCAACTTAAAATCCCTTTATAGCCTTGCCACTGCTTCTCCCATTCCTTTCTCTGTAACCTCAGCCTCCAAAGCCCACCCTCCTCAGAATTTTCATTCTTCTAACTCTGGCTTCTTGTGCATAGCCCCTCCTCTCACCCCACATTGGGAAGACTCCCTTGCTATTCTTTGATTGGAACCTTTAATGTCCATCTGGTGGTGAGTTGTGGACTTTGGTTTAAAGTGTCATCCAAAAGACAACATCTGCAACAAAGCAATGCTTGCTTGGCGTGACATTGAAGCATAGTGGCCAGATTATGTACTCTTTTGTACAAGCTAACTCAATTCCTCTAGCTCATAATCGAATTACAGAGGTACTCCCTAAGTTTTTAAAAATTCTTTCATCAGATGTGGGCGTCACTGGCAAGGCCACCATTTGTTGCCCATCCCTAACTGCCCTTGAGAAGGCGGTGGTGAGCTGCCTTCTTGAACCATTGCAGTCTATGTGGTATAGGTACACCCACAGTGATGTTAAAAACGGAGTTCTAGGATTTTGATCCAGCAACAGTGAAGAAACAGCAATATCAAGTCAGGATGGTGTTTAACTTTGAGGCAAACTTGCAGATGGTGGTGTTCCCATGCATCTGCTGCCCAGTCCTTCTAGGTGGTAGATGTTGAGGGTTTGGAAGGTGCTACCGAAAGAGCCTTGATGAGTTGCAAGTGAGGCAAAGTTGAGTGCTGCGTGGCTGAGGAAATTCCCCTGGAGTCTTGAAGCTGTGAAGTGAATCATTTCTCAGTCATTGGTGTGCCAATAAATACATTTTCCAGGAGCTTTTCTCCTATCGTATCATCAGATTCTACGGAGCATGGAAAAGTTATCATGTTCAGCTGACACACACACAGGCGCACATCTCAGGGTCCACTCTTCATAAGAGCAATGATTCGGGAGCATTAATGTGATGGCAGTGGACATGGTTTCCATGCACATGATTGAGCAATGGATAAGTGTATTACCTGCATCTGCAATAAATTGTGAGAGGTTTCCATGGTGTACAGAACACACTGAAGACAGATAGGAAGATTTCTGTGGCTTCAAACTGCAAGGAACAGCTTCTCAGAACATTGGTGGCTTCTAGACTGACAGCTAACAGTGATGCTTTGGACAAGATACTTTTATAGGCTTTTTAGGACCTGATCTGTCCTGACACCAATCAATAGCTCCTTGTCACTACCAGTGAGCTGCAAGGAATAGATACAAATGCCACTGTGTCTCTGGAGCATTATGTTGAGCCTTAAAGGCCCCTAAGGACAAAGAAGGAGACTAAAAATGCTGCTGAAATTTTGAAGATCTCGTGGGATCCTGGCCTGGATTCCCAGGTAGGCCCTATTTTTACTGAACATTGGGGCAGTACACCTCCTTTCATTCAGCAAACTGCCTTGCTGCTCTTCTGCCGGGCCTGGAATGAGAACACAACTGCCTTGGAAGACGTTCCCATAGATCTTCCTCTTTTGACACAGTCATGTTTGTGGCAGGAGGAGGCTGCAATCCAAACACAGTCCTGTAAATAGTCCTGGTGAAGGCAGGGACCACCCAGGTCTTGGTCTTTCTGTTGCACACCCACCAGCCTTATGAAAGGGGCAGACATAAAGGGCTGTGGATTTTCGGCTGCTTTATTTTTGCAACAGTGGGATAGATCTTCAGCTTGCTGCCAGGGCATAAAACTGACAGCAGAGGTTGACTGCCCATTGTAGAAACCAGCTGATTTTCATTTGTGGAAAACCACCTCATCAGAACCTCATGCTAGTGACAAAGCTGAATGTACCTCCAAAAATGGCTTGAGTGTTTTTTTATTTATTTTGATTGCTGTCTTTATCTTGCTTCTTCACTCTCCACTGTTGGCTTTTCCTACTTGCTTTATTCATCGTCCATTGCTTGCTTATTGATCAGATTTCTCCCTGTTCAG
Source organism: Cetorhinus maximus (assembly GCF_964194155.1). NCBI lineage: Eukaryota > Metazoa > Chordata > Chondrichthyes > Lamniformes > Cetorhinidae > Cetorhinus > Cetorhinus maximus. Next base: position 72,624,078 of record NC_135880.1, on the reverse strand, counting down.
GCCAACCCACATTTTTCAATCAGCAGTGATTTGTTTTGTTACTTTGTATATGATCTTTGAGCCAACCAGGATTTCAAGTGTGATGGACAGTTTGCAGATGTGATGCTTTGACATGTAATGGAGACTTTCAATGGGTGCCAGATGCAGACCTTGAAGTTATTTAGAGCAGGAGAGATTTTGAGCACATGTAGCCTATAGAAAAGAAATTAGCTGCATTACCCATCACAGTTCTTGGTAATGCAAATGCTACTACAGATTGTGTTTTGTAACTAAACTCTACGCTTAGATCTTGTTCGATAAAAGTTTTCCCAAAGGAAAGTTACCCTGCTATTCCTAACATTTCAATTAGAACCATTGGTTGCTCCTAATTCTGCCTTAGATATCATTCTGAACCAGGTAGGTTAAGAGATTCCTTCTCCTATTTCTCAGCCTGTATTCCAGATGTAGCTATAACACTTGGAGAGCCCAATTTTCTGTTGTAAAACATCACAATTCTGCAGGCATTGGTGTGCAATGACCCTGGGGACTGCTTTTCAGAGTCTGGTTCAGCAAAGAGCCAGTGCAGGGCTGTGGCATTTGCTGCAAGGACACTTACAACTAACATATACTATAGGGTTGGCTTAATCAGTGATAGTACGAGTCAAGCAGCCTGAAGCCCACTTTCTCATCCTCCTTCTAGGCATCCTGTAAAGCTGACCTATGGGAATAGTCCAAAAGGGCAGCAAATGCTTTCCAAATTGTAACCACTTTGGAGTAAGTTATACCCATGCCATAAAGTTTGCCCATGCCAGGTGTTTAATTTAGTCCAAAGATGCTCCAAAAACCATGGTACAAGACATGCTCCTGTTGCACTGTAGTGGTCAATAGCAGACTATAAAGTCAACATGCAATTAGCTTCAAAACTACCCATGTTTAAAGTTGCAATTTATACTTGAACGTCATAATTGGGTGGTTTAATTGGATTTTAATGATCCTAATGGCAATGATTCTTGTAAGTTACAAACTGGAATATAAAAACTTGTGGCCCAGCAATCTCAAAGTTCTTCTCAGTATCAAGTTCATCCAAACATGGCCACAAATTGGATGATATAATCACAAGGGAATCATTATTTGTCAGAACCTCACAAATTAGTTGCTTATAATTTATGCTTTAATGTATTCCTAATGCAGTGAGCGATAAAATCAATGTCTGAGCTGTTGTTTCGGCTTGACCAATATTGCTGATTATAGTTATCTAAGAGCCAAAGAAAGCTGCTTCAATAGTCATGAAATCTTGGTGCTGTTGTTCAGAGGGGTGTAAGCAATGTCGTGGAGGAAACAGTTCAGTCTATAGACTGAAAAGAAGACACTGGCTGATGAAAGTAGATTTTATTATGAGAAAACTGAATGTTTAAAAACATTTCAAAAGCAAATTTAATTGGCCCTTTCATCTTTATTCTCTAAAGCTGCAGATGAATGTGTTTGTGTTGTTATGAAGCTGGAATGAATAAGTTTAGTGTATCTGTGATGAAAGATTGCTAAATCAGGAGGCACTGGAAGCATCTGTAGCATGCTGAGACTGTGGTGTATGAGAGTTGATATTTCCTCTGTTTTCACAAACACACTCAGGCTTGTACAATTCTACTCTGTGCACTTTTGGCAATACTGGGCACAGTACAAGAAGGACTACTGAAGAGCCAAATCGAGCACATGAACTGTAATACAAATAGAAACAGAAAATGGAGGTACTCAGTAGGTCAGGTAGCATCTTTGGAGAGAAAAACAGACTTAATGGCCTGGATTTTCAGTCCCGTGACTGGTGCAGAGTTTGAAAGAGTACTGAGACAGGCTGGTTACAAGGCTCACCTTGGTGCTCTGGGACTTCCTCCCAGTTGTGTGATTGAATATTAGACCCCTTATCCCTCACCCCTCACACCCTCTCAGCCCCATACCCACTGCCCAAGCCACATCCAAGCAACTCATACCAACCAATGGCACTTCATACCCTCCTTGCCAACCTATGTCACCAACGCATCCCCATTTCCTTGTAGCCCCTATGCCAACTTAGTGCCAATTCATGTCAACCCATGCCTCCCACCCACCACCCATTGCCCTTATACCTTCCATGCCCACTAACCCAGTATACACCATGGACAGACCTCAGACCTCATGTGAGATTAAATAAAATAAAGTTCTAAGTATCAGTTATACTCTTCACTGTATTTAAAAAAAACCTTCACTGATAAAAGCCCATTCAATATATTTAAATTTCCTCAAGTACTTGATCACTTATAAAAACAAACATTTGTATTCATAGCCCCACATTATTGAAACTGCAAGCACCAAAGTGTTTTTTAATCTCAGAGACACAGCAGGCTTTTTATTCAAAATTTCAAGGGCAGTGGGATTAAATAACTTGATAGCTCAACTGTTCTACAGACCTTATCCAGCCTTTATGAGCATTCTTGCCTACTCTTAAAAATTGTAAGCCACACACTGCGGAAAAAAGACCTCCCTCCCTCCAGCGAACATGGGAATCAGGATTTTCCGGTCCTGCCTGCCATGTGATCAGAAATTCCCGCCCGAAGTCAACGGACCTATGACTGGTCCATCAAATTTTTTGTCCCGCCTGCGACAATTCCTGCCACGGCAGGACTGGAAAATTCCAGCAGGGATCTGTTTGAACACAACACTGAGTTCAAATGTCCTACTGGGTTTAGGTTTCCCCATGTGTGAATCACATCCTACCACCTTTCCCCTACCGGCAAAAATAGGAACTGCTGGAAATGAGGGACGGACTTCTGATCCAGGGTCCCACCACCATTTTGGATAAGGTGCAGAGTCTCCACGGCTCTGTGAAAATCCGGGCCAATGACATTTCATCAGTACTGCAATGAAGCAATTGATAATGAGCTGGTCTAAATTATGTGTAGTGGGTCAAATTAACTGTGGAGCCTGCTATGCTTTACACAGGTTGGGGGCGGGCATAGAATGTGCAAGGCCTATTCACAGAAAAGGCCTTAAAACTTATAGTTGATGAAACTGAGGTCCCAGAAGGGTTCCTTTTTAGGAAGAAGGCCAACATGGCTGCTTGGTACAGCAGGTGCAATATCATATCATACAGATCATGAATGTGGTGTCACTCATTCACTGCACCAATAAGAAAATAGTCCACAAAAGAAGAATTCAAGTGATGTGAATGTCTGAAGCTATAGAGACTATAGACATTGGAGTACATGATGAGTTGTTATGATTTGGAATGCACCACCTGCAAGGGTCGTAGAAGCAGGTTCAATAGTAACTTCCAATGGGGAATTGGATAAATACTTAAAGAAAAAAAAGTGCAGGATATAGGGAAAAATAGGGGAATGAGAGTAATGGGTTAGCACTTTCAAAGAGCTGACAGGCATTTAAGGGGAGCTGGTGGCATAGTGGTAATGTCACTGAGCTAGTAAATCAGAGGCCAGGCTAATGCCCTGGAACGTGGTGGAAATTAAATTCAATTAATAAATCTGGAATATAAAATTAACCTAATGGTGACTATGAAACTATCATCGAATGTTGTAAAAATTGATCTAGTTCACTAATTCCCTTTACCTAGTCTGACCTACATGTGACTCCAGACCCACAGCAGTGTGGTTGACTCTTAAATGCCCTTTGAAATAGCCTAGCAAACTGCTCATTTCAAGGGCAATTAGGGATGGGCAACACAAAAAGATGGTCAAATGGCCTCTGTGCTGTATGATTTTATAATTTCATATAAAATGTATCTGCTTGATCAGCTTTACAAACAGTATTTATGAATTTATTGAGAAACTGATTAGAATCAGCCATAAGGACATGGGTCCAGATAATATACCGGCAGAATTACTTAAGATGGGAGGAGGATAGGTAGTGGACAGGCTGTACAGAATATGTGAGGCACTGTGAGAGATCGGTGATTGATCGGTGGACTGGACTGATTCTACCTTTATCCCTCTTCTGAAGAAAGGAGACTGGAAACAGTCCACAAATTATAGAACAATTGCTTTGATCTCCCATGTTAGTAAAATCTTGCTCAAGGTCATCCCGGAATGGATCGGAAAAAGGAAAAGACTGTAATTGCTGATGAGTAAGTTGGATTTCAATGTGGACACGGAACTAGAGATCAAATCATTAATCTTAGAATCATCATGTGCATAGACAAGAATATCAGGAGCCAATTTAAAGTGTTTGATTGATTTTGAGAAGGTATTCGATTCAGTCTGGCCTCTCAGTCCAGGTTCATTATGTACACTTGGCTGAGAGTCCAGACAGCTATAAAAATATGAGAACACCTGCGCTCCAGAGGAAACATTGTTTGATTGATAGCTCAGGCTCTGTGATCTCTGTGGCCAATTTCACGATGTATGTTGACAAAAGTTAAGCGGTTTCAATGGTTTGTGTTTCTTCAAAGGGCCTGGATGATTGACACTTTTATTAGCTTGGTCCAGACTTTTTTTTTCGAACATAGGAGAAAGTTATAAGTAGATTACCTTTTTTCAAAGCTATCTTTTTTACATACACCACTATACACTTTAGTGTTCATTGGTCCTAGAAAGTATACAGTGGGTCAATGGGCATGGAAGTGCCAGACTTGGCATAGAGGGCATGAGGGGCCTGAGGGGGTGGATGGAAGGGCAGAGTTTGGCATGGGGCATGGGTGCATAGGGAGTGGGTGGAAGGGAAGAACTTGGCATGGGCATGAGGGAATATAGTGGGTGGGGGAGTGGGGTGCAAGTTGGCACAAGGGCATGAAGGGACATGGGGTGAGTAGAGGGGCAGAACTTGGCATAGATGGCATGAGCTGGACCTGTTGAACTTACTTTTTAAGAGGTCCCCTCATGAAGTCAAGGGCTCACACCACATCTAAGGGGCTGTGAACCATGGTTCTTTGAAAGCCTGGCTGACTCCATGAAAATTGCAGAGGAGTAGGACATGACTATCTCTGCAACGGACATGTTTTGGACATGTGATGCGAACAGGAGGGGAGTATTTGGAAAAAGAGGTTATGCATGGCCAAACACCTGGAAAACGTGCAAAAGGAACATCAAAGATGGTATGAATGGATAAGATCAGAACATGGATGGGCCTCTCTATGGGACAGGCAGTGAGGGCAGCGGAGAATAGAAATCACTGGAGAAAGATTGTTCATAGTGCGGCCAACCCTCGGAATAATGAAAGACAAGAAAGTCATGACAAGATTAGAATTGTAACATTGAAGGGATGCTCTGGAATTCCCTCCCTAAACCTCTCCCCCAGTCAACATCTCTTTTCTCCTTTAAGGTGCTACTTAAAACCAATTAGTTGACAAATCTTCTGGTCATCTGGCCGATCAAATTTTGTTTGGTAACACTCCTGTGGAATGTCTTGGAACATTTTTCGGCAACGTTACAAATACAACGTTATAAATACAAGTTGTGAAAAATATTGTTGACAAAAATTATAACGTGGCAGAAAGGAAAAGAAAATAATGCAGCCTAGGAAGCCTGACTACTTCCCGTTACTAAACATATAGAAAACTGACAATGCTAAGGATGGGCAGTGGGTATTAAAATTCCTGCACCCACTGCGAGCCCCCCCAATACTCGCAACATTGTTAGAGGAAAGATCTTTGATGAAAAGTTTGATCAGCCAGTCTTTTACAGAACTGAAAGGGTACACACTGGAGGGAATTTTATAGATGTATATAGAATATTTAATGGGATATAGAAACTAAACATGAAGCAATACTTTCAGATATGCCAACACAACAGGACAAGAGAGTACATCTTGAAGTTATGAAGGGCAAACCTAGCACAGACAGCTGGAAGTATTTTGTCGCATAGATATTAATCAACTCCTGGAGCTGGTTACCCGTAGGATTGATTCAGATCAAGACACTGGACTTTGTTACAAAACAGCTAGAGACTGTAAATGGCAGACAGTGGGGATCACATTCTGGAAGAATGAGATGAAATGGCCTGAAGGGGCAACTTCATCCACAACTAGGCTGTGATCAAGATAAAAGAACTGATTTTACAAGTACATGGTATCGATGTGGAGCCTTGTGGAGTGTAGATTGAGAAACTGTGGGTGCTGTCTCCAAAACAAGAAAAGAAAATAGTGAGGAATGTGCATACAATTTCCAGTACAATCTCCTGGCCAGTGAGGCTCCTTGCCATGAGCATACAGTTGGAAAATTGGTTTTAGAGTATTTGTTATATTTGTCATGTTTTCCTTTGCTGTGCTTTGCACCATTTCAAGGTTGTCATTTGTTTTATTTTTTCGCAGCCATATCCTCATCTGTTCTGTTCTTTTGATATGAAATTCAGTGTCATTGTTCCACTGATGCCTAATGCCATCCTGCTGGGTGCAATGCACTGCTCGCCACTTCCTGCATGGCGTTCTATAAGGAATGTCTAACAGGAATAACAGGTATGTGTGCAATGTGCATGGGAAGGCGGTGAACGTGCACTATCCTGACTGCAATGCCAGGAGACCATATTTGGACCACTTAGCAAACAACAAGTGTGAAGCTGCAAGATGGGTCCTGCACTAGCCTTCTATAAAGGGCCAAACATCTGATTGCAAATGAGGCAGGAACTTAGGGACATAGGAACAGGAGAAGGCCATTCAGCCCGTCAAGCCTGCTCTGCCATATTGTCCACTCATGCCACTGAACACACCTGATGCCAGCAGGCACATACGATTTTACCCTCTGCCTCCTCTTGACAACTTACTTTCCTACCTAACTTGCTGTCATCGGCAAATCTGGAAACTATATATTTGGTCCTTCCTTCCAAATCATTGATGCAGATTGTAAATAGTTGAGATTCCAGTACTAATCCCTGCGCCACTTTACTGGTTACAGCTTGCCAACTCACAAAAGACCCAATTATCCCTATTCCTGTTAGCTAACCAATCCTTTATCTATGTTAATATGTTACCCCGTACACCATGTGCTCTTATCTTGGTGTAGTAACCTTTGATGTGGCACCTCATCAAATGCATTTTGGAAATCTAAGTACAACACATCTACAGGTTCCCCTTTATCTAATTTGCTTGTTACTTCCTCAAAAAACTTTAACAAATTAGTTAAACACGATTCCCTTTTCACAAAGTCTTGTTGATTCTGCTCGATAACATTATGATTTTCTAAGTATCCTGCTATAACATAGACTCATAAACGTTTACAGCACAGAAGGCGGCCATTCAGCCCATTGTGTCCGTGCCAGTCATCAAAGACCTGACTACACTAATCCCATTTTCCAGCGCTTGGCCCATAGCCCTGGAGGCTATGGCAATGTCCTAGGAACATAGGAACATAGGAATAGGAGAAGGCTATTCAGCCCATCAAGCCTATTCCACCATTCAATATGATCATGGCTGATCAAACACTTCAATGCCTTTTACCCACATTATCCCCATAATCCTTCACATTACTGTTACTCAGGAATGTGTCAATCTCTACCTTAAACATATTCAATGACTGAGCTTCCATGGTCCTCTGGAGTAGAGAATTCCAAAGATTCACAATCCCGAGTGAAGAAATTTCTCCTCAGCTCGGTCCTAAGTGGCTTCCCCCTTATTTTGAAATTGTGCCCCCTGGTTCTAGACTCCTCAACCAGGGAAACATCTTACCTGCATGTACCCCGTCTATTCCTATAAATATTTTGTAGGTTTCAATGAGATCACCTCTCATTTTTCGAAACTCTAGAGAATACAGGCTAAGTTTCCCCAATCTCTCTCCATAAGACGGTCCTGCCATCCCCAGAACAAGTCTGGTGAACCTTCGTTGCACTCCCTGTATGGCAATAATGCCCTTTCTGAGGTAAGGGGACCAAAACTGCACAGAGTACTCTAGGTGCAGTCTAACCAAGCTTCTATATAATTGAAGCAAGACTTCACTACTCCTGTACTCAAATCCTCTTGCGATAAAGGCTAACATTCCACTTGCCTTCCTAATAACCTGCTGTATGTTAACTTTCAGTGACTTATGGACAAGAACACCCAGGTCCCTTTGTAACCTACACTTTCTAATCTCTTACCATTTAATTTTTAAGACATTCTGCTACTGCAAACTGTTTGACAAACATTGCAGCTTTGTCGGAGGGATTGTGGTGAGTCCCTTGATTTTCCGGAGAGTTGCTGGATCCTCACAGGAAGGGCAGAGAATTAGGTGACCTGTCCCTACCAAGACTGTAACAAATATGGGGCAGCAGTGGCAATGCTCCTGGGTCTACAGCGCGACAGGAAAACGGAGCAGCGATTTTGGAAAAAGCAAGCTTTGGGCATTGGCCTCTGCCAAGTTAGAGTTTGACTTTTTCATGTTCCTTGATGGTCACAGGAGGCTGCCTAGCAGACCAGTCAATTCACCCAGCATCTCAGTGTGCCTGCCCATTCAGTGTTCCTCTGCATGCTGCCCCCATCAAGGTTCTCTGCAGCAGCAGAAATCATCAGCAAACTCAACATGAGCAGACAATCCTTTACTCCTGGCAAGATGCAATCCACTCATGACTGGATAACTCACCACATGCTGATCCCATACTAGCCCTAGATACATATAGCCGTAATATCTGAGCTGGTGGTTACAAGTGTCAGGTCAAATGATGGGGCCTTTTGTAGTGCTGAGTTGATGCTCTCTTTCCTCCTCCTTGGGCTGCTGTGACTGGCCAGGCTGCAGTTCTTGGGTGTGTTATGACCAGGTGAGAACTAGTAGAATGGTTCCCCTGTCTTTCTGCCTTTTAGTTGACTGCAACAGGTGTATTTTTTTAAATAGTTTGTAAATTTAATGAGTGTTGAACTATTTAAGTGCTGTGACTGTGAGAAAGACAGACAGACAGATTTTCTTCTAAGTTTTAAAAAAGGAACTAGTGTTTATTGTTCTTAATACCTGATAAATAAAAAATGATAGAAACGCTCCAACTCACTCTCAACATGCACCCAAAAGACCCACACACACTCAGAAGTAGGTTATAAGGGGGAGGGTAGGTTACATGGTTTAAGAGTGTCCAAAAGAAAGTTAACCATATACAGATCCTGTAGGTTGATGTGTTGAGTGGCTTCAGGCCTTGTTTGGTGATTCTTCCTGGATTCTGTGCAGAGACGATTTAAAGTCTAGAGGGATGATCCCTGTCTTTTCCTTGCAGCTGTTGGTTTAAGCTGAAGAAGCTGCATGTGGTGTTTGGCTGGTCATATACAGGCAGGGCACACATTGGCAGAATGGCTAAAGAGAGAGATAGCATGAGTTCTCTTTTCACTGTTACCCACTCACTCATTGTCTGTCACTGACTCATTCTGGAAAAGCAGTTTCTTTTTAACACAAAGGGTTACTTGCTTCCACATGACCTCTATTCACAATCTAACCAGTTATTAAATATGGTCAACCAGCAAGCTAGGAAACTATCAATCCAGGTCCATTGTTTATGCAACAAAAACAAAAATAGCTGGAAAAACTCAGCAGGTCTGACAGCATCTGCGGAGAGGAATACAGTTAACGTTTTGAGTCCGTATAACTCTTCATTAAATATTTTTGGTTCAGATTTCCAAGATCCACAGTATTTTGCTTTTATCCATTGTTTATGTGTTCATTCCTTTTATTCTTCCATGGGCTGTGGGCATTGCTTGCAAGGCCAGCATTTGTTGCCTATCCCTAATTGCCCTTGAACTGAATGGCTTGCTAAGCCATTTCAGAGTCAACCACATTGCTGTGGGTCTGGAGTCACATGTAGTCCAGACCAGAAGATTCCATTATCTAAAGGACATTAGTGAACCAGATGGGTTTTTATGACACTCAACAATGACATTTCACTTCCATATTATTAATTGAATTTAAATTCCACCAGTTGCCATGGTGAGATTTGAACCCTTGTCCCCAGGACATTAGCCTGGTCCTGCTGATCTAGTGATGTTACCACTACACCACCATCTCCCTCCTAAATGCTTATTGTGGTGAGTTGTCTGAATAACCTGGGGTGGAGACCCTCCTCGGTCAGGATTCATTGTTTAAAGTGATCAGATAAAATGGTCAGTGGAGCCCCTCTTAGCTGGCGTCCGTTGCCTAAAGTAATGAGTTTAACTGATTGGTCCACAACCACCTGAATAAACAGGTTATGCCTGGACGTCCATGATTAGTTTAGGGGCTGGGCCATTCACACTCATTTAAGATTATTGTTCTGGTAGTCCACTTCCAGACAGCATGTATCCTTTCTGATAGCTTTGTAATTTGCAGGTTGAAGTCATGTAAATGTTTGGCCATTTTAAGATCTGCTGTTTAGGCCACTTAAAAATACAATTGCGAATCGTTTTAAAACTTATCCTGTGGTTTCAGCCCACTCAATAAATAAAGTCATTTTTGATTTAAAAAAAATAATTTTATAACAGGACTTTGAAAGCAGCAAATCAGAAGGGGAAGTTGGGGTATGGGAAGGGATGAGGGAGGAGTGGGATGAGAAACAAAAGCTCCATGGTCAAATGATCAGCAGGATAAGAGTGGATGTTGAGCAGGGGCATTAGGCAGGAAGATACCATCATTCTCAATGTTCTCAGCAATGTCGGATGACATGGGCTTCAATGCAGCTGGCCCCATGATGCTGAGGCCCACCTCCTGGGCTCAGAAGATGCAGGTGTCCTTGTCTCCCTTTCACTGGTTCTCTTCTGCTCCCTCTCTGTGCCATCTTGTCCTGCAAGAGAGAAAGAAGAATTTCAATAATTGTGTAGTGCTGCGTTTGGGGGATGTGCCTGCCTGGGCTGAATAACTAGAGGTATGTGGAGGCAGCGAGAGGTGGGTGTGAGGCTGGCATTGGTAAGTGTGTGAGGGTGAGGTAAAGCATCTGGATGTTAGCTGTGCATCTTGAGTGCTAGGGAGTTGTGCTCGTTGATTGATGGGGATGTGAGGCATTGAACAGCGTGAGAGATTTGTTGTCTGGTGAGTGGGAGAGGCCACTGAACTTGACCACCTATGCAAGGTCAGTAGACTTTTTGTGGCACTTCTGGCAGGTGCTTGGGTCCCTTCTGGGTGAGGGCCGGATGATACCCCCCTCCCCCCACAGCACCACAGCCTCATTCCTTCTGCCCAACTCCATCATTAATGCCTCCAGCACCCCATCCATCATGATGTTCAATTTTCCAATGTTTAAATTCCATCAATATTATTCAGTGCAGCTTCCCTTTAAGAGGGACAGCCTTCCTGTGAGAAGAGCAGACTGGCTATACCGTGTGGTATTTGCACAAAGCTGTTCAGCCTACTGAGTGCAGAGGCAGTCGACAGCAGAAAGGAGAAGGGACCAGTGCGGGATCTGTTTTGACTACAGGCTACATTCAAGCAGATGAAGGAGTGGTTTAAATAACTTGTGCTGCCCACCTCGAACAGTAAGTCACGAATTGTGACTCAATTGCCCAACAACTAGGGCACTAAGACACGTGCTAAAAGACTGTAATGGCTTTGATCACAAACTCAGGTCCGTTAGTAGGGATGATGAAAATGTGACTGTTTATTGAAAGAGAAGGATGTCTATGCACATCTCACCGTAATATTAGAAGGTCAATGAAGCAAGAGGACTCACTACCAAAAAAATTAGGGGGAACAAAACTCCCATCGAACATGCTGGCTGTGTTCTAATAGCAATTTCATCCTTCTCCCAGGGTCATTTTGTATTCAAAAATGAAAGTTGTGTATTCAGAACATTGTTAAGGGTACCATTGCATTGTTGTTAACATTGTCTCTGTTTCAAGATTGAAAACCAGCAAGTGTTTCTGCCCCTGTGGGTGCACATAGCAGAAGCATGGGCAGGGTAGGATTGGAGAAAACAATCAGTAACAAGCAACCAATCCCAAAAGAGCCTTATAGTGAAAGAAAAAGATGTTTCACAGCAGTTTGGGAGATAGACAAACACAGATAAGTGTGAATAATAAAGAGGTTTTATTACAACTGTAAATCTGTGCACGTGAAGTCTTTCATGAGAAGTGGAAGAGAAATTATATAAAAAGGCAGGTGATTTAATAAGAAGCTAAAAAAAGACAGCGAAAAAAGCACATTTAGATGAAGAAACAAAAATAAATGTGTGCATTGAGAGAGATGTTATATGATTAATTCATAAATAGTACTTGGGTAATGTAATGTACCCTTGTGACTTTATTAAGGTCTAAAAAGTGAATGACTGACTGGTTAGCACTAAACTCAAGATTTAACTGTGAATAAGCTGAAGTCATTGATCTCCTGATTAGGATGGCTTCTACATTGTAGATACCTTCATCCAATTTGGGTAATGAATCTTCAATGGGAGTTTCATTATTAACATACAGCTTATTTTGTCTTCTCTTTCCTGCGTATTGTTTGTTGCAGCTGTAATATAAGTTGACAAAACAACTACAATTCTGAAAATGGGCAACCTGTTAGAAATAGACCTTTACCTATTTCTTTTGGAAGGGGAAGAAAATGATCTAAAGAAGGATGAACGGAAGGTGCATTTATATCTGAAGCAGATGGCCCATCTGCCCTTATGTAATCCTCTGCGTCTACAGGCCAAATCTTACTTACCTAGACATGTCTGGGGAGATCTGCCTTTGTCACTAGCTCTTCATTACAGAGACAGTTACAGAAAAATGCTGTCCCTTTTTGCCATACTTTCAGATATGTTCTAGGACAGCTCTGACAGTGGCAGTGAAGGTGACTACAGCCTTGAATATCTATGCAACTTTTGAGTAATAGCTGGGGATATATGCCAAATTTTCTCAAGAAACCATGCACTAATGCATCAATCATGCGACAGATGCCATGTTTGCCAGGGCTAACTCCTTAATTACTTTCCCAATGGAACACAGCTATCAGCATGACAGAACCCTACATTTTTACTGCGTGGCAGGTTTCCCCAAAGTGTAGGGCATTACTGACATGCAAGTGGCCTGACAAGTCTCTACCCTCAATCACACAGGTTTTCTGGACAGAAAGAGCATCCGCTTCATCAGTACGCAGCTGACTATAGGCATATCATTATGTATGAGAATATCGGTTACCCTGGGAGCAGAAATTGGGCCTTCATTTTACTGCAATGCACGCTACCATGATTATTTTAGGGGGCAGTAAAATTGCGATATTATAACCAATTTTGCTTCTTGGCCTCTTTAAAACAACCAGGTATAAGAACTTAACCAGTGATATAATGAAGTGAGACTGTCACCAGGATCATGGTTGAACAGATTATCAGGATGTTAGAACAAAAATTCGGATCCCTGGATGGATGCGGAAGGAGGGGTTGGGGGAGAGTGACGAGCTTGCTGGATAGCTGTGCCAAAGTCTCAATTGTTATAATGTTGCATATTGCACAATCCTCCCATTCAAATAACCATTTTCACAGGGCAAATGGAAAAGGAGGCCCATTGGCAGAAGTGGACACTGATACCAAGCCTGAAGACGTGCCTTCTAAAACCCAACTGCGGACAGGAAGTAACTTATGGGAGGCTCTAATCAACAAGATCTTCACCAATGTGTCTTTTAGCACAGCACATAAACAGTCTTGCCTACATGTGCCATTAATCTGAGCCAACACTGTATCCCCACTGGCTATGGCCCTTCATGCATTTTGTGTTCTTGAGGAGTCACTTTGTTGAGAAGGACTGGCTCCTAGAGGTTTGGGAGTACCCCCTTAAATCCTTTTTTATGGCCCCTCTACAAGAAATATTAATTCAGCACCTGAATATTTATAAAATGGGATTCATTCTACACCAGAAGCTGGCTGAACATGTAATTTCAATCTTTAAATGATTATTTCACTGCCAACCATTCATGGCACTGCTGTGTTCTTCAGCCAAGGTTTCTTGTATCAGTTCTGACAAAGGGTCATGGATATGAAATGTTAGACAGAATTTTGTCACTTAACTGGAAGACCCACCACCATACACAAGGAGATCCTGCTTCTGTGGGTGGCGGGACACGGGGCGGCATATTGCCAGTGGCAGCCAATTAAGAGGCTGCTGTAGAGCCATCGTCCAATTAAGGATGGCAGTCAACCCCCAAGAGCAGCTGGCCCAGTCAGAGGGCCTGTAGCTTGGCAGCCTTAGCGGTACCACCGCTCAGGGTGGCCATTAATGAAGCTACAGCTTAAGGGAGTGGGCACCTCAATGGCAGGGCACAATTGAAGAGAAGTGACTAAGGCTTAGAGAAGTCAGGGCATGGCAGCCAGGCCCCGGTGATCCATGGACAGGGGTTGTGGACCACAGGCAGCTCGGTTGCTATAAGGGCAGGAATTGCCACAAAGGGCCCCCCATGGGCCTTAGATGCTGGTCACTGAGGACCCCCCTCACCTCACACTGGAAGTCATCTTGAGGTCGCCAGAGTTTACCTGGCAGACTCCCCATCTAGCTGTGGGCACTCTCAAGGTGAGCAAAATGCCCATGAGGTGAGAAGTGGCTCAGTTGGCCTGGTGGGTGGCTGAGCCTCCAGGTTTCACACTGTTGGCAATATGGCATGGCAGTGAGAAGATGTTGGGCCCCCCTCCTGTCACCTCCCTTCACCACTTTGATAGCCCTACTGCCTCCTAGCCTATTAGCTCTGTTTCTCTCTCTGATTTCATTTCCTCTTATTATTGTTGCCTTCTGCTGTCATAATTTGGCATTGGGAGGGAAGTGCAGCTGCAGGAATAGAAAAAAAATCTGGTGGAGGAGCTAAAGGAGGAGGAACAAGTCTCGGACCCAGAGGAGTAGCAAGGATCATGAGGTGGCTTCAGAGCTGTAACAGATATGCGCCTGGCTTTGATTCAAGACACTTTCCCCTCAGATACAACACTCACAGAAATTCTGCCTCCCGCCAACTAATTCACAAATACATCCCTCTATGAATAAAAATAATTTCAATCAAACTATCAACCGGTAAATCATGTCTTCAATACCATCAGTTTTTAGTCCTGCACTTCTTTCCCTCTTGTATTCAAAAAACTGTAAAGTAATAATGACCACTCCACTTTTATATTTTGGCAAATGTTTGTCCCTGTGTATGTGCTGATTTTTTGCTGTGATGCTGCCCTTTCACTAACACCCTCCAATGCAGATTACTGTAGAGGCCACACTTCTGCTCAGGTTGCTGCTGTCGACTGTTCCATGACACAGCAACACGCACATATAGGTCAGAGATGCCAGTTACACTCAAGGAAAATACCACACAGAACTAAAAATGAAAGCCTAAGTTAAAAGAAAAATACTGCGGATGCTGGAAATCTAGAACAAAAAAAATACCTGGAAAAACTCAGCAGATCTGACAGCATCTGCGGAGAGGAACACAGTTAACGTTTTGAGTCTGAATGACTCTTCATCAGAACTAAGGAAAAATAGAAAAGAGGTGAAACATAAGCTGGTTTAAGGGGGGGTGGGTGAGTGGGTGGGTGGGGCAGGTAGAGCTGGATAGAGGGCCAGTGATAGGTGGAGATTGCCAAAAGATGTCATAGACAAAAGGGCAAAGAGGTGTTGACGGTGATGATATTAGCTAAGGAATGTGCTAATGGGGACATTAAAGGTAGAAAGCAGGATGAGCAAGGTACAGATAGCCCTAGTGGGGGTGGTGGGGTGGGGGGGGTCGAAATAGGCTAAAAAAGGTAGAGATAAAACAATGGATGGAAATACATTTAAAAACAATGTAAATAGGTGGAAAAAGAAAAATATATATAAATTATTGGAAAAAGGGGGATCAGAAAGGGGGTGGGGATGGAGGAGAGAGTTCACGATCTAAAGTTGTTGAACTCAATATTCAGTCCGGAAGGCTGTAAAGTACCTAGTCAGAAGATGAGGTGCTGTTCCTCCAGTTTGCGTTGAGCTTCACTGGAACAATGCAGCAGGCCAAGGACGGACATGTGGGCATGAGAGCAGGGTGGAGTGTTGAAATGGCAAGCGACAGGGAGGTCTGGGTCATGCTTGCGGACAGACCGAAGGTGTTCCACAAAGTGGTCACCCAGTCTGCGTTTGGTCTCTCCAATGTAGAGGAGACCACATTGGGAGCAGCGAATGCAGTAGACTAAATTGAGGGAAGTGCAACTGAAATGCTGCTTCACTTGAAAGGAATGTTTCGGCCCTTGGACCGTGAGGAGGGGGGAAGTAAAGGGGCAGGTGTTGCACCTTCTGTGGTTGCATGGGAAGGTGCCGTGGAAGGGGGGTTGAGGTGTAGGGGTTGATGGAGGAGAGGACCAGGGTGTCCTGGAGGGAACGATCCCTGCGAAAAGCCGCCAAGGGTGGTGAAGGGGAGATATATTTGGTGGTGGCATCATGCTGGAGTTGGCGGAAATGGCGGAGGATGATCCTTTGAATGCGGAGGCTAGTGGGGTGATAAGTGAGGACAAGGGAGACCCTACCATAGTTCTGGGAGGGAGAGGAAGGTGTGAGGGTGGATGCGCGGGAGATGGGCCGGACATGGTTGAGGGCCCTGTCAACCACCGTGGGTGGAAAACCTCGGTTAAGGAAGAAGGAAGACATGTCAGAGGAACTGTTTTTGAAAGTGGCATCATCAGAACAGATGCGACGGAGGTGAAGGAACTGAGAGAATGGGATGGAGTCCTTACAGGAAGCGGGGTGTGAGGAGCTGTAGCCGAGGTAGCTGTGGCAGTCGGTAGGCTTGTAATGAATATTGGTGGACAGTCTATCACCAGAAATTGAGACAGAGAGGTCAAGGGAGGGAAGAGAAGTGTCAGTGATGGACCACGCGAAAATGATGGAGGGGTAGAAATTGGAAGGTGTGGCTATGGGTACCCACATGGGCCCCAGTTATGCCTGTCTCTTTATGGGGTAAGTGGAACATTCCTTGTTCCAGTCCTACTCAGGCCCCCTCCCACAACTCTTACTCTGGTACATCGATGACTGCTTCGGTGCTGTTTCATGCTCTCGTCTGGAAAAATTTATTAATTTTGCTTCCAATTACCACCCCTCCATCATTTTCACGTGGCTTTTCGCAGGGATCATTCCCTCCGGGACACCCTCGTCCACTCCTCCATCACCCCCTACATCTCAACCCCCTTCCACGGCACCTTCCCATGCAACCACAGAAGGTGCAACACCTGCCCTTTTACTTCCCCCCTCCTCACGGTCCAAGGGCCGAAACACTCCTTTCAAGTGAAGCAGCATTTCACTTGCACTTCCCTCAATTTAGTCTACTGTATTCGCTGCTCCCAATGCCGTTTCCTCTACATTGGAGAGACCAAACGCAGACTGGGTGACTGCTTTGTAGAACACCTTCGGTCTGTCCGCAAGCATGACCCAGACCTCCCTGTCGCTTGCCATTTCAACACTCCACCCTGCTCTCATGCCCACATGTCCGTCCTTGGCCTGCTGCATTGTTCCAGTGAAGCTCAACGCAAACTGGAAGAACAGCACCTCATCTTCCAACTAGGTACTTTGCAGCCTTCCGCACTGAATATTGAGTTCAACAACTTTAGATCGTGAACTCTCTCCTCCATCCCCACCCCCTTTCCGATCCCCCTTTTTCCAATAATTTATATATATTTTTCTTTTCCCACCTATTTCCATTATTTTAAAATGTATTTCCATCCATTGTTTTATCTCTACCTTTTAGCCTATTTCGATTCCACACCCCCCCCCCCCCACCCACCCCACCTCACCCCCAGTAGGGCTATCTGTCCCTTGCTCATCCTGCTTTCTACCCTTAATGTCCCCATTAGCACATTTCTTAGATAATATCACCACCTTCAACACCTCTTTGCCCTTTTGTCTGTGACATCTTTTGGTTATCTCCACCTATCACTGGTCCTCTATCCAGCTCTACCTGTCCCACCCCTGCTTAAACCAGCTTATATTTCACTTCTTTTCTATTTTTCCTTAGTTCTGATGAAGGGTCATTTGGACTCGAAACGTTAACTGTGTTCCTCTCCGCAGATGCTGTCAGACCTGCTGAGTTTTCCAGGTGTTTTTGTTTTTTTCTAAAAATGAAAGCCTTTGGCTGTCTTTCATTAAGTTCACCGCTGTACAAAACTCATCTGCATTTGGTATTTTTCAGATCATCTGTTCAATGCACTAGAACATTTGTAAAACCTGAGCTCAAATCTTCCAACCTCTGGAGTGTTGGAGATGGGATGGACATTTGGAGATGCATGTCAGGACCCTGTAGAAGTCCTGACACGTGGACGTATGTGGGAATTGCCCGATGGGCTGATTTCCTGCTGCCCGGAACCCTGCACGAATGTCTCCGAACCCGGGCTTGGAGCGGAGTTTGGGCTAGATACGCGAGACTTACCTTGACAGTTACCCAGGAAATGTTAGGCAGTTTAAAACCTGATTTAAGAGCTGGGTACCTCCACAATTGACCCCACCCACCATCACCCCACCCACCCATCCGATTATGCTCCCGCCCACCCCTCAATCTGACCTGACTGGTCCTACCCCCCACCCCCGGGTCCATTACCCCACCACCCCAATTTGACTAAACCCTCATCCGATCCGACTACACCCCTGACCACTGAATTATCCCCCTGACCCAACCACCTGACTCCTCCTCAAACCTGACCACTCTACCCCTCGGGCCTAACTAATACCCCCAACCTGAGTACCCAAGGCAACGACCCCCCTCCCCCCACCCCCCCACCCCCCAACCAGACCACCCAACTACCCTTGACTGAATGGAAGATCTAGACCCTGATACCTTATTCCTGGGACTTATGCTGTGCTTGTCCCGTTTGAGTTCTGACTACCTCTACCACTCCAGCAGTGTGCCGAGCAGTACATCCGCATGTGTGCCTGGTGCATGTCTACTGAGTTGATGCCAGGCTCCAGAGGACAAACAGCTTTTGGGTCCTCCAAGAGACACTTCTGGTTTTCAGTACTAATTGTTCCTGGACAGCTCTGGGAGAGCAAGATCAAATCTAATGTATTGTCCCTTGTAATGCATAATATATTATCAGTGTCACCGATTTAGAATTATAGAATACTGCACGGTATGAGGCCATTCAGCCTGTCGAGCCCATGTTGGCATTCTGAAATAACAATTTAGCTAGTCTCACTACCCTGCCCTTTTCTCGTAATCCTGTGATTTTCCCCCCCACCAGCCCCCACCTGCTTCAGGCACTTAGTCAACTTACTTTTGAAAGCCACAATTGAACCTAGCTCTACTACCCATTCAGGAAGTGCATTCCACATTGTAGCCACTTGCTGTGTAAAAAAAGCTTTCCTTCATGTTGCCTCGGTTCTTCTGTCAATCACTTGAGATCCATGTCCTCTGGTTCTTGACCCTTATGCCAAGTGGAACAGATTCTCTACCTCTGTCTCTGTCCAAACCCATCATGATTTTGGACACCTCTATCAAATCACCTCTCACCCTTCTGTTCTTTGAGGAGAATAGCTCCAGCTTCTCCAATCTATTAACATAACTAAATTCCCTCATCAATTGGAACCATTCTTTGTAATATTTTCCACACTCTCTCTAAAGCTTCACATATTTCCTTTAGTGTAAGAACATAAGAACTTAAGAAATTGGATCAGGAGTAGGCCAATTGGCTCCTTGAGCCTGCCGTGCCATTCAATAAGATCATGATTGATCTGACTGTGGCTGTAACTGCACTTTTCTGCTTGTTGCAGCCCCCTGCCCCCCCCTCCCCCACCCTCCCCCCATAACCTTTGATGCCCTTGTAGATCAAATTAAGAACGTTAGAGTGCGGTACCCAGATTTGGACATAATACTCCAGTTGAGGTTGAACCAGTGTTTTATGAAACTTCTTTTCTACTCTATGCCCCTATTTATAAAGTTATGACCTCATATACCTCTTTAACTTTTTTCTCAATCTTCTTTGCCACCTTGAATGTTTTGTGCACATATAACATAGTCTCTATTTCTGTACCCCTTTAGAATTGCTTATTTTGCCTCTCTTCGTTCTTCCTATTAAAATGTATCACTTCACACTGCTTTTCCCACCAGTCACTGTACTTAGTGTGCGAATGGGAAAATCCCACCCTATGTCTTAACTTCCTTTAAAGTCCAGAGTGAGGAAGTGGCCAAAGGCCCAGGGAGACTGGGATGGCCGGGGTGTGGGTAAGGTGGGGCAGAGAAACAGGGGGAGGATGTGGAGGAGTGCAGGGGTGTGGAAGAGTCAGGGGTGGGGGGATTGTGGTGGAGTGGGTGGTTGGTGGTAGTTAAATGTCTGAGAATGGGCAATGGGATAGGTGGATTACATCAACTTAAAATTGTTGCTTGTTTGAACTTAAAATTTTTACCTTAGTTTACCTGTTCTATGGAATTAGATTGAATTAAAATCAAGATAAAACTTTTATATAAAGGTCCTGAAAGATAGAGCTCAAAGGAGCATCTGGCATCTAGAGGAGTGAAATGTTAGCATAATCGTAAGTACAGATAGTAGTACTGTAACATTGCCCAAATCATTCCAAAACACAGGAGATAAGTGTTACAAATAGGAAGTGTGCCCTAAATACAATGGGATACGTTGCACCTTGATTTTAATGGTATGACAATTGGGCATTTTGCCCAGGCATTGAAAGTGAAAATTACCTTTGATACATTACAACGATTTAGTCTGGTGTTTCACAAGATAAGTTGATGAGTCTGGTTTACTTTTAGCTGTCTCCGTTGTTTTTAGTTCACCGCCCTTCTACCTCTCTCTCCTTTTCGGCTTCTATCTCTCTTTCTCTTCTCATCTGCTTCTCTTAGTCTTTGCTTTCCTCTCTTTCTCCTTCTGTTGCTCTATCCATTCTTTTCTTTTTATTCTAGAGAGGATAATGCAACATCATTTGATGGTGTGTCAGAGAAGCCTTACAGGCATGTCATAAAATTAACATTGGATTCAACTGGAGCACCACCCACTAGCATCACCAGTCACAACAATGTCAGACTTTCCAAAATCATTTCCTATTTATACTTGGGTGCTTGCACTCAGTTATATAATGATCAATGGGTGTTTGATTGTAAAGATTAATTTTGGAGTGATTTCCTTTAATGTTTCACAGCCAAGAAGGAATTTCACAGCTCATGGAAGCATCTATAAAAGGCAATTGGAACTGATTGACCTGCTGTGCTTATAAAAGGAGCCTATATTTTATTGTTCTGTCTGAACACCAATCTTTGAATTATTTGTAATGATGAACCTTCACACATAAGACATGTTGTTTATATCCATAAACATAACACATTTAGCACAGCCGATGGAACAAGGATCATTAAGGCATTCAGAAAACACTACTTTCACAGTAAAATGATTGAAGCCAGTGATTGACGCAGTGATGATATTGAATATTACTTGGCAGGTTGACTTAGTAAATTCAGTACACATGATTGTTATTCTTGGGGATTAGTCTTGTAGATATGCATTTCAAACTGATTTTATAAAGTTATAGCTCTGAATGATCGAGCACATGACGGAAACAATGCTGCTGTACCTGTAACGCATGATGATAACCCACCACTGACTGGTGTAACATTGAATTCAACATGTCGTTGAGCCTGGGGAATGCTGGGATTTACAGTCAGCTGATGAACTCAGACATTCGAAGTGAAATTCAATCAGAATGCCATGGCAATGAAAACAACAATGAAATAGTTGTCATGTCAACATAGCATGGCTCTGTTTTCTCGAATGAACTAGGCTCAGGAATTTCCTACTGTTAATACTGTAGCAATTATAGTTTTGGGAAACGTTGAACTGTGGATTTAAGAATAATTCTGCATTGGAAAATCACATGATCTGTGTAACCAATGTGTTAAGAGCACGGGGAACCTCCACAAGCGAGTTCTTCTTTAGTTATGGAGTTTGATGCACACGTGTAGTTGCTGCTGCTGTCTTGTAAATAAAGTTAAATGTTTCCATTAAGAAAAGTTGTCTGAAGGTCAGCTCTATAACAAACTGGTGATGAGGATAAATCAGATTCGGTGCTGTACCTCGGCCAACAATTGTGAGTATCTAAGTTTGTTAAAAATAAAAGGAGATATTCTCATCTGAAATGCCACAGTTTGGCAGAATCAATCCCTTTGAGCCAGCCACAGATGATTGGTCTCAATATATAGAACATCTTGTGTTCTTCTTTCAAGCAAACAAAATCATGGGGGAGGAAAAGAGGAAAGTAATTCTCCTGAGTATTTGTGGGAGCAAGACCTACAGTTTGATTTGAAGCTTGACAGCCCCAGTGCCCCAGATTTGAAGACTTTCAGTGAATTAGTAGCCCTCATTAAGAGACATTTTCAACCCAAGCCCTATGTCACAATGCAGAGGTTCAGGATCAATTCATAGAACAGAGCCCCGGGGGGAGACAATTGTTACCTACGTGGTGAAATTAAAACAACTAACGGAATATTGTGACTTCGATAAAACCCTGGATGACATGCTCAGAGATCGTTTAGTATAAGGCATGCAAGAAGACACTATTCAGCGAAGATTGCTGGCTGAAGTGAATCTTGATTTTAAGAAAGCGTTAGAAATAGTGCTGGTGATGGAAAGTGCTGTAAGGGATTCACAAGCAATTCAAGGGGCACAAAATGGCGCCATTCTCCTAGCCGGGCAGGAACAGTCAGCCGAAAGTGGTGCAAAAAGCTGCGACTCTGCCATGAAGCGGGAAACAGCCCCCACTAATTGAAAAATGAGAGGAAACAGCTTAGCAACTAAATCGAAAAATAACTTTCATCTACATGGAAACAATTAGTCTTCTAGCGATTGGCAATTTAAAAAAGTAGAATGTTATTTTTGTCACAGAAGTGGACATATAATGAGACTGTGCAAAGCGCAATTTAAACAGGCTTCCAAACAACAAATGAAGTCCAATGAAGTCTATAGTGTAGAAGAGCCAGAATCAACCCATTCTGACATTTATTCATTATTTAACATGAAAGTTGGGAAGACAGAGCCAATATTTGTTACAGTGTAAGTGAATGCTAAACCATTAAAAATGGAAGTAAACACAGGTGCTTCTACCACTGTAATAGGATAAAACACTTTCAGATATTTAAATAGAGGTGATCAACAATTAAATTTGGAACAAACATCTGCCAAGTTGAAGATGCAGGCAAAGAAACCCAAGGAAAGGTATCACCAGAGTAACAGTTCATTATAGACACCAATTGGCACAGCAATTATTGATGGTATTAGAAGATAGAGGACCAAGCCTTCTAGGTCGAAATTGGTTGAGGGAAATTAACCTTAATTGGCCAATGAGATTTCAAAAGGAAGCTGAAAGAGTTCCAGTCTTGAAAATGGAACAAGGCAACATAGTTCAGAAAGAGCCTGGAGAGTCCAAGGACTGTAATAAGATGAAAAAGGAGTGTGTAAGCATTCAGCAGCCTGAAGAAATGAAGACTGTCTTAAACACCGATGTGGAAGAACAGCAGAAGAAACTCAAAGAGACTATGCTGAATGACAGAGTTCAAGGTGGAGTAAGTGAACTTCACAAACAGAAGGAAAACCTGTTGAAAGACCTTCACACACTAAGAATCCCTCAGGTCAAAGTTTGTGCCTCTAAAAAATTACCAAGAGAAACAGGAAGAATGTAACACCTCTCTGAACAAACTGAAGCTCCAGTTGGCAGAGAAGGTGCAGCAATGTTCAAGTTTCCAGGAGGAAGCCAACAGATACAAGAAGGAGACAGAAGAGTCGAAGAATCAGCTAAATGAAGCTAAAGAGTCTTTGAAAACTAAAGTGGAAGAACTTTCCAAGATGTGAGTAGATAATGAAGTCATGGGTAGTTCAACTACTGAACCAAGACAAGTTAAGATTGTATCTGAGAGAAGTCTGGCTGGCAGTGAAATCAAACAGAAGGCCAAGATTAAATTCTGTGGTAAAAAGAAGACACGTAGAAAGAGGATGTAGAATTACTGATGAGGCGCTGTCTTCGGACAAGACTAAGCCTAATATGTCCCAATTTGGATGGGAAGGTGGAGAAAAGTCAAGGGAATCAAAAAGTGACTCATGATTTGCATAGTCATGAGTAACAATTTACTGTTGGAGAAGCAGTATATGAAAAGAATTTCAGGGGAGGACCGAAATGGTTACCTGGTAAAGTGAGTTCTGTGACCGGGCCATTTTCATACCACGTGGAAGTGGAGCGCCGGATCACCCGTAAGCAGGTGGATCATTTAAGAAAAAGAGGGATACCCCAACAAAATGAAGTTCTATCTATAACCAGTAGTTCCGGTTGGAGTTGCTCAACCAAAGACAGGCATGACCGATGTCTCTGTCAGAGTGGAAGACACTGAGCTGCATGTGCCTAATGAGGTACCTGATGTTAACGTGGTTCCAGAGAATGTGTTTCCTACAAAAGAATCTGAAGCTGTGGAGCTACGACATTCCACACGGATCAGGAAACCACCTGAAAGACTGAACTTGTAATTTCATGACCTGTATAAAGATTGTAATGCCATGGGATAAATATCCTTGTAAATACAAGATGCACAGAAAAATTAAAGGGGGAGGAATGTAGTAATTATAGTTTTGGGAAATGTTGCACTGTAGCTTTAAGAATAATCCTGTGCTGTAAGATCACATGATCTGTGTAAACCAATGTGTTAGCAGCCTGGGGAACATTTACAAGAAAGTTCTTCTTTAGTTATGGAGTTTGATGCACATGTGTAGTTGCTGCTGCTGTCTTGTTAATAAAGTTAAATGTATTTGTGTTGTTTGCTTGCTGTTTTTGCTGCTTGCTGCTGTGAGAATGCATGCTTCTTTGATCCCTTTGGGGTAGCGAATCAGCATATTGTTCTCTAATCTAAAAGCAAAATATTGCAGATGTTGGAAATCTGAAATAAAAGTAGAAAATGCCAGTAAATCTCAGCAGGCTTAGCAGCATCTGTGGAGAGAGAGACTCAGTTAATGTTTTGAGTCCATATAACTCTTCTTCAGAGCCAAACAGAAGTAGAAATGTGAGGAATTTTATATTGTTTAAGAGGGGGTGGAGCAGCTGGATCAAGGTAGAAGATCCAGGATAGGTGACAGCTAAGGAGAGATTGACAAAAATGTCATGGGTACAAAACAAAAGGAGTGTTAATGGTTGTGCTAAATAGTAAAAAAGGTGCTGATAGTGGCATAAAGGTAAGATAGCAGAGAGTTCTCTCCTCCATCGTGAACCCTTTTTAAATCTAATTTTAAAAAATTTTATTTTATTTATTTGTTCATTTTTTATCCTTTTCCTCCAACCTCTCCTCCCCACAACAGGGCCATCTGTCTCTTGTTTCTATGTTGTGCTTTCACAGGGCACAGGCCCTTGTTCTGCTATTAACACCCTCTGCTATCTTACCTTTATGCCACTATCAGCACCTTCTTTACTCTTTACCATGACCAATAACACTCCTTTTGTTTTGTGCCATGTAACATTTCTACTTCTGTTTGGCTCTGAAGAAGAGTCATATGGGCTTGAAATGTTAACTCTGTTTCTCTCTCCACAGATGCTGCCAGACGTGCTGAGTTTTACCAGCATTTTCTGTTTCTATTATTGTTCTCTAGCAGATGACTGTGTTCTCTATCAGATGACTGAAATGAGGCGATCGTCAAAAACATCAGAGCATCTACAATTCTCACAAGCACAGGAAAACGTTTTGATTACAGAAGCTCACTGCAGGTCAGGTTCAATCATTTGACACAGCTTAATAATTGCCACTCTGGAGATATTCAAAGTCCTCAAACACTACTCTTCCATTAATCCCAGTTATGGCATCCTAACCATGTCAGTACAAGCTGTCATAAAAATGCTAATTAAGCTAATTAATGAGGGCAGATCCAATTGAAGTGTAATTTCTCTTACTCATGCTGGCTATAAGTCCAGTTTAGAGCGAGCAGTCGTATAACAATCTCCTCGCCAAATGCACCAACAAGCATTTTGCTTCTATAAAAACTGCCAATCTCATTTAAAATAAGGATTGGGATTGTCAAGAATTGTGATCATTTGGGTGCTGATTTCTTGGGAAAAGGTTGGAGGGATAATTTTGAACTTCGTATATCAGTTGAAAGCCTCACCTACCAAGAGGGAACATTGGAAATCTGGTACACACTGTGCTTAATTTTCTGATGAATTAATGAGCTTTGTAATGACACTTCTTTGGCTCAATGCCAACTGCCTTGGGTTCTGAACCCAGAAGAGAATATGTATTAAAAAACTGAGCTGTCAGTTATCGATTGCTTCTGAAGATGAAAGTTCAATTTTTCATTGGTTCAAAACTGGAGTTAGTGGTCTGGAAATTTTCCTGATCTCCCACTGTAGCTTTGGAAGGAAACAGGCAGAGTTGCCAGGAAAGTGGTGTAAGGATTATACTCAGCTGTGTTATGGGGTGGAAAGACAGAAAGGTCCATTTGAAAGGTGTCATCATCCTATCTCTGCTGGATGGCGTGAGTTAAAATTGATCCATGCAGTTAGAAGGACCTTCTCCTTGTCTGAGGCCATATACATTACATTAAGAGTCCCATGCCCTCTTTATCCATGATAACTTCTTTATTTAACACAGCTAACAAATCTGCCATTCATGCCAACTGATGAAATCTGCTTCAACATCTTGCCAAAAATACTTTCTGGAGAAACAACATCTGCAGTGCTAAGATATTTTAATTTCTAATTGTGTGCCAACCTTTTTCTGCAATGTTATTTTACCCGCTTGACAGCATATGAAATATCATCTTTTCTGCTGTGAATTGCTTAGCTACTACATTAGTGGTAGGAGTAAGGAGCTGTTTCGCTGTTGTGTGAATGTGCCCTCATTTCACAGCAATTGTCTATAACATCTAGAGAAGGGATACTCAGATTACAATAGTGTCTTGATGAGCAGCCTTCATATTCAGTTTCAATAGAGCATGTGATAATAGTTTATAGTTTTTTGATAGTGAATAGAAAAATACAAAGAGCAGAAGTTGGCATTAGACACTTCCTTTTAAGTCCTTCTCCCAGCTTTCATATTCTTTATAGCTCTTTCAATGATTTGGGTCACCTCTCATATGAAGTGACAGATATGAAGTAGGGGGGAATCCTCTCCCTGTAAGTACTCTGACATGGCTGCTATGGTCTGTACTTTCTCTGCAATACCAAGACATTGAGTTCTAATTGTTAAGGTGACATGCAGCACTACCTATATATCAACATGCGGACCATAGCAGTTGTGACCACATGTTCATGGAACATTCAGTTACATTAGTTGGGAGGACTCCATTGAGCTGAATGTTTGTAAGGATATGAGAGAAGGAATAGTTCCACACGAGTGCTATGGCTGGAAAGAGCACTTTATTGCTTCATGGGGATTACTATTTAGGATGGATAGTACTTTAAGACTGTGTGAGGAGTAGGTAATTTTACCTGCCAAATACTATCAGTATACTGCATTAATTGTATGTGGATTCTCACAGTTTAGTGACTTGGTAACATCATTGAATTATTTTCCCACCGTGTTTCTGAGCGCATGATAAAGTAGAGCTGCATTTAGTTTCTGTCAGCAGCCTTATGAGGATTGCTAGATCATTGGATATATTATTGACTCCCAATTTTCCAGTAATCGAACAGCACTCAGAAACAGCAATGTGATGTATACTTAATCAAATGCCCATTTTGAACGAAATTATTTGTTTCCAACTTGGATTTTAGGGATTAATATCTCCGCCCTGGAATTGTTCCTGGTAATGACTTTCATAAGGTAAATCCCTAAATGAGAGAAGCTGAATGCAAGATGGACAGGAGAGAGAAAGAGAGAAAATAAAGTACAGAGCAAAAGAGAAAGGGACTGAGGAGTTCAGCTTTTACATTGTAAATTAAACAGAAAATGTGGCAGTGCATGAAAATGCTAGCAGCAAAATGTGGTGAGTGTTTATAAATATTCACAGCACACAAACTTCCTGTCACCCATGGACTCACCCATTCTGCTGTTTCGCCGACAAATGCCAATTTTCAATTAGTTTTGCTTTTGTTCACAGTTAGATATGGTCTGAACCCTTTGCTTACAATTGTTGCAATCCTGCTAAATTACTTTGAGTAGACAAATGATGTTATCCTGCCTGCTTCTGCTCCCACTGATGCTATCATATATTTATCTTTGTTTATTTGCTGATGCCAGTTTACTGTACATTACTTCCTGCCCATGGACATTGACTTCCTACTTTGCCTTCTGGTGCCCACAAGATTTGCCATCCTGCTTAAAGTTGCGAATGAGTTGCTTGGACACCAGCTGAGAAATGTGGAGAACTAAGCAGAAAGGGATAAAACAGAATGGGGATCGGAGCAGCTTGCCTCTCAACTAAGTCAGTGTTGCACTATGTAGAAGCGGTAAGAAGAGGAAGATTAAGGATTTGTAGTTGTACAAGGGTTTGCATGAGTGTGTTACGCATTGTTAAAATGTTAAAAGTTTGTTAATTGTTGAGCCTTTAATCATGCAAAACAGCTGCCTGTTTCCATAGAGTGAGCAGCCGATTTGCATCACAGCCTGCCACTGGAAAAATGTCCTTTGGTGGGATTTCATCAGGGAGCCATCCCAGCATGGTTCCCCAATTATCTTATCTGGAAAAGATTTCACATTGGTGGCCAGCTATTGACCAATTTCACTACTTTCTGTCTGCTTTAAGATCTTTCAGCATCTTATCCTGTGACGTGTCTCTCCAGAAGTAGAGGCCATCCTTAATATCGGCCAAGCTGGTTTCTGTAAGGGCTGCAGCACCTGTGGTCCAGTATTGGCACTAACCACCTACATCGAAAATGGTTTCCAGAAGAACTTGAAAACAGGCATTCCACTACTGGACCTCACAGCTGCATTCGACAGTGTGGCATACTGGCCTGCTCCGCGAACTGCCCAGAGTGCTTCCAACCTGGGTTGGGACAGTTGTTGAAACACTTCTTCACAGCAGACAATTCAGAGTCCACCTTGGGCAAGGGAGAAGTGCAAGGAGAAGACAGGCCAATGGGCTACCACAGGACTCAGTGCTAGCCCCAACTTTGTTCAACATATATAGAAATGACCTGCCAACAACTATGGCCCATGAGTTCAACTATGTTGATGACATCTGTTGTGCCACCCATGCTCCATTCTTCTGCACTTTGGACAAAATCCTTAATGAAGATGTTACAAAGTTAACAGAGTACTGCAGCACATGGTGTCTTGCATTAAATCCCTCGAAAACCAGATTCAGTGTGTTCCACCTGCACAATGCCAGTGCCAAGAAAGAATTGCATATCTACTTGGATGGCCAGAGAATAAAGCATGATCCTAATTCCCAACATACTTGGAATTGACTCTAGATAGAACTTTGTCCTTCTGGGAATATAGAATCATAGAGTCATAGAGGTCGACAGCACAGAAAAAGTGGCTCATCGAGTCTGCGCCAGTCAAACAAGTATCTAACTATTCTAATCCCATTTTCCAGCACTAGGCCCATAGCCCTGTATACCATGGCATCGCAAGTGCACATCCAAATACTTCTTAAATGTTATGAGGGTTTCTGCCTCTACCACCCTTTCAGGCAGTGAGTTCCAGATTCCCACCACCCTCTGGGTGAAAAAATTCTTCCTCACCCCCTCTAAACCGCCTGCCCCTTACCTTAAATCTATGCCCCCTGGTTATTGATCCCTCCACCAAGGGGAAAAGTTCCTTCCTGTCTACCCTATCTATTGCCCTCATAATTTTATACACCTCAATCCTGTCCCCCCTCAATCTCCTCTGCTCCAGGGAAAATAACCCCAGTCTATCCAATCTCTCCTCATAACGAAAACTCTCCTGCCCAGGCAACATCCTGGAAAATCTCCTCTGCACTCTTTCCTATAATGTGAATTCCAGAACTGCACGCAATACTCTAGCTGTGGCCTAACCAGCGTTTGATACAGTTCCAGCAAAACCTCCCTGCTCTTATATTCTATGCCTCGGCTAATAAAGGCAAGTATCCCATATGCCTTCTTAACCACCTTATCTACCTGTCCCGCTACCTTAAGGGACCGGTGGACATGCACGCCAAGGTCCCTTTGATCCTTGGTACTTCTGAGTGTCCTACCATTCATTGTGTATTCCCGTGCCTTGTTTGTCCTGCCCAAGTGCATCACCTCATACTTATCCGGATTAAGTTCCATTTGCCACTGATCAGCCCATCTGACCAGCCCGTCTATATCTTCCTGTAATCTAAAGCTATCCTCCTCACTATTTACCACCCCACCAATTTTTTGTCATCCGCAAACTTACTCATCAACCCTCCTACATTCAAGTCTAAATCGTTTATATATACCAAAAACAGCAAGGGACCCAACACCGATCCCCATGGAACCCAACTGGACACAGGCATCCAATCACAAAAACACCCCTCGACCATCACCCTCCGCTTCCTGTCACTTAGCCAATTCTGGATCCAATTTGCCAAATTGCCTTGGATCCCATGGGCTCTTACCTTCGTTATCAGTCTCCCATGCTGGACCTTATCAAAAGCTTTGCTGAAGTCCAAGTAGACTACGTCAAATGCATTGCCCTCATCTACACACCTGGTCACCTCTTCGAAAACCATGCTGACTGTCCTTGATTAATCCCTTCCTCTTCAAGTGTAGATTAATTCTGTCCCACTGAATTGCTTCCAATAGTTTCCCCACCACTGAGGTTAGACTGACTGGCCTGTAGTTCCCTGGTTTATCCCTTCCTCCCTTCTTGAATAAAGGTACCACATTGGCTGTCCTCCAGTCCTCTGGCACCTCTCCTGTGGCCAGAGAGGTATTGCAAATTATTGCCAGCGCCCCTGCTATCCCCCTCCCTTGCCTCACTCAACAACCTGGGATACATTTCATCCGGGCCTGGAGATTTAGCTACTTTTAAGCCTGCCAGATCACTTAGAACCTCCTCCCTTTCTATGCTAATTTCTTTAATTATATCACAGTCCTTCTGCCTGATTTCCATACCCACGTTGTCCCTCTCACTTGTGAACACCGACACAAAGTATTCATTTAGAACCCTACCTACGTCTTCTGGCTTCACACACAAATTACCACTATGGTCCTTAATAGGCCCTACTCTTTCCCGAGTTATCCTCTTACTCTTAGTGTCCTTGTAAAATAACTTTGGATTTTCCTTTATTTTACCTGCCAATGCTTTTTCATGCCCCCTTTTGGCTCTCCTAATTTCCTTTTTAAGTTCCTCCCTACACATTCTATACTCCTCTAGGACTTCCGCTGTTTTGAGCCCTCGGTATCTGCCATAAGGCTCCCTTTTTTCCTTTATCCAATCCTGTATATCTCTCGACATCCAGGGTTCCCTGGATTTGTTGGTCCCATCCTTAGTCTTTACTGGAATATGTTGGCCCTGCACTCTCCCTATTTCCTTCTTGAATGAGTCCCACTGCCCTGACGCAGGTTTACCTGAAAGTAGCTGCTCCCAGTCCACTCTGGCCAAATCATATCTGATCTTATTAAAATGGGCCTTGCCCCAATTTAGAACTCTGATTTCCGGCCCATCCTTGTCCTTTTCCATAACAACCTTGAATCTAACGGAGTTATGATTACTATCCGCAAAATGCTCCCCCACTGATACCTCTGCCACTTGCCCGGCTTCATTCCCTAAAATTAAGTTCAGGACCGCCCTCTCTCTTGTAGGGCCTTCTACGTACTGGCTTAAAAAGCTCTCCTGGATGCATTTTATGAATTCTGCTCCCTCTAAACCTATCACACTATGATTAACCCAGTTAATGTTGGGGAAGTTGAAATCCCACAATATTACTACCCTGTTATTTTTACATTTCTCTGAAATTTGCCTACATATCTGCTTTTCTATTTCTCTCTGACTATTTGGGGGCCCATAATACACTCCCAGCAATGTGATTGCTCCTTTTCTGTTTTTAAGTTCTATCCATGTGGCTTCATTTGAGGAGCCTTCTAAGATGTCATCCCTCCTTACTGCTGTAATTGATTCCTTGATCAATATTGTGATACCCCCTCCTCTTTTACCTCCTTCCCTGTCTCGCCTGAAGACCCGATATCTGGGAATATTGAGCTGCCAATCCTGCCCCTCTCTCAACCCATGTCTCTGTGACAGCAATGACATCATTCTTCTATGTGTTAATTGGTGCCCTCAGCTCATCTGCCTTATTCATCAGACTCCTTGCATTAAAATGAATACCATCCAACCTTGCCAAGCTCCCTTGTGCCTTACCTGGCCTATAATTTCTATGCCTTCCAGACTCACTTGCTCTCGCTTCTAATTTTGGCTGTGTATCTCCCCCTGCTGAACCTCCTCTCAGGATCCCATCCCCCTGCCAAGTTAGTTTAAACCCTCCCCAGAACCCTCCCCATAAAGAAAAAAAAATAATTTTAAGCCATGTCCCCTCATGTGACAGTGTCACATGAGCTGGGACATGTCAATGAACTTTAGTAAAAACTTTCATTCAATTTATAAACACTTCATGAAACCTCATCCCGCCTGTGGATGAGGTTTCATGATAAATGCGAAGGCTGTCTGGGCTCTTCGCCTGCCCTTCAACCTTAAGGTTGGACGGGCAGCTCTGATAAATATTTCAATTGGCATTTAAATGGCTTTAATAGGCATTTGACAGTTCGGCAGGTGCGCAGCCGATTCTGGTCTGTGCCTGCCGAACTGAAAATCGGAATGACGTGCGGAGATGTCGGGTCGCACGCCCGATGTCACCGCGCATCATTTTATGTGTCAGCGAGTGGGGCCCACTCCCACACGCCAACCCGAAGATTCTGGCCATTGAACGCCCTGAAGAATTGCTTGCATGTAACCTAACTCTGCAGTGAAATGCGGAAGTAGACAAATGCAGCCAACTTCTGGGCAATGCTGTCAATTACTGTGCTGTTAACCCTCACCTGCTCCCAAACCCATAAGCTGCTAAAATTTACTCCAATGTTTCAGACTGATGAATTTTCATTGGAACTAGGGACAGGATTTTACATCCCATGGGTGGATGCGTACCTGACGCGATCGGGCGAAAAACAATGCGCAATGACGCCGGGCGAGCGTCCCGACATCATTGTGCACTCGTGGGATATTTTGGTCGGTGGGCGCATGTGAGAGTCGGCAGAGGCCCACTGACAATTAAGAGGCTTATTAAGACCCGAAAATCCTGCCCTGAGAGAAGTTAGACATTTAACAGTTTAAAAGCAAGTACAGGGCAAGGGAAAGCAGAAAGATAACTTTGTGACATGGAAAACCTTTGTAAACTGTTCAAAATGTGCCATGGGAGCCACACGATTATTAAGATTTGCCTACCAGCAATGGAGCAAAGCAATGATGGCTGTTGACGCACAAAAAATAGTTTCAAGCACAAATCAGCGATTGGAGAATAATAGGGAGACCGTTTAAACCCTCTTTCCAGCAATTATCTTTCTCTTTGAATATTTTATATTTTATGTGCTGCTTCTGAGATCATGGGCAGAATCTTCGGCTTGATGAGCAGGGCCGGGGCCTGCTCGCTGAGGCGTAAAATGATGCGCGGTGATGTCGGGCATGCGTCCCAGCGTCACCGCGTGTCATTCAGATTTTCGGTTCGGCGGGCGCACATTTGAGTTGGCTGCGTGTCCACCGGACTGTCAAAGGCCTATTAAGGCCAGTTAGATATTAATTAAAACAATAAACTGAGCTGCCCGTCCAACCTTAAGGTTGGTGGGCAGGCAAAGAGCCCAGGCGACCGTCACATTTTTCATGGAACCTCATCCACGGGCGGGATGAGGTTTCATGAAGGGTTTTAAAGGTTTGAAAAATTTTAAAATAAAATTAATAGACATGTCTCAGCTCATGTGACAGTTTCACATGAGGGGACATGTTCTAAAATTTTTTTTTCTCCTTTATTAAAATTTTAAAAAACTTAAACTAATCTCCCTGAGGGAGCTCTGTGCCTCAGGGAGATTTCTGCGCTCTTTTGCGCGCATGTGCGAAAGAGCGCAGGCCCCGACTCAGGCAATCCCCCCACCCACACAGGGAGCGCTCAGCGGGGTGGGCCTTATTTTGCCCAGCCATGTAAAGTGGGCGCCCGCCCGTGCCCGCTCCCGCCCAACTCCCCCGACGAGGAGAAAATTCTCCCCCATGTCAGAGATGCCAGTTGTGCTACATGAAGAAAACTTTGACAAGCCTTCAATATATGGAAAAATAAAAATTCAGTCAAAATTTAATTGCTGCAAAGAGACTTTAAGAGTCTCCTAATTGCACAATTGTTATTGATTTTGGGTCAAATTGCTATTTTTCCATCAGAAGAATTGGATTATTGGAGTACATCATAAGCAAGATCCACTGACTACAGTGGACCTGTTTGTAAATTCAATTTTATGACACTAGAGGCTGAAGAATAAATGTTTTAATCTGAGATCAATTCCTGTGGAAAAATGAAGAGATCATCAAAGTCAATTTTTGATGGTCGCTTTTAGAAGTTATGCCTGGTTCCAGATTATTTCTTTTCTTGGGATTTGGATAAAACCTAATCTAAGTGAATTAACCTGGATGAAGAAAAAAAGAATTGAATGAGACTGTCAACTTAGGCTACATATTGTGGAGGAACTGAGCAAGGAACAAAATATTTATTTAAAAAATGTATACGCCTGGATTTTGCACAGTGTCAATGACAAGCTTATTGCCGCTGCTGGTTAATTGCCCTGATTTGATGCTGCTGCACATTTCTTCCAGGATCTTCTGATCCTGACTTTCACAGAAATGCACCACGCAGTGTCCCTTGGGGAACTTTGGAGCAGGGTATAAGCAGGGGAAGACAGGACATGCCCCCACTTTTTACAGCACTATTTGCCATATGGTAAGTTTAAAGGTCCAGCCTTTGAATGTTAGTGACTGGGTGAGTGAATGAATGGGTGA
Organism: Cetorhinus maximus; assembly: GCF_964194155.1. Taxonomy (NCBI): domain Eukaryota; kingdom Metazoa; phylum Chordata; class Chondrichthyes; order Lamniformes; family Cetorhinidae; genus Cetorhinus; species Cetorhinus maximus. The sequence continues at coordinate 72,589,376 of NC_135880.1, read as the reverse complement.
GTGGATGAGTGAGTGAATGGATGAAATAACAGTAAATCAAAAGGTGAAAGGGTCAGAGAAACTTAAAACAATTACAATTACCAGAAAAGGGTATTGAGAAAATTATTAGAACTAAAGGCTGACAAGTCCCCAGGTCCTGATGGACTTCATCCTAGGGTATTGAAAGAAATGGCTGCTGAGAAAGTAGATGCATTCGTTTTAATTTTCCAAAATTCCCTAGATTCTGTAAAGGCCCCATTAGATTGGAAAATAGTGAACCTTTATTCAAGAAAGGAGGAAGACAGAAAACAGGAAACTATAGGCCAGTCAGCTTGACATCTGTATAGGGAAAATGCAGGAATTCATTATTAACGAAATTATAGCGGGGCACTTATAAAATCTTAATGCAATCAACAGATTCAACATGGTTTTGTGAAAGGGAAATCATGTTTGACAAATTTATTAGAGTTCGTTGAGGAAGTATCAAGCAACATGGATGAAGGGGAACCTGTAGATGTGGTGTACTTGGATTTCTAGAAGGCATTTGACAAGGTACCACGTCAAAGGTTACTCCACAAAATAAGAGCTCGTGTTGTATAAACTATCATATTAGCATGGAGAGAGAATTGGTTCGCTAACAGAAAATAGAGAGTAGGGATAAATGGGCCATTTTCAGCTTGGCAAGGTGTAATGAGTGGAGGAGTGCTGGGGCAACTATTTGCAATCTATATCAAAGACTTGAATGAAAGGACTGAATGTATGGTTGCTAAATTTTCTGAAGACACAAAGATAAGTAGGAGAGTAAGTTGTGAAGAGGACATAAGGGTTGGGATTTGAAATTCCTGCTGAATGTCAATGGACGTTGTGCTGGGTCATCAAATTTTCAGTCCTGCCCATGGAGGAAAATTCCAACCAAGGAGCCTGCAAAGGGATATAGATAGGTTAAGTGTGTGGGGAAAAAAAAGTATGTCAGACATAGTATAATGTGGGAAAATGTAAACTTGTCCACTTTGGCAGGAAGAATAGGAAAGCAGCATGGAGAGAGATTGCAGAACTCTGATGTACAGAGGGATCTGGGTGTTCTGGTACATGAATCATAAAAAGTTTGTATGCATGTACAGCAAGTGATTAAGAAGGCAAATGGAATGTTGTTTTTTATTCCAAGGGGAATGGAATATAAAAGTAGGGATTTTTTGCTAAGTTATACAGGGCATTGGGACCACATCTAGAGTACTGTGTACAGTTTTGATCTCCTTATTTAAGGAAGGATATAATTGCATTGGAAGCTGTGTAGAGAAGGTTCACTCCATTGATTCCTGGAATGAAGGGATTGTTTTTTGAGGAAAGGTTAGACAGGTTGGGCCTGTATCCATTGAAGTTTAGAAGAATGACAAGTGATCTTATTGAAACTGATAAATCCTGAGGGGACTTGACAGGGTAGATTCTGAGAGAATGTTTCCTCTTGTGAAGGAATCTAGAACTAGGGGATACAGTTTCAAAATAAGAGGTCTCCCATTAAGATGGAGATGAGGAGAATTTTTTTTCTCTGAGGGTTGTTAGTCTGTGGAATTCTCTTTTCCCAATAGAGCAGTGGAGTCAGGGTCATTGAATATTTTTAAAGCTAAGTTGAATAGATTCTTGACTGACAAGAGAGTCACAGGACATAGGGGGTAGAAAGGAAAGCAAATGTGGCAATCAGATTGGCCATGATCTCGTTGGGTGGTGGAGCAGGTTTGAGGGGCTGAATGGCTTACACCTGCTCCAATTCTTATGTTCATATGTATATTCATGAGTGAATGAATGGGTGAGGTGGGGAAGTGGGTTTGTGTGTCGATGAGGTGGCTAAGTGGGTAGGTGGGTTTTAATTGGGTGAGGTGGGTAGGTGGATAAGTAGGTCGGTCGGTAGTTGGTTTTGGGGGTTAGTCAGGTTGGATTGGAGGGTTGGTTGGGTCGGGAGGGTAGTCAGATGGTTGGGAGGGGTAATTGGATCGGGAGGGCCGTAGTCAGGTCTGGTCAGGTGGGTGATCTGGTTAGGATGGGGTTTATGTAATCCAACTCAGAGTTGGAGACATTTGCAGAGATTCCTGGGGGACAGGGTAATTGTCCATCAGGTGTTTAAACTTTTTGAGAAATTCCCACATAGGTAAGTGTGTCAGGACTTCCACAGAGTCCTGACATGCCTCTTTGGATGTACACCCGGGCTCGAATGATATGGAAACAGGAAGATTTGGCCTATAATCTCTAAATTTAAGCCTGCAAAACAGGACCCATCAAAATCTTTTTTTATTCATTCTTAGGGTATTGGCATTGCTGACAAAGCCATTATTTTTGTCCTTCCTTTGTAGCCCTCAGAATGAGATGGTTGGCTTCTTCTTTAAACTGCTACAGCGAGCGTTTGATAACTCAGTGACTCACTATGCCATTTTGGAGGGCAATGGCCACAATCAGGGAAGGGGACACACTTGCTGTGATCTATGGTGTGTTGGGAGAGTCCGCCCACCAGTGGGAGGTGTCTAACACAAGGTAGGCCCAAGGTTTCATTGAGGCCCAGAGGAGCCTTCTTGCCTGCGTAGCCCACACAGGAACATCAAAAATAAATTTAAAACTTACCTTTTGGGCTTCTGCTGGTCCAGAATCTGACTGCAGACAGCTTTTGCCTGATGGGGGTCTGACGCTGACCCTCCCTTCACTCGGGCCTCTGATCAGAATTGCAGATCAGGTCCTGATAACATCCTTATTCCTAATCTGCATATTTAAAACAGGAATACAAAAAACAAAATACTGTGTAATGCTGGCAATCTGAAATAAAAACAGAAAATGCTAGAAATATGCAGCAGATCTGGCAGCCCTTCTGGGGAGAGAGAGACAGTGTTAATGGGCTGAATTTTTTCCTGGCTCTGTTGTACTTTCCCAGATCCGAACCAGGAACTGGATCAGCTGCCTGCTTCATGGAGACAGGCAGCCAATTAGAGCAATTAAAGCTCCACTTAGGTGCCATTTTGCAATGGTTATTTTCCCTCAACCAAAGCAGCCCCCTGCCATGTATGGAGGCTCCCGGCTTAATCGAGGCGGCCTCCTGGTGGCAGAATGGGTGGACATCAGAGCTGGAGACTCCATGGCCCAATGATAGGGCTGTGGGGACAGAAGGCTAAACCCACATTCAAAATTAGCCAGTGGAGGGGCTTCCCTTTCACGCCGATGGCCTAACTGACTTTGGCCTCTTTATTTGAGGATGTCAATGCAGGCAACCGAGGGTCCCTTCATGTTGAGGTGGGGCTGCCGGCTGATTGTGCCTTCAGTCTTGGGAATCTACCCGCCATCCTTAATAGGAAGGCGAATGTGGAGGTGCCCAGTTAGGAGGTCACCCCAGTAGGTTAGGCCTGTGGGCCGCTGATGAATTGGCTGGACTCAGGGCCCAATTTCGGACTCTTGACACCCGGCAGAAAATCAAGCCTAATACCTCAGGTCAATAACCTGTTATCAGAGTTCTGTAGTAAAAATTCAACAGGAAGTCAGTGGAAAGGAAAGTCAGATGGAGGAATTTGGCAAGCAATCTGTTATTACCTCATTTGCTCCACCACCAAAATTACCCGAAGATGAATAGGGAGGTACAATTTCGTGTAGTTGGAGGAGTTAGTTTCAAGGGGCTTATCAATTTAAATTGTCACTAAAAGAGTGAGGAGAAAAGTAAGGATAAGTTACTTTGAGAAAATTGTTGGAGCATAGAAGCTTTGCTTCAGAACACAGGGAGAGGAGTAAGCTATTTACCCACTCGAGTCTGTTCCATCATTCATTGAGATCATGGCTGATCTGAGGCCTAACTCCATGGCTATAATTTTACGTTGATCGGGCAGGCACGGGTCTGGCACATGAAATTGCGTGAAATGACGTTGGGCATGTGTTCTGACGTCATCGTGCACATGAGCAATATTGAGGTTGGCAGGTGCGCACACGAGTTGGAGCTGTGCCCGCCAACAATTAAAGGGTCAATTAAGGTCATTAAAAGCCCTATTGTCCATGATTTTATGATGTCTGTGTGGAGTCGCGCTCATCGCATGGGCAAAACAGGCAGGTGGGCAGCCCGTTCTTAATGAAACCTCATCCAAGGGTTGGATAAAAAGGGTCTGTAGCATTGCCATTGTGATTAGTGAGGGGTTTAGGAGATAGTTTGCTGCTGGTTGTTTAATGAAACTTGACAGCTTTATCTGTTTTGAGCTTCAGTCTTTGCATTGCTAGCCTTCATTTCAAGATCCATTGGTGTCTCCAGGGCCCCTGGAGGATTTATACCATGTGGACCCTTCCAGTAACCAGACAGACTTCTGTTACCCTGGTAATGGGGATTGTTTACTCCACTGGTGGTATCTCCTCTGAGGAGGAAGAGAGGGGCAGAAGGAGAGGAGGCCAGGTGTCCATAGGCAGCATCCAAGGGAGCGACCTGAGGGAGATGGGCAGGCGCAGGGTGCGCAGGCCCAGCATGGAGTCCAAGGCAGAAGGGGCCACAGAAGATGCCACTATCCTACTGCCAGGGTTTACAGGCAGCGATGCAGCTGCCTCAACATATCCGAGGTGCAGTGCTGAAGGAAGTTCCGCCTCTCCAGGGTGACTGTGACCTCCATTTGTCAGATGATTGGGCCTGAGATCACCTCCAACATTGTGGGTGACCACCCCATGCCAGTGGTTCTGAAGGTCACAGTGGCCCTCAATTTTTATCCCCTGGCTCTTTCTAAGGGTCAGAGGGGGATCTGTGTGAAGTCTCCCAATCAGCTGGATTAAGCTAGTGATTGATGCCCTGTTCAGGCAGATTTTGACATTTATTCATTTCTGGATGGACGAGGCCAGCAAGGCTGAGCGAGCCAAAGGCTTTGCTGCAATTGCTGGGTTCCCCTGCGTCCAGGGTGCCATCGACTGCACACTTGTGGCCATCAAGGCACCAGCGGGTCAGCCGGGTGCCTTCGTCAACAGGAAGGGCTTCCACCCCATGAACATGCAGATATTGTGTGACCACAAGATGCAGATTCTGCAAGTCTGTGCAAGGTACCCTGGTAGCTCCCATGACGCATACATCCTCCGACACTCACGGGTGCCAAGGCTGTTCATGGCTTCAGCTCGACTGGATGGATGGCTGCTGCATGACAAGGGCTAACCATTGAAAAAGCGGCTTATGACACCACTCCGGCACCCAAGGACAAAACCAGAGCAAAGATATAAAAGGAGTCATACCACCACAAGGGCGGTGACGGGAGGACCATAGGTCTGCTGAAGATGAGATTCAGATGCCTGGACTGTTCAGTGGATACACTACAATACCCTCTAGAGCATGTGTCTCTGATAGTGGTTGCATGCTGCGCTCTCCGCAATCTGGTTCTGGCAAGGGGGGACCCACTGAAAGAAGAAAATCTTGATGCAGCTCCACAGGCCACAGATGATGACTTCAGTGGTGGATCAGAAGAGGAGCCTGGGGAAGAACATGGTGAGGACATGGAGGCAGGGACACCAGGGAGGCGTTGATTCAACACTCCTTCAGCTAGGCTGCCAACGCACTGCTGCCACCTCATGCCAGGGGTGCTGCCTCCTTACCGAATGTTTGAAAAGATCTGTTCCAAAGTCCACTCAGTACCCGTGCAATAAAGTTTAGAGCCATTCACTTCCAGCATGAGATACTGGCGCGCCCTGCACCTACAAAATAAGTGAAACATACTCAGGCCATGAACACAAAAGTAAAATTTATATAATGTATTATGTAATTTATATAATGTATAACTCACAGGAAATGAACATAACAAATTAATGGCCACAGCAGTAAACAAATTAACAAAACATGGCAGAATAGATGATCGCCCGTGAAAAGTCCCTCTTCTGCTCACGGTGTCTTAAACTTAGGTTTGCGAGTGCTGTGTCTTGGTGACCCCACCCCTCGCTGGCAGCGGCATTGGAGGCAGCCTGCTGACTCTGTGGGCCTTGATGACCTTGGCAGTTGTCCTCTGGCCAGTGGAGCCTGTGCAGGCCCCGCCTGGGAGGGAGCGTCCAGCGCTACAGTTAGGCACTCCTCAGTCACTGCAGCCTCATTGGGTGGCACAGTCACTGGCAGAGGGGCAGAGAGGCTGCTGCCATCAGCCACAGCCCCCTGAGAGGAATCCGTAGAGATGGCAAGAAGCTCGTGTGCCAAGGGGCAGTCGATCTGGAACCCCCTGCTCACCATTGATGATTGGGCACCTAGCAGAGATAATAGGTGGCTCATCCATCTCTCACAGCAGCGATGACCTCCTGGGGTCATTGCAGGTCCAAGTGCAACTCCAGAAACCCCTCATTCTGTTCCTGGAGCTGTCTCTTCATTAGAATCGCCACTCTCTCAATGGAGGAGGCAGCGTGCTCGGTGCTGAGGGTCAACGCAGTGCACATGCTCTGCATGGACTCCTGCATGACAGAGACCATGGCATGTAAACCCTCAGGAATCTCCGCCAGATTGTCCCGCTCATCCCACTGGACATCCAGCATCTGTCACTTAATGGACGACTCCAGAGGCTTGTCATCTGCCTCGGACTCAGCATGGCCCTGGTCTCCAGCAGTCCTCCGACTGCGGGTGCCTTGGACACTGGCTTCGGCTTGCTCCTCACGCGAGTGTGCCGTGCCCTCACTACTGTGCACCGACATTATAGCCGACGAGCCACCGAGGTGCTGGTATCTGCGCTGGTGCCTGGTGCAGAGAGGGCGATGTAGGTGCATCTGACAGGCTCTGGTCCTCTGGCGTCATCGGGGTCCTGCACTCGTTTGCTGGATGGTGTTTCTAGAGGAGAAAAATGACATGTCATTAGTATTAGTCATCACACCGTCACTGTGGATGTTAGGCAGGTTGGTGAGACAATGGAGATCTGCATCATGGTGCTGTCATCCTTCAATGAACGATGGGGACTCCAGGTTTGAGGTTTCCATTACAGATGAGACAACACAAGAATGTTTACACACTCCAACGCTCATATCTGTGTACTGCACTCTTACCATCGTTAGAGACCCCTGCCTCTCCATGACCGGTGGACCGAGCTGGGCGCCAGCACTCCACCTCTAAGGCATCCATCCCATACCTCATCAATGTGAGCAGGTTTGAGGGGTCTCCACCCGTCCTTGACCTCTTGATGTTGTTATGGCTTGTCTTCTGAAAGGACAGAAAGGATCATTGATTATTCCACTCTCTACCTGCAGCATCATTGCAGCCTGGCCAATCCCACCTGAGAAACACCTTGCAGGGCACATCAGAGTCGTGACCATCAACCTGCAAAGCATTCAGGCCAAGCAGCCAGAGCTCGCCGCCTTGGCTGGCACCAATATCACTGACAGTTGGCACTCAGGCTCTTACACCCCTGAGCATCACAGGGGTTGGCCAGCCGTTAACACATCGCCACACAGATCCATGCCAACTCGGTACAAACCCTTGCAGAGCGCAGTAGATTGTTGAACCTTTTGTGGCACTGCGCTGCGCCGCACAACATCATGGCCGCTGACCTAAGCTGCCACCTCTGCCAATACTTTCTTGGTCAGGTGTGGTGGCCTCCTCTTGCCATCCTTGGGGATGAGGATGTCCTGCCTGGGGCTGACCTCCTCTATGAGGATTCCCAGGCACTCATCCAAATCAGGGGGTTGGAAGGTGGGGGGGGAGTCTGAGTGCCCACAGGACTTGCCCTCCAGCCTGGCGTGCCCAGCAGGTGCAGATGTCATTGCAGCTCAAAAAAATGTTTCGTCAAACAGCTCCAAAGCTGCAAAGTGTCCCCTGGCAGCCTTCAGGGAGCTGCCTCTGTTGCTTTTAAATTGCTCGCCGGGTCGCCATTGAACCCAGTACCCGACAGGCTTCCACCCCTGCCCAGCCCTTTTGACCATTGAGCAGATGCACTTCACACTGGGCGACTCTTAATTGGCCAGCCAATGTGGAATCACATTGGAAATGCAGTCTTGCCCGGGAGCGGATTATACATTCACTTCTGATTTGGTGCGCACGCCAAATGTGAAATTCAAGCCCTTTGGCCCGTATCACTTAATACCTTTGATTAACAAAATTAACAACTGATTGCATTAACTGTCATTTGTGCAGGAGAGATCCAAACGTTGACTATTTTTTTCCTTTACAATATTTACTAACTTCACTCATAAATGGCATAGTTCTAACTTTTTGGTTGTGTCCTCCAGTCCTGGACTCACCAACCAGTGCAAATAGTTTTACTCTCTCTACCCTATCAGTTCCCATTGATATCTTAAACTTCAAAATCACCTCTTAACCTTCTAAATCCTAGGAAATGCAACCCTAGTAAATGTAATAGGTCCTTGTAATTTAACCCTTGGATTCCAGGTATCACTCTGGTAAAACTGCGCTGCTTGATTCATGGCTGATAGGTCTTTCCTAAGGCTTTGTACCCAGAACAGAAGGTTAAGATGTGATCTAGTAAGGGCTTTATATTGCTGAAATGTTCCTTCTATCCCTTGTCCTCCAAATATAAAGACCAGCATTCCATTAGCGTTTTTGATTATTTTTTTACTTTTCCACAACATTTTAGTGAGCTATTAGCTTGCGCCTCCAAGTCTTTTTGACCTCCACTGTTTCTAGCTTTTACCATTTTCGAAGTACGCTGATCTGTCATTTTTAGGTACAAAGTGGATGAGCTCATTTGCCACAGTTTAACACATTAATTTAAACGAGCAAAACTCACAATGTCACCTAGCTTTGGGCGGAATTTTCCGTGCCCATTGGTGTTGGGCGTCATGGTGGGCATGAGTGACAATATGGCAGGAAGGCCAAAAATTGGTTTCACAACGTTGTGAAGCCAGTTTGCAATCATCTGCTCTGCCTGTCAATGCCGGGCCGCATTCCCCACTGCCGCACGTTGGGAACTTTTTAATACGTCTACATATCATGATAGGGCCTGCTGGCCGGAATCATCCCCCCATGCTGGATCGTCCGAGCACGTCAGTGAGATTGCATGCCGACGTGTTTCACAACTGCATTTAGAAGGCCGTGTACCTGGCAAGCTGCACTTCGGGGGGAACTCGGAGGTGAGTGCACAGTAACGTCGCGCAGTGCTCACGAGGGTCACCTGTTGGACCTCAAGATTGAGATGCCACACCTGCATGGAAGGGCATAGGCAAATCCCATTTTCCCAGCTAGCTGATAGCACAGTCCCGGAGCAAGGTCTGCACTGGAGTTGATGGTAGTGCACAAGCGGATGGTGGAGAGGGCAGTGGCCTGCATTAGGCAAACCTTGTATAAAGCGATCATTCCTCCGCAGCTGAGACAGTTCAGATGCAGTCACATTGACATGCGTAGAGTCGGGCCTTTAGCTTATCTGCCCACTCAAAAAACGCAGAGGCCTGAAATTGTCACCAAATGCTCCAGAGCTTTTTACCCCTCAGGCAAAGACTGCAAACTAATGAGCATTTTAGTAGACTGCAGAACAGTTGGACAACTGGGTATGTTGTACAATCTCCTTGCGGAAGCTGGCCATGGAGCAGTCACTGGTGATGGTACAATGTCATCAAACTGGTTTGGACCAGTTTCCCCCATGGTTCAATCTAACAGCACAAACTTGCAGTGCGGGTTAGGAGAATGCCTGCGCCTGAGCTGAGAGCACAGCATGCAGTCCAATGGGCAAAGCTGCCGCCAACTGGTCAGGTGGAGTGGGGCGAAGGTGGGTGGGGTTTTGAGAAGCCATGCAGTGCACTAAACCCTGTCTATCCAAGTGGTAGCCAGCACTCTCTGGGATGTGTCAAGGGGCCTTCAGACTTAATGAAGAAAGGTTCTTAGTACACCCAGGCTAACCCCCCCTCCTCCTGTAGGAGGAGTACATCAGGAGCATGCAGCATGGTGACCTAGCTGTGTGCCTCATGGCTTACAGAGAGCAGAGATGAAGGTGAAGAGACTGATGCAGGATCCTGGCTGTGCAGATGGAAGAGTAGCACCCTCAGGAAGAAGGGGCAGCTAGGGCTCCCGCACATGCCGCTGAAGATCCACTGTGAGCTGTCGCTGGCCGGTGCCTAGCTAGACCCAGGGTCAATAGATGGCGTTTATCATTCTTGCAGATGACCGAGAACCAGTGTCGCCGAAGACTGCGCATGTCCAGGGAACTGGTTGGTCACATCTTCCACCTGCTGCAGGATTTGGCGCCATGGGAACACGGAGGGCCTCCACTGCCAGTGTCCGTGAAAGTGAATGGGCGCTGAATTTTTATGCCAGTGGCTCTTTTCAGGGCTCCACAGGTGACCTATTTGGGGTAATACAAGCCTACATGCACAAATGCATCCATGAGGTCACAGATGCCAGCTTCGCGAAGGCACACAACTTTGTGCCTGTGATCAGGAAAGCCAGGAAGCACGAGCACTGAGATTTGCCCAGATCTCAGGTTTCCCACAGATGCAGGATGCCATCGACTGCTCAGATCTCTGGGCAACAAGTGGTCAACTATGCCAACCACAACGGCTTCCACTCGCTGAATGTGCAGCTGGTGTGCGACCACCACAAACGCATCCTGTGGTTCTGTGCATGGTTCCCAGGGAGTGTGCACTACTCTTACATCCTCAGTAGGTCTCAGATCTCTGACGTCTTCCAGGGTTCACAAAGGCTGCAAGGATGGCTCCTCGGGAAAAGGGCTACCCGCATAGGACATGGCTGATGACACCCATGCGGCGGCCTCAGACTGCAGCAGAGCAAAGGCATAATGAGGCTCATGCTGCAACTTGCACTCTGGAGGAGCAAACCATTGGGATGTTGAAAATGAGGTTCCAGTTCCTGAATCAGCCTGGTGGAGCCCTGCAATACGGTCCACAGAGGGTGTCACACATCATCGTCATCTGCTGCGTCCTTTACAACCTGGCGCTCCAATGGGGAGAGGAGCTGGCTGAGGAGGAGATGGAGGAGCTGGAGGCCTCCTCTGGTGAGGAGGATGTAGACGAGTATAAGGGTTAGGAGGTCCTCAAAGGTGAGGATGACGGTGATGAGGCCATCGCACTGGCCAGGCAAGGCAGGCGCGCTCAGGAGGCCCCCATAGCTGCTCGGTTTGTGGAGGATGATGACGACATGCAGTGAGGAGATACCATAAATCCTCACATTGCATCTGTGAAAGGTTGAATCTTGACTGGCTGATGGCAGTGCACATGCCCTCTATGGTAAGCCCCCTGTCATGAAGATGCAGCGGAGGCCCATAGTCCCTACATTCCAGGAGGATGATGATGACATGCAGTGGGGACACTCGATAGATCCTCACATAGCTTATGTGAATCACTGACTCCTGTCTGGCTGATGGCAGATCACTTGTGCTCTGTGAATAGGGTCATGTCATGGAGATGCAGTGGGGAAACTTTAACTTCTCCTGATCCTATGGCATCCTTAGTGAGCTGAGCCCTTCAGGGCCACATTGTCACCAGACACAGATGCTGAGGGATTGGGGAGCAGCTGCACCTCAAAAATGCTGGGAACACACAGGGATAATGATGGAACTCTGTGCTATCGGCCCAGGACATTCTGGCAGCAAAGAAAAGCCCCAACGAGGTGCAGGCATGACTGGTGTAACCAGTGACAGTGAAGGCTGTGTGCTGGGAAGGTTGCACAAAGCACAGGGAAGAGGCCCTGGACTGAGACACCTGCCTTATTCTTGTGCAGGGACCAAGGTTTCACATCTGAGTGATACGAACTCTGCTCATTAGATTTGGGAGCCAAAGGCAGGGAGACATTCTTGGGAGTTTATTAACATGTGAACAGTGAACATTATGTACAAGTGATTAGCACCCGTGGCCAGGCCGTGCAAGTACATCTTCTTAAGCCGGGGTCGAGTTCTGGTCATAAAGCAGCTGATCGCCGCCATGTTGTGGTATCGGCTGGTTACTTTGACCCCTCCCCTGGACTTTGTCGCAAAAATCCAGAGAATGCTAGTCGACTTCTTCTGGGATAAAAGATTGCACTGGGTCGCTGCTGAGGTTCTGAGTCTCCCGTTTAGGGAGGGCGGTCAGGCGCTAGTGTGCCTACGCATGCAGGTGGTGACTTTCCGTCTTCAGACCCTGCAGCGATACCTTTACGTCGAGCCTCCTCCGAGATGGTGTGCCCTGGCGACGTATTTCTTCCGCCAGGTGCACGGCCTGAATTATGACGTGCAGCTCCTGTTTATAGAGCAGAGGGGCCTTGGTGGCTCCTTACAGGCGTTGCCCGTCTTTTACCAGGACCTAATCAAAGTCTGGAACGTGGTCGCCTCGCGACGCAGCTCTCCCCCGTCAGGAGTAGCAGCTATCGTCAGAGAGCCGCTGCTCAGGAATCCGCCCCTCTGTCCCTTTCAGTGGCTGGCGGAGAGGAGGGCTGTGGCTGCCGGGGTGACCATGATCGGGGACGTGCTGGGTGGCGGAGGACTGGGTTGGATGCTCCCGCAGGAGTTGGCACGTTGCGCGTCAGTAAGTGTCCAGGTCGCAGCCGATGCCATCCAAGACCTAAGGACGGTCGTGCTCGGACCCGAAGTCATTTTAGTTCTCGAGGTGGCCCAGGTGCGCGGTGGTCTTCCGTCTGAACGTTCCCCTGTTCGGACGGAATTCCACATTGGCCCCAAGCCCCGAACCCTCCCTCGGGTGCCGGTGCCCCGCAATAATATGAGCCGCCTCGTGCCCTCCGTGCCATTTGGCACGGCACGGACGGGTTTTCTGTACAGACTGCTGCTGCACACCTCCCATTTTCTCGCCCTCGTCCGCCACCTGGACACGCCCTGGCGTGCCTTGTTGCCGTCCGGCGGCAGAGGTCCCCGATGGGAGGCCCTCTACGGAAGTGTCCTCCCGCTTTCTATCGGGGACCTGGGTTGGAGGGTGTTGCATGCAGCAGTCCCATACAACCGTAGAATGTGTAGGTTCACGGACTCCCAAGACACCTGCTCTTTTTGCGGTCTTGTGGAGTCCGTGGACCACGTTTATATAGGGTGTTATAGGCTGCACTCCCTTTTTAGTTATTTAAAAAACCCTCTGTTGCTGTTTTGTTTGCATTTCAGTCCCACGCTCCTGATCTACGGACACCCGGTGCGGAAGGGGGTCGGGAAGGAGGAGGACCTCCTCGTGAACCTGCTCCTGGGCCTGGCCAGGTTGGCCATTAACAGGTCCAGGCAGCGGGCGATCGAGGGGGGAGTCCCGCCCGATTGTTTGTCCCTCTTCCGCGGCTACGTTCGCGGCCGGCTGTCCCTGGAAAGGGAGCACGCGGTGTTTACCGGCACCATCGAGGCCTTCCATGCCCGGTGGGCGCCGCGGGGACTGGGGTGTTTTGTTGACCCCTTTAATCACATTTTGGTTTAATGTTTGTAAGTTTCCTTTAAACTTTGTCCTTGGTTTTACAGCTGACCTGAATTAGGGGCTGTGCTTGATTTATCCCTTGTTATTGTTAATTTAGTTAATTGTTTTGACTCGAAAAGAGTTACATCTTCTTAAGAGGTGTCAGCTGTGGCTCAGTTCATAGCACCCTCACCTTTGAGTCAGAAGGTTGTGGGTTCATGTCCCACTCCCGGAAACCAAGAACTGTGAATGTACTCGAAAGAGTTACATGCGATCTGTTGATAACTCGAAAGAGTTACATGTTCTTAAGAGGTGTCAGCTGTGGCTCAGTTCATAGCACCCTCACCTTTGAGTCAGAAGGTTGTGGGTTCATGTCCCACTCCCGGAAACCAAGAACTGTGAATGTACTCGAAAGAGTTACATCTTCTTAACCTTCCTAACCCTGCCACCAAGTCTTGGTGCTCCCCGACATCCACAGCAGAGGTAGAGGCAGCCTGCTGACTACTGTGCCCTCTCTATGATGCCTTGGACGGGCGTCCTCTGGAGGGCTGAGACCTGGAGGATCCTGGCCTGCTTTCGGGGTTCTGCTGTGTGGCTGTGGCACCCTCCTTGGCCTGTGGAGCTGGATTTGTTTGGGTCATAGGAAGAGGGGGTTCGGATGGGCCAGACACTCCCGGAGTCAACTGGGTGGATGGCCCTAGGGTGTGCACCTGCTGATCCTCCTCTCTATGGGTGCCAGAGGGCCCCTGGCTGACTCCTTGAGGAGAAGGGGTAGCTGGAGTGAGATCGAGCTGCCCCGTGTCCCTCTCGCGTTGACACTGTTGGAGGTCAACTATGGCGTCAGTGATGGAGTTGAGCCCGCACAGCAGTGCAGGAGTGATGTCATCGACCATGGTCTCCATGGCGGCCGCCATCCTATCTGTGTTGACCTCGGTGCGTTGGCATGTTGGTGCAATCACCTCATAGTGAAGGCGGATGGACTCCTCCATCGTGCCTTGCAATCTGAGGAGTGCAGCGGACATCTCTTCCTGATGTTCATGAGCTTGCCTTTGCAGCTCCAGAAACTGTGACATAACCGAGTCCAGAGGCTCATCATCTGACTCGGTGTCTGCAGATTTCTGGCCTTCAGCAGTCCTCTGAGTGCCGAAGACCTGGGAAGTACCTGCTGCCACCTGTTATGGATCAGACAGAGCGATGTTCTCACCAGATTGTGATCCTCAGACTACTCTAAAGTTAGGTCCCATCAAGGCGCGTGACTCTGCGCTGGTGGAGGGTGTGGGTGAACACTGTGACAGCTCTTCAATGTCGGTTTCAGCAGATTAATCTCCGGAGGTGTCTTCAGAGCTTGAGTCAATGCCCTGTGTCATGGACTCCATCGGCTGTTTCCCAGATGTGCCTGCAAAAGCAAGTTTAGTGCATGGCAGTGGCCTGTGAAACAGGACACATCATGCACAGCATGGTTGTCTGATGGATGTTGCACTGCTGGATCCTCACTTGGTTCAGCACCGCCGACCTCACTGTCAGCACAGGAATGATCCAGATCCTCACCGGCCAGCTGGCTGGCTTTGTTTTCAAAGTTCGCGAGGACCTTGATTTCAGGCATTCCACCACCAATCTGCGACCTCTCCCTTTTGTTGTGAGCCAGCTTGTCCTGCATGAATACAGATAGAGAGAGTGTAGGCAGGATGCCTGCCAGGCCAGATGATAATTATGTCTGGTCTGTGTGGGTGGTGAGTGGTCCCATGGACGGGATGAAGACAATGAAGGTGTGTGTGTGAAAGAATGAATGGTGATGTCCCTTGAACTGGCAGTGAGTGAGGACCCTGTGGACGTGTGATGGGTTTGTGAGTGTGTGAGTTGAGAGTGATGAGAAGAGTGACTTACCCTGGCGGAACGGAGGAGACCATTCATCCTCTTTCGGCACTGGGTTGCTGTCCTCTTTTATAGAGCATTGGCACTGCCCACCGTTACCACTGAGCTGGATTGGTGATGTTGCTGCCCCTCCTGTAGCCAGAGCTAGGGTAGAGGACATCACAGTGGGCCTCCATGGCTTCCAAAAGGCAATCCAGGGACGCGTCACTGAACTGGGGGACTGCAGTCTTCATGTCTTTCGGGGTCATGTCTTCCATGCAGTAGTCCTGGGCTGGATGCGCTGAGAGATGTGTGAACACAGTTGCACTTTAAATATGGCAAGGAAGCTGCGAGGTCACGGTGTGTTGGGCGAATCGGAGGGCGTCCTCCAGCAAAACAACGTGTTTCCAGGGAATGCTTGATTAATGAGGCAGGATTGGGACGATACTGCGTGAAAAGCTGCCATTGCAGCCGACGAGTAAAACGTCCTTTTTCCTGCCCGCTACTGCACTTAGTGAAAATCTGGGACAATTCTGTCCTTTGTGTCGTCGGCAAACTTGGAAATGTGGCTTTCTATCCCATAATATGTCATTAATAAATACAGTGAATAGTCGAGGCTGCAACGCAGATACCTGTGGGATTCCACTCGTCACATCCTACCAATTAGAATATATGTTCTGCCGAAGAGTCGTGAGGACTCGAAACGTTAACTGATTTCTTCTCCACCGATGCTGCCAGATCTGCTGAGTTTTTCCAGGTAATTCTGTTTCAATTAGAATACCTGCCCATCATCTCTATGCTCTGTGTCCTGCCACTTAACAAAGTTCCTAACTAGGTCAATACTTAGCTTTTTATTCCAGGGCTTTAACTTCAGTTAACAGCCTCTTATGAGGGACTTATTGAATGCCTTCTGGATGTCTGTATAAATAACATCCATCGATATTCCCCTGTCCACTATTTTAAGCACCTCTTCAAAAACTTCAATCAGATCCATAAAACATTAGGAAATGGTTGCATCAGAAACTGATACATCCTTTAAGGGAAATGGCTAATTATTTAGAAGTAGAGGAAGAAATAGCACCACGGGGAGAGGACAGAGCAGTGAAATTAATTTTGCAATAATCTATCAAAAATCTGGCACCGATATGATGGGCCAAAGGGCCTCGTTCGATGCTACAAAAATCTTTGGTTTTGTGAAAAAAATGCCGGGGGAGAACTTTCACAACAGATTCTGAATTGTACATTGCCTGCTCTGGAATAATGGAGCAGTAGGAGGCAATGCCTTTGCTACCTAGGATTGAAAGCATGTAGATATTAAAGGACCATTGTCTTATAAAGAAATGTTCAGCAAGGGGTTTTTAAATTCAAGGAGAAAAGCCATGATTTTTGCTGTAATTATAATTTTATTATTTATAATACCAAATTTGTTTCTCTTTTTGTCATTAGAGCATGCTTCCAGAGCAGTGGTCACCCTTCAATACCTCAGTCAAGTGCTTATTCTTCATGTGTCAGTCAAGACAGTAAATATTGTTTGGAAAGCTAACTGTTTTCAACTGATTCATGTTTTTACCTCATCTGTTTGTAAACAAATGATAAAATACTTGCCATATTTTCCATAAAGACTGTGTACCTTTAAAAAGTGCCCTAATTTTAATGAAAACAATGATTGATGTATTTAATGTAGTTGAATATGCACCAATTTAGGTCAATTCAAGTCTTATTTTCCCATAAGGGCCAAACAAGCATCTCTTCCAAGATTGAGAAATGAAATGATGCTGGAAGCAGAAATTGTGGAGCATTTCCAATTAATTCCCAGAAAATTGGTGAGATCACAGTGTGGGATGAGGTGAATGTTGGATGACTGACTGTAAGAGACTAAGGAAATAATCTTTACAAAAAGCAATTGATCAGCTATAGGCAGGCATTCATAAACTAGACTATTATTATATATGTTGTATACAAGCTCCAGTTCAGCTTCCAAATAAGCATTCTGCACTGATTAAAAGAGTGCTTTGTGTTTTGTATCACTCCTCAAGGTGATTTACAAACATATATCAAATGTACAGCGGAGCACAAATTAGTATGACACTTTAAGATACTGATTAATCTATAGCCCCATACTACAAATTTAGTGGGGCCAGTGTGAACTTTGAGAACGTGGTTCACTTTTGATGAATAACACTGAATTTGCAATATGCTTAATTTTTTACCCAACTGTGACCTCAACGACAGAAACTACAAAAATAAATTGCAATTCAAATTTTAATGTTGTTGGAGGTTGCTAGTTTATTTGTGGGCTTGGAGTCTGCTATAGGGTGGCCGAGTTGCACTTTTGTACCCAAAGAAGCGAACACAGGGAGACGAAGGCGGCAGAAGAGTTCAGCATTGTGCCGAGCCCGGAATTCATTGAGGTTAGGGCGTGAGGGTATGAAACTAAGTCCTTTGCTGAGTACAGAACGGTGAGCAACAAAGAGGGAAAGGTCAGGGGGTATGGTGAATACACAGCAAGGGCTCGGATTAGAGGACGGGATGGGGTCAGAGGGACGGGAAGGGGTGGAGGGTCTTGGATGGACATTGGTATCAATAAGTTGTTGGAACTTGCGTTCTTTAGCACCTGAACAGAAGAGGATAAATTTCTTATTAAGGCGTCGGATGAGACAAAGAATAAAATGAAAGTGGGGACAAGGACAGCTTTGAGATAGGGTGAGTCGGTGCTGCTGGAGGGAGAGGTCGAGTGTGTTAACATGGCGGTGCATGGTACTGAGTGAGGATCTTCTTCTTAAGTTCATTTACAATACACTCAGCAGCAACTATATGTGTGCTTTCAACTCCAACTCTATCTGCACACTGTCAGCTGAGGTAGCCCATGCTACTCTCCCATTGGTTGCTACAGATCATGTGATCTTCCCTAACCAGTATTATTCCTAAAGGTACACTACACACTAAATAAAACCATAATTACTACATTCCTCCCCCTTTAACTCGGCTACACTTATTATATTTACAAGTACATATTTTTCAAGACAACATAATATTTACACTGGGTAAGGAATTTACAAGTTCAGTATTTCAGGTGGTTTCCTGGTATGTGTGGAATGTCACAGCTCCACAACTTCAGATTCTTTGTCAGGAACCTCCTTTTCTAGAGTTGCCTGAACATCAGGTGATTTGGTGGCATTTGCATTTCTGTCTCCTCAACTCTAACAGGAACATCAGACATGTCAGTCCTGGGTTGAGTATCCTCAACAGGAAACGGAGACCCGGTCATGGTCACTGGTGGAACCATACCTTGATGAAATGAAATCTCGCTTTCACAACCATATTTCCTTCCTCAGCGACTGTCTCCATCTCTGACTTAGCCCATGTGGGCTCCAACTGAAATTCCATCCCTCATGTTTTGAACCCTCCCAGGATTACAGGTATCTCCGGGACATACAACGCTCCTCGGACTGCTGTTCTCGCAGCATCCTGAGATCCTCACTCAGTGCCATGCACCACCATGTTAACATACTCGACCTCTCTCTCTAGCAGCACCAACTCACCCTATCTCAAAGCTGTCCTTGTCCCCACTTTCATTTTATTCTTTGTCTCATCCGACGCCTTAACAAGAAACTTATCCTCTTCCGTTCAGGTGCTAAAGAACGCAAGTTCCAACAACTTATTGATACCAATGTCCATCAAGGACCCTCCACCCCTTCCCGTCCCTCTGACCCCATCCCGTCCTCTAATCCCAGCCCTTGCCATGTATTCACCATACCCCCTGACTTTTCCCTCTCTGTTGCTGAACGTTCTGTACTCAGCAAAGGACTCAGTTTCATACCCTCATGCTCTAACCTCAATGAATTCCGGGCTCAGCACAATGCTGAACTCTTCTTCTGCCGCCTTTGTCTCCCTGTGCTCGCTTCTTTGGGCAGGAGTCCTCTCCCCATTCCACGAATCCTTTCACCCGCCTGCAGTACTTTTCCTCCACCTGGACCCCTCCCTCTGGCCTCTTACCTGCTCTCAATCTTTTCATTGAGAACTGTCGGCGTGACATCGGCAGTCTCAATTTCTCTGCCCTTCTCACCCGCTCTAACCTGTCTCCTTCTGAACTTCTTGCACCCTGTTCTCTCAGGTCCAACCCTGACTTTGTTATCAAACCTGCTGACAAGGGTGGTGCTGTTGTTGTCTGGCGCACTGACCTGTACCTCACAGATGCTGAGCGCCAACTCTCAGACACTTCTTCCTACCTCCCCCTGGACCATGACCCCACCACCGAACATCAAGTCATTGTCTCCAGGACTGTCACTGACCTCATCTCCTCTGGAGATCTTCCCTCCACAGCTTCCAACATCATAGTCTCCCAACCTGGACAGCCCGCTTTTACCTCCTTCTCAAAATCCACAAACAGGACTGTCCCGGTAGACTGATCGTGTCAGCCTGTTCCTGCCCTATGGAACTCATTTCTTCCTATCTTGACTCCATTCTCTCTCCCCTTGTCCAGCCTCTTCCCACCTACATCTGCGATTCCTCTGATGCCCTACGTCATACCAACAATTTCCAGTTCCCTGGCCCAAACCGCCTCCTCTTCACCATGGAC
Organism: Cetorhinus maximus; assembly: GCF_964194155.1. NCBI lineage: Eukaryota > Metazoa > Chordata > Chondrichthyes > Lamniformes > Cetorhinidae > Cetorhinus > Cetorhinus maximus. Next base: position 72,569,698 of record NC_135880.1, on the reverse strand, counting down.
GGCCAATCCCTCTACACCTCCATCCCCCACCAGGATGGTCTGAGGGCTCTCCGCTTCTTCCTCGAACAGAGGCCCGAACAATCCCCATCTAGCACCACTCTCCTCTGTCTGGCTGAACTTGTTCTTCCACTTAACAATTTCTTCTTAAACTTGCCTCACTTCCTCCAAATAAGAGGTGCGGCTCTGGGTACCCACATGAGCCCCAGTTATGCCTGTCTCTTTATGGGGTGTGCGGAATATTCCTTGTTCCGGTTCTACTCCGGCCTCCTCCCACAAGCCTTTTTGCAGTACATCGATGATTGCTTCGGTGCTGCTTCATGTTCTCGTCTGGACCTGGAAAAATTTATCAATTTTGCTTCCAATTTCCACCCATCTATCACCTTCACATGGTCCATCTCTGATACTTCCCTTCCCTTCCTTGACCTCTCTGTCTCAATTTCTGGTGATAGACTGTCCACCAATATTCATTACAAGCCTACCGACTCCCACAGCTACCTCGACTACAGCTCCTCACACCCCGCTTCCTGTAAGGACTCCATCCCATTCTCTCAGTTCCTTCACCTCCGTCGCATCTGTTCCGATGATGCCACTTTCCAAAATGGTGTTTCTGACATGTCTTCCTTCTTTCTTAACCGAGGTGTCCCTCCGACTGTGGTTGACAGGGCCCTCAGCTGTGTCCGACCCATCTCCTGTACCTCTGCCTTCACACCTTCTGCTCCCTCCCAGAACCATGATAGGGTCCCCCTTGTCCTCACTTTTCACCCTACCAACCTCAGCATTCAAAAGATCATCCTCCGCCCTTTCTGCCACCTCCAGCATGATGCTATCACCAAATACATCTTCCCCTCACCCCCTCCGCCCCCGCACTTCACTTGCACCTCCTTCAATTTGGTCTACCACATCCGCTGCTCCCAATGTGGTCTCCCCTACATTGGAGAGACCAAACGCAGACTGGGTGACCGCTTTGCGGAACACCTCCAGTCTGTTCGCAAGCATGACCCAGACCTTCCTGTTGCTTGCCATTTCAACACACCACCCTGCTCTCATGCCCACATGTCCGTCCTTGGCCTGCTGCAATGTGCCAGTGAAGCCCAACGCAAACTGGAGGAACAGCACCTCATCTTCTGATTAGGCGCTTTACAGCCTCCCGGACTTAACATTGAGTTCAACAACTTCAGATCATCAACTCTTTCCTCGATCCTCACTCCCTTTTTTAATCCCCTTTTTCCCTCATTCATTTTTATTTTTTATTTTTCATCCACATTTTTATTTTTATTTTATTCATTTATCCATGGTTTTATCTCCCTTTTTATCCCCCCTTCTATCCCATTTTTTCCCCCACCACCGCCCCCTCCTGCCAACCCATCCCCCACAGGGCCATCTGTTACTTATTCCATGTTGTTCTCTCATTCAATGCTAGCCTTGTTCTGCTGTTATCACATTCTGCTTTCTACCTTTATGCCACTTTTTTTAGCACTAACCACTACCATTAACACTCCCTTTGTCCTTTAGCTCATGACATCTTTGTCAATCCCTCCTTTGTCCCCACGTATCGCTGGCCTTCTATCCAGCTCCACCTTCCCCACCCTCTTAAACAGTATAAATTTTATCACATTTCCACTTCTCTTTAGCTCTGAAGAAACGTTATACAGACTTGGAACGTTAACTCTGTTTCTCTCTCCACAGATGCTGCTAGACCTGCTGAGTTTTTCCAGCATTTTCTGTTTTTGTTTCAGATTTCCAGCATCCACAGTATTTTGCCTTTATCTTGATGAATTGTCTTTCTTTTCCTCAAATGGTCCACATGTTTACGGATGATCCGGCCTTCCACCTCCAAAGGTAAGATAGAGGTCTAGTCATCGCACTTATTTCACCCAGTAATCACTTTGGTCCTTCCCCTGAAGTTTTTCACATATACCAGCTCTCCCATGGTAAATTTTCTCTCATGACTATGCTAGTCATGGAAAAACTCAGCAAGTCTGGCAGCATCGGCGGAGAAGAAATCAGTCAACGTTTCGAGCCCTCATGGCCCTTCAGCAGAAGGGCCATGAGGGCTCGAAACGTTGACTGATTTCTTCTCCGCCGATGCTGCCAGACTTGCTGAGTTTTTCCAGGTAATTCTGTTTTTATTTTGTTTTGGATTTCCAGCATCCGCAGTAGCTTTTAGCTTTTTGTTTTTATGCTAGTCATGTCTAGTTTTCTGGCTTCCCTGACTTCTTTCCACCTGCCCCTCTAAATTCGGCATTATTAAGCTTAATCTTGTCCTGAGACAGCATTTCAACAATAACTCCACAGGCATGACACCTGTTGTTGTGCGAGGGGTAGTCCTGTAATGAAAAAGAAAGTGTGCTAGCTTGGTTGCCAAGGAATCACCAGTTAGCTTTTTCATTCCTACCTTGAACGTTTGAACCACCCTTGTGGCCAGTCCGTTTGAGTAAGGATCGTACAGTGCAGCTTTTACAATGATACTGTTGAGGCTGATAAACTGTTAAAACTCAGCACTTGTAAATGCCGTGCTGTTATTGGAAACGACTACTTCTGGCAGTTCGTGAACGGCAAAACTCTAATGTAGTTTCTCAACTGTAGCGCCCAACGTTGGTGACTTCACCTCATATACGTCCAACCATTTTGAATGAGCATTGTTCCTAGGAAAGGTCCAATGTGGTCAATGTGTAACTGCACCCAGGGTCTACCTGGCCACTCCCATGGGTGTAATGGAGCTGTTACTAGCAACCTTTGCAGTTGCTGACATTACCCACAATGCTTTACCATACTCTCTGTTTCACCAAACATCCCTGGCCACCATAGATAGTTACGTGCTATGGTCTTCATTCGGGAAATTCCTGTAGTTCAATTAAAAGTGGCTCCCTTCCCTTTGAAGAAACTGCCACTCATGCTCCCCTCAATAAGATGCCATTCTGACTGGTTATTTCATATCTTCTGCTGAATTACGGTTTCAATTAATCAGATACGGGCTCCTGTGACCAACCATGCAGCACTTGTTCTCATATTTGAGATGGGGCTGGGTCCCAACTTGTCCAGTCTCTGATCTGTCGAGCACATACCGGCGAGGAATCTAAGAAATTTAACAGTAAAACAAGTTCCTGTGGAACTGGGACGTGTTCATCATTTTCTTGTAAGGCAAATGACTAAGGGCATCGGCGTTTGCGATTTGATTGCTAGGCCTATGTACAAAAGAATTAAGGCCCTTCATTGTATTTTTGCTGAGGCTATGGGTGGCATAGCCTTTTCCTCACTAAATAAACCTAGCAGTGGTTTGTGGTCTGAAATGATTGTAAAATGGCGGCCATGTATGTATGGGTGAAATTTCTTGACACCAAAGATGATGGACAGACCTTTTTCTATATGTGAGTATTCCTTTTCTGCTGTGGTAAGTGACCTTGATACATAACCTATTGGCTGCTCCATGCCATCATCCATCCGATGAGAAAGCACTGCTCCCACTCCATAGGGAGATGCGTCACATGTCAGCACCAATTCTTTCGTCTGGTTATAATGCACTAATAGATTGGACGAATGCAACAATTGTTTTACCTTTATGAAAGCTTTTTTTATATATTTGTTCCTGGGATGTGGGTGTCACTGTCTAGACCAGCATTTATTGCCCATCTCCAATTGGCCTTGTTCAGAGGGCACTTAAGAGTCAATTGCATTGCTGTGGGTCTGGAGTCACATGTAAGCTAGATCAGATGAGGACAGCAGATTTCCTTCCCTAAAGGATATTAGTGAACCAGATGCGCTTTTATGACAATCGACAATGGTTTCTCTCCTTTAATTCCAGGTTTTTATTAAATTCAAATTCCACCATCTGCCATGGTGGGATTTGAATCCACGTCCCCAGAGCATTGCCCTGGGTTACTGGGCTACCAGTCCAGTGACAATAACACTATGCCATCACCTCCCCTTCTTCCTGGGGCACCTCCCAAAACCAACCTTTGTTCTTTTTGAGTAGAGAATGGAGGGGAGCCAGCACTGTAGACAAATTGGTAAGAACCGCCCATAATAGTTGATAATTTCTTGGAATGATTTGAGTTCTGAGGTGTTCTTTGGTGCAGGTGCCTCTCTCACTTTCTCCTCAACTGGGTGGAGGCCCTGTGAATCTACCTGGTGATCCAAGCAGATTACATCTCTCACTTGGAACGTGCACTTTCCTGTTTTTAGACGCGCTCCAGCTTGCAAGAAACATTTTAAGACTTCTAAATTTGCCAAATGCTCTTTTTCAGTGAATCCTGTCACCAATACATCGTCTAAATAGACTACAACCTGGGGCAGTACCTGCAGTAAGCTTTTCATTGTTCTCAGAAAGATGGCACAAGGTAAAGAGACACCGAAAGGCAATCGTGTACATTGGTACAACCCTTTGTGGGTATTAATTGTGACAAATTCCCGGGAGGCATTTTCCAACTCTAGTTGTTGATAAGCATGACTCATGTCAAGCTTTGTGTACGTTGTCCCTCCTGTCAGCTTGGCATACAAGTCTTCAATTTTTGGAATGAGGTGCCTGCCCAGCTTAGTTACTTTGCTAACTGTCAGTTTGTAGTCTCCACAAATTCAGACGCTTTGGTCGGGTTTAAGGATGGGGACTTTGGTGCTGCCCATTCTGAGAACTGAACAGCTCAGTGCCGACTTTTTCCCACAGGGTGTATGGCACCGGTCTCGCCTTCATGAAGTGAGGGGTTACTTCTGGGTTCACATAAATCTTCGCCTGTGGGATCTAGATTTTCCCCAGTGGATCCTTAAAGATGGTGGTGCACTTTCTAAGTAGCTCTGGTAGCCCACTTGCCCTCAGTTGGAAAATTTCAGACTAACTTAATCTCCTTTAACCAATTTCACCCCAGGGGGCTTGGCCCTTCACCTGCTGCCACCATCAATGGTAGCTTTGCTGATTGGCTTCCATAATGGGCAGTTACTCTGCTTATGCCTTCTACTTGAATGTCTTCACCTGTATATGTTTTTAGCTTGACAGCTGTTTGTTCTAAACTTAATTGATGTTCACCATTATTCAAATATCTGAAGGCATGTTCCCCAATTACTGTAGTGGAAGCTCCCTTGTCTACTTCCATTTTAACAGGTTCGCCATTTACTTTCACTGTGACAAATATTGGTTCTGTCTTTCCAACTTTCAGATTAAACAATGAGTAAATGTCAGGATTTGTTTTTCAGACTCTTCCACATTGTAGATTTCACTGGGCTTCTTCTTTTGTTTCTAAGCCTGTTTGAATCTTTCCTTACACTGCCACATTATGGGCAGAATTTTTCAAATGGCAGGCGGGCTTGGCAGGAGTGGGCAGGGGCGGGCGTGGAGCTGATCGCCACCCTCGATCGGCACCCCACTGCCATTTTACTTGGGTAAGCCAATAAAGGCCCGCCCAGCGTAAGACGTGACTGGTAGCACTCAGCGCAATCTGTGTAGGCGAGGGGAGGAGGGAGAGTCAGGGCCAGTGCTCTTTCGTGCATGCGCACGAAAGAGCACTTCGCAGAATCACAGAATCACACAGTGCATAAGAGGCTCTTCGATCCATCGAGTCTGCACCGACACGTGAGAAACACCTGACCTACCTACCTAATCCCATTTAGCAGCACTTGGCCCTTGGCTTGAATGTTATGACATGCCAAGTGCTCATCCAGGTACTTTTTAAAGGAGGTGAGGCAACAAGCCTCCACCACCCTCCCAGGCAGCGCATTCCAGACCGTCACCACCCTCTGGGTAAAAAGGTTTTTCCTTACATCCCCCCTAAAACTCCTGCCCCTCACCTTGAACTTGTGTCCCCTCGTGACTGACCCTTCAACTAAGGGGAACAGCTGCTCCCTATCCACCCTGTCCATGCCCCTCATAATCTTGTACACTGCGATCAGCTCACCCCTCAGTCTTCTCTGCTCCAACGAAAACAACCCAAGTCTATCCAACCTCTCTTCATAACTTAAATGTTTCATCCCAGGCAACATCCTGGTAAATCTCCTCTGCACCCCCTCCAGTGCAATCACATCCTTCCTATAATGTGGCGACCAGAACTGCACACAGTACTCCAGCTGTGGCCTCACCAAGGTTCTATACAACTCCAACATGACCTCCCTACTTTTGTAATCTATGCCTCGATTGATAAAGGCAAGTGTCCCATATGCCTTTTTCACCACCCCACTAACATGCCCCTCCACCTTCAGAGATCTATGGACACACACGCCAAGGTCCCTTTGTTCCTCAGAACTTCCTAGTGTCATGCCTTTCATCGAATACTTCCTTGTCAAATTACTCCTCCCAAAGTCTATCACCTCACACTTTTCAGGGTTATATTTCACCTGCCACTTATTTGACCATCCCGTCTATATCTTCCTGTAGCCCAAGACACTCAACCTCACTGTTAACCACCCAGCCAATCTTTGTGTCATCCGCAAACTTACTAATCCTACCCCCCACATAGTCATCTATGTCGTTTATATAAATGACGAATAATAGGGGACCCAGCGCAGATCACTGTGGTACGCCACTGGACACTGGCTTCCAGTCACTAAAGCAGCCTTCTGTCATCATCCTATGTCTCCCACAGCTAAGCCAATTTTGAATCCACCTTATCAAATTACCGTGTATCCCATGTACATTTGCCTTCTTCATAAATCTCCCATGTGGGACCTTGTCAAAGGCTTTGCTGAAATCCAGATAAACTACCTCAACTACACTATCCTCATCTACACACCTGGTCACCTCTTCAAAAAATTCAATCAAATTTGTTAGGCATGACCTCCCTCTGACAAAGCCATGCTGACTATCCCTGATCAAACCTTGCCTCTCCAAGTGGAGATAGATTCTCTCCTTCAGAATTTTCTCCAATAGTTTCTCTACCACTGACGTGAGACTCACTGGTCTGTAGTTCCCTGGCTTATCTCTACAACCCTTCTTAAATAGCGGAATCACATTAGCTGTTCTCCAGTCCTCTGGCACCTCCCCCGTGGCCAGAGAGGAATTAAAAGTTTGGGACAGAGGCCCTGCGATCTCCTCCCTTGCTTCCTTCAGCAGTCTGGAACACAAGTCATCCGGACCTGGAGATTTGTCCACTTTTAAGCCTGCCAACACCTCCAATACCTTGTCACTCCTTATATCAATTTGCTCAAGAACCTCTCAGTCTCCCCCCTCTCCGAGTTCCATACCTTCATCCTCATTCTCTTGGGTGAAGACGGATGTGAAGTATTCGTTCAACACTCTACCGATGTCCTCTGGCTCCACCCATAGATTGTCCCCTTGGTCCCTAATGGGCTCTACTCTTTCACTGGTTATCCTCTTCCCATTGATATACTTATAGAATATCTTGGGCTTTTCCCTACTTTTACCAGCCAGAGCTTTCTCATATCCCCTCCTTGCTCTCCTAATTGCTTTCTTAAGCTCCACCCTGCACTTTCTGTACTCCACTAATGCCTCCGCTGATTTGCTCCCCTTGTACCTGCTAAAAGCCTCTCTTTTCCTTCTCATCGTATCCTGAATATCTCTGGTGATCCATGGTTCTCTGGGCTTTTTACTCCATCCTATCACCCTAGAGGGAACATATTGAGCCTGTACCCTCCCTATTTCTTTTTTGAACGCCCCCCACAGCTCTTCTGTAGATTTCCCCACAAGTAGCTGTTCCCAATCTACCTTGGCCAGATCCTGCCTTATTTTACTAAAATCCACTCTCCCCCAATCCAAAACATTTTTTTGTAACTTGTCTATTTCTTTGTCCATAACAAGCTTAAATTGTACCATGTTGTGGTCACTATCACTAAAATGCTCCCCCACCACTACCTCAGCTAACTGTCCAGCTTCATTCCCCAGAATTAGGTCCAGCACTGCGCCGTCCCTTATTCGACCCTCTACATATTGACATAAAAAGTTCTCCTGTACACAATTCAAGAAATCCACTCCGCCCAAGCCCTTAACACTATGTCTATCCCAATTAATGTTGGGAAAGTTGAAATCACCTAATATCATTACCCTATTGTTATCGTTTTTACACACCTCCGCAAATTGTGCACATATTTACTCCTCAATTTCTCGTTGACTATCTGGGGGTCTATAATAAACACCTAACAATGAGGCTGCCCCTTTTTTATTCCTAAGCTCTACCCACAAAGCTTCATTCAATGCCCCCTCCAGGATATCATCTCTCCTTACTGCAGTAACTGACTCCTTAACTAATAATGCAATGCTTCCTCCTCTTTTACCCCCTCCATGAGGCACGGAGCTGCCTCAGGGGGATAGAATTTATATTAAAATTATTAAATAATTATTTACAATTGGATTATTGTAGAAACAATTCAATCTGAGGGCTAGTACTGTTATTTATTGGATAATTGTTTCAATAGTTGTGAGTCCAGTGGTGTAGTGTGTTAAGGTCTTTTGTTCTACATGGGATCTGAAAATGTGTAGATTGGCAGGTTGGTGAATGTGAGGTGCAAAATTTGAATGGAGCACAAAATCCCTTTCCAGCGATGAAAAGGAAAATTCGGTGGTGTGCATAAATGCCAGCTGAGCCTCTGTCTATTTTGTGCTTCTAGCAAAATTGAATTTCATCCCCAAGATGTTGAGTGATGGGAGGGAATTTAATGCCCCGCCAGAGGAGAGTTTGGAGCAGGATGGCATTTAATCAATGGGAGGGTGCAGGATATGGACTCCACCACCTTCTAGCCTCCACCCAATTAAGTACAACTGCAATGGTATCCATGATTAATTCCCACTTAAGGGTCTCATCTGCAGTGGGCAGAAGATTCGCCATGTGGGGAGCCCAAAAAACCAGGCTTACATATGGGGGTTGGGGATGGTCTCATTCAAAGGCACGCAATGCCTGATAGAGGGACATGGCATTAGGATGGGAGATGGGAGGAGCCTGCTGAAAGCCAATCGCTTGCCCTTTCTTCCAACCACACCGCCACCCCTCCCCCCCACCCCCCAAGTTAGCGATTCTCACCTCCCCATCTTCCAACCCCCATCCCACCCTCACTTGCCTATGGCCTGGATTACTCAATGATTCTCGGCCTCTGGTGGGCGCATTACTGGCAGCAGCCAATGCTCCTGATGGTACTGACGAGTAACAGGGAGCTGTTGGCCTCTGAATGGCTGACCGACCTCAGCAGGTGTGATTTCTACTCCTTGGGCCCTAAATCCCAGGGAAGGCCCAACATTAAGAACATAAGGAATAGGAGCAGGAATAGGCCTTTCGGCCCCTCAATCCTGCCCCACCATTCAATAATATCATGGCTGATCTGCCCCAGGCTTCAACTCCTCTTTCATGCCAGCTCCTCATAGCCCTCAACTCCCCAATATTTCAAAAATCTATCTACCTCCTCTTTAAATACGTTCAGTGCTCTAGCCTCCACAACTCCCTAGGGTAGAGAATTCCAGACATTCACTACCCTCTGAAAAAAGAAATTCCTTTGCATCTCAGTTTTAAATGAATGTCCTCTTACTCTGTAACTATGTCCCCTAGTTCGAGACTCCCTCACTTGTGGAAACATCTTCTCAACATCTACCCTGTCAAGCCCCCTCAGAATCTTGTACTTTTCAATAAGATCACCCTTCATTCTTCAAAACTCTAATGACTAAAGGCCTAACCTGTTTAGCCGTTCTTGATAAGTCAACCCGTTCATCCCAGGAATCAGCCTAGTGAATCTCCTTTGAATTGTCCCCAATGCCAGTATATCCTTTCTTAAATACGGGGGCCAAAAATGTGAACAGTACTCCAGATGCAGCCTCACCAACACTCTGTACAGTTGTAACAAGACTTCCCTATTTTTAAACTCCAACCCCCTAGCAATACAGGCCAAAATTTAATTTGCCTTCTTAATTACTTGCTGCACCTGCATGCTAACTTTGTGTTTCATGCATGAGAACACCCAGATCCCTCTGTGCAGCACTTTTTTGGAGTCTCTCTCCAAATAAATAGTAGTCAGTCTTTTGATTCTTCCTACCAAAGTGCATGACCTCACACTTTCCTACATTAACCTCCATCTGCCAAGTTTTTGCCCACTCACTCAACCTGTCTATATCCCCTTGCAGGTTCCTTCTGTCCTCATCATAACATGCCTTCCCACCTATTTTTGTATCATCAGCAAATTTGGATACATTACACTCTGTCCCCTCCTCCAAGTCATTAATATAGATAGTAAATAATTGAGGCGCTAGGACTGATCCTTGTGGCACTCCACTAGTTATGTCTTTCCAACCTGAAAACGACCCATTAATCCCGATTCTCTGTATTCTGTGTGTTAACCAATCCTCAGTCCATGCTAATACATTACCCCCAATATTGTGAGCTCCTATCTTGTGCAATAGCCTTTTATATGGCACTTTATCGGATTTTCCTGGAAATCCAAATACACTACATCTACCAGTTCCCCTTTATCAACTCTGTTTGTTTTATCTTTAAAGAACTCTAACAAATTTGTCAAACATAATTTTCCTTTCATAAACCATGTTGACTCTGTTTGATTCCATTAAGCTTTTCTAATTGTCCTGTTATTTCTTCCTTAATAATGGACTATAGCATTTTCCCTATGACAGATGTTAAGCTGACTGACCTATAGTTTCCTGCTTTTTGTCTCCCTCCCTTCTTGAACAGGGGCATCAAATTAATGGTTTTCCAGTCGCTGGGACCCTCCCGGACTCCATTGTGTTCAGGAATATTTCGACCAATGCCTCCACTATCTCTGCAGCCACTTCCTTTAAAACTCTTGGATGCAGGCCATCAGATCCTGGTGAATTGTCTGCCTTTAGTCCCATTAGTTTGTCAAATACTTTGTCCCTAGTGATAGAGACTGTTACAAGATCTTTCCTCCCATTAGCTCCTTGCTTATCTGATTTCTTTGGGATGCTTATAGTGTCCTCCACCGTGAAGGCCGATGCAAAATATTGGTTTTAATTATTTGCCATTTCCCTGTTCCTTGTTATCAATTCTCCAGTTGCATCCTCCAAGGGTCCCAAGCCTACTTTAGCCACTCTCTTTCTTTTTATATGCCCATGAAAGCTCTTGCTGTTAGTTTTGATATTTCTTGCCAATTTACTTTTATAATGAATTTTCTCCCTCTTTATTAGCTTTTTAATCATCCACTGCTGGTTCTTAAAAAATCCTTAATTCTCTGGCCTACCACTAGTTTTCGCCACTTTGTATGTTTTAGTTTTTGATTGGATACTTTCCTTGACCGCCTTTGCTAACCATGGGCGGTTCATCCTTCTCATCGAGTCCTCCTTTTTAACCTAGATAAATTTTTTCTGAGCTTTATGAAATATCTGCTTAAATGTCTGCCACTGCTCATCCACTGACCTTCCCCTTAGTCTATTTTCCCAGCCTGCTTTAGACAACTCTTTCTTCATACCTCTGTAATTGCCTTTATTTAAGTTGAAAACACTGGTTTGAGACCCGAGTTGCTCGCCCTCAAACTGAATTTGAAATTCTACCATGTTATGATCGTTACCCCCTAGAAGATCCTTAACTATGAGATCTCTTACTAATCCGACCTCATTACACAATACTAGATCTAAAATAACCTGTCCCTGGGTAGGTTCTGCAACATATTGCTCTAAGAAACAACCCCTGATGTACTCTACAAGTTTGTTTTCCATGTTTTCCCTGCCAATCTGATCTGTCCAGTCAATATGCAGATTAAAATCACCCATGACAATTATGGCACCCTTCTTACATGCCTCCATAATTTCCTGATTCATACTTTGTCCTACAGTGAGGCAACTCTTTGGGGGCCTTTAGACAACTCCCTCCAATAGCTTCCTTCCCTTGTTATTCCTTATTTCCACCCAAACTGATTCCACATCACAATCTAATGCACCTATATCACTACTTAGCACCGCACTGATACCTTCCTTTATTAACAAAGCTACCTCACCTCCTTTTCCCTTTTGCCTATTTTTCCGGAACATTGAATACCCTTGAATATTGAGTTCCCAGTCTTGGTCACGCTGCAACCATGTCTCTGAAATAGCTATCAAGTCAAATTCATTTATTTATTTTTGTGACGTCAATACATCTATCTTGTTACAAATGCTGCGTGCATTCAGATAAAAAGCCTTAAGATTTGACTTTTTACCATTATTACTCATTCAGGTTCTAATTTCTGCTGCACTCTTCTGCTTATACTTTCTGCTCCTTCCTGACATGCTTTGATTATCGTTCACCTCTTCATCACGCTGCAACTCTACACGCTTGTTTCTTTTTTGATTTTTTAAACTTCCCTTCAATTGAACCCTTCCCCCCACAAATTAGTTTAAAGTCCTATCTACAACCCTAGTTATATCATTCGCCAGGACACTGGTCCCAGCATGGTTCAAATGAAGCCCGTCCCAACAGAACAGCTCTCTCCTTCCCCAGTGCTGGTGCCAGTGCCCCATGAATCAGAACCCATTTCCCCCACACCAATCTTTGAGCCATGCATTTACCTCTCTAATCTTATTTACCCTGCGCCAATTTGCACGTGGCTCAGGTAGTAATCTGGAGATTATAACCTTTGTGGTTTTGCTTTTTAATTTAGCCCCGAGCTGCGCGTAGTCCCTCAGCAGAACCTCTTTCCTAGTCCTACCTATGTCATTGGTACTTACGTAGACCACGCCAACTGGATCCTTCCCCTCCCACTCCAAGCTCCTCTCCAGCCCAGAAGAGATGTCCTTAACCTTGGCACCAGGTATGCAACACAGCTTTCGGGGCTCTCTGTCTTTGTTGCAGAGAACAATATATATTCCCCTAACTATGCTATCCCCTATTACTACTACATTTCTCTTTTCTCACCCCACCTGAATGGCACTCTGTGCCATGGTGCTGTGACAGTTCACTCATCCTCCCTGCAGTCTGTACCCTTGTCCACACCAGGAGCAAGAACTTTGTATCGATTGGACAAGGGCACTGGCTGAGGTTCGTCCAAAGCTAAGTTCTGGATCCCCATATCTGCCTCACTCGCAGTCACACCCTCTTGTCCCTGACCACAGTCCAAATTTGATGTAATTAATCTAAGGGGCGTGACTGTCTCCTGAAACACAGTGTCCAGGTAACTATACCCCTCCCTGATGTGTCACAGTGTCCGCAGCTCGGACTCCAGCTCGTCAACACTGAGCCGAATTTCCTCGAGCAGCCAACACTTGCTGCAGATGTGGTCACCGTGGATCGCACTGGCGTCCACCAGCTCTCACATACTACAGCTGCAACACATCACCAGCAGCACATTGGCCAGTTAAGTCCTTGATGGGCACTTAATTCTGGCGAGCCTTCCCCAACTGAGGTGACGCGGGCTCCCGCTAGTTCTCCAGTCAATAGGCAAGAACCCCATTGCCAACATTAAATATTCAGACCAAAGAACCAAGCCAGGAATGAAGTACTAGTTCTGATTAACAGCTGTGTCTGGAATGAAAGCATGAGTTGGAGCTGCAAGTACTCCTTCTGATAGACAACTCTGTGCTGCGCGTTGCCCATTACAGGTTTACATTGGATAATTTGCATCTAGTTTACACTAGCCAGCAGGGATTCCAGATCCAAGCAAAGACTGCAGACTCTGAAAACCTGTAGCATGACCCGTTTGCCTTTTGCCATTATTTTAGACACTGAGGTTTCAAAAATGGCCAGAAAAATCTGTTGGCACCAGGGCACTGAGGTTGGAAATTAATCATTTTTAACAACAATTGAACTGACGTGAAACTATTTAGCTTTTCACTGAAATTGAGGAAACATGAGGGAAATTGGGATATTTAAAAAAAAAACCCCAATAACCCAAAATTAATTTTTCATTTGCTGAGCGCGCGTGATCTGCGGGCCCGGAAGCGGACGGGAAATGGGATTCTGGCTGCCGGGGTGGTGGCGGGAAGAGGGCGGGTGCTGACCTAACTGAGGCTGTGGGTGAGCGCTTCTGGTGAGCTCCCTGAAGGCAGACAGTGCCTCAGGGAGCTGCAGACCTCCACAGAATAAAGGAAGTGACGAAAATGCTGCAAAATATGCCCATGCAGCACAGTCAAGCACCAGAAAGCATACCTCATAAAAAACCAGCCCCCAGATATCTCTTTTTATCTTATCTACCCATGGAGATTTCATCCCGTCCTCGATTGAGTTTTGAACAAAATGTGAAATGCTGCCTGGGAGAGTGGCCTGTCTGCCAACCATAAATGTGGACAGGTCACATAAAAACCCTGATAATTGCATCGTTAATGGCCTTGATTGCCTACTTAATTGTTGACGGGCACGCTTCTAACTGCTGCTTGCGCCTGCTGAGCGAAATATCGCGCCAGTGCGTGATGATGTTGGGAAACCCGCCCAAAGTCATCTCGCACTATTTCATGTCCGTTCAGGTTGGGCATGCGCCCACCCGCGCATAATATTCTGGCCCATGTCTCCTTTCTCCATAGTAAGAGTAAAACAGATTATTTATACAGGTTGATACAACTGGAGCCTTCAGTGAGATAACAAAAATCAAGCTGTCAGCACATGCTTTTTGAGAGAGTGAGTGAACCATTTATTGGTCCCACTACATGCTCAAGATATGTTGTCAGCGCTTTGTTATGTACAGAGTCCAATTTCATGATGTACAATTAATTCAGATAGATTGTTAAGCTTCACCAAGGTTAGTATATGAGCTGCAAGGCATGCTAATGGTTCAGTTTCTAAATATTTGCCTGGAAGATTTTCAAGTTTATCTTTTGATATTTGACAAAGGCAGGCCACTAGGTTCCAATCTGTGACTATACCAATTTCCTGGGATTCATTTAATTGGAAAAGCACTACTATTTCTGGTTTCAGCTACTTTGCATTTCTCAGTCCTGGAAGAGACTCTTGTATGGCTCTCTTGGGAAGTGAAGACTGAAGTTGACCCAAATTGATGCATTTTCTGAACAATTAATCACATCAATCATTGCTTTCACTAAAATTAAAGCTGTAGATTTGTAAAGCACTATTCTAGTCCAGTAAAGAAAGCATGGGTCAAATCTTCTGGTCTCCGGATTGTCAGAGATCGGATGCATGACTGAAGTTGTGTGTGGTGGAAGATGTGGATGTCCTGACATGTGGACCTACATGGGAATTTCCCAGAAAGTTTAAACTTTGGCAGTTCCCCTGTTCTCCAGTGCCCTCCGCGAATGTCTCCAACTCGGGCAGATCTGCAGGATTTAACTGGATAGTTACCCAGGAAATGTTAGACTATCCAATTAAGTCCTGCGGATCTGTCCGAGTCAGAGACATTCGCGGAGGGCCCTGGAGAACAGGGGAATTGCCAAAGTTTAAACTTTCTGGGAAATTCCCATGTAGGTCCACATGTTAGGACTTCCACATCTTCCACCACACACATCTTCAGTCATGTAAATGTTAGACAAATTGAAACCTAGTCTAACACCTAGGTAACCCCACAACTGATCCCTAGTCACTGACTACACACCCAACTACTCCCTGACCCCCAAATACACTGCAATGACCCAACTACTCCTCCAACGCAATCAGACTAAACCCGCCTGACCACCCGACTACATCTCCGACCCAACCGGACTAACCCCAAACACCTGACTACCTCCTGATCCCCCAATTACACTCTCAACCACCTGATTAACCCCTGGAACGGACCAGACTACTCCCTGGCTGACCACCTGACTAATCCACCGACTCAACCACATGACTACCCACCGACCACATGACTACCCACCGACCACCCAACTACTCCCCCAAGCCAACCCGATGACCCCCGACCACTTGTGACCTATACCCTGAACTGACTGCTCCCCTGACCAGACCTGACTACCCCACGATGCGACACTCCCCCAACATGACCAAACTACCCCCTGACCACCCGACTAACCTCCCCCTGACCCGGCCCAATTCATCCCCCCGAACTGACTACCCATTCACTAACCATCTACTCCCTCACCCACCTCACTCACTCATCCACCCTACCCACCTTCATCCACTCACCCATCCACCTATTCACTCACTCACCCACTCAATCATCCATTCACTAACATTCAAAAACTGGACTTTTAAACTTACCTTAAAGCAGCTCATGCTGTAAAAAGGGGTCATGTCCTGTCTTCCCTTGACTCTACTCCACTCCGACAGGGTTCCCCAAGGGATGGTGCTCTGTGTATTTCTTCAACAGCCGGGGCAGAAGATTCTGGAAGAACTGCGCAGCAACATTGAGTCAGGGGAATCCGCTCATCATTTTTGCAGCTCTTCAATCACATATTTTCTATCTTTCAAGTGTAACATCTTCTGGGTATCTAACACCCCCATCTCCACTACAGTCCCAACAATATTCCAAAATCATTATCCTGAGAATTCATTGATGGGCAGTTCTATATAATACAACACTAGGGATTGATGTTTCAATCACCTCTGGCTATAATGGTGAGATAATTCTAATAAGAATTCCCTTGTAATTATCACAATAAGACGAAGAGGGAGACAAGATTGGGGCATATATATTTGCAATCAAAAACCCCTTTCCTTTTGTTGTATATATTTTACTTTAATACGAGCTGATGGCTCATTCTGCTGAATAGGATTAATGATATTGTGAGACATGAACCTGAACAGAGGAGACCCACTTTGGTAATATTCATGAACAGAAATGTGTGAACATTATAAATTGCTTTTAAAATCACATCTTGACTTCTGTATCTATTTTTCTGTTCCCTTCTCCATCTTCAAACACCTCATCTTGTTCTAACCATTGTAGTTGTATTCCACCACCCCAAGCCTCCCCCAAAGTTTCTTCTTGAGATACCTCCATCTTTTTCTACCTCAATTTCTGCATTGAGTAACTTCTCATCCTCTGTGACTTCAATCTTCATCAAAACCCATCTTATCCTCTCCCCCCTGAGTTACTGTCTTCCTGTCCTCCCTAAACCTCTCTATGTATATAGGCCAGGCTGGCATTGAACGTGTTTGGTGGCGTGTGCGGACGATATGGCGCAATCGGTTTCACAATGAAGTGAAACCAGTTTGTGATTGTCCGCTCAGCCAGCCAATGGCAGGCGGCGTTTCCCACCATCGGACGTCGGGAACCTCACTGTAATGGGTCTACATATCGTTATTAAGCCAGCCCGCCAAAATCATGACCCCCCCTGCTGGATCGTCTGCCCACGGGAAAACACGCTGACGTGTTTCACAACAGCATTAAAGCGACGTGCCCTGGCGGGCCGCACTTTGCTCGGGACTTCAAGGTTTGTTTGCCTACCTTGCTTCGGTCAGCACTCGCAGTCATCAGTGCCAGGCTTCATAGACAGCACCATATCACTTTTAGGGTGACTCATGGGCAGGTCTCTACCTACCAAACCAGCCATAAGGCGGGGGTGGCTTTTCAATGGCTGCAGGGCTAGGGCTTACTTGGGAAAGGTGGAGAAGTGGCTTCAGGCAAGGGAAGAGGCTGTAGGATGAGGGCTGTACTAGGGAAGGGGGTATCCTATGTAGGGGCACATGTTAATCTGTGCAAGTGGCCTCAAGATGGTGATGCCTGAGGAGGCAATCTCCAGAGGAGATGAGGCCAGATGGACATGTGAGGGTATGTGTGTGAGAATGGGTGGTGATGTCCCTTGAGCTGGCAATGAGTGAGATGCCAGTGAATATGTGATGGGCTTGAGTGTGTGAGTTCATAGTGATGAGATGGTTGCCTTACCCTGGCTGCACGGATGAGATCATTCATCCTCTGTCTGCATTGGATGGCCAGCCTCTTCTATGCAGCATTGGCACTGATCACCATTGCCATCACCTACCAAGCCAGAGTGGTAATGTTGCTGCCCCTCCTGCGGCCAGAGCGGGGGTAGAGGAGATCACAGTGGGCCTCCATGGCGTCCAAAAGGCACTCGAGGGCTGCTGTCTTCTTTCCTTTCGGGGCCATGTCTTCTTTGCTGCAGTCCTGGGCTGGAGCACTGAGCGCGGTTGTACTTTAAATGTGGTGCCTGGTGTGATGAAGCTGCGAGGTGATGGCGTGGCAGACGAATCGGATCCCACCCACCATGGAAATGGCGTGTATCCCAGGAATGCGGCAGGTCTGGGACAATGCGGCATGAAAGGCCGCCATTGTGGCTGGCGGGTAAAACATCGTTTTCCTGCCCTCCACCGCACTTAGTGCAAATCTGGGACGATTCTGCCCAAACTCTCCTACACATATTTACTGCCATTCCTTTATCTTTTCATTTCACATGACTGCTGTATGTTTATGGTCTCAGTCATTGACAAATCCACCCTTGACCATTTCCTTGTGCTCCTCATGACCCTTACCCACCTATCACCCTTCCAACTGCAATTCCTGCTGCTTTCACCCCTGGATAATCTCTGTCCCAGGTCAAATACAATTTTACTTTGAAGCTGCTAAATGCCTTTCCTTTGGTTTTTAATTCACCACATTAAACCTAAAGCTGTTGACCTGCTCCATTACTCCCTCATCTTCAACTTTGATGCTCTTGTGCCCAGTAATCACTAGCTCTGGCTGGATCAGGCCAAGTGCTGTTGGGCATTACTCTCTGCTGCCAGAAGTACTGACTAGTCTAGGATCATCATGGAGGCAAAGATACTTGGAGTCTTTTGTCCACTACCATCTGTCTTCTTAAATCTGTTTCTCCTGCCCCACTCACCCTGATTTCCATCAAGAAGTGCAGTAATCTTCATGATCACAAAGATTAAAGCCATCTATTCAACTGTTTCTGCTGCTTCCCCCCTTACCCGTGCCCACTAAACCAAACCTTGCTGCTCTCCCCTGCCCTAGCACTAAACTCGCACGATTTTATAGTTTACCTTCTATCTCCATGCATTTTCTGAGCTCATCCTGTCCAAGAGACTCACCCCTCTTGTTTCCTTTAACCGATTCCCACTAAATTGCTACAACTGAACTTCCCTTCCTGGCCCACACCATGAAACACTTCCTCACACAAAAGGTAAGAGCAAATTTGGAACTCTAGCCCTCAAAAATCTGTTGCGGCTAAGTCAATTGAAAAATTCAAAATGGAGATGGATAGATTGTTACTGGGTAAGGATAGTGAGGAATATGGAGCAAAGGTGATAAATGGAGTTGAGGTAAAGATCATCCATGACCTAACTGAATGGCAGAGCAGGCCTCCTCCTGTTTCTTTGCCAGCTGGCATTATAAATGGTTT
Organism: Cetorhinus maximus; assembly: GCF_964194155.1. Taxonomy (NCBI): domain Eukaryota; kingdom Metazoa; phylum Chordata; class Chondrichthyes; order Lamniformes; family Cetorhinidae; genus Cetorhinus; species Cetorhinus maximus. Next base: position 72,550,590 of record NC_135880.1, on the reverse strand, counting down.
CTTCTTAGGTACTCTTCCCCTCTCTTTCAAAATCACTATCATAACCCCTTACTCAAAAATCGCCCTGTCATTACAAACTAATTTAGAACATCACCAAAGTGTTTGAACATGTTGTTGCCTCACAAATCTATGCCCATATCCTACAACTCTGTTTGAATCTCTCAGATCAGGTTTTACCCCGCCACAGCACTGAGTCAAAAGCTCTGATCAAAGTCACAAATGGCATTGTTTGTGGCTGTGATGCATCATTCTTTCTCTTCTGCCTTGACTTTTGTGTAGCCCTTGACATGGTCAAACACACTATCCATTTCCAACACAGCTCAGCGCTAACTGTCATGTTTATTAATTGCACACATCAGCAGGGGGCCCAACATTGTTGTTTCCTGGCACTACTTAAAGCTAGCCTGCACTTCTCAAAGGGAAGGTGCATTGTGACCACTGGAGTTGCTGAGATCATTGTTGCAAAGCAAACTGTCCCCAATCAACAATGGCTGATCATGGAACAGTACATGTACTTATGTAATTGGATGTTGCACTGAAGGCCTTAGTAGAAGAAGTAGAAGAGGTTGAATAGACAGTCCTGTGTTCTTAATGTGGGTTGGGGGTGGGGGTGGTGTTGGGTGGGGGGGTGGGGTGGGGATGCGGTGGTGGGCGGCAGCGTGGGTTGCAGCGGAAGCCTTTCAGAGAAATGCTGAAAGACAATAGCAAGATTTAGCAGAGGAGGCTAATGCCAGGAGTTTAGCTCCAGGAACATGAATGCAGTGTAGGAGGAAGCTTAGTGATCTCATTCAAGTGGTCAAGGTCCATGAATTTTTTATTCGTTCATGTGGTGTGAGTGTTTCTGGCAAGGCCAACATTTATTGTCCATCCCTAATTGTCCTTGAGAAGGTGGTAGTAAGCTTTCTTCTTGAACCGCTGCAGTTTGTGTGGTGTAGGTGCTGTGTCCCTACAGTGCTGTAAGGGAGTTCCAGGATATTGACAAAGTGATGAAGAAGGAACAGCAATATGTTCCCAAGTCAGGATGTGTACTTTGGAGGAGAACTTGCAGGTGGTGGTGGTGATCCCATATGCCTGCCGCCCTTGTTCATCTAGATGGTAGAGGCCATGCATTTGGGGGGTTGCTGTGGAAGAAGCCTTGACAAGTGAATCTTATAGATGGTACACACTGCAGGCATGTTGCAATGATGGTGGAGGAAGTGAATGATTAAGGTAGTGAATGAGGTGTCAGTCAAGTGGACTCCTTTGTCCTGGTGGTGCCAAGGATCTTGCATGTTGTTGAAGGTGCACTTACTAGGCACCACGCACCTGACTTGACCCTTGCTGATGATGGAAAAGCTTTGGGGAGTCAGGTGAGTTATTTGCCGTCGAATTCCTAGCCTCTGATCTGCTCTTGTAGCCACAGTACTTATATGGCTTGTCCAATTAAGTTTCTGGTCAATGGTAACCCCACGATGTTGATGTGGATGACTCAGTGATAGCAATGCTGTTGAATGTTAAGGGGAGATGGTTAGATTTTCTCCTGTTGAAGATAATCATTGTCTGCCTGAATGTTGTTCCGTCTTGCTGCATATAGGCACGGACATCTTCATTACCTGAAGAGTTGAGAATAGAACTGAACATTGTGAAATGATCAGTGAACATCCTCACTTTTGACATTATGATGGAGGGAAGATCATTGATAAAGTAGCTGCAGATGTTTGGAGTGAGGACACTACCCTGAGGAACTCCTGCAGTGATGTCCTGGACTGAGAGCATTGGCCTCCAACAACTAGAACCATCTTCCCTTGAGCTAGATATGACTCTAACCAGTGGAGAGTTTTCCTCTGATTTTCATTGACTTCAGTTTTGTTAGGGCCTTTTGATGCTTCACTTAGTCAAATGCCGACTTGGTATCAAGGAGAGTTAATTTGACCTCACCTCTGGAATTCAGCTCTTTTGTTCATGTTTAGACAAAGGCTGCATTGAGTTCTGGAGTCAAGCAGTCTTCTCAGAACCCAGCTGAGCACTGGAAAGCAGATTACTTGTGCGTAAGTGCCATTTGGTAGCATTGTTGTCGATAGATTCCATCACTTTGCTGATGATTGAGAGTAGACTGATGGGATGGTAATTGGCCAAGTTAGATATGCACTGCTTTTTAAATGTCATATCCTATCAATTACATCACTAGCCTCAGCCACTGCTCAATGCACATACCCCATTCACTCACATGCCGACAATCTCTATTCATTACAACTCATACCTAACATTCATATGCTTCACCTCACCTTTGCACACTTTGCAAGCCTCAAACCCACATGTCACAGTTTGCACACACTTCCAACTATTCAACTATGATGGCCACCTCACCCAGAGATTGCAGACACTCACTGACACACTCCCCTCTCTCTTGCTGGAGAAGCTGACACACAACAGAGGAAGCAGAACAAAAACAGAATTACCTGGAAAAACTCAGCAGGTCTGGCAGCATCGGTGGAGAAGAAATCAGTTAACGTTTCGAGCCTTCACGGCCCTTCGGCAGAACTGAAGCATAGTTAGGAGAGGGGTGAAATATAAGCTGGTTTAAGGTGGGGGGGGGCGGTGGGGGGAGAGAGAAGTTGAGGGTGTGGTGATTTCTTCTCCACCGATGCTGCCAGACCTGCTGAGTTTTTCCAGGTAATTCTGTTTTTGTTTTAGATTTCCAGCATCCGCAGTGGCTTTTAGCTTTTTGTTTTTATCTAGAGGAAGCAGAAAGTAACCAGAGGAGAGAGGTTTGCCTGTGTGTTCTAATTACCATGGGTGAGATAGTGCTAACACTATGGGAAGTGCCATTTCTGAGCCTGTGGCCACTAGTGGGATGGTTACCATTGGAGATAAGCCTCAAAATGACAGCAACTCCATTAATGAGATGACAGCATAAACAGAAGAAGAGCACATCTCCTTCTGTCTGAACCTCCCAATCTAATACTAACATAGAACTGTCTACTCAACCTTTCTCCTCTGAATCCGTTATAGCCAAGTACAAAGAAATTCGAAGAAGGCTGCTTTCTGAAGATGGATCTCTTTCATTCTGGAGAGAACAGACTGCATAACCTGAATGTAGGACCCACATGATGAACATTGCATCTAATATATTATTTATTTCATATAGGTGAAGATAAATAAAAGAAAGAAATCAACACCCCTGGAGCAAGGTTTTGAAGTCCTTGTAGCACTTGATAATCAAGATGAGTTTGAACTATTTGGTGTTCTGTTTAGTTACCAATTTTTGGCTGGGGAGTTTCTATTCCTGTTCTTTGGATGGAGAAGGCAGTGTCTGGGATTGATAAATGCAGCAGTTCAGTTAAACCTATTCATTGCTATCTGCTGTTTCTTTACAAGATTATACTTTTGAATTTTGGAAAATTCAGTGAAGACAAAGAAGAAATGAACAGGGTTCTGCCCTGAGCAGGCACTATCCCGTAGTGAGTCATATTCTGATTCTTTGTACATACAAATTGTGGTGCAGGGAAAACATGTGGCTATTCAGTGCCTTTGGTGCTGAGGCCAGGGATTTCTGTGCAATCACAGTGTCTCCCAGAAAGACTAATAACTTCTGTAAAATGGCACTATTCACAGCTCTCAAATCCATCAAATAATAATAAAATAACACCTATATCTGTGTGTTGGTATTAAGGCTCAAAATCTTCCACCTTTCTTTGCTAGAACTGAATAGTACTTTTCAGATAAGTGACATGATGTACAAGAGCACTGCTGTTATTTTTGGAATCAGATTGCCTTTTATCAAATGCCACTAATGTAGACACTGTCTCATCCAAACTGTGATTGATCTCGACTAGAGAAGCTCGAACTGCTCAACCTTTTCACTCATGCCTTTTCACTGACTGATACTATCATAGTCAGTCAGAGACCTATTCCGCTAATGTAGACACTGCCTCATGCAAGCTATGATTGATCTTGGCTGGAGTAGTGCAACAACAACTTACATTTACATAGCGTCTTTAATGCAATGAAATGTTCTAAAGAGCTTCACAGGAGCATTATAAAGCAAAGTATAATACCGAGGCACATAAGAAGATATTAGGTCAGACGACCAAAAGCTTGATCAGAGAGGTAGGTTTTAAGAAGCGTCTTAAAGGAGGAAAGCAAGGTAGAAAAGTAGAGAGGTGTAGGGAGGGAATTCCAGAGCTTGGGGCCTAGGCAACTGAAGGCACAGCCACCAATGGTGAAGCAATTATAATTGGGATTGCACAAGAGGCCAGAATTAGAGAAGTGCAGATATCAGAAGGTTGTGGGGATGGAGGGTATTATAGTGATAGGGAGGGGCAAAGTCATGGATGAATTTGAATACAAGGATGAGAATTTTAAAATCAAGGTGTTGCTTGACTGGGAACCAATGTGGGTCAGTGAGCACAGAGATGATAGGGGATTGGGACTTGCTACAATTTAAGGCAAGGGCAGTAGAGTTTTGGGTGACCTGAAGTTTATGGAGGGTAGAATGTGGGAGACCAGCCAGGAATGTGTTGGAATATTTGCATCTGGAGAAAACAAAAGGCACGGATCAGGGTTTCAGCAGCAGATGAGCTGAGATAGGGACGAAGTCGAGCAATGTTACAGAGGTGGGAATAGGTGGTCTTAGAAATGGCATAAGCATGAGGTTGGAAGCTCATCTCACTGTGCAGAAGTACTTAAGCATCTCATTCAGTTTTTCTTAATGATTGACACTATCATAATGAATCAGAGATCTAGTGCTGATATCATTTAAGAACAGAAGTATCAAGAGATTCAGAGTCACTGCTAGGAACGGATGACAATTTTAGGTTTTTATAGAATTATACAGCACAGAATGGAGGCTATTTGACCCATCTTGCCTGTGCTGGCTCATTGTAAGAGCTATCCAATTAGTCCAACTTTTTCTTCAGAGGCTTGCAAATTTTCCATTTTGAAAGTTACTATTGTTTTAATTTTGCTTTTTTTTTTGGAGAATGGAAAGGATTGAAACACCCATTTACCACTCATTGTTGCCAGCTGCATGTTAGCAACTCTTGACTAACAAGGTGCTTCTGGCCTCTTGCAGTCATTGTAATTGTGCGTCTGGTGTGATTGCAACACTGGTGAGCTGCTTGGTTACCGCAGCAAACTAAAAATCAAAGCATAAGGAAAACTGGTCTATGACATATAATCTATCTTCCGTGCATGTGATCTTAAAAAGGAAGGATTAAATAAACCTCTTATGATTTGTCAACAGTTCTTATAGTGTCACTTTGATTTGAAATTTATTTGCTGTTAAGAATTCTGTTAATTTTGAATCATTGACTGGAACTTTCAGTGCTCTTGCAGTTTCTATGGAACAGCCACTGTTGCTATGCAATATTGGTCATATGAGGAGGATGGAAGCATCTCCCATTGGTTACACACTCAATTAAGTAGTGGTTAGAATGATTGAGTTATTCCAAATGACCTGTTTGAAATCTTCAGTAACAATTCCAAATAAAAGTGGCAGTTATTTTATAGACTCCATCACAGAGACATCAATTATTTCGTGATGAATGAGAAATTGGCAGTGTTGCTGGTGGATGAGGATTTATGTTATTTTGAATTCATTGTTGTTGTGAGTGAAAGTGATGTCGTGGGGAGGGGAATGGGATAATATTGTAAACATTGAAAAGTGGGTAATTTTATGTGCTTTTCTTTTACCCAAAGATCTGAATAAATGAAATATATTTCCTGTTTTGCAGAAGTAAGTGCTCAGATGCTATTCAAGTATTCATACACAGGTATGTAAGGTTGTTAAAAAGTATACACAGATTCTGGGCCTTCTAAATCAAGGTATAGAGTATAAATGCAAGGAAGTATAAATCACTGGTTAGGCTTCAGCTGGGGTCTTATGGGTACCTATTTTAGGAAGGATGTCAATGCCTTGCTGCCGGTGTGGAGGAGATTTACTGGAATGATACCAGGATGAGGGAGCTGTTATGTGATGAAACTAGAGAAATTAGGATTGTTTTACTCAGAGTAAAGAAGCTTAAGGGGAGATTTAGTCGAAGTGTTCAAAATTGTGGGGTTTTGTCAGAGTAATCAAGGAGTCATTGTTTCCATAGGCAGAAGGTTCCATAAGAAAAGAACACAAATTTTAGGTAATTGGCAAAATAACCAGTGAGGGGATGAGTTTTTTTACACAAGTTGCTATGATCTAGAATATATTACATGAAAAGATGGTAGGAGCAGATTCAAGAATAACTTTCAAAAGAGAATTGGATATTTACTTGAACAGGAAAATTTAGCAGGGTTATAAGGAAAGAGCGGGAGAGTTGGAATAATTGGATAGGTCTTACAAAGAGCCAGCATAGGTAGAATGGGTCAAATGACCTCTTTCTGTGCTTTATGGGTTCTACGAAATTAAATAAAGGAAATAACTATTGGTACCAAAGCATAGATAGTTTTCAGGACAGAAACATTATCACAGAATCACAGAATTGTTACGGTGTAGAGCGAGGCCATTCGACCCATCGTGTCTGCATTTTAACTTAGTACCAATCTCCTGCCTTTCCCCGTAAGCCTGCACATTGTTTCTCTTTGAATAATCATCCAATGCCCTCTTGAATGCCTCAATTGAACCTGCCTCCACCACACTTCCAGGCAGCGCATTCCAAACTTTAACTACTCGCTGTATGAAAAAGCTTTTTCTCACCTCGCATTTGCTTCTTTTGCAAAACACTTTAAAACTGTGCCCTCTGGATCTCGATCCATTTGCGAGCGGAAACAGGTTCTCCCTATCTACTCTGCCCAGATCCCTCATGATTTTGAAAACTTCTATCAAGTCTCCTCTTAGCCTTCTCCTCTCCAAGGAAAAAGTCCCAACTTCTCCAACCTTTCCTCATAGTCTCATCCCTGGAACCGCTCTCATAAACCTTGTCTCATCCCTGGAACCATTTTGGCAAATTCTGTACAGTTGTGCTATCACAGCAGTACCTTGCTAGGTGGAAATTGAGTTGAAGAATTGAACTACAGTGTTATAGCTCTCGCAATGACTTATGCTACCTTTTAGTAAAGCTCCAATCTGAGAGCACAGCCTCACTGAATTTGCCTGGTGTAAAGAGCTCAGGAATGAAACTGGTCTTATTCACAAGTTAAGTGAGAACAAATGAAGGATGGAAGTGCAGTGGAAACCACATTGATGCAAAAAACAGGATTTTTGTTGCACTTTTGGCAGTTACTGCAGTGGAATGAGATCAATCCTGAGGAAATCCCAGGCTTCATTTTAAATTGCTTTGCTGTCCCCTTTTAATTTTGGTATCGAGCTCACTGTTTCTTCGGGTATTCATTCATGTTAAATTTGGAGCCTGGTACACGAAGTGAAGCTTTGCACTCGACCATAACTGGACCTGATACCTATGTATTGCTTAACACAGTTAATGGTTTTAAACAGTTACTAATATATAATAATGAGATGCTCACATTTCACTTTAGCACTTTATCTTTCTGCTGCAGCTTGTAGCTACTCCTACCAGGAGATCTGCTGTCATGGTATATCATGCTCGTCTGTCTTGCATCATCCTCACAAATCCACTATAGCTCATCTGCAAACGCTCTGTGACATTTGTCATCCAACTACACCTAGGTCGGCCCCTCTTTCTGATGGCCTCCACTTTGCCCTCGAAGAAGAAATCTCTGTATTTATCTTTCTACATATTTTTAATATATTTCTAAATACATTATACAATTACATATATCACACCACAACTTGGTAACCTTGACCCTTGCATCTAGTCTTTGGTCGTAGTCTTCAAACATTGGTCCTTCCAGATGCAACAGGTGTCTTTCACACAATATTTGCAAATCACTACAGTTGCTATGTTATATATCAATCAATACTTTGGTCTGGTAGACTTCAGTGAGCAGTATTTCATGATAAAGGAAATGTTTGTTTTCTAATGTGGGCTAATCTTAATTTGATACATCATATTGCAGCTTATATTCAAGGTCAATGATAGCAAAATTACAATTACCATTAATGTGAATGCACTGTAAAATAATTGGTAAAGTGATTTTTCCTTATCTACATTTCAGATTCATTTTAGGTTATGTAATTGAATCCATAAAAAAGCGATTTACTTTTTATAATATTTCAAAAATGGAAATTTTGATACTGTTTTAATAATGTAATCCTTTAGGAAACAAGAGAGTTTGCCTACAATTGTGCAGCATATTAAAATATGTATAATGTGATTCATAGAATTAATGTGAATCAGATACTACTCGAAATACAATCCACGTCATTAGGCATGGTATAATGCCAGCATAATTATCGCTTTAATAGTCTATTGATTGTTTTCTCTAACTGTACAAGTAATGAATAAATTGAAGAAATTAAATCCTATGCAATCACGTCCTTCTTTTACAATTAGCAGCATTCCATACTTCCTTTTAATGGGTTAGCTGTTTTGAGTTTAAACAAAAGCCAATCTGTAGGTATTAAAAATAATGTTTCATAAATTACCTTAAATTATAGTTACTGGAGTATTCCAGAGGTGACGAGACCTGAAATGACAAATCCAAGGGGACCCCACGTGTCAATGAACAACAGTGGGAACTGAAAATCAAGAAAGCTTCCAACCATCTGAAAAAAAATCAAACTTCTAACAATTTTTATTTTAAAATGAAAAATAATTACAAATACACTATCGTGCAGATCATTGGAACATTGAAATAGAAATAGGCCATTCTGCGCCTCTCGCCTGTTCTGCCATCCTATGAGATTATGGCTGACCTATGCCTCAACTGCATTTATCAGCCTTTGCTACACATCTCATGACACTCTCAACTAATAAAAATATATCGATCTCAGTCTTGATCATTTCAGTTGACTCAACATTGACAGCATTTTGGGGTGACAGTTCCAGCTTTCCAATATTCTTTGTGTGTAAAAATATACCTTGATTTCACTCCCAAATAGCCTGGCTCCAATTTATGATAATGCCCCATGGTTCTAGATGCCTCCACCAGAGGAAATAATTTCTCTGGGCAGAATTTTCCTGCGAGCAGTGGGAATCGTGGCGGGCACGGTCACTTAATTTGGCGGAAGGTAAAAAATATGTTTCCTGATGGTGAGATAAACTATTGGAATTCTGTTTTCTCAACTTTCAAAGCGGGTTAAAGGTGGAACGAACAATGTTGGGAACCATTTGCAAGCATTAGCATCTCGTGTGTGTTCTTAAAAGGCCACCTCACCGGAATTAAGCTCCCCTGCTAAATTAAGTTCCCTGCCAGTGAGAATTTAAAACCTTTAGTTTTTACGACTGTATGTAAGTGGCGTCCACCTGGCGAGCTTCTCCTTTTCCATGACTTTGTTGTAGATGTTGCTTTCTCCTTCTTGGGGACCTCACATAAATTCACTTGACTGCCGTTTGCAAACATTATGCCAAGGCCAAACAAGGGGGGCAGGTGAAGGCTGGAAGCGGGGAGGGTAGGGTAGAAGGGTGGAGTAAAGGCTGGACAGAGGAGGCAGCTTTATGGGGGAATGGTGGGAAGAGTGTCTGGGGAAGGGGAGTGGGCAATGTCTAGGCAATGTGGGGCTGCGGGGCGTGTGTCCGGAGAAGTGGGTGGGGAATGTCCAGGGAAAGTGGGGGGAGAGTGTCCACGGAAGGCAGCAGGGGAGTGTCTTAGAGGATGGGGTGGGAGGTGTTGACAGTGACTATAAGACCATAAGACATAGGAGCAGAAATTAGGCCATTCGGCCCATCGAGTCTGCTCTGCCATTCAATCATGGCTGATAAGTTTCTCAACCCCATTCTCCTGCCTTCTCCCCATAACCTTTGATCCCCAAAGAAACAAAGTTAGTAGGACAGTGGGGTCCTGGGGGGTATTGAAGAGGGGAAGGAACAGTCATAGTAGAGGGGGAAGTGGGATGCCAGGGTGAAAGTCTTGTAGGTGAGGGTCTCATCGGGTGGATCACGGAGGGGGACAAGTGGCTCAGATAACGGGAGGGGGCAGGGTCAGGGTGGGCATGAGGATGGTAATGGGTGTCAGCTCTGAGGGCACGAAAGGCATGTGGAGGTGGATCATGATAGGGTTCAGGGTAACAGGGGATGGTTCAAGGGTGACAGAGGGGAGGGAATTATAATAATAGGTGGGTCTATGGTGATGGTGAGAAGTTGGTGGCTGACAGGAGGAGGGTAGAAGGTGGTAGAGTGAGTTTGAAACGTGACATGAACCATTTTTCCAACTGACCTTGATCACGCAGTTAGTCAGTCAGTGAGATACCTCGAGGTGAGAGGAAGGTCTTTTCAGGTGGGTGGAGTTCAAGATCAGCACAAGTGGTCGGCTAAAGGGACACCCTAATAATAATGACGCAACTGGATGTCAAAGATACTCACTTGTGTTCTCCTCTCTATGGTTAAGCCGCTTTGCAGCAGATTTACTCCTGACTCATGGGTCTCACAACATCAAGATCCCAGCAAGATGTGGAGCTGCTGCTCATTCGTGCCATTTTCCATCGGCTGCTGTCAGAGGATGAAGGGAGGGAGGGAGGCAGATGCCTCCAAGGGCCATGGCTGGTGGAGGGCAGCCAACTCATGACTCTAAACCTCCACCCTCCTGGGTGAATGGTCACGCTGACAAGAGATCGTGCAGTTAGCCTTTCTATGATGCCAAGGCAATGATCTCTCTGTAGCGTTTCGAGGGTAGTGGAATCAAACGGAAAAGTATCCGCTTGAGGGCTCTTGCACATGGCTTTCATTACCCTGCTCAAAGAGCAATGCCTCCATACGCATTCATGTATGAACAGGAGAAACACCCAGCTCTGGTCCTCCAGGATGTCCTTTACCTGGAAGGGGTGGGGTGGAGAGGCCAAATGAAGGGCTTAGCACTTGCCTGTTGTCTTTGAGATGGGGGGAAACCTGCAAAGGACATGCTGACATAATGTATCACTTCAATTCATTCACACATCCATTGAGGAGTCAATGATGCAGGCTGAAGGCAGCTCTGCCTCGGTAATGGCTATCGTCCAGATGAGGAGAAAGAAGGTCCATCGCAGGTTGGTAAAGGCCCAGGAGGAGCAAGGGCCTCAGCAGCAAGAGACAGCAGGGCCTCAAGAGGGTCAAGATGCTGTTGAACAGGATACACTGCAACGGCGAGCACTGGCACGACCATGGGTAATTCGCTAGTGGTTCTCTTATTTGGTGATGAGCAAAAGGCAATGCCTGAGGTCCTTTCATATGTCCCGGGACGTAGCTGCTCACATCTGCCAGCTTCTCCAGTACGAACTATGGCCTCAAGGACTCTGAAGGAGTAATATGGTGCCGCTGGCCTGCATTGAATGAATGGCTCCCCGGGTGCCATTTAAGTATGGCGCCAGGCTCTTTGACCCCATGAGGTAATGGCAGGGTGGCCGACTTCACAATAGATGGTAGTTTAAAGGAGAAAGGGGATACTCTGTCTTAGAGTTAATATAGACAAATTTCCAAGAGGAAAATAAGATGGACTTGGACTAAAATGGGTTGAAGAGACTGTATAGACAGAGTAAATTCATGGCATACTGATGTAGAAGATTGAGGGATGAACTGGTTGAGGTGTTTGTCAAAATGATTTGATAGGCTAGATATAGGTAAGCTATTTTCCCTAATGGAATAATCAAAAACAAAGGGGCATAATCTTAAAATTAGGGCTAGGTCATTTAGAAGGGAAATCTGGAAACTCTTTTTCACACATAGAGCAGTAACTTTCACCCTCAAGAGGCTATGGATGCTGGTTCAATTGTAATTTTCAAGGTTAAGATCACTAGATTTTTGTTAGGTATGGATATCAAGGAAAATGGAGAAAAGATAGGTAAATGGATTTGCTGTATGGATGAACCATGATTTAAATGAATCAGAGAACAGGCTCAAGGGGTTGAATGGGCTACTGCCTTTCCTATGCTCCAGGTAATTGGTGCTGGTTTTGAGAGGCAGAAATTTTACAAACGACTGCAGGATGCAAGACAGGTATGGAATCAAAATGTAGCAACGTAGGAACAGGAATAGGCCATTCTGCCCCTCAATCCTGCTCCACCATTCTGTAAGGTCATAGCTGATCTGATTATGGCTTTGACTTCACTTTCTTTGACTCACTTATAAATCAAAAATCTGCCTAACTCAAACCTTAAACATAGCGTGTTTACCTATTTTTGTATTGTCAACAAATTTGGCTACAATGCAGTCAAGTCCTTTCATTCAAGTCATTAATGGATCCAATAATCTAAGTCAAAGATTATAAGTAGTTGACACCCTAGCACTGATCTATGTGGCACTCCACTAGTTACAATTTGCCAACCGAAAAAGACCCATTTACCTGGCTGTCTGTTTCCTGTTAGTTAGCCAATCTTCTATTCATGCTAATGTATCACCCCAACACCATGAACTTTTATCTTGTGGCACATTATTGAATACCTTTTGGAAATCCAAATACACTATGTTTATTGGTTTCCCTTTATCCACCCTGCTTGTCACATCCTCAAAGAGCTCCAATAAATTTGTCAATGGTGATTTCCCTTTCATAAGACCATGTTGACTCTGCCTGATTGTATTGTGATTTTCCAAATGTCCTGCTACTACTGTCTTAATAATGGATTCTAACATTTTCCCAGTGGCAGATGTTAGGCTATAGTTTCCTGCTTTCTGTCTCTCTCCTTGAACAGAAGTGGCAGATTTGCAGTTGGGGCCTTTCCAGAATCAAATTTTGGAAGATAACAACCAATACATCCACTATCTCTGCAGTCACTTATTTTAAGACTATAGGATGCAGGCCATCAGGTCCAGGGGACTTGTAAGCCTTTAGTCCCATTTAGTCCCATTTCCCAGTACTTTTTTCCAGGTTTGTGATTGTTTTTAATTTCTTTTTTCCCTTTTGCCTCTTGATTTTCTACTATTCTTAAGGTGCTTTTTGTGTCTTCTATTGTGAAGGCAGATACAAAATACTTGTTCAAAGCCTCTGCCATTTCCTTGTTTCCCATTATTAATTCACCACTCTGATGGTGGAAGGAAGCACAAGGGCCCAACAAAAATGTTCACTCCTTCAATTGTCTGCAGCCAAAGGAGCAAGCTAGCCTTTAGAAAAAGATTATCATTTCACTCTGGGATTTATCATTTGTGCCTGATAAAGTGCTCACCCTTCATCCAGTCCTCAGCAGGAATCAGAGCTCCCTGAGGCAGATAAGTCCATAATGGGCGTAATTCCTATGATAGTCTGTGAACTCCTCCAGGCTTGCAGGGGATAGGATCACTGGCAGAAGAAGCAGTCTGCTTCATTAGCACCCCACCCACTAGCTTAAACATTCACTTACTGCATCACAGGTCCACTACCATATACAAGATGCACTGCAGCAACTTGACCACAATGCCTGGGAGAGGAACAGGACTGGAGGCGGTGTGCCCAACCTGACTATCCTCACCTTGCTGGAGGAGAAGGTTCCACTGTTGTCTTTGAGTGAATGGAGCCGGTCAATTGGCAGAGGTGGAATTGGAGGAAGACCTTGGGGTGGTGAGATTTCAAGGGGCATTATTATTGCAAAATTGGGACAGAGATGGGAGAAAGAGGTCTGGGGAGGGTGTATGATGCCTGGCACGCTTACATGAATTGAACATTGTTGTTTTAGGCATTCAAAGGCTCGAATGGTTTGAGGAGGAAACCGTTGAGTATGTGATAAGTTTTTTATTATTCATTCACGGGATGTGGGCTTTGCTGGCTGGCCTAGCCTTTATTGCCCATCCCTAATTGCTCTTGAGAAGGTGGTGGTGAGCTGCCTTCTTGAACCGCTGCAGTCCATGTGGTGTAGGTACACCCATAGTGCTGTTAGGAAGGGAGTTCCAGGATTTTGACCCAGCGACAGTAAACTCAATTTAATGGTAGCTTAATGGTAGCAAGGAGTCATATCTCAATATCCATATGGTGCTAATGGTGTTGAATCTTGTGTCCTCGCACACCCCATGAAGATTGTGAAAGGCCAGTTAACACCCTTTTTTCTGTATGTACTGTGTGAACCATCAGCTGCTGTGACTGCCAGACCCAAGGGACCCACACTAGCCTCTGAGGAAGAGGAAGAAGCCTCGGAAGGTGCAGCATCACATCCTCACCCTACACCAAGCACTAGCGCAGATATTGGCATCTTGTCAGGGGTTAGTGTGGTAGGACAAAGACAAGCACAATCTGGCAAGGGCACTTCACATTCGCATGTACGTCTCCTGTAGAGTGTGGTGGAGCACGCCTCGGATAGTTGGAGGAGCATTTGAGGTGATCTAGAAACTCTGTCCGAGTCAGCTGATGAACCTCTGGAGTCGTCCATATGGCGGCAGATGCTGAATGCACGAGTTATGTGGAGATTTGGTAGATATACAAGAGGGGCTGTGTGCTCTGGCCTGGAGTGTGGAGGTGTCCATCCAGGCCACGTGCACTGTGATCACTCACTCTTCAGAGTGCCAAGCTTTCCCTAAGGACAGACTGGCAACTGCCTTGGAGGGGCAAGCCCAGCAGATTGCAGAAGGAATCATGGGTATGCACACTGACCTGCACTCCATCACCCTGGGACTGAGCTTAGGGACCCAGAGCCAGGGGGGCTGGGAGCCTGGACACTGGGCCAGCTGCCGGTCCCCCTCAGGAAGACAGAAAGGCCCAATCGGTCCTCATGGCAGAGGTTGAGCAGCAGCTGTCGTCATCTGGAAGCACCTCTCAGGGCACTTCTTATTGGGTCAGCCTCTCCTCAGCCCCGCTGCCATTGGCGCAGTCAGCCTCGATTGCCGCGGCAACAGAAGGGCCTCCTGCCACTCTGCAGGATTTTCTAATGTGGTGGGGCCCTAAAGGCCTCAGCCACACAGAGGACACCTGCCAGAGTTATCCAGGGCAAGGGAGAAAACAGATCAACAGCCTCTCTCCAGTGCAGCTGAACGCGAAGGTGGAGCACACTGCCGCAGCACATAAAAGATTTAGGAAGAATCCAGAATAGACACAAACTGGTTCACATGGGTGCGGGTAGATTATGGCCAGAATGTTACGGCAGTGGGATTTTGGGCAGCATTTTCCTGTTGGTGAGTGGGGCGGGGGGGGGCCCGCTCACTGATGCATAAAATGATGTGTGGTGATGTCGGGCATGTGTCCTGACGTCACCGCGCATCATTTAGATTTTCAGTTTGGTAGGCGCGTAGCGTATTAAGGCCACTTAAAACTTAATTAACTCAATTTAATGAGCTGCCCGTCCAACCTTAAGGTTGATGGGCAGGTTAAGAGCCCAGGCGACCTTCGCATTTTTCATGAAGCCTCATCCACGGGCGGGATGAGGTTTCATAAACTGTTTTAAAATCTAATTAAAATTTATACATTTATTCTTTGACATGTCCCGGCTGATGTGATAGTGTCACATGAGGGAACATGTTTTAAAAGTTAAAAAATCCTTTATTTAAAAGTTTAACACTGAAACAAATCTCTCTGAGGCACGGAGGTGCCTCAGGGAGATCTCTGCGCACGCGCGCGAAAGAGCACAGGGAACCACTCAGGGGATCCCCCCCTCTCCCGCACAGGGAGCGCTCAGTGCTTCCGGGCGCGCATCATGATGGGCGGGCCTTAACTGGACCCGAATGGGGGCGCCAATCAGATTTGTGCCCTCCCCCGCCTGCCCCCGCACAACCCCCTCGATGGGGGGGAAATTACTGGCCTTTATGTTCCTGCTGAAATCAATGGAGTTTAGAATGGCTCACCGCATTTTACGGCCCTGTCCCTACTGCGATCGGGTCGTAAAATTCCAGCCTATGTATCCTTAGCAGGGCTATTGGCCATTTGTAAATAAATCATGTGCTTCATGACCATAATGCAGAGGTTGAGTAGATTATTTTATGGATTTATGAAATGACGGGAGGATAGATTCACTGCAGACTCTAATGTGAAGATTGAGTGAGATGCAACAATGCTTAAGAGATGGAGATGGTGATTGTTCTGACAGAACTTTCTAAAAGCGCCGGCCCTGTAGGTGGGATGAAGTTGAGACACAGGAAGTGCATGCAGCTCAGTGGCCTCAACTGCTTAAATTACTGGAAACTCTGCATTATTAAGGCCTCCTGTGCCACTGTGCTCCCGTGCAGGCCCTTGCACTTCTCTGTCAGGTTTTCCCTCACCTACTCACCAATCTCATTATCAGAGGAATTACCACTATCTTGTGGCTCCGCTTCCTCCAGGGCATCCTCTCTCTGAAGCACAAATTTGTGCAGAGCACAGCAAACAACGACTTCCAGCGACATTCTGGATGGAGTGCACTGTAGTGCTCCTCCTGATCTATCCAGGCATTGGAACCTCATATTTAGGAGCCCAATTGTTTGCTCAACGATGGCCCTGGAGGTGCTGTGGCTGTCATTGTCCCTGCCTCTGTTCTAGGGGCCTTCACTGGCGCCATGAGACACTTCTTCAAAGGGTAGCCCTTGTCACCCAGCAACCAACCATCCAGGGCATCAGATCCATTAAACACATCTGGCACCTGAGAGTTCCTGAGAATGTAGGCGTGGCTGCTGCCCGGATACCTAGCGTAAACCTGCATATTCTTTGACTGAGGTTACTTACCAACTGCATATTTAAAGAGTGGTAGCCCTTCCTGTTTATAAATTTGGAGCCTTTATGTCGACTTGTGTACAGTCTATCCCTGGGGAAACCTGCCATTGTTGCAAAGCCTCTGGCTGGTTCAAGTTAACTGTAGCGGTCCATGGAAAATGTGATGCACTGAGCTGCCCTTCGGAACATTGTATTGGTAAATACCTTAAAGCCATGGTGTGCAGCAAGCTGCATTACTCCACTGAGGTCTCCACAGGCTACCTGAAAGGATCCAGTAGCAAAAAAATTCAGCACCACAGTGACCTTGACAATGACTGTCACTGGATGACCACCCACGCAGCTGGAAGCTATCTCCCCTGTTAGCATCTCACATTGAGAGGTCACTGTGCTCTTGAGAGCCTGAGTCTCTTCCGGCACTGTGTCTCAGAAATTTGGAGGTAACTCCTTCTCTTCCTGTCTACATGATTGTAAGCACAAGGCCTCGTTCTGTGCCTCCATAGCTGCAGCATTCTGCCTTCAGCAGCTCCTTGTTCTTGTGCAGGTTTGCCACCATCATGCAGCTTCAGTGCCATCTGGCCTTCTCCCTTTCCTTCTCAGTCTCCTCCTCCTCCTCCTCCTCCTCCTCACTGGAAGATGTGTCTCCCAGGCAGACAACTATCCCCATGTTGTTCAAACCAAACAGGCTGAGGTGCAGATGAGGCACTAAGTGCACATTTCTGTAGGCTAATTTGAGCCTTAAAACAGCGAGGGAATACACTAAAACTACATCCTCTAATAATGACTGATAACCCCATTCATAGCTGCCTGAACTGCTGATGTCAAGCAAAGAACCATGCTGCTGCCTTTAAACCAATCCTTACATTGAATCATCACAAAAAACACATTCCCCACCTGGCATTCTTCCCACTCTCTGACCGTATTATTGCAGCCAGCACGTATTATGGCAGTTAATTGTAGTATTAAGAAGGTTAAATATCCAATTATCACCAACTTGAATAAGGTGGGCAGTCTCCCGATTCCTAGTGCTGCCTGCCTAGCATATTATTGCATTCCAGCATGATACGTCGAGAATGTGACCCGACGTCATCGCACCTAATAATACGTCGGCGCGGGTGTGGTACAGCCCCACTTTCACCACATATTTTTCAGTCCTTGGCGGGGCCCAAAACTCTGCCCTATTTTGTTCTCCCCAACTGGAGATCCACCAAGATTTCGCCTTGGCTTGAGCTGATTTTCAGGGTCTCTTTATGGAGTTGTCTTTAATTTTTTTTATTTGTTCGTTGGCTGTGAGCATCGCTGGCTAGGTCAGCATTTATTGCCCATCCCTAATTGCCCTTGTTCAGAGGGCAGTTAAGAGTCAACCACATTGCTGTGGGTCTGGAGTCACATGTAGGCCAGACCAGGTAAAGATGGCAGATTTCCTTCCCTAAAGGACATTAGTGAATAAGATTTTTTACAACAATCAACAATAGTTTCATGGTCATCATTAGACTTTCAATTCCAGATTTTTATTGAACTCAGATTCCACCATCTGCCATGGTGGGATTTGAACTTGGGTCCCCAGAGCATTACCCTGGGTCTCTGGAATACTAGTCCAGTGTCAATACCACTTTCCACCACCATCAAAGTTAAGTTTTTTATTCGAATATATCATCTACTTGTACTACATTCTTGGGTGCGTTACTGTAGCACAAACAATAATTGTTTAAAATAACAGTTTGCATAAGAACATAACATGAGTACTTGTCAACCTCGTCAATTAAAAGTTTTGCCATATTTTGATAGCTTTCCATTGTATCATAAATATTTTGGAAGCTGAATTTACTGATGAATAGTTATTTTAATTGGAATTCTAGGGTTGCTGATTTTCTGTATTTAACAAACCCTAGAAACTAAATTCCAAAGAAAATTTATGCAAAACACTGCTGCTAGATATGACCATGAGCAATGTTATCACAAGGTTGCTCAATGTGCTGATATGAAAATCCTCTTTCCACTATTTTAATTGAGATGTTAAACCATTTAAAATAAACAGACTAACACCTTCGCTAAAATAGCAAAGAGACACCTAGAGCTGGATTTTTGTGGAATTGGGCTGACTCCGGAGGTCTTTAAAAATGGCGGATGGGACACTGATTTGGAAGTTCAGCCTTCATTTCTGGCAGATTCTGTCTTTTGCCAGTAGAGGAAAGGGGCAGAGCATGATCACACAGGTGGAACTCAGTGGGGTCATTTGAAATTAGTGCTCAGTTCAAACAGACCGCATTTTCGCTGTTCCAAGGGCCTTAACGTACAGTGTGGGAGTCATGATTTGATGGAGGAGATGTAAACGCTATTGAAGGGTGGGTAAGGCCTGTTTAAGTGTCACGTTCTGAAGTTATTTAAACCCTCAGCCCTTTAAAACTGAAAAAAAGGGCTGCAGTTGTCAGAGTAAAACAAAGACATGCTGCTGAAGTGCATTGATTGACAGGGCATCTGGTGTAGCTTAGAGAAAAGGATTACCATCTGTTCCTGCAGGTTTAATAGACTTCACTGTTGAAATTTCTCAAGGGCTGTTATTCTCGCTATGCCTATCATGAATGCTTGCTTAGGTTTCAAAAGCTCCAAGAGCACTTATCTCAGCAAGGTGGGTCTGAGTTCACAATTTGATTGACTTTTTAAAAATTCATTCACGGGATGTGGGCTTCACTGGCTTGGCGAGCATTTATTGCCCATCCCTAGATGCCCTTGAGAGCACCTTGAGGTGCTGAGGTTTAGGAAGCTATTTGAGGATTAGCTGTCTTTGATCTGGTTACTGAATGGAAGTTTTTTGTTTTATAACAGATTGTCCACCTGATAGGCTTTACAATCTTTGAATGAGTTTCATGAATGAGAGTTTTTTTAGTATCAAATATGTATGAGAAGGAAATCTAAACCTTGAATATATATAAAGCCAGTGGACATTATAACACCTGTCCTGAATTCCTGAAGAACGTGAGAAAAATGAGCAGACATTAGCTAGCCATCTTTCTACCTAGCCTTCCAGGAGAATAAGGTGCCTATGTGAAGGTACAGAAAGGTCACTAACCTGATACATTGGGCTGGGTTTAGTTCTACCGTCCCAGAGCTCACCAGGAGGCACGGAAGTCACCAGGGATTGGGCACAGGTCCGTGGTGGTTGACTGAACATGGCGGCAAGCTCATGAATGTGGGTGATGCGGGCTTGCCACCAGATCACGTAGCTGCACTGATACAGGAAACCCACTCATCTAATGCCGTGCAGGAGCTCATGTCATATTTAAGGGGCAGCCAATCCTGTGTTAGGTTTGGAAATCATCTTGCAGGCTTTTTAAGAAAGCTCTGCAGTTTAAATCTCCAGCGTCTGAATTTCTGTTGCTCCAGCACAAAAAGATGTTCCAAAGTCCAGGCAGAAGATTCCTCTGCTGTTACACAAGATCACGTGGTGGCAACAACTAGTTCAACTGAGGTCTAAGATGTCACAGCCCAGCCAGCACATCTCCCCTAGGATGAAGGAGCATAAGCGGTATGATTTCCATACTGCCACTACCTCTCCCTTTCCTTGCAAGCAGCCTCCTACCTAAGTGTCCTCCTCTTAAGGATTCAGATTTGTGATGTCAATTTAAAGGATGACCCCTCTGCACCTCAGTTGTGCGCTGCCCCTTTAAATTTTGGACCAGTGCTTCTGGTTTCTGAATTTCCTGCCTCAAGCTCCACCTTCAGAGCATTCTCCTTCTTGATGCAGCCGGAACACAAGTGCTGGTATTATGTTATAGGGAACTCTGAAATTGTCTGCTTATACCATACCTGCTCATAACCATCAGTTTTAAACCATGAAATACAGTGACATCTAAGAAACATTTAGAGATTATTCTGCAATTTAACTGGATTTACTCTTTTAGTCAAATGATTTTGTTAGGTACTTACCTGAATAGAATTAATTGCAGTCCTTCAAATCAGAATCTTTGGTCCTGGAGATCCGATACCCCACTGACTTGCAGTCTACAATCTGTCTTTTTCTACATGTATATAGTGCACATTGGGTGGAATTTAATGCCCTCCCCCAAGGCAACTTTGGTGGTGGGGGAGGCATGTAATTGGGTGGGTAGGTGGCAGTTGTCGACATCACAACCTTCCTGTCTCTGTCCCAATTAAGTCCAGGGTGAGAAGGCTTGTGGGTGGCTATCTCGCCTCACTGCCAATGGAGGGCCTAAAGTGGACAATTTATGCTACTTAAAGGCCTCATCCCTACACCGCTGGTAATACCCAGCCATGGGTGGGGACTCAGCATCACAGAACACAGAATTATTACAGCGCAGAAGGTGGCCATTCGGCCAACCATGTCTGCACTGGGTCTCCGAATGAGCATTTCACCTAGTGCCATTTTCCTGCCTTTTCCCCATAACCCTGCAGGTTGTTTCTTTTCAAATAATCATCCAATTCCCTCTTGAATGCCTTGATTGAATCTGCCTCCACCACTCTCAGGCAGTGCATTCCAGACCCTAACCACTCACTGTGTGAAAAAGATTTTTCTCATATCACTTTTGCTTCTTTTACCAATTACTTTAGATCTGTGCCCTCTGGTTCTTGACCCTTCCATCAATGAGAACAGTTTCCCCTACCTACTCTGTCCAAACCCCTCATGATTTTGAATACCTCTATTAAATCTTATGTCACTTTCTTTTCTCCAAGGAAAAGAGTCCCAACTTCTCCAGTCTATCTTCACAACTGAAGTTTTCATCCATGGAATAATTCTCCTAAACCTCTTCTGCACTCCCTCCAATGCCTTCACATCCTTCTAAAATGTGGCGCCCAGAACTGTGTGCAGTACTCCAGCTGAGGCCTAACTAGTGTCTTATACAAGCTCAACATAACCTCCTCTGCTCTTTACTCTATGCCCCTATCAGTAAAGCCTTATTAGCTTTATTAACTGCTCTCTCAACCTGTCCTGTCACCTTTAATGCATACATACACCTAAGCCTCCTGCTCCTGCACCCCCTTCAGAGTAGTACCCTTTACTTTCTACTGTCTCTCCATGTTCATCCTATCAAAATGTATCACCTCACATTCCTCTGCATTGAATTTCATCTGCCACCTATCTGCCCATTCCACCAATTTGTCATGTAGGAAACCCAAAAAGCAGGGTTGCTTATGGGCTTCTGGGGAGGGTCCCTGCTCAAAAGGCACTCAGTGCCTGTTTGAGGGGCTTGGCATTGGAAGGGAAAGGAAGGGGGTGGGCTGCTGAGAGTTATTGTCCCTGCCCTTCCATTTGACCCCCTCCCCTTTGACCCGGGTTCCCCCCCCCCGTGACTCCTTCCTGCCATCAGCCGCCTGTGGTCGTGATCTCTAGTGGCACGGAAGAGCTGCCAGCCTTTGATAGGCCAGCAGCTCTTGAGGGCGTTGGGGTCCTTGATCCTAAGGAAGGTTCGCCGCTGCCCAGTTGAGTGCCTGATTGACTTTTAATTTGGCGGGCCTTCCCCAAAGGAGGTAATGTGGGGTTCTCTTCAGCTCTCCAGCTGGAATGTGAGACGCCGCCCCCCACCATCCCTGCCCCTGTCGCCTCCATTAAATACAGTCCATAGTGTCTAAGGCATAGAAACAGGCCATTTGACTAGGGTGATCAGATTTTTAAAAGTCAAAACTGGGACACATGGTAAAACCATGGGAAGATGGGGCCCTGTGATGATTGACATGATGAGTGACCAATGGCAGGAATCTGGGGGAAAGTCAGTTGAAGGTAGGAGGTCATGTGATGACATCTGCTGGAATATGTCACCATGGTGTTCCAGCACTTATTTGCAATCTATATACATGATAACTGCCAGACTGAGCCTTTCAAAGGTCAATTCTCATTATAATGCCTGGTCACAATTGACTGTGAAAGGCTCAGTCTGGAAGGTATCTCGTGGATTACAAAGAACTGCTGGAGCAGTATATCCTTTACAGTAGAGTAATTTGGAGGACAATGGCTGTTGATTTCCCCAGTCAACTATGTCATCTCAGCAGCAACAGTTACAGTAGTTGAGAGTAATTTGTTTTTACACTAGAGTCTAGAGATGGACAATCATATTTCAAAAGGCTGCTCCTTAGCTTAGAAAATGACAAAAGTAAGAAAGAGAAAGGACTACAAAAACAAAAATTGCTGGTAAAACTCAGCTGGTCTGACAGCATCTGTGGAAAGGAAGACAGAGTTAACGTTTTGAGCCTTTGTCTTCCTTTCCACAGATGCTGTCAGACCTGCTGAGTTTATCCAGCAATTTTTGTTTCAGATTTCCAGCATCTGCAGTATTTTGCTTTTATCTTAAAGAGAAAGGGATATTGGATTTCAATCCTTCATCTGCATTTTTAACCTTGTTCTGGGCTCCGAGGTGTGGGGTGGGGTGTCCTTTGTTTGATTGGGTGAAAGGATGTGGGCCCCAGTCCACATGGGGAGTCAGGACCTGGTGGCGACATTAACAGCATTATTATCAGCAACTACAAAATCACATGAACATTTAAAAGCCTCTTTGTTTTCATTGATTTTACACATTATTGGTTGTAACAATAAAATAGACATTTTCAGCCAGAAACTGGAAACTAGTGAATGTACCTCAAGTGTGGGAGAATTATACCCAGAGCCACAAGCAGGAAAGCACACCATCTTCCAAATATGAGAAGCTTGGTTATGTACCACAGCTCAATTGAACTTGTCTGCCACCTTCCTTAGCACTGATTGGCGCTACCTCTACAAATGTGGCTTCTGGTTAGCGACATTGCTGTCAATCTTCTGTCGTCACTCAGCTGATTCCCTCCTGCCTGGCTCTGGATGCCGGGTAGTGAGAAGGATTTCTGCGTATGTGTGAGCATCTTGGTGCAGCCACTTAATGGTTAGCAAATGGGCAGCATTCTGATTGACAAAGTGCAGTGCAGTGCGAGAGGGTTTTCTTTGCTGACAGCAAATGGAAGGTGAGAGGCTAGTAAAAGTGACTCAGGAAGATAAAGTGTAGAGAGGTTCTGATGCTGTACAAAAACCAGGAAAGGACATTTGTGCAATTTGGAGAAAACTGTTGGGACACTGAGACATTTAATGCAAAACCAGGATTGTACCGGCAAAACTAGGATGTCTGGTCACCGTACGTCTGACCTCCCATGTTGGTATTTAGGCTCCACACCAGTCTCAGTCCACCGTTCTTCATATAGCCTCATCAATATATTCTTCTATTCCTTTCCACCTCATGTATTTCTCTAGCTTCCTCTTAAATTTACCAATGCTAGGCAACTCAACCATTATGGATTTATCTAGCTATGAGCTTATTTACTTATTTAAAATTGCCTTATTAACCTGCAATACTACTTTAAGCAATTTGTGTATCTTTGCCTCCAGTTTTCTCTGCTCCTCCACCTTATTTAGACATATTTTTCTGAGGAATATGTGGCCTCCATATTCTTTCCACCTCACACATACCTATTTGAAGCTCATTTCCCAATTACATGCCCATTTTATTAATGTTTTCCTGTATTTTGTTGCAGTCCTCCTCTGCATTAATATTTTTATTAGGAGTATGCTGAAAGCAAAAACAGACAAAGTGGCAAAGATTAGTGGTAAGCCAGAGGATTGGGAAAGTTTTAAAAACCAACAAAATATGACCAAAAAATAATAAAAAGGGAGAAAATAAATTTTAAGGGTAAACTAGCAAGTAATATAAGAATGGACAGTAAGAGCTTCTTTAAATATATAAAAAGGAAGAGAGAGGCCAAAGTGAACATAAGCCCTTTAGAGAATGAAGCTGGGGAAATAATAATGGGGAACCAGGAAATGGCAGAGGAGTTGAATAAATACTTTGCTTCAGTCTTCACGTAGAAGATACTAATGGCATTCCAAAAATACTAAATAATCAAGGGGCAAAAGGGGAGGCGGGATGAAATAAATACAATAACTATCACTAGAGAAAAAGTACTCGGAAACAAATGGGCTAAAGTTCAATAAGTCCCCTGGACCTGACGGGTTGCATCCTAGGATATTAAAGGAAGTAGCTACAGAGATAGTAGATGCACTGGTAGTAATCGTCCAAGAATCCTTAGATTCTGGACAAGTCCCAAAGGATTGGAGAATGGCCAATGTAACATCCTTATTCAAAAAGGGAGGGAGACAAAAAACAGGTAACTATAGGCCAGTTAGCTTAACATCTGTCATTGGGAGAATGTTGGAGTCCATTATAAAGGATGTAATAACAGAGCATTTAGAAATGCATAATCTAATCAAGCAGAGTCAGCATAGCTTCATGAAGGGGAAATCATGCCGAACAAATTTATTAGAATTCTTTGAGGAGGTAACAAGCAAGATAGACAAATAGGAACCAGTAGCTGTAATATATTTGGATTTCCAAAAGGTGTTTGATAAGGTACTCACCTCAGGCTACTTGATAAGACAAGTGCCCATGGTGTTGGAGGTAGTATATTAGCATGGATAAAGGATCGGCTAACTAATAGAAGACAGAGAGTTGCAGTAAGTGGGGCATTTTCGGGATGGCAACCTGTAACTAGTGGAGTGCCACAGGGATCTATGCTGGGCCCTCAATTACTTACAATATATATTAATGATTTGGGTGAGGGAAGTGAATGTACTATCACCAAGTTTGCAGATGACAAAAATAGGTGGGAAGGCATGTGGTGAGGATGACACAAGGAGTTTACAGAGGGATGTGGACTGGTAAAGTGAGTGGGCAAAAACTTGGCAGATGGAATATAATGTGGGAAAA
Source organism: Cetorhinus maximus (assembly GCF_964194155.1). Taxonomy (NCBI): domain Eukaryota; kingdom Metazoa; phylum Chordata; class Chondrichthyes; order Lamniformes; family Cetorhinidae; genus Cetorhinus; species Cetorhinus maximus. Next base: position 72,525,316 of record NC_135880.1, on the reverse strand, counting down.
TGTGAGGTTATGCACTTTGGCAGGAAGAACAGAGCAGCTGAATATTAACTATATGGCGAAAGACTGCAGAAGGCTGCAGCACAGAGGGATTTGGGAGTCCTTGTGCATGAATCCCCAAAAGCTAACATGCAATTGGGTAATAGGTACTATTAAGAGGTAATAGGGAAGGCAAATGGAATGTTGGCCTTTATTTCAAAGGGAATGGAGAATAAAAATAGGGAAGTCTTGCTAAAACTATACAAGACACTAGTTAGGCCACACCTCCAGTACAGTGAACAATTTTGGTCCCCTTATCTAGGGAAAGATACTCTGGCATTGGAGGCAGTCCAGAGAAGGTTCACTAGGTTGATCCTGGGGATGGAGGTATTTTCTTATGAGGAGAGATTGAGTAGGTTGGGCCTGAACTCACTGGAGTATAGAAGAATGAGAGGCGACCTTATTGAAACATATAAGATTCTTAGAGGGCTTGACAGGGTAGATGCTGAGAGGTTGTTTCCCCTTGTGGTAGAGTCTAGGATCAGAGGGCATAATCTTAGAATAAGGGGCCGCCCATTTAAAACAGAGATGAGGGGGAATTTCTTCCCTCAGAGGGTAGTGAATCTGTGGAATTCTTTACCGCAGAGGACTGTAGAGGCTGGGTCGTTAAGTGTATTCAAGGCTGAGATAGACAGTTTTTAATCAGTCAGGGAATCAAGGGTTATGGGGAAAGGCAAGAAAGTGCAGTTGATCAGATCAGCCATGATGTCACTCAATGGTGGAGCAGACTTGATGGGCCGGATGGCTTACTTCTGCTCCTATGTCTTATGGTCAAATTTCCAAAATAGCTGTGTCAGTTCAATGTATTATTTAACAATAGTCAATTTAATTAACAGACACTCTGTAAATTCAATTCATGGTTCTTTCATATTTGGATAATTAGGAGTAGTTATATGTCAATGTTAATTTTGTGCCAGGGTGAAAAGCCAAACATGTGGCTTCTAGGTCCCTTTTACATTGAAATTGGGTCTTGAGCAGATTTTAGTTGGTTAAGTTCGCACAGAGTTCCGTTCCCCAAATTTTCTCCAGCAAGATATCCAGCAGGACCCACCAGAAGCCAGTCTGTGGTGGATCCCAGGGAAGCTCACATCATGCAGGGCCAGCTGTGTCAGGGGTAGCTCCTGGGTGGGGACTTCCACTGACATGAGTTCCTGGTTGGCTCAGTGGGGCCAACTTATTACTGGAGACATGTCACTGAGTGAGATGGTGTGTACGAGTGAAGTGGGTGAACTGTGAGCCTAGCTGAAGGGAACAGCCTGAAGAAGAGGTCTGTGCTTTTTTTGAGATTGACCTCCTTACACCAGGAACTAAAGGAACCACAATATGGTCTGGTGGGGTAAAAACAGGAAGTGCTGGACTCAGCAGGTCTGGCAGCATCCGTGAAAAGAGAAACAGAGTTAACATTGAGTCGGATAGGACTCTTCTTCAGAACTGAAGAAGTTAACTCTGTTAAAAACATTAACTCTGTTTCTCTCTCCACAGATGCTGCCAGATCTGCTGAGTATTTCCAGCATTTTCTATTTTTATTTCAGATTTCTAGAATCGCAGTAGTTTGCTTTTATCATGGTCTATTGTGGGCTTGGAAATCTCCTTGATGAAGAGTGGCTATAGGACTATCTGGCCACATGGGGCAGGCACACATTGGATGCATGCCAACCTCGTGTAATTGAAATGCTGGAGGGCACTGGCAGACACAATCTTGGTGTAACTGTTAAATTGCGACGCACAGGCCTTTGGGACTCAGATGCTTTATAAAGTGGTGGAATTTTCTATTTTTCAAACAGTATCATTGCAGCCCAGTGAAAAACTTAGGCATTAAGCTTTGGGATTGGCTCTAAGTTTGATGGGTAGAAGTCAACTTGGATAAAACAGAAATTACAATGATTCATTTAGAGGCTGACATATTTGTTTTTGAGAAATAGGCAATCTGGGATTACTGAGTGTCAAATTAAATGCCAATGGTGCAAAATGTATTTGGTAAGATTTGCCACCCGTTATAACCCATCTTATTTTTCCTTTCATTGAAGTCAGGATCGATTGCCATTAACTTCGCGCCCCTCTCGAAATGGAATTTCACCTTCATTGAATATCCTAGTCATCAATTATTTTAAAGGTAATTTATATATCTTTATAATTGAGACATGAAGGACTGGGACTTTTGCCAGAGCAATCAGTAGTTACAGGAAAATGAGCAATTGGTTCTATCCATTGCTAAGGGTTCAGATTGTTGTTATTATGCTGCATTCAGAAATCAAGATTCTATAGTACAGTATAGGCAAGTAACTAACTACAGAGCCTGGGAATTGTGCATGTTATAATTATTGCTCTCTCAAGCTGGAGAAATGTGTTTTGGGCTAGATATAGTATATAGTCCCAGCCTCAGGCTGATAAGTGCAGAGTTTGATGTAAGTTTAACTTACCCGGGTTACACATGTACTTCACGTATCACTTTTGCTCAGCAATGATATTCTGCTCAGTGGCCTCTGAATGCTAGCTAAACTTTAATGCTGGGAGAGAACTTAGACAGACATAGAGGCTTTCCTAATGCCAAAAAAGGTTATTTTGAATCTTATGTTTGCACTAGACAGAAGTTATATTATACCTATTGCAAAATCTGAGCAGGCTGGAACTATTTATGGAGCATCCTGCCTCACCTCACATTGACTCCTGAAGGGGCATTGCAACCTGAAATGTTAACATGGCTCCTCTCCACAGATGCTGTCTGACCTGCTGAGTATTTCCAGCATTTTTTGTCTTTATTTCAGATTTCCAGCATCTGCAGTATTTTGCTTTTGTCCTGTATCATAATACTGGTTTTATATCAGTGAGCATGTAAAACATATGTGGATCAACTTCAAAAGATTAATAGAACTAATGCATGGTATTCAAAACAGATAAAACTGCTGGTGAAAATAACACATTCATTAGAATTGGTTGTATCCTGCTTTCTTCACCCCTGGATTGTTATTGCCATGATTATTGCCTAGGATGTGGTCTGATCTCAACCCAGGAATTATCTACAATAATTCCTATAACCTCTCTTAAACTGATCATTAACCTTTAAAACCCAGAAATAATTGGCCTGGAGGTTTGAGGAGATTTGCCCCATTGTAAAGGCACTTCAACCTTGCAGGGCCCAATATACAGCACAAAAGCCTCTAGAACATATGGCTTAAGTAACTTTAGTCATTACTTATGCCACTCTATAACTTCCAGAGACTTTTGTGATGTTCTGTTGTTTCCTTTGCCAAAACAGTTTAAAAGCTAATTATCAGAGCCCTGCTCTCCTCCATTAAAATCAATGGCGAGACTGAGTTGGCTAAATTAAAGTTACGGAGATTGCCATTGCTTCTTAGACCATTGCAGAATGGCGCTGGTTGGCTGAGTATGTTTGGCGCAATAACAGGAATCATAACAGTGGTAGTGAAATGTTACAGATCACTCAGGGAGTCGGAGTTTCTGTGGCACCATGCATGTTGTATCCTGGAGCTATGGATAGCGATAGTAGAGGCCCCAACCTTTTTTCCATCACATGGCTTACCAGGAATATGGCTGCTTTTATCACCTGCCATTGGTGTGCTTTGGAAAGTCACAAAAAGTTAGTATGCAGGTACAACAAGTAATTTAGAAGGCTATCCTTTATTACGAGAGGGATTGAACATTGGTGAGGCCACACCTCGTATATTGTGTGCAGTTTTGGTCTCCTTATTTAAGGAAGGATGTAAATGTATTGGAGGCGGTTCAGAGGAGGTTTACTAGATTGATACCTGGAATGAGTGGGTTTATCTTATGAGAAAAGGTCGGACAGACTGGGCTTGTTTGCACTGGAGTTTAGAAGAGTGAGGGGTGATGTGATTGAAGTATATAAGATCCTGAACGGCCTTGACAGGGTGGACGTTGAAAGGATGTTTCCTCTTGTGGGTGAGTCCAGAACTAGGGAGCACTGTTTTAAAATTAGGGGTCACCCTTTTAGGACAGAGGTGAGGAGAATTTTTTTCTCTCAGAGGGTTGTGAGGCTTTGGAATTCTCTGCCTCAGAAGGTGGTGGAGGCGGGATCATTGAATATTTTTAAGTCAGGGGTAGATAGATTTTTATTAGGCAAGGGAATCAAAGGCTTTTGGGGTTAGATGGAAATGTGGAAATTGAAACACAAGAAGATCAGCCATGGTCTACTCCTGTTTCTATTTCTTATGTTCTCGTGTTCTAAAAGTTTGCAAGTTGATAATCAACCTGTTTTGCCATGTTATGGATACATCCTCCTTGACTGTGAAGTCCTGGGGTGGGACTCGAACTTAGGATTAGAGGCAGGGATCCCATTGTGCTACAAGACTTCCTTCAATCATAACAATAACTCATTTAAAAGAAGCAGCATCGCTTTTGGGTGTTATAAAAATACAGTTCGTATCTGAATTCTAAATTTTCTTGATTGATCAAAGCAGAGCCCACGTCTCTCAAGGTTTAATGCAAATATATATGTTATAAATATTTATTTCTCACATGTCTCTATATTGTACCACAATCCAAAAAAAACCCAGGATAATCCTTGAAACACTGAAATTGCCTCTTAGGTTGCATTGCATCTGAGATTGCTTTCTGATCTCTCTCAGCGTAAAGGGGATAACTCTTCTTAAAATCCATAGCTCCCAGTCATAGCATTGTGATATAGGGTAAGTTCCAGCTAACTATTCCTTTCCTAATAAACTTTATTCTTATGCCAATAATTATTCAATATTTATTTCCCTTTAAATCTTAGGGTAATTTGACACTGCTTGTTCGACAGCACCTTCCAAACCCGTGACCTCTGCCAACTAGAAGGGCAATGGCAGCAGAAGCATGGGAACAAAACCACCTGGGTATCAGTTCACGTAATTGCCAGAGTCCAGAAAGTCAGAGGCCAGTGAGCTGAAGCAGGATTTTGCAGAATCCCTTTAAAGTTGATGGTTACTCAGCGAGATGAGGTTGGTACATGGAGACTTGGTCTGCTCAGCAGGCAATGGCAGGAATCTTCCAGAGAAACAGGATTGGAGGCTTAGAATTGATTACAGAATCACAGAATTTTAATGTCACTGAAGGAGGACATTCAGCTCATCGTGTCTGCACCGGCTCTCCAAATGAGCATTATGACCTAGTGCCATTGACCTGCCTTTTCCCTGTACCCCAGCACATTGCTTCTGTTCAAATAATCATCTAATGCGCCCTTGAATGCCTCGATTGAATCTGCCTCTACCACACTTCCCGACAGTGGATTCCAGACCCGAGCCACTCATAGTGTGAAAAGGTTTCTCATGTCACATTTGCTTCTTTTGCAAATCACTTTAAATCTGTGCCCTCTCGTTCTTGATCCTTTTACGAGTGGGAACTGCTTCTCCCTATCTACTCTGTCCAGCCCCCTCATGATTTTGAACATCTCTATCAAATCTCCTCTCAGCCTTCTTCTCTCCAAGGAGAACAGTCCCAACCTCTCCAATCTATCCTCATAGCTGAAGTCTCTCATCCCTGGAACGATTCTTGTAAACCTCTTTTGCACTGTCTCCAATGTGTTCACATCCTTCCTATAGTGTGCCCAGAATAATACTCCAGCTGAGGTCTAACAAGCGTCTTATATAAATTCAGCATAACCTCCCTGCTCTGTACTCTATGCCCCTATTAATAACTGCTCTCTGCACCTTTCCTGTCACTTTCAATGATCTATGCACATATACACCAAAGTCTTAATGCTCCTGCACTGCCTTCAAAATTTCACCCCTTATTTTATATTGTCTGTCCATGTTCTTCCTACCAAAATGCATCACCTCACGGTTCTCCGCATTGAACTTCATCTGCCATCTATCAGTCTACTCCACCAACTTGTCTATGTCCTCTTGAAGTTCCACACCACCCTCCTCGCAGTTCACAACACCCCCAAGCTGTATCATCCGCAAACTTTGAAATTGTCCCCTGCACACCAAGATCTAGATCATTAATATATATCAGGAAAAGCAAGGGTCCCAAGACCCTGGGGAGCTCTACTACAAACCTTCCTCCAGCCAAAAAAATATCCATTGACCATTACTTTCTGCTTCCTATTTTTCAGCCAATTTTGTATCCATGTTCCAACTGTCCCTTTTATGCCATGAGCAATAATTTTTCTCTCAAATCTGTTGTGTGGTACAGTATCAAATGCCTTTTGAAAGTCCATGTACACCACATCAATAGCATTACCCGTATCGAACTTTTCTATTACCTCTTCAAAAAAGCACCAGCAAGTTCGTTAAACACGATTTCCCCTTTAGAAATCCATGCTGGCTTTTCCTTATCAACCCATATTTTTCCATGTGACTACTAATTCAATCCTGAATAATTGTTTCTAGAATCTTGTCCACAACTGAAGTTAAACTGATTGGTCTTAATTATCCTGACAACCTTTTTTGAACAAAGGTGTAATGTTTGCAATTCTCCAGTCCTCTGGCACCTCCCTGAGTCTAGGGAAGACTGAAAACTATAGCCAGTGCCTTTACAATTTCTACCCTCACTTCCTTCAAAATCCTTGGATGCATCTCATCCGGTCCTGGTGCTTTGTCAACTTTAAGCACCGACAGTATATTCAACACTTCCTCCTTATCAATTTTGAACCTTTCTAGTGACAGAGTTTCCTCGTCTGTCACCTTGGCTGGGTAGCATCTACCTCCTTGGTAAAGACGGATGCAAAGTATGCATTTAATACCTCAACCATGGCCCCTTCGTCCATGTGTAAATTCCCTTTTAGGTCCCTACTCGGCCCTACTCCTCCTTTTACCACCCTTTTACTATTTATATGCGGATAGAAGACTTTGGGATTCCCCTTTATGTTGGCTGCCAGTCTTTTCTCATAATCCCTCTTTGTTTTTCTAAAATGCTTTTTCACCTCCCCTATGAACCTTCTGTATTCCTCTTAGATCTCAATTGTATTTTCTACCTGACACCTATCATACGTGCACGTTTTCTTCTTTATCTTAATTTCTATCTTTTTTTTCCATCTAGGGAGCTCTGGATTTGTTTGCCCTACCTTTCCCTTTTGATGGAATATACTTTGACTTTAAGGTAGCCCATTGTCCGGCTACAGTTTGTCCTGCCAATCTTTCGTTCTAGTCTATCTGGCCCTGCTCTTTTCTTGCCCCATCGAAATCAGCTCCCGTCTAGTTAATCATTCTTACTCTGGATTGCCTATTATCCTTTTCTATCATCATCGTAAACCTTATGATACAATGATCACTGTCTCCTAAGTGTTCCCCACTGACACTTGATCTACTTGGCCCACCTTATTTCCAAGAACCAGGTCTAACAGTGCATCTTTTCTTGTTGGATTGGACACATACTGCTGCAGAAAATTCACCTGACACAATCCAGGAACTTTTGCCTCTCTCCGCCCTTCACACTACCACTGTCCCCGTCTACATTCGGGTAATTAAAGTCCCCCATTTTAACTACTCTATAATGCTTGCATCTCTCTAATTTCCCTGCAGATTTGTTCTTCTACGTCCTTCTTACCAGTTGGCAGTCTATAGAATCCACCAAGCAATGTAATTGCACCCCTTTTATTCCTTAGCTCTAGCCAAATTGATTCTGTCCTTGAACACTCTGGGGCATCCTCTTTCTCCAGCACTACAATGCTCTCCTTAACCAATACTGCCACCCCTCCTCTTTTCCTATCTTTTCTGAGCACCTTGTACCTGGGAGTATTTAACACCCAGTTCTGCCCTTCCTTGAGCCAGGTCTCTGTTATCGCCACACCATCATATTTCCACATGGCAATCTGCGCCTGTAACTCCCCAATCATATTTACTATACTCCATGCATTCACATACATGCATAGTTACCCTGATTTAGATTTTGTTACTTTCTTCCTTACCCTGACTTTACCTATTAACTTACTACTCTCTTTACTAGAGCTATCTGTCCCTCCCAGTATTTTGTGTACTCTGGTATTCCTCTCTAATATTTTCTCTTGGTTCCCAAACTCCTGTCGAGTTAATTTAAAGTCCTCCCAACAGCTCTCTCAAAACGCCCCGCAATGAAATCAGTCCCAGCTCTGCTTAGGAGCAAACCGTCCAGCTTGTACATGTGCCATCTTCCCCAAAGCCAGTCCCAGTTTTCCAGGAATCTAAAGCCCTCCCTCCTGCACTAGCTTTACAGCCACGCATTCATCTGCCTTATCCTCCTATTTCTGTACTCACTTGCAGGTGGCACTGGGAGTAATCCGGAGATTACTACATTTGAGGTCCTTCTTGCTAATGTTCGACCTAGCTCCCTAAATTCTGATTGTAGGACCACATCCCCCTTCCTACCTAAGTCATTAGTACCAATGTGGACCATGACCTCTGGCTGATTACTCTCCCCCAGAAGAATGTCTTGCAGCCACTCAGTGACATCCTTGACCCTGGTACCAGGGAGGCAAAATACCATCCTGGAGTCATGTCTATGGCCACAGAAATGACTGTCCGCTCCGCTAACCAATGAATCCCCTATCACTTGCTATTCCTTTCTTCTTCCTCCTCTCCTGTACAGCTGAGCCGCTCTTGGTGCCATAAACTTGGCTCTGACTGCACTCCTCTGTGGAGCCAGCGCCCTCACCAACTGAAGCACTCTACTCCAGCCCAAAACAGCACTCCAATGCAGAGAAAGTCAGCACTATTATGTAGCCTACTTTTATACTCTCTGAACCTAGCCTCTGAAAACCTGGTTAAGCCAGTTATCTAGTTAACTAGTTGCAGGTGCAAGCAGAGCCTGTATGAGCCCTGTTTTAAGGCTGGACTAAAACTCACCTTCTTCTAATCCTAACAGCAGCTTTTAGTTAATTGCTAAATTAAAGAAAGACGAGACTGGAGATGGAATTTAACCCTTATGCTCCCCCAGTAGCCAGACTCCAACTGAAGCACTCTATTGCAGCCCAAAACAGCACTCCAGTGCAGCCAAAATATAGGCTGTTGGTCATCCTGGATTCTTGCTTTGATGTTTGCAGGCTGGGGGTTAAACAGCAGATTGAGTTGCAAGTCTGAAATGTAACATTACAATTTTCCAAAGGCCAGAAGCTTAGATCATGTGATGTTGCCCATTAATGAGTCAGTTGCAGGCTAACCAGCAGTTTCTATGCCTCTGGTCAAAATCCATTGTTCACCTTAGGAGATAAATGGCGGCTTTTAGCACCTCGGAAGGTATAATGAGTTTCAATGGCTCTCCTTTTGTTATAGTCCAGGCTTGGAGGACAGGTTATCTGCTGGTTCCTGGTTTTGTTTTTTGCAATATGTCCTCACAGTGAGAGGTGTGAGATTCCCCAAGGATGAGGGCTGAGCTTTTGTTCTGCAACTGCTGTTGGAAATTCCAGAAACTGTAGTCAACTTATGAATCATGTGACCTGTAGCAACCGTCTTTTGGTTCAGCAAGGTCCACTATTTTGAATAAGCAAAGAGGTAAGGTTTAACTTAAACAGTTTATGTTCTCTTTCATGTCTTAGAGGCATGACATTCAAAACATCATTGCTACAGATGTGTCATTATTGATTTTTCCTTGTTGCTATTTACTAAATTGTTTTCTCAGAGATAACCCTTTCTAATTGCATTCCCACAATTTTACTAGAGGCTCTTTACTTTGATCAAATGCAAACATCCATTCCTTTATTTCAACAACAGGAAGCATAGTTGCCAAAATACTCAGCCTATGCTTTCCTTCTCCTTTGAAGAATAATATTAATGGGGTTACATAGAAGTTACAGCACAGAATCAGGTAATTTTCAACCAATTACAAGAGGTTTACACTGGTGTTTATGCTCCACATGAGATTCCTCCCACCCTGCTTCATTCTCCTTTATGTTTTTTAATCCAAATTTCCCTTAAAATCACCTCAACTAACTCAATGTGGAGCAAATACCATATCCTAATCAATCTCTGTATAAATATTGAATAATTGTACCCCCAGTGAACTTTAACTGTTTTAATTTTGCTGCTGTCCTTAAGGGTACATTTACATATCTGTCCCACCAACCCCCCATGACCCCTTCCCCCCTTTTGTCAGTTGCTGGATAGATAGGTTGCACAGAAAGTGTAAGGATGAGAGATCATGACCACTATGAGATTCATTTGCATTTTTGCCTAGCCTCCTGCAGTGCCAGGATCAACATCAGGTTCTTCAATGTGTGTCTGAATGCACAATGAACAGAATTAAGAAAAGGTGACTCACCAGAGGTCCAAGGTTTCCTTGTGATGTTCAGAGGAGAAATCCTACCAGCCTGGCCTACAAGGAAATCTAAAATAAAACTTATAACCTTCAAGGACCCTCCTGGCAGGAAGTCGACAGGAGTTAGGTTGACACCTCATGATATCACTGCACCCAATCTGCATATTTAAAGTAGGACCCAGCTTTCTCCCTCACCTGCTCAGGATAGCAGGTTAATACTTGGACACGCTGGGAAGACAGCAGGATAGGAAGGGGTAAATAACTCTTTATTTTAACTGCAACCCCGCCTTGTTTCTGCAGATGGGCAATTAAAATCAGGGTCATACCTTTTAGTTTGAAACCTGTATTTTAATTAGGAGCTATAAATTTAAACTGATTCCTAGGGGGCACCTTGATGTAAAGACATGAAAATAGGCTCACAACTTAGAATGTTCATCTGGGTAACAGTCAGAATGCTGATAGACCCTTCATTTTTGTGGCAATGAAATATTGCTAATGTGTAAATTTCTGTTCTGGAGGGTTGATTTTTTAAAAGTTTTGGACAATATCCAAGAATATGGATTAAGCTGAACTTGCATTACTTCCAATTAACATAATAATCAGGAAAAACATATCACCTGATCTCCTTGTAACTTGTGAAACATGCATTATAATAACAATAACTGGCCCAAAACTCCAATGGTACAGCTGTGCCATTGGAGCCGAGATGGGGACTGAATTTTTAGGCCCCGCTGGTGGCAGAAATGGTGATGGACAGGGTTGAAAATACCTGCCGGTTTCCCTTCACCACTCCTGGTGCCGGTGTCACCCTGGGAACCTGCCTGATCTGGTGATAATAGTAATTAAAGTTATTAAAGAGCTCATTAAGACTCATGGAGGGCCATGTTCAGATTTTGACAGGGGTACACAGGCTGGGTCAGGGGCAGACCAGGTGCAGGGAAGCGGCAACACAGCAAGGGGCAAGTCATAGCCATTCCAACAAATTGGCTGGGCCCTATCAAGTGGAGAATGGTGCAAAGAGGTCTTAGCCATTGGCACACAGGTGCCATCAGGTCAGGGGAGTTTGTGGGGAGAGTGGTCAGTAAATGCTTGGGAAGGGCATTGTCCTGCTGGTATTGTGAAGGCAAGGCTTCCAAACACAATGGGGAGGCCACCTGAGCACAAGAAAGGCAGCAGTTGACAATGATCTCTGATTTTGGGTCCAGTGGCGATGAGGATCAACATCCTCTGCTGGGAAGGGATAGTCCCAGGTATTAGGAGGAAAGGAGAAGGGGTGAGGGGCAGGAAGGAAATGGAGGCCATATTCTTGACATAAGATCCACTGCTGAAGATCAGTACCTGGAGCTACCTGGACATGTCGGAGAACCAGTGCCACAGGAGACTAACTCTCCAGGCAGATGGTCACAGAGATTTATGCCCTTGTCACAGAAGACCTCATGTCTTGCAGCACTGTTCGCCTTGTCCTGCCAGGAGCTGACACAATGGGACAAATGGCTTTCCTCTGTGCCATAAATATTTCTATGTTTCTATTTTAAAACATGAATGATGGGAGCGATGGTACATTCTCTCACATCCTGATGTGTGTTTGCAGTAATCTGATATGTAATACACCTTTAAGGCAAGTGTTGTAATGTAAGATCACATGGGCCAGGATTTTCTGGTGGTCGGGCAGGCTTGATGGGTGGGCCTGGGAGCGGTCAGGAAGCTGACCGCTGCCCGCGATCAGACTCTGACTGTGATTTCACGCTGGCCGGCCAATTGATGGGCAGCCAGCGTGAAAGGCATTGCCGGGGTGGGGTCAGGAGGAGTGCGAGCATGGAAGTGTGCACATACATGGCGGTGCGTGCATTAAAAGTTCCCTGAGGCACAGAGCTTCCTCAGGGAGCTGAAGAATTTTGAAAATAAAAAAATAAAGAAGTTAAAAATGTTAATAACATGTCCCCTCATATGATTCTGTCACCTGAGCAGGGCCATATTAGAAATTAGTTTGAAAAGTGTTTATTTTTTAAAAATCACTGATCGAAACCTCATCCCACCTGTGTATGAAGTTTTGCAAAAAATCCAAGGGCTGTAATGTTGGACAGGCAGCGAAAAATTTCACTCAATTAGAACTTTAATGGCCTTAATAGGCCTGTTAATTGTTGGTGGGCACACTGCCAACTCCTACACGCCTCCGCTGACCAAAATATCGCACCTCATTTTACGCTCGTTAGGGTTGGGCATGTGCCCGCCCAATGAGTGCAATATTCTGCCCATGATCTTAATACCCAATAGCAGAGTAGTGCGGGCTACCTCTGTGGGAGAATCTTGAGTTAGACACTGAAGAGTGAAGGCTGAGTTTTGAGTTGCGAGCACACAAACGTAGCTGCTGAATTTAATTTGTAAATAAACAGCACGTGTTTATCCTAACAACGATCTCCTGATGTTCTCTGCCTCTGTACTGACTTGGTCACCCTGAATTAAGCGTGCAACCTGGATCCTTTAGCTCCAACAAACCAAAGGGCACGAGATCCAATAGTGTTTCATCCTTAACCCCCTCACTCTGCCTTCCCAAGCCTACACCTGTACTTCATTCCTTACACCAACTTACCTTGCAGTCACTGTCTTTGTCTAAGTATTTTCTCAGGTCCTCATGTCTGCTTACCACTGATACTCACTCTCATCCTTATGCAATTTATACCTCTTCCTCATAGTCATCCTCTTCATCTATCTGTTTCAAAGTGCCATTACTCTCACTTAAGAGACTTCTGTATTGTTCTGCAGTAGAGGGCACAGAACATAAGGCAGAGGCAGAAAACACGAGGTTGCCCTCCACACATCTCATAATTAACAAGTGCAAAGGGGAGGTGCTGGAAATAAATGGAGACTCGGCTGTCTGGCCATTGGAGAAGGGGTGATGGGGCCCTCCCAGCGACCTAGTGACAGAATTAAATGCCAGTCACGTGGTACCCAACACTCACTCATGTTGACTTGATGTCCGTATGGAGTAAAATACGATCAAGTGCATAAAGATAATGTTAAACTTTCTTGCTTTGGCAATACTCAATCGTGTGTTTTATCTCCCAACAGGGCCTTATACACCATTAGGAAATGATCCAGGTTGCCACCACTGCTGTTCACTACTCCGAGGAGGTCACAGGACTCATGCAAACTATGCACCAGCTCAGATACTCACACTTAGGTAGGATCGGGAAGAAGGAAGTTATTTTTTCACCTGATGACTCACATATCGTAAGTCAGCAAGAGCAGATGGTGGAGACTGAGATCGCAATGGTTAGCCTGCATTGGAGGGCCCAGCATACTCCAAGCTCTGCTTAGCTGGACACATATATTGTACCTTGGGAGCCATTGCTTCATAGAATCCTTCTGTAGCAGCATCAGAGAATGTGTGATGTACAGCTAAGTGTTATAGTCACATTGTGTCCGCTTATAGAGAGATTGGAATAGTCTGTCTCAAGCATGAGTGACTTGACGTAGCAGGCTTTTGAGATGATGTCTTCCCCCATGGAAAGACTGGTCACTTGCATGGAACAACAAAAGTGGCAATCACAAGAGTATATACAAAACCTCACCAATGCCTTGCACACTATGAATCATGCTCGAAGGCAGATTCTTGGCTTGTTGTCTGCTTATGCTTCATCCTGAACCATTTTCTTGGCATTTTTGTCAGTGGTGGTTTGCCATTGCCTTCCACTCTCGGGGGCAGAGAGAGGAGGCAAGTCCCTAACTCAGTCAGAGCGGGAATCGAACATGTGCTGTTGGCATTATTCTGAACTATATACCAGCCAACTGAGCTAACTGGCCCCCACACTAGGGATGTCACCTTATGTAGGATGACAGATACTGTAGCCTTGGTCATTCAGTGCCCCACTGATTCGCAGCAAACTGCTCTCTCCAGCTCATTGCTAACGGGGTAGTGTGGTTGGTCCATAAGAGGGATGATGGTGAAAGGGAGAATGGAAGTGGGGACTCAGTGCAAAGTGTTTTCACTTGCCCCCACCCCCAATCAATACTCCAAATGTTGCTTTGTTTCCTGATGGCCTAGTCTGGCTCTGCAGAGTTGAAGGCACAGTAGTCTTTGGGGGGGTCCTCTTGGTCAAGAGTATCTTGACAATAAGATCAGGGATCTGAACGGCCTGCTTTTAACTCTGCTGAAGCCTATGGAGTTGTGCCTTGTAGAAGCAGCAAGAAAAAAAAGATTAAAGATTTGAAGTTGCACAAGGGTATGTATATAGTATATGCATATATTACACATTGTTTGATCATTAAGTTTCAGTTATATATGTCAGCCACATATGTGTTGCTGTTTTGCACCACCTATATGTCTTGCCTATTCTTGCTTGCTGGTCAACAAGTGGCCTTTTCAGTTGTGTGATGATTGGCACCGAGCACTGAGGGGTTGTGAAAGAGAAGTTTGGTAATTTGCTTTGAGTTATGCCACTGGTGGGCATGGGGATGAAAATGGCTTTTGCTTCTGGTTGTTAGATGGGTGTTTCTGAGAGGTGTTATTAGTTGCATTTTAAGTGGCTAACTTTTGTTTCTGAGCAGCCAGCCTTTAACTTTGCTTCCAAGTGTGGAGACATTTGGGAGAATGGGCTGTCACAGGATGAAAACATCATACAGCTGCCTGGGAATCTTACACACACCTGCATAAATGCTTTTTTGTGGTTGCACACCAGCTACACATTGATGGAAGGTGTTGTAGTTTCCAAACACTCATGGGGGATCTCGGCGTGCCTTAATTAACATATCTGTGTAGTCATTGATGTCCTGCACCTACGGGAAGCTAGTAAGATCTGCAAACCCAAGTGCCCACTCATTCTGACTGACATCATCACAGGCAAAGTTGACATAATTACCGGCCCTGGCAAAGAAGGGATCAGTTACCCTGTCTTATGCATTTCTGGGAAGTCCATCAACTGAGAGATCCTGCAAATTCTTTGGATGGCACCTGGAAGGGTCCAGAGGCAAAAGATTTGAAGGTGTTGGTGACTTTGATAGGCACTGTCAAAGAATGGACATCAGGTGTTACTCTAACAGAGTCTAAATGTCTGCCACCACCTGGAGCAACATCCTGAGCCTCCTGAGATAATCCAGTTCAAATATGTCAAGGAAGCTTATCCTCTGTCTGAAAACACCATGGGCAGAATTTTCCCAGAATTGAACTAAGTGCGGTAGTGGGCGGGTAAAATAGTGTCCTACCCGCTGATGAAAATGGTGGGTTTTCACACCATATCGCCCTGAGCCCGCCTCATTATTTACTCACTCTCGCAAATCACGCAGTTTCCATGGTGAGCAGGCTCTTATTTGTCCACCCACCATCACCCCGCTGTTGCATCACACTGGCCACCATCTTTAAAAGGCAGCCACCAGCAAAGCGCTCATCACCACCAGCTCACCATTGCTGCCCGGGAGACATGGCCAGCAAAGGAAAAAAGACTGCAGCGCCCCCAGCTTCAACGACGGGTCCCTCGAGCGACTGCTGGATGCCGTGGAGGCCCGCCGGGATGTCCTCCACCCCAGCTCTGGCCGCAGGATGGGTAGCAAAATCACCAACTCGGCTTGGGAGGTAGTGACAGCGATGGTCAGTGCAAATGCCCTGCAGAGGAGGACAGCCATCCAGTGCTGCAAAAGGATGAATGATCTCCTCTATTCCGCCAGGGTAAGTCACTCTTTTCATCACTCCCATCTCACACACTTACAAACCCATCACACATCCACAGGGCCCTCACTCACTGCCAGTGCAAAGGACATCACCATTCATTCTTAAAAAACCCGTCATTTTCCTCATCCTGTCCATGGGACCACTCACCATCCACAGCATACTTATCATCTGGCCCAGCAGGCATACTGATACACTCTCCCATCTCTATCCATGCAGGACAAACTGGCACACAACTGGAGGGAAAGGTCACAGACAGTTGGAGGGGTGCCGGGGATCAAAGTTCTGACAGAATTTAAAAACAGAGCCATCCAGCTGGCCGGCGATGACCGGGACCATTCCTGTGCTGATGATGAGGTTGGTGGTGCTCTACCAAGTGAGGATCCAGCAGTGCAACCATGCTGTGAGTGATGTGCGCTCTTTCACAGTCCACTGCCATGCAATAATTATCTCTCCTTGCTTTCGTAGGCACATCTGCCAAACAGCCGAAGGGTTCCATGACTCAGAGCCTCCAATCTAGCTCTGAAGAAACCTCTGAAGAGGAATCTGGAAGCACCATCCCTGAAGTCCCGTCACAGCTCTCACCCACACCCTCCACCAGCGCAGAGACACACACCTCAGTGGGCCCTAGCTTTAGAGTAGCCTCGGGATCACAATTTGGTGAGCACATCGCACTTTCTGATCCACAGCAAGTGGTGGCAGGGACTTCCCAGGTCCCCGGCACTTGGTGGACTGCTGGAGGCCAGAACATTCCTGAGTCTGAGTCAGATGACGAGCCTCTGGACTTGGTCATGTCACAATCTCGGGAACATCAGGAAGGGATGTCCGCTGCACTCCTCAGATTGCAAGGCACGATGGAGGAGTCCATCTGTCTTCAGGCTGAGGTGATAGCGCCGGCATTGCAACACTGGTCAACACTGGCAGGATGGTGGCTGCCATGGAGACATCCGCCTCTGCTGTGGATGTCTGGAGAGCACCAAGACGTCGCGGCAGGGTTAGTAAAGTTAGATAAACATAGTTGCACAGCCTGGGCATGGGTGTTGATCACTTGCACATACTGCTCACTGTTGTCAATAAACTCCTAAGAATATCTCTCTGCCTATGGCTCCTTGTTCTGATGAGCAGTGTTCTTGTCACTCAGATCTGAATCCTTTCTGCACAAGATAAAGGCAGGTGTCTCAGTCCAGGGCCTCTCCCCTGTGCTCTGTATGGCCTTCAGGCCACAGTGATGGTCCAGCCTCACGTTCCTGGGAAACATCACTGATGCCTACACCTCGGCAGTGCTGGTCCTTGCTGCCAGAATATAGTGGGCAGGCGCCACACAGTTCTCTCATACTCTCTGTGTGCTCTCAGAACATTTATGGTGCGGCTGGCCCCCATCACCCAGCATATGTGATGAGTGATGCTGTGCACCAGCTCCTGAAGGCTGAGGTGCAGAAGGCACAGCATCAGATGTGTCTAAAGTTTCATGACTCTGTCTCTGAGAGGGCCCTGATCACAGAGCGCAAGCAAGCTGCCCTCGGCCAGACAGGAGTCAGACATTCTCAGAGGCTATGTGAAGATCTCTGGAGTGTCCTCAGTGCATGTTGTCATCATCCTCCTGTGATCGAGCAACTATTAGGGCCTCCACTGCATCTCCATGACAGGAGCATTCTCACACAGGGTATTGGCGCTGCGATAAGCCAGACTGGAGCCAAATGTTCACAAATGCGATGTGAGGAACTATGGGGTCACCTCACTGCATGTCGTTATCATCCTCCACAAATCTGGCAGCTATGAGGGCCTCCTGAGCGCGCCTGCCTGGTCTAGTCAGTGTGATGGACTCATCCCTGTCAACATCGCCTCCGAGGACCTCCTCACCCTCATCCCCGACGGTGTCCCCTTCATCGGAGGAGACGTGCAGCTCCTCCATCTCCTCCTCAGCCAGCTCCTCTCCCCATTGCAGCACCAGGTTGTAAAGGGCGCAGCAGATGATGATGATGTGTGACACCCTCTGCAGACTGTACTGCAAGGCTCCACCAGACCGGTCCAGGCACTGGCACCTCATCTCCAGCATCCCAATGGTCTGCTCCACCAAGTTGTGAGCTGCTGCATGAGCCTCATTATAGCGCCGCTCTGCTGCAGTCTGAGGCCGCCGCACAGGTGTCATCATTCTTGGCCTCTGTGGGTAGCCCTTGTCCCCGAGGAGCCAACACTACAGCCCTTGTGGACCCTGGAAGACTGCAGGGATCTGCGAGCGACTGAGGATGTAGGCGTCATGCACACTCCCTGGAAACCGTGTGCACACCTGCAGGATGTATTTCTGGTGTTCGCATACCAGCTGCACGTTCAGTGAATGGAAGCCATTGCAGTTGATGAAGTTCACTGAGCGTAGCGACAGAGACCTGAGCACCACATGAGTACAGTCAATCGTACTCTGCACTCATGGGAATCCTGAGATCAGGGCGAATCCAATGGCCCTTGCATCCTGGCTGCCCCAGTCCTGGGCGAAATGCACAAAGTTGGGTGCAATGGAGAATATTGCATCCGTGACCTCATGGATGCATTTGTGGGTAGCGGTTTGTGAAATCCCACAGACGTCACCTGTGGAGCCCTGAAAGGAGCCACTGGTATAGAAATTGAGCACCACAGTCACTTTCAAAACCACTGGCCTCCATGTCTCTTTGGCACCAAGTCCTGTAGTAAGTGGCATATGTGAGCCACCAGGTCCCTAGACATGCGCAGTTGTTGCCGACATTGGTTCTCAGTCATCTGCAGGAATGACAGGCAAATGTCTGTAGACCCTGGGTGTCGCTAGGCGCTGACCGGCCATGGCTCGCTGTCAATCCTGAGCCCCTGCTGCCCCTTCTTCATGTTGCTGCATGGCCAGAAGCCTCAGTCGCTTTTTCCTCTGTCTTCTATGGTCTCTGCACGCCATCAGGTATACAGCTAGGTCACCAGGATCCATGATCTTGATGTGATCCTCCTGCAGCATGATAGAGAGAGAGAGGGACATGGTTATCATGGCTGTACTTAGCACCTTTCCTGGCCCTGTGTGACCACCCTTTAATGCTTCCTGGAGAGTACTCGTCACCTTCGGATGGCCAGACATGAGTGCGCTTCTTGGGGAACACTGGTCCAAACCAGGATGCTGAGATTGCAATGGTCTGTGAGCGCCTTCATCAGTGAATGCTACATGGCCAGCATTGGTGAGGAGATTGTACAATGTGTGCAGTTCAACTGCTCCGCAGTCCAATAAAGTGGTGGTGGATTCAAAGTCTGTGCCAGGGGGGTTGGGGGGGGTGCGGGGGGGCTGCGGTGGAGGGTGGGGTAAGGTATGGAGCACCTGGTGGCCCTTTGGTGCCTCTGCTTTGCTTGCATGGGCAGACGGGTTAGGAGCCCGACCCCAATCATATCACTGTGGCTGTGCCTGATCTGTCTCAGTTGCAGAGGCATGGTCAGTTTATACAGGTGTCCCTAATGTGTTGCCACTTCCCTCACTTACCCTGACCCTTACCTTGATTGCCTGTGCGTTGGATGCAGCGCCAGGGCAGCACTTGACCCCCCTCCCCCACCGACAATTGTCATCTCCGAGGCTGGCCAGCACTTGCCCATGGACACCCCACCCTCAGCAGTCGTCTCCGGGGCCAGGCATCAGTTGCCCCTGCCCCCAGGCGCCCCTGAGGCCTGTAAACAATGGGTGAGCTGTGGAGAACGCTGCTGCTCACTTACCCCAGTTCCCCCACAGTGAAGGCCGCCAAGTGTATGTCGCCTGCGTGCTGTTGTGAAACGCGTTGGCGTGCTTTCCTGCCGACGTGGACACACGATACATCGGGGTTCCAAGACCCTGGTGGAATGGCCTTGTAATTATATGCTGATGTATTACAATTAGCTCCCTGCTGAGCGATGGCGGGAAACGCAGCCCGCCATTGGCGGGCTGAGCGGATGAGTGCGACCTGCCTTCACGCCGTCATGAAGCAGGTCCCGCCATATTTTCTGTGTACACCATCTATCATGCCCGGCACCATATTCCAGTTATAGCCTCCTGCAAGATGCATTTCTTGGCTCAACCTCTCTTCTGTGGGTTTGCAGCCTTTTGATAGTACAGGTCCTGGTGGTGTTGGTGCATCTCCTGGTGCTCTTCAGCTCCTGTTACTCCTGCTGCTGTTGGTGCACACCTTGATTCTCATCTCAAGTCCAAAGTTTGATAGCATAAACACCGCCCATTCTTATTTGATAGATCAGAGTTCAAAGTGCAGATTAGACTTCTGAAGCTCCAAATTGTAGACGACATCTCCAATGTTGTGTAATCTACAAAGTGCTTAAAGTTACCTCTCAGCACAAGTAGCGTGAACAAATCATTTCCTACAGATAAGAAAACAGCTTTGTGTACTGAGTACTTACTGGCACATTTCACTGTAATGTCTTCAATTGCTGCTTCCTTTGGAACTTGCTTTCACTAGTGGGTGCCAGGAAGCCTGGCAAACCCCTGGAGCCAAAGTTAAATTCCAAAATCCATGTTAGTTTTGCTGTATTTGATCTATTAACATATTGAAATTGACTGCCTGCCTCTCTTAATCGCAAATACCCTAACGCACCCACGGTGAAATGCAGAAGTTGGTGCTTTGGAACTAACTTTATGAAACGCTCACATTTTTGCTGGATTTCACTCCCCACCCTCAACCAAAACCACAAGCCCACCCATGTTTACATTTTCCACAATTTTGGACACCAGATAATTAAACTCAAAATGAATTGTCTTCAATAACTTCTTTAGTACCACTGCCAAATAAAGAAAGAACATAACAGGCTTGTCAACAAAGTCAAAGACCACAGAATAAATAGCACAGTGGCAGCAAGACCTAGACAACATTCAGACGTGGGCTGGTAAGTGGAAAATAATATCCGTACCACACAAATGCCAAAAAATAACATTTCCAGCAAGAGAGAATTCAACCATCTCCCCTTCATATTTAACTGCATTACCATTGCTGAATCTCCCACCATCAACATTCTGGGGTTTGCCATCAACGTGAAGCAGATCAGTTTCATTGGTTTTGTTTATTCCTGTACCGGCATATGTCCCAATCCGAGTAAAATAGAGGAAATTAAAGCCATGCCAGCTCTTGAAGATGAGGATGACCTTTGAAGATGTCTAAGTCTCTTGAATTTCTTGTCCCCATACATTCCCAGTTTCACTCAAAAATCAGGGAATTGTTGAGAATGTACCTTTCCTGTGGCACAAAGACTACCAATACCTCTTCGAAACACTGAAACAGTTATTATCAGAAACATCGACATTGCAATTTTACGATCCTAGAGAGATGACTACCTTGGATATAGATGCCTCACAGAAAGTTCTGGGAGCATGCATACTACAAAAAGGCAAACTGATTGCATTTGCTTCATAATCTCTGCCCTTAATGCAATCCAACTGCTCCAATTTAGAGCAGGAATAAATAGCTTTAGAGTTTGGAATCATGCATTTTCATATCTATCTATCTGGCAAAAGATTTATGGTAGAGACCGACCACAAGCCACTGGAAATGACTTGGTGAAAACCATTGACCAGGGTACCACCAAGATTGCAATGTCTCTTGATAAAGATTCAAGATTACGACTGTGAGATTAGGTACAAGCCAGATAACTTGATGGTCACTTCAGACACACTTAGCAGATTGTCTAACCCAGTGAAAACAGATGATGCATCCTTGGATCTACAAGTTGACTTCATTAACATTGAACTTGAAAGTGTACTCCAAATTGATCTGGTACAGTACAATTTGTGTGATACAAATACCAGCAGCTACAAGAAGAAACAGTGCAAGATTCCACACTACAGAAACTGTGGAAAACCATCATCGAAGGACGGCCTGATTCAATTCAGCATGCCCACGAACATGTGAGACCATTTTGGCCTTACTGGAACAAGCTAGGTATCTCCCAGGGGGTCATTTTTAAAGGCAGGCAGGTCATCATACTAGAATATTCTTCAACAACTTCATCACTCATGCATGGGCATGGATCAGATTAGAATACTCATAAGAGAGACAGTCTACTGGCTGGGGCTGAAGAATGACATTGAAGACATTGTCAAGAAGTGCAAGGCATATCATGGGCATATGCCAAGTCAGCACAAAGATCCATTGATTCCACATGAAGCTCCTACACATCCTTGATCCAAAATTGCAATCAACCTCTTTCACGTCCATGGCACTGACTTCATCATCATCACTTTACCAAGTACCCCATTATTTGACAATTGCACAATTCATCAAACACAATTGTCACACACACTCTAAATGCTATTTTCAGTTTACTTGGTGTGCCTAGAGAGATCATTGTGGATAATGGTCCACAATTTATTGGTAAGCCATTTTAGGATATGTGTGTGTGTGAAATGGAATATCGATTACACTACTTCTTCTGCCTGTTACCCTAGATATAATGGCCTAACTGTATGGATGATTCACACGGTAAAATCCCTAATTCTCAAATGTAGGCAGGTCAAGCAAGATCTACATTCAACATTGCAATGTTACATCTAAGAGCGGCAACTTTATGTGCAACTATTCGATCATCGGCCGGCAGAGCTCATGTTTGGCAGACCAGTGTGTACCACTTTACGACTCTTACCCATCCTACTCTCTCAGAAACTAGAGAGCAACTTTTGATACTACAAAAGAAGTTTGAAACTACAAAAGAACTACAATGTACACGATAAAAATGCGGATACAGAATTGCCAAGTTTACAGTTGGGATAAAAAGTTTGCATCCAGGATCACACAGAAGGTACGTAGCAACCAGCCGAGGTGAGGAGGATTTGTTTGGAACCAAGGTCCTATGAAGTCATTACACACAAAGGTGCAACAATGAGGGGTAACTAAGGACAAATCAGATCCATTCCAGCTCCCCATTCACCATGCAGTCCTATTGCATCAAGGGCTAGATCCCAAATGCAACCAGGAACAACATCCAAGAATGACAACCCCATGGATCACTGTGATTAATTGAAGAAATCTTCAAACAAGGTTACCATTATAAGAAACACAAATAAAAATAGCTGGAAAAACTCAACAGGTCTGACAGCATCTGCGGAGAGGAATACAGTTAACATTTCGAGTCTGTATGACTCTTCATCAGAAGAGGTGCTTCATCAGGACATGCCCTGCAAAGTCTCTCTATTCCTCTACAATTTTCAGTATCCTACCATTTATTTTGTATTCCTTTACCTTGCTAGCCTTCTCCAAATGCATTACCCAGACTGAATTCCATTTGCCATGGTTCCGCACACCTGACTAGTTCATTGATAACTTCCTGCAGTCTACAGCTTTATTCTTCATTATGAACTACATGGGCAATTTTTATATCACCTGCAAACTCCTTAATCATATCCCTTATATTTAGTCAAAATCATTCATATGTAATCACAAAAAGCAAGGGACCCAGTACTGAGACCTGCAGGACCCCACTGGTTTGCAACTGCATGCAGCGAACCATGCAGGTAAACACCCAGTCATGATAACTTCACTCTGCGGAAATTCACTGTGCCAGCTGCATTTGAGCCATCATGAGAAACCAGGGACCAGAGCATAAATGCATGCATATGTGGAAGTAAGCATAAGAAAAACAATGCTGAGCAAGAAGTGTGTTGTGATGGAATCCATGTTTTCAAATCGTGTATTTTTTGAGACAGATCCTAATTAAAAAGAGAAACTGAGAAAAGAAACTGATCCTTCCAGTTGCTAAGGAAACTAAGACAGAAATTTAGATTGGAAACCTTCTGGGAGACTGAAACAGGTTGAAAGCATAAAAAAAAAGAGCCATTAGAGCTCAGTAGATGATGATCCCAGTGGTGCAGTACAGGCAGGTTGAAGAAGATGGAGGCAAGATCCAGAAGCAGAGAATAGGCAAATATAATTACTGCAGCCGTTTCTGTTACTTGAAGGTAACATTGATGCATCTACGCAATTTAGATCATCATAAGCAGAATTAAGGAGGTTCTGCGGTCATTTGCCAGTTTTGATGAAGACCATGCCCGTGGAGCTTGTGTTAGTTGTGCGCTGCTGGGGTTCTGGCTAAATCCTAGAAGAGGTGCTGCAATTCTTCATGAGGAAGATGCCATTTTGAAGGACTTTGTGGCTGAGATTGATGGCACATATGTTGAGTGGACTCCTGAACCAATTGGTAAGACCTGTCTTAGTGGGGTATCTGCCATTTAATACTTAATTGATGATTTATTATTGACTGTAATTTACCTGTCATTTCATGTTTAACTGATGTTGATTCTGGATTTCAGAATATAGGTGGTTACCTAAGATAGTATTTACTGTTTGCTTTATTTGATTCTTGCGCTGTAAAAATGATTTTGGTTTAAACCGTGGAATCTTGTGTCTTCATTCTTCCAGTAAATTACTGCGATTTTGGATGTCATCTATAAAAAAAGTTATTGGTCTTGACTGAGATTGTAACAATGTATTAAAGAATACAGTCAACTCCCGCTGTTCACAACTCCGTCTATCGCAAATTCGTTTACCCGTGCAAATGTATTTGTACGCCTGATTGCGGTTTGCGGCCCCAAAACTTCACTCATCCATGATTTGGAATGTTAAGCTTCTCACCTTTCCCATGTCTTTCCCACATAGAAAGCGTGCACTGTGCATGTGCCATCTCTGCACATATGCATGTTCACCCTTCGCTAGATTTTGCGGGAATGGAACTCCCGCGAATGGCGGGATTATAGAATTTGCAGGCATACAATTGTGAGCCCCTAGCAGGAGGTTGATTTTCTTTCCCTCTCCTTCTCTTCGGAAAAGAAAACGGTTCTTAGCAGCCATGAAGCGAGGTAAACAAAGATAATGGCCAAGGAGAATGGTGCTTTCAGGGCTCTCATGTCAAAATCTCCTGGTACAGGCTTCCATGTTGGCATTCATGAGTTGATAGGACAGGGTCTTGTACCATTGGATGGCACCAAGCACGAGATAAGCTGCAAGATGACCTTGAAGCAGAGTGACGGGCAGGGGAGAGGTGACACATTGGGTACCTGTCCTCTGGTCATTGACCATATGGGATCGAACAAGTGATATACATAGGTTAAACAACCAGACCCTAGAAATGAAGTGTATAAACAGGTGCTCAGAAGGGAAGTGGCAGCTGCTTTCTTCAGATGGAAGAAGACCAGAGAAGAGCAAGGAAGACTGGGAAACAGTTTCCTTGCACATCGACTAGAGGGCAGAAGGTTGCTGACACCAGTTACAGAGATCAACACTCACTCTGTGTCATCTGTCCATTTGGCCTCCGGGGCTGGTGAAGTGTTCTCACCTGTCACGGGTTGTATGTTTTTCCTACCTATTTAGCTTATGCATTATTTTTAAACTGTTGTTTCTTAATAAACCATGGGGGGCACGTGGTGCAGTGGTTAGTGCTGCTTCCTCACAGCTCCAGGGACCTGGATTCGATCCTGACCTCAGGTGTCTGTCGGTGTGGAGTTTGCGCATTCTCCTTGTGAGCGTGTGGGTTTCTGTCAGTTGCTCCGGTTTGCTCCCACTGTCCAAAGATGTGTTGGTTAGAAGGATTGGCCATGGTAAGTTGTCCCCTAGTATGTGAGTGTGTGCTTGTGATGGACTGGTGCCCTGTCCTGGGTGTACCCCACCTATTGCCTGTTGGGATAGGCTCTGAATCCCCTAGACCCTGAATTAGATGAAGCAGTTCTGGAGAAGTGGAGTGTTTCTTAATAAACCTATTGTTGCCACACAAAATGTAATAGAACAGATCACTGGCGGGCTGAAACAATGCTTCCACTGCCTAAACAGCTCTGGATGAGCTCACTTGGTTGAGAGAATGTCAAGGTTCGTCATAGCCTGCTGTATGCTCAACCTCACCATCATGAGGGCACCTTGCCACCAGCGGTATGGTGACCAGCTGGGGAGGAGGAACAAGAAGGGACGAGGAAACAAACACAATCCATTTCTACTTGAGCTGTCCGTGATTGACTCATGCAACAGCAATATCAGTAAATGCAACCCTAATTCCCATTCCGTGGTGGGGAGGCAATGGCGTACTGGTATTGTCACTGGACTAGTAATCCAGAGACCCAGGGTAATGGTCTGGGGACCTGGGTTCAAATCCCACCAAGGTAGACAGGAATTAAAAGTCTAATGATGATGAAACCATTGAAGATTGTTGTAAAAACCCATCTGGTTCACTAATGTCCTTTAAGGAAGGATATCTGCTGTCCTTTACTGGTCCAGCCTAGCCTGCATGTGACTGGCCAGCAGTAGAAAACAAAGAAATTTTTTTTAAAAAGCCCAAATATCGCCAAGGAAACCTCCTGCTGGTTATCATGTACCGCCCTCCCTCAGCTGATGAATCAGTGCTCCTCCATGTTGAACACCACTTGGAGGAAGCACTGAGGGTGGCAAGGGTGCAGAATGTACTTCAATGTCCACCACCAAGAGTGGCTCGGTAGCAACACTATTGACTGAGCTGGCCCAGCCCTAAAGGATATAGCTGCTAGACTGAGACTGGGGCTGCGGCAGGTGGTGAGGAAACCAACCAGAGGGAAAAACATACTAGACCTTATCCTCATCAACCAGCCTGCTGCAGATGCATCTGTCCATGACAGTATCGGTAAGAGCGAAAAGGCAGAAAAAGCATCAGTGGTGTCTGAAAGTAAAACCATGAGAACAAGATACAGGATGGCACTTGGGGTAAAAAATCAAAATGGACGATAGAGTTCATGGTCTGAAGTTGTTGAACTCAATGTTGAGTCCATAAGGCTATAAAATGTCTACTCAGAAGATATATTGAAAAATATACATTGTTTAGGAATTAAACATTAGCTAATCACCATTGTGCATTTCCTTAGTGCCTGTCTTACATGTGTCTTTGCCTGTCTTAGTACTCCTACTCAAAACTACACGAGTAACTGCAGCATAGCTGGTGGAAAGCTGGTGATTTTCAGGTTGGGGGGAGACAACAGATGGCGTTGCAAGATGACCTCGCAGAGCTCTGGCCCTAGAAGGCCTGACTTCAGCCTGCATCACCTCGATATGGGTGGCAGCATAGGCTGGCTGGCAGGAAACTGGTGGAGTGGCAGTAGTGGCTGAATAAATGCTGCCATCCTGAGATAATAGAGCAGATCTGTACTCCAAGGAGCCACTTCTACTCTCCTGGGATAGCACCAGAGCTATCTTAATAATGTTGAGGGCCAGATTGATGGACTGCAGTGATATGCTACAAGACCCTTTGAGCACAGGTATCCACAGCCATGATGGCAACAATCTGAGCTTACATGACAACACTTTGCTAACCTTGCAGTACAGAAGTCTGATCTTTCACTGCAGTATCCAAGTGTTGGGTGGCTTTTCCTTGTGCTGCAAAGGAAGCTAAGGCATTGACCTTCAGATGGTGCTTCATGGTTGGATCTGCAAGTGTGATAAAAGAGTTTACCACCACTTCTACATCGGAAGGGAGGGACTCCAGGCTCTGTGTAAAGCTCTGCACAAATTTGTGATGGGCTCCTCCATGCCACTTGATATTGACCACAGGCTTTCTGGCAGGCTTGCCTATGCACCAAGCATTTTGCCATGCATACCCAACAGCCTCCTTTTGTAGGTCAACCCACTAAAGGGCTCATCCGAGTCCCTGCAGCAGAACTTGTGTGTGACATTGCCCTCCAGTGAGTTGGCACCTTTGCAGCCTATCCTGCCCTTCCCTGCCCTGCTGCAGGTCACTCATGCCTAGTGTCTCACCATGTGCAGATCCCACCTGTAAGCCAACCTCTTATTTATACACAGTGTGAGTATCTGAGCTGGTGGCTGCAATTTTGAGAGCAAGTGACCGTGTTTCTTTATCATCATTGTCTTCCTGCTCGTCCACCTTTTGCTTTTCCACCACTATCCAGCCAGCAGTTCTTAGGTATCTGAAAGGAGAAAGGCACAAGGGTAGGGTTCTGGTGAAGGGAGGGGAAGAAAATAAGAGGTTCATGCTTACATCATTTGCAGCTTTTAAATTAGAAGAGATTGTGGAATGAGGAGCAAACGGGATATGAGAAGGTGAATTAGGTATGAGGATACCGTCATCTTCAAAGGTTTCAGCCCTGCTACTGACAGTGGCCTCAGTGATGG
Source organism: Cetorhinus maximus (assembly GCF_964194155.1). NCBI lineage: Eukaryota > Metazoa > Chordata > Chondrichthyes > Lamniformes > Cetorhinidae > Cetorhinus > Cetorhinus maximus. The sequence continues at coordinate 72,497,323 of NC_135880.1, read as the reverse complement.
CTGTCCAATAATGGCAACCATTATTTCCTTCATCAGAGTAAGGACATGCAACTGTGCCTGCCCCTTGCCATTTAGCAATGGGTTTGGGTGATGTGTCTGACATGGCTGAGTAGCTGGCAATGTGTGTAAGCTGTAGGATGTGGCTGTGTAGCAGTACTAAGTATGTGAGTGTGAGATAAAGCCATGGTGTGAGTTATGAATTGTGATTGAGAGAGATTGTTGGTAGATGAGTGCTGGAGGTGTGATGCATTAACAGTGGGTGAGTCTCATTCCTGCAGTTGGTGGGATATGGCATTTGAGCGAGGTCAATGAATTTTTGTAGCACCTGCGATAGATGGCCTTTGAACTGGAAGCAGCAGCAGTAAGGAAAACTTGTAAAACTTGCTTTTAAATGTTTAGGGAATCTGCAATTTCTTTTAAAAATGTTTGAAAAGGACTTTTAAAAGTGCGTATCACTTGTAATGGGATCAATTATAATTTTTGGACATAAGAAATACTGGTCCATGTGACCTGGCCAGCCTTGACCTGAAAGCTGTACCAATAGGATGGAGGCCATGTGGCAGACACAAAAAAGAAAGGGAGGAGCTGGAGAGAGCAGAAGCGGTAAGCATGCCAAGTTGGAGGACTAGGTTCCTGAGTGGTGTTTATTTCACTTCCGAGCAATTGAATGTCCAGAATCAGCTATACCATGTGAAGGCAAAGGGAGTTCTGATGGATTCACCCTGCCACAACTGATTGGAGCTGAGAGTTGAAAAAGATTCTGGAAAGAAGTGCACCATTGTGTGGAAGATTGCATGGGTGCAAACCTATTTACGTGGATGCTTCTGCCTGCAGAGAATCAGCTAAGCCTTTGAAGGAAAGGGACTGGAACTGTGCCTGTGGAAAACCCAAAATTGGAAGAACTGTGTTGCTGAAATTGGGGCGATATAGGTGGAGTGGACAACCTGTAAGATCTGTGAGATCTATCTTTGTTGTATCTGCTATTCCATGTGTAATTTATAGTGTGTATGAACCGTGATTTACCTATTAATTTGTGTTTAATTTACATGGTTTCTGATTCATGTCAAATTAAAGTTACAAAAAGTGAAATCTTGTTTGGTAAATTTCTTCATTTGAGGGTCGTTTGGTAAATTTGGTTCTTTTGGTTTATGGATCCCCACAGGGATTGTAACATGCTACAAACAGGGTTTCAAGGCTAGGGTACTAGCATTGACCATCAAATCTATCTGTTCATACTGTCTTCACAAAGTCTGGCTGGTGGGCCTCCTGGTCACCTTTGGAGTGATCAAATTTCTTCTCCCTTCCACTTCCTGCACGATAACCTCTAGTGCAGTGTTGGCTAATCCTGAAACTCGCTCTCTGCTTTGTGTTCTATTATTGAGCATTCCCCACATCAAATTCAGTTTTAGAAGTCCCAGCATCTGCTCCAGTCACAATGCACCCACTTGTTAAGAAGTGTAGGCTGGTTTTAGGTAGCTCAACTGATGCTAGCCTCTCAGGGTTTTGTGCTTCCTGCTCAAGCATGCAACTGTACACTTGATGCTGGTTGCATGCTGCAATCATTTATTACCAGGCAGCATGAAGTTTGCGTGTCACCCACATTGGAAGCACCAGGTGTGGGTTAATTCCGTATTGCGATCCCCAGGCCTGTTTTTGGGCCCTGTGCAACTTTGTGGCTATAGACTGCAGATAGTGAAAGCCTGTGAACTCAGTAATTTCCTGGGTTTGACAAGCCATGCCTACTGCTTTATAAAGTTATACAGTTAAGTGAGGTGCAATTCTGGTATGAATCAAAATATAGAAATAGCTAGACCAAACAGATTATTGAGTTCTTTTAGGTAACTGATACGACGATAATGGAGTTGTTGATTAATCATAGCAATCAATCTTCATTAATTAGTCTCTAACAAATCCAGATACAGTGCTAGAAAACCCAATGGTAGAAAGCTTTGGGGTCCTTAGGTTCAAAGTCATTTGTGCTCTCAAGCATGTTACTCTAACCATATGTCATATGTAAATGGTGGAATATCTTAGACAGCAGCTTTTTCCCTGATTATCCTGTCATTTGTGTATGGCAGCATGTACTACTTTGGGGGGGAAGGCACATCAGCTAACATCCAATGCACTGGAATTTATTCTGTATTTTAAAATGGGCGCTGGCTTCTAAGCTAGAATTATACAACTTTAGCACACCAAAAATTGCAGGGCTTGATCTGTAGGCCCCTAAATTTTAAATGCTTGTGAGTCACCACTGACTGTGCAACTGGGCAAAAACCTAATGGGCTGAAAATAGATATCAGAGGCTCCACTCCTGAGAATATCGGTAAAGAAAACAAAGGCGTGAACAAAGGTGTAATGCACCTGGGAGGTCCAGGAAAACATGTTGGGGTTGGAAGGGTGCTTCTGATTGTACAGCCACAGTATTTGAAGCCAGATTGCTCTGAAGCAGAAGTAGTGTAGGTAAGTGAAGCTGCACCTCCCCTTACACTCTGACCTGTAAGGCTGGGACTTTCCACCCCCGTTCGCGGCAGGCATGTTCAGGGGCGAGATCGGAGAATCTCGCGAGAAGGCCCTAGTCGCGTTTCCCGATGATGTAAATCAGGCGTGATTGCCCCTCCTTTCCCAGCCTGCATTTCCTGCCGGGAACTTAATTGTAATAAATTAGCATCTAATTATTGTGGTCACACACCAGAATCACCCTCCAAATCAATTTAAATCCCACGTCGGCGTGATTTCACGACGGCATGATTTACAACTGCCTTTAAAAGGCGTGAACATGGCGACCTCAACTTCAATGGGAACTCGGAGGTGAGTGCTCACAACTTTATACAGCATTCATGATGATCTCAGCAACTCTGTGGATTCAGGGGGGCCACAGTCAAGTCTCTGCAGCGGCTTCTTCGTGGCTGGCTTGTGCTGCAGCGGCAAGGACAATAGTGCAAAGGGAAAAGTGGGGGAAGGCAACCTTAGGGCAAGAACAACAGTGCCAGGGGGAAGAGGGGAAGGCAACCTTGTGGCAAGGGTGATTATGCCGGGGGGCAGTGGGGGGTCATGGTAGCGCTAATGTTTGAGTACAAATAAAAGTTTGTTTGGGGGGGAAGGAAACAGCCGGGCTAATGACAAGTCATGTCAAAGATGAGCGCTCCACTGCAGCTGAGAGCATTTAGCTTGAGCTCAATTGACATGCTTGGAGTCAGTTTGGTCATGCAAGTGTGCCCACTCAAGCAGCACTAATTCCTCACGGTGCCAATGATTGCTCCTCTACTGTTAACCCCTCATGCGCACAATTCAAACTCATATGAGTACTAAACTCAAATGAGTACTATGGTGTTGCAGATCCATTGCGCGACTGGACAAGCCTGAGGATCCTGTTGGCAAAGTTGGCCATTGAACACTGATGGAGGGGTGTGCTCCTAGTCCCTTGCATTATGTTTCAGTTGATATTGAATTCATCTTCATGGTACAAGCAAACCACGAAGCCTTGGAGTCCAAGTTAGGACAATGCCTGTGCATGAGCTGAGAGTTCAGGATGCAGTTGAGTGGCTGAAGCTGCTGACACTCGGTCATGTGGTGCTGGGCGTGAGCATGGTGAGCCATTGTGCGCACTAAATACCAGGCATCCATGTGGTGGTGTGGAGTCTCTGGCATGTGTTAAGGGGCCTCGAGAGGCAGTCGTAGTTGATGACTTGACCAAGGGTGGTCCTTAGGGGACAATTGCTGACCCTTGCATCTCTCTCTTTGATACTGCGTTCAGGAAACCATCTGGAACTGAGTCTGGTGATCTCTGTCTGCCTAATTGCTTATAGGTAAGAGGGAAGAAGGAGAGGAATGTGTCAGAGGTGCTTGGTTCACCAAAGGAAGGAGCAGAACCCTGAAGGCCAAGGGCAGCACGGCCTCCTCCGGATGCAGAGGATAAGCTCCACAGAGCCATCATTCGAAAGCGCATCGCTTAACCCAGGGTCTACAGACAGCGCATGTGCTACCTGTAGATAAGCGAGAGTCAATGGCGCCGATGCCTGCGCATGTCAAGGGAACTGGTCACGCATATATGCCACCTTCACAGGATTTGCCACCACGGGGACTCGGAGGGCATCCACTGCCAGTGGCAGTTAAAGTTACCACTGCGCTCAATTTCTACTGCAGTGGTTCCTTCCAGGGCTCCACTGGGGACCTTTACAGAATCACACAAGCCTCCATCCACAAATGTATCCAGGAGGTCACGGACGCCCTTTTTGCCAAGGCTCACACCTTTGTTAATTTCGACAGGGATCAGGCAAGCCAGGAAGCAAGAGCGCTGGGATTTGCTCACATTTCCGGATTCCCACAGGTGAAGGGTGCTATAAGCTGCACTCACATGGCTCTTAAATCTCCCTGGCAACAAGCAGTCCAGTATGTGAACCGCAAAGGCTTTCACTCTCTCAATGTTCAGCTGGTCTGCTATCATAACAAATGGATCATGTAGGTGTGTGTTGGAAACCCTGGAAGAGTCCACAACTCATACATCTTCAGCAGGTCTCAGATCCCTGACATCTTTAAGGGACCATATAGGATGCAGGGATGGCTCCTTGGGGACAAGGATGTGGCTGATGACACCCTTGTGGCAGCCTTAAACACCTGGTGAGAGAAGATGCAACAAGCTTCATGCTACAACTTGGAGTTTGGTTGAGCATACCATTGGCATCCTGAAAATGAGGTTCCAGTGCCTGAACAGATCTGGTGGAGCACTGCAGTACACTCGCCAGGGAGTGCCATGCAGCACCGCGGCTTTCTGTGTGTCACACAGCATGGCGATTCAAAGATGGGAGGACCTGGATGATGAGGAGATGCAAGAGCTGCACTTCTCCTCCGATGAGGAGGAAGTCCGAGGGGATGAGGGTGATGAGGTCCTGGAAGGTGAAGGTGCAGGTGATGAGGTCATTGCACTGGCCAGACAAGGCAGGCATAGTCATAAAGCCCTCATTGCTGCAAGATTCCAGGAGGATTCTGATGAGGTGGAGTAAGGACGCTCCTGAGATCTTCATATTGCATCTCGGGAATGGTCTGATATCTGTCTCGCTGAGGGCAGCGCACATATGCTCTGTGAAGCAGCTCATGTCATTGAGATGCTGCTTTGAAATAGTGGCCACATGGGTTTTAAGACCACTTGATACTTTGGCAGGCTTCATCACCTGTTCTCCGCAGCACCACACCTTCACCGGTCAGGAATGGTGTAAAGATGTGGAGGGGCAACCTCACCTCAAAGTTCGGAGACACAGAGTATGAGATTCTTGGAGCGAGCACAAGCCACATGGAGGTGTATACATCACCAATTTGGACAGTGAGTTTGAAGCCGAATGTTACACTATGCACAGGGGAGAGGCCGTGGCCTGCGACAGTAGCCTTTGTTTTGTGCAGGAAACAAGGTTTCACATCTGATTGACATGAAAACAGCTCAGTATAACAAGGAGCCCTAGACAAGGAGATATTCTTGGCAGTGAATTTACAATGGTCAGCATTAACTACAAGTGATTAATGCCCGTGCCCATGCCATACAACTAACTTTTCTTGACCTGCCACTACATCTTGGTTCTCCCCTGACATCCACAGCGGAGGTGGAGGTGACCTGCTGAATGCTGCACCCTGTTGTCTGTGATGACCTTGGCGGCAGTCCTCTAGAGGGCCAAGACCTGGAAGGCCCTGGCCTGCTTTCGGGGTCCTGCTGTGTGGCAGTGGGACCCTCCTTGGCCTGTGGAGCTGGAGCTGCTGGGGTAACAGGAAGACGGGATTCAGATGGGCTAGACAATCCTGGAATCACCTGGGGGTGTTGGCCCCGGGATGTGCGCCTGCTGATCCTCCTCCCCATGGCTACACGAGGGCCCCTTGAGAGGAAAGGGCAGCTGGAGTGAGCTGAAGTTGGCTCCCCCCTGCCTCCCTGCCGACAAGTTGGCACTGATGGATGCCTGCAAGTGCACCAGTGATGCATGTGCAGCTCCTGCAGCAGTGCAGGACCAATGTTCTGGGCCAAGGTCTCCATGGCGATTGCCATCCTACCAGTGTTGACCTTGATGCATTGGCATGCCGGCACCATCACCTCAGATTGAAGGCAGATGGACTTCTCCATTGTGCCTTGCAACCTGAGGAGTGCAGCGGACATCCCTCCCTGATGTTCCCAAGCTTGCCTTTGCAGCTCCAGCAACTGAGGTATGACCGAGTCCAGAGGTTCCTCATCTGACTTGGACTCAGAAGATTTCTGGCCTCCAGAAGTTCTCTGAGTGCTGGACATCTGGGAAGTCCCTGCCTCCATCTGATGTGGATCAGACAGTGTGATGTGCTCACCAGATTGTGATCCTGAGGCTACTCTAGAACTAGGTCCCACCGAGGTGCGTGTCCCTGCGCTGGCGGAGGGTGTGGGTGAACACTGTGACGGTCTTCAATTAGGGTGTCATCTGATTCCTCTTCCAAGGTGTGTTTGGGGCTGGAGTCGAGGATCTGGCTCATGGGGCCCCTCGGCTGCTTCCCAGGTGTGCCCACAAAAGCAAAAAGAGATAATTAGTGCATGGCAGGGAACTGCGGAACAGGGTACCTCATTCACAGCATGGTTGTCTGATGGGTGTTGCCATGCTGGATCCTTACTTGGTTGAGCAGCGCCAAACTCACCGTCAGCGTAGGATCAGTCCAGATCATCCCGGCCAGCTGGATGACTCTATTTTCGAATTCTGTGAGGACCTTGATGTCAGGCACTCCTCCACCAGTCTGCAACCACCTCCGCTCTTCTTGTTGTGTGCCACTTGTCCTGCATGAATACAGATGCAAAGAGTGCAAGCGGGATGCCTGCCAGGGCAGATGAGAAGGATGCCTGGGTGGTGTGGGTGGTGAGTGGTGCCATGGACAGGATGAGGACACAATCTGCAGGTGAGATGAAAGTGCGTGTGAGAGAGTGAATGGTGATGTCCCTTGAATTGGCAATGAGTGAGAGTCCTGTGGATGTGTGATGGGTTTGTGAGTATGTGAGTTGAGGATGATGAGAAGAGTGACTTACCCTGGCGGAACGGAGGAGATAATTCATCCTCTTTCAGCACTGGGTGGCTGTCCTCTTTTGCAGGGCGTTGTTGCTGACCACTGCCTCACATGCTTGGTTTGTCACCCTGCTTGCAGGTCTTTGCCCAGAGCAGGGTTAAAGGACTTTGCGGCAGTCCCCACTGTGTCCAGTAGGCACTTGAGGGAGGTGTTGCTAAATCTGGTGGCAGCATGTTTCCTCCTTTTGGGAGGCATAACTTTCCAACAGCTTTCGATCCCTTAGAAAGTACTAGCTCTGTGCAGGCGCGCCCTTTAAATATGGCGCCTGGATTATGGAAGGCCTGAAGTCACGGTGGGGCAGACGAATCAGAGGCCACCCTGCCAGTGATCTGACTTGAAACCCGTGCCTCTGCATTTTTGAAACAAATGCTACACCATAGGGTAGAAAAAGACGCCATTGGCATTGACAGGTCAAACACCGCTTTCCTCGTCTGAGGTTGGACTTTTCTGATCTCTGGGACGATTTTGCCCAGAGGTTCATCATGAACCTGCCCAGGTGGATAAAATAGTGAAGGCTGTACTTCTTAACAGTTTATTGTAACAGAGATAAACTTAAAAACAGCAGTATCCTACTCCCCTTAAGTTAAATCAATGTTTACAAATGCTGTTTACCATCAATAACTTACAAATATCAGTAGTCTATGCACTTTAAGTTAAATAAGTGCTGTACTTACAAATGCTGTTTCTGTAACTTCTGAGTTGCACTCATGCTATTAAGCCTGAAAAGCTGCTGCCATACCTACGCTAAACACACATTTCTTAAAACTACAAAAAGTCAATCCATGTTCCAGTCACACCCATTTCAACATTAAGATATAAGCAAAAAACTGCGGATGCTGGAAATCCAAAACAAAAACAAAAATACCTGGAAAAACTCAGCAAGTCTGGCAGCATCTGTGGAGAGGAACACAGTTAACGTTTCGAGTCCGAATGACCCTTCAACAGAACTAAGTAAAAATAGAAGAGAGGTGAAATATAAGCTGGTTTAAGGGGGGGTGGGACAAGTAGAGCCTGTGATAGGTGGAGATAACCAAAAGATGTCACAGACAAAAGGTCAAAGAGGTGTTGAAGGTGATGATATTATCTAAGGAATGTGCTAATTAAGGGTAGAAAGCAGGACAAGCAAGGTACAGATAGCCCTAGTGGGGGTGGGGTGTGGTGAAGGAATTGAAAAAGGCTAAAAGGTAGAGGTAAAACAATGGATGGAAATACATTCAAAAATCATGGAAATAGGTGGGAAAAGAAATATATATATAAATTGTTGTAAAAAAAAGAGGGGATCGGAAAGGGGGTGGAGATGGAGGAGAGTTCAATAAAATTGTTGAACTCAATATTCAGTCCGGAAGGCTGTAAAGTGCCTAGTCGGAAAATGAGGTGCTGTTCCTCCAGTTTGCGCTGAGCTTCACTGGAACAATACAACAAGCCAAGGACGGACATGTGGGCATGAGAGCAGGGTGGAGTGTTGAAATGGCAAGCGACAGGGAGGTCTGGGTAATGCTTGTGGGCAGACCGAAGGTGTTCTGCAAAGTAGTCACCCAGTCTGCGTTTGGTCTCTCCAATGTAGAGGAAACCGCATTGGGAGCAACGAATGCAGCAGACAAAATTGAGGGAAGTGCAAGTGAAATGCTGCTTCACTTGAAAAGAGTGTTTGGGCCCTTGGACGTTGAGGAGAGGGGAAGTGAAGGGGCAGGTGTTGCACCTTCTGCGGTTGCATGAGATGTGCCGTGGGAGGGGGTTGAGGTGTAGGGGGTGATGGAGGAGTGAACCAGGGTGTCCCGGAGAGAACGATCCCTGTGGAATGCTGCCGGGGGGGTTGAAGGGAAGATGTGTTTGGTGGTGGCATCATGCTGGAATTGGTGGAAATGGCGGAGAATGATCCTTTGAATGTGGAGGCTGGTGGGTTGATAAGTGAGGACGAGTGGGACCCTATCATGTTTCTGGGAGGGAGAGGTAGGTGTGAGGGCGGATGCGCGGGAGATGGACTTGACACGGTTGAGGGCCCTGTCAATCACCATGGGTGGAAAACCTCGGTTAAGGAAGAAGGAAGACATGTCAGAGGAACTGCTTTTGAAAGTGGAATCATCAGAACAGATGCGACCGAGGCCAAGGACAGACATGTGGGTATGAGAGCAGGTTGGAGTGTTGAAATGGGAGCAACAAATGCAGTAGACTAAATTGAGGGAAGTTTAAGAGGCTGAGCGTCAACTCACAGACACTTCCTCCTACCTCCCCCTGAACCATGTTCCACTGAAGCTCAACGCAAACTAGAGGAACAGCAACTCATCTTCCGACTAGGCACTTTACAGCCTTCCGGACTGAATACTGAGTTCAACAATTTTAGATCATGAACTCTCTCCTCCATCCCCACCCCCTTTCCGATCCCCTCCTTTCTTTCCCAATAATTTATATAGATTTTTCTTTTCCCACCTATTTCCATGATTTTTAAATGTATTTCCATCCATTGTTTTATCTCTACCTTTTAGCCTTTTTCGATTCCTTCACCCCCACCCCACCCCCACTAGGGCTATCTGTACCTTGCTTGTCCTGCTTTCTACCCTTAATTAGCACATTCCTTAGATAATATCACCACCTTCAATATCTCTTTGTCCTTTTGTCTGCGACATCTTTTGGTTATCTCCACCTATCACTGGCTCTACTTGTCCCACCCCACCTTAAACCAGCTGATATTTCACCTCTCTTCCATTTTTACTTAGTTCTGTTGAAGGGTCATTCGGACTCGAAACATTAACTGTGTTCCTCTCTGCAGCTGCTGCCAGACTTGCTGAGCTTTTCCAGGTATTTTTGTTTTTGTTTTGGACACCCATATCAACGATTGCCGCAAACCCCTCCTGCTTTTGATTGTACCATTTTACACAATGCAATAATCTCACATCCTGGGTTTAGAAATAATCCATTAACAAATGAAAGTTTTCTGATGGAGAAGATTCTGGCTTATCAACTACATCAGGCTTTGCTCTAATGAAACAATTCTTTGGGATTAGCAGTTCTAAGGGTACACCCAGACATGATGGTTCCATAGCTCATTAGCCTGTGAGTATTATTTACAGTTCTATAGCAGTTCACAGCAATCCAATGGTTGAGAGAAATCATTTAAATCTTAGATAGATGCATTTCATTGTGTTGCTTAATTGCCTCTGCCTTCTGTTGTCTAGCATATTGATGAAGCCACTCATTGGAGTGAATTTTACAGCCCCCCGCCAGAGTATTTGTAGGATGGGTGGGGGGTGCATGTAAAATAAAGTGGATGGCCAGCCCACCACCTTCCCACCTACCCCCAAACTGTCCCCCATATTACAGGAGGCTGGTAAGGTGTCAGACAGCCTGCCAGCCCTTAGGCATATTAAGGCCCTTAAGTGGCCGATTAATGGCCACCTAAGGACCTCATTCCGCTTCCGCAGCAATAATATGGGCAGCAGGGGAAGATGGGGGAAAGCCAAGTAGCACAGCAGGTTTCACGGCATCGCTTAAAAGCAGTCAGGAAGGGGTGTTTGGGGGGGGATGGGGGGGTACCTTCTTTGGGGAATCTCCTGTGCTCATTGTGGGCACACACCACCCCAGGATTGTGCCTCCCTCTTGGCCTCTAAAATTTGACCCACCTCCCCTAGCCCCATCCCCTCCACATTGGGTAACGAAAATGCCCCCACCAAAATGCCCGGACTGACCTGAAGTCTGGTGTACGTCTCCAGTTCTTCTCTGGACTCCTTGTTGTTCCAGCACTGTGTTCGGGTTCTGCTGGCACTGTAGAGCTTCCAACCAATCAGATCGCTTGGCAGCACTCGAGGGTGGGACTTCCTGTCTTTGAGGGGAGGGTGGCCCACTCTCAACATATTAAGGCCATCTTAGTATATTATCACTGTGGGGCAGCCAGGTTTAAAGTTAGTGTGGTGCTGACCACTTTTCAATTGGGACAGCGGGTGGTGAGGAATACGTCTCCCTGTAAAATTCTCCCATTTGTCTCTATGTTTGGTTTTCAAGGTTTATTTTAGGTCCCATTCCAAGGTCCAAAGTCCTGTTCCAAAGGCAATGTAATAATTGTGGGGTACTTTAATGTTCAAATAGACTGGGACGATCAAATTGACAAAAGAGGTCTAGAAGATGAGTTTGTGGGATGTTTTCATGACAGGTTCTTGGAGCAAAACATTGTGGAACTGACTAGGGATATAGTTATCTTATATCTAGTAATGTGTGTAATGAAGCAGAGTTAATGAATAATGTTGTAGTAAAAATCCACTGGAAAATAGTGATCATAATACTATTGAATTCTATTGAATTTGAAAGTGATATGCTCCTATTGCAAGCAAGAATCTTAAACTTAAACAAAGCGAATTACATAGGTAGGAGGGAAGAACTGGCTAAGGTTAATTGAGTAAAATAGACTAAAGTGTATGGAGGTAATTGAACAGTGGGAAACAACTAAAGAAACAATTCAAAATCTTCAACAAAAATGTATTCCATTGAAAAACAAAAACTCAGCAAGAAAGACCCATCTGTGGCTCATTCAGGGAGTTAAGGATAGTATTAGATGAAAAGAAGAGGCTTACAATGTTGTAAAATACAGTGGCAAGTCTGAGGATTGAGAGAGTTTTAGAAACCAGCAGAAGGCCACCAAAAATGATAAAAAGGGAAAAAAATAGGATGAGAGCAAACTAGCCATAAATATAAAAACAGGTTGTAAGAACTTTTATAAGTATATAAAGAGGAAGAGAGTAGCTAAAGTAAACATTGGCCTCTTAGAAGCATAGACAGGAGAAATTATCATGGGGAATGAAGGGATGACAGAGGCATTGAACAAATATGTTGTGTCTGCCTTCACAAAAGAAGACACAAGTTTCACACCAGAAATAAATGATAACCTAATGGCTAAAAAGTGAGGATATTAAGGAAATTAATATCAACAGAGAAAAAGTATTGGTAAAAGGGACTAAAATCCAACAAATCCCCAGGTCTCCACCATGTTCTAAAAGAGTTAGCTGCAGAGATGGTTGATGTGCTGCCTATGATTTTCCAAAATTCCTTAGAGTTGGGAATGGTCCCATTAGATTAGAAGTTGGCAATGTTACACCATTTTTCAAGAAAGGATGGAGGGAGAAAACAATGAATTACAGGCCAGTTAGCCGAACATAATTTGGTGGGAAAATGCTGGAATCTATTATTAAGAAAGTCTTAACAATAAGAAACATAAGAAATAGGAACAGGAGTAGGCCATTTGGCCCCTCGAGCCTGCTACTCAATTCAATAAGATCATGGCTGATCTTCTTGTGTTTTGAATTCCACATTCCCATCTGCCCTTGATAACCTTTGATTCCCTCACCTAATAAGAATCTATCTACATCCACCTTAAAAATATTCAATGACCGCACCTCCTGCCTTCTAAGGCAGAGAGTTCCAAAGTTGCACAACACTCAGAGAAAAATTTCTCCTCATCTCTGTCCTAAAAGGGTGACCCCTAATTTTAAAACAATGCCCCCTAGTTCTGGACTCACCCACAGGAGGAAACATCTTTTCCACATCCACCTTGTCAAGGCCGTTCAGGATCTTGTATGCTTCAAAAAAATCACCCCTCACTCTTCTAAATTCCAGTGGAAACAAGCCCAGTCTGTCCAACCTTCCCTCATAAGACAACCCACTCATTCCAAGTATCAATCCAGTAAACCTCCTTTGAACCACCTCCAATACATTTACATCCTTCCTTAAATAAGGAGACCAAAACTGCACACAACATTCGAGGTGCGGTCTCACCAATGCCCTGTATAAGTGAAGCATAACGTCCTTACTTTCATGTTCAATTCCTCTCATATTAATGGATTCCTTTAGCCTTCTTGATTACTTGCTGTACCTGCATACTAACTTTTTGTGACTCATGTACAAGAACACCTAGAGTCTTCTGTACTTCAGAATTATGCAGCCATTCTCCATTTAAATAATGCTCTGCTTTTTTGTTCTTCCTGCCAAAGTAAACAACTTCACATTTTCCCACATTAAACTCAATTTGCCAGATCTTTGCCCACTCACTCAACCTATCTATATCTGTTTGCAACCTCCTTGTGTTCTCTTCACAACATACTTTCCTACCTATCTTTATGTCATCTGCAAATTTAACTATCATGCTATCACTCCCCTCATCTAAGTCATTGATGTAAATTGTAAAAAGTTGAGGCTCCAGCACAGTCCTCTGCAGGACTCCACTCGTCACACCCTGCCATTGAAAAAGACCCATTTATGCATACTCTTTGTTTTCTGCCAGGCAACCAATCTTCTATCCATGCTAATATGTTACCCCCTACACCATGAACTTTTATTTTCTGTGATGCATGTGTGGGTCGGGGGGAGGCGGGAGAGCCGGGGCCTACGCCCTTTCACACATGTGCCTGAAAGAGCGCAGAAATCTCCCTGAGGCACAGAGCTGCCTCAGGGAGATTAAGTTCAGTTTTAAAGTTTGAAAAAAGGAAAGATAAAAATTATTCAGACATGTTCCCTCATGTGACAATCACAGCATCACATCATCATCACTCATCCCATGAGCTGGGACATGTTTATGAATTGTCAAAATTTTTAAAAGTTATTTAATAAAACCTTCATGAAACCTCATCCTGCCCGTGGATGAGGTTTCGTGAAAAACGCGAAGGCTGCTTGGGCTCTTCGCCTGCTCGCCAACCTTAAGATTGGATAGGCAGTCCTGTCAATTAGTTTAATTGGTGCATTAATGGCCTTAACAGGCCTTTGACAGTTTGGTGGGTGCGCAGTACCCTCTGGCGTGCGCCCGCCGAACGGAACATCAGAATGATGCCCAGTGACGTCGGGATGCATGCCTGATGTCACCATTTGTCATTTTACGCCTTGGCATGCAGGGCCCAACCCCGCACACCGAGGAGAACATTATGCCCAATGGATATTTGCATTCAATGGTGAAAATGTGTATAAAGGAGCGAAGACTGTGTGTTATGGTAGGCATTCTTGAGATCTAACAAGTATGAAAAGCCTTCAGCATCTATGCTCCAAGCTGCTGTCTTCAAAGAACTGAAGTTGAGAAAACTCACTTTGAATTCGACTGGTTCAGGGTATCGTGTTTCTTTGCCTGGGCCTTTTAAAGTCTATGTGTCTTACTGTTGCCTTAACAAAAGTGTAACTGGGAGTTAGATTGATTAAGGGATTTAGAAGTTATAATAATAGTAATTTGTAGACATACGTATGTGCTAAAAATAATTTCTCTTACTAATAAATGTTTAATCCAGTTTTGTAAAAATCTATAAGACTTGGTGGTCTTAATACTACTGAATTCAAGGCACGTTTCTCAAAATTTATACAAATTGCAAAACAAGTTGTGACAGTTGTTTCAAGTTTCCCTCTGGGATTTGAACAACTCAGCATTTACCATCAGCTGTGTCATAACATAAGTTCCTCCATGACCTTGCCTCCCTCTATTTTTATAATCTCCTCCAGTCCTACAACTTTCTGGGCAGAATTTTCCCATTGGTGTGCGGGGCCCAGCCCCGCATGTCCGCATATAAAATGACGTGCAGTGATGACAGGCGAGCGTCCCGACGACACCATGTGCCATTGCGATATTTCGCTGGGCAGGCGTGCGATGATGTCCGACGTGCGTCCGCCATTAATTAACAGGCCATTTAAGGCCCTTGACTCATCCACTCGATGCCGATTTTTTGGCGCCCGTGCAAACTTTGGGTCAGCGCACGGGCACAACGGGCAGGCGGGTAGGACACATTTGTATTAACCTCATCCAATGGCGGAATAAGAGGGCTCAGTGGGGTCGTGAGTGTGTACAGTCAAGTATTTATTTTTGAACGTTTTTGAAACTTGCCTGTGTGATCTGCATTTAAAACGCAGACCAGCTGCTTTGTCTGGAATCTTAACCCTCAGGTCAGCACTCTGCAGTGAGGAATCTTTTCTGGGCCTGCAGGTTTCAGGAAGCCGTCCATTAGTCTGGGAATGGGAGCTGAACTGTCCACTGGAGGCAGCTCCTCTGAGCAGGAAGGGAGGGCTAGAAGGGGGAGCAGGTCAGGGGTGCAGATTCAGCCTCCAGGGGAGTCACCTTTGGGAGGACAGGCGCAGGCACAAGGGGCGCAGGGCCAAGAGGTGGTCCAAAGTGGAAGGGGCCGCAGAAGACGCCACTATCCTGCTGCCAGGGTATACAGGCAGCAAAGCAGCTACCTCAATATGACTGAGGTGCAGTGCTGAAGGAGGCACCATCTCTCAAGAGAGATAGTCAAGTATATCTGTCAGATGATAGGGCCTGAGATCTCTGCTAACTGTGTGGGTGGACACCCCATGCCAGTGGCTCTGAAGGTCACAGCTGCCCTCAACTTCTATGCCTCTGGCTCCTTCCAGGGATCTTTGCGGTGTCTCCCAATTAGCTGTTTACACTTGTGTCAAGCAGGTTGCAGACACTCTGTTTAGGCGTGCATTGACCTTCATCCACTACCGTTGGGGCCAGGCAAACCAGACATAGTGAGCCAGAGGCTTTGCAGCCATTGCTGGCATCCCCCGTGTCCAGGGTGCAATAGGCTGCACACATGTGGCCATGCTGCGCTCTGCACAATCTTGCGCCTGAAAGGGGGGACACAGTGGACAATGAAGACATCGATGCAGTGGCTGTGGCTGCACATGATGACCCCAGCAGTGAGTCCAAGGAGGAGTATGCGCATGGAAATGCTGAGGGGGTAGATGCCAGGGAGGCAGGGACACCTGGGAGGCTTTAATCCAACAAACCTTCAGCTAGCACACCTGGGCTACAGGCTCGATACTCGACACCCATGTGCAAAATCTGCCAGGTTAGGAACAGTCAGTAAGGGCCTTGTTAATAAAGCTGAATGTCCAACAAAGCACTCATTGCAGCTTTGGAAACCACACACATGCAGAAGAAAAGAGGCACCCTCAGCCATGGTGACATATCTGAATTTAATGTCAAGGAAACCAACTTATTCCAAAAAAAATACAATAGTGTTACAAATCAAAACAAATAATAAGGACTTCATCTCAGGCCAACACAAAAGCACCAGTGAAAGACCCGTGGTGTGCCTAAGGTGCCTTATGCTTTCATTTATGGGTGCTACGTCTTGGTGCTGCCCCCTTGCTGGGAGTGGCATCAGAGACAGCCTGCTCACTCTGCTGTCCTGTTGGCCTCGAAGACCTTTGCGGTCGTCCTCTGGCCCATGGAGCCTGTGCTGGCCCCGCCTGGGAGGGATCTCCACAGCTGGCATCTCCCCAGTCGTTGCAGCCTCACCAGATGTTGCGATCACTGGCAGAGGGTCAGAGGCACTGCCGCCTTCATCTGGAGCGCCCTGAGAGGTGCCCGCAGAGATGTCAGGCAGCTGCTGCGCCGACGTGAGGTCGCTTCGGACCTCCCTGCTCACCGTGGATGGATGGGCACCGAGCTGGGAAAGTTGATGCCCAGACCATCTCCCACACTGGCACTGACCAGCTGAGGTCAATGCCGATGTGAGGGCTTGCTGGTCCGAGCGCATCCCCAGGAAGCCTTGATGGATCTCCTGGAGGATCCTCTCCACGAGAGTTGCCACTCTCTCCATGGAGGATGCATGGCGCTCGGACATGTGGCTCTTTGAGTCAGCGATAGTCTGCATAGACTCCTCCACCACGGACACCAAGCCAAGCATAGCCTCATGTATCGCCCCCAGATGCTCCTGCACATCCGGCTGCATTTCCTGCACCTGCTGCGTTGAGGACGACTCTAGAGGCACATCATCAGGCACCGACTGAGCATGTGCCTGGTCTCCTGCAGTCCTCCGAATGCTGGTGCCATGGGCACTCTATGTCTCTGTCAGCTCCTCCAGCGACTGTGAAGTGCCCTCACCACTGTGCCCCAGGACACTAGCTGATGTTCGAATTACCACTGAGGTGCTAGTATCTGCGCTGGTGTCTGCCTCGCAGAGATGGTGTGACGCTGGTGAGACTTCAGGCCCCTCAGGTGTGAGAGAGGGCCTCTGCTACTCCTCCTCCTGGCCCTGCTCCCATGATGCTGATAGGAAGAACAAGGACAGTGGATGAGTTAACGTGGAGACAATGACAAAGTGCATCCCTGTCCCCCGGATCATTACGAACTCATCCTTCCACAACCAATGGTCAAGCCATGTTACAAAATTAAATGAATTAACATTCAGCAGTGCTATGACTGTTGGGAGAACAATGCTGACCTCACTGTTGGGCATAAATACCTGGCCGTGGCACCCCAGACTCACCAACACCAGTGGACCTGGGCACATGGCGCCTCTCCAGGTCCAGGGCCTCCTGCTCGAAGCGACTAAGAATGGCGATCTGCGCCTGGCCGCTGCCAGTCCTCGCGCGCTCTGTCACTTTATGAGCATTCTTCTGAAAATGTGAGAAGAGCATTGATTAGTACAAATTGCACGGACTCTGTTCACGCACGGCCCTCCCCAACCAGAGTGGGACATATCAGGGCTCCAGTGCCTCCTCACCCCGCTGCTGCCGAACCCTCACACAAAGATGCTGGGCTTGTTCCTCTCCCCCCCAACCCCCCTTGCTGCCTACATCACATTAGGCACCACACGGTATTTCCTCCCATAGGAGGTGCATGCACATGGAGCGCAGAGGGCAGCAGATGGTTTGTTGACACGCCACCTTGAAATTCCCCTCCCAGCATATCACCACCCTGATTTGGACATGTCCTGAAGTTCAAACAAAGTTCCGAGGTGCAGCTCCTCCAGGTTGCCCCCAAACCAGTCATGTGGGACTCAGTGTACCACATGCTGCGAGGGAAAACACATCTCATCACCCTCTCAGGCTGACCTCAGCGTAGGCAGTATCTGCTTGCCCACCCAGCAAAGGAATAATGCTGTCAATGATTCAATGCAGTCACTACACTCAGACTTGGGGCTGGGGGGGCATCAGGGGGGGTGAGCCGACCTGCTGGGTTAAGTGACCAATGCCAACATGGTACTCACCTGGCCAGAGTGCAACAAGTCATTGAAGCGCTTGCGACACTGGATCCAGGTACGTCACACCACCTCCACCACCTCCTCCCAGGCACATTTCGTCATGTGGGGGGGCCTCCTTCTCCCATCTTGTGGTTCCAGCACCTCCCGCCGTGCTGCCACCTCCTTGAGGAGGGCAGCAAGGCAGTCATCTGAAAAATGAGGGGCAACTGGCCCCCTGCCCTACCCTCCAGCCCGGTCTGCTCTGCTGCCCTACCCTCTGGACTGGCCTGCTCACCAGAAGCCCTCAGCTGAGCCCTTCCACTTGCCATTGTGAGTAGCCTTTCAAAGGCTGCCAGCGCTTCATATAAACAGACCGCCGGGTCGCCATTGGGCCCGGCGGACTGTGCACTCTAGCTGCCCACCCACTCCCGCTATCCTCGGGAGTCGTGCATTACACTGGGTGGGCCTTAATTTGCCCGCCCACGTAAAATGGCGGCGCGGACCACATCATGGGCGGTGAACGAAGGTGTAATGCACCTGGGAGGTCCAGGAACACATGTTGGGGTTGGAAGGGTGCTTCTGATTGTACAGCTACAGTATTTGAAGCCAGATTGCTCTGAAGCAGAAGTAGTGTAGGTAAGTGAAGCTGCACCTCCCCTTACACTCCAAACTGTAAGGCTGGGACTTTCCACCCCCGATCGCGGCAGGCATGTTCAGGGGCGAGATCGGAGAATCTCGTGAGAAGGCCCTAGTCGCGTTTCCCGATGATTTAAATCGGGCGTGATTGCCCCTCTCTTCCCAGCCTGCATTTCCTGCCGGGAACCTAATTGTAATAAATTAGCATCTAATTATTGTGGTCACACACCAGAATCACCCCCCAAGTCAATTTAAATCCCACGTCGGCGTGATTTCACGACGGCATGATCTACAACTGCCTTTAAAAGGCGTGAACATGGCGACCTCAACTTCAATGGAAACTCGGAGGTGAGTGCTCACAACTTTATACAGCATTCATGATGATCTCAGCGACTCTGTGGATTCAGGGGGGCCACAGTCAAGTCTCTGCAGCGGCTTCTTCATGGCTGGCTTGTGCTGCAGGGGCAAGGACAACAGTGCAAAGGGAAAAGTGGGGGAAGGCAACCTTGGGGCAAGGGTGATTATGCCAGGGGGGCAGTGGGGGGTCATGGCAGCGCTAATATTTGAGTACAAATAAAAGTTTGTTTGGGGGGGCGAAGGAAACAGCCGGGCTAATGACAAGTCATGTCAAAGATGAGCGCTCCACTGCAGCTGAGAGCATTTAGCTTGAGCTCAATTGACATGCTTGGAGTCAGCCTGGTCATGCAAGTGCGCCCACTCAAGCAGCACTAATTCCTCACGGTGCCAATGATTGCTCCTCTACTGTTAACCCCTCATGCGCACAATTCAAACTCATATGAGTACTAAACTCAAATGAGTACTATGGTGTTGCAGATCCATTGTGCGACTGGACAAGCCTGAGGATCCTGTTGGCAAAGTTGGCCATTGAACACTGATGGAGGGGTGTGCTCCTAGTCCCTTGCATTATGTTTCAGTTGATATTGAATTCACCTTCATGGTTCAAGCAAACCACGAAGCCTTGGAGTCCAAGTTAGGACAATGCCTGTGCATGAGCTGAGAGTTCAGGATGCAGTTGAGTGGCTGAAGCTGCTGACACTCGGTCATGTGGTGCTGGGCGTGAGCATGGTGAGCCATTGTGCGCACTAAATACCAGGCATCCATGTGGTGGTGTGGAGTCTCTGGCATGTGTTAAGGGGCCTCGAGAGGCAGTCGTAGTTGATGACTTGACCAAGGGTGGTCCTTAGGGGACAATTGCTGACCCTTGCATCTCTCTCTTTGATACTGCGTTCAGGAAACCACCTGGAACAGAGTCTGGTGATCTCTGTCTGCCTAATTGCTTATAGGTAAGAGGGAAGAAGGAGAGGAATGTGTCAGAGGTGCTTGGTTCACCAAAGGAAGGAGCAGAACCCTGAAGGCCAAGGGCAGCACGGCCTCCTCCGTATAAAAGGATAAGCTCCACAGAGCCATCATTCGAAAGCGCATCGCTTAACCCAGGGTCTACAGACAGCACATGTGCTACCTGTAGATAAGCACGAGCCAATGTCACCGACGCCTGCGCATGTCAAGGGAACTGGTCACGCATATATGCCACCTTTACAGGATTTGGCACCACGGGGACTCGGAGGGCATCCACTGCCAGTGGCAGTTAAAGTTACCACTGCGCTCAATTTCTACTGCAGTGGCTCCTTCCAGGGCTCCACTGGGGACATTTGCAGAATCACACAAGCCTCCATCCACAAATGTATCCAGGAGGTCACGGACGCCCTTTTTGCCAAGGCTCACACCTTTGTTAATTTCGACAGGGATCAGGCAAGCCAGGAAGCAAGAGCGCTGGGATTTGCTCACATTTCCGGATTCCCATAGGTGAAGGGTGCTATAAGCTGCACTCACATGGCTCTTAAATCTCCCTGGCAACAAGCAGTCCAGTATGTGAACTGCAAAGGCTTTCACTCTCTCAATGTTCAGCTGGTCTGCTATCATAACAAATGGATCATGTAGGTGTGTGTTGGAAACCCTGGAAGAGTCCACAACTCATACATCTTCAGCAGGTCTCAGATCCCTGACATCTTTCAGGGACCACATAGGATGCAGGGATGGCTCCTTGGGGACAAGGATGTGGCTGATGACACCCTTGTGACAGCCTTAAACTGGTGAGAGAAGATGCAACAAGCTTCGTGCCACAACTTGGAGTTTGGTTGAGCATACCATTGGCATCCTGAAAATGAGGTTCCAGTGCCTGAACAGATCTGGTGGAGCACTGCAGTACACTCGCCAGGGAGTGCCATGCAGCACCGCGGCTTTCTGTGTGTCACACAGCATGGCGATTCAAAGATGGGAGGACCTGGATGATGAGGAGATGCAAGAGCTGTACTTCTCCTCCAATGAAGAGGAAGTCCAAGGGGATGAGGGTGATGAAGTCCTGGAAGGTGAAGGTGCAGGCGATGAGGTCATTGCACTGGTCAGACGAGGCAGGCGTAGTCGTAAGGCCCTCATTGCTGCAAGATTCCGGGAGGATGATGACGAGGTGGAGTAAGGACGCTCCTGAGATCTTCACATTGCATCTCGGGAATGGTCTGATATCTGTCTCGCTGAGGGCAGCGCACATACGCTCTGTGAAGCAGCTCATATCATTGAGACGCTGCTTGGAAATAGTGGCCACATGGGTTTTAATACCACTTGATACTTTGGCAGGCTTCATCACCTGTTCACCGCAGCACCACACCTTCACCGGTCAGGAATGGTGTAAAGATGTGGAGGGGCAACCTCACCTCAAAGGTACGGAGAGCACACGGAGATTCTTGGAGCAAACACAAGCCACATGGAGGTGTATACATCACCAATTTGGACAGTGAGTTTGAAGCCAAATGTTACACTGTGCACAGGGGAGAGGCCCTGGACTGCGACAGTAGCCTTTGTTTTGTGCAGGAAACAAGGTTTCACATCTGATTGACATGAAAACAGCTCAGTATAACAAGGAGACCTAGACAAGGAGACATTCTTGGCAGTGAATTTACAATGGTCAACATTAACTACAAGTGATTAACGCCCGTGCCCATGTCATACAACCAAATTTTCTTGACCTTTCTAACCCTGCCGCTACATCTTGGTTCTCCCCTGACATCCACAGCGGAGGTGGAGGTGACCTGCTGAATGCTGCACCCTGTTGTCTGTGATGACCTTGGCGGCCGTCCTCTGGAGGGCCAAGACCTGGAAGGCCCTGGCCTGCTTTCGGGGTCCTGCTGTGTGGCAGTGGGACCCTCCTCGGTCTGTGGAGCTGGAGCTGCTGGGGTAACAGGAAGACGGGATTCAGATGGGCTAGACAATCCTGGAATCACCTAGTGGAGTTGGCCGCGGGATGTGCGCCTGCTGATCCTCCTCCCCATGGGTACCCGAGGGCCCTTTGAGAGGAAAGGGCAGCTGGAGTGAGCTCAAGTTGGCTCCCCCCTGCCTCCCTGCCGACAAGTTGGCACTGATGGATGCCTGCAAGTGCATCAGCGATGCATGTGCAGCTCCTGCAGCAGTGCAGGACCAATGTTCTGGGCCAAGGTCTCCATGGCGATTGCCATCGTACCAGTGTTCACCTTGATGCATTGGCATACCGGCACTATCACCTCAGATTGAAGGCGGATGGACTTCTCCATTGTGCCTTGCAACCTGAGGAGTGCAGCGGACATCCCTTCCTGATGTTCCCAAGCTTGCCTTTGCAGCTCCAGCAACTGAAACATGACTGAGTCCAGAGGTTCCTCATCTGACTCGGACTCAGCAGATTTCTGGCCTCCAGAAGTTCTCTGAGTGAAGTCCCTGCCTCCATCTGATGTGGATCAGACAGTGTAATGTTCTCACCAGATTGTGATTCTGAGGCTACTCTAGAACTTGGTCCCACCGAGGTGCGTGTCCCTGCGCTGGCGGAGGGTGTGGATGAACACTGTGACGGTCTTCAATTAGGGTGTCATCTGATTCCTCTTCCGAAGTGTGTTTGGGACTGGAGTTGAGGATCTGGCTCATGGGGCCCCTCGGCTGCTTCCCAGGTGTGCCCACAAAAGCAAAAAGAGATAATTAGTGCATGGCAGGGAACTGCGGAACAGGGTACCTCATTCATAGCATGGTTGTCTGATGGGTGTTGCCATGCTGGATCCTTACTTGGTTGAGCAGCGCCAACCTCACCGTCAGCGTAGGATCAGTCCAGATCATCCCGGCCAGTTGGATGACTCTATTTTCGAATTCTGTGAGGACCTTGATGTCAGGCACTCCTCCACCAGTCTGCAACCACCTCCGCTCTCGTTGCGTGCCAGCTTGTCCTGCATGAATACAGATGCAAAGAGTGCAAGCGGGATGCCTGCCAGGGCAGATGAGAAGGATGCCTGGGTGGTGTGGGTGGTGAGTGGTGCCATGGACAGGATGAGGACACAATCTGCAGGTGAGATGAAGGTGTGTGTGAGAGAGTGAATGGTGATGTCCCTTGAATTGGCAATGAGTGAGAGTCCTGTGGATGTGTGATGGGTTTGTGAGTATGTGAGTTGAGGATGATGAGAAGAATGACTTACCCTGGCAGAACGGAGGAGATAATTCATCCTTTTTCAGCACTGGGTGGCTGTCCTCTTTTGCAGGGCGTTGTTGCTGACCACTGCCTCACATGCTGGGTTTGTCACCTTGCTTGCTAGTCTTTGCCCAGAGCAGGGTTAAAGGACTTTGCGGCAGTCCCCACTGTATCCAGTAGGCACTTGAGGGAGGTGTTGCTAAATCTGGTGGCAGCATGTTTCCTCCTTTTGCCAGGCATAACTTTCCAACAGCTTTCGATCCCTTAGAAAGTGCTAGCTCTGTGCTATGATTATGGCGCCTGATTATGGAAGGCCTGAAGTCACGGTGGGGCAGACGAATCAGAGGCCACCCTGCCAGTGATCCGACTTGAAACCCGTGCCTCTGCATTTTTGAAACAAAGTGTTACACCATAGGGTAGAAAAAGACGCCATTGGCATTGACAGGTCAAACACCGCTTTCCTCGCCTGAGGTTGGACTTTTCTGATCTCTGTGACGATTTTGCCCAGAGGTTCATCATGAACCTGCCCAGGCGGATAAAATAGTTAAGGCTGTACTTCTTAACAGTTTATTGTAACAGAGATAAACTTAAAAACAGCAGTATCCTACTCCCCTTAAGTTAAATCAGTGTTTACAAATGCTGTTTACCATCAATAACTTACAAATATCAGTAGTCTATGCACTTTAAGTTAAATAAGTGCTGTACTTACAAATGCTGTTTCTGTAACTTCTGAGTTGCACTCATGCTATTAAGCCTGAAAAGCTGCTGCCATACCTATGCTAAACACACATTTCTTAAAACTACAAAAAGTCAATCCATGTTCCAGTCACACCCATTTCAACATTGAGATAAAAGCAAAAAACTGCGGATGCTGGAAATCCAAATCAAAAACAAAAATACCTGGAAAAGCTCAGCAAGTCTGGCAGCATCTGTGGAGAGAAATACAGTTAACGTTTCGAGTCTGAATGACCCTTCAACAGAACTAAGTAAAAATAGAAGAGAGGTGAAATATAAACTGGTTTAAGGCGGGGGGGGTTGGGACAAGTAGAGCCAGTGATAGGTGGAGATAACCAAAAGATGTCACAGACAAAAGGACAAAGAGATGTTGAAGGTGGTGATATTATCTAAGGAATGTGCTAATTAAGGGTAGAAAGCAGGACAAGCAAGGTACAGATAGCCCTAGTGGGAGTGGGGTGGGGTGAAGGAATCTAAAAAGGCTCAAAGGTAGAGATAAAACAATGGATGGAAATACATTCAAAAATCATGGAAATAGGTGGGAAAAGAAATATATATATAAATTGTTGTAAAAAAAGGGGGGGATCGGAAAGGGGGTGGGGATGGAGGAGAGAGTACTTGATCTAAAATTGTTGAACTCAATATTCAGTCCGGAAGGCTGTAAAGTGCCTAGTCGGAAGATGAGTTGCTGTTCCTCCAGTTTGCGTTGAGCTTCACTGGAACAATACAACAGGCCAAGGACGGACATGTGGGTATGAGAGCAGGGTGGTGTGTTGAAATGGCAAGCGACAGGGAGGTCTGGGTCATGCTTGCGGACAGACCAAAGCTGTTCTGCAAAGCAGTCACCCAGTCTGCGTTTGGTCTCTACTATGTAGAGGAAACCGTATTGGGAGCAACGAATGCAGTAGACTAAATTGAGGGAAGTGCAAGTGAAATGCTGCTTCACTTGAAAGGAGTGTTTGGGCCCTTGGACGGTGAGGAGAGGGTAAGTGAAGGGGCAGGTGTTGCACCTTCTGCAGTTGCATGGGAAGGTGCCGTGGGAGGGGGTTGAGGTGTAGGGGGTGATGGAGGAGTGGACCAGGGTGTCCCAGAGGGAACGATCCCTGCGGAATGCTGCCGGGGGGTGTGAAGGGAAGATGTGTTTGGTGGTGGCATCATCTGCAGTTGGCGGAAATGGCAGAGGATGTTCCTTTGAATGCGGAGGCTGGTGAGGTGATAAGTGAGGAGAAGGGGGACCCTATGATGTTTCTGGGAAGGGGAGGAAGGTGTGAGGGCAGATGCGCGGGAGATGGGCCAGACACGGTTGAGGGCCCTGTCAATCACCATGGGTGGAAAACCTCGGTTAAGGAAGACGGAAGATATGTCAGAGGAACTGTTTTTGAAAGTGGCATCATCAGAACAGATGCGACGGAGGTGAAGGAACTGAGAGAATGGGATGGAGTCCTTACAGGAAACAGGGTGTGAGGAGCTGTAGTCGAGGTAGCTGTGGGAATCGGTAGGCTTGTAATGGATATTGGTGGACAGTCTATCACCAGAAATTGAGACAGAGAGGTCAAGGAAGGGAAGGGAAATGTCAGAGATGGACCATGTGAAAATGATGGAGGGGTGGAAATTGGAAGCAAAACTAATAAATTTTTCCAGGTCCAGACGGGAGTATGAAGCAGCACCGAAGTAATCATGGATGTACCGGAGAAAGAGTTGTGGGAGGGGGCCGGAGTAGGACTGGAACAAGGAATGTTCTACATATCCCATAAAGAGACAGGCATAGCTGGGGCCCATGTGGGTACCCATAGCCACACCTTTTATTTGGAGGAAGTGAGAGGAGTTTAAGGAGAAATTGTTCAGTGTGAGAACAAGTTCAGCCAGAGGGAGGAGATTAGTGGTGGATGGGGATTATTTGGGCCCCTGTTTGAGGAAGAAGCAGAGAGCCATCAGACCATCCCGGTGGGGGATGGAGGTGTAGAGGGATTGGACGTCCATAGTGAAGAGGAGGCAGTTGGGGCCAGGGAACTGGAAATTGTTGATATGATGTAGGGTGTCAGAGGAATCACGGATGTAGGTGGGAAGCGACTGGACAAGGGGAGAGAGAATGGAGTCAAGATAGCAAGAAATGTGTTACGTGGGGCAGGAACAGGCTGACACGATCGGTCTGCCGGGACAGTTCTGTTAGTGGATTTTGGGTAGGAGGTAGAAGCGGGCCGTCCGAGGTTGGGATACGATCAGATTCGAAGCTGTGGAAGGAAGATCTCCAGAGTAGATGAGGTCAATAACAGTCCTGGAAACAATGGCTTGATGTTCAGTAGTGGGGTCATGGTCCAGGGGGAGGTAGGAGGAAGTGTCTGCGAGTTGACGCTCTGCCTCTGCGAGGTAGAGGTCAGTGCGCCAGACAACAACAGCACCACCCTTGTCAGCGCGTTTGATGACAAGGTCAGGGTTGGACCTGAGAGAACGGAGTGCAGCAAGTTCAGAGAGAGACAGGTTAGAGTGGGTGAGAG
Source organism: Cetorhinus maximus (assembly GCF_964194155.1). Taxonomy (NCBI): domain Eukaryota; kingdom Metazoa; phylum Chordata; class Chondrichthyes; order Lamniformes; family Cetorhinidae; genus Cetorhinus; species Cetorhinus maximus. The sequence goes on along the minus strand of NC_135880.1, from coordinate 72,470,972 downwards.
GAGCAGAGAAATTGAGACGACTAATTTCACGCCGACAGTTCTCAATGAAAAGATCAAGAGAAGGTAAGAGTCCAGAGGGAGGGGTCCAGGTGGAGGGAGAATATTGGAGGTGGGTAAAAGGATCCCTTGAACAGGGAGAGGACTCCTGCCCAAAGAAGTGAGCACGGAGACGAAGGCGGCGGAAGAAGAGTTCAGCATCGTGCCGAGCCCAAAATTCATTGAGATGAGGGCGTAAGGGTACTTACTAGGTACTTACTAAGGGTACTAAGGGCGTAAGTCCTTTGCTGAGCACTGAACGTTCAGCATCGGAGAGGGGAAGGTCAGGGGGTATAGTGAATACACGGCCGGGGCTGGTATTGGAAGACGGGATGGGAACAGAGGGACAGGCAGGGGTGGAGGGTCCTCGATGGGTGTTGGTGTCGATGACTTGTTGGAGCTTGCGTTCCTTTGCACCTGAAAGAAAGAGACAAAGATTCTTGTTGAGGCGTCAGATGAGACGAAGAGTAAAATGAAACTGGGGGCACGTGCAGCTTCGAAAAAGGGTGCTGCGGTGCTGCTGGAGGGAGAGGTCGAGTTTGTTCATATGACGGCGCATGGCACTGAGTGTGGATCTCAGAATGCGATGAGAACAGCAGTCCGAGGGGCGTTGTATGTCCCGGAGACACCTGTAATCCTGGGTGGGTTTGAAACATGAGGGATGGAACTTCAGTTGAAATCCACGTGGGGTAAGTCAGAGATGGAGACAGTCACTGAGGAAGGCAAAATAAAAACAGAATTACCTGGAAAAACTCAGCAAGTCTGGCAGCATCGGTGGAGAAGAAATCAGTCAACGTTTCGAGCCCTCATGGCCCTTCAGCAGAACTGAAGCATAGTTTCAACAAGGGAGAAATATAAATTGGTTTAAGGTGGGTGGGGGGGAAGAGACACATTGAGGGTGTGGTGTGAGCAGATAATCAAAAGATGTCAGAGACAAAAGGGTCAAAGAGGTGTTGAAGGTGGTGGTCTTTGTCTGAGAAAAGTACTAATTAAGAATGCAAGACAATATCCTGTCTTGCATTCTTAATTAGCAATATCCTGTCTTGCATTCTTAATTAGCACTTTTCTCAGACAAAGACCACCACCTTCAACACCTCTTTGACCCTTTTGTCTCTGACATCTTTTGATTATCTGCTCACACCACACCCTCAATGTGTCTCTTCCCCCCCACCCACCTTAAACCAATTTATATTTCTCCCTTGTTGAAACTATGCTTCAGTTCTGCTGAAGGGCCATGAGGGCTCGAAACGTTGACTGATTTCTTCTCCACCGATGCTGCCAGACTTGCTGAGTTTTTCCAGGTAATTCTGTTTTTATTTTGTTTTGGATTTCCAGCATCCGCAGTAGCTTTTAGCTTTTTGTTTTTAACTGAGGAAGGCAATATGTCTGTGAAAGCAGGTTTTAGTAAACACCTTGTCAAACACCAGGAGAGAAATAGAAAGCAATGAAGGTGAACAAGGCAAAAGAGAGATATGCAAATCCTGTCGGAGAGAAGTGCAATACTTCTTCAAGGTAGGCATTCCTTGAAGAGAGTTGGCAGTCAATTAAACACTAAGATAAAAGCAAAAACTGCGGATGCTGGAAATCCAAAACAAAAACAAAAATACCTGGATAAACTCAGCAAGTTTGGCAGCATCTGTGGAGAGAAACACAGTTAACGTTTCGAGTCCAAATGACCCTTCAACAGAACTAGGTAAAAATAGAAGAGAGGTGAAATATATAAACTGGTTTAAGGGGTGGGTGTGACAAGTAGAGCCAGTGATAGGTGGAGATAACCAAAAGATGTCACAGACAAAAGGACAAAGAGATGTTGAAGGTGGTGATATTATCTAAGGAATGTGCTAATTAAGGGTAGAAAGCAGGACAAGCAAGGTACAGATAGCCCTAGTGGGGGTGGGGTGGGGTGAAGGAATCGAAAAAGGCTCAAAGGTAGAGATAAAACAATGGATGGAAATACATTTAAAAATAATGGAAATAGGTGGGAAAAGAAAAATATATATAAATTATTGGACAAAAAAATGGGGGGTTCGGAAAGGGGGTGGGGATGGAGGAGAGAGTTCATGATCTAAAATTGTTGAACTCAATATTCAGTCCGGAAGGCTGTAAAGTGCCTAGTCGGAAGATGATGTGCTGTTCCTCCAGTTTGCGTTGAGCTTCGCTGGAACAATACCGCAGGCCAAGGATGGACATGTGGGCATGAGAGCAGGGTGGAGTGTTGAAATGGCAAGCGTCAGGGAGGTCTGGGTCATGCTTGCGGACAGACCGAAGGTGTTCTGCAAAGTGGTCACCCAGTCTGCGTTTGGTTTCTCCAATGTAGAGGAAACCGCATTGGGAGCAACGAATGCAGTCGACTAAATTGAGGGAAGTTTAAGAGGCTGAGTGTCAACTCACAGACACTTCCTCCTACCCCCCACCGAACCATGACCCCACCACTGAACATCAAGCCATTGCGTCCAGGGCTGTTACTGACCTCATCTCCTCTGGAGATCTTCCTCCCACAGCTTCCAACCTGATAGTCTCCCAACCTCACACGGCCGGCTTCTACCTCCTCCCCTGGCTGAACTTGTTCTCACACTGAACAATTTCTCCTTAAACTCCTCTCACTTCCTCCAAATAAAAGGTGTGGCTATGGGTACCCGCATGGGCGCCAGCTATGCCTCTACCTTTTAGCCTTTTCCATTCCTTCACCCCACCCCACCCCCACTAGGGCTATCTGTACCTTGCTTGTCCTGCTTTCCACCCTTAATTAGCACATTGCTTAGATAATATCACTACCTTCAACACCTCTTTGTTCTTTTGTCTGTGACATCTTTTTGTTATCTCCACCTATCACTGGCTCTACTTGTCCCACCCCACCTTAAACCAGCTGATATTTCACCTCTCTTCCATTTTTACTTAGTTCTGTTGAAGGGTCATTCGGACTCGAAACATTAACTGTGTTCCTCTCTGCAGCTGCTGCCAGACTTGCTGAGTTTTTCCAGGTATTTTTGTTTTTGTTTTGGACACCCATATCAACGATTGCCGCAAACCCCTCCTGCTTTTGATTGTAGCATTTTACACAATGCAACAATCTCACATCCTGGGTTTAGAAATAATTCATTAACAAATGAAAGTTTTCTGATGGAGAAGATTCTGGCTTATCAACTACATCAGCCTTTGCTCTAATGAAACAATTCTTTGGGATTAGCAGTTCTAAGGGTACACCCAGACATGATGGTTCCATAGCTCATTAGCCTGTGAGTATTATTTACAGTTCTATAGCAGTTCAAAGCAATCCAATGGTTGAGAGAAATCATTTAAATCTTAGATAGATGCATTTCATTGTGTTGCTTAATTGCCTCTGCCTTCTGTTGTCTAGCATATTGACGAAGCCACTCATTGGAGTGAATTTTACAGCCCCCCGCCAGAGTATTTGTAGGATGGGTGGGGGGTGCATGTAAAATAAAGTGGATGGCCAGCCCACCGCCTTCCCACCTACCCCCAAACTGTCCCCCATATTACAGGAGGCTGGTAAGCTGTCAGACAGCCTGCCAGCCCTTAGGCATTTTAAGGCCCTTAAGTGGCTGATTAATGGCCACCTAAGGACCTCATTCCGCTTCCGCAGCAATAATATGGGCAGCAGGGGAAGATGGGGGAAAGCCAAGTAGCACAGCAGGTTTCACGGCATCGCTTAAAAGCAGTCAGGAAGTGGGGTTTGGGGGGAGGGGGGGGATGGGGGGGTACCTTCTTTGGGGAATCTCCTGTGCTCATTGTGGGCACACACCACCCCAGGATTGTGCCTCCCTCTTGGCCTCTAAAATTTGACCCACCTCCCCTAGCCCCATCCCCTTCCCACTGGGTAACGAAAATGCACCCACCAAAATGCCCGGACTGACCTGAAGTCTGGTGTACGTCTCCAGTTCTTCTCTGGACTCCTTGTTATTCCAGCACTGTGTTCTGGTTCTGCTGGAACTGTAGAGCTGCCAACCAATCAGATTGCTTGGCAGCACTCGAGGGTGGGACTTCCTGTCTTTGAGGGGAGGGTGGCCCACTCTCAACATATTAAGGCTATCCTAGTATATTATCACTGTGGGGCAGCCAGGTTTAAAGTTAGTGTGGTGCTGACCACTTTTCAATTGGGACAGCGGGTGGTGAGGAATATGTCTCCCTGTAAAATTCCCCCATTTGTCTCTATGTTTGGTTTTCAAGGTTTATTTTAGGTCCCATTCCAAGGTCCAAAGTCCTGTTCCAAAGGCAATGTAATAATTGTGGGGTACTTTAATGTTCAAATAGACTGGGACGATCAAATTGACAAAAGAGGTCTAGAAGATGAGTTTGTGGGATGTTTTCATGACAGGTTCTTGGAGCAAAACATTGTGGAACTGACTAGGGATATAGTTATCTTAGATCTAGTAATGTGTGTAATGAAGCAGAGTTAATAAATAATGTTGTAGTAAAAATTCACTGGGAAATAGTGATCATAATACTATTGAATTCTATGTTAAGTTTGAAAGTGATATGCTCCTATTGCAAGCAAGAATCTTAAACTTAAACAAAGCGAATTACATAGGTAGGAGGGAAGAACTGGCTAAGGTTAATTGAGTAAAATAGAGTAGTGTATGGAGGTAATTGAACAGTGGGAATCAATTAAAGAAACAATTCAAAATCTTCAACAAAAATGTATTCCATTGAAAAACAAAAACTCAGCAAGAAAGACCTATTTGTGGCTCATGCAGGGAGTTAAGGATAGTATTAGACGAAAAGAAGAGGCTTACAATGTTGTAAAATACAGTGGCAAGTCTGAGGATTGAGAGAGTTTTAGAAACCTGCAGAAGGCCACCAAAAATGATAAAAAGGGAAAACAATAGAATGGGAGCAAACTAGCCATAAATATAAAAACAGATTGTAAGAACTTTTATAAGTATATAAAAAGGAAGAGAGTAGCTAAAGTAAACATTGGCCTCTTAGAAGCATAGACAGGAGAAATTATCATGGGGAATGAAGGGATGACAGAGGCATTGAACAAATATGTTGTGTCTGCCTTCACAAAAGAAGACACAAGTTTCACACCAGAAATAAATGATAACCTATTGGCTAAAAAGTGAGGATATTAAGGAAATTAATATCAACAGAGAAAAAGGATTGGTGAAAGGGACTAAAATCCAACAAATCCCCAGGTCTCCACCATGTTCTAAAAGAGTTAGCTGCAGAGATGGTTGATGTGCTGCCTATGATTTTCCAAAATTCCTTAGAGTTGGGAATGGTCCCATTAGATTGGAAGTTGGCAATGTTACACCATTTTTCAAGAAAGGATGGAGGGAGAAAACAATGAATTACAGGCCAGTTAGCCAAACATAATTTGGTGGGAAAATGCTGGAATCTATTATTAAGAAAGTCTTAACAATAAGAAACATAAGAAATAGGAACAGGAGTAGGCCATTTGGCCCCTCGAGCCTGCTACTCAATTCAATAAGATTATGGCTGATCTTCTTGTGTTTTGAATTCCACATTCCCATCTGCCCTTGATAACCTTTGATTCCCTCACCTAATAAGAATCTATCTACATCCACCTTATAAATATTCAATGACCGCACCTCCTGCCTTCTAAGGCAGAGAGTTCCAAAGTTGCACAACACTCAGAGAAAAAATTTCTCCTCATCTCTGTCCTAAAAGGGTGACCTCTAATTTTAAAACAATGCCCCCTAGTTCTGGACTCACCCACAGGAGGAAACATCTTTTCCACATCCACCTTGTCAAGGCCGTTCAGGATCTTGTATGCTTCAATCAAATCACCCCTCACTCTTCTAAATTCCAGTGGAAACAAGCCCAGTCTGTCCAACCTTCCCTCATAAGACAACCCACTCATTCCGAGTATCAATCTAGTAAACCTCCTTTGAACCACCTCCAATACATTTACATCCTTCCTTAAATAAGGAGACCAAAACCGCACACAACATTCGAGGTGTGGTCTCACCAATGCCCTGTATAACTGAAGCATAACATCCTTACTTTCATGTTCAATTCCTCTCATAATAACGGATAGCATTCCTTTAGCCTTCTTAATTACATGCTGTACCTGCATACTAACTTTTTGTGACTCATGTACAAGAACACCTAGAGTCTTCTGTACCTCAGAATTATGCAGCCATTCTCCATTTAAATAATGCTCTGCTTTTTTGTTCTTCCTGCCAAAGTGAACTTCACATTTTCCCACATTAAACTCAATTTGCCAGAACTTTGCCCACTCACTCAACCTATCTATATCCGTTTGCAACCTCCTTATGTCCTCTTCACAAAATACTTTCCTACCTATCTTTATGTCATCTGCAAATTTAACTATCATGCTATCACTCCCCTCATCTAAGTCATTGATGTAAATTGTAAAAAGTTGAGGCTCCAGCACAGTCCCCTGCAGGACTCCACTTGTCACACCCCGCCATTGAAAAAGACCCATTTATGCATACTCTTTGTTTTCTGCCAGGTAACCAATCTTCTATCCATGCTAATATGTTACCCCCTACACCATGAACTTTTATTTTCTGTGATACACGTGTGGGTGGTGGGGGGGGAGGGAGAGCCGGGGCCTGCGCTCTTTCACACATGTGCGTGAAAGAGCGCAGAAATCTCCCTGAGGCACAGAGCTGCCTCAGGGAGATTAAGTTCAGTTTTAAAGTTTGAAAAAAGGAAAGGTAAAAATTATTCAGACATGTCCCCTCATGTGACAATGTCACATGAGCTGGGACATGTTTATGAATTGTCAAAATTTTAAAAAGTTATTTAATAAAACCTTCATGAAACCTCATCCTGCCCGTGGATGAGGTTTCGTGAAAAACGCGAAGGCTGCTTGGGCTCTTCGCCTGCCCCCCGCCAACTTTTTATTGGACAGGCAGTCCTGTCAATTAGTTTAATTGGTGCATTAATGGCCTTAACAGGCCTTTGACAGTTTGATGGGCACGCAGTACCCTCTGGCGTGCGCCTGCCGAACGGAAGATCAGAATGATGCCCAGTGACGTCGGGACGCATGCCTGATGTCACCATTTGTCATTTTACGCCTTGGCATGCAGGGCCCGACCCCGCACACCGAGGAGAACATTATGCCCAATGGATATTTGCATTCAATGGTGAAAATGTGTATAAAGGAGCGAAGACTGTGTGTTATGGTAGGCATTCTTGAGATCTAACAAGTATGAAAAGCCTTCAGCATCTATGCTCCAAGCTGCTGTCTTCAAAGAACTGAAGTTGAGAAAACTCACTTTGAATTCGACTGGTTCAGGGTATCGTGTTTCTTTGCCTGGGCCTTTTAAAGTCTATGTGTCTTACTGTTGCCTTAACAAAAGTGTAACTGGGAGTTAGATTGATTAAGGGATTTAGAAGTTATAATAATAGTAATTTTTAGACATACGTATGTGCTAAAAATAATTTCTCTTGCTAATAAATGTTTAATCCAGTTTTGTAAAAATCTATAAGACTTGGTGGTCTTAATACTACTGAATTCAAGGCACGCTTCTCAAAATTTATACAAATTGCAAAACAAGTTGTGACAGTTGTTTCAAGTTTCCCTCTGGGATTTGAACAACTCAGCATTTACCATCAGCTGTGTCATAACATAAGTTGCTCCATGACTTTGCCTCCCTCTATCTTCATAATCTCCTCCAGTCCTACAACTTTCTGGGCAGAATTTTCCCATTGGCGTGCGGGGCCCAGCCCCGCATGTCCGCATATAAAATGACGTGCAGTGATGACAGGCGAGCGTCCCGACGACACCATGTGCCATTGCGATATTTCGCTGGGCAGGCATGCGATGATGTCTGACGTGCATCCGCCATTAATTAACAGGCCACTTAAGGCCCTTGACTCATCCACTCGATGCCGATTTTTTGGCGCCCGTGCAAACTTTGGGTCGGCGCACGGGCACAACAGGGCAGGCGGGTAGGACACATTTGTATTAATCTCATCCAATGGCGGAATAAAAGGGCTCAGTGGGGTCGTGAGTGTGTACAGTCAAGTATTTATTTTTGAAAGTTTTTGAAACTTGCCTGTGTGATCTGCATTTAAAACGCAGACCAGCTGCTTTGTCTGGAATCTTAACCCTCAGGTCAGCACTCTGCAGTGAGGAATCTTTTCTGGGCCTGCAGGTTTCAGGAAGCCTTCCATTAGTCTGGGAATGGGAGCTGAACTGTCCACTGGAGGCAGCTCCTCTGAGCAGGAAGGGAGGGCTAGAAGGGGGAGCAGGTCAGGGGTGCAGATTCAGCCTCCAGGGGAGCCACCTTTGGGAGGACAGGCGCAGGCACAAGGGGCGCAGGGCCAAGAGGTGCTCCAAAGTGGAAGGGGCCGCAGAAGACGCCACTATCCTGCTGCCAGGGTATACAGGCAGCAAAGCAGCTACCTCAATATGACTGAGGTGCAGTGCTGAAGGAGGCACCATCTCTCAAGAGAGACAGTCAACTATATCTGTCAGATGATAGGGCCTGAGATCTCTGCTAACTGTGTGGGTGGACACCCTATGCCAGTGGCTCTGAAGGTCACAGCTGCCCTCAACTTCTATGCCTCTGGCTCCTTCCAGGGATCTTTGCGGTATCTCCCAATTAGCTGTTCACACAGGCTTCACACAATTAGCAGGTTGCAGACACTCTGTTTAGGCGTGCATTGACCTTCATCCACTACTGTTGGGGCCAGGAAATCCAGACTCAGTGAGCCAGAGGCTTTGCAGCCATTGCTGGCACCCCCCGCGTCCAGGGTGCTATAGACTGCACACATGTGGCCATCAAGGCGCCAGCAGGTGAGCCTGGTGCCTTCGTCAACAGGAAGGGCTTCCACTCCATTAATGTGCAGATAGTGCGTGATCACAGGATGCTAATTCTACAAGTCTGTGCAAGGTACCCAGGCAGCTCCCACAACGCCTACATCCTCAGACACTCCCAGGTGCTGGGGCTCTTCAGTGTTCCGGCTCGGCTGGATGGATGGCTGCTGGGTGACAAGGGCTATCCTCTCAGAAGGTGCCTCATGACGCCTCTCCACTATCCAGGAACAGAAGCTGAGCAGCGGTATAATAGGAGCCACGCCTCCACAAGGGCTGTGGTGGAGAGAACCATTGGTCTTCTCAAGATTCGCTTCCGATGACTGGACCGGTCAGGGGGCGCACTCCAGTACACCCCGGATTGTGTCTTGGTGATAGTGGCTGCATGCTGCGCTCTGCACAATCTTGCGCCTGAAAGGGGGGACACAGTGGACAATGAAGACATCGATGCAGTGGCTGTGGCTGCACATGATGACCCCAGCAGTGAGTCCAAGGAGGAGTATGCGCATGGAAATGCTGAGGGGGTAGATGCCAGGGAGGCAGGGACACCTGGGAGGCTTTAATCCAACAAACCTTCAGCTAGCACACCTGGGCTACAGGCTCGATACTCGACACCCATGTGCAAAATCTGCCAGGTTAGGAACAGTCAGTAAGGGCCTTGTTAATAAAGCTGAATGTCCAACAAAGCACTCATTGCAGCTTTGGAAACCACACACATGCAGAAGAAAAGAGGCACCCTCAGCCATGGTGACATATCTGAATTTAATGTCAAGGAAACCAACTTATTCCAAAAAAAATACAATAGTGTTACAAATCAAAACAAATAATAAGGACTTCATCTCAAGCCAACACAAAAGCACCAGTGAAAGACCCGTGGTGTGCCTAAGGTGCCTTATGCTTTCATTTATGGGTGCTACGTCTTGGTGCTGCCCCCTTGCTGGGAGTGGCATCAGAGACAGCCTGCTCACTCTGCTGTCCTGTTGGCCTCGAAGACCTTTGCGGTCGTCCTCTGGCCCATGGAGCCTGTGCTGGCCCCACCTGGGAGGGATCTCCACAGCTGGCATCTCCCCAGTCGTTGCAGCCTCACCAGCTGTTGCGATCACTGGCAGAGGGTCAGAGGTACTGCCGCCTTCATCTGGAGCGCCCTGAGAGGTGCCCGCAGAGATGTCAGGCAGCTGCTGCGCCGACGTGAGGTCGCTTCGGACCTCCCTGCTCACCGTGGATGGATGGGCACCGAGCTGGGAAAGTTGATGCCCAGACCATCTCCCACACTGGCACTGACCAGCTGAGGTCAATGCCGATGTGAGGGCTTGCTGGTCCGAGCGCATCCCCAGGAATCCTTGATGGATCTCCTGGAGGATCCTCTCCACGAGAGTTGCCACTCTCTCCATGGAGGATGCATGGCGCTCGGACATGTGGCTCATTGAGTCAGCGATAGTCTGCATAGACTCCTCCACCACGGACACCAAGCCAAGCATAGCCTCATGTATCTCCCCCAGATGCTCCCGCACATCCGGCCGCATTTCCTGCACCTGCTGCGTTGAGGATGACTCCAGAGGCACATCATCAGGCACCGACTGAACATGTGCCTGGTCTCCTGCAGTCCTCCGACTGCTGGTGCCATGGGCACTCTATGTCTCTGTCAGCTCCTCCAGCGACTGTGAAGTGCCCTCACCACTGTGCCCCAGGACACTAGCCGATGTTCGAATTACCACTGAGGTGCTAGTATCTGCGCTGGTGCCTGCCTCACAGAAATGGTGTGACGCTGGTGAGACTTCAGGCCCCTCAGGTGTGAGAGAGGGCCTCTGCTGCTCCTCCTCCTGGCCCTGTTCCCATGATGCTGAAAGGAAGAACAAGGACAGTGGATCAGTTAACGTGAAGACAATGACGAAGTGCATCCCTGTCCCCCGGATCATTACGAACTCGTCCTTCCACAACCAATGGTCAAGCCATGTTACAAAATTAAATGAATTAACATTCAGCAGTGCTATGACTGTTGGGAGAACAATGCTGACCTCACTGTTGGGCATAAATACCTGGCCGTGGCACCCCAGCCTCACCAACACCAGTGGACCTGGGCACATGGCGCCTCTCCAGGTCCAGGGCCTCCTGCTCGAAGCGACTAAGAATGGCGATCTGCGCCTGGCCGCTGCCAGTCCTCGCGCGCTCTGTCACTTTATGAGCATTCTTCTGAAAATGTGAGAAGAGCATTGATTAGTACAAATTGCACGGACTCTGTTCACGCACGGCCCTCCCCAACCAGAGTAGGACATATCAGGGCTCCAGTGCCTCCTCACCCCGCTGCTGCCGAACACTCACACAAAGATGCTGGGCTTGTTCCTCTCCCCCCCAACCCCCCTTGCTGCCTACATCACATTAGGCACCACACGGTATTTCCTCCCATAGGAGGCGCAAGCACATGGAGCGCAGAGGGCAGCAGATGGTTTGTTGACACGCCACCTTGAAATTCCCCTCCCAGCATATCACCACCCTGATTTGGACATGTCCTGAAGTTCAAACAAAGTTCCGAGGTGCAGCTCCTCCAGGTTGCCCCCAAACCAGTCATGTGGGACTCAGTGTACCACATGCTGCGAGGGAAAACACATCTAATCACCCTCTCAGGCTGACCTCAGCGTGGGCAGTATCTGCTTGCCCACCCAGCAAAGGAAAAATGCCGTCAATGATTCAATGCAGTCACTACACTCAGACTTGGGGCTGGGGGGACATCAGCGGGGGGTGAGCCGACCTGCTGGGTTAAGTGACCAATGCCAACATGGTACTCACCTGGCCAGAGTGCAACAAGTCATTGAAGCGCTTGCGACACTGGATCCAGGTACGTCACACCACCTCCACCACCTCCTCCCAGGCACATTTCGTCATGTGGGGGGGCCTCCTTCTCCCATCTTGGGGTTCCAGCACCTCCCGCCGTGCTGCCACCTCCTTGAGGAGGGCAGCAAGGCAGTCATCTGAAAAATGAGGGGCAACTGGACCCCTGCCCTAACCTCCAGCCCGGTCCGCTCCACTGGCCTACCCTCTGGACTGGCCTGCTCACCAGAAGCCCTCTGCTGAGCCCGTCCACTTGCCATTGTGAGCAGCCTTTTAAAGGCTGCCAGCGCTTCATATAAACAGGCCGCCGGGTCGCCATTGGGCCCAGCGGACTGTGCACTCCTGCTGCCCACCCACTCCCGCTATCCTTGGGAGTCGTGCATTACACTGGGTGGGCTTTAATTTGCCCGCCCGCGTAAAATGGCGGCACGGACCCCATCATGGGCGGTGATTGGCTTTCCCCCCACTCCCCCCGCGCCCACTCCGCCCCCCCCTCCCCCCGCCAACCAGAAAATTGATCCTTCTGGTTACCTACACTGCTCCAATTCTGCCCTCTTGAGTTCTGAATTTTACAGCATTATATATAGTATTCAATACTACAGCATTGCTGTCCATGCTTTCAGTTCTCTGCCTCTCTATCTCTTTTTAAAACACTCCTTAAAACCTGCCTCTTTGACTAAGCTCTTTGCCATGTGTACTAATGTCTCTTCATGTGACATTGTGTGAATTTTTTTTTGAAACTGCTCCTGTGAAATGCCTTGGGACATTTTGCCATGTTAGAGATGCTTTGCAAATATAAGTTGTTGTTGTTGTTCTTGGTGACAGAAATATTCTTACAAAATCAGGCCTGAATTGGGTGAAGTAGAGGGAGTGGATGGCAAGATACTAAAGAAGCTGAACTATGTGATGGTGAGTGAGAAATCCTTAAACACTGCTTTCCAATGCAGGTTGAGGTACAATGATTTCACAAGGTCAACTGGATAAGTGTTATGGCTGCAAGCTGCTGTTAATCTACATTTTGGATAAAGACAGAAATACACTGAAGTTACAAATACATAGAAGCTCAAAGACAGAAACAGGTTCTACGTGTTTGTGCCTCCATTTCACCCTGCCTGTGAACAAACAGTTTAATCAGGTTTACCAACCTTGTTTTCATATTTCTCCCACCCTTCATCCAGCTATCCAATCAAATCTTGAATGTTGATGCAGGCTAGGAATTTCCTCAGCACTGATCCTCCACCAAAATTTCAATGTGACCGGGAATGTGGTGAAAACCCTGTTTTTGTGTGTAAATGGGGTTTCTATCACATTTCCACTGAAATTAGGGTGGAGGATTGGAAGCAGTTTTGAGGAAATTCTTACTGTAATTTTTGCCTCAACCACTATACCTGGAAGTGAAAATTCCACAGCATCATGCGTAAAGAAGTTTATCATGCTCTCTATTCTAGAACTCTTAAATTTAATCTTGGATCTAAATCTTCTTAGTTTTGATCATTCAACAACTGAAAACAATCTATTTCTATCAACCCTCTTCCATCTTTTCATAATTTAAAATAAATCCACTGCAACGTCACACAGAATGATTTAAAAAAAAATCTTTCTTGGTATTTGCAACTTGGTAAGTCACATTGTACCCTCTCTAAAGTCTCAACATCCTTTCAGTACTGCGGAGTCCAACACTGCACACAGTACCCCAACTCAGGGGTTCTCAACATTTTGGATCCTGAGGCCTTTCCTCCAGTTTAATAAATATTCATGGACCCTCTGTAAAATGACACAAGTATTTTCATTGTATTAGTTATATAATTAAATATATAAATTTGTTAATTATGTTTAAATGACAATGTGAATATTGCTGCTGGTGCTGAGCAACAAATTTGGAAAGACTTGGGGGCATCTCCAACAAGCACATGCACATGTCATGCCCAATGCTCATCCTGGCTCAGTTATACTTAAGTTAGTACACTGTTGTTGAGGTTAGTAGACTGTCAGTGAGTTTGGTAAACAGTCAGTGAGTGATTGGTGCACTGTCACTGATGCTGGTTGAATGTTATTGCGTTTGGTAGACTGTCACTGTGATGTTGGTAGACTGTCACTGAGTTTCGTAAACTGTCACTATGAGGTTGGTAGACTGTCACTGAGTTTGTTAGACTGTCACTGTGAGGTTGGTAGACTGTCACTGACTTTGTTAGACTCACTGTGAGGTTGGTAAATTGTCACTGTGAGGTTGGTAGACTGTCACTGAGAATTGTAGACTCTCACTGTGAGGTTGGTAGATTGACATTGTGTAGTGGGAGATTGGCACTAAGATTGGTAGATTGTAACTGTGTGGCTGATTGACTGTCACTGTTGTTGGTAGCTGCCACTGAAGCTGATAGGATGCTGACTAGAATGATGGCATTGACGGTCAAACCAGCTCTTGCTTTGCCTTTTCTCCTCTTCCCTGTTATGACCAAGGTGAGTGGAGTGCACCTCCTGAAATTGGATGTGTCTTCCTGACAACAGGGCATTGGACAGATGACCATGTGCTTCTGGGGCTGAGCGGCAGTTTCTTGTTCCTCATGTCCTGTGCGGGGCTAGGACCTGGGCTACGGCCTGGGACTAAAAGAGTAGTGTTGTGGTGTTGATCAGTGACTTGGGGCTGGGAGTAACATGCTGTAAAATTCTGATCCTGTAACTTTTGGAAATTGTCATTAAATTTTCTTTAAATTGTCTGTGCAGTGGGGATAGGAAGCAATTGGTGGACCCCTTGAAATCTTCAACAGGTCCCTAGAGGGCCTGAACTCCCGGTTAAAAACCCATGTTCTAACTAAGATCTTTTGGGGTTTTATCTAGGCTCACCATTACCTGTTAGCTTTACCATTATTTGCTTCTTGTGAAGGAACCTAGAGTAGTTACTAGCATATCAACTTTGAGGAGCTGCCTTTAATATCCTGTCAACCTGCACCCCCAAACATTTCTGCCTTTTTGTAACATCGAGTAGACTTCAATTCAGAGTATAATTACTGCTTTTATGTATTAACCAAGGATATTGAATTCCATCATTTTTAGTGCATCTTTTTTGAGGCTGATATTGTGAGGAAAATTGTGCCGGTGCCCAAAAAGGAGGGAACAGTGAACAGCAGGAAACTTGTTTCATCTCTCCTTCTTCTCTTCACATTAAAGATGCTGCAGAGAGAAATTGAAAGAAGTAACTTATGCCAGAGCCATCAGCATCTAAGACTGCTAGCAGAAATTGGACCACTCTGTGACGAACCCTATCGCTTACACTGACCAGTTCAGATTGGTTAACTCAGGATAACTCAGGTAGTCTAGTTGAGGAATTGATATAGACAGGTTCACAAATCACAACTATGCTAGAGAATGAGGTATTGGAAGTGGAGTTTCCACATCAATGGATCTGGCATTTCATTCAAAGTGATAACATTGTCAGCTCAGCAAGCCAGCCCTTGACACACAGAGCTGAGGGAGAATCCAGAGGTCATCCATTGCTTTCTCTATCTCTTTATGGGACAGTGAGAAACACAAAGAGATGTCTCTTAAGTCTACTAGAGAGATAGAGACTGAACACATGGCTATGACAGAGGAAGTCAGGGGTTAGTTTGTACCAGGACAGCCTGTTTGTAATTGAGCTTTGCCTAGAAAGTGGACGTTACATGAGGAGTATTAGGGAATAGATGCATCTCACTGGAAAATTGTCTTTTATTGATTCATATATTTCATGTAAAATTAGTAAATTTATGGTTTTCAATTGACTTCAGGGCCCTAGTGTTCAGTATATCTTTCAAAGGGACAGGAGAGTACAGCATGTGTGAAATGATAGTATCCAATACACACAAGAAGGGGGTCTATTGTTATGATCCTTGAATCACACAATTATTTAACTAGATATTAGGTGGTAAAGTTACCCTTCAGATCACAGGGGATGTTGGGGTTTGTGTATTGGATTAACTGATAATGCTGAATTCGAGTGAGTATCTGCTATAGACATCCACTATAGACCTATGAAATTTGTAACACATCTTTAGGTAGATTGGGTGAAGTTCAAGACAGACTGTATATGAAGGATTGAGATTGATGGACTGAGATAAGATTAATTGCTCTGTGCTTTCTTATGTTGAAGTTGTGGAACTGAATTCAATGTGTCATGTAATCAATGGGCTAGCATTAGATAAAATGAATGGGTAGCTAATGGAGTGGGGAATTTCCTGTAATGGTACCTAAAGTAGATGATGCAAGTAGCACATCCTCTGTGATTTTTTGTAGTGCTTGATTCCCCTGGTTCTCTGTGGAAAGACAAAGATTCATATTAAGGCCATTTGTATCTATTTCTTTTTATGCTCCTTTTGGGGTTTTCACATTGTAATTATAAGTCACATCATACATATGAAGTTAGTTTCAATTAAAATACATTCATCTGCTCTGAATGACCTCACTGTGGCTGTTGGGTCTCCAACTTCTCCATTCCCTGCTGATTCAGATGAGATTGTGCCCACAATCTCCAATACCCTTTTCTCAAGAGAGATTGGAACATTGGTGCCTTGGTGCTATATAAATGTAAGTCTTTCTTTTTCTTTTCTCCCTTGCACCATGAGCAATGTTGTTACTGATGTGTAAAGTATTAATGATGTTTAACATTCTCCTACCCTTTCATTTTAGTCACCCTTCACCCCTTATAATGGGAGCTTGCAGCTGCATGAGAACTTTGACATGAAAGCAGATATATAGGGAGGTACACATGCATGGGTAGAAGTGAGCCAAGCGATTTGAGAAGGATCAAGGTGACAGTGGAATTACACCTGTGAATTTCTTATTCACTGTAACAGCCCAGGGGTTAATACAGATGTATTTAGGGCATGCATTTTCCCCTGCAGTTGTATGGAACTAATCAGATTTGGCACGTGGCATCTACTTTTCTGCTGACCTCATCAGACTACTGAACCATTTCCGGCATTGCAAGGCTATCCTTTGAGTCACAAAGGTTCCACTTATCAACAGTGCCACTTCCTTCCAAATTGCCCAAGTAATACACTTTGCAGGATTTTTCTCACTGACCCCCAAAAGGGAATCCCTAGTTTAATCAATGTGAGCAGTACATTATGATCTGGATCAGGCAGGTGAAAGCACCAAATATGCAGTTGAGAGACGATGCTGAAATATATACACCTTGTAGTAGAGAAATAATTAGGAATGTATGAAGATGTCATTATACCTGATATTTACCATGCCATGAAATAGTTGTTTGGTAGTAGAGGACTTGAGTATTGCTGAAAATAGAGGCATTTTTTGTCAAAGCTTTTTGTCTTGCACTCATCAGGACAATTTGCAAGAAAATACCAATGCTAAGGGAAACAACATATACTGTATGAGAAGAGCATGCTGATTGGTTGTCAAGTGAACTCTGATTGGTAGAAGCGTTGCCATGGAGAATGCAACAGTTGATTGTGACTGACAGTGAGCTGCCAAGCATTGTTTGAAATTTAAACCAGGCAACTTGACTCTGGTTGGTCAAGACATTTCCCTGGGGAATAAGCTAGCGAATGGCTGTCACTTATTTTATTTAGCACACTGAGGATTATTTAGCAAATGTTGTCCAATTGCGGAATCATATCTCATGTTGAATACTTTGTTTTGAATTTTGCAAGCGCGGGGTGGTTGAGTACAGTCTGTACCTTGCCCATTGCGAACAGCGAAATGGACATACTGTTTGGTATGATCCGCCAGACTTAGAGACGTACGACCTACATACCTAGCATCACACTGGCACTGATATTCATACACCACATTACTCATTTGTGTGATAGGCAGAACATGATTTTGGCTTGATGACAGCATCCTGTTAGTGGTGATTACCGATCAGGTTGCTACTGCATAGTAGCAGCTTGAAACAGCTAGTTTCAACTGTTACTCAAATTTTTGAGATGCCTTGCCCTTCCAGGGTAATCTGAGGTAGACTGGGCACTTTTCAGGGCTGAAAGTGATGGCCTTAAACCCGTTCATGAGTTTGCAAGATATACAGCGTGAAATGATCTGATCAGGCTAGCCTTTATCCTGTAGGATGTCTTTGATGCCTGCTGTTTCAGCATCAAGCTAGCATGGTGAGCAAATGGGTCAGGCCCTATTTACAAGGTTGCTGATAAGGCCAATCTTATAACGCGTGGAACTCTGAGAGGAGTTAATCTGTCTACTGCATTCGCTGCTCCTAATGTGGTCTCCTCTACACTGGAGAGACCAAACGCAGGCTGGGTGACCGCTTTGCAGAACACCTTCAGTCTGGCGGCAAGCATGACTCAGACCTTCCTGTCACTTGCTATTTCAACACACTATCCTGCTCTCATGCCCACATGTCCATCCTTGGCCTGCTGCAAAGTTCCAGTGAAGCCCAACGCAAATTGGAGGAACAGCACCTCATCTTTTGATTAGGAACTTTACAGCCTTCCGGACTTAACATTAAGTTCAACAGCTTTGACCATGAACTCTCTCCTCCAACCTCACCCCTTTTATCAATATTCATTTTTATTTTTTAATTTTGATATTTTTATCCACATTTCTTTTTTTATTTATTTCATTTTTATTCATTATTTTATCTCCACCTTTTATCCTTTTTTTGATATTTTTTCCACCACCGTCCCCTCCCCCCACCTCACCCCCACAAGGGCCATCTGTCACTTGTCCATGTTGTTCTTTCCAGAGTGCTTACCTTGGTCCTGCTATTATCACATTCTGCTTTCTTCCCTTTATGCCACCATCAGCACCTCCTTTAGCCTGTACCACTACCATTAACATCCCCTTTGTCCTTTTGTTCATGACATCTTTGTCCATCTCTCCTTTGCCCCCATCTATCGCTGGCCTTCTATCCAGCTTCACCTGCTCCACCCCCCCCTTAAACAGTATAAATTTCATCACATTTTTACTTTTCTTTAGCTCTGAAGAAGAGTCATACGGACTCAAAACATTAACTCTGCTTTTCGCTCTACAGATGCTGTTCGACCTGCTGAGTTTTTCCAGCATTTTCTATTTTTGATTCCTTTGACTGCTCCATTTCAAAGGTGAATTTCAGTGCAGGGTGGAGCCCATTAAGACATGTAAGGAAATTATTACATGCAGCTGTGGATTTAAATATCACAAACATATCATCCACATATCGGAAATATGCAAGGGGTAGGAGGTTGGGTGTCATTGCATCGAAGACACGTTTCTCATGGAACCCAACAAAGATGTTTGCGGGAGCTGGGCCTTAGAGGCCAACATTTTTCAGCAATGTTATGAAATGGTAATTACGATCTCATTAGATTTCTAATTTCTTAACATAAGCTACATCAACTTGAAATATTACTGTAAAATTATTTACATTAAATTGCCTAGGCCCATGTGAACAATCAATTCCAGTTATATTATTATGGCCGGAATTTTACAGTCCCGACATGGAGGGGATGGAGCTGTAAAATGTGGCGAGCCATTCTAAACTCCATCTACTTCGGTGGGACTGTAAAATCCCGCTGTTGTAAAATTTCACCCTATGTCTCAGGACATTTCATGGTAGTAGATTGGGAGGATTTTATGCCTCCCATTATGACTGAGAGAAGGGTGTGGAGGATTAAATTCTTAAAAATGAGAAGTACGACACCAACCCATCATGAATGTGTTTACTTCTGATTTAATTGGAAGGGTTTGGGGTCAGGTGACTAACTTGATCTCAGGAGGGTCAGAAATTAAATTAGGCTGTGTGCATTAGATTTTATTAGCCATGTGCATTTAATGGCTTAAAGGAGGTGTGAACTGTGGATTCAGCAGCTAAATGCATCCTCTAGAACTCAAGTCTACAAACTGTGATCGGCCTCCTTTCCTGTGATAGCTCAACAGACTCAATCGATCCAACGCTGACTCACTACATTCTCCTCCACAATCTCCTCACTTCATGTCCTCTTACCAACATACCTCCCCCACCCACCCACCACCCTCCACAGTGATCTCCTCCATCAGAGGGAGGCTGTGGAGTGAAGTCACAGGACTGGTAATCCAGAGACCTCAGGTTCGAATCCCACCACTGCAGATGGTGGAATTTGAATTCAATAAAAATCTGGAATTAAAAATTCTAATGATGACCATGAATCGATTGTTGTAAAAACCCACCTGATTCAGTAATATTGTCCTCAGGTGGTCTGGCTTACATGTGACTCCAGATCCACAGTAACGTGGTTGACTCTTAAATGCCCTCTGAAATGGCCTAAAAAGTCGATAAAAAGGAATGAAACTGGACGGACCAACTGGTATCAACCGAGGCACCAGAAACGACAAAAGCAAACTTTGCCCTGTGGACCCTGCAAAGCCCTCCTTACTAACATCTAGGGGCTAGTGCCAAAATTGAGAGAGCTGTCTCACAGACTAGTCAAGCAACAGCCTGATATAGTCATCCTCATGGAATCATACCTTACAGATAATGTCCCAGACACCACCATCCCTGGGTATGTCCTGTCCCACTGGCAGGGCAGATCCAGCAGAGGTGGCAGCACATTGGTATACAGACAGGGGAGAGTTTCCCTGGGAGTCCTCAACATCGACTGCAGGCCCCATGAAGTCTCATGGCATCAGGTCAAACATGGGCAAGGAAACATCCAGCTGATTACTACGTACATTCCCCCCACAGATGATGAATCAGTGCTCCTCCATGTTGAACACCACTTGGAGGAAGCACTGAGGGTGGCAAGGGCACAGAATGTACCCTGGGTGGGGGGCTTCAATGTCCATCACCAAGAATGACTTGGTAGCACCGCTGCAGATTGAGCTGGCTGAGTCCAAAAGGACTTAGCTGCTAGACTGGGTCTGCGGCAGGTGGTAAGGGAACCAACAAGAGGGAAAAACATACTTGACCTCATCCTCACCAACCTGCCTGCCACAGATGCATCTGTCCATGACAGTATTGGTAGGAGTGACCACCACACCGTCCTTGTGGAGACGAAGTCCCGTCTTCATATTGAGGATACCCTCCATTGTGTTGTGTGGCACTACCACCGTGCTAAATGGGATGGATTTCAAACAGGTCTAGAAACTCAAGTCAGGGCATCCATGAGGTGCTGTGGGCCATCAGCAGCAGAACTGTACTCAACCTCAATCTGGAACCTTATGGCCTGGCATATCCCCCACTCCACCATTACCACCAAGCCAAGGGACCAGCCCTGGTTCAATGATGAGTGCAGGAGGGCATACCAGGAGTATGCTAAAAATGAGGTATCAACCTGGTGAAGCTATAAACAGCATAAGCAGCCAGTGATAGACAGAGCTAAGCGATCCCACAACAAACGGATAAGATCTAAGATCTGCAGTGCTGTTACATTCAGTCGTGAATGGTGGTGGACAATTAAACAACTCACTGGAGGAGGAGGCTCCACAAATATCCCCATCCTCAATGATGGAGGAGCCCAGTACATCAGTGCAAAAGATGAGGCATTCGCAACAATTTTCAGCCATAAGTGCCGAGTGGATGATCCATCTTGGCTTTCTCCGGAGGTCCCCAGCACCATAGATGCCAGTCTTCAGCCAATTCGATTCACTCCACGTGATATCAAGAAACGGCTGAAGGTACTGGATACTGCAAAGGCTATGGACCCTGACAATATTCCGGCAATAGCACTGAAGACTTGTTCTTTAGGATCTGCCATGCCCTTAGCCAAGCTGTTCCAGTACAGCTATGACACTGGCATCTACCCAGCAAAGTAGAAAATTGCCCAGGTATGTCCTGTACACAAAAAGTAGGACAAATCCAACCCGGCCAATTACTGCCCCATCAGTCTACTCTTGATCATCAGTAAAGTGATGGAATGAGTCTTCAACAGTGCTATCAAACAGCACTTGCTTAGCAATAACTTGCTCACTGACACTCAGTTTGTGTTCTGCCAGGGACACTCATCTCCTGACCTCATTACAGCCTTGGTTCAAACATGGACAAAAGAGCTGAACTCCAGAGAGACTGCCCTTGACATCAAGGCAGCATTTGACCAAGTGTGACATCAAGGAATCCTAGCAAAACTGGAGTCAATGGGAATCAGAGGGAAAACTCTCTGCTGGTTGGAGTCATACCTAGCACAAAGGAAGATGGTTGTGGTTATTGGAGGTCAGTCATCTCAGCTCCAGGATGTCACGGCAGGAGTTCCTCAGAGTAGTGTCCTAGGCCCAACCATCATCAGCTGCTTCATCAATGACCTTCCTTCCATCGTAAGGTCAGAAATGGGGATGTTCGCTAATGATTGCACAATGTTCAGGACAATTCGTGACTCCTCAGATACTGAAGCTGTCCATGTCCAAATTCAGCAAGGCCTGGACAATATCCAGGCTTGGGCTGACAAGTGGCAAGTAACACTCGCACCACACAAGTGTCAGGCAATAACCATCTCCAACAAGAGAGAATCTAACCATCGCCCCATGACATTCAATGGCATTACCATCGCTGAATCCTTCACTATCAACATCCTGGGGGTTGCCATTGACCAGAAAATGAACTGGACTAGGCATATAAATACTGTGGCTACAAGAGCAAGTCAGAGGCTAGGAATCCTGCGGTGAGTAACTCACCTCCTGACACCCCAAAGCCTGTCCACTGTCTACAAGGCACAAGTCAGGAGTATGATGGAATACTCTCCACTTGCCTGGATGAGTGCAACTCAAACAACACTCAAGAAGCTTGACACCATCCAGGACAAAGCAGCCAGCTTGATTGGTACCCCTTCCACAAACATTCATTCCCTCCACCACCGACACACAGTAGCAGTGTGTACCATCAAAAAGATGCACTGCAGAAACTCAGCAAGGCTTCTTTGGCAGCACCTGCCAAACCCACAACTGCTAATATCTAGAAGGACAAGGGCACAAGGGAAAATTTCACATCCTAACCAATCTCAAGGCAAAGAAGTTCCTCCGGATTTACTGGATTTATTGGTGGCTAGCTTATATTTTTGCCCCCTAGTTTTGGATTCCCTGCAAGTGGAAACATTTTCCCTATGTCTACCCTATCAAATGCTTTCATAATTTTCAACATCTTTAGTAGGTCGCCCTTCAGTCTTCTCTTTTCTGGAGAAGGGATGAGACTATTCAGTCTTTCCTGATGGGTAAAACCCCTCAGTTCTGGTATCATCCATTTAAATGTCTTTTTGCACCTTCTTCAGTGTCTCTACATCATTTTTTGTAATATAGACCAAAACAGTGCACAGTATAGTCTAATTATGCTTTTACATAGGCATAATATCTCTGCTTTTCAATGCTATTCATCTAGAAATGAACACTTTGCTTTGGGGCGCTGTGGTTTTAGAGACCACGGGGAGAAAGGTACTTTGGCGGGGTGATTGGGGGAGGCCCTCTGATGGACCCAGGGGGCCCATTAAGGAGGAATGCCCCTCCCATCCCCTGCCCATCACCAGCCCATGCAAGGAAACCTGCCAGGCCGGGTGCTTGGTGTGGGTCTCTTCCCCAAAAGGTTCAATCCCGATGGTGGCGGGATGAGGCCCTTAAGTGGGCATTAATTGCTCACTAAAGGGCCTCAATTGGCCAACCGGTGGCCAGGCCCGCCGATGCCACCTGGCCACTGATTTAGTTACAGTGGGGGCAGGGGCAGGCGGGTAGGCAACAGGCAAGCTGCCCACTGGATTTAACAAGCTTCCCCCACCTTCAAACCCATCAGCAGGGGAATGTAAAATCCAGCCCTATGTCACATTTATCTACATTGAAATAAAGTTTCCGGTTGGAAGCCAATACTGCAAGTTTAATAATGTCTTTTTATAATTAGTGGCCGTCTTCCTATTCCTCCCAATCTGGTATTGTCTGCAAATTGTACTTTGAATTTCTGAGTCCAAATCATTGATCTAAATAGTGAATAACAGTGGTGCTAGCATTGATCCTTCTGGTAAACAATTTCCTAACTTTTGCCAGTCTGGGTAGCCAATTTTAACCCCTAATGACCTCTCTGTACCATGTAAAGCAAACTAAATCATAATTAAATGCAAATAAATACAGGAAAAGTGTTAAAATCCAAACAATTACAGCTTGGAATTACTGTTGCTGCTGCTTGGGAATGAATGTTCAATTTTTGAAGACTATTGGGAGAATTTTCACTGACCTGTTAACCCCGACAATGCTCATTTGAGTAGCATGTGCCTGTCACGCAGCCTGCAGCCTGCACAGCAGCTGGTCTATGAAGCATCAATAACAACTTGGATCTATATAGTGCTTTTAAAACATCCCAAGGCTTCACAGGAGTGTTATCAAACAAAATCTGACACTGCGTCATAGAGATACTAGGTCAGGTGGCCAAAAGCTTGGTCAAAGGGGCAGATTTTAACAATTATCTTGAAGGAGGAGAAATTGAAAGGCTGAAAAGTTTAAGGAGGGAATTCTAGACTAGTTCAAGTTACAGCCACCTATGCTGTGGAGAAGGAAGCTGGGAATGTCCATGAAGTCAGAGTTGGAGGAGCACAGAGATCTCAAAGGGCCAGGACCAATTAGGTGGCTAAGCAACATCTAAATGTGTCAAGAGCCTTTCATTTGCTGCTGGGGTTCCTCTCTGTGGGCCAAAGGGTGCCCTATCAGGAGGGCACCCCTCCAGATCCCGTAGGGAGGCCACCAGCTTTTACTATGTGACCTCCCGATGTGGCAATGCCCTCCCGCCTCTGGTAAAATACCAGCGGTGGCTGGTGGAGGCCCTTGCATGGCCATTAATTGAACATAAACGTAAGCAGTTGGAACAGGAGTAGGGCCTCAAATAGCCTCAGGTGGGCAGGCTGGCTGCCAGCTACTTTGCCGCTGGCAAAATCCCAGTGGTTGCAGGAATGCGACTGTCTGACACTCTCCGCCATTCCACTGGATTTTACGCCCTCCCCCACCCCACCCACCTGCTGGAGGGGATGCAAATTCCAAGATGTATACTGGAAGGGTTTTGGGGAGAGAGGTTCTAAAGAGCAGGCTGAGGAGTCTAGAACTAGTGACCACAGAATAAGGGTTCTGACATTTAGGACTGAGATGAGGAGAAAATTTTTCACTCTAAAGTTTGTGATTCTTTGGAATTCTCTACCACAAACAGCTGTGGATGCTCAGTTGTTTTACATATTCAAGACACAGATCGATAGATATTTCGTTACCAAGTGATTTAAGGGATATGGCGATACTGGGTGTCATGTATTCATATGTTCAGAGCATGCCCCGTGTGTGATGACATCATTAAACATGTGATTGTGCGAGGCCTGAGCTTCAAACTGTACCTCAGCAAATGATATACCTCATGGTCCTAATGTCCATCATTAGACTTCCGACAACACTGGCGTTGATGAGTTTGCTCTGATAAGGCCGATTGTATTACTGACTGACTGTAGCTTCTGTATTACTGAGGGGAATTTAATGGACCTCAGCTGGCATATTTGCAGGTGGGAAGCACGTAGGATAGGATGAGTGGCTAGCCCGCCACCTTCCTGCCCACCCCTGAGCTGACTCCTAGAATGCAGTGAACAGAACGCAGGTAAGGTGTCGGCCAGCCTGTCCACTCTTAGGTCTATTGTGGCCCTTAACCAGCAAATTAATAGGCAGTTAAAGGCCTCATTTCACCTTAGACCTATTAACACGTGTGGCTGAGGAAGGAGGAACAAAGGAGGCAAGCCCACTGCTTCTTCATCTCAGGTGAAATGGCGGAAGGAGGGTGGGTGTACCTCCTTTGGGGGGTGCCCCAGATGGGCACAAGATGTTAGCCCCACTTTGTGACTCTACCCCCAGCCTCCACTCCCCTTCCCCCCCTCCGTAGGGTCCCTGATCCCTCCATGACCAAAAACCCCAAACTTACCTCTAAATCCAGTCATTCTTCTTCTTGGGACTGCTTGTAGTCCCAGCAGTGGCCACTACTGAATTCTGGCGCTACTGAGACAACTTAATTCCAGCCAATCAGATTAGCCAGCAACTCCTGAGAGTGGGACTTCCTTTCCCTGTGGGGTGCTTCCCTTGTCAAGGCCGCCCCCGGCATATTATTGCTGCAGGGCAGCCTTTTTTAAAGGGGGGCGGTGAGCAACATGTAAAGTGTTTATTGGTTCACTGTTACATTTGAAAATGGGACAAAATGGCTGCATCCACTGGGTTGATTGGAAGGCGAGGAATATATGATAGAGTGCAAGAATCATTCATTTCATACATTGATAGAATGGACATGTTCTTCGCAACTAATTTATTAGAACTTGAAGGTGAAAATGAAGAAGCCCCAGACCCAGAATAAGGCAATTCTTGACTGTAAGAAAGCAATTTGCTAACAGAGATTAGCCCAGAAGTGTATGGCATGGTAACTCATCTCCTTGCTCCCAACAAGACAAAAGATATTGTTATAACTGTCTTCATTGTGGGTTATGTTAAGGGTTAAGGATGAAAAGTTTTGGCTTCAGTTTAAGGTGACTTGGGGTTGTTTACTTTCAGCTTGGTTTAAGTAGGCCTGTGAGTGTTTACAAACATGCTTGAACCTTTGACCCAGCTGAGAGGCTTTTAAAAGAAAGGAAGCCCTGCGGTTGCTGTGGAAAGTTGCTGAGGCTGGAGCAATGCTCCAAAGGGTGTTTTTTTAGAAAATAAGTAAAATCAAGTAAAGTAAAATGGAGTAAAATCTCCAGGGAAGCTCCCTGGAGGCAGCAGACATCCAGTCTGTTGTGTTTAACCAGAGAACTGGGTGGGACCGAGTAGCTCTGTAAAGAGGGAGAAATCCAGCTACAGAATAGATGTGGAGCACAGTTAACGTTTCGCGTCCGTATGACTGTTCAACAGAACTAAGTAAAAATAGAAGACAGGTGAAATATAAGCTGGTTTAAGGGAGGGGGGGGGCGGTGGGTTGGAGGTGGGGCAGGTAGAGCTGGATGGAGGGCCAGTGATAGGTGGAGATAACCAAAAGATGTCATAGACAGAAGGACAAAGAGGTGTTGAAGGTGGTGATATTATCTAAGGAATGTGCTAATTAAGGGTAGAAAGCAGGACAAGCAAGGTACAGATAGCCCTAGTGGGGGTGGGGTGAAGGGAAGGGATTGAAATAGGCTAAAAGGTAGAGATAAAACAATGGATGGAAATACATTTAAAAATAATGGAAATAGGCGGGAGAAGAAAAATCTATATAAATTGTTGGAAAAAAAGGGGAGGATCGGAAAGGGGGTGGGGATGGAGGAGAGAGTACATGATCTAAAATTGTTGAACTCAATATTCAGCCCGGAAGGCTGTAAAGTGCCTAGTCGGAAGGTGAGGTGCCAGTTCCTCCAGTTTGCATTGAGCTTCACTGGAACAATGCAGCAGGCCAAGGACGGACATGTGGGCATGAGAGCAGGGTGGAGTGTTGAAATGGCAAGCGACAGGGAGGTCTGGGTCATGCTTGCAGACAGACCGAAGGTGTTCTGCAAAGTGGTCACCCAGTCTGCGTTTGGTCTCTCCAATGTAGAGGAAACCGCATTGGGAGCAACGAATGCAGTAGACTAAATTGAGGGAAGTGCAAGTGAAATGCTGCTTCACTTGAAAGGAGTGTTTGGGCCCTTGGACGGTGAGGAGAGGAGAAGTAAAGGGGCAGGTGTTGCACCTTCTGCGGTTGCATGGGAAGGTGCCGTGGGAGGGGGTTGAGGTGTAGGAGGTGATGGAGGAGTGGACCAGGGTGTCCCGGAGGGAACGATCTCTGCGGAATGCCACCGGGGGGTGGAGGGGTCCTGAAGGGAAGATGTGTTTGGTGGTGGCATCATGCTGGAGTTGGCGGAAATGGCGGAGGATGATCCTTTGAATGAGGAGGCTGGTGGGGTGATAAGTGAGCACAAGGGGGTCCCTATCATTGTTCTGGGAGGGAGAGGAAGGTGTGAGGGCAGATGTGCGGGAGATGGGCCGGACACGGTTGAGGGCCCTGTCAATCACAGTGGGTGGAAAACCTCGGTTAAGGAAGAAGGAAGACATGTCAGAGGAACTGTTTTTGAAAGTGACATCATCAGAACAGATGCGATGGAGGCGAAGGAATTGAGAGAATGAGATGGAGTCCTTACAGGAAGCGGGGTGTGAGGAGCTGTAGTCGAGGTAGCTGTGGGAGTCGGTAGGCTTGTAATGAATACTAGTGGACAGCCTATCACCTAAAATTGAGACAGAAAGGTCAAGGAAGGGAAGGGAAGTGTCAGAGATGGACCATGTGAAAATGATGGAGGGGTGGAAATTGGAAGCAAAATAAATAAATTTTTCCAGGTCCAGACGAGAGCATGAAGCAGCACCGAAGCAATCATCGATGTACTGGAGAAAGAGTTGTGGGAGGGGGCCGGAGTAGGACTGGAACAAGGAATGTTCCACATACCCCATAAAGAGACAGGCATAACTGGGGCCTGTGCGGGTACACATAGCCGCACCTTTTATTTGGAGGAAGTGAGAGGAATTTAAGGAGAAATTGTTCAGTGTGAGAACAACAGTGTCAGACGGAGGAGAGTAGTGGTGGATGGGGATTGTTCGGGCCTCTGTTCGAGGAAGAAGCGGAGAGCCATCAGACCATCCTGGTGGGGGATGGAGGTGTAGAGGGATTGGATGTCCATGGTGTAGAGGAGGCGGTTGGGGCCAGGGAACTGGAAATTGTTGATATGATGTAAGGTGTCAGAGGAATCACGGATATAGGTGGGAAGGGACTGGACAAGGGGGGAGAGAATGGAGTCAAGATAGCAAAATGAGTTCCGTGGGGCCGGAACAGGCTGACACGATCGGTCTGCTGGGACAGTCCTGTTTGTGGATTTTGGGTAGGATGTCGAAGCGGGCCGTCCGAGGTTGGGAGTCTATGAGGTTGGAAGCTGTGAAAGGAAGATCTCCAGAGGAGATGAGGTCAGTAACAATCCTGGAAACAATGGCTTGATGTTCAGCTGTGGGGTCATGGTCCAGGGATGTATATGTGTGTCTGGTGGGTCGTGGCACGTGACTGTCACAATGCCTATACTTGGGTCAGCAGTTGTATTGGTAGGGATCTACCACAGACCTGAGCTGTGACCTGTGCAGCCAGACCGAGAGGAAAAAGGAACTGCCTTCGGAGCATGAGTACATTTAAAAGCCTATCAGAGGGGAAAAACATTACCCTGGGCTAAGTCTATGGGATTGAATTTAAGATATGGTTTAGAATCGTTATCTTATTTGCTCAGTGTACCCAATTAGTCATCATTGCTTGTGTTGGTTTCATTCAAGTTTGTATAGCAAAGATCCTTTTGGTTTTTCAATTTCATCTTGGAGCCTTGCTGCTTATTTCCTTACCCTTGGTTCTTCTATACATTATATTCTTTAAATGATTATGGTCTATAAAGCCAGATTCTAACAAGTATCCAACTTGTCCAGTATTCTTATAACTGGGTTCATAACAATGTGTCATTTAAAATAATTATCCCAAGTTGGAGGAATATTATAAATCCAAGCTCCCAGAGTTAGTGGAAAGCTTAAATTTGGAACCAGAAAACAGAAAATTACTGAAACAATTAGTGCACATTGTTGAACTAAAGAATTTATCATTATATTGCAACTTTGATACATTCTCAGACATTAAGTTAGGAACCAGATTCATGTGTGGCTTGAAAGAATCCAGTCGAAGTTACTAAACACTCAAAGCCTTGTGTTTGAGCTAGCGTGTAAGATTGCTTTTACCATGGAGATGGTATCAAAGAATGCTTGATAATTTTGACCAAAGCAATTGACTAGTACAGCTTCTGCCTACAGTCAGAAGGCTTCTGCCGAATCTAAAGCAGGGAGATTGATCAGAAGACTGTTGTTAATAGGGGTTTAGTGACTTGTTACTGCTGTAATGGCAATCACATGACATAAGCATGTCCATACAGAAATGCCAAATGCTTTAACTGCCAAAAGAAAGGCCATATTGCAAATATTTTCCAAAACCAAGGCCTAAGCAGGAAAACAGTGATATTACAAAGGTGGAGTTCACAATCTTGAAGTGAATTCAGAGTGCATAATCAATGAGGAGCTAGGTTTGTACAGTATTTATATCACCAGCAATCACTCAAATAACAGAGATTTTTGCACAAAGGAGTTGGTAAATCAACAGTACATCAACACGTGCATCAAGATGGTTGCAGATTACTCAATCATGAGTAGAGACTGTCACGACTCACTGGGGATAGTGTGCTGTAATATCAAGCCCCACTGTTCCCTGAGCCGCAACAAATGTGAAAAGTTAGACCAAACCACCAGATTGCCCCAATTCTACCTAACTGTTTAATTTAGGTTAACAGAATACGAGCACCAGGTTTGTAAACTTAATAAGTAAATAACTGTTTATTGAACAACTTGTCTTTAACTAGTGGCATAAGAAAGAAATATGAACTGCTAACTTCTAACACTATACCTTAAATTCTACCCCCTTCTTAAATCCCTATACACACACACACACACACACAAGACACATAAGACATACAAAACACGGATTTTAAGGGCGGGATAAAACAGTTCAATAGCACCAATTCCGGAGTACAGGATTCGATGGGTTGATTTTGATTGATGTCTTCCAAATTCCTTTCAGTTCTTGTTGATGACACGAGGTGGTCTTCTAGCACTTCCAGCCTGTAGTTCACTGGTTGAGCATTGCCTTTTATTGCCTCTAACAGTGGTTTCCCCTTTTACCTCTTGACAGGGGTTTTCAGAGAAAGAGCAGGTAATAGAGATATGGGGAGGAAAAAAAAAAGCTAGCTATTATTGTGGAATTACTGGAATCTTCTACACACAGGAAAAAGAGGTTTTAGGCCTTGTTCCTTTCAGGCTAGCAGCTATTCTGCTCACTGCTCTCGCACAAAACCTGGTCGCCTGGTCAGGAGCCAATTAAAATGTTGTTGTCAGGCAGTTCCCTTGGTCCAGGACTCCTTTCCGGCACCATCCTGTCTTCCATGGCACACTCTGTTTCAGGACTGCAACATTGTATATATCTCTCATCCTGTTTCAGTGGACATATCTTTCAACTGCAGCCATTGTAATTATAACACAGTCTAACAAAAAATATAAAGATATGTTCTTTACAACAGTCCAACAGAAAAACAAAGACATGTTCCTTACAACATGTATGAGAGAAAATTCATTGACATCTAACTCAGAGCACAGTTCAATTGAAAAGCTACTCTGACATGGTGTTAGGAACATTTGAACAAAATGGATTGTAATGTTCAATATAAGGGCAAGCCCCTCAAGTTGCTGATTGCTTTAGCACAATATGTCAACAAACCAACATTAATGCAATAAGACGGGCTTCATAAGCTGGGGTTAGGCTGGAAGCATGGGCTGGATTTTATGCTCTCCTGCTGGTGGATTTGAAGGCGGAGGGGGCATGCAAAATCCAGCAGTGACTTGTCCACCACCTGCCCATCCGCCCCTGCCCCCACCACAATGGCACCCATAGCAGGGGTTGCGTTGGGCAGCCCACCCATCAGTGGGCCAACTGAAACCCTTAAGTGGATAATTAATTCCCACTTAAGAGCCTCATTCTGCCACAGCCGGGATTTAACCCAGCTAGCAGGTTTCTCTGTGTGGGCTGATGGTGGGCAGATGGTCCCCTCTTAACAACAATTCCAGACTCATTGTAGGCTTCCGCCCAAATTGTAACCGCCCATCAGGTTCTCCTCCCAACTCGGTCTTTCCTCATACTCCCCTTTGCCCCTCTCACATGCCAATTGGCACCCAGTGTGACCCTGACTCACCTGTGGGGTTGGACCAGTGCAGCTCACCTCCCCAAACTGTGAGTTTAGCATCAGCAGTGACCACCACTCCTGGTAGTGCTGCTGGTACTGGAGACCTGCTGGCCTCTGAATAGCCGGCAGCTTTCTGAGGTAGGACTTCTTGTTCCTGAGGGGTGGAAGCCCTACCTCACCTCTCTTAATTGGAAATCAGGCGTATAATGACAGTGGAGCAGTTGTCATTCTGCTAGCGAGCTCCATCCTGACCTATTAGCCCAGAATGGGAGGCAGGGGCTGCAGTGCTGCATAAAATCCAGCCCCATATTTTTCAATATTGAGATGACCAAGAAGCTTGATTAGATATTAAATAGGCACAGCAATATTTTCAAAGACAGTTATGAAGGTATAATGGTGTGAAAGCAGACATCCAAATCAGGCCCAATACAAGACCAGAATATTGCAAGGCTAGGCTGATTCCTTACACCCTCAAAATCCAGGTTGAAGAGAAAATAAAGAATCTAGAGAAGTGGTCTGCTCGGAAAACTGATCACAGTGATTGGACAGCTTCAATCGTAGTAGTGCCCAAGTCAGACAAAACCATGAAACTATGTGGGGACCACAAAGTCACAATATACCAGGCAGTTGAAGCTGAGCAGTATCTACTACCACCTTTTCAAAATGTGTATGCAGATTTAGCAGGATCCAACATATTCACAAAGTTGGAATCCTCCCATGCTTATGTGCATCTTAGTGTAGATCGAGAGTCAATAGTATCTCATGATAAACACACACAAGGGTCATACTCACACATAAAGCTGCCCTATGGTGTGAAGTCTTCTCTAAAAACTTTCCTACAATGGATGAGATTTTGCAAGAAGTGCCACATTGCTTGTGTATTCAGGATGATCGGGACGGCAACAGAAGAAGAGAATCCTCAAATGTTGCATGAAGCGCTAAAAAAACTAAAGGATCACAGTATGAGATTGAAAAGGAGCAAGTAGAAACCGAGGAACATATCTTGGCCTGGAAATCAATGAAAAAGGGCTACAGCCAGTTAAAGAGAAGAAAGAGGCTATTAGTAAAGCCCAGGAAGGGAGGCAGAGCTATGGGAAACCCACAAGGAAGACCTAAATTAGCTGTATTGCAAGAAAGGATCATTATTTTCAAAGGGGGACAAAAAAAAAGAAGAGATTTTGCAATCTTGAGAAGAAGAAATGACAGCTAAGGTGACTGATTTAAAGAAGCAACTAGAAGAGCCAAATATCAGCTGTTACAGCATGATGAGGAAAGCCAAGATATGGAACAGGGACATTCGCTAACGGTAACAGAACTTCAGGCACAACCAGCACAGAAAACTACACTCATTAATTTTGCTAGATTCCAGGAACAGAAGCTTAGAGAGCAGATTCATGCACTTGATGATCAGCTCAATGTCCATGAGAAAAATTCCT
The DNA here is from genome assembly GCF_964194155.1 of Cetorhinus maximus. Classification (NCBI taxonomy): domain Eukaryota; kingdom Metazoa; phylum Chordata; class Chondrichthyes; order Lamniformes; family Cetorhinidae; genus Cetorhinus; species Cetorhinus maximus. Next base: position 72,438,225 of record NC_135880.1, on the reverse strand, counting down.
GTTTGTCACTGTTACAGTTATGAGGTTTATAACATTATGTTTTTGAATGGTAACTTTAAATTTAAGGTAAAAAATGAAGGGGGTCACGTGACCTGTTCTGAAGTCTTCCTGACAGTAAGCCTGGGTGGTTTGAATGTTAGAGATCAAAGGAAGGCTTAGATTGTTTTACTGGGAAGAAGGTAAGAAGGTGCAAAGTATTTACGTTCGGAGGCAATGGCAGCAGCCTGTGTGTTAACAGTGTAGACTGAGTGTCCAAAGTCCTAGAGAAGTGTTGAGAATGTCGGGTTGTAAATAGTTGTGCTTTAAACTGTCCAGTTAGTCCCAAAATGAAAGGGAATTGGGCTCTCAAGGACAGTTAATCAGAATTTCAAAGCCTACATGATTCACATTGTCATGAGGAAGAATGCAGAGGAAACCATTGTAAAGAACAGGTTACAGGCTTTCCTAGAATATCACCAAATATCAAATGGTGTTGGGTGTCTGTTTGGATCAGGAGGAGAGGGAGAAGCTAGAGATCAAAAAAGACTCTATAGTTCACTGCACAGGAATGCAGCTAGAAGCTCATGCTTGGATTGAAAAGACCAAATTAATGGTGAGTTAAAATGAGGCTGGATGAGTTGCCTTGCTTGGGCTAGAGGGAGAATATGTGTGAGCTATGATTTTCCAAAATTCCTTAGATTTGGGAACAGTCCCACTAGGCTGGAAGTTGGCAAATGTTACATCGCATTTTAGGAAAAGAAGATAGAAAAGAGTGAACTACAGGCCAATTAGTCTAACATCAGTTTTGGGAAAATGATAGAATCTATTATTAAGGAAGTCCTAACAATGCACTTAGAAAAGTATAGTATGATTAGAACTAGTCAACATTGTTTTGCAAATGTGGTTTACAAATTGTTTTTCAGTGTTTCCGGTGGAGGGTGGCATGTAAATAGGGTGGGTGCCCTCCCCACCAGCTTTCCACCCACTCCTGAGCTCACCCCCATAATACGGGGGTGGGGGGGAGGAGGTGTGTGTGGTGAGTGTGCAACAAAATTGGCAGCCCACCCACCATATTTAAATAGGTTATCAAGGGTCAATTAGGCTTGTTTGACCCTGATAATACACTGCCCACGCCATAAAGCATTTTGGCGTGGGCAGCTAGGCGGGAGCGAGCCCAGGGAACCTATAAAGGGTGGCAAGGATGGGGGTTCAATCTTCGGGGGCTGCCCTTTGTGGCAGTAGCACCCCTAAGATCAAACCCCCACTTCTTCCTAACTGCCCCTAGGCTTAAACCCAAATCCTGCAGCCCCCTCCTTGATCAGCTGAAATAAGATCCCAGACCTACCAGCTTCAGGGAACCCTGGGTCTTTAACATCTTATTCCTGTTGTCCTGGCAGCAGCCACTAACATGCTCTTGGCGTTGCAGGCACTGATGGAGCTGCCGGCCGATTGGATAGGCCAGCAGCTCGAGAGGCTGGGACTTCCTCCCCAGTGAGGGGTGGAAGTCTCACTTGGCCTTTGCTAAACCCGCCTGCAGCGTATTATGGCTGCAGGGTGGAGCAGGCCGGTGTGGAGTGGGTCAACTCCACTCCAACTTTACTTCTGGGGAAGTGAGCCATCCATGCCACTGTTTTACTCAGCCTGGGGGCACAGTCTCAGGATGAGGGGCCAATCATTTAGGATTGAGAGGAGGAGAAATTACTTCACTCAAAGGGTTGTGAATCTTTGGAATTCTCTATCTCAGAGGCTCCATCATTGAATAAATTTAAGGCTGGGATAGACGGATTTTTGGTCTTGCAGGGAATTAAGGGATATGGGGAGCTGGTGGGAAAATGGAATTCAAACCCATGATCAACTATAATCGTAATGAATGGCTGAGCAGGCTCAATGGGCTGTGTGGTACTCCTGCTCCTATTTCTTATGTTCTTATGTCCTGCCCCACTGGCAGAACAGATCCACTAGAGTGGGTGGTACAGTGGTATACAGTTGGGAGGGAGTTTCCCTTGGAGTCCTCAACATTGAGTGTGGATTCCATGAAGTCTCATGGCATCATGTCAAACAAGGGCAAGGAAACCTCCTGCTCATTACCAACTACTGTGTGCACCCCCCCCACCCCTCCCTCAGCTGTTAAGTCAGCACTCCTCCATATTGAACACCAATTGGAAGAAGCACTGAGGGTGGAAAGTGCACCAAATGTACTCTGGGTGGGGTCTTCAATGTCTATAACCAAGACTGCTTCGGTAGCACCTCTAGCTGAATGAGTCCTGAAGGCAATAGCTGCTAGATTGGGTCTGCGGCAGGTGTTGGGGGAACCAACAAGAGGGAAAAACCTAATCGACATTGTCCTCACCAATCTGTCGCAGATGCTTCTGCCCATGACAATATTGGTAGGAGTGACCACCGCAGAATCCATGTGGAGATGAAGTCCCATTTTCACATTGAGGATACCCTTCATCATGTTGTGTGGCATTACCACCATGTTAAATGGCGTAGATTTCAAACAGATCTAGCAGCTCAAAACTGGGCATCCATGAGGCGCTGTGGGCCATCAGCGGCAGCAAAATTGTATTTAACCACAATCTGTAATTTCATGGCCCAGCATATCTCCCACTCTACCATTCCCATCAAGTCAGGGGATCAATCCTGGTTCAATGAAGAGTGCAGGAGGGCATGCCAGGAGCAGCACCAGGCATACATAAAAATGTGGTGTCAACCTGGTGAAGCTACAACACAGGACTACTTGCATGCCAAATGTCGGAAGCAGCATGCGATAGACAGAGCTATGCAATCTCACAACCAACAGATCACACCTAAGCTCTTTAGTTCTGTCACATCCTGAGGTGAATAATGGTGGACAATTAAACAACTAACAGGGGGAGGAGGCTCCACAAATATTCCCATCCTCAATATTGAGGGAACCCAGCACATTAGAGCAAAAGACTAGGCTGAAGAACTTGCAATAATCTTCAGGCAGAAGCGATGAGTGGATGATCCATCTCAGTCCCCAGCATCACAGATGCCAGCATTTAGCCATTCGATTCACTCCACATGATATTAAGAACCGGCTGAAGGCAGTAGATACTGCAAAGGCTATGGGTCCTTACAACATTCCGTCAATAGTACTGAAGGCTTGTGCTCCAGACCTAGCTGTGCACCTAGCCAAGCTGTTCCAGTACAGCTACAACACTGGGGTCTACTTGGCAATGGGGAAAATTTCCCAAGTATGTCCTGTACACAAAAAGCAGAACAAATCCAACCTGACCAATTACTGCCCCATCAGTCTAGTCTCGATCATCTGCAAAGTGATAGAAGATGTCATTGACAGCGCTATCAAGTGGCATTTCCTCACCAACCTGCTCACTGATGTTCAGATGTGCTCTGCCAGGGTCAGAGCTGAACTCGAGGGAAGGTGAGTATGATTGACATCAAGGCAGCATTTGACTGTGTAGCATCAAGGTGCCCTAGCAAAACTGGAGTCAATGGGAATTGGGGGAAAACTTTCCACTCTTTGGAGTCATACCTAGCACAAAGAAAAATGATTGTGGTTGTTGGACGTCAGTCATCTCAATTCCAATGCATCGCTGCAGGAGTTCTTCTGGATAGTGTCCTCGGCCCAACCACCTTCAACCATCAATGACCTTCCCTCCATCAGAAGGTCAGAAGTGGGGATGTTTGCTGATGTTTTCACAATGTTCAACACCATTTGCGATTCCTCAGATACTGAAGCAGTCCGTGTCCATATGCAGCAAGATTTGGACAACATTCAGGCTTGGGCTGCAAAGTGGCAAGTATCATTTGTGCCACACAAGTGCCAGGGAATAACCAACAAATGAAAATCTAACCACCTCCCCTTGACATTCAATGGCTTTACCATCACTGAATCTCCCACTATCAACATCCTGGGGGTTACCATTGACCAGAAACTGAACTAGACCAGCCATATAAATACTGTGGCTACAAGAACAGGTCAGAGATTGGAAATTCTGTGGTGAGTAACTCAACTCATGACTCCCCAAAGCCTGTCTACCATCTACGAGGCACAAGTTAGGAGTGTGATTTAATACTGTCCACTTGCCTGGATGAGTGCAGCTCCAACAACACTCAAGAAGCTCAACACCATTCAGGACAAAGCAATCCGCTTGATTGGCACCCCATCCACCATCTTAAACATGATGCAAGGCAGCAACTAACCAAGGGTCCTTCGACAGTATCTTCCAAACCCACAACCTCTACCATCTTGGAAGACAATGGCAGCAGATGCACAGGAACAGTGCCACATGCAAGTTCCCCTCCAAGAAACACACTATTCTGACTTGGAACTATATCACCATTCCTTCACTGTCTTTGGGTCAAAATCCTGGAATTCCCTCCCTAACAGCAATATGGATGTGCCTACATCACATGGGCTACAGCGGTTCACAAAGGCATCTTGGCCTCACCTTCTCAAGGGCAATTTGGGATGGGAGATAAATGGTGGGCTAGCCAGCGATGCCCACATCCCATGAATGAACGAAAAATAGTGCCTTTTCCTCATAGCCCTACAATTTTTTTCCTTTTCAGTTAAGGATCCAATTCCCTTTTGAAAGCCTCAATTGACCCTGCCCCCACCACACTCTCAGGCAGTGCATTCCAGATCCTAACCACTCGCTGCTTGAAAAAGTTGTTCCTTATGTCTCCATTGCTTCTTTTGCCAATTATCTTAAACCTGTGCCTTCTGGTTCTCAATCCTTGCATCAGTGGGAACAGTTTCTCTATATTTACTCTGTCCAGACCCCTCATGATTTTGAACACTCTATCAAGTCTCCTCTCAACCTTCTCTTCTCCATGGAGAACAGCCTGAACTTCTCCAATCTTTCTATGTAAATGAAGCTCCTCATCCTGAAACCATTCTTGTGAATCTTCTCTGCAACCTCACTAACTCCTTCACATCCTTCCTGACGTGCGGTGCCCAGAACTGAATGCAATGCTCCATTTCAGGTCAACCAATGCTTTATATAGGTTTAACAGAACTGCGTTGCTTTCGTACTCTATGCCCCTATTGATAAAGCCCAGGATGGCGTATGCTTTATTAACTGCTTTCCCAATCTGTCCTCTTCAATGATTTATTTACATATCCTGCAGCCCCTTTAAAATTATACCCTTTATATTATATTGTCTCTCTGCATTGATCTTGCTAAAATGAATCACTTCACACTTCTCAGCATTAATTTTCATTTGCTACTTGTTCACCCATTCCACCTACCTGGCTATGTCCTTTTGAATTTCTGAACTGTCCTCTTCGTGGTTCACAATACTTCCAAGTTTTGTATCATCTGCAAATTTTGAAATTATGCCCCATATAGCAAGGTCTAGGTCACTAATGTATTATCAGGAACACTAAGGGTCCTAACACTGATCCCTGGGAAGCTCCACTATAAACCTTCCACCCAGTCTGAAAAACAACTGTTCATCATTACTCTTTGTTTCTTGTCACTCAACCAATTTCACACCATGTTGCTGCTGTTCCTTTTGTTCCATGGGCTTTAACTCTGTGCACGAGCCTGTTGTGCGGCAATTTGTCAAATGCCTTTTGTAAGTCTACGTACATTACCCTCATCAACCCTCTCTGTTACCTTATCAAAAATACTCAAGAAAGTTAGTTGAACATGATTTGCCCTTAACAAATCAATGTTGGCTTTCCTTAATTAAGCTGCATTTGCAGAAGTGGCTATCAATTTTGCCCTGAATAATGGGCTTATCTTTACATCCTTTTTTGAAAAAGGGTGTAAGATGTGCAATTCACTAGTCCTCTGGCACCACCCCTGTGTCGAGGGAAGATTGGAAAATTATGGCCAGTGCCTCTGCAATTTCCACTCTCACTTCCTTCAGCACCCTTGGATGCATCTCATTTGGTCATGGTGCTTTATAAACTTTAAGTAAAATTAGCATATCAAAGGCCACCTCCTTATTAATTTTAAACAATTTTAGTATCTGAATTACCTCCTCTGTCATCATGAGCTGGGAAGCATCTTCTTCCTTGGTAAAGGCAGATACAAAGCATTCATTTAATACCTCAGCTATGCTCCTGCCTGTAAATTTCCTTTTTGATCTCTAACTGGTCCCACTTGTCCTCTTACCACCCTTTTACTATTTATATGCCTATAGAAGACTTTTGGATTCCATTGTATGTTAGCTGCGAGTCTCTTCTCATATTCTCTCTTTGCTTCTCTTATTTGCTTTTACAATTTCCCTCTGAACCTTCTATATTTGGCCTAGTTCTCAATTGTATTATCCACAGACATCTGTCATAAGTACACTTTTTCTTTACCTTAATCTCTATCTGTTTTGTCATCCAGGGAGGTCTGGATTTGTTTGCCGTAACTGTCCCCTTCATGGGAATATACCTTGAGTGCGCTTGAACTATTTCTTCTTTAAATGCAACCCATTGTTCAGTTACAGATATGCCTGTTTATCTTTGATTCCAATTTATCTGGGCCAGATCCATTCTTTACCCATTGAAGTTGGATTTCTCCCAGTTACTTATTCTTACACTGGTTAGTTGCTTGTGCTTTTCCATAGCCAACTAAACTTTATGATACAATGATCACTGACCCCTAAATGTTGCCCCTACTGACACTTGATCCATTTTTTCCATCTCTTCCCAAGAACCAGGTCCAGTAATGCCTCCTCAAGAAAAGTTAATTAAACACAATAAACACAGTACTCCAGATGTGGTCTCACCCTTTATAGCTGCAGTAAATTTCCCTATTTTTATATTCCATTCCCCTTGCAATAAACGCCAACATTCCACTTGTCTTCCTAATCACTTGCTGAACCTGCATACTAACATCTTGCGATTCATATACCAGAACACCCAAATCCCTTTGTACCACTGAGTTCTGCAATCTCTCTCCATTTAAATAGTTTGCTGCTTTTCCATTCTTCCTGCCAAAGTGGACAAGTTCACATTTTCCCACATTATACTCCATCTGCCAAATTTTTGCCCACTCACTTAACCTGTCTATGTCCCTTTGTAGACTCTTTACCTCCTCTTGACAACTTACTTCTTAGAGTTATCAACAAATTTAGTTTTGTGAAAGGGAAATCAAGAAGGAGTCACATGTGATGTGGATAAAGGGGAACCGGTGGATGTACTATACTTAGATTTCCAGAAGGCATTTGATGAGGTGCCAAATCAAAGGTTATTTCAGAAAATAAAAGCTCATGGTGGAGGGGGTAATATATTGGCATGGACTGAAGATTGGCCAGATAATAGGAAACAGAGGGTAGCCATAAATGGGTCTTTTTCTGGTTGGCGGGATGTAATGACTGGTGTGCCACAGGGATCAGTTCTGGGGCCTCAACTTCTTTCAATTTATATGAATGACTTGGATGAAGGGACAGATGGTATGGTTGCTAAATTTGCTGACGACACAAAGGTAGGTAGGAAAGTGAGTTGTGAAGAGGACGTAAGGAGGCTGCTAAGTGACATAGATAGGTTAAGTGAGTAGGCAAAGACATGGCAAATGGAGTATAATGTGGGAAAACGCGAAATTGGCTATTTTGGCAGGAAGAATAAAAAAGCTTATTATCAAAATGGTGAAAGATTGCAGAGCTCTGAGATTTAGAGAGATCCGGGTGTCCTAGTGCATGAATCACAAAAGGCTAGAATGCAGATGCAGCAAGTAATTAGGAAAACTAATAGAATGTTATCATTTATTGTGAGGAGAATTGATTGCAAAAGTATGGAGGTTATGCATCAGTTGTACAGGGCACTGGTGAGATCACATCTGCAGTATTGTGTACAGTATTGGTCTCCTTATTTAAGAAAAGGTGCAAATGCGTTCTAAGTAGTTCTGAGAAGGTTTACTAGACTAATACCAGGAATGGGCAGGTTGTCTAATGAGGAAAGGTTGGACAGGTTAGGCTTGTATCCACTGGAGTTTAGAAGAGTAAAAGGTGACTTAATCGAAACCTTTAAGATCCTGAGGGGTCTTGACAGAGTCGATGGGGAGAGGATGTTTCCTTTTGTGGGATTGCAAAGGGTTGCACATTTAAGACAGAGATGAGGAGAATTTTCTTCTCTCAGAGGGTTGTGAGTCTTTGGAACTCTCTTCCTCAAAAGGCAGTGGAAGCAGAGTATTTGAATATTTTTAAGGCAGAGTCAGATAGATTCTTGATTAACAATGGGGTGAAAGGTTATTGGGGGCAGGCAGGAAGTTACAATCAGATCAGCCATGATCTTATTGAATGGCAGAGCAAGCTCGAGGGGCTGAGTAGCCTACTTCTGCTCCTAGTTCTTATGTTTGTATGTATCCAGCTCCTTCACCCAAGCCATTGATGTAGATTGTAAATAGTTGCACTCCACTAGTTACAGCTTGCCGACCTGAAAAAGACCCATTTATCCTTACTCTCTGCTTCATATTAGTCAACCAATCCTTTATCCATTCTAATATGTAGTCAGCCTTAAGGTCTAATAGTTTTCCTGGTACTTTTTCTCTGGCGATGGTGATTGTTTTAAGTTCTCCCCTACCTTTCACCTTCTTGCACTTCTATGTTATTTCCTTGCAACTGTGTTCCTCTACATCTTTCCCACTAGTTGGTGGTTAATAGACTACAGCAAGCAGTGAAATTGCACCTTTTTTGTTCCTTAGCTCTAGCCAAATAGATTCTGTCTTTGACCTCTCTGGGATATCTTCGCTCTCCAGCACTTCAACGTTCTCCTTAATTAATACTTCCACCCATCCTTCTTTCCTTCCTTCCTTCCAGGTCCCTGTTGTTGCCGCAACATCATATTTCCACATGGCTATCTGCGTCTGCAACTCACAAATCTTATTTACCACACTCTGTGCATCCACATACATGCACTGTAACCCTAATCTAGGCTTTATTACTTTCCTTTTTAAGCTGAACCCACCTAGCATATTAATATTTCCTACTTTAATACTATCTCCCAATATTCTTTGCACCTTTGTATCCCTCTCTGGTATTATCTCTTGCTTTCCAAACTCCTGACAGGTTAGTTTAAACCCTCTCCAATAGCACTAGAAAATTGACCCACAAGAAAATGTTGTCCTGGCTCTGTTTAGGTGCAACATATTTGGCCTGTACAGATCCCATGCCTGCCACGCACCCCATGCACCCTCCTCGTCCCCCCCCCTCACCCCCCACCTCGACACCCCCCCCACAAGAACTGATCCCAGTGTCCCAAGAATCTGAAGCCCTCCTGCTGCACCATCTTTCCATCCACACATTCATTTGCCTTATCCTCCTAAATTTATGCTCACTTGCATGTGGTACGAGGAATAATCCAGAGATTACTACTTTTGAGGTCCTGTTTGCTAATTTTCTAATTTCTCACCAGTTCTCTAAAATCTGCTTTCAGGACCACATCCATCTTTCTACCTATATTGTTGGTGCCAATGTGTTCACCCTCCCACCCTCTCAGGGTGCTCTGCAGCTATTCAGTGACATCCTTGACCCTGGCACAAGGAAGGCAACAGAACTTTGTTCTAACCCATTGGTTATGGGATTGTTTATTTTTGTCTGCAGCATGCTGCTTCTGCTGTTCAACATGCATGTGGTCCTGTGTTGTAGTTTTGCTAGGTTGGGCACCCATTTTTAAGTATGCCTGGTGCTGTTTCTGTCAGGCTTTCCTTTCATTCCTCATTGAACCAGGATTGGTCCCCTGGCCTCATTGTAGTAGTAGAGTGAGGGATGTGCCAGGCTATGAAGTTACAGATTTCATGCAATGTGCTGCGGCTGATACTCCACAGTGATGGGATGCACAGTTTTGTGCTGCAAGATCTGTTCCAGATCTATCCTGATTAGCACACTGGTAGCACCAGACAACATGATGGAGGGCCTCCCCAGTATGAAGATGGGATTTTGACTCCACATGGACTGTGCAGTGGTCACTCCTACCAATGCTGTCATGGACAAATGCATCTGCGACATGTAGATTGTTGAGGATGAGGTCAAGTAGGGTTTTCACTTGTGCAGGCTTTCTCACCATCTGCTGCAAGCCCATGCTGGCAGTTATGTCCTTCAGGACTCGCTCAGTTCAGTCATTTGTGGTGCTATTGAACCACCCTTTGTGATGGATTTTGTAGTCCCCCACACAGAATGCATTTTGTGTCCTTGTTACCCTCAGTGGTTCTTCCAAGTGGTGTTTAAGACGGAGGAGTACTGATTCATTCGCTGTAGGAATACAGTAAATGCTACTCAGTAAGAGGTTTCCTTGCGCATATTTGACCTGATGACATGTGATTTCATGGGGTTCAGAGACATTGCCTCCTGATAGTATAGCACTGTTTTGCCAGCTGTGCAAAAGACTGCCATTGAATGTGTTGATAACTGAATGAAACAATACAATTTAAGCTCTAAAGATTTCTGTAAAGCAACGCCAAATCATTAATAGAGCTAAATTGAACAACCCCCAAAAATGGGCAAGAGGAGCATGATGCACAATTAACCTGTGTCTGTTGCTTCTGATGTAAGCAGCATGACAACATGGAGCTGCCTGCTCATTTTTGTGAGTGGTTGAACAGATCAACATCTCCAGAAGTGCTATTGTGAAAGGAGGACTAAAGGCTGGGCAGTAGGGAGTTTGACAATGCAGCTGTAAATGCCAAGGAAGGGGTTAGAGCCTGGGTGACCTCGTCTTTCATGGACGATCTGATGTCAGAGCTTCCCATTGCTGTGGATAGACAGGTGCTGGGAGTGCACTTGTTCATGCACTTTTAGAGGACAGCAGTGGGTGCAATCCTGACTTAAATGCTAGAATTGGAATCAACGTACCCTCTAATTTTTTTTCTTTTGGAGTGCATGGCCAATTTGCTTAAATGCACACCACTTTAAACTTTCTGGCCTGGCCTCAAATGCGTGTTAAAGGGGCTGACTTATGGGCAGACTGCACGGGAACTTTTGGGACATGTTGCTTAGAAGGAACATTGATTATATTATATGAATTTCTGGCTCAACTATGGTGTACAAAGGTTAGTGATTCTCACTGATTTTAACCTCCTGTACTAGGAACTACCCTGGAAATTTCTTTAGGATTTCTTCAGGCAATGACGTAACCTGAAATTCAAATAGTCTTCTCTGGTGAGCTGCTTGGGCATATCCTGCAGGCATTCAGAGCTTTCTGGCTTCATATAAAAAAGACCCTTATCTAATACTGGTTGTGCCTTAGGTCTACACATGTTGACCAGTTTTCAGCAGCCAATGTCTAGGTTGACCTGTTTGAGTTTCTTCAGGCCCGCCAAAGGGTTTTGTCCAAAAACGTTAATGTCTTCCTCTTTACTGATGGTGATGATTGATTGAGTAGCTCCAGCTTTATCCGTTTTTACTTCAGATTTCCAGAATTTGCAGTTTTTGTTCTTTATTTCTTCACTGGTTAGAACAGACAAACTCACCTATCTGCTCCGACCATATTATTCCTCCTCAGGATCTATTTATTTGGTTTGTTCTTATTAACAAAGTGTGGATACACATCTACAACACTCCACAAGTTGTTTCACATTCAGAACAAGAGCTGAGTCTACAAATCTCAAAATTGCTGTTGTGGAACAACCACACTGCTATCACAGGCTGATGCTCTGACCAAGCATATGTGCAATTACATCCACTCACAGACATTGAACACTTACTGGTTTAACAAACAAAAGGAGTATAATGGGTGTATTGATTTTGTCAAAAACAGTGCTTAGGCCATACACTTACATAGGTACAATCATAATGGAAATCATTTATATTGTATTAAAAAGTTAGAAATGTAAAACCTTAAGACGGAAGGAGATGAACAAAAGCCTACACTTCAAATACAAAGCAGAATAAAAGACTGAATCTGAAATCCCATTTAATCTAAATTGTCAGAAGATTGAAGACCCTGTAGTGCGTAGGCTTATTGTTCCTTTAGTTACAGTAATATAATAGCAAATATTCACAGCCCACAGTAGAATTTGAATGTCACCTATTATATTAAATGACAGCATTCAGGAACAGACTGGTTTTAACCAGATAGCTTTTAGCGAAGCATTTTTAATGACCTTTATTAATAATAAGGATCTCTTGTCTGTCAAATAGGAACGCACAATTCTCAACACATTGCTATTAATATAAGAGGAATCTATAGCTTTTAACAATACTATTTTAATAAGTATTGCAGTGAATATTCTTGCAGATAATTTTTAACTGTTTGCATTCAGGTTATCTCATTCAACAATGTACATTTATGTGAGCTAACAAAATGAAACATTTAATGAAAAATGTTTCTTTTCTCTGAGGCAGCATTGGACAGATAATAGAATTCAGCAATAATTAGTTGGTTAAAGAGAGGATCAAACAGTCACGGTTGATGGTTTAACTTATTTTAGTCTGAAATATCTCAAGATTTATGAACCCAATACAATATACGAACCTGCTCTTAGTCAATAATTCTTCATACTCTTACTCCTTTATTCAATGATTCTATGCATTTAACTCCTATGTGAGGTCTGCCTTCAGTTTCCTGTCCAGTGGCCAGACCCTTCCAATTTTCTCTTTGGAAGAGGTTAATAGCCACATCATCTGCAGCTTGTTTCTCATTCCAGATAGCAGGATGAGAGTAAGGTGGGAAGAGGCAAGAATAGGGCAGGAACATAGATTCTCAATGTTCTGAGCAATGTCAAATGCCATGGGCCCTACCACAAACTGGTGTGGAGAGCCTTTTTTTCCATAGGGCTCAGGAGATGTAGGTGCCCTTGTCCCAAGTTCAGTTCTGCCTTCTCCTATTGTGGGGCACCTCATCTTCCAAGACAAAGGGAAAAATGTCAGTGATTGTGTTGCAGTGTGTTTGGCTGATGGCCCTGCTGTAGTTGAATAGCTGAAGGTATGTGGAGACAGTGAGAGTCGGGTGTGAGGCTGGTATTATTAGCAGGTGTGTGAGGGTGAGATGGGGAATCTGGATAAAAGCAAAAAACTGCAGATGCTGGAAATCCAAAACAAAAACAAAAATACCTGGAAAAACTCAGCAGAACTGTTGAAGGGTCATTCGGACTCGAAATGTTAACTATGCTCCTCTCCGCGGATGCTGCCAGACCTGCTGAATTTTTCCAGGTATTTTTGTTTTTGTGTTGGGGAATCTGGATGTTAGGCGTGAGTCCTTAGTGCCAGAAAGTGCTGCTGGGTAAGTAATAGGGGTGTGGTGCATTGAGCAACATAAGAGGCTAGTGTTGGGAGTGTTCATGTGAAGATACATATACGGATGTTGACCACCTGTGTGAGATCATGATACTTTTTTGTGGCACTGTTGCCAGGTTCTTGGGACCAAATCCAGGAGTTGACCTTCCTGGCTGTCTGCTCCCATTCCCTTCTGAGGGTGGTCCTTGGTGGCCACCTGGGTGAGCACAGAACAGTGGCATCTTTCTTCCTGCCCACCTGCACCACCAATGTCTCCAGCTCCACACTTATCACTCTGGAGCCCTCTTTCTGCCCTGGTGTTTACTTTGCTATAATTTACATTGCAACAATATTTATGTGCAGCTTCCCTTTAAGGTACGGCCTCTGTCTTTAAGAACAGCAGGCTGTCTGTACCATGTGATTGGCAAAAAAACCCTGTGGCCTCCTCCTGTTGAGTGCAGAGGCTACAGACAGCTTGGAAGGGCAGACAACAGTGCTGGAAACGCTTGGGCTAATGCTACAATCATATAGATGAGGCGGGTGCACAAAAATTGCGTGCTGCTCACCTCAGTTTGCATGGGTAGGAGTATATCATAAATCATGACACACATGCCCAAAAACAGGAGCATCCTAATTTTTAGCCCAATATCTTTTACAGTGCAAAAATATACATAAAAAAACAAGCAAAAGTGACTTAAATGTAACCATTTTCTGGATTGTTGAAGGAGATCCAGCCACATCCCTCACTAAGCCAAGAATTACAGTTACAACACCAACATCTATCCTACAATATGGAGAATTGCCCAGCTATGTGCTGTCCAGAAAAAGCAAGATAAATCCCTCCTGGCCAATTACGGTGCACTCAGACAGCTCTTGAGTATCAGTAACATGTTAGAGGTCATCAATAGCACTATCATGTGACAGTTATTCACCTGCTCTCTGATGCTCAGAATGCATTCTACCACTCAGCTCTAGATCTCACTACAACAACAACTTGTATTTATATAGCATCCTTAATGTAATAAAACATCCCAAGGCGCGTCACTGCAAAAAATTGACACTGAGCCATGCTTTTTTTATTCATTCATAAGACCTAGGCATTGCTGGCTAGGCCAGCATTTAGTGTCTATCCTTAATTGCCCTTGAGAAGGTGGTGGTGAGCTGTCTTCTTAAACCGCTGCAGTCTGTGTGGTGTAGGGAGGAGTTCCAGGCTTTTTACCCAGCGACAGTGAAGGAACAGCGATATATTTCCAAGTCAGGATGGTGTATGGATTGGAGGGGAACTTCCAGGTTATGGAGTTCCCATGCATCTGCTGTCCTTGTCCTTCTAGATGGTAGTGGTTGTGGGTTTGAAAGGTCCTGTCTAAGGAGCTCCCTTAGTGCATCTTGCAGATGGTACACACTGCTGCCACTGTGTGTCGGTGGTGAAGGGAGTGAATGTTTGTGGATTGGATGTCAATCAAGTGGGATGCTTTGTCCAGCATGGTGTCAAGCTTCTTGACTGTTGTTGGAACTGCACTCATCAAGGCAAGTGGAGCATATTTCATCACACTCCTGACTTGTGTCTTTTAGAAGGTGGACAGGCTTTGGAGAGTCAGGAGGTGAGTTACCCGCTGCAGGCTTCCGAGCCTCTGACCTGCTCTTGTAGCCACAGTATTTATGTGGCTAATCCAGTTCAGTTTCTAGTCAATGGTAACCCCAAGGGTGTTGATAGTGGGGGATTCAGCAATCGTAATGCCATTGAATGTCAAGGGGCAATGGTTAGATTCTCTCTTGTTGGAGACAGTCATTGCCTGGCACATGTGTGGCACGAATGTTACTTGCCATTGTGAGCCCAAGCCTGGACATTGTCCAGGTCTTGCTGCATTTGGACATGGATTGCTTCAGTATCTGAGGAGTCACAAATGATGCTGTACATTGTGCAGCCATCAGCAACCATCCCCATTTCTGATCTTATGATGGAAGGAAGGTCATTGATGAAGCAGCTGAAGATGGTTGGGCCGAGGACACTACCCTGAAGAACTCCTGCAGTGATGCCCTGGAACTGAGATGACTGACCTCCAATAACCACAGCCATCTTCCTTTGTGCTAGGTATGACTCCAACCAGTGGAGGGGTTTCCCCCAATTGCCATTGACTCCAGTTTTGCTAGGGCTCCATGATGCCACACTTGATCAAATGCTGCCTCAATGTCAAGGGTGGTCACTCTCACCTCACATCTGGAATTCAGCTCTTTTGTTATAAGGTGATATTAGGGCAGATGACCAAAAGCTTGGTCAAAGGTGTCGGTCTTAAGGAGCATCTTAAAGGAGCAAAGAGAGGCGGACAGGTTTAAGAACTTCAGGGCCTTGGCAGCAGAGGTTGCAGCCATCAATGGAGGAGCAGTTAAAATAGAGGATGCTCATAAGACCAGAATTAGATGAGCACAGATACATCAGAGGGTTGTAGGGCTGGAGGAGATTACCAAGATAGGGAAGGTCAAGGCCATAGAGGAATTTGAAAATGAAACTGAAAATTTTAAAATCGAGGAATTGCTTAGCCAAGAGCCAGTGTAGGTTAATGAGCACAGGGGTGATGGGTGAATGGGACTTGGTCTGAATTTTGGATGACATCAAGCTTATGGAGGGCAGAATGTGGGAGGCAAAACAACGGTGTGTTGGGAGAGTCAAGCCTGGAGGTAATAAAGGCATGTTATGATAATGGAAATCGGGTCCTAATGGAGTTGGATGCTCATTTCGGGGCCAAATATAATACCAAGGTTGGGAACAGCCTTTTTTAATCTCTATCAGTTCCCTGGGAGAGGGAGGGAGTTGGTGGCTAGGGAATGGAGTTCTTAGCTAGGTTCAAAGACAATGGTTTTGATCTTCTCAATATTTAATTGCACCAAGTGTTTGCCCATTCTGATAATTTAGCAACAAGTGGAGGATTCAAGAGAGGTGATGATGAGGTAGAGCTAGGTGCTGTCAACATATGTAGAAACTAATGCTGCGTTTTCGGATGGTATCGCTGAGAGGCATCATATAGATGAGAAATTGGAGGCAGGCCAATGGATCAATTCTTGGGGGATACTAGAGGTAACGGTGTGGGAGTGGGAAGAGAAGCCATTGCCGGTGATACTCTGGCTATAATCAGATAGATAAGAATGGCACTAGGCGAGTACAGTTCCACACAACTGGATGACAGAGGAGAAGTGTTGGAGGACAATGGTGTGGTCCACGGTTTCAAAGGCTGTAGACAGGTGGAGAAGAATCAGGAGGGTTAGTTTACCTTTGTCACAGTCACATAAGAAGTCACTTGTAACTCTGATAAGAGTCATCTTGGTACTGTCACAGGGGTGGAAACTTGATTGGAAGGATTCAAATATGGAAAGATTGGCACTGATTTGGGAGACAATATGTTGAAAGACTTTGAAGAGGAAAGGGAAGTTGGAAATGGGTGATAGTTTGCAAAGATGTTTGGGACAAGGGTTTTATTATTAAAGAGAGAGGGGACAGTACTTGAAAAAAGAGAATTGTTTACAATATCAGCTAAAATGGAGACCAAGAGGGGAAGTTGGGTGGTCAGCTGTTTAGTGGGAATAGGGTTGAGGGAGCAGGAGGTGGTCTCATGGATAAGATAAGTTTAGAGGCGACATGAGGGGAGATAGGAGAGAGACAAGAGAAAGATGGAAATTCAGAGAAAGGACAGGGGGAGCTTCAGAGGAAGTTTGGCCCAGTGGGCTAGGGGGAAGCAGGGGTGCAGCAAAACGAGCCTTGATGCAAATATGGAGAAAGAAAATTGGATTTCAGAGATGACATGAGACTGATTTCTCTTGACATCAAGGCAGTGTTTGACCAAATGAGGCACCAAGGAGCTCAAATAAAACTTAAATTAATGGAGAAGAGGGGAAAACACTCCAGTGGCTGGTGGCAGACCTGCCACATTAGAAAATGGCTGTGCTTGATGGGCACCAATCATCTCAACTTCAGAACATTGCTGCAGGAACCCTCAGTGTAATATCCTAGCCCCAACTAACTTCAGCTGTTTTAGCAATGACCTTCCCTCCATCATAAATGTGTACCATCTTCAAGATGCACTGCAGCAGCTCACCAAGGCTTCTTCAACTGCACCTTCCAAACCCGTGACCTCTACCACCTAGAAGGACAAGGGCAGCTGATGCATGGTAACACCACCAAGCCACACACAATCCTGACTTGGAACTATATCGGCATTCCTTCACTGTTGCTGGGTCAAAATCCTGGAATTCCCTCCCTAGCAGCACCGTAGATGTATACCACATGGACTACAATGGTTCAAGAAGGTGGTTCACCAACTTCTCAAGGGGAATTAGGGATGGACAATAAATTAAAAAAAAAAATAAGGTCAGAGGTAGGGTTGACGATTCTGCAGTGTTTAGTTCCATTCGTCAATAACCTTTCAGTAATGAAGCAGTCCATGCCCATATGGCAAAAGACCTGGACAACATCCAAGTTTGAGCTGATAAGTGGCAAATAATATTTGTGCTATGCAAGTGCCAGTTAAAGGCCATCTTCAGCAACAAAGAGCCTAAGTGCCTCCCTTTGACATTCAAGGGCATTGATCCCATCATCAACATCCTAGGCTCACCACTTATCAGAAATTCAACTGGAATAGCCACATAGAATCATAGATTCTGTGGCTATTAGAGAAGGTCAGAGGCTAAGTTACTGACTTCCCAAAGTTTAGTCACCACCTTCAAGGCACAGGTCAGGATTATGGTGACATGCTCTCCATTTATAGCTGCAATAACATTCAAGAAGTTCAACGCCACCCAGGACAAAACAGTTAATCATTAGCTTAAACATCTACTTCATCTACCACCAATGTTGCAATATATACCTCCTAATGAATGTATTACAGTCATTACTGTGACTTCTTTGACAGAACCTCCAAAACCTTTGATCTCCAAAACTTAGAAGGACAAGGGCAGTAAATACTTAGGGACACCATGAAGTCCAAGGCCCAGATCTTCTGGTCTCTAGATAGTTGGAGACTGGATGTACCCTGGAAGATGCACTATGGCACTCCTCGGAAGTTCCAGTGCAGTGACTCTGTGGGAATTTCCCGGCAATTCCCCTACCCCTGGGACACTCCAAAAAACTCTCTAACTCTGAGTTAGTCAGAGACTTTGGATGGTTCTGATCTACCTGGATAGTCACTCAGGAAATGTGAAACAGAAAAATCCTAGTCCAACTCCTGGGTAACTAAACCCCCCGATTCCTCCTGACCTGACCCCACCACCGAGTTCCACCCCCAACTTCCCCTGAATTCCCCACTGATGCCCAACTCCTCCCCGCCGTGACCTCACCACCCTACCCAGTTACCATCCTATCCAGCTGCCACCCTACCCCCTTACCCATCCTACCACCTTACCCACTTACCTTACCCACCTTACCCTGTACCCCATTACCTTACACACCCAACCCCCTTACCCATTTACCTTACCCATCCTATCCCCTTACCCACTTAACTTACCTATCTTACCCATTTACCCAGTTACCTTACACACTCTACCCCCTTACCCATCTTACCACCTTATTCGCTTACCTTACCCACCCTATATCCTTATCCACCCTACTCCCTTACCCACTTACCTTATATACCCTATACCCTTACCCACCTTACTCTCTTACCCACTGACCTTGCCCACCCTACCTCCTTACCTACCTCACCCCCTTACCCACTTACCTTACCCATCCTATCACCTTACCCCTTACCTTACCCACCTACACTCTTACCCACTTGTCTTCTCTCCATAATTTATCAAAGAAGCTTTGGGACATTTAAACTCTTTACTTAACAGAATAAGGCAGTTAGTGCTGAAAAACAAGGTGTGGCTTCTGCTTAGATTCCCTTCGCTGAGTGAGTTTGGAAGGATCCTCCATTGGAACACTGCCCAGAAAAATTGGAGGAAGGTAAGTTGGTACTGTTTTTGTCTGATCGGGGTCAGAAATAGAGGTTTCGATCCTGAGCGGAAGATTTGGGCCCAATGTTCTCTCCCAGTCACACACCATCCTGTCACTGGATTGAAATCCTGAGAGTCTCTATGTAGCAGCATTGTGGGAGTACCTTCACCACACAGATTGGAGCTTTCAAGCAGAAGGCCCATGACCAGCTTCTCAAAAGCAAACAAGGAGGCGGTGGTATTGTCACTGGGCTGGTAACCTAGAGACCCGGGGTAACACTATGGGGACGTGGGTTCGAATCCCACCACGGCAAATGGTGGAATTTGAATTCAATAAAAAATTAGAATTAAGTCTAATGATGACTATGAAGCCATTGTTGATTGTTGTAAAAACCCACCTGGTTCACTAATGTCCTTTAGGGGAAGGAAATTTATCATCCTGAGTGGCCTACATATGACTCTAGATCCACAGCAATGTGGTTCACTCTTAATGCCCTCTGAAATGGCCTCGCAAGCCACTCAGCTGGACCAAACTGCTAAAAAGTCAATAAAAAGGAATGAAACTGGATGGCATCATCCTAGGCACTAGAAATGACAACGGTAAACCCAGCCTTATCGACCCTGCAAAGTCCTCTTTACCAATAGCTAGGGGCTGGTGCCAAAATTGGGAGAGCTGTCTCACAGACTAGTCAAGCAACAGCCTGCCATAGTCATGCTGATGGAATCATTTCTTACATGCAATGTCCCAGACACCACCATCGCCATTCCTGGGTATGCCCTGTCCCACTGGGAGGACAGGCCCAGCAGAGGTGGTGGCACAGTGGTATACAGTTGGGAAGGAGTTGCCCTGGGAATCCTCAACATCAACTCCGGACCCCATGAAGTCTCATGGCATCAGGTCAAACGTGGATAAGGAAACCTTTTGCTGATTACCACGTACCGCCCTCATTCAGCTGATGAATCAGTGCTCCTGCATGTTGAGCACCACTTGGAGGAAGCACTGAGGGTGGCAAGGGCACAGAATGTACTCTGGGTGGGGGACTTCAATGTCCATCACCAAGGGCGGATTGGAAGCAACACCATAGACCAAGCTGGCTAAGTCCTGAAGGACATGGCTGCTAGATTGGTTCTGCGGCAGGTGGTGAGGGAGCCAACAAGAGGAAAAAACACACTTGACCTCATTGTCACCAACCTGCCTGCCGCAGATGCATCTGTCCATGATAGTATTGATAGCAGTGACCACTGCACAGTCCTTGTGGAGACGAAGTCCTGTCTTCACATTGAGGATGTCCTCCATTGTGTTGTGTGGCACTACCACCGTGCTAAATGGGATAAATTTCAAACAGATCTAGCAACTCAAGACTGGGCATCCATGAGGCGTTGTGGGCCATCAGCAGCAGCAGAATTGTACCCAGCCCCAATCTGTAACTTCATGGCCCAGCATATCCCTCACTCTACCATTACCACCATGCCAGGGGATCAGCCCTGGTTCAATGAAGAGTGCAGGAGGGCACGCCAGGAGCAGCACCAGGTGTACATAAAAATAAGGTGTCAACCTGCTGAAGCAACAACATAGGACTACTTGTGTGTCAAACAACATAAGCAGCAAATTATATACAGAGCTAAGCAATTCCACTACCAATGGATCAGATCTAAGCTCTGCAGTCCTGCCACATGCAGTTGTGAATGGTGGTGGACATTTAAACAACTCACTGGAGGAGGAGGCTCCACAAATATCCCCATCCTCATTGATGGAGGAGCCCATTACATCAGTGCAAAAGATAAGGCTGAAGCATTTGCCAGAGGTGCTGAGTGGATGATCCATCTTGGCCTCCTCCAGAGGCCCCTAGCATCACAGGTGCCAGTCTTCAGCCAATTCGATTCACTCCACATGATATCAAGAAATGGCGGAAGGCACTGGACACTGCAAAGGCTATGGGCTTTGATTATATTCCAGCAATGGTACTGAAGACTTGTGCTCCAGAACTTACCACGCCCCTAGCCAAGCTGTTCCAGTATAGCTACAACACTGGCATCTAACTGGCAATGCGGAAAATTGTCCATATATGTCCTGTACACAAAAAAGCAGGACAAATCCAACCTGACCAATTACTGCCCCATCACTCTGCTGTCCATCATCAGTAAAGTAATGGAATGGGCCATCAACAGTGCTATCAAATGGCACTTGCTTAGCAATAACCTGCTCACTGTCGCTCAGTTTGGGTTCTGCCAGGGCCACTCAGCTCCTGACCTCATCACAGCCTTGGTTCAAACATAGACAAAAGAGCTGAACTCCAGAGGTGAGGTGAGACTGACTGTCCTTGACATCAAGGCAGCATTTGACCAAGTGTGGCATCAAGGAGCCCTAGCAAAACTGGAATCAATGGGAATCGGGGAAAACTCTCCGCTGGTTGGAGTCATATCTAGCACAAAGGAAGATGGTTATGGTTGTTGGAGGTCAATCATCTCAGCTCCAGGATATCGCTGCAGGAGTTCCTCAGGGTAGTGTCCTCAGTCCAACCATCTTCAGCTGCTTCATCAATGACCTTCCTTACATCGTAAGGTCAGAAGTGGGGATGTTCGCTGATGATTGCACAATGTTCAGCAGAATTCACAACTCCTCAGATACTGAAGCACTCCATGTCCACATGTAGCAAAACCTGGATAATATCCAGGCTTGGGCTAACACGTGACAAGTAACATTTGCACCACACAAGTGCCAATCAATAACTTTCTCCAACAAGATAGAATCTAACCATCGCTCCTTGACATTCAATGGCATTATCATCGCTGAACCCCCCCCCCACCACTATCAACATCCTGGGGGGTTACCATTGACCAGAAACTGAACTGGAGTAGCCGTATAACTACTATGGCTGCAAGAGCAGGTCAGAGGCTAAGAATCCTGTGGCGAGTAACTCGCCTCCTGACTCCCCAAAGTCTGTCCACCATCTACAAGGCACAAGTCAGGAGTGTGATTGAATACTCTCCAGTTGCCTGCATGAGTGCAGCTCAAACATTCAAGAAGCTTGACACCATCCAGAACAAAGCAGCCTGCTTGATTGGCACCCCTTCCACAAGCATTCACTCCCTTCACCATTGAAGAACAGTGGCAGCAGTGTGTGCCATCTACAAGATGCACTGCAGGACCGCACCAAGGCTGCTTAGATAGCAGCTTCCAAGGGCAGCAGATAGATGGGAACACCACCACCACCTGGACGTTGACTTGGAAATATATCGCCATTCCTTCACTGTTGCTGGGTCATAATCCTGGAACTCCTTCCCTAATAATACTGTAGGTTGCACCTACACCACAAGGACTGCAGCGGTCCAAGAAGGCAGCTCACCACCGAGCAACTAGGGGTGGGCAATAAATGGTGGCCTAGCCAGCAACGCCCACATCCTCTAAATGAATAAAAGAAACATGTTTTGCCCGTTTGTCAGTGATAACTTTATCCTGAAGCATGATAAAATCATTTCTCTCCCTGTATCTCAATATTACTGAACTCTATGCTCCACTGTCCAAACATTCTCCCATTCCCAGAACTTTTCCTCAGTTCTTAGATCTTGCGACCATCTTTCCACGTTCACAAAGCGCTGGATAAACTTTCTGATTTCAGTACCACTCCTCAGATTGACAAGACCATAAAATCTTCTTTCCAAATTTTTCCAGATCCTCTGACCTCTCTTCCAATGCTCTTTAGCAATAGTCTGGCTCCATTGTTCTCACAATCCTTTTCTATAATGTTCCTCGAACCCCTGGAACCAGTTTCCATTGCTCCATGCGCCCCCTTGATGAACAACTAATCCTAGTGACTTCACCCAGTACTGCTAAATGCTAGATCGTCTTCCCAGATGCCCGAGCCAGCTTGAAAGTTGATAAATTACCATCCCTGATAACACTACTTAGTATGATGCATCAATTATAAAACCACTGACTCACCATGAGCAATGCCAAGGGCAATTTGCTGGTATTCAAACATCTACATCTTATTAAAAATCCTATGCCTCTAAACACCCCCTGTATGCTCTCTTTGACCTTCTGTTGTGATGTTTTTGTTGCAATTTTTCCCACTGTAATTACCAATGTTCACAGTTATAATGCGTTTTCCTGACAGAAATTTGTCACACCATAGCTAAGTAATCTTGATGGCTTTCTACCCACCCTTGAAACATCTTCACAGTCTTGCCGGCTGCATGTTGCACTATCTCCAGCTGAGTTTTGTTTCACTGTTGGAACATTTTACGCTTTGTTTTATCAGTTCAATTTTAAATTATGCAATTCCCATACAATCCTCTCCACTCCCTCATGATGCGTGCTCCCAGTAAGCACAGTTTTACAGTTCCATGCTGGGAGTGCTGAACGAACAGAAAACAGGCTGCTGTGTGTAATCTCCTGATATGTGCTGCAGATTGGCTGATTATGAACCCTGTGGCATTGATTGTGATGAATTAACATCAGAGGGTCCACAGCAACAGAACAAGGGTAATTTTCCATGTATGAACTGGCGATGGGGAATCTTGTTCATTGCTGGCACATGTCTAAATACCATGTGTGCCCTGCCCACAGTTTCCCAATGTGTGTTGGTGGGTGAGTTTCTCCTTATCAGTTGGCGTCAGTGTTTATCCGTAAATTACCTTCTTCTGTAAACTATCTGTAAACACTAAGGGATTTAATTTCCTGTACGCAGCATTCTTAGCTCACTGGCTAACGTGTTTCTATTAACTTTAAAGCCTACTGTCTTTTGATGCAGCTGTTAAGCTGTTTATAATTAAATGGGTTAACAACTGCATTAAATAGTGCAAATGGGAATGAGTTAAACTAATGTGCCAAAAACACTGGATGGAGGGAATTAAACCCCTGAATGCTTTGCAACTCTGTGTTATATGGAGGAAAGTAGTTCTCTCAGCAAGTCAGTTAGTTAAAGCTCTTTTATAACAATACAGGAGATCTTGAGGGCTGAATATATCAAATGTTCTTAAAAACTATACTGCATTACCTTTTAAGTAAACTCATGCTCATGATTATCCTGTCTTGAATAATGGTTGAGTTCGCTGATGAAGGTATCAAGTGGAAACTGGGCACTACCCAATGGAAAGGTAGGTCAAATCAACTCTGGAGGGCAAATTATCTCTGGCTGCTGCCAAAATTCTCTTGGGGCTGGAATAGCATTGAGTCGTGACCTAAGCACAATTTGCCTCTTGGCCAACAAATGTTATTTGGCAACAGTGAGACCTAACTAAAACTGTGACAAGTATCTTTTTAAATCTCAGTTTAAAAATAAACAATTTACCTCCAAAGACAATTCTAAGAGTTCAGAAATGGGCATAGCTGTGTGTGATTGAAGCCTGCCTTACAACATATCATCTTTGTTAGCTTCTGCACTGTGAGATCTTGGCCGGGATTGTCCTGTCATTGCACTAAGTGTGGCAGCAGGCGTGAAAAACGGCGTTCTACCTGCTGGCCACAATGGCGGGTTTTCGCGCCATATCATCTGCTTCCCGCCACGTTAATTATGCACATATAGGAAACACGCCAGATTGTGGACGGGTGGCCTAGTTCTTGCCCGCCCTGCCATGAGCCCCCTGCTTCTTCACTCTGGGTGCCATATTTAAATGGCACCTGTGCACAGCTTCCTTATTGTCTGCAGCCCAGGACTGCTCTCACAGAAGACATGGCTCCCAAGGGAGGAAGCATGCTGGTCCTAAATTCAGTGACGCCTCGTTGGTACGCCTGCTGGATGCAGTTGAGGCCCACCGTGATGACCTCTACCCCCGTGATGGGCAGAGGAGGTCCACCAACCTCACCACTCCAGTTTGGGAGGCAGTGGCAGGGGTGGTCAGTGCCAAAGCAGTGCAGAACAGGTCAGCCACCCAGTGCAGAAAAAGGGAAAATGGTCTCATTTATTCCACCAGGGCAAGTCAACCATCTCATCACTCTCAACTCACACACTCACCAGCCCACCTCACCCGCTGCCAGCTCAAGGGACACACTCTCTCACACACAACTTCACATATCCATCTGGCCTCATATCCTCTGCAGTTCACATCCTCATCTCATCCATGGCTGCACTCAATGTCCACAGATGGTAGGCATCTTTATCATCTGTCCAGGCATGCATCCTTCTCACCCTCTCCATCTGTCTTTATGCAGGACAAGCTCGCACACAGTCGAAGGGAGAGGTCTCAGACTAAGGGTGGCATGGCCAAAGTCATGGTCCTCACTACCTACGAGAATCAAGTCATCAAGCTGGTCAGGCAGGATGCGGACTGTGCCTGCACCGATGGTGAGGTGGGCGGCGCACACCCAAGTGAGGATCCTGCACCAGCTCACCCCTCAGACAACCATACTGTGAGTGTATTGTCTGGTTTTAGAGTTACCTACCATGCACTAATTATCTCTCCTTTCTTTCATAAGGACCTCTGGAAAGTGCCCAAGGGCATCCACAAGCCAGGGCTTCAGCTCCAGTCCCGAAGAAACCTCGGATGAGGAACTTGAGGAGAGCATCATAGAATACTTATCACAGCGTTCACCCAGACCCTCCACCAGTACAGAGACACACACCTAGTTCTAGAGCAGGCACAGGATCACAATCTGGTGAGCACAACACACAATCTATTCCACAGCAGGCGGAGGTAGGGACATCCAAGGTAGCCAGCACTCGGAGGACTGCTGGAGACCATGATTCTGCTGAGTTTGAATCAGATGACGAACCTTCGGACTTGGTTCTCAATCATTTGGTGGAGCTGCAGCAACAGTCGCGGGAACATCAGGTAGGGTTGTCATCTGCATTCCTCAGATTGCAACAGCTGATGGAGGAGTCCATCCACATTCAGTCTGAGGTGATAGTGTTGGCATGCCAACACTGGTAAAATGGCAGCCATCATGGAGACCCTGGTCCAGTACATCGGTCCTGCACTGCTGCAGGAGCAGCACTCCATCACTGTATCCCTTGGTGGCATCCATCAGTGACAACATGAGAGGGGAGCAGGGTCTTACTCCAGCTGCCCCTTCTGCTCAAGTAGGCAGCCAGGGACCATTGGGCACCCATAGGGAGACGGACCAGCAGCTGGACACCCCCAGAGCCATCTACCCAGGTGAATGTGGGACTTTCCGGCCGATCCCAATCCTCTGGAGGCCGAGGAGGGTGCACCTGTCCCATAGCAGGATACCTAAAGCAAGCCAGAAGCCCTCCAGGTCTTTGCCCTCCAGAGGAGGTCCACCAAGGTCATCCCAGACAACAGGGCATAGCAGTCAGCAGGCTGCCTCTACCTCTGATGCCAATGCCAGGGAAGCACCAAGACGTAGCATTAGGAAAGCTAAAAAGATTTAGGAGCACAACGGGGCATAGGTGTTTGCAACATGAATATAATGTCCACAAATGTAAATAGAATCGCACCCTTTTCACATTTCCCCTTGTGTATACCTCCTTTTTATGATGAACTGTGTTGCTGTCAATCAGGTGTGATATGATGCTGCCTCCCCACACTTATCGCAGATGTCGCTATCATGGGTCTCTCATTTATGCAGTGTGCTTCTATATCACCACAGTGTGTGGCCCTTTTCCAGATCATTCTCGACATCAGTGATGCCTCAACCTTAATGTTAAGTGGTCTTGTGGAACGAACCTCTTTAACATGTCCTTCAGGGTTATGTCATGTTTATTCTTGGCTTGTAAGACTCATAGACTCATGGATGGTTACCACACAGAAGGAGGCCATTCAGCCCATCATGTCTGCGCCGGTCAACAAAGATCTGTTAACACTAATCCCATTTTCCAGTGCTTGGCCCATAGCCCTGGAGGCTATGGCAATATAAGTGAATATCTAAATACTTCTTAAATGTTACAAGACTTTCTGACTCAACCACCCTTTCAGGCAGTGAGCTCCAGACTCCCACTACCCTCTGAGTGAAAATAATTTCTCCTTAACTCCCCCCTTAGCCTTCTACCTCTTACTTTAAATCTATGCCCCTTGTTATTGACCCCTCTACCAATGGAAAACGTGCCTTCCTATCTACCCTATCTATGCCCCTCATAACCTTATATGCCTCTATCAACCTCTCAACCTTTGCTGCCCCAGGAAAAACAAGGAAAGCAACCCCAGCCTATCCAATCTTTCCTCATAGCTCAGACCCTCCAGCCCAGGCAGCATCCCGGTAAATCTCCTCTGCGCCCTCTCCAGTGCAATTACATCCTTCCTATAATGTGGTGACCAGAACTGCACGCAGTACGCCAGTTGCGGCCTAACCAGCATTTTATATGGCTCCAGCATAACCTCCCTGCTCTTGTATTCTATGCCTTGGCTAATAAAGGCAAGTATCCCATATGCCTTCTTAACCACCTTATCCACCTGCCCTGCTACCCTCAGGGATCTGTGGATATGCACACCGAGGTCCCTCTGATCTTCAGTACTTTCCAGGGACCTACCCTTCATAATGCAATCCCTTCCCTTGTTAGCCCACCCCAAGTGCATTACCTCACAATTTTCCGGGTTGAATTCCACTTGCCACTGCTCTGCCCACCTGACTAGTCCATTGATATCCTCCTGCAGTTTACGGCTATCCTCCTCACTATTTACCACCCTACCAATTTTCATGTCATCCACGAACTTCTAGACCAAACCCCCTATATTTAAGTCCGAATCATTTATGTACACCACAAACAGCAAGGGCCCCAGAATCGAGCCCCGCGGAACCCTAGTTTAAACAGACTTCCAGTCACAGAAACATCCCTCTACCATCAACCTCTGCTTCCTGCCTCTCTGCCAATTTTGGATCCAACGTGCCACTTTGCTTTGGATCTCTTAGGCTCTTACTTTCTTGACCAGTCTGCCATGAGGGACCTTATCAAAAGCCTTGCTAAAGTCCATGCAGACCACATCAAATGCATTACCCTCATCAACACTCCTGGTTACCTCCTCAAAAAATTCGATCAAATTTGTCAAACAGGACCTTCTCTTAATAAATCCATGCTGACTATCCCTGATTAATCCATGTTTCTCTGAGGGCAGATATATTCTGTCCCTCAGAATTATTTCTGGTAACTTCCCCACCACCGAGGTTAGACTGACTGGCCTGTAATTTCCTGGTCTATCCCTTCCTCCCTTTTTTGATAATTGGTTAATGTTAGCAGTCCCGTTGAGACAGATTGAGGCAGATGTGTTCTTCTATCACATCTGCATTCTTGAAAGGTGAAGGTGTAGTGTACAAGGAGAGGTTTTGTTCACGCATGGAGAAGGGTCATAAATCGTGCAATTCTATGTGCTGTTTGTCTTCTGGCAGGGTTTTCATGCTATGACCCATACTCAGAGCTCATGTACGCTGCTGTCAGCCAACTGCGTTTTCAACTTTCAGAGTGTACATCTGCTAAGCTCATCAATAAGTGGGAGCACCTTGCCACCTCAAGGTGCCGAAACTCTGCCCCTCTCAGCCACATTATTACCTCGGTGCTCGAACCTACAACCTTGAGTGTTTCTCAACCTGTAATTGTCTGTATTGTGGCCACAAGGCTCTCATCACAATGTCGGGATGCAGTGCGGTGCATCCCCCCACCTAAACACTCGCCGAGACATGTGATGCCGATTGCAAATGGTGATATTTGGTGATCAATAGAGCCTTTGAGCATGCTCTGGAAGGGTATATCGTAGCTTTAGGCAATGTTGAGAGGAGCAATGGGATAGGAGCGAGGATGTACTGAAGCTGAAGTCTGCTCTTTATTAGCAATGATTCATCACCTCGAGGGCTTTGTGGTGTCTGAGAATTTTGGAGTTTGCAAGGGCCAGGATTCGCCATAAGGGCACAATGTACATCTTAAAGAAGAGGCATTTTAATGTTTGGCATGCAAGTCTTTGAATGTTGTCATCTTCAGGTGGTCCACATGCATAGTAAGGTGAGGAGAAAAGCAGGCCAGCATCCCTAACTGAGCGCTGGATCTTAATGTGAAAGAGAAGAAGGTGACACAGAGGATTGAGTCATCCCAGATTAGATGTACACCTGCGGAACATCCTTGGCTGCCTTGGCCAAGTGTCACCTATCACTTTCACCATTGACGTTACACAGAATGTGCTATCCCATTGCTGGGGACGGATCTCTGTGAGGAGCTTTGTCACATTGAAGACATACAGCTATGAGCCTATTCAGGATAGTGGAACAGCTCCTGGCTCTTGTAGGCTGTCGCTGTGACTGGGATGCTGGAGAGATGCTTGAAGAGGCAGCACCTTCTGATGTCTGTTTCCAGGACTCCCTTCCCCAGTTAGCACCCCATCTTAACAAGGATACATGCTCCTGAGGCTTCATCCTCCTTCAGGACAATGTGAGCTTCATGTGTAACTATTCACTCTCATATTGAAGTGCATGCTTGAAATGAGAGGAATAGTAACACTGGTGTTCATGTTGGCCCAGAATGGAGGGCACTTGTCCAAGAGGGCACTCACCGCAACTTGTTATCCTCCTGATGGCATCTGGTGGCTAGAGGCCCTCATGCACATACCTGCCTCGTCTGGCTTGTGCTATTGCCTCTTCCCCTGAAGCTTTGGCTTCCTTGAACTCAATGCCCTCATCCCCTTCAAAGTCCTCATTTCTTTTTATTCATTCACAGGATGTGGGCTTCGCTGGCTGGACCAGCATTTATTGCCCATCCCTGGTTGCCCTTGAGAAGGTGGACGTGAGATGCCTTCTTGAACCACTGCAGTCCATGTGGTGTAGGTACAGCCACAGTGCTGTTAGGAAGGGAGTTCCAGGATTTTGACCCAGTGACAGTGAAGGAACAGAGATATATTTCCAAGTCAGGATGGTGAGCGACTTGGAGGGGAACTTCCAGGTGGTGGTGTTCCCACCTATATGCTGACCTTGTCCTTCTAGATGGTAGTGGCTGTGGGTTTAGAAGGTGCTATCTAAGAAGCCTTGTTGAATTCCTGCAGTGCATCTTGTAGATGGTGCACACTGCTGCTATTGTGCGTTCGTGGTGGATGGAATGAAAGTTTGTGGATGTGGTGCCAATCAAGTGTGCTGCTTTGTCCTGGATGGTGTCAAGCTTCTTGATTGTTGTTGGAGCTGCACTCCTCCAGTCAAGTGGAGAGTATTCCATCACACTCCTGACTTGTGCCTTGTAGATGGTGGACAGGCTTATCGGAGTAGATGTGCAGCTCCACCCTGTTGGCATCTGGCAAATCCTACCCCCTTTGCAGCACCACGTTGTGCAGTGCGCAGCAAGCCACAAGGATCCATGAAACCCTCTGGGGACTGTACTGGAGTGCTCCGCCAGATCTGTCCAGGCATCAGAATTGCATCTTTAACATGCCTCTGTTGTGCTCCACCAATGTTTGGGTAGTGATATGAGCTTTGTTGTACCCTCTCTCTGCAGGAGTCTGAGGCCACCACATGGACGTCATCAGCCATGTCCTTTGTGGATACCGTTTGTCACTGAGGAGCAAGCCTTGGATCCTACGTGGTCTGTCGAAGATGCCTGGGATCTGCGATCTACTCAAGGGCGAGAATTTTCCCGTCGGTGAGAGGGGACGGGGCCCACTCGCCAACGCGCAAAATGACGTGGAATGTCGTCGGGCAGAACTCCCGATGTCACCCCGCGTCATTTGCATTTTCAGGTCAGCGGGGGTGCAGCCAAGTCAGCTGTGCGCCCGCCGACCTGTCAACGGCCTATTGCATTCAAAAAATAATTAAACCAATTAGTGGACCTGCCCGTCCAACATTAAGGTTGGTGGGCAGGTTGGGAGCGCTGGCGGCCACCTGAAAAAGTATGAAACCTCATCCACGGGCAGGATGAGATTTTATGACTGAATTTAAAAATTAACATTCACTTTTACTTAGTTCTGTCCATGTCCCAACTCATGTGACAATTCACATGAGGGGACATGGATGGCAAATGAAATTTTCGAAACAAAAACTTTTTCCCTTTGGGAACCAATCTCCCTGAGGCAGCACTTAGTCTCAGGGAGATTGAAGCGCACATCTGCATTTGCCATTCCCCCTGCCCGCACAGGGAGCGCACAGTGCCTTAATTGGCCCGCCCACAAAAAAAGGCGGCGTGCCCCCAATTGTGGGCGCCAATCGGACGGCCGCCCAGCCACGCCCGCTCCTGCACTTCCCCCTGACGGGTGGAAAATTTTGCCCAAGATGTATGAGTTATGGATGCTTCTTGGGTATCCCATGCAAACCTGCATGATAAGTTTCTTGTGGTTGCAGATCAGCTGTACATTAAACGAGTGGTGGCCTTTCCTGATAACGCATTAATTAGAGTGCCTATTGCCAGGGAGCTTTTATAGCCACATGAGTGCAGTCGGTAATGCCTTGCACCTGTGGGAATCTGCAAATCTTTGCAAAGCCCAGTGCTGTGGCGTCCTAGTTTGCTTGATCTCTATCGAAGTTGACGTAATTATGGGCCATGGCAAATGGGGCGTTTGTGACCTCATGAATGTATTTGTGTGTGGACGCTTGGGAGATCCCGCAGGGGTCCCCAGTGGGGCTCTGGAAGGAGCCACTGGTGTAGAAGCTGAGTGCAGTCATTACTTTCAGAGCCACTGGCAATGGATGCCCTTACAGTCCCCATGGTGCCAATTCCTGGAGAATGTGACAAATGTGAGTCACCAGATTGCTGGACTTGTGGAGGCATCAGCTCACCTCGCTCATCTGCAGATAAGACATGCAAGTTCTGTACACCCTCAGTCTTGCAAGCTGCCTACACACAACATTTCTATGAGCCTCATCCTCTGTGCCCCTGCTGGCCCTTGGTCCTGAGAGTTTTGCTCCTCCCTTTTGCAAGCCTGGTGCCTCTGTCATAATCGTCTCCTTATCCTCTCCTGCCTGTTTGTGACTATGCAGGTAGCAATAAATCCAGACTCCATCTTCCTGATGGTCTCCTTTCTGCAGCATCAAGAGAAACAGCCAAGAGTCAACATTCATCTCCAAAGGTACTTTCTCTGTCCATGACTTGTCAGGGAAAGTGGGTTCAAGGGCTTTGTTCCCATGCTGGCAACTACTTGTCCCTGAAATGATGGCCAGTGCAGTTCAAGATGCTCTCCCTGCCATCCCCCCAACCCAGGTACTGGGATCCTTATTCACTGCGTTCTAATACAACACTCTTTGTCCTAAATATGAAGGGTAAATGTTTAGTCAGACAATGAGATTATTTGAGGGAGTCCTGAGGCTTCTCTTCTGTGAACTGTCCAGCATCACGATTCTAACACACTTCTGAAGCTTGTCCAGTCGCCTAATTGCTCTGTAGTTCATTATCATTTTGGGGAATTTCTACCCTGCAAACAAGGGGTTAAAACAAAGAAATCGATTGGTGCCACTTTGCAGGATCAGCCTTGCATGAATGTGCATCATTGCTTCACTTTCCTGATTCCCTGCATTGTCATTGAAAGGCTCCTAACATGTCTCACCTGTGCCTGTCTCCTCATTTTGGGAATGCACAGTTTAGTTGGGTGCCCCTTTAATCACCGCTCCCCCCAACCCCCACCACCCCCACCATCCCCACCCCCAGTGCGTGCAACTGTTTCTCCACATTTTAATTTTGTGCTGCGCCATCACTGCAGGTTGGAAGATAGTGGTGCTGAGCTCTCACTGCCAGACCAGCCTGGACCCTCCCTGTGTGAGTATGGAAACCCCTCCCATCATCCTGGAGGAACTTAATGTTCAGGTTTTCATCCCCCACAGAACTCTCCATCCTCCTCCTGTATTCCTTGGTGGTGTTTGTGGTCAACATCCATTTGTTAGCCCCTGACATTCTGAGTTGGATGTGCCTATGTCCCGTGTGGATCTCAGACTTCGCCCCTCTCCATCATGAAACCACTTGCACGGTCTGACATATATCCCCCCAACACACACCCAGATACTCCCACAATGCCTTTTCCCCATCTGTAGGCTGCAGATGCGTCCACCCCCCCCGGACTGAGTGTGCCATCTGCGACCCAAAATGATGCCAGAAACCTCACAGACCGAGGTACGTGATGTTATGACAATGGCCTGCACACAACATGCTGGGCATGACTGAGATTGAACTGACATGCCCTCCCCCTCCCCGGACTGAAAATGGGTGGAGGAATTAAATACAATAACTATCACTACAGGAAAAGTACTAGGGAAACTAATGAGGCTAAAGGCCAATATGTCCCCTGGACCTGATGGGTTGCATCCTAGGATATTAAAGGAAGTAGCTACAGAGATAGTGGATGCACTGGTAGTAATCTTCCAAGAATCCTTAGATTCTAGAAAAGTTCCAGAGGTTTGGAAAACTGCCAATGTAACATCCTTATTCAAAAAGGGAAGGAGACAAAAAACAGGTGACTATAGGCCAGTTAGCTTAACATCCGTCTTTGGAAAATGTTAGAGCCTATTATAAAGGAGGTAATAGCAGAGCATTTAGAAATGCATAATATAATCAAACAGAGTCAGCATGGCTTCATGAAGGGGAAATCATGCCTGACAAATTTATTAGAATTCTTTGAGGAGGTAACAAGCAGGGTAGATATAGGGGAACCAGTCGATGTAATATATTTGGGTTTCCAAAAGGTGTTTGATAAGGTGCCACACATAAGGCTACTTAATAAGATAAGACCATGCACTGAAAGATCCCCGAAGGCCTCAGGGAGCTGAACAATTTAAAAACCAAAAGTAAAGATTTTTAAAATCTGAAAAAAAATGTCCTGACATGGGGCTCACTCACAATAACATCAACATAATAAAAATTCTTCCCAATAATTTATATTTACTTTTTATTTAATTGTGGAAACCTCATCCCGCCTGTGGAGGAGGTTGGCTAAAAAATCCAAAGGCCACCTGGCCAATTTGCCTGCCCACCAATTGTAAGGTTGGATGGGCAGCAAAAAATAGGTTTAAATGAATTGATTAAGGGCCTTAATAGGCCTCTTAATAGTTGGCAAGTGCCCGATGACGTTGGGTGAGCATCTCGACATCATCGTGCACTATTTTATGCCTGATCGGGTCAGGCACGCACCCGCCCACGGGACATAAAATCCTGCCCATGGTGTTGGGTGTAGTATATTAGCATGGATAGAGAATTGCTAACTAATAGAAGACAGAGAGTTGGGATAAAGGGGGCATTTTCAGGATGGCAGCCCATGACCCAGGGATCAGTGCTGGGGGCACAATTATTTACAATATATATTAATGACTCAGATGAGGGAAGTGAATGTACTATCATCGAGTTTGCAGATGACACAAAAATAGGTGGGAAGGCAAGTGGTGAGGATGACACAAAGAGTCTGCAGAGGGATGTAGACAGGTTAAGTGAGCAGGCAAAAACTTGGCAGATGGGATATAATGTGGGAAAATGTGAGGTTATGCACTTTGGCAGGAAGAATAGAGAAGCTTAATATTATTTAGGTGGAGAAAGACTGCAGAAAACAAAGGGATTTGGGGGTCTCGTGCATGAATCACAAAAAGCTAGCATACAAATTCAGCAGGTAAAAGGGAAAGCAACTGGAATGTTGGCCTTTATTTCGAAAGGAAATGGAGTATAAAAATAGACAAGTCTTACTAAAACTATACAAGGCACTAGTTAGACCACATCTAGAATACTGTGAACAGTTTTGATCCCCTTATCTAAGGAAAGATGTACTGGCATTGGAGGCAGTCCAGAGAAGGTTCACTAGGTTGATCCCGGGTATGGAGGGATTTTCTTATGAGGAGAGGTTGAGTAGGTTGGGCCTGTACTCATTGGAGTTCAGAAGAATGAGAAGTGACCTTATTGAAACATACAAGGATCATAGGAGTCTTGACAGGGTAGGTGCTGAGAGGTTGTTTCCCCTTGTGGGAGAGTCTAGGACCAGACAGCATAATCTCAGAGTAAGGGAGTGCCCATTTGAAACAGAGATGAGGAGGAATTTCTTCTCTGAGGGTAGTCAATCTGTGGAATTCGTTACCGCAGAGGGCTGTAGAGGCTGGGTCATTAACTTTATTCAATGCTGAGATAGACAGATTTTTAATCAATGAAGGAATCAAGGCCTATGGGAAAAGGCAGGAAAGTGGAGTTGAGGATTAGCAGATCAGCCATGATCTCGTTGAATGGTGGAGCAGACTCAATGGGCCGAATGGCCTACTCCTGCTCCTACGTCCCATGGTCTTTTGGACTGGGACAAGAGCAAGCTTTGCAAGCTTAACAATGTAAACTGAAGCGCTTCTTCGCTCAGTGCTCCTCCCATCCTGTCACCAAATGGCTTATGTCATTCTGTAACGTACTTTCTCCCCATCCTGGTACTGAAGATGCTAGCCACTCCCCCACCGCACCCTCCCCCCAGTCATGTGTCTGAGTGCAACCTTCCCCACTTGTACCCCCCAGTACAACCCTATCCCTGCAGCCATTAAAAGTCACTCCCTCCTTACTGCTGGTCTCATTGGTAGAGACTTGCCTGTGACAATCCCCTGAAAGCCATGTGATGCCGCCTGTGAAGCCTGGTGCTGATTACCGCGAGTGCTGCACGATACTTGGGTGAACGAACCTTGAAGTCACAAGCAAAATGCAGGTCGGCAGGTGCATATTGCTTATATACCGTTGTGAAACATGTCGTTCTAATTGCACGCCAACGTGCCTGGATCATCCAGCATGGGGGGATGATTCCAGCAAGGGGTCCTTGTAATGAGATCCAAATATATTGAAATGCCACAGCGGGAAATGTGGTCGACCATTGATGGCTGGATGAGCGCACAATTGCCAGCTGGTTTAATGACGATGTAAAACCGATCTTTGACCTTCTGATGATATTTTCCACTCCCATCCGCCAGAACATCCGCTGTGAACGGGAACGGAAAATCCCGGCCCTTGTCTTATTTCTAATTGCAGGCTGACATTTTTGTTGTGAACAGAT
The DNA here is from genome assembly GCF_964194155.1 of Cetorhinus maximus. Taxonomy (NCBI): domain Eukaryota; kingdom Metazoa; phylum Chordata; class Chondrichthyes; order Lamniformes; family Cetorhinidae; genus Cetorhinus; species Cetorhinus maximus. The sequence goes on along the minus strand of NC_135880.1, from coordinate 72,402,339 downwards.
CTTTGCAGTATACTTGGTTCCAGCTGATGCACATTATTTACATTGTTTGGTTACAAAATAATCAAGTCCTCAGAATAATTTGTCCCATTTGAGATTTTACTGGAATAGAATTCAGGTTGGGACAGAATTCAGGTAGGAACAGAAGAACGGGAGTGGGCCATTCAGCCCATCAAGCCTGATCAACCATTCATTAGAATGGCTGTTCTGTCTCAAATTTAAGTAATAAATGTGAACTAGACTGCATTAGAAAATGAGTTGTGAAATCTTTTCAAATTACATTAGACATCATGATACTATGAACAGTTTAGCCTGGATTGTAAAAAAGATGGACATGCTGTTGTTACTTCTGCCATACGAAAAGTTTAAAAATAGGTGAGTTTTTAATTACAAAACAATATTTTAATAAATCTTTGGAGAAAATATCATCTTGCAAGAGCATTGTCTATCCAAAATAAGATGTACCTAACAACACATTATTTTTCTTGTTTCTACCAACAAGTTAACACCTTCTGTCGATTCCCAGCTTACAACTATCCCGGGTCTGCATGAAATAAGTATCGAATACACCTACGATTAGACAGCATATCCATTTCTTTCATATCTTAAAAAATCCATGTTAAGGTCCAAGTCCAAAATGCAGGAGATCAGCAAGGCTGAAAAGTAGGAGAGAAGGCAAAGTAGTAATTCGATGATGCCAAACCTAAATTTTAAAAGTACATGGATTGCTGAAGGAAGGAGAAACAGAGAAATATTGGTTTCCATTGTGTTGAGAAATAATACGTTAATTTAGGTGACAGTGCAAGAATCTTGAGTTTAATTAATTATTAATTTCCTCAAAGTAAAGTTGGCACATTCGAAATCAATAGAGATGAAATAGCACTAATGAGGTGGGAGCAACTCTCAGGAATTTCCCAAACAACATATTGGGCAATGCTTTTACTTTTCCACTGTTTCTTCTCTTTCTCCTTACAGGATGCATTACAAGCTTTATTAGTGTCATGTCCAATTTTGAAACGTATATGTACCTCTTCAGATTCACCTTTGACTCCTACTCTTCCTTCTGTTATGACCCACAAAACACATGGCGCCCGCTCTGCATCAATTCTAGATACAGATGCTACTTAAAACGGCCAGCACCTTTCACATCTTTTAATGTTAAACAGTCACTATACAAATGATAGGAATCTATGACTGAAAATTTTGGTTCTGTTTTACCTCATCTACATACTCTATGACAAGCGCTTGACTTACTTGTTTCCTTAAAAACAAGCCAGTTAACACCTGTAATGGTTTAATTAACTTCTCATACCAATATTAATGACCAAATTAAAAGGGAATACTATAGGAAAGATCTTTTTGGAAATTAGTTGAAAGGAACTAGTGAATTTTCTTTCTATTAAGATAATCAGACAGTGTATAAATGGCTGTGAATTCGCTATTGCTGAAGACCAATTCAGCTCCAATGTTAAATTCACCAGGATGTAATGATTCATTATGTTTTCTGTCTGAAGGTTGCAATCAGTTTGTAGTTTTTGCAGTTTCTAGCAACCAAATTCATTTAACTGGTGAAGCCAGTTGTATTTTTAGTTTAATGTTATCAAATCGCATTCCTATACTTCTCCTCAAGTTACTTGTAGATGCTTATTGTGATAACCACTGATACTGAAATATTGGAGTGACCTGGACAGGTATTAAAACTTAATCGCAATGAATTTTATGTACAGCCCTAAAGAATACAGGAATCTTTTGTATTTCAAGTAGCTGACTGGTGATGGCAAAATTAACAGGTTGCAGTTTTGCTGAATCTTTTACAGAATGGTCATTTTATCTGGAGTAAAAATCAAAGCACCTGAAAACCTTTGAAATTGTGAAGTGCGTTTGATAAATATTGTGTACAATGAAAAATGAAGCTCTTATTTGCAATGCACAATGCGAAATGCAGCATCATCTTACTTGCAGCGAAGGCTCATAATCAGAAAGTTTCCATATTCAGTGAAAATGTAGCATCCCAACTGGTATTAAGATAGACTCAGATTCAGACCACATTGTTAAATGGCACAGCTGTGGTGTAAGCAAATAAAATTACCAACAGAGAAAGCAAAGTTCACAGAAGTACACTGTACATGTTCTTAAATCTCTGGAATGTTGTAAATCATTTGATTGTATTTCATAGCACAATGTGAATTGCTAATAGAAAATGGAATAGTAAATGAATTAGATTATTTCTTTGAATAGAGTTTTTCATTACCTAGTCCTACCCAAATTAAACTCTTAGAATTGCGTAATCATTATTTTAAAGAAATAAAACTGATTAATGTTAAAATGTCCCAAAAGCTGCAATTCTTTGTTTTTAAGGCTGTTTAACATCTATGTGCGCTTCTCAGGTACTGGATCTTAATTTTTTTTTTCTGTATTGGCCTCCAAGGAGCCCACAGAAGGAAAAGCTGTTGAAATCAGGGAGAGGGGTGCATGAGGCTCTTTGATTGCAAATGTCCTAGGATCCAACCAGTAAAATATCATGACCAGATCACATGCGGAGATCATGGTTATTTTGCTTCTAGAGGGGTCAAGAAAAAGATTACCATTTGGTCTATACAGTAATAAGCTAGGCCATAGCAAAGGTTACTGTAAAATTTACAAGGTGTTATCTTAAATTATTATTTACAAGTAATGAGGCCTTTGTTTCAGCTCCAAACAGCTTGATTTTTGATTTTTGATCTCAACCTGTGCCAGATCTGCCATTTTCTGCTGGTTATCTGGGTTTATAAAGTGAGTCGGCTAATATTATTTTTCACCCTCTTCAATATTGCATCTCGAGCAACTGAAATTTATCTTCAACACCATTTTGGTTGTTTGGTATACTTACAAGCTGGGTTTCTGCATATACTGGGTACCTCATACAGAGAAAAACCCATTGGTGCAAAACATTAGCACCTGCATTTGCCTAAATGGGTAGTCCTTCCCCAGGCCAGGGAAACTTGCTGATAATCCTGTGCAAAATACAGGGATTTGAGAGTGAATCGATTGTCCCAGAGTTACTTGCAGACATTTTTTACATCCGCTGTTGCTACAGCAGAAAGTGTGTCAAATTGGGGCAGATTTTCAAATGTCTGTGGGCTTAGGACCCGGTGAGAGCGGACTTTGAGAATCACTGTCCCAGAGGTCATCTCACCATCCTGAAGCCTCAGAGACAGTTTCAGATTTTCGAAGGGCAGGTGGGGAGGAGGAACAGCTCGCTGACAGTGTGGTCCATTAAACACCTTAAGGAGCTTGTTAAGGGGAATGTGTGTTCGGAGACATGACATGATTTTCAACCTTTATTTCAATGAACCCAAATAATCTCGAAACGTCAACTCTGTTTCTCTCTCCACAGATGCTGTCAGACCTGCAGAGTTTTTCCAGGATTTTCTGTTTTTGTTTCAGATTTCCAGCATCCGCAGTACTTTGCTTTTAACCCAAATAGTCTGTTGGGCGCTAGTGCCCAGATGCTTGGTTCATTGTGGGGACATTTGAAATTTTATTTTCACATGTTAAAAATGGAAGTATGATCAGCCAACCAGAGGCGGCTATGCTGTATCTTAACTTTGTTTGAATGGCCACTCTCCTCCCTTTTCCAGCTCCTGGTCTGTTGAGCTGTTTGATCTAATCGGCAAAGCAGCAGCAGCTCCCAACATGGCTGCCGTCTGTCTTTGCCACTGGTGCCAGGTGGGCTGACTTGGAAATATATTGCCATTCCTTCACTGTCACTGGGTCAAAATCCGGAACTCCCTCCCTAACAGCACTGTGGGTGTAGCAGAAAGCAGCTCACCACCATCTTTTCAAGGCCATCTAGGGATGGGGAATAAAAGATGGCCTAGCCAGTGATGCCCATGTCCTGTAAATGAATGAGAAAAGGGTAGCTCCTCGGGGCACTCATTGCCTCTAACTGGGGGCCAAGCTCACTTCCTAGCCATTTAAGCCATTTGCATTAAAAAAAAATCTCTTGCAACACAGCTCAGGTGCTGCGATAGGACCTGGGTTGCTTCTGGGTGTTGGGTTCCCAACCCCACTTTGAAAATCTAGCCCATAATGTCATTGTTACTGCCTTACTGTTTATGCTAACACCTGGTGGACATGACTCCAGGAGATCACTATGGGAAGAAACATTGGTGGAGACAAGGTTGGATGCCCCCGCCCTTCTGAGTTATGTTAGAAAACTGATATAAATTGAGAGGAAAATCCTGCTCTCAAAATACTACCCTCTTCCTGCAATGGCTGCAGTCTTATCCTCAGTTGCATCAAAGCTTTAAGCCTTTTTCATTAGGAAACTTCATCTATCCATTTCACCACAGTGGACTGGAATTCCTCCATTCTGCTTACATTTTAGGCATAAAAGGCCTTTACATGTTTTTTATTTATTCCTCACTATTGAATATAGAAAAAAAGCTGTGACTAATGGAATATTGCTTATAATGTGAAGGAGACCTTATAAATTACTTGTCACATATTACTGGTGCACTCTTTTTTCATGAATGAGGTGAATTAGTCTTAAGTAGCTACCCATTGAGCATTCTCTACTTCCCAATTATTATATGTATATAATTTGCATATGCAATTAATGTTAATGAGCAACAGACTTTTTCCTGAACAGAAAAAATTCCCATTTTTGAAACTTAACTATTATATTTATTGTATTATTAGAGATAGCATTAGAAAATTAGCATAATTAGATCTAATTTATGTATGTAGATATGATTAATTGCAAAATAGACTTTCCTTGAGAGCTCAATACCTGAAAACCTATTATGTCTAGAACTCTGGTAAAGTATTCTTAATACTACCAACACAGAAGTAATAGTATCTCTAATACATAATTAAACGTGGTGTTCTTTGAACAGCAGCTTATTAAACGAAAAATATTTTTATACATCTTTTGCCAATCAAATCAAATTCTGCCTAGAAAGTTAGTGTACAGGAAAAGTGCTATGCCGTGAATCACAGCTTTGCAAATGAACAGAAGAGAAAAGGATGTTTTGATGAGAGGTGAATGTCACATGCAATTTGTTTGGAGGCAATATATGTGGAAATGTGTAAATATCGACTGCTGCAAATAACAACAAAAACGCAACTTAAACATATTTAAGTGTAGTCAGTAGAGGCCAATTTCTCCAGTTTGATCTCTGGGACAATATTTTCCTTGTGGCTTCAGGACTCTGCCTTTTGGCTGAAATGGGGATCAGAAGCCCACATTGTGTGGGGATCTGTCACTCATCAGTGATTTTTGCCGAATTGGCCACTTAGTAGCCGGAGGGTGGGCTCACTGTCCAATTAAGGGTGGGATCTCAATGGTAGGGGGAGGCCATATCCAGCACTGGTGAGGCAGCAGGATGCCTTTGCAGGCAAGTGAGGCAGAGGAAGTCGCAAGATCGAGGGAGCCTCCTCTCCTTTTTATTTAAAACTTAAAAAATGTTCTCAGCAGTTGGACCATAATGTGTGGGGGGAACCTCCCTCCACAGAACAGCCTGTGGTTGTAGCTGAAGCCAGGCAGGCAGAAAGGGCCTCTAAGTCTGCCTGGAGCGCCGATCCCCGGTCTACTGCAGGAAGGCTGCCTCCAGGCAGCTACTATTCTCTGATGCCTCCAGTCAGCTAAAAATTCCATTCGGCCTCTGACAAATAGGCCTTAATCAGCCCATGAAACAATTCTGTGACTCTGATTCTGTATTGGTTACCTGCCATCAGTGAGCAGGTAGCCCTGCTGCATGCTACCCATACCCATCTGCCTCTGGGAAAGTGCCCAGGATGGGATGGAAGCAGGGAACTGGTGTGCTGGCTGACAGCCCGTATTTTCTCGCCTAACTCCATGCTTAGCCACATGGGGTGGGGGGCAAAAAATCCCCGCCCACATGTGGAAACAGTGAAGTAATGAAAATGCACTTGTTGAGGAGTCCTGTATCCACTCACAATAAAGTAAATATATATTGAAGCGATGAAAGGAATAACAGAGAAAATCTGACACTATCTTCGCCACACCTTCAAACACCCACATACTACAAGAATAATAAATAAAGCAGAGCAGCTGGGAGACAGGCCCCTGACCACGATCGGCACCCTGACCGCGATTTCACGCCGGCTGGCCAATTAACGACCAGCTGGTGTGAAACGTGCACTGAAAAGCTCAGCGCTGCTGGGGTGGGGGCGGGAAGAGGGTGGGCGACAATGTCACCGCGGGTGCAGGTGAGCACTTTGAGAGAGATCCCTGAAGGCAGACAGACAGCTGCCTCCAGGAGCTGCAGAACTGCAAATAATTAAATGATGCATAAAAAAGCTGAAAGGAAATTGTCCATGCATCACAATCAAGCACCTGAAGGCATACCTCATAAACATTTTGTCCAGATATTTATTTTTATTTATTTTCTAACAGAGATTTCATCCTGCCCTTGGATGAGGTTTCATGAAAAATGTAAAGCCGGTTTAGCCATCCATCAACCGTGAGGTTGGACAGGCCACGAAAAATCGCAGACAAATGCGCCATTAAGGGTATTTGTGATTTTCATGGGGAATTTTATTGGGCAGATTAAATTCTTGAAGTAGCCAGCACTTTATAAGTCTTCCATGTTGACTTCTGGAAATGCTGCAGATGCTGCTGCAAATAGACCAGTGCGTGACTTGATACAAAGTATCTTAAAAAAGGATGTCATTTATGGGACACATGCAGACAGTGACACAATGACATCATCACACTACACCCTAAATATCTGGCTGAGATGTAAGCTATTTTCATTGCATCACTAAAAAACAGTGCGAACACCATGGCATCTGCTGCAACGTTATTTTTAGCTAGACAACAAAAATAGGATTGTTTACCCAGCCACTAAACACTATGCAGAATTTAAGCATATTCCAACTGGATCAGAGATTAGATCCGAGAAATACTATTCATATTATCCTTTTCATTGAATGTCAGACATTTTTGTTGGCACAAGTCTTCCCTGATGGCTCAGTGAGTGACTGTGCTACTCACAGTACACACAGCACAGGTCTCTTAGCTCCATTGAATATCTGACCTTATCCATGGAACAGTGAGAGGGCTACAGTTGGGTTCAGTAATCTAGTTGAGAGAAGAGAACCATAGAATCATATAAACTGACATAGCAGAGAGAAAGGCCATTTGACCTGTCGAGGCTGTGCTGGTTCTTTGAAAGAGCTATCCAAATAATCCCATGCCTCTGTACTTTCCCTCATGCAATTTTTTTTTCCTTTTCATGTATATATCACATTCCCTTTTGAAAGTTACTATTGAATCTGTGTCCAGCTGCTTTCAGGCAGTACATTCCGGATCACAGCAACTAGAAATCCTCCTCATCTTCCCTCTTGGTCCTTTTGCCAATCAGTTTTGTGATGGACTAAGACCTCACACTATATATTTTTATAAAATATATATGTTCATTGCTATATAAATTTTAAAACTGGACCTTGGCTGAGCAAGATCCTTAAAATGGCTGCACTTATGTCTGTCTGTGACCCCAGAACAAAAGAAGCCACTTTGCAGTATCAGAAAACTCACACCTTGTTATCTCTGAGGAGCCACTAACGATGATCTGTTGACTGCACAGCTCAACTTTAACAAGAGCATACAAAGGCCTTTTGCATTTGATAACTCAGCTGGCCAGCAAGAGACAGAAGGTCTGCTAAGAGAAAGCTCCTGAAACATTCCTTTCAACTCATAATGGCTGGGACGTTTAGCAGTCTTTGAGACCCAGCCGAATTCCAGATGATGGATACACATTCTTTGTTGAAGACCTGGTGAAGCCTCTGTCTTGTTGAACAAGTTAATATTGTCTTGCCGAGCAGAATAGCTCGGTCTGCTGCTTTAGTATCTGACTAGCAGGCCACACAGAAAGAAGTTCTGCCCAGGTGAACACCTGGCCCCACCTACACTGCTTCTGTTGAAGGTTCTGTGCAATCGCCTACAAGACTGGTTAATCTCTGTGTGCTTGTCTCATCTTGTGAAGTCAACACCACTGGAAAAGTGAATTCTACAACATTGGTTTTTAGCCCGTTGATCTCCATGAAGGAATACTTCATTGGACTTTTATTCTGCACTCTGAAACTCATGTGAACAAATATTTATTTGCCCTGTGGTCTCTGTACTGTAAAACATTCTTTTCTCTATCAGCTCTCTTTATTGTCTGAGTGTGGAGATGACGTTGTGAACCCTCCTTCCTGCATTTTGAATTTGTGCAAATAAACTAATTGTTTGAGTTCATCCTATCTTGAGTTTGCTTTAGTAGAAAATTGGATCACACAAAAAACCGAGGGGTTGGGAATCACACCACTGCTTATAAAGAAGGAAACAAATCAAAAACACCTTTCTGTTTATGCTTAACAGTTAGAGGAAGAATTAGTGCCCTTCCTGACGGTAACAGTATCTTAAAGCGGTGTCCTCCGGTTATCGACCCTCCTGCTGTGAAAACAGTTTCTCCCTATCTACTCTATCAAAACAACTCTGTCACAGTGATATGACGTGTGTATGTGTGAAATTAATCTTTAATTTCATTGGGTGGTCAAATATACATTGGACTGCTTTAAAAGGATTTTTAAAAAGCAAGCACAGGCACAGGGGGCATAGATTTCAGGTAAGGGGCAGGTGTAGACCTCTATGACTGACTTAAGAAGGTTGTCACAGATCACCTGGTATTACAAGTTGGACAGTCTCATTGTCACAGATCACCTGGTATTACAAGTTGGACAGTCTCTGGAAGTTTCCAATGTGAATTACAATTAAGACATGACAAGACAACCTCCTATGGAATTTCACACCTGTTGATATGAAGAATTAGTTCAAAGATTTACTGAAACACCCCTGGCCCTCACCATTTGCATTTCTATAAAGCTACCTTTCAAGTGGACACAGACAGTCTACTTGGACCATAAGGAAGATGTTCTTCCTATCTCATCAAGATAGAGGATGGATCATTCAGGAGTTAATGGCTACAGAATTGGGGCAGCTGCCGCAAAGGCGCAATGGGGAAGGGTCGCTGTCTAAGACCTTTCTGCCACAGCGCACCGAAGGACTGGGAACTGTTTAGAGCCCCTCGGGCTGTACAGCTCAAAATGAAAGGCTGTAAATGATTGTAATATTGTTTGTACTGACGCACCTGGTGATACATTTTGTAAAAGTTGAACCGGATTGTACCCTTGTAATGGTGATTTTGAAATGGTTTGGAATGTGATTGAAGATATTTTATGAATAAAGTATATTTTTGCAAAAAAAAAAAGTTAATGGCTACAGAATCTAATCACCTTGACCATAAACCAATAGCCAAGGTCTTTCCAGATTTGAGCAAATCAATCACCTTCTGAAATCACTATGGGGAGAGAGGCCATATGACAAGAATAGCCATATTTGAAATGTCTTTTAGTACAATACCCAAGCTGCTAAAAACAGGACTCTGGAATAAATCTGTCAAAGAAGCAGTAACCCCAGCTCTCTCTCCCCTCTATTTCAAGTTCAAGACTATCTCTTACAGTTTGAAGTCCATCATAGCGATAGGGAATTTTCAAACAAAAGGAATGTCAGGTGAAAAAATCATTGACTTTAGAAAAGATGGATTACGTTTAAAAAGAGACTGTCTCCAGAAATTTCAGTTCACATCCGCTTCAACTCCACTGGAATTTCAAGGCCACTGTGGAAAAGTCTGCCTCAGTCACAGATACCAGCATAGGGCACATAAACAGTAAACACTGTTTTTTGCCTTTTATCATTGAATTTTAATTTGGTCAAGAAGTAACCTCCTACCGTATAACTTGTTATTTTACATTCTAGTGTATGCATTTGTGTGTGTGTGTGTGTGTGTGTGTGTATGTGTGCGTGTGTGTAGATGTGTATGTTGTGAAGGTTGGGATGTGGGTCTACCTTTTAAAATATCTTTATGTCTTTACCTGGGTGGGGTTTCAGCTTGATAAAAACTAACTCCTTTGTGTTTTAAATTCAAGAAAGCCTGTCAGACTGGTTTCTTTGCAAACAGCAGATAAATGGTTAAGCACAGACATTGAATTAATACCTTCACCCTTATAAATTTCAAAAAACCCTGCTACGATCAATCGAGGAGTGGGAGAAAAAGGGCAACTCTTGACATGTGTCCTCACCAGTTGTAAGATCATATTTAGTCAGATTTATTACACACCTGAGGCCATTTCTGGCAACTAGTGACACTGGGTCCCAGGTTCCAGTAGAATGGCTTACTGAAATAACAGTAGAAAGTGCTGGAAAAACTGAGCCAGTCTGGCAGCAGCTGTGGAAAGAGAAAGAGAGTTAACATTTCGAGTCCAATATGACTTTTTCAGAACTGGAGAGAGGTAGAAATGTGATGGGTTTTATGTTGTTGAGAAAGGGAGGAGGGGCAGGTGGAACAAAATAGAAGGTCAGGGATAGGTTGGAGGACGGGGGAGGCGATTAAATGACAAAGATGTCATGACAAAAGGAGTGGTAATGATAGTTTTAAAGACAAAAGCTTTGGTCCAGAGTGGGTGTTAATAGCAGAATAAAGGTCAGCAGTGTCTGAAAGGAAAAATAGCATCAAAGATGATGCTTTGCATACAGAGGCTGGTGGGGTGAAAAGTGAGGACAAGGGGAACCCTAGCATGGTTCTGGGAGGGAAGGGAAGAGATGAGGGCAGGAGTGCAGGAAATGGGTTGGAGATGGTTGAGGGCCCTGTCAACCACAATGGGAGAGAATCTTCAGCTGAGAAAAAAGGAAGACGCCAGAAGTGCCGTTGTGGAAGGTAGCGTCATCTGAACAGATGCAACAGAGATGGTGAAACTGGAAGAATGGAATGGAGCCCTTACAGGAAGCAGGGTGTGAGGAGGTGTAGCCTAGGTAGCTGTGGGACCAGAGGGCTTAGAATAAATATTTGTAGACAGTCTATTATCAGAACTGGAGACAGAGAAGTCAAGGAAAGGAAGGGAAGTGTCAGAGATGGGCCATGCTAAGGTGAGAAAGGGGTGGAAATTGGAAACAAAATTGATAAAATTTTCCAGATCCAGATGAGAGCATGAAACTGCACCGATACAGTCATCAATCTACCGAAGAAAGTTGTGGGAGGGGGCCTGAGTATTGGATCAAGGAATGTTCCACATACCCCACAAAAGACAGGCATAACTAAGGCCCATAGCCACATCTTTTATTTGGAGGAACTGAGACAAGTTAAAAGAGAAATTGTTCAATGAGAGAACAAGTTCAACCAGGTGAAGGAGAGTGGATGGGGATTGCTCAGACCTCTGTTCAAAGGAAAAGCAGAGAGTCCACAGGCCGTTCTCGTGGGCGATGGAGGCGTAGAGGGATTGGACGTTCAGAATGAAGAGGAGAAGGTTAGGGCCAGGAAACTGGAAATTGTTGAAATGATGTAGAGCATCAGAAGAATCACGAATGTAGGTGGGAAGACACTGGACAAGGGGAGAAAAAATTGAGTCAAAATAAGAAGAAATAAATTCAGTGGGGCAGGAACAGGCTGAAACGATGGGTCTACCAGGACAGTCCTGTTTGTGGATTTTGGGAAGGAGTAGAAGCGGGCTGTGTGGGGTTGAGGACTATGAGTTGAGAATGGCTCACTGCCTGATTTTCCTTCCCACCTGCCACAGTTATGCTGGGGAGTGGGTGTAATTGTGGAGGGAAACCTGCCATGAGAAATGCTATTACAAAACTGTATGAAACACTGCAAATTTGAGATTTTCATTGATGCTATATGGTAAAGATTGTTTTCAAAAAGCAAAACAACAGTTTAGGTGTTATTGATTCCTGATCAACAGAAATCAATCTGACAGATATGCCTGAGACTAAGGCCTGAATGTTCAGTCAATACTCCAATTGTAAAGACCAGCTTTTACTGGTCAATGTAATTTAGCAACTAAAACCAGCTCAAAATAGAAAGCATTACTGGAATGTAATACTGACTACCCTGACCTTGAATTGAGATTTCTCCTTCTTTAACAAGGAGCTAAATGAAGATTTAACTGCCTTTTGGGAGAATTGCTGCAAGATTTTCAGTAAGTAATTGATGTGAGTGAATTAAGAAGAAACTGCTGTTGCAAGGTTAGCCTCAGCTTGTTCTAAAAAATAACTGCAAAGATTTAAAACAATTAAGATTTGCAATATAAAGTTAAGATTCAGTATTTGCAATGTAAAGTTAAGGTCAGTGTAAACTTGATTTAAATAAGGGGAAATTCCTGTTTCAATGAGTTTGGAGCAGGGAATTTCCCTGACTTTTGGTGTAGATATGTTTTTGCTAGACATTCACAACTGAGTAGATATTCTGTTTCAGGCATGGTTTGGCTGTCTGTGGAAGCTCATGCATGCTGAACAAAAATTTTAATGCATTGATGTATCTAATTAAAGGCATGCAGCAGTCATATTTTATATAGGAGGCCAAACTTACCTATTGCAGCTGTGCCAACACAAAGAAAGAGCATTCCGCTTAATCCCATTCCTCATCCCTTTTAATTTTTTCTTGTTCAAATATTTATCCACTTTTTGTTAATGGGCACCATGGATTCTGTTACCATAGAATTGCTTAGAATATAGCACAGAAACAGACCATTCAGCCCAACTGGTCCATACTGCTTTTTATGTACACCACGTGTGCTGGTCTACTATTTTTACCTACCTGACAGGATAAATTTATTTAGTTGAACTTAATCCTCTACTAGAAGTGATTTTAAATCATTATAAGAGCATAGGCAGTTATAGTAGCATAGAATTGTCCCAGAATTGCACTAACTGTGGAAGTGGATGGGTAAAACGTTTTACCCGTCGGCCACAATGGTAGCTTCTCACGCCATATCATCCCAAACCTGCTGCATTAATTAAGCATGCCTGGGAAACATGCTGTTTCCATGGCAGGCAGGCTCTCATTTGCCTGCCATGCTATCACCTCGCTGCTTCATCGTGCCAGGCGCCACATTTAAAGTGCAGCCACGCGCACACATCTCATTGATTCCAGCCCATGAGTGCTGCATGGAAGACAGGATGGTCCTGAAAGGCAAGAAGACTGCAGCCCCCAGGTTTAGTGATACATCCCTTGAGTGCCTTTTGGATGCAGTGGAGGCTGGCTGTTATGTCCTCTACCCCCACTCTAGCTGCAGGATGGGCAGCAACACCACCAATTCAGTTGGGAGGCAGCGGCATCGGTGGTCAGCGCTAACGCACTGCAAAAAAGGACAGCCACCCAGTGCTGAAAGAGGATGAATGATCTCTTCCGTTCTGCCAGGGTAAGTCACTCTTCTCATCACTCTCAACTCACACACTATCAAACCCATCACACATCAACAGAGCCTTCACTCACTGCCAGTTCAAGGGACATCACCATTCACTGTCTCACACACACCTTGATTGCCCTCATCACGTCCATGGCACCACTCATCAAGGCACGCTTATCATCTGGTCTGGCAGACATCCTGCTTACACCGTCTATTCATGCAGGACAAGCTGGCACACAACAAAAGGGAGAAGTTGCAGACTGGTGGAGCAATGCCTGAAATCAAGGTCCTCACAGACTTTGAAAACAGAGCCATCCAGCTGGCTGGTGAGGATCTGGACCAGTCCTATGCTGACGGTGAGGTTGGCAGTGGTCTACCAAGTGACAGCCTAACAGTGTAACACCCATCAGACAACCATGCTGTGAGTGGTGTGTCCTCTTTCACAGGCCACTGCCATGCATTAATTATCTCTCCTTGCTTTCGCAGGCACATCTGGGAAACTGCCAATATAGCCCATGACCCAGGGCCTCCAATCAAGCCCCGAGGGAATCTCAGAAGTGGAATTTGCTGAAACCCTACTTGAAGACCCATCATAGCACTCAGCCACACCCTCCACTAGTGCAGAGACACACACCTCAGTGAGACATAGCTTTAGAGTAGGGATAACAATCTGGTGAGCACATCGCACTTTCTGATCCATGGCAGGCAGCGGCAGGGACTTCCCAGGTCCCTGGCACTTGGAGGACTGCTGGAGGCCAGAGCGTTGCTGAGTCTGAGTCAGATGACGAGCCTCTGGACTCGATCATGTCACAGTTGGTGGAGCTGCAAAGGCAAGCTTGGGAACATCAGGAGGAGATGTCCGTTGCACTCCTCAGGTTGCAAGGCACGATGGAGGAGTCTGTCCACCTTCACTCTGAGGTGATAGTGCCGGCATGCCAACGCACTGAGGTCAACACTGGTAAGATGGCAGCTGCTATGGAGACCTTGGTCCAGGGCATCGCTCCTGCACTGCTGCACGGCTGAACTCCACCACCGACCCCACAGTTGGCCTCCAACAGTGTATACGCAAGAGGGGTGCAAGGTAGTCCGATCTTACTCCAGCTACCCCTTCTCCTCAAGGAGTCGGCCAGAGGCCCTCGGGCTTCCTAGGGGGGAAGATCAGCAGGTGTATCCCCCAGGGCCATCCATCCAGGTGCCTCTGAGGGTTTCCGGCCCATCCAAATCCCCTCTTCCTGTGGCCTCAGCAGCTCCAGCTCCACAGCCCGAGGAGGGTATCACTACCACATAATAGGACCCCAACAGCAGGCTGGGGTTCTCCAGGTCTTGGCCCTCCAGAGGACGCTCACCAAGGTCATCACAGACATGGCGTGGGTTGCCTCCATCTCCACTGTGGATGTCCGGGGAGCACCAAAACGTAACGGCAGGGCTAGGAAAGTTAAGAAGAATTAGTTGCACAGCCCGGGCACGGGTGTTAATCACTTGTACATAATGTTCACTATTGTAAATAAACTGCCAAGAATGTCTCGCTGCCTATGGCTCCTTGTTCTGATGAGCAGTGTTCTTGTCACTCAGATGTGAAACCTTTCAGCACAAGATAAAGGCAGGAGTCTCAGTCCAGGGCCTCTTCCCTGTGCTTTGTGCAGCCTTCAGAGCAAAGTGATGGTCCGGCCTCACACTCCCTGGACATATTCGTGATGCCTGCACCTCGATGGTGCCTGTCATTGCTGCTAGAATGTAGCAGGCAGGTGTCACAGAGTTCCTTCGTTCTCTCTTTGTGCTCTCAGCACCATTAAGGTGAGGCTGGCCTCCATCTCTTCAGCATCTGTGACCAGTGAGACTGTGAACCTGAAGGGCTGAAGTGCTGAAGGCAGACAAATGATCAGGTGCTTTTAAAGTTTCACAGCTGCGTCTCCATGATATGACCCTGGTCACTGAGTGCAAGCGAGCTGCCCTCGGCCAAACGGGAGTCAGACATTCTCTGTGGCTCTTTGAAGATTTATGGAGTGTCCTCCCTCCATGTCGTCATCATCCTCCTGCAATTGAGTGACTATTAGGGCCTCCATTGCATCTCCATGACAGGAGCATTCTCACAGAGGGTATGTGCTGCCATAGGCTCCGAAACCTCATTTTCAGCATCCCGATAGTCTGCTCCATCAAGTTGTGAACTGCAGCATGAGCCTCGTTATACCATCGCTGTGCTGCAGTCTGAGGTCGTCGCATGTGTGTCATCAGCCGCGTCCTCTGTGGGTAGCCCTTGTCCCCAAGGAGCCAACCCTACAGCCTCCCTGGACCCTGGAAGATGTCAGGGACCTGTAACCGACTGAGAATGTAGGAATTGTGCACACTCCCTGGAAACCATGCACAGGCCTGCAGGATGCATTTGTAGTGATCACACGCCAGCTACACATTCAGTGAATGGAACCCCTTGCGGTTGACATAATTGACCCCTTATTGCAATTGAGATCTGAGCGCCATGTGAGTGCAGTTGATGGTACCCTGCACCTGTGGAAAACCCGAGATCTGGGCAAATCTAATCGCTCTTGCATCCTAGCTCTCATAGCCCCGGGCGAAATGCACAAAGCTGTGAGCTTTTACAAAGATGGCATCCATGACCTCATGGATGCATTTGTGGGTGGAGGCTTGTGAGAACCCACAGTGGTTACCTGTGGAGCCCTAAAAGGAAACACTGGCATAAAAATTGAGCGCAGCAGTCACTTTCACGGCCACTGGCAGTGAATGCCCTCCATGTCCCCGTGGCGCCAAATCTTGCAGTAGCTGGCAGATGTGACCAACCAGTTCCCTAGCCATGTGCAGTCTTCAGCAACACTGGTTGTGGGTCATCTGCATGAATGAAAGGCGACGTCTATAGACCCTGGGTCTAGCTAGGTGCCGACCAACGACAGCTCGCAGGAGCCCCAGCCACCCCTTCTTCCTGAGGGTGCTGCTCCTCCCTCTGCGAAGCCAGATGCCTCTGTTGCTCCTTTCTCCATCATCTCCGCTCTCTGTAGGCCATGAGGTATATAGCTAGTTCACCAGGCTCCATGCTCCTGATGTACTCATTCTGTAGGATGAAAGAGAGAGATGTGTGGGTTAACCTGGGTGTACTAAGAACCTCTCTTGGTTAAGTCTGAAGGCCCCTTGATGCATTCCAGAGAGTGCTGGCCACCACTTGGATGGCCAGAGTTTAGTGCGTTGCATGGCTGCCCGAAACCCCAACCACCTCCGCCCCACTCCACCTGACCGATTGGCAGCAGCTTTGCCCATTGGACTGCATGCTGTGCTCTCAGCTCAGGTGCAAGAATTCTCCTAACCTGCACTGCAAGGCTGCACTGTTAGCTTGAACCATGGGGGAGACTGGTCCAAACCAGGATGATGACATTGCAAGGGGCTGTGATTGCCTCCACCAGTGACTGCTCCTTGGCCAGCTTTTGCAAGGAGGTTGTACAACATATGCAGTCGTCCAACTGTTCTTCAGTCTATTTAATGCTCATTAGTTTGCAGTCTGTGCCCAAGGGGTGGAAAGCTCTGGAGCACTTGAGGGCACTTTCGTGCCTCTGTGTTGCTTGAGTGGGAAGATAAGATAGAGACCTGACTTCATGCATGTCAATGTGGCTGTGTCTGAACTGTCTCAGCTGCAGAAGAATGGTCACTTTATACAAGGTTTCCCTAATGCGTGACTGTTCCCTCCCCCCACCCCCACATGCTTGTGCACTGCTTCAACCATAGGGCAGCACTTGTCCCCCACCCTCCAATGCACCTCAACCGCAGGACAGACCTTGCCCCCTCTCCACTCCACAAAGTCGCCTCAATCTTGAAGTCCAACAGGCGACCCTCGCGAGCGCTGTGCAATGTCACTGTGCACTCACCTCCGAGTTCTCCTCAAAGCGCAGCCCGCCAAGTGCATGCCTTATATATGCTATTGTGAAACACATCAGTGTGCAATCCCCCAGACATGGACGGACGATCCAGCGTGGTGGTATGATTCTGGCAGGCTGGCCATATAATGACATTCAGATGTATTACAATGAGGTTCCCGATGTCCGATGGCAGGAAACACGGCCCACCATCAACATGTGGAGCAGGCGATTGCAAACTCGTTTGATGCCGGCATGAAACCGATTTCTGGTCTTCTTGCCATATTGGCCGCTCACACTGCCGAGCATGTCCGTCTCCAATGGGCAGAGAAAATTCCGCCCTTGGGTCTTAAAATAAAGTGTCCTTCCTCCCATGTATATATAGGCTAAACAAAGATATCTCAGAATAAAATATATTTAGTAGGTATGTTATAATAGAATTAACTCTCCTGAGGAACTATCTCAGTACGTGGAACTCCCCATCTAAGATTTCGAGAGAAGTTGGGACCCTGAGATACAAAGAGTGCGTCTACAACTTTTATAATGATTACGTAATAATATTTTATTACAGGAATAACTCCTGATTTACATCACAGTAATGGTTATAACATTGCAAAGTGTAAAATAATTAAAATAATCCAGTCCACCTAAAGAATAAATGCAGGATCAAATCCGTCTAAGGAATAAATGCAGGATATCACAAACAAAGAGTATACTAGGTTTATACTCACAACCAAAGTATAAAGCGTAGTTTTGTCTTGTCTCAGCTAAACATGACAAAATCTTATCTAACACCTCTACTTATTGCTGGCCTGTAATGGCCAGGCCTGACCCCAAAGCTTACTTAGAGGCCAAATTTAAAGAGAATTACTTGCCTTAAGAACAAGCTTATCATTGAAACTTGTTATCGGGTTTTTAGCTTTCCTTAGAATTCTTTTGTCTCGACTTTTGAGGATCAATCAATCTGTGTGCAAGTCCTTCCCCAACTTGTAACAAACGTTCTCAAAGTTTTGGCTTGCAACAAGCAGTCTCAAGGTTAGCTACATTATTTTTGATTTTATCTTTGTTTTGTGTCTAATTGTTTGTCATTTTGTGCTCTCTGCTCTTGGCAAAAATTCAAGTTCCTCATCAGTTGGTTTAAGGACTGGACTTCATTAAATTCCTTAACACGTGAGTTTCCTCCCTTGCTTCTTCATCTAACCCTATGAGCATATCTTTTAATTTCTTTCTCCCTCAAATGTTTATCTAGCTTCCTCTTGGACCTAGCAATGCTATTTGTCTCAACTACTCCTTGTGTCCTGCATCAGATTGTATTATGTCACTAACCAAGAGTTAGGTGGGTTGGTATGCTAGTCATCTTCCTCAATGGTGTTCTGGTCACATCCACATTCGTTATCCAGCCTCTCTTTGAAGAGTTGTGCAATTTCTAGAATTTTCTCCTGCGGCTATAGGTGTCGAACTTTTTCCTGGAAGACTAGCTCAGACCATTCTGGCTCAACTTGGGTTTCGAATGCAACAAGTGAATTAAGGAGCTGCAGCCCTATACAAACTTCTCTGCTTAATAAAGAGCAATCTTGATTATGAATAACGGATAGCGTGTCGGTAAATTCTCTTCCATTACATCGAAGTGTGGCAGTCAACTGCCCTTGCAGCTTCAGTGGGATACACCTGGACCATGGAGTTGAATGGTAGATGGCTGGAGAAACACAGGGTTCAGTCACTGTACTGTATCAGAAAGAATTGGCAACCCTGTTCCTGTGTCTAATTTAAAATGCACCTTGTTGCTGTTGACCATGATAAATTCCCCTTGGACTTTGCAACCTCGCCCAAGAAAAGAACTTCATGTTGGTCAGTATCTTCTATTTGCGACCGCTCCCTCTTCATTCTGGGCCTGCTTTTTAGTGGGTACGCTGGTCCTGCTATTGCTCACAAACTGGACTGAGTCAATGGTCTGACTCCACAAAGGTTCTCTATCACACTGGATTAAAACTCAATTCTGTTTCCATAGCTCAGCGCTTCTCACTAATTGCACTGCCTTGGATAATGTTAGACCCTCCCTATGCTGCAAAAAATCAGATAAGGCTTCAGCGAGCACTCCCAACACAATGCAGTCTTGGATGAGGTCATTCTTTAGATCTCCATACTTGGAACTATCAGCCAAACAGTGCAGGTCATTAACGAAAAAGTCAATATTCTCTGGATCCCTGAGTGTACCTGTTAAACCTTGCCTGATCTATAATACTGTTCCTCTGAAGACTAAAATATAAATCAAAGGCCTTAAACTTCCTCACAGGTTGTTGTGTCCTCATTAACACCCTGTCTTATTAAAACGTCATCTGTGCTGCTGCCAATGGAATAGAAGAATGTGTTGACCTGTTCTTTATTCAGGCTTCCATGCTAACCCCAAAGCGGTCCTATACCTGTTGAATCTGCAATGCCAGTTTTGCCAGTGTGCTGCTTGGTTAGGGCCTTCCATGTGGTAGAGATAGGACTTTCTCCATGATTGTCTGTTATTTTTAATCGATTGTCTTGGTTCTCCATTGCTTTTTTCTGTGATTCTCAGCCACAGTTGTTCTCTGGCTGCCTTATATTCAATGGCTTTCATGTTCTTGCCACCATCAATTTCATTGGGGATCTGTGCTATTTGGTAGGTTTACTGCTGCCATCATGAAGTATCATTGCAAATGGTCCCAGGCTGTGTTTAACATAGACTACTAGATTCAAAGCCTCTGGGAACTTTCTAACATTTATTAATCATATACAACTATGTACAGGGATAGATAAGCACAAGGTTCCCTCCAGGCCCTGGTCACACATGACCTGACATCACTGATGATGTATATTAGCTATCAGCATAATAGCTATTGACTCCTTATAATACATAAAAGGCTTTCCATATGAAATGAATAGAAAGGAAGAGATTAAAACTGCATATATTGCTGTCCTTCTAGATACCAAACAACCAGATTTACAGATGGTGCCTTTGTGGTGCTATTTAACACAGTGAGTTTCCATGGTTGGCAGTCAATAGCACCCTACTTAGAGAAAATTCATTTGAAATGCCTGGAGGAGGTAACTGACATGAATGCCAAGAGAACCTGGCTGCAAATAAGGAAGAAGATGGTAGACCCAAGGAGTGGTGCCAATCTAATACTACCCAGCAGATTCCAATAGCAATTATGCATGTCACAAGGCTGACCTCAGAACCTCTTACTCCTTTATTGCAGGTCCCTTCAATTAAATTCCAGGCCTGCATGTTTGCAAAGGTTAAGTGGCCATTTGGATCATTCAAACTGTGAATTTGCATTCTTAAATAAAAACAGAATGCTAGAAATACTCAGTAGGTCAGGCAATGTTATTCTTCACAATATTACCAATTACTCTAGCTAGATTGTGTTCTAGTACTTGCCTCTTAGTCATGCCTTTAAGAACAGTTATATCAAGTTTCCTTTGTGGCTTGACTTTGTGCCAAAGCACCTCCGATTTTATCTTCAAAAACACAATATTTGTGACAAGCCAATGGTCAGAACACCATTCTGCATCTTCGAGGGAGAGAGTAGAGCACAAGACCTTGAGATATCTTTGTCGTACAATAACGTTTTTCAACATGCGCCAGTGTTTGGATCTGGGGTGCATCCATGTTCTTTTCAGCTTGCCTGCTTGCTGGAAAATTGTTTTTGTGAAGATTAGGTCAAGATGCTGCACTTACAGAGAAGGAGCTGACCGTTGGAGTTTGCTCTGCCAATACCAGGGTGTCCTACTACTCCTCTCCATGTTTAACATTCTTGCCCACTTGCACAAAGAAATCACCAAGGTTAATAAGTTTGTCCTGGTGGGGTACTATAATTACCTTGCTGAGGTCATCATAGAATGCTTCGATGGCCTCAACTCTATGTGTCATTGTTGGAGCATAGGTGCTAATGAGTGTTGTATGCTGGTTACTGGCAAGACGTAAATGAAGATCCATGGCCAAAATTTTATGTCTCATGGGCGGGTGCGCGCCTGACCCGAACGGACGTAAAATAGCACGAGATCATAGGCAAGCATCCCGATGTCATCCCGCACGCGAGCAATCTTCAGGTCAGCAGGTGCGTGCGGCTGTCGAAGCCGCACCCGCACCAGCTAACAATTAAAGTGCAACTTAAGGCCATTAAAAAGCCAATTGTACTTGATTTTACATCGCCTGTGCAATTTCATGCTCATCGCATGAGCAAAACGGGCAGGTGGGCAGCCCACTTTTAACGAAACCTGATCCAAGGGTGGGATAAAATGGGTCTGCAGCATTGCCATTGTGAGTAGTGAGGAGATAAGGAGATATTTTGCTGCTGGTTGCTTATTTGAACTTGACCGCTTCATCTCTGTCCTGGGATTCAGTTTTAGCATTTCTACGCTTCATGTCAGAACTAATTGGTGTCTCTAAGGCCCCTGGAGGATTTTGACCATGTGGACCCTTCCAGGCACCAGACAGCCTTCTCTTACCCTGGTAACAGGGATTGTGGTCTCCGCTGGTGTCACCGCCCCCACCCAGCCCTTCCCGATCATTGAAACGGCAACGTTTCACGGTGGGTGGACCTTAATTGGCCATCCAGTGTGAAATCTCATTTTCATATCCGCTTCCGCTCCCGCTGACTTGGCGCACATGCCAAATGGAAAATTCAGCCCCTTGAGTCAATTGCTGATCCCTATAGGAAGTGAGCCAAGCTTGCGTGCTAGTTCAGATTGAATGGCGAAGCCCACACCTGAATGTTGAGGCTGGTCCCTGGACTTGCCAATTCAGTAGAATGTGTGGCCTGTACCAACCTCCTCAAGTTGAGACTCCTCAGCGAGCCTTGTTTCACTTAGGGCCACTATGTCGATGTTATAGCTGCCCAGCATTCTGGCTATGAGGCCTGTTTTGCACTCTAGTCAAGTATTATTGTTTAGAAATGTTCTGATATTCCATAAATCGAGCTTCATTTGATGACTAGTAGCCTTGATCTTTACATTTCGACTTCAGTGAATGGATGAACAGCCAGGAACAATAACCTGGCAGGTACAGGGAGAACAGGTAGTGTTTAGGATTCCTTTTCTTCCCCATCCCTGGACTAAGGAGAGCAGTGTTGTACCAGAAATGGTCTTCTCTGTTGCCTCAGGTGGATATGGACTCCACATCTGCCCTGGTCTTCAGCCAGAAGTGCCGAGTGGATGATCTAACTCGGCCTCCTCTGAAAGTCCCCAGCATCACAGATGCCAGTTTTCAGCCAATTCGATTCACTCCACCTGATATCAAGAAACGGCTGAAGGCACTGGATACTGCAAAGGCTATGGGCCCTGATAATATTCCGGCAATAGCATTGAAGACTTGTGCTCCAGAACTTGCCGCACCCCTAGCCAAGCTGTTCCAGTACAGCTACAACACTGGCATCTACCCGGCTAAAAGGAAAATTGTCCAGGTATGTCCTGCACACAAAAAACAGGACAAATCCAAACCGGTCAAATATCACCCCATCAGTCTACTCTCAATTATTAATAAAGTAATGGAAGGGGTCATCAACAGTGTTGTCAAGTGGCACTTGCTTAGCAATAACCTGCTCACTGAATTTGGATTCCCCCAGGGCCACTCAGCTTCTGACCTCATTACAACCTTGGTTCAAATATGGACAAAAGAGCTGAACTCCCAAGGTGTGAGAGTGACTGCTCTTGACATCAAGGCTGCATTTGACTGAGTGTGGCATCAAGGAATCCTAGCATAACTGGAGTCAATGGGAATCAGGGGGAAAACTCTCCGCTGGTTGGAGTCATACCAAGCACAAAGGAAGATGGCTGTGGTTGTTGGAGGTCAGTCATCTCAGATCCAGAACATCACGGCAGGAGTTCCTCAGGGTAGTGTCCTAGGCCCAAGCACCTTCAGCTGCTTCATCAATGACCTTCCTTCCATCATAAGGTCAGAAGTGGGGATGTTCTCTGATGATTGCACAATGTTCAGCACAATTCACGACTCCACAGACACTGAAGCTGTCCATGTCCAAATGCAGCAAGGCCTGGATAATATCCAGGCTTGGGCTGACAAGTGGCAAGTAACATTCGCACCACACAAGTGTCAGGCAATGACTATCTCCAACAAGAGAGAATCTAACCATAACATTCAATGGCATTACCATTGCTGAATCCCTCACTATCAACATCCTGGGGGTTACCATTGACCAGAAACTGAACTGGACTAGCCATATAAATACTGTGATTAGAAGAGCAGGTCAGATGCTGGGAATCATGCGACGAGTAACTCACCTCCTGTCTCCCCAAAGCCTGTCCACCATCTACAAGGTGCAAGTCAGAAGTATGATGGAATACTCCCCTCATGTTTGTATAAGTGCAGCTCCCACAACACTCAAGAAGCTGGACACCATCCAGGACAAAGCAGCCCACTTGATTGGCACCACATCCACAAACATCCATTCCCTCCATCACCTACGCACAGTAGCAGCAGTGTGAGCCAACTACAAGATGCACTGCAGGAATTCACCAAGGCTCCTTAGACAGCACCTTCCAAACTCATGACCACTACCATCTAGAAGGACAAGGGCAGCAAATAGATGGGAATACCACCAACTGGAAGTTCCCCTCCAAGTCACGCACCATCCTGACTTGGAAATGTACCACCATTCCTTCACTGTCGCTGGGTCAAAATCCTGGAACTCCCTTCCTAACAGCACTGTGGGTGTATCTACACCACATGGACTGCAGCAGTTCAAGAAGGCAGCTCACCCCCACCTAGGCAACTAGGAATGGGCAGCAAATGCTGGCCCAGCCAGCGAAGCCCACATCCCGTGAATGAATTAAAAAAAGATCTGTGGAGAGTAACTGTCACCCTGAGGCCACCTGTGTGCAGGGTTATGACTGAAGACTGCCAGTAGCATCCTCTACCTGTTCATGTCGTCACTTCCCCATCACCACAGGGCTTGGTATGTCTGATGCTTTGGTTGATGACTTGCTGAACAACCTGCTTTCTCCATGTGTGTGTTCACTTTTCTGGCAGCTGCAATGACTCCTTCATCCTCTGCCAGTGAAGGCTGCCTCAAATCTTGGCTCCAACCCCAAAGTGCATGGGTAGATTCAAGGGGAACCGGGACACCCTTTGAAGAGATGTTTACTGTTCTCTCTACGATGGCCCCAGGCAGAGACACAAAGGTGACATAACCAATGCCGCCTGCTTAGTGCGAGAACGATTGAGAATGCCATCAATCTGCTCAACATGCAATTCTAGTGCCCTCCAATACCACCCTCAATTGAGCCCATTCATTGTCATGGTCTGCTGCACTCTCAATGCCATGGCCCTCTAGAGAGGTGTGAACCTTGAGGACAGTAAGGCTCTGATAGGGACAGCTCAGCAGGAAAGAGCTGCCCTCTGGGATGAGGACCTGCTTCATCTACCTCATGGCCCTCAACACTAGATCTGGGTTGACATTGATGAAACAAGAAGCAGCCCTGCCCTGGGTGCCCTGCCTCAGGCGCCCCTGTGACACATCACGTCTCTCTGTTGCTGTGGGAGTCTTTGGCACAATCAGCAGAGTTCTCCCTTAGGACAACAAACAGCCTCACTGATGGCTGCCGTGGAGAATCGAATGAGTCTCCCACTTCCTCTGATCCATTTAGATGGACTGTGCCATACCACTTATCCCTTAGGGAGAATTTTATACAGAAAAACACCTTTGACCACAAGTCCATTAGTCAGTGGTTTGCACGTAAGTCGGGCAGGAAAAGGAGGAGGTAGATCCTGTAAGGATGGTTCCGTGAGCAGATTGTCAAAATCACTTGGCAGAATGCCTCATCACCAGAACTCTCAGACAAGTACCAAGATGTAGCTTGGCTAATGGTGAGAAGGGGTTCCTGTTTAGAGATGTTCTGAATGCCTGGAGTCTCATCTCCTTAACAAAGAACAAAGAACAAAGAAAAGTACAGGACAGGAACAGGCCCTTCGGCCCTCCAAGCCTGCGCCGATCATATTGCCCGTCAACTAAAACATTTTGCACTTCCGGGCTCTGTATCCCTCTATTCCCATCCTATTCATGTATTTGTCAAGCTGCCTCTTAAACACCACTATCATACCTGCTTCCACCATCTCCTCTGGCAGCGAATTGCAGGCACTCACTACCCTCTGCATAAAAAACTTGCCCCACACATCTCCTCTATAGTTTTCTCCTCTCACCTTAAATCTATGTCCCCTAGTGGTTGACTCTTGCACCCTGGGAAAAAGCTTCTGACTATCTAAGGTGGTTGTCGTGGGGAAGAGACCATTGTCTACCTCTGAATGTGCCTTTGCAAAGCAGGTCTGGAAAAAATTGCAGAGGTTTTTGTTGGGGTTCATCTAAAACAGCTCCATAATGCAGGACTCTGTGCTATCTGAACTGTTCCCAGGGACGCACACCGAGATAAACATCAACTGCGACTGGAGGACCATCAACTCGGTGAAAGATACTCTTTGGTCTGCCTGAAACCTATTGGTCTCCCAGTGCAAAGAGTAATCCTCGATCAGGTGTTGCAGTCTGTCAAATTCCAAGGTCCTGGACTATGTGCTGAGGGACACACTAAAGCTTGGGTAGCCACCCAAAGGTGCAATGGCTGCTGTTTAAGGTCCTTTAGCCATTGTTCACTGAGTACATAGTACACTGAAACTGTGAAAAGCCCCTGGTGCTATATGTTTGACATGTAATGAAGATTGTAAATATTGACTGTCATTGTAGATATAGTAAGTGACATACAGTATTGGAAGAAACCGAGTTGTTTCACACTTTATGTAATGTCAACGTTGAATGGTCATGCAACATGCTTTTACAAATTTTATGAATAAAGAATATTTTTGGAAAAAAAATGTCACCACCTAACTTAGAGCAATATGAAGTTTCCATAAAAATAAGCTGCCTTGCATTAGTGAAGCCATGTGGGTCAAGGTAACTTGTCAATAAATTTCACCTTGGATTATAATTTAATAAAACAATATATGAATGAACATTATGTGCCATATGAAATATATATATAATGATAATACTCTTTAAATCAATATATTAAACAGCTCAAAGAAAGCTATGACTGGTTTTTCCAGCAATTGCATTTAATTAGTATTGGATTAAACCAATGAATAGCATCTGATAAATCCTAATTGCATTTGAATTCTGAATTTATACCATGGTATAGCCTGGTCTTCTCATTGACACCTTTTAGGGATTCACCTAGCAGGATTTGCACTTGTCCCATGCAAACAAGGATGAGTCTCCTAACTTCCCTTGACACCATGGATGACCCAGCTGAGACTGAGAAATGTCTTCTTCTGCTGTTATGTGGCCCAATTATATCGCTTCAAAAGAAAATTATTTTATTGTGTTTTAATTATAAAAACAAGGAAGGAATTATCATCACAAAAATTATGAGAACAGAATATTTTGATATCTGTCCCAAATTGAATGTCAGGCATTGATAAGAATGACCTGAACTAGAGGAATATCCTGTCTACAAACTTTCTTCTTGGGTGATATGTTTGAGAAGTCCTAGAAGTTGAACTGTTATCCTAGGCCAAACTGGATGTACAAATGTGCTATGATCTTTTATTCTGTTTGGTTTGTAAACAAAATGCCAGTCTCTTGACAAATCTAAGCCTGACAGTCCTTGATAATAAATTGTTGGAGGTACCTTGCAGGATAACCATGCAAGTACTGTGGTTAACTGTGTGCTGGAGATCCTTGACAGTGCTCGAAGCATTGCTCTTCCAGATAAATAAATGAAGAAAAATGAAGGGATTCCATATGGCACAGAAACAGGCTATTTGGCCTAATCAGTCCATGATGCCATTTATATTCCACTTGTGCCTCCTCCCATCTTTCTTCATCTAAATTTATCATCGCGATCCTGTATTATGACACAGCTGATGGTAAATGCTGAGTTGTTCAAATCCCAGAGGGAAACTTGAAATAACTGTCATAACCAATTTTTGCAACTTGTATGTCACGAGATGCATACTTTGAATTCAGTTATAATAAGACCACCAAGTCTCGAGGTTTTTTAGAAAACTAAATTAAACATTTATTAACACAAAAAAGATTGTAAACACATACATATGTCTACAAAATTACTACTACAATAACTACAAAAATCACCTAATTAATCTGACTCGCAGTAACACCTCCATCAAGGCAAGGGTAAAACACATAGATTTAAACAGACCCCTGGCAAAGCACACTCGGGACAGTCACATTCAAAATAAGTTTAAAAACAAAAAACTACTGCAGATGCTGGAAATCCAAAACAAAAACAAAATTACCTGGAAAAACTCAGCAGGTCTGGCAGCATCGGCGGAGAAGAAAAGAGTTGACGTTTCGAGTCCTCATGACCCTTCAACAGAACTCAACTCAACTTCAACTGTTCTGTTGAAGGGTCGTGAGGACTCGAAACGTCAACTCTTTTCTTCTCCGCCGATGCTGCCAGACCTGCTGAGTTTTTCCAGGTAATTTTGTTTTTGTTCAAAATAAGTTTCTTTCAGGGTCCTTGCAGACAGCGGCTTGAGGCTTACAGGCTGGAGGCTTTAGATCTTAAAATCCCTCTACCTTTTACCAACAGCCATCTCTTCCTTTATACATATTTTCCTCTTTGAAAGCAAATTCTCATTGTATCACTAGGTCTTTTTGAACTTTACCTCTTCTAACAATAAAACCCTTTCATGACACCAATTTTATTAGTAAGCTTTGGAAAAAGTAAACACATTGTTTGGCTTCTTCTGGCTAGATGTGATATTTCACCCATTCTTTTGAATGGTTTATTTAAAAATGCAAATTTCCCCATTTACCTTGTAATTTATCTAATTAACATTTCAAACCT
Organism: Cetorhinus maximus; assembly: GCF_964194155.1. Lineage (NCBI taxonomy): Eukaryota > Metazoa > Chordata > Chondrichthyes > Lamniformes > Cetorhinidae > Cetorhinus > Cetorhinus maximus. The sequence goes on along the minus strand of NC_135880.1, from coordinate 72,374,407 downwards.
ACTTCTCTTCTATACATCAAAGCCTCTAGACCAGCTGGCTTTAATCCAATCAAGACACACACATACATATAGACACAGATACCATTAGAACTCTATTTTAAAATAATTTCCAATAATGTTATTGACATTCTTATATCTCCTTGACATCCTGCATGGTGCTTGCTTTTATATATCAACCTCAGGACCAGACTTTTGGCCCCAAGTTAGGTGTGCACAGTTGGGAGGTCTCCTGGCTCTGCGAAACTGACTTAAAAATGTCTACCCGGGGGTTGGATTTTCGGTCAGGAGGCTGGGGGGTGCAGGCTGAAGTAAGAGTTCCTTTGTTATGTAAACCGCTCCTTATCTTCCACCTTGTCCCAGATCTTTTAGGGATTTCTTTCCTCCATTTCTCTCCTCCGGCCACCCCTATGCCTGCTTAAAAGCTGTTGTGTCTGTACCTTTTTCCAGTTCTGATAAAAAGGTCACAGACCTGAAACATGTGTTTCTCCCTCCACTGATGCTGGATGACAAACTGCTGAGTATTTCCAATATTTTTGTTTATATTTAATTTTCTAATGGCACCCTCTGCCATCATTGCGATCATATTTTTATCCTGTTTCCCGCCTCATGGTTCTTCCACAATTCCCTAAATTGGGAACTCTCCCAAGTTCCCTCCTTAATAGACTTGTCTATAACTTGGCATGCTTTTCATTGTGTCTCCTGCTTCATTGTGTTAGCCAAGCATAAAGCTGAGCACTGGTATATGTGCTGAGCTGTCTTGCAAGATAGGATAATTCTGGCTCATCAGTCCTTGGCTGAATCTCCACCTGGGGGACTGGTACAGCTGGTGCCATGACAGAGAGAGAACCAGCTAAAGATACCAGACGGGATTCTTAACCCAGTCTGCTTGTCCCAGCCCATGAGTCTGCCTCCTATTTCCTTTCCTGCTGCAATATCTCTGAGCATCTGTTCTTCAGTTTGGCCAGCTGGATATTGCCATGTTCAGTACAGTTCCCTCCCTAGTAAGAGAAAGCAAGGGAATTGCTGTTGGAAAGGGGGCTTTCCAATTCTCCAGAATGAGAATGAATGTGCTGTGTTAGAAAGACTGTGAACTCTATTAACCATATTGTTAGTAAAGCTCTTTCGTTTGATCTACGATACCTGGTTAGTTGTGTATTCTAATATCATTCTTCACTAACATAAGGAGACAGGAATGTACAGGATTGGAAAAGACCACTGTACCCTATCATGTATCCAAAGTTCAAACATATCGATTCATATTCTTTACCCCTTTTACTCCATTTTCCGACCTGCTAAAATTATGCCTGTCAAATGAAACTCAACCATAACAATCATATTTGATCCAACCAGGGTCTGCAGTAGTATCTGTTCAATTCCTTCACTGGTGCCGGATTCTCTGGTACAGGTGGGTAGGATATCTGATGCCCATGAACAAATGTTAACTTGGCTGACCCGGACAAATCACTTGGGTCACCATGAAACCAGCTGGGAAGATGAGAGTCCTGTCCTGATACTTTGCTGGAAGTGATTTAGCTAGTTACAAAAATCCATCTCCAGAAGTATACCACATTCTGTCAAATTCCAGATGCTAAAAACTCATTTTTAAAAATTATCCACCACCCACCCCCACCCTGTCCTGTCCAGTTATTTTACCAATCATCTTAAATCAGTGTTGCATGCTTACTAACCCTCTGCCAGTGGAAACTGTCTCTCTCTATTTACTCCATCAGAACCCCTCAAAATATTGAATATCTCTATTACATGTCCTCTTAACTTCCACTACTCTAAGGAAAATAGTCCCAACTTCTCTAGTCTCTTCATATAACCAAAGTCAAATGTGTCATTCAGTTAAATTTGACACAGATTAATTATGCAAACTGATGAATAAAAGGGTTGAGGAAGAGTTTAATGTCCTCCCCTGTGATGAGTTTGGTGGCATAGTGGTATTTAATCAGGCGTGGCAAGTGGAGACCCCATTGCCTTCCTGCCTCCACTGCAATAAATCCATGATGGGAAGTCCTTTGGATGGCCTTCCTGCCTCATTGCCAATTGAGGCCCTTAATTGATGCCCACTTAAGGACCTCACCCGCCATCGCTGGTATTATGAACATACAAATTAGGAACAGGAGTAGGCCCCTTGGTTCTTCGAGCCTGCTCCGCCATTCACTAAGATCATGGCTGATCTGATTTTAACCTTAACTCCACAATCCTGTCTACCTACAATAACCTTTCGCCTCCCTTGTTTATCAAGAATCTATCTAGCTCTGCCTAAAAAATATTCAAAGATTCTGCCTCTGTTGCTGTGAGGAAGAGAGTTCCAAAGACTCATGACCCTCTGAGAGAAAAAATTCTCCTCATTTCTGCCTTAACTGGGAAACCCCTTATTTTTAAACAGTGACCCCTAGTTCTAGAATATCTAGAATGATAGTTCTATTAACCCAGGTCTCAGTGGCCCTTGATCTCCAAGAAGGCCTACCACTGTCCAGTTTAGTGGCTGAGTGGCACTTAATATGAAGGGTCTTCCCTAAAAAAGGCAACGCGGGGCTCTTGCCAGCTCTCTGGCTGGGTGATGAGAACACCGCCCCACCCAATCACCTCCATTAAATGGTCTGACAGCATCTGCGGAGAGGAACACAGTTAACGTTTCGAGTCCGCATGACTCTTCATCAGAACTAAGGAAATATAGAAATGAGGTGAAATATAAGCTGGTTGAGGGGGGTGGGAGGTAGAGCTGGGTAGAGGGCCAGTGATAAATGGAGGCAAAGAGGAGATTGCCAAAGATGTCATAGACAAAAGGACAAAGGGGTGTTGACGGTGGTGATATTAGCTAAGGAATGTACTAATGGTGGCATTAAGGGTAGAAAGCAGGACGAGCAAGTGACAGATGGCCCTAGTGGGGTGGAGATAATTTAGCCTATTTCGATCCCTTCCCCCCACCCCACCCCACCCCCACTAGGGCCATCTGTCACTTGCTCGTCCTGCTTTCTACCCTTAATGTCACCATTAGCACATTCCTTAGCTAATAGCACCACCGTCAACATCCCTTTGTCCTTTTGTCTATGACATCTTTGGCAATCTCTTCTTTGCCTCCACCTATCACTGGCCCTCTATCCAGCTCTACCTGTCCCACCCCCCTCAAACAGCTTATATTTCACCTCATTTCTACATTTCCTTAGGTCTGATGAAGAGTCATACGGACTCGAAATGTTAACTGTATTCCTCTCCGCAGATGCTGTCAGACCTGCTGAGTTTTTCCAGCTATTTTTGTTTTTGTTTCAGAGTTCCAGCATCCGCAGTATTTTGTTTTTACCTCCATTAAATACTGCCCAGAGTGTGTTGATTCTTTCTCCTGCCTAATCCTTTCTCTCACTTTAAAAGCACTGATGTCTGGGCATTAAACATCTCATCGCTGGACTGTAGAGAAGAAAATCAGGCAGAGAGAATTACATGGTGGTAACAGCACCTACCTGACTTTCCTTCCATTCAATTAATGTACAATGCAAGCAGTCTAGTTTTCCTCTGCCCACACTTGATGTCCAGAGAATGAAGACAAAAATCTATCCCATTTGATCTCACTAATGTTAGATAGCTGGGAACAGAGAGGCCTGGGCAGAGTAGGTGGAATGAGTGAGAAGCTGGGGCCAGTAGGACACATAGGGATTTGGGGGAATTGGAGGCAAGCAAGCCATGAAGAACTTAAGAAGCATATATTTGGAAGGTTTCTCTGTGTCATAGAAGTAATGAGAATCTCTATGGTGGGGCTTCAGAAGATCCTTAGAGATATTGTCCCCAAAGTTCCACCTGGGCCAAGGCTGGGAAGTGGGAAGGTTGCTTGCTAATGGCTGTTATTTGGAACAGAACATGGTTCTGTTGGGATTCTTGGGGATTGACATTTTCTGGTGCTAGGAAGGGTGGAGATGACAATTCTTCGCTCCATACCCCATACATGTGTCTGGAAGAGTTCTTCGACTACTCCAGGAATTCTGGCCTCAATGTAACTCCTGCCAGTTGAAAGGCCAAAACCTTTAGGAAACAAAGATGATCAATCTTGAAGGAGACAGATTACCGCAGTGTGAAAAATTAGGGTTCATGTTGGAGCCGGAGGTGATTTTGATGGATTAAGAGGAGGAGGTGGCAAAGTGGTATTGTCACTGGGCTAATAATCCAGAGGCCCTGGCTCATGCTCTGGGGATACATGTTCAAATCCCACCATGGTGGAGTTTAAATTCAATTAATAAAACCTGGAATTATAAGCTAGTGTCAGTAATAGTGACCATGAAACCATTGTCAATTGTTGTAAAAACCCATCTGGTTCACTAATGCCCTTTAGGGAAAGAAATCTGCTTTCATTAGCTAGTCCAGCCTACATGTGACTCCAGGCCCACAGCAATGTTGTTAATGCTTAAATGCCCTCTGAAAAGTCTGAGCAAGTCACTCGGTTGTATTAAACCACTACAAAGTCAAAAAGGAATGAAACTGGATGGACCACTCAGCATCAACCTAGGCACTAGAAACGACAATGGCAAATTCAACCCTGTCGACCTTGCAAATACTCCTAACTAACATTGATGGAATTGTGCCAAAATTGTGAGAGCTGTCCTGCAGACTAGTCAAGCAACAGCCTGACATAGTTATACTCATTGAGTCATGCCTTCCCAGACACCACCATCACCATCCCTGGGCATGTTCTGTCCCACTGGCAGGACAGACCCACCAGAGGTGGTGGCATATCTGGGAGAAAGTTGCCCTGTGTGTCCTCAATGTGGACTCTGGACCACATGATCATGGCATCAAGTTAAACATGGGCAAGGAAACTCCTGCTGATTGTCACCCAATGCCTTCCCTCAGCTGATGGACCAACTCCTCCATGTTGATCACGAGTTGGAAGAAGCATTGAGGTTGTCAAGGCCACAGAATGTACTCTGGGTGAGGGACTTAAATGTTCATCACTAAGAGTGTCTCAGTAGCACCACTACTGACCAAGCTGGACGCGTCCTGAAGGACATAGCTGCTAGACTGCATCTGTGTCAGGTGTAGAGGAAACCATCAAGAGGGAAAAACTTACTTGACCTCATCCTCATCAATCTACCTGTCACAGATGCATTTGTCCATGACAGTATCAGTAGGAATGACAACTGCACAGTCCTTGTGGAGACAAAGTCCCATTTTCACGTTGATGATACCCTCTGTTGTGTCGTGTGACACTACAACTTTGCTAAATGGGATAGATTTCGAACAGATCTAACAACTCAAATATTGGGCAACCATGAGGCACAGAGGGCCATCAGCAGCTGCAGAATTGTATTTAACCACAATTTATAACCTCAGAGCTCGGCATATCCCCCACTCTACCATTACCATCAAGCAAACGGACCAACCCTGATTCAATGAGAGTACAGGAGGGCATGCCAGGAGCAGCACCAGGCATACCTAAAGATGAGTTGTCAACCAGTAAAGCGACAACACAGGACTACTTGCATGCCAAACAGTAAAAGCAGCAAGTGATAGACAGAGCTAAGCGATTCCAACAGATCAGATCTAAGCTCTGCAGTCCTGTCACATCCAGTTGTGAATGGTAGTGGACAATTAAACAACTAACTGGAGGAGGAAGCTCCACAGATATCCCTATTGTCAATGATGGGGGAGCCCAGCACAGCAGTGCAAAATACAAGGCTGAAGCATTTGCAACAATCTCCAGCTAGAAGTGCCGAATGGATGATCCATCTTGGCCTCTTGCTGGGGCCCCCAGCATCACGGATGCCAGTCTTCAGCCAATTCAATTCACTCCACATGCTATAAGAAATGAGTGAAGGCACTGGATACTGCAAAGGCTATGGGCCCTGACAATATTCTGGCAACAGTACTGAAGGTTTGTGATCCAAAACTAGCTGCACCCCTAGCCAAGCTGTTCCAGTACAGCAACAACACTGGCATCTACCTGGCAATGTGGAAAATTGCCCAGGCATGTCCTGTTCACAAAAAGCGGGATGAACACAATCATCCAATTATCACCCATCAGCCTACTTTTAATCATCAGCAAAGTGATGGAAGATGTCATTGACAGTGCTATAAAGTGGCACTTACTCAGCAATGACCTGCTCACTGACGTTCAGTTTGGGTTCTGCTAGGGCCACTCTGCTCCTGACCTCATTACAGTCTTGGTCCAAACCGGGACGAAGGAGCTGAACTCAAGAGGTGGGGTGAGAGTGACTGCCCTTGACATCAAGGCAGCATTTGACCGAGTGTGGCATCAAGGAGCTCTAGCAAAACTGGAGTCAATGGGAATCAGGGGAAACTCTCCACTGTGTGGGGTCATGCCTAGCATAAAGAAAGATGTAGGTCAATCATCTCTCCGATGATCTGGAGCTGGAAAATCTGGGCCAAAGTATGAATAAACTTAGAATTTACCATGTTTAAAGTGAAATCTAATCAACTAATTGGTTTTGAACAACAGTTCAACTAAGAACTGATGTTAATTAAAATTAAAAATAACAATGCCAATATCCTGAAAACATTAGCAACTTTTGGAAACAATTACAACTTTCTGTTTCATACATATTTGTTGATTTAACTGCTCATTATAAACCGTATGAACAATATGTTACCACAGGAATGTCACTGCAACCATGATATTTTTGCTTAATGATACACAGAATAGTCTATTTTAATTCTCCACATTTGTGGTGGTGTAGCTTAGGCAATGGAAGGTTGTGCAAAAACAAACCTTTTTTCCTTTTTAATGGGCGGATAAAATGGGAAAATTTCCCTCGTCCTATTTCTCCCTTTCAAGATCTCTTGAAGCCATACATTTCCTCTGGCCAAGGAAGCAGGTGACTAGGTGGATCTGATCTATCTTCTTTCTGAATGCTGCTCTTTAGCCAGTCTTTGTGAGCTACCCAACAGCACCTGGGTGATAACTCTCCAGATTAGATTTCTCTGATATTCACATTATTTACAGCAATATGACTTTTGGCAAGTTTTGGTGAACTGAAATGCAAGCGTCAATCATTAGGATAGTTACAGGAAAGAGTCAAAACCATCCAAATAAATTTGTCTTTGTAAGGTACTTTACCACATACAGTGAAACAATACTAACTCTTACGTTTATGGTCTGCCATCTAGTATATGTTTTGTGTACGCTACAGCTTTTAGTTGCTTTCAGTTATGTTTAACAAACATCCTGCCCACATAGAAAATCTGTACATTTGTCTCAGTGAGAAATTTATTTTGATATATTAGTCTCTTGGAAAGAAATTGAACAAGATGCATTAACTATACTTTGAAATGATTGCAAAGGCCCGAATCTTCCAAAGAGCAGTAATCACCATCAGACTGCTGCTCCACTCCTATCTTTCTGCACCATGATGGAGCTCCGCTATTCCGGCCGAGTCTTCCAAACCTGTCTTCTTCAGAAATGCTGAGCGTACCGTCAATTAATTTCTTCTTAGCGCAAGATCGGTGGGGGAAGAATTAGCTGCCATATTCTGTTAAATGTTCACTAGCACACTGAAAAACTTTGGGACATTTAAGTAGCTTTTCAGTGTGTTAGTGAGTGAGTGTACGAGTGAATGGGTGAGTGACTGGGTGAATGTGGAGGTGTGTAAGTGGTTAGGGTGGCAGGTGGCCAGGGTGGCAGATGGGTAGGGTGACACATGGTAGGGTGGTATGTGGGTAGGCGGTAGGTGGGCAGGTCAGTAGGATGCCAGCTAGATAGGGTGGCAGATGAGTGAGGTGGGTAAGTGTGTTGTCGCATTGGTTCGGGAGGGGTTGTCAGGTCGCTGGGGGGATTACCAGGTTGGGGGCCAGTCAGGTTGGTCAGGGAGGAGTAGTGGGAGTTGGAGCGGGGAGTTGGGTGGTGGGGCTAGTCAGATCGGTTTGGGGGGGCGAGTTGGGTGTCAAGGGGGAGTTGGTGGTTGGTGTACGCAAGTTGGGTCAGAGGAGTTGGGCATTCAGGCGGGGGTTCAGAGGAGGATCAGAGGGTTAGTGGGAAGTCAGTTGTATAGTCACCCAGGAATTAGACTAGGATTTTTCTGTCTAACATTTTCTGGGTGACCATCCGGGTAAGTAGGTCAGTACTGTCGGAAGGCTCTGACTTTAACCCAAAGTTAGAAACGTCTTCAGAGGGTCCTGGGGAGCAGTAAAATTGCCTTTTGGAAGTCCCAAAGTTCAAGAGAGTCAGGGGGCAGAGGTGAGTATAGTGGCCATTACCAAGGAGAAGGTGCTAGGAAAACTGAAAGGTCTGAAGGTGGATAAATCACCTGGACCAGATGGATTACACCCCAGAGTTCTGAAGGAGATAGCTGAAGAGATAGTGGAGGCGTTAGTGGTGATCTTTCAGGAATCACTGGAGTCAGGGAGGGTCCCAGAGGACTGGAAAATCGCTAATGTAACCCCACTGTTTAAGAAGGGAGTGAGGCAAAAGACGGGAAATTACAGGCCGATTAGCCTGACCTCGGTCGTTGGTAAGATTTTAGAGTCCATTCTTAATGATGAGATTTCAGAATACTTGGAAGTGCATTGTAAAATAGGGCAAAGTCAGCATGGTTTCATCAAGGGGAGGTCATGCCTGACAAATCTGATAGAATTCTTTGAGGAGGTAACGAGTAGGTTAGACAAAGGAGAGCCAATGGATGTTATCTATTTGGACTTCCAGAAGGCCTTTGACAAGGTGCCGCACAGGAAGCTGCTCAGTAAGATAAGAGCCCATGGTGTTAGAGGAAAGGTACTAGCATGGATAGAAGATTGGCTGTCTGGCAGGAGGCAGAGAGTGGGGATAAGGGGGTCCTTCTCAGGATGGCGGCCGGTGACTAGTGGAGTTCCGCAGGGGTCAGTGTTGGGACCACAACTTTTCACTTTATATATTAATGATCTAGATGAAGGAACTGAGGGCATTCTGGCTAAGTTTGCAGATGATACAAAGATAGGTGGAGGGACAGGTAGTATTGAGGAGGTGGGGAGGCCGCAGAAGTATTTGGACAGGTTAGGAGAATGGGCAAAGAAGTGGCAGATGGAATACAACGTGGGGAAATGTGAGGTCATGTACTTTGGTATGAAGAATAGAGGCATAGACTATTTTCTAAATGGGGAGAGGATTCAGAAATCTGGAGTGCAAAGGGACTTGGGAGTCCGAGTCCAGGATTCTCTTAAGGTTAACTTGCAGGTTGAGTTGGTAGTTAGGAAGGCAAATGCAATGTTGGCATTTATTTCGAGAGGACAGAATATAAAAGCAGGGATGTGCTGCTGAGGCTTTATAGGGCTCTGGTCAGACCACATTTAGAATATTGTGAGCAATTTTGGGCCCCGTATCTCAGGAAGAATGTTCTGGCCCTGGAGAGGGTCCAGAGGATGCTTACGAGAACAATCCCAGGAATGAAAGGCTTAACATATGAGGAACGTTTGAGGACTCTGGGTCTATACTCGATGGAGTTTAGAAGGATGAGGGGGGATCTGATTGAAACTTACAGAATACTGAAAGGCCTGGATAGAGTGGACGTGGGGAAGATGTTTCCATTAGTAGGAGAGACTAGGACCCGCGAGCACAGCCTCAGAGTAAAGGGAAGACCTTTTAGAACAGAGATGAGGAGAAACTTCTTTAGCCAGAGAGTGGTGAATCTATGGAATTCATTGCCACCGAAGGCTGTGGAGGCCAGGTCATTGAGTGTATTTAAGACCGAGATAGATAGGTTCTTGATTGGTAAGGGGATCAAAGGTTATGGGGAGAAGGTGGGAGAATGGGGTTGAGAAACTTATCAGCCATGATTGAATGGCAGAGCAGATTCGATGGGCCGAATGGCCTAATTTATGCTCCTATGTCTTATGGTCTTATGGTCTTCAAGCTTCCCGGGCAATTCCCATGGTGTCGGTGCGTTGTGACTTCCGAGGGGACCCGTAGCGCATCTTTGGGATACATTCAGTCTCCGATGATCTGGAGACCAGGACTTCTGGGACAAAGTGTGAACAAACCTAGAATTTACGGTGTTTAAAGTGAAATCTAATCCACTAATTGGTTTTGAAGACCAACTTAATATAAAGCATGGGATATCAATCAAAAATAAGAGCTGATGTTAATTACAATTAAAAATAACAATGTCAGCATCCTGAAAACATTAGCAACTATTGCAAACAATTACAATTTTCCATTTCATACACATTTGTTGATTTAATTGTTTATTATATACCTTATGAATCTTATGACTGGAAAGTCACCACAATGATACTTTTGCCTTAATGATGCACAAAACATTTTTAATTCTCCACATTTGTAGTGGTGTAGCTTAGGCAATGAAAAGGTTGTGCAAAAACAAATATTTTTTTTTATTTTAATGAGGCGATTTAATGGCAACATTTCTCTCGTCCTATTTCTCCCTATAACAATCTTGTGCACGCATTTCCCACACATTTCCTTTGGCCAAGGAAGCAGGTGACTACGTGATCTGATCTAGCTTCTTTCCTTATGCTGCTCTTTAGCCAGTATTTGTGAGCTACCCAACAGCACCTGGGTGATAACTCTCCAGATTAGATTTCTCTAATATTCACATTATTTACAGCAATATGACTGTTGGCAGGTTTTGGTGAACTGAAATGCAAGTGTCAATCATTAGGATAGTTACAGGTGCAGATTTAATTGGGAGGGAGAAAACTAGTGAGTGTGCAAATGTATATATTAGTCATATTTAAAGGTGTTAGGACGCTTAACAGAGGTTGACCTCTGCACCAACTTTTTTTTGCAATCAGGCCATCAAGCCACAGGCTAACTACTGAGGAATAATGGCTATTCTCTTCAGATATGTCCATAAGACCATAAGCCTTTTAGAACAGAAATTTAGCAGAAATTAGGCCCTTCGGCTCATACAGTCTGCTCTGCCATTCTATCATGGCTGATAATTTTCTCAACTCCATTCTCCCGGATGTCTCATGATTCCTGTCAGAACCCAGGCACAGATGCAGAGTTGGCCTCAAATGAGACCTGATCTGACACCAGAAAATGCCATCAAGCAGACAGTGTCTTCAAACAGTGCTACATTGCCTGGACTATTTTGGAGGAGCTTTGCAGAACACCCCAGAATCGTTACCCAGATTTGCCATTGTCTGTTCCATGTTGTATAGATTTGCTATCAACATCTCTTATCACCACCTGGGCAGCAGGAAGAGCAGAAATAGAGGGATGAGTAGGAGGAGAAAGAGGAGGAGGTACATCATGGGCATCGTTGACCACTAGTGCCTGGAGCCAAAGCTCTTAGAGAACAACTCATCCAAGAAAACTTCCCATGAACCATTTTTCTCATGCCCAATACCACAGTCTGGCAATCTTATCACTGCTGCCCAAACTACTACCATCTCATTGCCTTCTTTCAGCCCAACATTATGAGTTTTGCCCTCACTTCACTACAAAGAGAACCACAAATAAAAAATCCATACTAGAAAACAATTTATCCAACATTCCATCTTTGGCAAATATTTAACAGGAGTAATTAAGAATCACCCCTCTGAAATACCTTTGAACCTGTCTTGAGTGTAACATTTCCCTATCCTAATACTCTTATTAGGTATATCCACAGTGGCCACAGCTTGGCAGCTGAAAGACTGCTGAGCTTTTATTAAGGACACTTTAGGTAGCTACACTAGGTGACCTCAAGCTTCTCTGGGTCTTGAGGGCCCCTCTGCATACTGCAGCGTCTTGGCCTGGGTCAGGACAATCTGGCCCAGCTTCTTCACACTTGTAACCTCTCCTCTAGCCTATTCTCTAAGATACACAAGGTGCTGGTATGTGAGCTCGTGCTTGCAATGGTCAGATCCAGTGATCTTCAAGGGGGCTGGCCTATTTTTCTTGAGGTGTCACAAGGGCTTCAACATCTTTAGGAATAATGGTTAACTTTAATGGTGAAGGGAGAACATTGTGTATTGAGTGGCTGGTGGAAGCAAATAGAGTTTGTCATGCAGAGTGTGTAGGAACACATAGAAGTAAGAAGCTGTAAAGAACTGTAAGGAAATCCTGCAAGATCTTTCTTTTAGCTTTACCATTTATCATAGCCATAACTCACTCCCTGATGGTAGTGTCCAGCATGTCCTCCTCCAGTGGAGAGAGGGCATGTGGGTAGGCTGAGTCTCCACCTGTCACCACTTCCTGCCTAATGTCACAAACTTCTCCTCCAAGAAGGGAGTGTGCAAATGACAGTCTTGTGAGCAGTTTTGAGAATGCACCTGTCATGGTCGAATCATTTGATGTTGTCTGCAAGCTGTGTGAGGAAATGTAGTTGCCATAATGCCTTATATCTGTAAATTGTTGTTGTAAAATGTCATGGCAATATGCTTATTATTTAGCATATGTTTTTCACTACTTCTTTTGCAAATCAATTTTATTTCTATTAATTTATCCCATGTACAATATACACTCAACAAACACTTTAATTAAAATATGAACAATATATTTTCCTCCAGTGATTGTTGGCAATAATTGCGGCAATGCTTCTGGTAGCGTTAAGGATGAAACTTTTAATTATAGCCTCTCAGTCTAGATAAGATATAAGGGTGCCTTATATAGGTAAAATTAATTATAACTGCTCCTCCATTATTTTGTTTTGACAGTAGATTTTATTACATTTGGATTCTGTGGATTTAAGCTAACTTTGAGCCCAGCACAGATGGACCATTGAAGAAGGGTTTGATCGTATGTGATTTTTTGTACATTAGTGACACATTTGGGCTGGATGGGAAGAGCTGTAGATTAATAATCGTAAAATTGCATAAAGAACATGCATCTTAATTATAAAACGTCAAATCAATCACCATGTGACTTTAGCTGTAATAGATTCTACTTGCAATCAAAGTAATTTGAGTTTAATTCCTATCCTTGGCTACCATTCAAGTTTGGCTACACTAGTGCATTAATTCCACCAGTTATTGGCTGAGGGACCAGATGAAAAATTCCAGGACTTGAGACATCTCAGTAAAGGGCCGAAATAGCTGCTACAATCAAGATTAAAATACGAATGAAGGTGAAGCAAATCCAAAAGCAATGATTAGATGACAGGGAACTTGTTTTTTAAAAGCTTTCAGAAGCAAGGACAGAGTGAGGGAGGTTACAAACTCCAGAGCCTTATATAAATTCTGCATGCCACAAAATATTTTTTCAATTCAGGCTGACTTCCAGTCAGTTCTTCAAAAATCACCATCCATGTAAATTTTGAAGCAGTGCAGACTTTCCAGCAGCAGTTTATATTTATAACTTTTGACACACTGATATTTTTAAAGGGTTTAATCAAAAAATTTCTCAGTTGAAGGATGTTTGCAGAGGTTTACCCACGCTCATGACTGGCTGGAAGATGGGCACTTGGTTGACACTATAGGGTGGATTTTGTTTGAAGGCCACAGGTCCCGGCAGTGGCACCAGAAACGGCTGCCGCTTCTGCTCCTGCATCATGTGGCCAGCCAATTAACTAACTGGAGGTGTGAGGCCCATTCAATAAAAGAGTAGAGGCAGCTAATGCATCTAAGATCCAAGGGTCACAGGTATATTGTCCAGCAATCATTTTCACATATGAAGTGCATTTGTTAATATTACAAGCACTGTGATGTAAGAGTTAATTGAACTGTCTTGTCCCTAAGGCATGAAAGGTGTCATAGGCTTTTTAAACAAAACCTTACTTTTTTGCTTATTTAAAATTTCCAACAGCAGTTACAAGACAAAAGCTGAAGCCTCATTCTTGCGTAATCTCACATCTCTCATTGTGAGAACACATTGCAATCAACAGGGACCAGCAGATGGTCTGTCTCAAATAAAAGCAAAAAACTGTGGATGCTGGAAATCCAAAACAAAAACAAAAGTACCTGGAAAAACTCAGCAAGTCTGACAGCGTCTGCAGAGAGGAACACAGTTAACGTTTCGAGTCCGAATGACCCTTCAACAGAACTAAGTAAAAATAGAAGAGAGGTGAAATATAAGCTGGTTTAAGTGGGGGGTGGGACAAGTAGAGCCAGTGATAGGTGGAGATAACCCAAAGATGTCACAGACAAAAGGTCAAAGAGGTGTTGAAGGTGGTGATATTATCTAAGGAATGTGCTAATTAAGGGTAGAAAGCAGGACAAGCAAGGTACAGATAGCCCTCGTGGGGGTGGGGTGGGGTGAAGGAATCAAAAAAGGCTAAAAGATAGAGATAAAACAATGGATGGAAATATATTTAAAAATGATGGAAATAGGTGGCAACAGAAAAATCTATATAAATTATTGGAAAAAAAGGGGGGGATCAGAAAGGGGGTGGGGATGAAGGAGAGAGTTCATGATCTAAAATTGTTGAACTCAATATTCAGTCCGGAAGGCTGTAAAGTGCTTAGTCGGAAGATGAGGTGCTGTTCCTCCAGTTTGTGTTGAGCTTCACTGGAACAATGCAGCAGGCCAAGGACGGACATGTGGGCAAGAGAGCAAGGTGGTGTGTTGAAATGGCAAGCGACAGGGAGGTCTGGGTCATGCTTGCGGACAGACCGAAGGTGTTCTGCAAAGCAGTCACCCAGTCTGCGTTTGGTCTATCCAATGTAGAGGAAACTGCATTGGGAGCAACGAATGCATTAGACTAAATTGAGGGAAGTGCAAGTGAAATGCTGCTTCACTTGAAAGCAGTGATTGGGCCCTTGGACGGTGAGGAGAGGGGAAGTAAAGTGGCAGGTGTTGCACCTTTTGCGGTTGCATGGGAAGGTGCCATGGGAGAGGGTTGAGGTGTAGGGGGTGATGGAGGAGTGGACCAGGGTGTCTCGGAGGGAACGATCCCTGCGGAATGCCGCCGGGGGGGTGAAGGGAAGATGTGTTTGGTGGTGGCATCATGCTGGAGTAGGCGGAAATGGCGGAGGATGATCCTTTGAATGTGGAGGCTGGTGGGGTGATAAGTGAGGACAAGGGGGACCCTATCATGTAGGGTCATTACACTTCCTATCATGACACTTCCTCCTACCTCCCCCTGGACCATGACCCCACCACTGAACATCAAGCCATTGTTTCCAGGACTGTTACTGACCTCATCTCCTCTGGAGATCTTCCTTCCACAGCTTCCAACCTGATAGTCTCCCAACCTCGGACAGCCCGCTTCTACCTCCTACCCAAAATCCACAACCAGGACTGTCCCGGCAGACCGATTGTGTCAGCCTGTTCCTGCCCCACGGAACTCATTTCTTGCTATCTTGACTCCATTCTCTCTCCCCTTGTCCAGTCTCTTCCCACCTATATCCGTGATTCCTCTGACACCCTATATCATATCAACAATTTCCAGTTCCCTGGCCCTAACCGCCTCCTCTTCACCATGGACGTCCAATCCCTCTACACCTCCATCCCCCTCCAGAATTGTCTGATGGCTCTCCGCTTCTTCCTCGAACAGAGGCCCGAACAATCCCCATCCACCACTACTCTCCGCCGTCTGGCTGAACTTGTTCTCACACTGAACAATTGCTCCTTAAACTAGTCTCACTTCCTCCAAATTAAAGGTGTGGCTATGGGTACCTGCATGGGCCCCAGCTATGCCTGTCTCTTTATGGGGCATGTGGGAAATTCCTTGTTCCAGTCCTACTCCGGCCCTCTCCCACAACTCTTTCTCCGGTACATCGATGATTATTTCAGTGCTGCTTCATGCTCTCATCTGGACCTGGAAAAATTTATTAATTTTGCTTCCAATTTCCACCCCTCCATCATTTTCACATGGTCCATCTCTGACACTTCCCTCCCCTTCCTTGACCTCTCTGTCTCAATTTCTGGTGATAGATTGTCCACCAATATCTATTTCAAGCCTACCGACTCCCACAGCTACCTCGACTACAGTTCCTCACACCCCGCTTCCTGTAAGGACTCCATCCCATTCTCTCAGTTTCTTCACCTCCGTCGCATCTGTTCTGATGATGCCACTTTCAAAAACAGTTCCTCTGACATGTCTTCCTTCTTCCTTAACCGAGGTTTTCCACCCACGGTGGTTGACAGGGCCCTCAACCGTGTCCGGCCCATCTCCCGCGCACCCGCCCTCACACCTTCCTCTCCCTCCCAGAAACATGATAGGGTCCCCCTTGTCCTCACTTATCACCCCACCAGCCTCCTCATTCAAAGGATCATCCTCTGCCATTTCCGCCTACTCCAGCATGATGCCACCACCAAACACATCTTCCCTTCACCCCCCCCGGCGGCATTCCGCAGGGATCGTTCCCTCCGGGACACCCTGGTCTACTCCTCCATCACCTCCTACACCTCAACCCTCTCCCACGGTACCTTCCCATGCAACCGCAGAAGGTGCAACACCTGCCACTTTACTTCCCCTCTCCTCACCATCCAAGGGCCCAAACACTCCTTTCAAGTGAAGCAGCATTTCACTTGCACTTCCCTCAATTTAGTCTAATGCATTCATTGCTCCCAATGCGGTTTCCTTTTCATTGGAGAGACCAAACGCAGACTGGGTGACTGCTTTGCAGAACACCTTCGGTCTGTCCGCAAGCATGACCCAGACCTCCCTGTCGCTTGCCATTTCAACACACCACCCTGCTCTCATGCCCACATGTCCGTCCTTGGCCTGCTGCATTGTTCCAGTGAAGCTCAACGAAAATTGGAGGAACAGCACCTCATCTTCCGACTAGGCACTTTACAGCCTTCAGGATTAAATACTGAGTTCAACAATTTTAGATCATGAACTCTGTCCTCCATCCCCACCCCCTTTCTGATCCCACCCCTTTTTTTCCAATAATTTATATAGATTTTTCTGTTCCCACCTATTTCCATTATATTTAAATGTATTTCCATCCATTGTTTTATCTCTACCTTTTAGCCTTTTTCAATTCCTTCACCCCACTCCACCCCCAATAGGGCTATCTGTACCCTTGAAACGTTAACTGTGTTCCTCTCCGCAGATGCTGCCAGACTTGCTGAGTTTTTCCAGATGATCTGTCTCCCCAGCTTGCTACATTAACAAAGAGAAAGCCATCAAAACTCGTTATACCGGCAAAGGCGCTAATAGCCACCGTCTATCTCCTAAGGGGAACAATGGATTTGGCCAGAGGCATAGAGCTTGCTTGTTAGCCTTTTGCTGACTCATTAATGGCCAACATCACATAGCCTAAGCTTCTGGCCTTTGGAAAGTTTTAATATTACATTTGCAGACTCGTAACCCCAGCTGCTGTTTAAACTCCAGCCTTCAAACATCAAGGCTGTCCAATAGCCTACATCAAGTCAAAGCCTCCTCAAAGCCTGGTTTCTCTAGAAGATTCCTGCCATCTCCTGCTGAGCAGACCAAGTCTCCGTATGCAAATCTCATCTTGTTGCATCAGCATCAACTTTAAACGAATTCTGCAACTGCTGCTTCAGCTAGCTGAACCTCCCTGAACTATAGCTCCTCCGTGAAGGAACCCTCACTAGAGTCTGACTTTCTGGACTCTGGCAATCATGTGAACTGACATCCATATCCGTGGTGCTTTTTCTTTTAAGTTATTCATAGTTATAAAAACTCTTCTTTCCTATCTTCTTATTGTGTGCTTGTGTGTATGCCTGAAGTTGTGACTATTCCCCGGTTTGAATGTATGAATAAACTATACTTCTGGTTTAACCCTAAAGAGATTTTGCTGCCAGTCACTTTAAAAATTGACCTCATAAACAGAGGGTTTAGGGAAACATGCCACAGTCCATTTCAAAAAATTAAAACACTCCGACTTATGGACCGACAGTGAGAAAATAAAGGATTTCGGGTTTGCCTCACTCCTCTGCCTGTAACAGAAACTGAGGAGTCAGATGGAGCTAATTGGAGGCACTACATTTTGGACCTTTGAATGAACGTGGGACCTTTCATCACATTGATGAGTCATTGAATACCTGAGCCTTGGAGAGGGATAAATACGGACTATATTTATAATAGTGCAGTTTATATACAGTGAATGAACACCCATGCCACCATTGTACAGTCAAAACTTCTTAATTTTTCTAAACCTACCACTATGTCTAGGTGCAGCCCTGACATCCTGAGCAGAGGTGGAGGCAGCCTGCTGACTGCTATGCCGTATTGTCTGAGGTGACATCCTCTGGTGGCCTGTGGCCTGAATGGCCCCAGCCTGTTCTGGGGCAGCCTCCTTGGTATGACCTCATGGAGTTGATGGGGGTCACTAGAGGGGATGTGAAGTCGCATCACACCCTTGGAGTGTCCTAGGTGAATACCCCAGGGATGCCTAGTTAGCACTCCTCCTCGCTTTGGGTGCCTGAGGGCCCCTCCCTGACTCCTTGAGGAGAAGGGGCACCTGGAGGGAGGTTGCGTTGTCCCGTTCTCCTCTCGCCTAGCCATGACTAGATTGCATCCATGGCTAGAATGATTGGTGTGCTGGTCCAAGCGAGTAACTGCTGGACCTGGGTCTCCAAGGCAGCCATTACCCTTCCCATGGAACCTTCAAAGTGCTCGCATGCTAGAGCCACGATATCAGACAGAACGTGGAGGACTCTTCCACCCTTGTTCCAGTCTGGTGATGGCCTCTAACAACTTTTCCTGATGTTCCCCTGCCTGTCTCTGCTTCTTCAACATTTCTCTAAGGGCCAATTCCAGATGCTGGTCATCAGACTCGGACTCAGCAGGGGCTGGTCTTCAGCAGTCCTCTGAGTGTTGGAGACCAGAGCTGTCTCTGCCTCCACCTGCTGTGAACCCGTGTTGATGAGGTGCTCACCAGATTGTGAACCTGAGCCAACTCTAGAACTAGGTCCCACTGAGGTACCTGCACTGGTGGAGGGTGCAGGTGAACGCAGTGATGGGTCTTCATCAGCTAGGTGTTCAGCGTTCTCACCTGAGGTGGTCTGGGGCTGGGTCGGAGGCACTTGCTTGAGGATGGCCATAACCTTTTCTTGCTTGAATAGAGAGGAGATAATTTGTGACTGAGTAGGCAGGCTCCAACATTATAGGTTACTCAGTCATTGCCCACATGTGGCCGATGTATCCTGAATGCACCCTGACTGGCTTGTTGGCGGAGGCCAATCTCACCTTCCACGCAGGAACGACTTCTGTCCTCTCCATTGAGCTTTGCTGCCTGCTCCTCGTGGGTGGAGAGTGTCCTCAACTCTGGGGCACCCCTCTGGCCTTTGCTTTCTCCCTTCTGTTGTGGGCGATATTCTCTTGCATAAAGACAGATGGTTTGACTGTGAGCACTATGGATGAAAGAGCAGCTCAGAGGCATGCATGTCTGCTATGTGTGCTGAACCCTCCCCAGTAAAGGATTAAGATGCCGTTTGTGCAAGAACTTACATGAGATGGTTATCTTAAAGTGGCTGGCAGACATGCAGTGCTAATGTCCCATCTGCTGGTTGTGTGTGACATCCCTGTGGACGTTAACTCTTAGAATGCCTGATTCCCGAATGAGAGTGAGTTTGGAGTGAGGAAAAGGTTCACTTACTCTGGCGGAGATCTTCAGGTCATTCATCTTTATCCTGCACTGCAGGGCAGGCCTTTTCTGTTGGCCATGGAGACCTCCTCCCAGGCTGGCATGATCGGGTGGGAGGACCTCTGGCTCCCATCCCGAGGGAAGAAGACCTCCTGCCTTACTTGGGCAGCCTGGAGGAGAATCCCCAGGGAGGCCTTGCTGATCTCTGGAGCTTGATTCTTGATTCTGCACCCTTGCCACCCTCAGTGCTTCCTCCAAGTGATGTTCATTGAGGGAGGGCAGTACGTGATAATCAGCAGGAGATTTCCGTGCCCATGTTTGACCTGATGCCATGAGACGTCATGGGACCTGGAGTCGATGTGACTTGATTCTTTTGGGCACCTTTGAGAACCAGAATGAAGTAACACACCTGGCCTGCAGTGAGTGAATGTCTGTGCGGGTGCTGTTTAAATATGGCACCAGGACCTTAGACCCCATGAGCTAATGACGGGACAGTTGAATCCCTGCCCGCACTGCCACGAGATTCGACAAGCTCCTCGCTGATGCATAATTAATGAGCTCAAAAGTGGAAGAGTGTGCAGATTAATCCAACCCACTGCCCAGTGGGAATCACGCCAACTTTTCTGCCCGTCATTACGTTTAGTCCCCAGAATGGAAAAGTCCATCCTGTAAATTAGAACTTCGATCAATGATTTGGGGAGGTGATGGTGATGGTGATGGTGTAGTGATATTATCGCTAGACTAGTAATCCAGAGACCCAGCGTAATGCTCTGGGGACTTGGGTTCGAATCCTGCCATGGCATGAATTTGAATTCAATAAAAATCTGGAATTAAGAGTCTAATGATGAAGATGAAACCATTGTTGATTGGTTCACTAATGCCCTTTAGGGAAGGAAATCTGCCATCCTCACCTGGTCTGGCCTGGCCTACATATGACTCCAGACCCACAGCAATGTGGTTGACTCTTAAAATTCCCTAATGGCCTAGCAAGCCATTATCAAACCGCTACAAAGCCTCAAAAAAGGAATGAAACTGGACGGACCACCCGGGATTGGAAACGACAACGGCAAATTCAGCCCTGCAAAGTCCTCCTTATGAACATCTGGGCACTTGTGCCAAAATTGGGAGAGCTGTCTCACAGACTAGTCAAGCAACAGCCTGACACAGTCATCCTCATGGAATCATATCTTACAGGTAATACCCCAGACACCATCATCAACATCCCTGGGTATGTCAGACCTAACAGAGGAGGCGGCACATTGGTATACAGTTGGGAAGGAGTTTCCCTGGGAGTCCTCAACACTGACTCCGGGCCCGTTGAAGTCTCATGGCATCAGGTCAAAATGGGCATGGAAACCTCCTGTTGATTACCACATACTGCCCACCTTCAGCTGATGAATCAGTGCTCTTCTATGTTGAACACTTGGAGGAAGCACTGAGGGTGGCAAGGGTGCAGAATGTACTCTGGCTGGAGGATTTCAATGTTCACCACCAAGTGTGGCTTGGTAGCACCACTACTGAGCTGCAAGAACCCTAAAGGACTAGACTGGGCCTGCAGCAGGTGGTGAGGGAGTCAACAAGTGAGACCTTATCCTCACCAACCTGCCTGCCACAGATGCATCTGTCCATGACCGTATTGGTAAGAGTGACCACCGCACAGTCCTTGCGGAGACGAAGTCCCGTCTTCACATTGAGGATACCCTCCATTGTGTTGTGTGGGACTACTACTGTGCCAAATGGGATTGACTTCAAACAAATTGGGCAATTCAAGACTGGGCCTCCATGAGGTGCTGTGGATCATCAGCAGCAGCAGAATTGTACTCAAACACAATCTGTAACCTCATGGCCTGGCATCTCCCCCAATCTACCATTACCATCAAGCTAGGGGATCAACCCTGGTTGAATGAAAAGTGCAGGAGGGCATGCCAGGCACACCACCAGGTATACCTAAAAATGAGATGTCAACCTGGTGAAGCTATAACACAGGACTACTTGTGTGCCATAAGCAGAAAGTTATAGACAGAACTAAGGGGTCCCACAACCAACGGATCAGACCTAAGCCTGCAGCCCTGCCAAATCCAGTCGTGAATGGTGGTGGAAAATCAAACAACTCACTGGAGGAGGAAGCTCCACAAATATCCCCAAGCTCAGTGATGGGGGAGCCCAGTGCAAAAGATAAGACTGAAGCATTTGCTACAACCTTCAGCCAGAAGTGCCTGAGAGGATGATCCATCTCGGCCTCCTCCGGAGGTCCCCAGCATCACAGATGCCAGTCTTCAGCCAACTCGATTCACTCCACGTGATATCAAGAAATGGCTGAAGGCACTGGATACTGCAAAGGCTATGTGTCCTGGCAATAGCACTGAAGGCTTTTGTTCCAGAACTTGCTGTGCCCCTGGCCAAGCTGATCCCAGTATGTCCTGTACAGAAAAAGCAGGGCAAGTCCAACTTGGCCAATTACCACCCCATCAGTCTACTCTCAATCATCAGTAAAGTAGTGGAAGGGGTCATCAACACTGCTGTCAAGCCGCACTTGCTTAGCAATAACATGCTCACTGACGCCCAGTTTGGGTTCCGCCAGGGCCACTCAGCTCCCAACCTCATCACAGCCTTGGTTCAAACATGGACAAAAGGGCTGAAATCCGAGGTGAGGTGAGAGTGACTGCCCTTGACATCAAGGCTACATTTGACCGAGTGTGGCATGAAGGCGCCCGAGTAAAACTGGAGTCAATAGGTATCGGTGGGGCGGGGGGAACTCTCAGCTGGTTGGAGTCATACCAAGCACAAAGGAAGATGGTTGTGGTTGTTGGAGGTCAGTCATCTCAGCTCCAGGACACCACTGCAGGAGTTCCTCAGGGTCGTGTCCTCAACCCAATCATCTTCAGCTGCTTCATTAATGATCTTCCTCTCATCATAAGATCAGAAGTGAGGTTGTTTGCTGATGATTGCACAATGTTCAGCACCATTCACGACTCCTCAGATACTGAAGCAGTCCACGTCCAAATGCAGCAAGACCTGGACAATATCCAGCCTTGGGCTGACAAGTAGCAAACAACATTCGCACCACACAAGTGCCAGGTAATGACCATCTCCAACAAGAGAGAATCTAATCATCGCTCCATGACATCCAATGGCATTACCATCACTGAATCCCCCACTATCAACATCCTGGAAGTTACCATTGACCAGAAACTGAACTGGACTACCCATATAAATACTATGGCTACAAGAGCAGGTCAGAGGCTAGCAATCCTGCGGTGAGTAACTCAACTCCTGACTCCCCAAAGCCTGTCCACCATCTATAAGACACAAATCAGGAGTGTGATGGAATACTCTCCATTTGCCTGGATTAGTGCAGCTCCCACAATGCCCAAGAAGCTTGACACCATCTAGGACAAAGCAGCCCCCTTGATTGGCACCACATGTATAAACATTCACTTCCCCTGCCACCAACGCACAGTAGCAGCAGTGTGTTTACAAGATGCACAGCAGGAATTCACCAAGGCTCCTTAGACAGCACCTTCTAAACCCACAACCACTACCATCTAGACGGACAAGGGCAGCAGATAGATGGGAACATCACCATCTGGAAGTTCCCCTCCAAGCCACTCACCATCCTAAGTTGGAAATATATTTCTGTTCCTTCACTGTCACTGGGTCAAAATCCTGGAACTCTCATCCTAACAGCACTGTGGGTGTACGTATACCACATGGACTGCAGCATTTCAAGAAGGCAGCTCATTACCACCTTCTCAAGGGCAACTAGGCATGGGCAATAAATGCTGGTCCAGCTAGCGAAGCCCACATCTCCTGAATGAATAAAAGAAAATGATTACTTAAATAAATAACTTTTTGTGGCTGCCATGCCCCTCAATTGTGAGTTATTGTTTCTTGTTAATGGTGGAAAAAAGGAATCCATTGAAAGGTTGTTGGGCTTTTATTATGAAAAAGAAGTTGGCAGGAATTTAGGGCCATGGGGACCTTGATGGTCACTGGTAACGCCTTTCTTGCTCTACTCTGCAGCTGCAGGTCCGATTTCAGGACATGACACAGTTCAGTAACCACCTCCTTGGTGAAGCTTAGCCATTGCAGACACTGCACCTGGCTGATGCC
The DNA here is from genome assembly GCF_964194155.1 of Cetorhinus maximus. NCBI lineage: Eukaryota > Metazoa > Chordata > Chondrichthyes > Lamniformes > Cetorhinidae > Cetorhinus > Cetorhinus maximus. The sequence continues at coordinate 72,350,926 of NC_135880.1, read as the reverse complement.
TCTGAAGCTCCAAGGTATATAAGGCCTCCAGCTGAGTGTCCTCTTCCTCCTCCCTCTGCAAACAGCTACTCCTCTCTGCTGCCCCTACTCCCTCTCTGTGATGCTGCAGCGCCAGGAGGAAGTGCATCCATAGCCCCATGATTGGGAGCAATTGGTGTTCTCAGAGGCTTTTCAAAACCACACAATTCCTTCCAAAGCTTCAGCATCAGTCCCTGCTGACTGAAAGACTTTTTGTCAACTCCTCCAAAGCACAGTACTTCCATTAACTCTGCAACACCAAGTAGATAGTCAAAAGCATTTCACTAAAAATTAGGATGGTAATACCTTCAAATAGCGTAGGTGGTCCATTGTGCAGCTGAATGCATGTTATCCAGTTGACTCTTGGACTTAAATACAGAGCATTAATAGGATTGGCAAAGTCCAGAAAGGCAGGTGGGTGATAAATCATCATTTGACGCTGACTGACACCACCATCTGTCCACTCTGCATGCATACGCATGGCACGGTCACACTATCATCTCCCACAGCATGGTGATCAGCACATGCCACACAGGAAGGCATCGGATTGGATCCTTGGCCAATTGTTTTTCTTATCTGGCTACAGAGCACTGAAGGCAGCAGTGGTATATGGAGCCATTTAAAAAAAATTTTGTTCATGGGATGTAGTGTCACTGGCAAGGCCACTATTTATTGCCCAATCCTAATTGCCCTTGAGAAAGTGCTGGTGAGCTGCCTTCTTGAACCGCTGCAGTGCATGTGGTGTAGGTACACCCACAGTGCTGTTATTGAGGGAGTTCCAGGATTTTGACCCAGTGACAGTGAAGGAACAGTGATATATTTCCAGGTCAGGATGGTGTGTGGCTTGGAGGGAAACTTGCAGCTGGAGGTGTTCCCATGTATCTGCATCTCTCCTTGCCCTTCTAGGTGGTAGAGTTTGAGCGTTTGGAAGGTGCTGTTGAAAGACACTTGGTGACCAATAGTTGCTCATTGTCAATGAGTTCATGCCCTTTGGCCCTGTGGAGTGTCAAATCTGGTGAACACGTGACAGGCATTCATTGATGGAATGCCATGTATGACACAGCTGTGCCTCCTTCATTATTGCCTGCATTCACAGGTTCAACATTCCTATGTGTTACTCTTGAGATGCAGTGACTGTGCTGTGAAGCCACTGAGTTCTAATTAGCCCTTTAACAGTACTAATGAAGCCATTGGCTTTCAGCGACTTTTGTCGTAAGGAGGTCTTCCTGCTTTCTTTCTAAGCAGACTCCTGTTCACTCCTGTGGCAACAAGAGGTCAGAGGTTGACCACAGAAAGGCCCTGCTCATGTTTGCCCTTCCCCTGACTGTCATTCAACATCTTCCCTCCCCGTTGTGCCCTCCCACTGAGTTTGCCCTTCCCCCTGACTGTCATTCAACAGCCTTCCCTCCCCATGCTGCCCTTGTGTTCGGATACCCCATCCTTGCCTCACAGCTCACCCCTGGCTGAAGTGCTAGTTTCTGAAAGTGGAGGCCTGCATGAGTACCACAGCACAGCTGTGTTGCTCAGGACAATGTAGGCAAAGAGCAGGAGCAGACCTGCCCTACAGCCCCAGCAGTGTGGCGTTCATCACAGCAAGTCCGGCGCAGCGCTTTGGCAGGTAGGCTATGTATGTTCCACTCACCTCGAAGCTACCAGTGAATGGAGGTCTGACTTGTGCATGCCACCCCTTTTCAAATGGGTTTGGGGCCAACATAATTTCCTGTTGTTTTAGTGAGCATTCATGAGATGTTAATGAATGCAAATGCTGTTCACGACATTAGTTGGAGAGATAACCAACCGTCATAAACCCACCATCGGGAGAATTGCAAGCTGTTTAATACATTGGCAGATTTCCAACTTTTTGCCTGGATTCTCCGCTCCCGCCCACCACGAAACTCACCCTATGGATGGAATCATCCCAGATTTGCACTAAGTGTGGTCGCGGGCTGGTGAAAGGACGTTTTACCCGCTGGCCGCAATGACGGCTTTTCACGTCCCAAACCCGCCGTATTGATTATGCATTCCCGGGAAACACGCCGTTTCCATGGTGGGTGGGCTCTCATTCTTCATCACTGTTTCATTACGCCAGGCACCAGATTTAAAGTACAGCCATGCACAGTGTTTCCAACCCAGGACTGCAGCTTAGAAGACACGGCTCCGAAAGGCGAGAAGACTGCAGTCCTTGAATGCCATGTGGATGCCGTGGAGGCCCGCTGTGATGTCCTCTACGCCCACTCTAGCCACAGGAGGGCAGCTACATTACCACTCAGGCTTGGTAGGCGATGGCAATGATGTTAATTCCCAAGTTGAATAGAGGAGGTTGGCCATCCAATGCAGATAGAGGATGATAGATCTCATCCCTGAAGCCAGGATAAGGCAACCATCTCATCACTCTAAACTCACACACTCAAGCCCATCACACATTCACTGGCATCTCACTCACTGCCATCTCAAGGGACATCACCGCTCACTCTCTCACACACATACCGTCACATGTTCATCTGGCCTCATCTCCTCTGGAGACTGCCTCCTCAGCCCTCACCATCGTGGAGCCACTTGTAGAGATCAACATGTGCCCCCACACACGCCCTGGGATACCCTCCTTCCCCAGTGCAGCTCTCATTCTGCAGCCTCTTCCCTTGCCTGAGGCCACTTCTCCCGCTTCCCCAAGCAAGACTTTGCCCTGCAGCCTTTGAAAAGTCACCTACATATCGCTGACCTGGTAGGTGGAGACCTACCTGTGAGCTTTCCCTAAAACTGATATAGTGCTGAGTGTGAAGGTTGCGCTGATGACTGCAAGTACTAACCAAAGCAAGGTAGGCAAATAAGCCTTGAATAAAAACAAAAAGCCAAAAGCTACTGCAGATGCTGGAAATCCAAAACAAAAACAGAATTACCTGGAAAAACTCAGCAGGTCTGGCAGCATCGGCGGAGAAGAAAAGAGTTGACGTTTCAAGTCCTCATGACCCTTCAACAGAATCTATATAAATTATTGGAATACTCCTCAACCTCCACCTATGGCACCTCCCCATGCCCACGCAGAAGATGCAACACCTGCCCCTTCACTTCCTCTCTCCTCACCGTCCAAGGGCCCAAACACTCCTTTCAAGTGAAGCAGCATTTCACTTGCATTTCCCCTAACTTAGTCTACTGCATTCGTTGCTCCCAATGCGGTCTCCTCTACATTGGAGAGACCAAATGTAAACTGGGCGACCGCTTTGCAGAACACCTGCGGTCTGTCCGCAAGAAAGACCCAAACCTCCCTGTCGCTTGCCATTTTAACACTCCACCCTGTTCTCTTGCCCACATGTCTGTCCTTAGCTTGCTGCATTGTTCCAGTGAAGCCCAACGCAAACTGGAGGAACAGCACCTCATCTTCCAACTAGGCACTTTACAGCCTTCGGGACTGAATATTGAATTCAACAACTTTAGATCTTGAAGTCCCTCCTCCATCCCCACCCCCTTTCCGTTTCCTCCCCCTCCCTTTTGTTTTTTCCAATAATTTATATAGATTTTTCTTTTCCCACCTATTTCCATTATTTTTAAATCTATACATTTAATGCCCTGTTAGTCTTTCCACTCCACCCCCACTAGAGCTGTACCTTGAGTGTCCTGCCATCCATTCTTAATTAGCACATTCGTTTAGATAATATCACCACCTTCAACATCTCTTTGTTCCTTTGTCTGTGACATCTTTTGATTATATGCTCCTATCACTGCTTGCTTGTCCCTACAACCACCCACCCACCCCCCCCCCCAACTTCTCTCCCCCCCCATCCCCACCTTAAACCAGCTTATATTTCACCCCTCTCCTAATATTACTCAGTTCTGTTGAAGGGTCATGAGGACTCGAAACATCAACTCTTTTCTTCTCTGCCAATGCTGCCAGACCTGCTGAGTTTTTGCAGGTGATTCTGTTTTTGTTTTGGATTTCCAGCATCTGCAGTTTTTTGTTTTTATCTATATGGATATAGTGTCTTTGGTTTTTCAACAAGCACTTGATAAGGTGCCACAGAAGAGGTTATTCTGCAACATTCGGACCCATGGGATTGGGGATAATATAGCTGCATAGATTAAGGAGTGGTAAAAGGACATAAAATGGAGTAGGAATAGGAATTAGGAATATTTGGGACATTTTTTGGGATAGCAGACCGTAGCTAGTGGGATACTACAAAGATCGATACTTGGGCCTCAGCTATTTACAATCTATACTGATGGCTTCAGTGGAGGATGGAGTGTAACGTATTCAAGTTTGCTGATGGTAGAACGTTAGGTGGAATGTAAACGGTGAGGAGGATGCAAAGAGGCTGCAGAGGGATATAGATAGATTGGGTGAATGAGCAAGTGGCAGATGGGATATAGTGTAGCACAATGTGTGAATCAATTTTGGTATGAAAAATAAAAAGGAATATTTTTTGAATGGTGAGGTAATGGGAAACGTTCGCATTCAGAAGGCCCCGGTTTTCCTCGTGTATGAATCAGAGAAATTTAACATGCTAGTACAGCAAGCAATTAGGAAGGCAAATGGTATGTTAGTTTTTATTAAAAGGGATTAGAGTATAAGAATACAGTAGTCTTACTATAATTATACAGGGCATTGGTGAGGTCATACCTGGAGTACTGTTTGCAGTTTTGATCTCCTTATCTAAGGACGGATATATTTGCCCTTGAGGCAGTGCAGTGAAGGTTCATTGGACTGGTTCTTGGGATCAGGGGAAGCCCTATGAGGAGAGATAGAATTTATGTTCCCTGGAATTGAGAAGAATGAGGGGTGATCTAATTGAAACACTTAAGTTTCTTAAGGGGTTTGACAAGTTAGATGCTGAGAAAATGCTTCCCCTAGCTGGGAAGTCTAGGACATGTGATCATAGCCCCAGAATAAGGGATTGGCCATTTTGGAGTGAGATGAGGAGAAATTTTTTCACGCAAATGCTTGTGCATCCTGGGAATGCTCTACCTCAGAGAATGGTGGATGTTCAGATGTTGAGAATATACAAGGCTGAGGTCAATAGATTTTTGGGCACCAATGGAATTAAGGAATATGGGGATAGTGCAGGAAAATGGAGTCTATGTATAGGAGATCAGCCATGATCCTGTTGACCAGCAGAGAAACAGGCCTAATCTAGTTTCTATTTCTTATTTTCTTATGTTCAAACCAATTCTAATTCTAAAAATGCAGGAAATTCTCAGTGAATATGGCCAAAGTTTGCTAAATTTACATAGTTCATCCAATTAAAAAACAACAGAGTAAATTAATGGAAACAAGTACAGATAAAAGTATTTGGAACAGGCAGTTAATTAAAATGATTAATTTTAAATTGTGAATTTGACTTCATTTTACATGCTTTTGTTGGAAAAATTAAAACATAAAACCAGAGAGGTTTTTAAACCAGTTTACATCATGTGACTACAGTAAATTTACCAAATTCAAGTAAAGCCTAACATTGTCTTAATAGAAAGCATTGTGGCTGAAGTTTCACCAGATGAATGTTTCCATTATTCAGATTGTATCAAGCTTTTCCCTGTTATCAGTACATGATGAGCAGACTGCTGTCACAAAGCCTAATGAAAGAAAAGATGCAAGATAGATAATGGACAGATCCCACAGCTTGACCCTTTGACTTGACAGACAAGACATGGACACTCATCAAAATTTCATCTTGAGACGTAAAACTCACTTGGAGTTCATGAAATCAAATTACGTCTCGTGTTTCCTCTCTATCCAATTTAATACTTCCTCTTTATTCTGAGAAGCCTAATAAAACTGCTGCTGCTCAACCTATCAAGTTACCCATTGTCACACCTGTCTGCAGAGAAACATGCTTTAGGTAAACATCTCCACTTCCATTTGCAGATGTATGGGTCATGCATATCCCAATGACAAGGCCATTTGAACTGTCAGATGACATGGCTGTCAGAGAAACTAGTCGGTTTTTGAATTGATGGTGCAAAAATCCGGTCACCTGGTACTTGTGGTTCAATTTTACTCCAAAATACTGTGATTATTTATAGATATCTCTGAGTGCTTCAATGTTAAGGGGTAGGGATAGCATATAGCTGTCATTGGCTGTGATGCCTCTGCTCACAATTACACAGCACAAGGTGGTTTGATTATCCTTCTTAATGAAAGGTAAGGTTGCTCGATCAACAAATGAGTAACATCTCCCTTTGCAACCTGAAGTTGGGAATCTCTAATGAATTTATAGTCTATTAGTTGTGGCATTTTTGGAAGTCAGCCATTAATGACTCTTTTACCGGACACTGAGGAAAAAAAAACTAATGATGAAATGCACTTTAGTTAAATCTAAACATTAATAGCTATGGATAATGCAACATTATATTAGCCACATGATAGTTTAAGTATGAATAGAATTAAATGAAAGATATCTGTAAAGGTTCAATTCTACACTTGGTTTGAAGTGCATGGTCCCATAAATCTCTTTAGATGAAAGGCCAATTTGAGTTGTAAAACTACTTTGACAGCTACACTTTTTTCCATGAAAGAACAAAAGGTATCTCTTAACATTTATGAAATGGACATGCATAAAGATATTTTGTTTATACAAATATTTCAAACATTTGATTTGATAGAAATGGCCCATAACATGCTAAGATTTATGTAAGTTTGCTAATCATGTAATGTACAGATAGAAACACTTAAACTTTACATGTGGGATCAGGTGAGATAGTGTGTTGGAATTTCTCTGTCAGGTTCATATCTTGGGTTTGACTCCAACTTAAGCAAAGATTTCTCATACTGTGATGAATGTTCAAAGTGCTCATCTGAGACAGTGGAAAATGTTCTGTTTATCATCACTGTCCACTCATGACATTGTAAGCAAAGTAAAAGGAATTATATATTTTTTGAACTTATTTCAACCTTATATGTTTGTAAAAATTAGACAGAAACAAGTATTTGCATTACAATGTAATCAAATATACCCTATTTTTCATGCATCAGCATAAATTACTTTGAATGCATCAATAATTAAGTCATTGCTTTTCATCATTCACTTGTCTCTTCCTTTCTTTACGATGACTGCTTTTCATCTATTTCTTCTCTTCACAGAATTCTGGGGCTGCATTCCACAGTAGACATGGCACCATTTTTCTGTTAAGAATTATGGGCAGAAGGAGAAAAGTCAGTACACATTGAAGCAATGCATTATTGAATCTTGGTACTCTTTAAAGGCTAATTGAGGATATCGAAAATAGAGGTGACAGCAGGAGTCTGATTAATATACAGTGAGTGAATGAAGATTAATGCAGTGAAAGCAGTGGCTCTATCACTGCAGTTTTTTTTTGAAAAAGCTGCCCAATAAATATGATGCTTAGTTTATTTCTGGAATATTGACCATAGGCTGTTAGAATATCTATATTTCATTAAATGTGTTTTTCAACTGTCCAGAAATAAGTATAAGTAAAAACAAAGCAAAAAATTACACCTAAGAAAATGTACCTCAATTTTTTTCTTCAACTCATCAATTCTGCTTGAAATTGTCCTTTACACATGCTCCATAGACAAAAAGGTCAGAGCCAGTATTGTTAGAGGTTCCTTCTCTGATCGCTGAAAGTGACACAGGCTGTAAAAACCATGAGGCTAAATTTCTTCACAGGTTCACTGACTTATTCCTCTGCAACTTTGCTGGAACAGCCATGGAAACCATGATGAACTGGCGTATAGGCTATCTCTGTTGTTTGTCCAGGATTTCTATGGATCTTCTATCCAAGTTAAGCAAGAACCCTCCCCCACTCTAGAAATTTAACCCTGTATGTGGAGCAGTGTTTATGTTCCAGCATGATCATACCCTTGCTCAATTCTATAAACCTGGTACTGCTTTTTTCACTGCCTTTAAATCCTGAGTACACCCTCCACCACTTTCTACAAAGCTGCTAGCTGTTTACAGTTGATCAACTTGTTTACACACCTTTCCCAAAGTTCAAGTTTAGTAAAATTTTTCCTCCACCACTACAACTCTCCACAATAGTGAAAAGCTGTGCTCCCAGTTACTATAAGCTTGACAATGTTTTTCTTTGTTCTGTAAATTTGTTCATGCCCTTTACCACTTTCTTCAAACAATACCAGGTCCTATGCTTTACTATCAGTACCTATATTATGTAGAATGAATCAATAGAGATTCATCCAATGGTAGCTTAACTGTGCCACAAATATCACTAGCAGGGACCAAGAAAGCTGCCTCTATATCATGCTTAGTATTTTTTCCCAAAAAAGGTAATTTGGATGGACGGAAAATGGTACATTTCTATAATCTATTTTAGTTTTAATATCACAATGTCATCCCAATAGGTGAGCATTACCACCAGTACTCAATGTAGGCCAATTATTCAATGTTTTTGTAATTAGGGGATAAAGCCTGATGATCTATAAGATTTTGTTATGCTCAATAACCACATGTGCCATTCTGGTGTAACTTGCAAACATGTCATACTTCATGTTCGAGTGTGGCACCTTTCCCCTCTGTCTCAGTTAGTGTGCAAGCATCAAAACTAACTGTGTGATCAGGTCTATCTTTGTGAATCTGAGTACAGCATTGACACTAAAATCAACAGCAACTGTGGACACCATAGCGTCCAGTGATAGATCAAACAGGGTTAACTCAAAATTTCCAATCATTTCCCTGACTCTTAAAACTATTTTGAACATCTCATTCACCTAATTGGTCTCTTTCTGTACCTAAGCGCCCATAAAGATTCAACAACAATAATATATTTTTGGACAAGCTTACTGCACGATGCAGTAAAATATAGTAAACAGTAGATAGCTAATATCTTCAAGGACTGGGGCATTAACAACTGCAGTGATATGAAAGGATCAGGTTGTAATCCCTCTGGTGAAACCAGATATCCAAACAAGTGTCATTTGCTCTGTTTAAACTGACATTTGCTGATATCAATGTACAGCAACACTCATACTCTCTTCAGAGAGTACAGTTTGGACTTTCTCCTACCACTTCGGCTTTTTGTTAACTGAAAAGGCAGTCTTTAGAAGCAGACAGAGCCTCCTGTGAACTGAGACCTGTACCCAAATGATTGATGTGCCGGAGACTTTGAGTGACTTTTTTCTCTTTACTGCAGCTGTTGCACTCAAAAATGTGATGGAAAATAAAATATCTGCTCCCCCCACCCACTTACATAAAATGGGACTGATTTTCCAGGGCTCCTTACTCCTAGCTATCTGGAGGGCCCCAAACAGGGGCCTTTGGAATACATTTAAAGTGGGATCAAGTGAAGACAATATTATGTCAATGTTATTTTCTGACCTAAACAGAATTACCTGGAAAAACTCAGCAAGTCTGGCAGCATCGGCGGAGAAGAAATCAGTTAACGTTTCGAGCCTTCATGGCCCTTCAGCAGAACTGGCCAGTTCTGCCGAAGGGCCATGAAGGCTCGAAACGTTAACTGATTTCTTCTCCGCCGATGCTGCCAGACTTGCTGAGTTTTTCCAGGTAATTCTGTTTTTGTTTTGGATTTCCAGCATCTGCAGTAGCTTTTAGCTTTTTGTTTTTATTTTCTGACCTTACTTCCTGACGCCACTTCCTGCTCCCACCCAGCAACTATTGATGGCACAATGCTGTGGCAACCATTGAAGGGAATTCTCAGCTGCTCTCAGGTAAAAGTTTGTTGAGACGTTTGTCCTTTAAGGATTTGAAAACGTTCGTAATTGCCACTGAAGGTTCTGAAGTGTTAAGAGGCTTCTGTCATTGGAATGGTTTCTTGATGGGAGCTCTCCTTGGATTGGGAGGAGGCGGCGAATAAGGAGGAGCAAACAGAGCTGCCAGAGGGAGAACAAATAAATGGAAGTGTGCTAATGGCATCTTTACACTCCCAACTAAGTTTTTAGGCTCAGAACAATATCTGCAGTTTTCTGAGGAATATTGCATAAGGAGGTTTCAATTCTCTAGGGAGACAGTAACAGGGTTCTCAATCACCCTGCAAGACCTGCTGCCAACTATTACAGCTAGCACAGCATTGCCAGATACAGTCAAGCTCATTGCAGATGTTGGACAGGTCAGGTGGCTTCCTGCAATAGTTCACAGAGCGTGTCCCATATGATTGTGATTTGCTGTATGTGGCATAACTTTACCAACTATATACAGAGCTACCACCAGAGGAGGATCTTTAGTATGAGGAGGTAGAGGAGGAATGACCAGCCTTTACCTGGAGATAGAGCCGTTCAATAGTAGCTTATTAAAGGACTGAGCAATCTGTACTCTACTGCATTAACAGTCCAACATATGTCCAAATGGTTCCACTTGCATCTGCTCCAAAACTAAAATTGATATTCGTGTCACCTATCAATACAGGCTCAGTAGTAAGCACACAGATATCAAACTGAATTGTGGTTTTACTGGTGTACAGAAAAGTTTACAAACTACTTCTATTCCTGCTTGCTCCTAGGGCTATTCTGGAGTATTCTTTTACTTACTTTAATGTCTCAGTGAGGTTCTCCCCTAGTGGCTGTCATAGGGAAGGAGGGAGATTGCTGTTGTTCATTCAAGGGTTCACTATATTCATGGTGGTGATCTTGAAGAGTTTGAGTCTGAAAGAGCCCAGCAGTAGACTACACCACCTCTGTATCTACCAGGACAGTATGACTCAAGGTGGCAATCTGTTCGGGGAGTAATGAGGACACCATAGTGTCAGTGGAGATGACATTATGTTCTATCCCAGTAACATAACTATACCCTCTGACTGGGCTGTGGCTCAGCCCACCTACTGATCTGCAGGAGAGCGGACTGGAGGAGATTCATGGAGTGAAGCACTTATCCATTTGGTCTACCAGCCTATCTGGGGGAGATGGTTGAGCTCAGAGCCTGCATGCATCCCTGTATGAACATCCCTGAGAAATGCTATCTTAATGTCACACCTCCAGGGCGAGCACTGTCACGACAGCCATCGAGGTGACCATATGAGAACACACACAAGTGGAGGGTGGACTTCACCATACTATCTAATATGTCTGGACAATTGTTGGTGCACAGAAATATTTTTTCCTTTCAATTCTGGGCCCTGAAATCTGTAACTATGTGCTTTTCAGTAAAGCTAGCACATGAGCATGCCCTCTGGTTAACTGCTCCCTTTGTCTTCTTTGTCATCTTCATCTAATCTAGCTCCCTTGTGTTTGGTGAATCCTTTAATGCAGTACCCTCTAACTCACTGTCTAAGTCAGGCAGGATGCTGATTTCTGTAGAGTTGCTGAGGTAAGAGCAGGAGATGCTAAATTGTTATTGGGGTTTTTGTCTCCAATTTGTGTGGTGATGAACAAGCATTCAGAGCAGAAAGAGGAGAAGGAAAACGATAAGAATGCCTAAGTTGCCACTGAAGGTCTCCAAGTGTTAAGGGGCCACTTTCATTGGAATGGTTTCTGGGTCAGTGGCAGTGTGGTGCAACATAAGGTTGTCATACTCAGTGTGTGATTGTGTGGGCAGAACTTAATGCCCTCCGAGGCGGGTTTGGTGGTGGGGACATTTAATCAGGCAGGAGGGAGGCAGATGGGGACCCCACCGTCTTCCCACCTCTGCTCCGATTAAGTCCAGGGTGGGAAGGCTTGTGGATGGCCTTCCCCGCCACCAATTGAGTCCATTAAGTGAGCAATTAATGCCCACTTAAAGGTGTCATCCCACCGCTGTTGGTGTTTAGCCAGTGGCAGGCAGGGTAAACACAAAAGCAAACCCTGACAGGGTTGCTTGTGAGCCTCTGGGTGTGGGGGCGGGTGGGTCCCGGGTCCCTCGTTCAAAACCCCTCAGTGCCCGATTGAGGGACCCAGCATCGTGAAGGAAGGCTTGGTAAGTGCTGAAACAAAGCTGGGACTGACATATGAGAGCTATGAAGAGAAGTCTTACTTAACGCCCCTGGTGAAATTATTGCATTTCTATTGGCACTTGACATAATGTGATTGCGTTTACATGCTATGTCATTTCTCACCATGCCTTTTGTTCATTTTACCTTGATACCCATCAGCCATACAGAATAACCTCAGGACTCTGCTGGAATTGTTTTTGTCTCTAGATGCCTTCCTACGGCTTCATGGTGTTGCTTCTTTAGTTTAACCACCAAAAGATTCCTCTCATTTAAGCTGAAAAAATGCCCAATTTTCTTTTCTCCTAATTTTAAGGCTGCTTAGGGAGGCACCTTTTGCACTGGCAGCTCACTTTAACTATGACCTGGATTTTACGGCCTTGGACCGAGTGCGCAACGGTCCTGATCCTTTGTGAAATGGCGCCCGATGACGTTGGGAGGGCATCCGTGATATTTTGATCGGCAGGCACGTGTGGAAGTCGGAAGCATGCCTGCCAACAATTAAAGGGCCAATTAATGCCATTTAAACAGCAATTGTCTCTGACCTTGAGTGGCCCGTGCAGTTTTATGGTCAGCACACAGCCACTTGGTCAGGTGGCTTTCACGTTTTTCATGATTTCTATATCTAGGGTGGGATAAAAGGTGTAAGGTTCTTGGCAAGGCAAGCAGGTAGGAGTTTTGATGGGAATTGGTTTGCAGATAGTGTCGCTCATTTTTTTTGGTGTTCTGAAGAGTTCTTTGATTTCTCAGCATTTTCAGAGGTTTTCTACCAAGAGGCCCCTTGACTGCACAATCATCTCAAAAAAAATGGGGATTGTCTGCTCTGCTGGAAGGACCTCCTCAGAAGAAGAGGAGGAGAGGGCCAGAAGGGAGAGGAAGCCAGTTGCTTGCAGGCAGCGTCCCAGAATGGGAACTGTGGAAAGAGAGGCGCAGCCAAAAAGGATGCAGGGCCAACAGGAAGTGCAAGGCAGAAGGGTCCAGAAAGGGCATCATTATTCAGCAGGCAGAGTCTACAGACAGCGCTCTTGCTACCTGGACATGTCTGAGGTTCAGTGCCAAAGAAGGCTTTGCCTCTCCAGGGAGACTGTCACCTCCATATGTGAGATGATTGGTCTAGAGATCACCTCCAACTGTGTAGGTGGCCACCCTATGTCAGTGGCTCTTAAGGTTACAGTGGCCCTGAATTTACACCTCAGCTTCTTTCCAGGGATCAGTGGGAGATTTAAGTTGTGTGTTGCAATCGGCGTCTCACGGCTGCAGCAAGCTGGTCAATGATGCTCTTTCTGGTGGGTCAGCACCTTCAATCACTTCTGAACTGATGAGATCAGCCAGGCTGAGGGGGTCAGAGACTTTGATGCAATTGCAGGATTTCCACGCATCCAGGGAGCCATTGACTGCACGCACGTGCCCATAAAAGCACCAGTGAGGTAGCCGGGTGCCTTTGTCAATAGAAAGGGCTTCCGCTCCCTTAAAGTGCAGATTCTGTGTGACCACAAGACTCAGATATTGCAGGTATGCACCAGGTATCCATGAAGCTGTCTTGATGCCTCCATCCTCCGTCATCCCCAGATGCCAAGCTTTTCATTGCTCCAGCTCGCTTGGATAGTTGGCTTCAGTGGGGGGGGGGGGGGGGGGGGGGGGGAAGGGTTATCTGCTGAAAAGGTGATTCATGACCCACTGAGACAGCCAAGGATAGAAACTGAGGAGAGCTATAATCACAATCATGCCTCCACAGGGGCAGGACCATAGGCCTACGCAGGATGAAGTTCCGCTGCCTGGACCCATCAGGGGGAGTAGTACAATATCCTTCCTTATTGTTGTTGTGTGCTGCGCACTGCACAATCTAACTCTGTCAAGGGGGGGACCCATTGGAGGATGAAGACAGCGATCCTGCTGCACAGGCCGCAGAGTGCTGAGTCGAAGGAGCAGCCCCAGAGTGAGGAGCATGATCCTGATGTGAGGATCCTTATTGGAGGCAAGGAGACCAGGGAGGCCTTGTTTCAGAGGGCTTTCAGCTAGACATCCAAACCAGGAGTCAAGGTGATGGCAAGGGGTAAGCCACCTTAAAGATCTAGGCAATCCTGTCACCCTTAAGTCAAGGACCAACCTCTGAAATGAAGTTTGCAACCCTTCCTCTGTATCACACGTGGTGCCCAGGCCTATACCCTATCAAAAGTATGAAACACACTAATGCTATTGCACATCATGAAACATTTTTATAATGACACCAAATATACAAATTAATCACTGCACATGTACCAACGAAACATAAAATCACCCGTGTGAACCCCTTTTGTGACCATAGTGACTTAAACTTCTGTTTGCGAATGCTACATCTTGGTGCACCCCACGCCCCCTCCCTCTCGCTGGCAGCTGAATTGGAGGCAGCCTGCTGACTCTAATGCCCTGTCAGCCTTGGTGGCTGTCCTCTGGCTGGTGGAGCCTGTGCAGACCCTGTCTGGGTGGGAGAGACCAGCACCAATGCTGGGCACTCCTCAGTCAGTGGCAGAGAGCTGGAGGAGCTGCTGCCATCATCCACATGGCCCTGAGAAGGGATTCAGATGCAAGCTGCAGGTCATCTGCCAACATGGGGTTGGTTTGTACCTCCCTGCTCACCATCAATGGATGGGCAGCTAGCAGTGTCACTAAATGCCTCATCCATCTGTCACACAGGCAGCCACCTGCTGAGGTCACTGCCAGTGTGTGGGCTTGCAGGTCTGAAAGCAACCCCAGAAACCCCTTATTGAGTTCCTGGAGCTGCCTCACAGCTCTCTCTATGGAAGAGGCTGTGCGTTCAGAGCTCTGGGTCAATGCAGTGCTCAGAGTCTGCATGCACTCCTCCAAGACAGACACCATGGCACGCAGACCCTCAGGGATCTCTGCCAGATCTTCCTGCGCATCTGGCTGGACATCCAGCATCTGCTGACTGATGGACGACTCCAGGAGCTGTTCATCTGCCTCAGGCTCAGCATTGTCATGATCTCCAGTAGTCCTCCGATTGCTGTGGGCTCTGTGCCTCCATCAGCTCCTCAGGCAAGTGTAATGTGCCCTCACCACTGTGGAGTACCATCTGTTCAGAGACCCTTATGTCCACTGACGTGCTTTGTCTGTGCTGGTGCTGGGTGCAGAGGGATGGTGTGATGCAGGTGCATCTGGCATCTTCCTCAGGAGTCAAGGGAGAGTCCTCAGGCTCTCTGGTGGCTTGAAGATGGAGCATCTGAGGGACGAACAGAGAATGTCAGTCACGAACATCATTACTTAGTCACAGCGCATACATTCTGACTTATGCCTCAGAAAGGCATTCTGAATGGATGAGCAATGGGGACAATTGGTTTACACATCTCAGTCTAACAGCCACTGCCCTACATCTCTTGTACCCTCCCCCAGTCTCTCCACTGATGCCTGGACTCTTACCCTCCTGCAAGACCCCTGCCCCTCCGCGACCAGTGGACCTGGCTCCACGCTCACATTCTATCTCCAGAGCTTCCTCCTCCGCCGGAATTAAAATAAGGAGGTTTGGCACTCCACCACCCCTTCGTCCTTGCTCCTGCACGTTATGGCTCTTCTCCTCCCATGAGGACAAAAGTGCTTTCATGAGTGGCCTCTCTATGCCAGAACATACCAGCTTCCCCCCATAGCGACACAGATTCAGGTGCCCATCACATTGTCTCACCTCACCCTTACATATATGCCAGCCACCAGGTCTAATTATTTAGTCTTTCAAGGCACAGGGATATGTGCCATTTTGGGCTCAGCATTTCACACCCGTCAGCACCAACAAATCCTGCCACCCGTGAAGACACATTTCAAAATGGAGTCAGTACTCACCCTGGCAGAGCGCAGAAAGTCTTTGAAGCTTTTGCTGCACTGGATCCATGTCTGGGGAACAATACTATGCTTGGGGCTGTTTCCTCCTTCGAGGCCATCTTGGTTAGGTGAGGTGGCCTCCTCTTACCGCCTCATGGCAGTAAAATCTCACGATGGGCACTCACTGCCCCCAGAAGAACCCGCAGGCAGTCACCTGGAAACTGCGAGGGTGGGGGGTGGGGGGATGCAGACTGGCTATGGGCATTTCCATCCCGTTTGGTATGGGCTACAGGTCCAGATGCCATAACGCTGACAGTAACACTAGAATGCCTTCCTAATGCAGTGAAACCCACAGGATGTTAATGCAGCTCCTTGAGGCCCCTGAATACCCATTGCCAACCTTCAAGGAGCTCCCCAGCAACTTCTAAAGCTCCTGCCCGCACCCTTATTATTCTCCGTGGTTGCCCTCTTCCCACCTCTACCAGCAACTGTTAGGAAGATATAATAATTCTCATGTTATTGGAACTTATTGTAAAATAGAGTAATAGTGGGATGTGTCTATATGTGTGCGCGCGTGAGAGATTTAATTAAATTAGTCTGGGTGCTAACAAGAGAGATTAGGTTTGGAATGTTAAGTAGGTAAACATGGGGAAGTTTAGAAACATAGATGTCAAGGGAACATTTGCATTTTGAAATAAGTGAAACTAGATTGTTTTCGAAGGAGGGGTGAAATGTGTCATCTAACCAGGTGAAGTTTAGAAACAGTGTTTTTATTTTTTCCAAAGATTACTGGTAAAACTAAGTGCTACGAAAGCGTTTTATTATCAGGGAGATAAAGTCCAAAGAGATAGTGAAAAAATGAGTATTTGCATTCAAAGAGAAAGATATGTATAAAAGAAAAGACGGTTTGTATGTTGCCTTAACGAAAGTGTAACTGGGAGTTAGAGTGATTAGGGGATTTAGAAGTTATCATCGTAGTAATTTGTAGATCATGGTATGCATTTAAAATAATTTCTCTTCTTAGTAAATATTTAATCTAGTTTTGTAAAAACCTATGAGACTTGATGGTCTTGTTACTACTGAATTCAAGGCACAGACCTCGAAATTTATACAAATTTAAAATTAGTCGTGACAGTTGTTTCAAGTTTCTCTCTGGGATTTGAACAGCTGAGCATTCACCATCAGCTGTGTCATAACAACAATGCTGAGTGTGTCTCCATGCATGTTTCACGCTGGACGGCAGTTAATTGGCCAGCCAGCGTGAAATCAAGGTCAGGAGCTGCTTCCAGGCCCACAGATCACGTTCCTGCACCACGTTAAAAATTCAGGCCTATGTAACTGAAGATGACCTATAAACTGGGATAGTTAATATAAGAACATAACATAAGAACTAGCAGCAGGAGTAGGCAATTCAGCCCCTCGAACCTGCCCCACCATTCAATACGATCATGGCTGATCTCATTTTGGCCTCAACTCCAATTTTCCGCCCGTTACTAATTAAAAATCTGTCTACCTCCTCCTTAAATTTATTCAGCGTCCCAGCATCCACTGCACTCTGAGATAGTGAATTCCACGATTCACGACCCTTTGAGAAAAGTAATTCCTCCTCATCTGATTTAAATCTGCCATCCCTTAGGCTAAAACTATGGCCTCTCATTCTAGAATGCCCCACAAGGGGAAACATCCGCTCCACGTCTACTTTGTCTATCCCGTTTAGCATCTTATATACCTCAATTAGATCTCCTCTCATCCTTCTAAACTCTCGCAAGTA